>NW_024870703.1:3070000-4476250 GCF_019054845.1 Dipodomys spectabilis
GAAGCACCAATTGTCTCCATCTTGATGATACCACAACCACCTTCTTGATTTTTTATGATTTAATATGATTTTTTAAAGATTCTGTGCATATATATTATTTAGGTCTGTGTTTTTTCTTTACTTTTTTGTATGTGTTTATCATACACAGCATGAAATGTTGAAGTGTCCACTTACATGGTAGTACATTGTAGTCAAGTGGGTCTTTTGAGTTTCTCTTCCTATTCAATTATCATTTTATATCCTCTGAACAATACTTTCCTAATCTTTGTCCTCCCACTTATCTTTTCCCCTACCCTACCCCAACCCACCACCCTAAACATAGAATCAATTTTTCTTTGTCCAGTTTCAGGATCTGAGCAACACAAGTTTTATAAAACTGTTCCCTATTCTATTATTTTTTGGTCAGTCGTGGGGCTTGAACTTTAGACATGAGTGTTGTCCCTAAGCTCTTCAGCTCAAGGCTTTACCACTTGAGCCACAGCAACATTTCTGGTTTTCTGGTGTCTAATTGGAGATAAGATTCTCACATACTTTCCTGTCTGGGCTGGCTTTGAACCACAGTCTTCAGAACTGCAGGCTTCAGCCTCCTTAGTAGGTAGGATTAAAGACATGAGCCACCAGCACCTGGTTTATTCTTCTATTTTTATATGTTTTTTATTGTAAAAAATACTGTACAGAGGGGTTTTAGTTACACGAGCAAGGTAATGAGTACATTTCTTATCAAGCATTGTTAACTCCTCCTTTGTTTTTCCCCTTCCCTCCCACCTCCATAACTATACTCCCATACCCCACACACTCCTGCCTAAATTGTAAAGTTCGTTGTTCAACATTGTGTCTTGTGCATCTCATTGTTACAATGGGTCAACCTGTATCCCTATTTAAGCATTTTGTTTTTTCCCTTCCCCTCCCCAAATTAGAAAAGTGTATAGTGTATATACAAAATGCAAGGCACTGACAGTGAAAACAGGGGTTATACCGTGGGGGAGGAACATACAAAGAAACAAAAAAAAAATCACATGGTACCTTACAAATATGTTAGAAACAATAGCAAGAAAAAAGAACCACTTGTAACCCTATCTTGGGGTTCATTTCGCTAATACATATATTTTTTTTTTATTGTAAAGATACTGTACAGAGGGGTTACAGTTACATGAGCAAGACAATGAGTCCATTTCCTATCGAGCATTGTTACTATTTTTTTTAATGTATAGAATTGCTGTTGTTCTTTAAAAAGTTTGCTGGGATTGAGTGGAGGCCTGTGTCTCATGCCTATAATCCTAGCTACTCAGGAGGCTGAGATCCAAGAATCAATGTTCAAAGTCAGCCTGGGGCAGAAAAGGTCATGAGATTCTTCTCTCCAGTGAATCACCAAAAAAACCAGAAGTGGAGATTTGGCTCAAGTGGCAGAGTGTTAGTCTTGAGAACTAGCTCAGGTACAATACAGTCCCTGAGCTCAAGCCTCAGAACCAGCACATTTTTGAGGGAGGAGGAAAATAGGGGGGGGGGGTGTTTATATTACAAGTAAACCATAAGGTCCCAGAAATTTCTTTTTCAGAAACTACACACTCAACATCTCTGATGCAGTATGTATGAATATTTATGCTATTTCCTCTTTTATACATTTGGAGGTTGTGAGCTTATGAAATACTGGCCTATTCCTTCCAACTTACTGATTTATATAGACACAAAATTGATGGCAGTGTTGCCTTTAACCATTAACATTATAGTATCTGGAATAACATCCAATCTTTTGTTTCTTATGCTGGTAATTTATATCTCATATTTTTTTGCTGAGGCTGGTAATTTTTAAAATCAAGTTAACTATAAATTTATCAATGTTATTATTTTCTAAATAGCCAGCGCTTGTACTCATTAATTGTAATTAACAGTATTTATTTATTTTTGTGGCCTAGGGCTTGAACTCAGGGCCTTGTATATTAATTTTCTTTTTATTTTTTATTTGTTTACTTCTAGAGCCCTAGGACTTGAACTCTGTGTTTTGTGATTGTAGCAAAGCACTCTTGCCTGAATGTCTTTCCTCTGTTCTTCTGATTTTAGTGTTCTATTTATTTATTTTTTTGTCAGTCATGGGGCTTGAACTCTGGGCCTGGGTGCTGTTCCTCAGCTCTTCAACTCAAGACGAGGGCCCTACCGCTGAGCCACAGCACCACTTCCCTGATTTTAGTGTTTTATTGATATTAGTTCTCTCATATATTTGCCTAGGTTAGCCTTAGATAGTGATTCTTTACTCTATATTTGAACTCAGACTAGGGAATTTCTTCTGTAGTTATGAATATTTTCGATTGAGACAGTGAATAGTAAAGAAAAAAACAGCAAATAAACTAAAAGGAAATAAGAGTTTGATGGTATTTCAAATTCTAGTCTCTTGGAGTTCCGGGAAGATGGTGGAGGAGAAGCTGGAATCTGAACAAGCTCTTGCACAGAAAACAGTTTCAGAGTTCCAGTGAACAGTCCCAAGCCAGAGAATCACACCAAGTGTGCCATCACAGGACAGAGAGTTAGTCAAGAGAGGGGAAGCCAAGCAGACACATCTGAGTACTTGCCAGCAGCTGCCGCTGCGGCGGCAGGGTCCCGGCAGCGACCACCGCCCCGGGGGCATACCTGAGACACAGTCCGGGACGAAGGAGCCAGATGCAGCGGAAGAGCGGATTCTACTCAACACCAGCAAGAACCGACAAGGAGCGGACAACTTCATCCTGCAGTTTGCAGACCAGAGATGACCCAGGATCCAAGACTCGGCGTGAGTAGAAGTCCGACTTCCTCACTCCTTCTCAGGGAGCAGAGGAGGGAAGGCCACCCCTCCCCCCCCCAGCACCGGTGATCTCCATCTTGGATACCGACAAAGCTCGGAGGAGCGGCTAGCTCCAGCTCAGGCCTTGGAATAAAACGAGTCATTTAGCAGGTCACAAGAACTTAACGGCGAAGTGACCTCACAGACTCAGTTCCATCCAGGGAAAAGTCACCCAGCTCAGGCGCCAGCCATTGGAGTGGCTCTCCTCACCGGGTAACCAGAGCCAGAGGCTGCCCCTCCCTCTAGCAACCACCACAATCAATTGAAAAACAGAAACCCTGAGAATGGCTCCAGGCTGGGTGCTGTGAGTTTTTTTCACAAAATAGCCCCAGGGAAAAGCTACTGTTTGTTGAAAGGCCTCAACTCTACCCAGAACCTAGCCTCATCACTGCATCCCCCTCTTTTGTGATTCTCAAAGCAGATCACCCTCCCAGTAAACTAACCTGGGAGGGAGATCTCAAAATCTTGGGTAAAGCAGAGCATTTTTCTGCCTGTTCCAACAAACTGACTTAAGAAACCAATCAAGCCACAGGACCTCAAGCTGACCAGAGACTCCAACCAGACTCTGGTTACAGACAAAAGGGAGATACAGGACTCTTCCCACCCCTCACCCCCCCCCCCCAAAAAAAATCAAAGAACTTTTTTTTTTTCTTCTTCTTCTTCTCTTTTTTCTTTTTTTTGTTTTTTTTTTTTTCATTTTTTGTTACCTTATATATATAAAAATTTTTTTTCCTTTTCTAAAACTTTTATTAATCTTTAATTTTTGCCTCTTCTGAAAAAATAATTGTTTTCCAGTAACTTTTTTTTTTTCTTTTCTCCTCTTATAATTTTTATTTTAGGAATACGTGAATGTGTGTTTTCCTTTCTTTTCTTGTCTTCTTTCTCTTTTTCTTTCATTCTTAATTATCTTTTTGTTTTTTGTCTAGCTCTACTGAACTTCTGGTCTTTTCTTCTCACTTTCCTATCCTTTCCATCTTTTCCTATTTTGTTCTTCTTTATGTGACTTAACTCTTGTCCTGCACATCCTCAGATAAACCCGTAGTTAACTAGTAGACCCTATCCCCCATTGTGTACACATTTAATCCACAAACTTATTACTCAATTCAAAACCTCTGAGACTTAAATTCATTAATAGCAGTACTACCTCTTTATACCTATATAATATTTTAAGCATTTTTTTAAAAGTTTTTCACATCTCCTCTATGTCCCTCCCTTTCTCTCAACATATTCACATTCCTCTCTAAATAGATGGACTTTTAATCTCTATAATAACATTAATTTTTACGTTTCTATTTTTTTTCTGGTCTCTTTTCATTCCCCTTTCCCTTTCTTCTTTTTCTCTCCCTCTCTACTTGCATCCTACCCAACCTATTTCCTGCATTGTGATTAGGACATAGTTAACTCTCCCTGTGCCTCCCCACACCAATCTATTCCTATTTTTTACCCATATCTCTCCCTAACCCTAATAATTTCTGGTTTTCCAAATTCTTCTCTGCGGTTCCAAGTCCTTTAACATATAGTTGTTTGATGTCGAATAGATGTGTCTGTTGAACTAGATTGTATCTGTAGACTATTGACTGTACAAATGCAAACTTTGGTTGATGGTTGCCTTAAGATAGTGTTCTAGCACAAAACTGGTGCTATCTTCATCTCAAATGGGCAGAGTAAGCCGGAAAAACACAAGAAAAATGGCAAATTCGGGTATCTCAATTCCCAATCTTGATAATCAGGGGTTAGAACAGATAATGAATAATCCAGAGGAGAGTTCCCAAATAGCTCTACAAACACTGCTGGCAAACATGATAAATGAGAAGTATGACAACGTACAAAGGACTCTGTATGAGCGTGATAGGGAGAGAGAGGAGGCATGCCAGAAGTTTATACAGGAATATCATAAGCGTGAGGAAGCTACTCAAAAACTGATACAGGATTTGCATGAACAACTTGAGAATACTCAAAGAGAAAGGGAGGAATGGCATGAGCAGGCTGAGAACACTCAAAGAGATCTGCAGGAATCCCATGAACGGAAGGAAGCTAATCAAAGAGTAATACAGGGATTGAGAGACCAGGTAGAGAACACACAAAGATCACTAAAGGCATTCATGGAATCCATTAACAAAGAGCTGAAGGAAGTCAGGGAGACCACAGAGGGAATGCCGAATGGAACCCAACAGAAGGAATGGGAGCCCAAAGAAACCATAACCAATCAACTAAGTGATTTGAGGACAAACACTGAACACCAAATTAAGGAAGTAAAGAAATTCATACAAGACCTAAAACAGAGCTTCAACAAAGAACTTGAAGCCATCAAAGCTGACCAACTAGAAGGAAAAGAGATAAAAAACAAAGTAGAGAGTCTTGACAGCAGGTTAGACCATGCAGAAGATCGAATCTCAGGGATTGAAGACAGCCTAGATATTATAGAGAAAGAACATACAACCATCCAAGACAAGTCCAAGAAATATGATAGATCTATCCAACACCTGGAAGACACCATCAGAAGGCCTAATCTAAGGATAATGGGTGTAGAGGAGCACCTAGAAATAGAAGTTAATGGTCTAGGAAATTTGTTTAACAGGATCCTAGCAGAGAACTTCCCAAACTTGCAAAAAGATAGGCCTGTCCAGATACAAGAAGCCTTTAGAACCCCAAATAGACCAGACCTGGATAGGACATCCCACCACCACATTATAATCCACACAGGATCAACTCAGAACAAGGAAAAGATCCTTAAAGCTGTCAAGGAGGAAAGGGTAATCACCTATAAAGGGAAACCAATTAGAATCACCTCAGATTTCTCAGCAGAGACAATCAAAGCAAGAAGAGCCTGGAATGATGTATGCCATGCCCTAAAAAGAAACAACTATCAACCAAGAATACTGTACCCAGCTAAACTCTCCTTCATAACTGAAGGCCAAATAAAAACCTTCCATAGCAAAGAAAAATTGAAACAATACATCTCCACCAAACCAGCCTTACAAAAGATTCTTAAAGATGTCCTACACATAGAAAACCAACAAGACCGCAATAAAGGCCAAGAAACTGCACCCAAACTGAGAATCCAAGAACCATAGGAAGAACCCAGTTTTTGCAGCCCCCAAGAAAGTAGATAACATGGCAGGTACTCCCAAATACCTCTCAGTCCTATCTCTTAATGTTAACGGACGGAACTCTCCAATTAAGCGACATAGACTGTCTAGTTGGATTAAAAAACAAGACCCTTCTATCTGCTGCCTGCAGGAGTCACATCTTGCCCATAAAAACAAACACATTTTCAATGTTAAAGGCTGGAACAAAATCTACCAAGCAAACGGACCCCATAAACAGGCGGGAGTTGCAATCCTAATATCAGATAAAATAGACTTCAAATTAAAATTTGTGAGAAGAGATAAAGAAGGTCGCTACATACTAATTAAATGATCTCTCCTTCAGGAGGATATTACAATTCTAAATATCTATTCGCCAAACAATGGAGCACCCAAATTTATCAAAGAAACACTACTTTCCCTCAAATCCCATATAGATCCAAAGACATTAATTGTTGGGGATTTTAACACACCACTCTCCCCACTAGATAGATCAACTCAGCAAAAACTCAACAGAGAAACCGCAGATCTAAACAGCTGCATAGATCAACTAGACTTAACAGACAACTACCGAACATTTCACCCAGCAGCATCAGAATACACGTTTTTCTCAGCAGCACATGGAACGTTTTCTAAAATAGACCACATTTTAGGCCACAAAGCAAACTTGTCTAAATTCAGAAACATTGAAGTTATACCTTGCATTCTCTCTGACCACAAGGGAATAAAATTAGAACTCAACACCAAAAGCCACCAAAGAAAGTCCGGTATCACATGGAGGCTGAACAACACACTGCTGAATCATGAGTGGGTCATGGAAGAGACTAGAAAGGAAATTCAAATGTTCATGCTATTCAACAAAAATGAACACACAAAATACCAGCTCCTCTGGGACACAGCAAAGGCAGTACTCAGAGGCAAGTTTATAGCTCTGAGCTCCTACATCAACAAATTGGAGAGATCTGAAACTAACAATTTAATGACACATCTAAACCTCCTTGAAAAAGAGCAGCAAGATAAACCTCAATCCAGTAGACGGAAAGAAATAATCAAAATTAAATCAGAATTAAATGAATTAGAATCCAAAAAAACTATAGAAAGAATAAACAAAACAAAGAGTTGGTTCTTCGAAAAACTTAACAAAATTGAGAGACCCTTAGCAAATCTTATCAGAAAAAGAAGAGAACACACCCAAATTAAAAAACTCAGAGATGAGAATGGAAACATCACCACGGAAACAACCAAGATTCAGAACATTATAAGGGAATACTTCTCAAAACTTTATGCTAATAAGTTTGAGAACTTGACATAAATGGACCTCTTCCTAGCAAATATTGACATGCCAAAACTAAACCAAGATGAGTTAAACTATCTTAACAGGCCCATATCAAGCATTGAAATAGAAACAGCAATAAGAGACCTCCCAGCTAAGAAAAGTCCAGGACCAGATGGTTTTACAGCGGAATTTTACAAGGCCTTCAAAGCAGAGCTCACACCAATACTCCTCCAACTCTTCAATGAAATTGGAAGAGAAAGCTCACTACCGAACACATTCTATGAAGCCATCATAACCCTCATCCCAAAACCAGGCAGGGACTCATCAAAGAAAGACAACTATAGACCCATTTCTTTGATGAACATTGATGCAAAACTTCTCAACAAAATTTTGGCCAACCGACTTCAACAATTCATCCAAAAAAATCATACACCACGATCAAACAGGATTCATTTCAGGGATGCAAAGCTGGTTCAATATACGCAAATCAATTAATATTATTCATCACATCAACAGGAGCAACAATAAGAACCACATGGTTATCTCAATAGATGCAGAAAAAGCATTCGACAAGATCCAATACCCCTTTATGATGAAGGTTTTGGAAAAATTAGGAATCCATGGAACATTCCTCAATACAATAAAGGCTGTATATGACAAACCTACAGCCAGCATTATACTCAATGGTGAAAAACTAAAGCCATTTCCCCTTAACTCAGGAACAAGACAAGGATGCCCACTCTCTCTACTTCTCTTCAATCTAGTATTAGAATGCCTAGCTACAGCAATAAGACAAGATGCAGACATAAAGGGGATCCAAATAGGGAAAGAAGAAATAAAACTCTCTCTCTTTGCAGATGACATGATCTTGTATTTAAAGAATCCCATAGACTCCACTCCCAAATTACTCAAGCTGATTCAAAACTTTGGCAAAGTAGCAGGTTATAAAATTAACCCCCAAAAATCAATGGCTTTTCTGTATGCCAACAATGAGAAAAGTGTGGCTGAAATTAGGAAAGCAACTCCATTTGTAATAGCCCCACAAAAAATAAAATACCTAGGAATTAACTTAACTAAAGAAGTGAAGGACCTCTATGATGAAAACTTTAAAATCTTGAAAAAGGAAATCAACACAGAACTTAAAAAATGGCAAAACCTCCCATGCTCCTGGATTGGAAAGATTAACATCGTGAAAATGGCAATACTTCCCAAGGCTATCTACAAATTCAACGCAATACCTATCAAAATTCCACCCTCATTCTTCAAGGAAATAGAAGAGGCAATCCAAAAATTCATATGGAACAATAAAAGACCCCGAATAGCAAAAACGTTCCTCAACGGAAAGAACACTGCTGGAGGAATTTCAATACCAAATTTCAAACTCTACTATAAAGCCATAGTAATCAAAACAGCTTGATATTGGCATAAGAACAGACCTCAGGACCAATGGAATAGAATTGAAAACCCAGAAATGAACCTACAGACCTATAGCCATCTAATCTTCGATAAGGGAGCTAAAACAATAGAATGGAAGACAGACAGCCTCTTCAGTAAATGGTGCTGGCAAAACTGGTTAACTACATGTAGAAAACTAAAACTAGATCCTTATATATCACCCTGCACCAAAATCAACTCCAAATGGATCAAAGACCTTGAACTCAAAGCAGACACTCTGAAAACATTACAGGATGGAATAGGAGAAACCCTGGGTCTCCTTGCCTCAGGCCGAAATTTTCTGAATAGAGACCCGGAAACACAACAAATCAAAGAAAGGTTGGACAAATGATATTGAATAAGGTTGCAGAGCTTCTGCAGGGCAAATGACATAGCTAGCAAGATCAATAGAAAGCCCACTGATTGGGAGAAGATCTTTACTAGCCATACAACGGACAAGGGTCTCATATCTAAAATATACTTGGTACTCAAAAAATTAAATCCTCCAACAACAAATCCTCAAAGAAACAACTTCCCAATAAGTAAGTGGGCGAAAGACTTAAAGAGAAGCTTCTCTGAAGAAGAAAGAAGGATGGCCAATAGACACATGAAGAAATGTTCAACATCCCTAGCCATAAAAGAAATGCAAATCAAAACAACATTGAGATATCACCTCACTCCAGTTAGAACAGCAAAAATCAAGGACTCTAACAACAACAGATGCTGGAGGGGATGTGGACAGAAAGGAACCTTACTTCATTGTTGGTGGGAATGTAAACTTGTTCAACCACTTTGGAAAGCAGTATGGAGGTTCCTCAAAAGACTTCACATAGAACTCCCCTATGACCCAGCAATCCTACTTTTGGGCATTTACCCTAATGTTTACAAAAAAGACCACACTAAAGCTACCAGCACAACTATGTTTATTGCAGCATTATTTACCATAGCTAAGATATGGAACCAACCCAGATGCCCCTCAGTAGATGAATGGATCAAGAAAATGTGGTATATATACACAAGGGGATTCTATGCCTCCATCAGAAAGAATGACATTTCCCCATTTGTTAGGAAATGGAAAGGCTTGGAAAAAATTATATTAAGTGAAGTAAGCCAGGCCCAAAGAAACATAGGTCCCATGGTTTCCCTTATTTGCAATATCTAGTATAGGTATGAGTCAAGTGGAAAAGGTCAGATAATGTGATGTTAGGAAGACGAACCCTCAAATATGTATTTTAATGTTTTTGTTTCTTTCATGCATGTGTTTCTAACGCATTTATAAGATTATTTCTTTGTTGCTTTGTATGTCCCTCCCCCCACAGTGTAACCCCCGCTTTCACTATATTTGATGTCAGTATAACATGTGGAGGAGACGGGGACAAACAAGTTGTTTAAGGATTCAGGTGGACCTGTTGCAACAATGAGAAGTACAAAATGTCATGTCAAAACCAGCTTTACAATGTCGGTGTGGTGGGGGGTGAGGGAGGGTATGATTGGGTGGGGGGGAGGGGGGAGGCTGGGAAGGGAGGTGAAGGGTAAACAAAGGAGGAGGCTGAAATGCTTGGTAAGAAATGTATGCATTATCCTGCCCATGTAATTGTAACCTCTCTGTACAGTATGTTCTCAAATAAAATAAAGTAAAATTTAAAAAAAAAAATTCTAGTCTCTTCAGCCCATGTGCTATTATGTTCTTTCCATCCCTTAAAGAACTGCTGCATTCCTTCTATCCAGTTCAGAATATGCTTGTTCTGTCTTACACCAGCTCCTAAAATAAAGTTTTTCCATACTGCTAGCATCTTACTTTTTACACAGGAATAGATGGAAAGGAGAGATGAGGGACTCCCCTTGGTATTGATTAGTTTTCCCCTGCTACTTAGAACTCACTGTAAAAATCAGTGACAATGAATTATGTCATCACTTGACTTCTCAGTGCTATCTTTTACTCTAACTATAAAGCCTATCCTAGCTACTGTTCTTATGTCTGAGAATTATTTCAATCAAATTGGATTAGAGATGGCTCCAGAAGCCTCAAGGTGAATCACAATGAAAAACTTCACCAGATTTTTTTTGTCTGACAGTTTACGATGGGCCTACTACAGTGCACAATATAGATAGGTATTCAAAACATGCCTTTTATGTACAGGACTGTAAGAAGAATGGAGAGAAAAAGATAATCAAGACAGGATCCCTGAACTCAGGACCTCTCATAGTAGAAAAGGGTAGATGTATGAACAATTCATTGTTATGAGGCAGAAGAAAATCTGTGAGGGGAGAAGCTAGGAAAACATAAGACTCTCACAGAGGTAAAATATTGTTGAATCTAATGCAAACACTAAAAATTTTGCCAAGTAAAGGCCATGTGATTTTTTAGGAAAATCAGAGTACTGAACTCTGAACTTATATTTACTTCTAACACTAACTTATTTTGTTATTGTATACATACTCTATCTAGCATGAATATAATTGGGACTTTTACACATTTACTTCTTAAAACAAATACAAATATTAGGTGCTTGGAAATGGTGGCTCACACCTTACTTTTCAAGACTCTGGGACAGGGAGGACTGTGAATTGAGACCAGTCCTGGCAAAAAGTTTGTGAGATACTATGTCAACCAAAAAAAGTTACGCAGGGTGGACCTGTCATCCCAGCTACAAGGGAAGCATAATAGGAGAACAGCACCGATCTTATTACAAAAGCCAAAAAAGGCTACAGGTGTGGCTCAGGTGATACAGCACCTGCCTTATAAATTCCTGCATTTAAGCCACAGTACTTCCAAAAGAAACAACAAGAATAAGTAAAGTATCAGTTAAGTTAGAAGCACTGTACTTCTTTTCCACTCTCCCTCACAGAAAGAGATCATGTTTTAAAGTTGGTTTATATCTTTCTGGTCTAGTTTTCTACATTTTGATTATATGTCTGTACGCCTACCTAATTGTATCCTGTATTTTTACATGACTGGAAATCTTTTCCTTCAAACCGTAAGTATCCTTCAGTAACTTTCTCTTTTGAGGAAGGAAATTTAGTATTACATATTTATTCTTGGGTCTATATCTAATCAAATTAATTCACTGGATGAAATAGTTGTAAGACAACAAAGCTTTTCTATGCTGATAGAACATCCTGACAAGGTCAACACTAGCCAAAAAACCATAGGCAGGTCTGGAGATGTGGTTCAAGTAGGAGATCGATCACCTGCTTAGCACAGGATTCAAACCCTGTACTGACAAAACTACAAAGAAAGAAAGGAAATACCACAAGTTGAAAATGCACTCAGTACGTGTAACATGCCAATAACACAGAATGCCACAGGGGACTTCTGGTTCTCTGTGCTATCCTGGCTGTCAGAGCAGCTGCATAAGGAGACCAGCATGTCCTTAGCTCAAAAAAGATCAAAATTCTAAACTTAAGGTATGATCTCTACTAAATTTTACACTATTATAAAGTTCAACACCTCATAAGTCTTAACTACAGTAAGTCAAGGATAGCCTGAATGTCATAATGCACATGTTCACAGTCTATAGATGAAATTAATTTTCTTAAAATTGAATTAGAAAGCATGCATGTGTCTTTTTCATTATGGGCCCACATGATGGGTTCTTTAAGACACACTTCAAAATAAATTGCCAGGTTCTTTATAAGTGAATCTTGAAATTTATTTGACATTGATTACCTACATTGATCTTGCCTATTGCTACTTCACACCAAGGATTGGGATGATAGACTTATATAACAAACCTACCTTTTTGTTGAGATGAAGGTGTACCTAACCATACAGTAAAAATTTGAGAACTCTGGCTTTGGGGGCCCTGGGATTTGAACTCATGATCTGGACACTATCCCTTAGCTATTGTGTTCAAGTCCAGCACTCTACCAGTTGAAACACAGCTCCACTTCAAGTTTTGTTTGGTGGTTAATTGGGAAGAAGAGTCTCACAGACTTTCTAACTCAGGCTGCCTTTGAACAAGGAGCCTCGATCTCAGTCATCTCAGTACCTGGGATTACAGGTATGAGCACCAGATTCCAGCAATAACTCTGATGTTTATACACACTTGACACTTGTTTAACTTTAATAATTTACTGGGTATGAAGTAATACTTTAATATACTATAGGTTTATAGGTAAACATCTTTTTAATATGTTTTTCATTATAAAAATACTGTACAGAGGGGTTACAGTTACATAAGTAAGGTATGGAGTACATTTCCTATTGAGCATTGTTACCTCCTCCTTTGTTTTTCCCTTATTATCCCGTCCCTCCCCACCTCCCCAACTCCCTCCACCCCAGCCAAGTTGTAAAGTTCGTTGTTCTACATAGTGTCTTGTACATCTCATTGTTACAATGGGTCAACCTGTATCCTTATTTCAGCATTTTGTTATTTCCCTTCCCCTCCCCAAATTAGAAAAAAGTCTATACAAGATTCAGGGCACGGACATCAAATACAGTGAAAACAGGGGTTATACCATGGGGTAAGAACATACAAAAGAAACAAAAAAAATCACATACTACATTTTAAATATGTTGAAAACAATAGTAAGAAAGAAAAAAACAGTTGTTTCCCTGTCTCAGGGTTCATTTCACTTAACATCATCTTATGTCATATGCACATAGCTTTTGACCTTTTCTGCTTGTCCTCAGCTTTTCCCTTATTGCAAATAAGGGAAACCATGGGACCTATGTTTCTTTGGGCCTGGTTTAGTTCACTTAAAATAACTTTTTCCAAGTCTTTCCATTTCCTAACAAATGGGACCATGTCAATCTTTCTGATGGAGGCATCGAATTCCATTATATATATGTATGCCACATTTTCTTGATCCATTCATCTACTGAGGGGCATCTGGATTGGTTCCATATCTTAGCTATGGTGAATAGTGCTGTGATAAACATAGTTTTGCTGGTAGCTTTAGTATTGTCTGGTTTGTGATCATTTGGGTACATGCCCAGAAGTGGGATTGCTGGATCATAAGGGAACTCTGTGTGCTATGGTAAACATCTTTTTTATAGCGCTAAGTCCCCTTCTATTTCTTATTTGTTGAGAATTATTTTATGGGTTTTTTTCTTTATTTGATTTATAGTACTGCTTTTTGTAATATTCAGATTGTTTTCTTAGCATTACTAGGGTTTGGACTCCAGGCCTTGCTCTTCCTAATCAGGCTCTATACCACCCGAGCCATGCTATCAGCACTTTTACTTTTGGTTTATTTGTTTGAGTTTTTGGTTGGTCATGGGGCTTGGTCTCAGGGCCTGGGCACTGTCCCTGAGCTCTTTTGCTCAAGGCTAGTGCTCTACTGCTCTGAGCCACAGTTCCACTTCTGGTTTTTGAGTAGTTAACTGTAATTGAGCCTCACTGGGACTTTTCTGCCTGTGGTGGCTTTGAACAACAATCTTCAGATCTCAGCCTCCTGAGTAGGTTGGATTACAGGAGTGAGCCACCAGAGTCTGGCTTTGGTTATTTTTGAAGCAGGGTCTCATATGTATACCTCAGGCAGCCAGGACCATGATTCTGCTCTTTGTGCCTCCTATGTACCCAGGTGTAAGAAAATAGACATACACAACCAAAACTTTAGTGACCTTGAATCTAGATCTTCCCTATTTCTTCTCCCTAGTAGCTTGGTTTACAGGCATGAGACACTGTACCTGGCTTAAATTTTCATTTAATTTTTTTTAAAGTTATATTGTAGTTTGAACTCAGGGCCTCACACTTGCTATCCAGGCACTCTAGCACTTCAACCATAATCTGGTTCATTTAAAAAATATTGAAGTGATCATAAAATCTTATATTCTCAATTAATGTGTTTAAACAGTGGAATAATCTTGAAATAACTCTATGGCATATCACCAAGCATGTCAGGCATTATTATATTTGGAGGGCTAGAAAAAGTTGAGGAGTTTCTCTTTCTCCCTTCACTTTAGTATCCTTTTCTAAAGAAGTTGAGAAAATTCATAAAACCATCAAGGCCTGTTATTTTCTTCTGACACATCTGCAGTCTTGTTTTCCTTAGGTCACTTTTGGAAATACACATTATTCTCTGAATTCTTGTTTTTAATCTAAAATTCAAGTTAATTATAATAACATTACTCATGAATCTTTTATTCTTTTAACTTTTATCTACAACTCCATTACAAAAATTTTGTTATTCTATCAGCTTTAAAATTCTGAATCTAATTAATTTCTCATTTATCTTCATTCTGAATCTAATTAATTTCTCATTTATCTTCATCAACCTCACAAATATTCTGTGTGCTTTACCCTTTTTATTCAAATACTCAGCATTTTTTTCCTCTCCCTCTTCTACTTATTTGAATAAATAACCCCTACATTTTTCCTTGTTCTTTTCTTGTCTATGTTTTAAAATATTTTTGTTATTTTTTCTTAGCTTCTTAACTTGAACATTCTTTAATTCTAATTTTTTTAAAATAATAGGTGGACATTAGTCTTTAAATTTTTCTCTTCAGGGCAATTTATCCCATCAATTGATAGGCTAACTCAGAAGAATTGTGAGTTTCAGCATTCTAGGCTACCGAGTGAGTTGAGGGCAGTTTGTACAATATAGCAGGAATCTATCTCAAAGAAAAATAAATAAATAGTAAAGTTTTAAACTAAAGGCCTGGTTGTATGCCTGAGGTTTTTGTTTGTTTGTTTGTTTTTTCAGTTGTGGAGCTTGAACTCTGGGTCTGGGCGCTGTCCCTCAGCTCTTCAGCTCAAGGCTAATGCTCTACCAGTTGAGCCACAGCACCACTTTCAGTTTTCTGGTGGTTTATTAGAGATAAGAATCTCATGGATTTTCCTGCCCGGGCTGGTTTTGAACAAAAATGCTCAGATCTCAGCCTCCGGCGTAGCTAGGATTATAGACATAAGCCACCAGCACCCAATTATGTCTGAGTTTTTGTTGTTGTTGTTTGTTTTGTTGTTGTTTTTAATCAATACTAGTGCTCTACCACTTGAGGCACAGCTCCACTTCCAAGATTTTAGAAGTCCATTGGAATTAAGAGTATCACAAACTTCCCTGCCCAGACTGGCTTTGAACTGCAGTCCTTAGATCTCAGGCTCCCAAGTAGCAAAGATTACAAGCCACTAGCACGGGGAGGGAGGGGCGGGGGGTGGGGGGGGAACGCAAAAGTAATCTTTAGTTGTGACCACCAGTTTATTGCATGTTTTAAGCCAGTTCTATATACTTTATATATCTTATTATAATTCCTTTGTACCAATATTTCTTAATTCTATTTTATTGTCAGTTCCAAAGAACATAGTTGTATAATATAGATTTTCTAGTATGACCTTCTCATACATGTCTTCTTGTTGCATTTAAAAAATGACCACAGAAACATTAAATATGTAATTTGCTACCACCATATCTAAAGGTAGCTTCCTTTTCTTTATATTATTGGCTTTTATCCATACGTGCACTTATTTTACCCAATTGTACTATGTTACACACATTCACATTTAATTATATCATAAATATTCCCTCATGCTGCCGGTAGTATGTACACACACATATGTGTATCAATTAGTTGTACAAGTTGTACAAAGCAATTTATGGACATGCCCATACATGCATACTGTGTAGCCTGATCACACTCATCTCCTTTGCTACCTCTCTCATATTCTCTTCTCCTTCCCAATCCATTCTCAACAAGCTTTGCTGATCCATTTTACATGACATTGTAAACATATCTATACTTCTTCATTCCCCCTCCCCACTCCAACTAGTATGCCCATTGCATATAAAACCTGTTTGACTTCCTCACCATTTTTTTTTCTTGTAACCTAAGTCTGAACTCAAAACCTCCTGCTTGCTTGACGTTCTTGCTTAACTACCACCAAAGTCACGCCTCTAACTTGGATGTTTGCTGGTTATTTGTGGAGTTCTTTCTGCCCTGTATAGCTAACTATCTTTAAAACTGTCTTCAATGGCTCCTGCCAGAACTTCCAAGACCTTTGGACAGAAATGAAGAAAATTTGCTAATTTTTACTACTATATCTCTCAGGATCCAGTGGATGATGGAAGGTCTAAGCTTTAAATTTCCAATTGTATTGTGTTTTCATAACCAGAGCAGCAAACTGAATGAGAGCAATTACGCTGTTTCTGTCAGCCAGTGGGAGGACATGGTTTAGTCATTCTTCTCCAAACTTCTCTCTTTCTCATATCTTAGGTAGGAGGCTTAAGAACCCAGTCCCCTTACAGAAACAGAGGAAAACATACAACAGAAGGGTCAATCAGGTTCACTGGACATGGATGAAAAAGAACTAAGCAACTCAAGGGCAGTGATGGGAGGGAGGGAATAACCATTGCCACATGAAGAAATGTTCAACATCTCCAGCCATAAAAGAAATGTAAATCAAAACCACATTGAGATTCCACCTCACCCCAATTAGAATGGCCCCTATCAAGAAAACAAATAATAGTAGATTCTGACAGGGAGATGGCCAAAAGGAAATGCTACTAGCTACTACACTATTGGTGGGAATGTAAACTGGTTCAACCACTGTGGAAATCAGTATAGAACTTCCTCAAAAGACTAAACTTAGAGCTCCCCTATGATCCAGTAACCCCATTCCACACTAAAGCTACCAATACATCTATGTTCATTGCAGTATTATTGACCATAGCTAAGCTATGGAACCAACCCCACTGTCCCTCAGTATATAAATGGCTCAAGAAGTTGTGGTATAATATTTCTTAGAAGTTAAGGTGCAGTATTTTTTTTAACAATTATGATTTTTTTTTTGTTTTGTCGGTCGTGGGGCTTGAACTCTGGGCCTGGGCGCTGTCCCTCAGCTCTTCAGCTCAAGGCAATCGCTCTACCACTTGAGCTACAGCGCCACTTCCGGTTTTCTGGTGGTTTATTGGAGATAGGAGTCTCACAGTCTCTCCTGCTCCGGCTGGCTTTGAACCATGATCCTCAGATCTCAGCCTCCTGAGTAGCTAGGATTACAGGCGTGAGCCACCAGCGCCCGGCAACAATTATGATTTTTTCCTATTGTGTTCCCCTTGCTTTGGCAAGGTAAAAACAGTATCTCTCAAATCTTAGAGAAAAAAAAAACCCGAGAAACAGCTCCGAGATGATTTCATCATTGTATGACGATTGCAGAATGTGCTATACAAACTTAAAGGGTATAAGGCAATCACTCACCATGGTTTCCTGACACAATGGAGAGACACACTACACAAACACAAGATGTATGATCTTCCTGCCAGTGTGACACAGTATGCTGTTTTACAGTATCCTTTTTAATGGAAGTAGGAGAAGAGAGTACTCGTTAAACTAGTAACAAAAATTGGGCTGGGTGTAGCCTCATAGACCTGTGGTCACATTTATGTAAGATGGAAATGGAGGATGACAACTTAAGGCCAGTCTGAGGGAGGATTGTTGAGACCCCCATTTCCTACAAGAATCTGGGCATGGTGGCCTATGCAGGTAACTCTAGTTACAGGAAAAGTTGGTCAGAGGCCGTCCTTGAGCAAAAAATGGTGAGACCAAATTTGAAAAATGCAAATAGTCTGTTGGTATGATTCAAGTGGTAAAACACTAGACCAGCAAGCAGGAAGGCCTAAGTTTAAAAAGTAGTACAAAAAAGATAACAAATATAGTATAGTAAACATATAAATATGAAAGTTATTTGTTGCTGATATAAAATACTATATCATGTACATCATTGTATTGCTATACTTTTATATGACTGGTACCATAATAGGCTTGTTTAGGAATATGTAAACAATGCATTGTAAAACAAAGTTAGCATAGTTATGACATTACTAGGACAAGGAGAATTTTTCAGCCTTATTACAATCTTATGGGAAAACCATTGTATGTGCCATACACTGTTGTTCAAAATATTGCTATACAATGCACGAGTTATTGTTTGAGCATAAAGAGATCTATGTACATTTCTATATAGTCAATTTTTACAGCCTGTTTTTAGATTAATTACTAATCTCAATTAAGATCAATTTATTAATCTAATTAATTATGATTTTTTGCAATTTATTAGCAAGTTGAAAAATATTACCTTAGAAATAAGTCTACTGTCTAATATTTTCTAAACATACTAGGCCACCACTATCTACCAGAGCATGAGCAAATAAGAGCTCCTGTTATATGATGAATAGATCATTGTGGGTTCATTTCTCTTTGTCCCACATATAAGAAAAAAATGGAAGGATAAAATAAGAAACTGAAACTTTGGATATGTCTTTTTCCATTATCAGTTCTTGTTCTCCTGTCTTACATGGCAGACTTCTTTAATGAGCCATTTTTTATCCTGACAAATGATTATTTTTCCTTACTAATGGTTCTATACTAAAGAAAATGGGTTACACGGGTTGTATCCAGCTCATAGGCATTCCAGTTTGTGGACTTTTACCTAGGTGACCTGACCCCCTAGAGCTGCTGTGCTTCCTGTGGTCCCATCCTGTGACACTGGAGTCCCGGGTGGGCTGACAAAGCCCAAGGACAGGACAGGGGTCTGGGATAGGAGTGTTAGGACCTTCTGCGGAGCACACAAGTCTTTGTGATTATAAGACACCATCTCTGTCACCGACTCTTTTCCACTGGACCAGCAGGAAGAGTGATACTGACTTTGTCCTTGTTAGCAAAAATCACAAAGGTTCAGTGAGGGGAATCAATCAGTTTTTATCAAGTCTCCCATTAGTTGTTGTGGAAATGTGAATGAATGTGATTCATGAACATGTTTATCAGTGATCATGAAACCTAATGAGAATGTATCTGTGTTGGATACAACACAAGAAATGGCTGGGGTTGGAGGCATGGCTGGGGTTGGAGGTGGAAAAGTGATAGCTATTCCAATGTTGAACACAGAAAAGAGAGGGAAAGAAATAGCTGAAGAAGCTAACAACATGTGAGCTGAACTTGGTCAAGGAGCTCAAGTCACAGTATTAATATCTGGGACTAGGCTAAGTCAACTGTGGGGACTTCAGCAAAACTCCAACCTCTCAATGCCTCCGCTTTAAAAGAAAATACATGTTTTGCCAGAAAATCTGATTTTTAAAAATGGAAGCAAGTTCAAATTAGAAACAGAAACAGAAATAGACATAGAAAATGATGATGCATAACGAGACATATCATCAAGAGGCTTAACCTGGATGATGACAATTTGATGCACTGAACTTGATATCTCTTTCACTTGGCATTACTAAACCAAATTTTTCTTAGCTTCCATACTTTCAGAATCAAAGGGAATGAGAATAATGAAGATATTCAACAAGAAGCCTAAAAGGTACTGAGAAGCCTGAATTGGTTGTTGAAGGTTGTGTAAGATTCCAGCAGACAAGAAAAACCAAAATTATGTAAGTAAAGATGGGTCTGAATAAAGATGTGGTATTACAATGAAACATAGTGAAGATTACCATCTTTAATAGAGTAAAATGTCTGCTGCGAAGCAGTAGGTCAGGAGGACCAGAGATTCCAAGATGGTAGATGTTAGAATGACACAGATTGATGTTTAGATCTGAATTTTACATCTTCATAGCTATAGACTCTGAACCTCCATTACTTCATTAAAAGTGAAGCTAATCACACTAGCTTTTGCTTGTTGTAAGGAATGAGTTTGTGTGTGAAAATACATGATGGATTTACAAGTTAATTGTAATTTGGAAATACAGAAAGGAACAGATTGCAAGGATTTTGACTAATGGTGTAAGAAAATTGCACTAAAGTGTAAGAGGGTGTACATAAACACATGGTAGAAAATGGGCAATGGGAAGCCATTGTCAAAACAATAATCCACCATGTGTTTCTGAACCAGAAGCCTTCATGAGAAAGATGTGTACATGGGATGTGTGTGTGTGTGTGTGTGTGTGTGTGTGTGTGTGTGTGTGTGTGTGTGTACACATCAGGCATATTCAGAGTCAACTAAACTATAATTTGGATTGATTTTAGATAAGGCAATATTTATTCCAGTCACCAGTCTCAGTATATCAATCTACCATACTTCCTATAGCCATAAAGCTTCAGGACACTAGATCTGATATGAAGCCACATGATTTTGCTTTAATAATTTGAAACTGTCTCTGAAATTTGAACTGAGAAGAAAATGCTGCCATGAGATATAACCACTATATAAACAGTGATTTGTTTGTTTGTTTGTTTTTTGTCAGTCCTGGGGCTGGGCGCTGTCCGTGAGCTTCTTTTGCTCAAAGCTAGTACTCTACCATTTGATCCACAGTGTCACTTCTGGCTCTTTCTCCATATGTGGTTCTGAGGAATTGAACCCAGGGCTTCATACATGCTAGGCAAGCACTGTACCACTAAGCCACATTCCCAGTCCCTATAAACACCTTTACCAACTCTTCAGTTGGTGTGTGCTAAGAAGATCCAACCTGACAAAACTATTTTTCTGAGCAAGAAGGTACATGGAACTTGAGTCATTCAGTAGGTTAAAAAGATTCCTAGAAATATAGAAATGGCTGTTTTCTGTAGCCCTGTGTGAATAGTTCTGAGCCACGGGAACTAGTTATCCTCCATTATTGTTAGTTTGGCCAATGATTTTCCTTACTTAATACTCATGACATAAGCTGCATAGCAGCTTTACATAACTGTGTAACAAAATTACTAAGAAGATGGATAGCAGCGTTTATTGTAAAATGAAGAGATGTAGGTTGTTATAATAGTATTGTTCACAGAAAATATAATAGATAAATATCATATTTTTAGGATTTTATTACAAAAGTCATTGTATGTTTTTATCTTGATGGAGTGAAGATTATTTGCACTGAAGTTATTTCACCATTGGGAAAAAAGTGCTATTGTGAGACTGGAATTGGGCACTGGGTATCCAGTGACACACAGAAGCTTATATAATTGATATATATATATATATATATATATATATATATATATATATATATATATATCACATTTTCTTGACCCATATGTAATCTTTTAAGCTTTCTTATGACAATTGAGTGGAGAAGAAAAGATGCACTATTAGTAGCATTCTGAAACTAGGTTGCACTAAACAAGAAATATTTACTACATGTTCAGTAAGGATGAAGGCCAATATTAAACTACCATTAGAAATTTCCCATGGACAATACCCTAGATTTCCATTGTATGGAAATCTATGCCTCTATGGAATTCTATGCCTCTATCAGAAAGAATCACTTTGCCCCATTTGTTAGAAAATGGAAACACATAGAAAAAATTATATTAAGTGAAATAAGCCAGGCCCAAAAAAACATAGGTCCCATGGTTTCCCTTATTTGCAATAATTAGTATAAGTCTAGGACAAGCAGAAAAGGTCAAAAGCTATGCACATATGACCATATAAGATGATGTTAAGTGAAATGAACCCCAAGATAGGGAAACAACTGTTTTTTTTCTCTTGCTTGCTATTGTTTCTAATGTATCTAAAATGTACTGTGTGATTTTTTTGTTTTTCTTGTATGTTCTTCCCCCACAGTATAACCTGTTTTCATTGTATTTGATGTCGGTGCCCTGAATCTTGTATATACATTTTTCTAATTTGGGGAGGGGAAGGGAAATAACAAAATGCTGAAATAAGGATACAGGTTGACCCATTGTAATAATGAGATGTACAAGACACTATGTTGAAAATGAACTTTACAACTTGGGGGGAGAGGGAGGAATTGGGGAGGTAGGGTGGGAAGGGATGGTAGGGGAAAAACAAGGGAGGAGGAAACAATGCTGGATAGGATATGTACTCATTACCTCATTCATGTAACAGGAACCCCTCTGTACACTATTTTTACAATAAAAAAGATTACATATGGGAAATAGTTTGGGAACCAGGCCTGAAAATGGGACAACCATTAGCTCACTTCAACCAGGTCACACTTAAGGATAGCAAGGGAGCCTCTGACCTGCCATCTGTCTTCCAGAAGAGGAAATGGAAGTGCCATAAACTGCATATCTAACTTGGCCACAAGCAGATACTTTCTAAGATCGCTTGTCTTATGGTTTGGATGTTAAATATACTGCAGAGTCTCATGTGTTAAAGACTTGATTACTAGACTGTGGTGCTACTGGAAGTCAGATAATTAATTGTGTCTTTGAAGGAGGCATGAAGACCCCTGAACCTTCTTTCACCTCTCTTTGAGGTGAGCAGCTTTGCTCTACCAAGCTGTACAGTACAACCATAGGGTCAAATCACCACAGACCAAATCCTCTGAAACCATGAACTAAAAGAAATCAGTCTCCTTATCTAATTTTTCCCCCTCCAGTATTTTCTCACAACAATGAAAAGCTGAGTAACACAACTTCTTGTTTGAAACACTATAAAAAATAAAAATAAGAACTTTCAGCTTTCTGTTTGCAAATGATGAAATAAATCTTATACATACTCAGAAGAATGGTTGTTCATATGTAATATAAAATATAAAGTGCAAGCCAGGCGCCAGTGTCTCATGCCCATAATTTGAGATACTCAGGAGGCTGAGATCTGAGGATCATGGTTTGAAGCCAGTCTGGGCAGAAAAGTCCCAATGAGACTTCTATCTCCAATAAACTACTCAGAAAAACTGGGAAGTGGAGCCGTGCCTCAAGTGGTAGAGAACTACCCTTGAGCACAATGAGGCCCAGGGACAATGCCCCTGCCCAGACTTCAAGCTCCAGGACTGGCAAATAAATTAATTAATTAAAAATTAAAAACATAAAGAGCAGACTGTGCTGCTATATAGATATTTCTTTAACTGTGGCTTTATAGAATAACTGATCATTATGTTTTCATTTTAGTATTACTGGTATTTGAATTCAGCCTCAAACCCGTTTAGCTCCCTTGCTCAATTGATGTTCTGTCATTTGAGTCATGCTTCCAGCCTGATTTTTTTGCTGGTTCATTAGAGATAGAGTCTCATGGGTTTTTCTTTTTGGGTTGGCTTTGAAGCATGATAATCAGTTCTCAGTCTCCTGAATAGCTAGCCATAAACCACCCGCACCCAGCTTAGAACAACCTGATATATGGATTACTAGTGACATAAAATTTGTTAGTTTTATTAAACATGTAAATGCTATTTTCCAATCTAGAAATCAACAACTGTTCAAATTTCACTGAAAAACTTTGATATTTACTCACATGCAACATCTTCTTGAAACAGTGTTGAGAATTGCATTCACATAACTGCAATGAAAAAAAAGACAGTGTGGGCTCTGCTAAAATGGAATTCTTGAGGAATGAACTGAAACCAGACCACCTCTAGTTCCCATGTTAAAAGCAAACTTGTTAATTTTACAGTGAGGTACCTACTGATTGTCACTGTAAACTATGTGAGAGTGTGCCTAGCATATGACAGAAAGGGCCTATTTTGATCAATATTGATCATGTGATTATTTGAAAGTATTGAATTGAGGGAAGTAAGACAATTTAATCTGAAATCTAATTATAATGGGACCATTACTTTTTCAACTAAACTCATTTTCAGGACTACAGAACTCATTTATATCTCATTTATAATACAATTTATTTGGAAATTTTTCTTGTGCTGGCGAGTTGATTTGGTAGACAATGTCATCACACCATTAAAAGATTTGATATTTTCAGGTGATACGTTTCTCTGAAATTTTTACGTTTCATAGTTGCTGTAATTTTGAACATGAGTCCAAATTCCACAGGACCATTTACTTCCTAACACCCATAATACACATAGTGAGAAAACCAGGTTCTTGTCATGGACAAATAGTGGCCATGATCACTGAGCTCATGCCAGGATGTCTGAGCCTGAAGCCTGACTGCCACTTAGCAGCTACATAGTTGGAGTAAATCGAGTTAACCTCTCTGAGTGGCCCAGCTTGTTTTCTGTGAAATGGAGGCTGAACAATTTGAGTGCATGCCTGAAAGGTTTGTTCTGAGGATTAAAAGAGTCAATATACAAAACCTTCTTTAGAACAGTAATAACACATGGTAGGTATCTTATAAACACTATTATTGTGGCTGTATTGATTAGGTTTGCGTGGTAAGACGACTATACATCTTAACTTCATACTTTTTCTTCCAGTGTTTGCATTTACTTTACTTCTTTTCCAAAAATAAGCATTTACTCCATTGGAAATAAAGGCAAATTTATTTCCCATCTTTTTTGGATAATATTCTCTTTCACCTAAAAAGTCAAGGTGATTTTTACTCATTTTAATCTCAAAAGGTGGAGGTCACATTTAATTTAAATTTCTAATAAAAAATTGATAGCTGCAAAGTTAATGACTCATTTGGTTGTAAAATCATATGTAATAATTGAACCTTTTCCCAACCTTTAGCTAGGTTACATGAACTCATTTTTTTTGTATTCTCCTTATATTTGTTTCATTAAAAGTTTCCACTTTGTCCTGTGAATTTCTGGATACTTTAAAGAATACCATTTTTTTCATTAAAGTAAATACTCAATTAAATATCATTTAGGTAGCTCTTTTACTAGGTGTCTGAAGAGCATTGACTTTTGAATGTTGCAATAACATGTCACCTTCTAGCTATTTAGCTCCTTGGGGTCTCAGCTATAAAAAGGACTAACATATTGAAGCTTTACAAAAATGTACCTACAGAGATATTTGTTTTCTCTTCATAGGTGAGCTCTGAAATGTTGACTGCACACAAAGGCTTTTATGCTGCCTGCATTCCTTCAAACAAGAATTATGTTGTCCGATAGTTTATCATCACCTTACTTAGAAGCCTGGGGTTTTGACTTTGTGCTGAGAGATATGTGTGTGTAGTCTGTGTGTGTGTGTGTGTGTGTGTGTGTGTGTGTGTGTGTGTGTGTGTGATTTTTCTCAGTGATGAAGTTATCATTCAAATCAGAGCATAAGCTTTTATTGCTTTATTATTTACATGAGAGTTAATTCAAGTATTTGTCTGATGAATATTACCACTGACTATTTTCACATTTATGGATTGTATTAGAGAAAAAAATATCTAAGGCTTGGTGCAGTGTCTGCCACTTATTTAGCATTATAAGTGTGTTTATTGCTTTGTACATCCCAACAGAGCATGCTGTAGCAGAAGGGTTTGTAACATCTTTCTATAACAACCATGATTTATGAAATTTAACACCTTGTCAGGAGTCCAGGACCCTTTATTAAATACAGATCATCAGACCACATGAACCCTATCTTTCCACTGAAATAGACCAAGAAAATTAACCATCTTTGTTTTTTTGCTTATCACTTAATAATAGTAACTTTCAATAATAAGAGTGTTAAATTTACAATTGTGTTTGACACGATGTCTTTTTCTATCATAGAATTTGTCTTTTCACTTAAATTTTTGTTGTCAAAGTCATTGATCTTTTTCTACGGAATATTTAAAGATGAAAAATAAGCTTTCAATCACAATTCCATCATTGTGGATTTAAATTGATCACACACATGTATTCTTTTACCTAAATATTTACCTAAATATTGCATGCACACTATTTTGCATTTTGCTTAGTAGCTTATACAAATCTGCCATTGTTCTCTCAGTACACATTAACTGTCACTTGTAAGGGCAGCAAATTACTGGCCCATACTGACTCTGAAACTTGTAATTCATTACTCTCCTCACTTCCTTTTTTCAAAAATATAGTTGAATTTTTCCAACCATTTCTAACAATTATGCACAAAGTGGTATTGGTTTCAGAACTAAGTGCTATTGCTACATTTATATTATTGATATTATTGATTAGTCATTAGCACATTCTTTTCCTCTTTTTTTTTTGTTGGTCCTAGGACTTAAACTCTGGGCCTGGGCATTATCCCTGAGCTCTTCAGCTCAAGGCAAGCCCTCTACCACTTGAGCCACAGAGCCACCTCTGGTTTTCTGGTGGTTAATTGGAGATAAGCCCAGGCTGGCTTTGAACTCTGATCCTCAGATCTCAGCCTCCTGAGTAGCTAGAATTACAGGTGTGAGCCATAGGTGCCTGGTTTTATTAGCAGATTTTGTGACTTTGTTTTTCTGTTTTCATTACAAGTGGTTTGTAATATTTTTAAGTATATTGTCTTATTTAGTATATAATTAGTAATGGGAAACAAAGAGAAAAGGTTGTTACTGTGCAAATGCTGAGAAAAATCAATAACACAAAACAATTATGTAAAGTGTATTATAGTACTTGTTATAAAGTAATGCATTGATAAATGTTATTAATAGAGCATTTTCTAGTTAATCATAGTCTCGTATATTTCCATTTAAAAAAGAGATTAAAGGTTATATTAGCAGCAAGGGGTTCAATGATAGATAACTTATTTACCTTTATTTATTTGGTCTCAGATAACTTCAGTGCCTTTATTAAACAAATGAAAACTTCCTATGGTGTTCATTTTAGACAATTGCTATTTTTTCTCTCTGTGAATCTCTGTCTCTTTCTCTCTCTCTGTCTCTGTCTCAATCTCTTTCTTTCTGTCTGTCTATCTGTCCCTCTCTCTCTCTCTCTCTCTCTCTCTCATACACACATACACATACACACATGTGTATGTGTGTGTGTGTGCTAGGACTAGGGCTAGACTGAAGGCCTCAGTGCTGTCCTTTAGCATTTATGCTCAAGGCTGGCACTTTCAGATTTTACATAGTTCAGTGGAGTCTCATGAATTTTCCTGCCCAGGTTTATTTTGAACTATAGTCCTCAGATGTCAGCCTCTTAGGTGGCTAGGATTAGAGATGTGAGCCACTAGCATCAGGCCAACAGTTATATATATATATTTTTGCTTTTGGTTGGTCATGGGGCCTAAAATCTGGGCCTGGGCACTGTCCCTCAGTTCTTCAGCTCAAGGCTAGTGCTCTACCACTTGAGCCACAATGCCACTTCCAGCTTTTTCTGCTTATGTGATGCTGAGAAATCAAACCCAGGGCCTCATGAATGCGAGGCAAGAATTCTACCACTGAGCTACCTTCCCAGACCCCAGGTGTATTTCTTAATAATAATCTTTATATATCAAAGCACAACAGTCCTTTTGAAATGATCAACAAATGAGGTAAAATGAATATAATTTATAAATTGTATATATCACTATATGTATATATCTACACAATATGTAATATGTATATTATGTGCATGCATAAGATATAAAATCATTTAAACATATGTATATATATATATGTATATATATATATATATATATATATATACTTATATGCATTTGTGTATTTGTAAATTTGTTAATTATCCAGAAGAAAATGAGCTCTCAGATACATGAGCTATTCAGGGCTTTGTTTCCTGTATATAATGAATGAAGTTACTACACTGTTTATTTTCAACCAATAATTAGTTTTTAATTGTAAAGGGAATGAATTACTTCTAGGGCTTTTATTTATTGAGTTGACTCTATCATTTGACTTGGGGATAATGCAGTGTTTACTGTGGAGTGAGCATTGTTTATCGTGAGGATTATTTTCACACTCACAGTTCTAAATGTTAAATCAGTTCAGGTAGAGGCTTTCTATTAACATGTACAACCAAACTAACTGTCCACCAAATGAAAAATGTGCTGTAATCTTCCTAGGAACAGACTGAACAATAAAGACATGTCAATGTTGTTTTAAAAATATGTACTCCACTCTATGTGATATCCATTCTATCCCTGTTTGCTTTGTATGAAAGAGAAAACAACAGGGGAAAATTCACTTATTACTCACTCAACCTTTTGAAAATAAATGGGTCTCTGCCTTTAGTTTTTATTCTTTAGTTCTTAATTGCCTGTTTAACATTACACCCATTTACATAATTCAGAGGCTATATTTCAGGTTTAATTTGAAGTGTGTTCTTTCAATTCTAGATAACAGCATTTAGCTTTTTTTATTTATAGTTTATTTTCTGTCATTGTATTTTTGTTTCTTTTTTTCCTCCAGATAGCTCTAATGGGACATTTTAAGTCAGCAATATAAATAAGCTACAAATACTGTCAGAAGAATGCATTTATCACCAGTAGAATCCAGATATACCATACTCATGTTCTGATCATTAGATCTCAAAATTTCACTTAATAGATGTATACCTAGGTTGGTGGGGTTTTTTGGGGGGGGAGCGGAGGGCTTGAACTCAAGGTATAGGTGCTGCCTCCCATTTTCCACTCAAGGCTGGTGTTCTACCACTTGAGCCACAGCTTTACATTGCTGGTTAATTGGAAGAAAGTTTCATGGACTTTACTGGCCAGGCTGGCTTCTAACCAAGAACCTCAGACTCCTGAGAATTACAGCATGAGCCACTGACACCCAGTTTACTCTTAGGACCATGTCCTCAAATGCAGCATCTGCTTTGTATTATAAAATAACTATTTTCTGTTATGTACAATGCATATATCAATGTGAAAATCCAAGTGTTTTCAAAGGGGTTCATTGGTTCTAACCAGGTCCTCCTCTTTACCATCTTTGTGGTGTTGGCATCAACAGCTTTCATCTTTCTAGGTAAGAAGTCCTTATATCTGCACCGAGGACTTTGACTTGGAAATTACCTTTATTTTATTTCACAAATTGCCTCAAAAGACTAGCATTTTTCTCTTCTGGTTGCCCCTGAATACTTGAGTCAGGAAGTTCCTAGCAGTTAAACAAGATATGAACATGATATATCCAAAATGTGTTATTGGGACGGTTTCCCATTCATTTTGGTTCACAGTGCTTTTAGTGCGGCTTCCATCTGAAGGAACATCCTTCTGTAAGCCTTGCTTTTCCTCCTGTAGACTGGCAGAGGACAGTAGAGCAACCAACACACTAAACTACTGTTTCTGTGTGGTTAGAGGCCGTGGTTATTTTATAGCATCGTGGGAATTTCACATCCATGTAGTAGGAATTGGGGCTCTGCACCAGGCTCTTCTTGTGTTTCCTCTTCTCTTCAGGAGAGGGATGAAGTAGATCCTTTCTGAGAGGCATATTCTCAGAAGGAGGTAAGGCTTTTTTTTTTTTTTTTTTTGCTTCTTAATACAATCCATTCAAGTGGACTTTGGGGATCCATACAGCCTTCTAAAATGTTGATTTTCTTTGCCTAACACTTCTGAGAGACATGACAAATATATTTTCTTGTAAGTCTAGATTGGCTACTTACTTTCTCTGCCTTCTCTTCCTCTAATTCAACCCCAACAAAGTCAATTAGTCATGCTTTCTGCTAGAGGGCCTATTCATTTTCTTTTTGTCTGTAGGATATATTGCACACAAATTGCGGATTTATGTTTTACAACGTCTTGTGAATCCCAAGCTTTGAATAGTTTTCCTCAGGATCATGTGATGATTCCATGCAGGTGTTTTAGGGTCTCAGCCTAAGCAGTCAGGCCTACCTGACTGCCTTTGGAAGCTCCATAGCTCTTTAAGTCAAGCAGATTTTTATCAATGAAATTCTACACATTACATTTAGAGATCAATTGTATTTTTAGTTACAAAGTCCATTGATGGCTAGTCATGATAATATACTAGATGAGGAAATTTACCTTTAAAATATGGAAAAGATTTTTCTACTGCCTAGGTCATCAGCAATAGCAGAATCTACATGGATAGCCAGGCATTTTCTCTCCCTCCTTAAAACTTGAGGCCCAGCCTAGCTCAGTTTAGCCTAAACTCATAGTTGTCTTGGTTATTACCAAGGGCCCCCATTCTGTAGGGGATTCTCATAATTTCCTTTTAGGATTTCTCCTTGATTCATGTGGATTTTCCACTGACAAATTATATTTAGTTAAAAACTTAGGATAAAAACTTGACTGTACATTGCTTTTTTGTACTGATGTTTAAACTTGGGGCCTAGAGCTCTTGCTTGGCTTTTTCACTCAAGACTGGCACTCTCCCATTTGAATCACAGCTCCACTTCTGGCTTTTCTGGTGGTTAATTGGAGATAATAGTCTCATAGACTTCCTTACCCAGGCTGGCTTAGAACCACAATATTCAGATCTCAGCCTCCAAAGTAGCTAGGATTACAGGCATGACACACTGACACTCAGCAGAATGCACATATTTTTAGTATGTATTTTGTCAAGTTTTGATAACTGAATTAACCCAAGCAACCAGGGACATCATCATTGTACCCAATATTTCTGCCATATCTTCTTGGTTCCCTTCCTGCCTTCTTAGCTCTACTAGAAGTATCAATTCTAATTTCACCACTCTAGGCTAGTTTGCCTTTACTGAGCTTCATAAAAATGCAGCATCTATTCTTTCCTCAAGATAATGATTTTTAAATTTATCCATATTATTACATATATCAGTAATAGTTACTTTTTATTGGGAAGTAATTTTCCATTGCTTGAATATTCTATATTCTATCAATCTATTTGTTCCAGTTACATAGTTGTGCAAATAAAGCTTCTGTGATCATTTTCTGTATACTTGTTTTCATGAACACATTCTCATTTACCTTGGGACAATATATTGAAGTGGAATTGTTAGGTTGATAAAAAGATATGTGTTTAATTTGTAAGAAATTCTCCAAAGAAATGCTTTATAAACTGAGCACACCATTTTATATTCTGTCCTGCTTGAAGATTTCAAGAGGGTGCTTCTTATTTTCCCAATATTATCAATCTTCTAAATTTGAGTTATTTTGGTGGCTATAAAACAGCATTAAGTGGCCATTTTTATTTTCCTTTTGACTGGTGAAGGCAAACGTTTTATATATGCTCATTGGGCAATTCTATTTTCTTTTCTGAAAAAAAATGTCTTAAAGCCATTTGAAAATTTTGGTTGTTTTCCTTATATTATCCATTCATTGGAGCTCATTACACATTCCTTTCAGAGTTCATTTAAAACATGTTACAAAATTCATCTTCAATATTTTTTTCCCAACCTGTGATTTGGCCTTATTTTTTCAGGAACATTGTTGGTGACCAGAAATCCTTAATTTTTATAAACCCCAATATTCTTCTTTTCTTTCTTTCTTCCTTCCCTCTTCCCTCTGTTCTTCCTTCCACATATCTTTTTACCTCTTCTTTTTCTCTCTTTATTTCTTTCTCTCTTCTTTCTTTTTCTTTTTTTATTTTCCCCTTGGGAATCCAGACCCTGGGCTCACTAAGAGTTCTGTGGCATAGCCACAATTCCATTTTTTTTGTCTCCCCTGGTTATTTTTGAGATAGGTTTCTAGTTTCTGTGTAGGCACATGTCTGGGCTACAATCCTTATATTTCTCACTTCCCAGAGCTAAGATGATAGGTACTCACACCATGCTTAAATTCCTTCTGTTAAGATATAATCTCACAGACTTTTTTGTCCTGGCAGGCATGGAACCACAAGATCCTGAGATCTCAGCCTTCCATGGCTGAGATGCCATGTGAACGTCGCTGTGCCTAGGCATTGATTGAGATAGAAACATGCATCAGGCTTGATTCGAACCATGATACTCCCACTCTCAGTCCCCCTGGTAGCTAGGATTACAGAAATTAACTACCAGTTCCTAGCTGATTTCCTTTTTTCTTCATTTTTCTGTCTGGAAATATTTTTGCATAATTCAAAGCATGGATTTATTCTTTTATGCTTTTCCCCTAAAACGTTATGTGAAAAGGGGAGTGTGAGTGTGTGTGTGTGTGTGTGTGTGAGTGTGTGTGTGTGTGCAGGTCTGTGATTCAAGCAGATAATTCTGTGTAGTGGACTGAAGCCTACCTTCTTTCTCCATCATTGGCTGAAATTATTTTCTTTCCCCATTGAGGTTTATTGGTATTTTTTTTCTTGAAAATCAGCTACATATGTTTTAATCTATTTCTGGATTTCTTATTTTTTTCTATTGATATGCACATATACTGTCATGCCCATATTACACAAAGTTGAATAATTAGCTACAGTCTTAATTGATGTAGCTTTATAGTTAATAAAGCAGCCCAGCATGTTAACATTTCAAAATGTATTCATTATTTTTCTAGATATTCAGGAAATTCCAGGTCCTATTTCTACTATATATTTTTAATCAGCATGTAAATTCTAAAAAAGAGGAAAAAAGATAAAAGAAAGCTGGGATTTTGACTAGATTACATTAAATCACCAAATCAACTCAAGAATTGCATCTTAAATGAATTTTTCAAATTAATGAATTTTGTATATTTCTACAGCTATTCAGGTGTTTATTCTGAGTGATTTTTTTAGTGAAGAAATCCTGAACTTCTTAGATGAAATTTGTAAGTATCTTATGGTTTAGGATATTAAGGTAAATGATATTATCATAGAGTTTTCTAATAACAATATAATTCTGAAGATTATATAGTTATTTTACATGCTGTGATCTTGCCAAGTATAGCCACAAATTCTAGGAGCTTTCAAATAGAGCCCTTAATGGATGGAACTAGAACAAATCATGTGAGATAAATCAGAGAGATAAATCAGAGAGACAAACGGCACATGTTCTCTGGTATGCAGAAGTTAGATCTAAATTGTACTGGGATTTGATAAATTAAACTGGAGTCTAGACACTCATCCACAGTGAGACCAAAAGAGGATAGTCTTAGGAGGCAATCACAAAGAGAATCACAAAGGAGAGAATCACATCCAAAGGTACAATGGGTAAGTGTCTCTTCCTATTTATATAAAATAATATACATACTAAAATAATTCCAAGATGTGCAAATGAAACACTCTTTTGTTTTTTAGTTTTTAGTTTTTGATGATTCTGTCTTCTTCATCTTATGAATGGTATATTTGTACGTATATCTTCAAGATGGTCGGAGAGGGCACAGAAGTTGAAGGGAAAAGGGTGGAAATGTGCGGTGGTGGAGTTCACTGGACACTGATGAAAGTGAACTACACAACTTGTAGAGATGGGTGGGAGGGACCAGGAGAGAATGCGGGAACAGAGACACTTTATGAAAGCAAATGTACTCATTATCTCACTCATGTAATTTTAATCCCTCTGTATATCCCCTCTATAATAACAACAAAGTAAATTAATTAAAAACAGTCTTTAGAGTTTGTGCATCATTTAACAACAGTTGCATATAGCTACAGTATATGTTCTTTTATTAAATGCATTCTAATTTGATAACTGAATTACCTAAAAATAATTATGACTAAGGGTCACAGGGAAAAATTATTAACTGAACATAAGGAGCTCATTAATTTGAAATATACTATAGATCAAAGCATAGTTTAGTGATTGCTTAGATCATATCATCTCTAAACAAAGTCATTTTTCCTTCTTATGTGCTTAGCTAAAAACTTCTTGTCCTTTTTTTCTTGCATTATTGTATTTTTGAAACAAAAAACACAATAAATATTGGGGTCATATAGACATGTCACAATGCAACCTCCTCATAATACAACTTTTGGCAATTTCACAATTAAAAATAAAGCATATAATGAAATAGTCAAAAAGTACATTTCCAAAAATTTGCATTGTTAAGCAGTGATTTATGAAAAGTTTGAAAAGGAGCACATCTTTATTCTCAATTGACAAGAGGAGAACAGAGAAAATTCCAACATTAACAAGATGTCAGATGCATGATTTTCATAGTTTCTCTGTTTTTCAAGTTGAGAATGTTTCTTTCTATTCTTAGTTCACTCTGAGTTTTTCTAAATACATGGACATGCATAATATTTTTTTCAGTAGTGTTCAGGATGGAGTCAGGAGACTTGCACAATTGAGGCAAATGTTCTAACATTGGGCTACATTGCCAGTGTAGATATGATGAATTTTGTCAGTTTTTTTCTGTATCTATTGTGACTTTTCTTTTATTCTGCCAGTGTTATAAAATTACATTAAACTATCCAACACTCTCACAGAGTTCAAATATATATACTTGGTCATCATGAAGTATACTGTTGTATATTATTTTGCATAATTAAGAAACATACAATATTCCTTAATTTGGTTTCACTTGTGTGTGAATACTATATCCTGGAGAAATGTTTGTTTGCAGTTTCCTCTTCATATAATAACTTTGTCTAGTCATTTCATTAAAGTTATATTACCATCATAAAAAAAATGCTACCTTCTATGATGCTTCCTTTGTATCAGAGTTGTATCATTTCTTCCTTCCCTTGTTTTTATTCATAGTAACTTTCTCATAAATGAGTCTCTTCTGGTCACTTGATGATCTTTCCCTATGGCCTACAAAAGAAATTACTAACAGTGCAATTTAGTTGGCATGTTGTGTTTCTAATTATGAAACATCTATAGGAGTTGACTTTAATTAGTATAAAATTAATCTCTTGGGGCTGGGAAGGTGGTCAGTGGTAGAGTGCTTGCCTTGCATGCATGAGGCCCTGGGTTCGATTCCTCAGCACCACATAAGCAAAAAGAAAAAAGCCGCAAGTGGCGCTGTGGCTCAAGTGGTAGAATGCTAGCCTTGAGCTGAAGAGCTGAGGGACAGCACCCAGGCCCAGAGTTCAGGCCCCACGACCAGACAAAAAAAAAAGTTAATCTCTTTGTTTACTATGACTGGTATTCTCTATTGTTCTTGATAAGGGAGCTGTGCCATCTTACATACTTAGTACATTTTTAAGTGGCTGGATTTTCTGTCAAAACTCCAAGGAAGAATACTCTTTGTCTTGTTAGTTGAGCCAAGTGTTAAGGAAACCTCCATTGCTCCAAAATTATAATATTTGCTAAATATCAAAATTCTATTCTTCATTAGAACATATTTTATCATATTTGTTTATACTACACAATAAAAAGTTAAGGCATCACATTTCTATGAGCACATTCCTTTACTTACACAAGTTTTTAGATCTTGAACCTTATTTTTGTCAATCATTTACTTTTTCATCTACTTCAATCTAAAAACAACAAAGAATAATCCTCATATGTCAATCCCTTGGTTACTTAGTAGGTTACTTAAGGAAAATTATATTTAAGATAATCAACAAAATCCATCAACAATGATATATGGAAATGGACCTTAAAGAAAAAGCTGAAAAAATAATATATGTATATATGTATAATTATGAATTCACGCACTTAAAAGTCAAAAACAAAAAAGAACAAAAATCTACTATCTTGCTTAAATAATTCAGAAATGACTATATGGGCTAATTCTGGTCAGTGATACTTGAGATACAGAAAACTGGGCAATAGCCACTTTCATAGTTAAGAGATGTTTTTAGAGAACGTCTCTTTGTATCCTTGTAATATAAAGAATAAAACATATGAATCCTACTCATAGCTTCTGAAGACTCTTAGGAAAATGTTTTATATTGAAAGGGAATCTGACCTTAATGGAGGGAAGTAATAATAAGAGACTGGACACTTGAGATTATTAGTCTCTCAATGAAGTAACTTAGAAAGCGACCATACTTGCACTTTATCATATGACCCAACTAACCAATTATTACATAAGCCTTATATTTCTTAATTGCAACTCCAAAGATCACCAATGTGATGACTTCATAATTGAGAAAATGTCAAAACTTGTTGAATTGGGTGTGCATAGATACATAGGTGTTTTAGATTCAGAAGTTTAACTTTTTTGAAGTGACAGCACTTAGGCAAGCAGAAAGCAGAAAACACTGGGAAATATACATGACATAGGGATAGATTATAGAGAAATTTCAGAAGATCTTTGAGAAACTTATCAACTATGGAGTGTTTTTTGTTTTCCTTTTGTTATCTTTACATAGTTGTACAACAAAGTTACAATCCAGCATTTTAATTTATGTGTACAATGCATCTTGATCAGTGTAGCCTCTAACATCAACTGCTGTGGTTTCAGTATCATATTTAGGAAGGAAACGAGACTGAAAAAGATCAAAGAGAAAAAGCTGGTTCAGGGGAAGTGGGTAGATAATATCAGACTCATTTTAATATGGATATGATTTGCAAATTGATTACTGTAAGTGCAAACTCAAGGGTTTCATTTCTATGGTTTTTAAAATTTCCTATGTGGTGAAAACAAAAAGAAAAATATTAATTGCTAGGTGGATGTGTTATTATATCAATAATTGCTACCTATCTAAATAGAACACATATCGCAGAGCACAATTTAAAGTCATCGATAATTGCTATTTTGTTCCTATTTTTATCATTATTTTCTCTTGTGTGCAAGGTTGTTCTTAACTTTATTGGGTTTTGATGATCAGTAAATGCAGATCTTACACAGCTTGACAACTAGGGAACCTTTCTATTAACCTTCCTACAGTAAATATTTGGGAAGCACACAGAAAAAAATAGATATATTATGTAAATGGCTTATGTAATCAACCTTTAAAATGTCCACAGTTTCTATAAATAATAACACCCTGATGGCAAGCCCTGAGGAGTGTCTAGAACACTTTCCCCCAACTTCAAGTCTACTGCATCTAAGATATAGCAGCCCATATATTTTCAGTTTGACTTAACTGAGGGTTTCAATTATGATATTTTAAACCATGCTCACGCTGCTCTTTTCTGTAATGGGATTCTTTTTCTATGTTTCATTTTTCTTAGTGCCTATGGAAAAGTCTAGAAATAACTATAAGTGGCCATTTCTGAGGCAGATTTTTCTTTTTTCTTTTTTTTTAAATTTTATTTTATTTTAATTGAGAACATACTGTACAGAGGGGTTACAATTACATGGGCAGGAAAATGCATACATTTCTTACCAAGCATTGCAGCCTCCTCCTTTGTTTACCCTTCACCACCCTTCCCAGCCTCCCCCTTCCCCCCCCACCCAACCATACCCCCCCTCCCCCCCTCCACCGACATTGTAAAGCTGGTTTTGACATGACATTTTGTACTTCTCATTGTTGCAACAGGTCCACCTGAATCCTTAAACGACTTGTTTGTCCCCGTCTCCTCCACATGTTATACTGACATCAAATATAGTGAAAGCGGGGGTTACACTGTGGGGGAGGGACATACAAAGCAACAAAGAAATATTATAAATGCGTTAGAAACACATGCATGAAAGAAACAAAAACATTAAAATACATATTTGAGGGTTCGTTTTCCTAACATCACATTCTCTGACTTTTTCCGCTTGACTCATACCTATACTAGATATTGCAAATAAGGGAAACCATGGGACCTATGTTTCTTTGGGCCTGGCTTACTTCACTTAATATAATTTTTTTAAAGCCTTTCCATTTCCTAACAAATGGGGCAATGTCATTCTTTCTGATGGAGGCATAGAATTCCATTGTGTATATATACCACATCTTCTTGATCCATTCATCTACTGAGGGGCATCAGGGTTGGTTCCATATCTTAGCTATGGTAAATAATGCTGCAATAAACATAGTTGTGCTGGTAGCTTTAGTGTGGCCTTGTTTGTGGTCATTTGGGTAAATGCCCAAAAGTGGGATTGCTGGGTCATTGGGGAGCTCTATATGGAGTCTTTTGAGGAACCTCCATACTGCTTTCCAAAGTGGTTGAACAAGTTTACATTCCCACCAACAATGAAGTAAGGTTCCTTTCTGTCCACATCCCCTCCAGCATCTGTTGTTGTTAGAGTTCTTGATTTTTGCTGTTCTAACTGGAGTGAGGTGATATCTCAATGTTGTTTTGATTTGCATTTCTTTTATGGCTAGGGATGTTGAACATTTCTTCATGTGTCTATTGGCCATCCTTCTTTCTTCTTCAGAGAAGCTTCTCTTTAGGTCTTTCGCCCACTTACTTATTGGGCAGTTGTTTCTTTGAGGATTTGTTGTTGGGTGGTTTAATTTTTTGAGTTCCAAGTATATTTTAGATATGAGACCCTTGTCCGTTGTATGGCTAGTAAAGATCTTCTCCCAATCCGTGGGCTTTCTACTGATCTTGCTAGCTATGTCATTTGCCCTGCAGAAGCTCTGCAACCTTATACAATCCTATTTGTCCAACCTTTCTTTGATTTGTTGTGTTTCCGGGTCTCTATTCAGAAAATTTCGGCCTGAGGCAAGGAGACCCAGGGTTTCTCCTATTCCATCCTGTAATGTTTTCAGAGTGTCTGCTTTGACTTCAAGGTCTTTGATCCATTTGGAGTTGATTCTGGTGCAGGGTGATATATAAGGATCTAGCTTTAGTTTTCTACATGTAGTTAACCAGTTTTGCCAGCACCATTTACTGAAGAGGCTGTCTGTCTTCCATTCTATTGTTTTAGCTCCCTTATCGAAGATTAGATGGCTATAGGTCTGTAGGTTCATTTCTGGGTTTTCAATTCTATTCCATTGGTCCTGAGGTCTGTTCTTATGCCAATACCAAGCTGTTTTGATTACTATGGCTATATAGTAGAGTTTGAAATTTGGTACTGATATCCCTCCAGCAGTGTTCTTTCCGTTGAGGAGCGTTTTTGCTATTCGGGGTCTTTTATTGTTCCATATGAATTTTTGGATTGCCTCTTCTATTTCCTTGAAGAATGAGGGTGGAATTTTGATAGGTATTGCGTTGAATTTGTAGATAGCCTTGGGAAGTATTGCCATTTTTACAATGTTAATCTTTCCAATCCAGGAGCATGGGAGGTTTTGCCATTTTTTAAGTTCTGTGTTGATTTCCTTTTTCAAGATTTTAAAGTTTTCATCATAGAGGTCCTTCACTTCTTTAGTTAAGTTAATTCCTAGGTATTTTATTTTTTGTGGGGCTATTACAAATGGAGTTGCTTTCCTAATTTCAGCCACACTTTTCTCATTGTTGGCATACAGAAAAGCCATGGATTTTTGGGGGTTAATTTTATAACCTGCTACTTTGCCAAAGTTTTGAATCAGCTTGAGTAATTTGGGAGTGGAGTCTATGGGATTCTTTAAATACAAGATCATGTCATCTGCAAAGAGGGAGAGTTTTATTTCTTCTTTCCCTATTTGGATCCCCTTTATGTCTGCATCTTGTCTTATTGCTTTAGCTAGGCATTCTAATACTAGATTGAAGAGAAGTGGAGAGAGTGGGCATCCTTGTCTTGTTCCTGAGTTAAGAGGAAATGGCTTTAGTTTTTCACCATTGAGTATAATGCTGGCTGTAGGTTTGTCATGTACAGCCTTTATTGTATTGAGGAATGTTCCATGGATTCCTAATTTTTCCAAAACCTTCATCAGGAAGGGGTGTTGGATCTTGTCGAATGCTTTTTCTGCGTCTATTGAGATAACCATGTGGTTCTTATTCTTGCTCCTGTTGATGTGATGAATAATATTAATTGATTTGCATATATTGAACCAGCTTTGCATCCCTGAAATGAATCCTGTTTGATCGTGGTGTATGATTTTTTGGATGAACTGTTGAAGTCGGTTGGCCAAAATTTTGTTGAGAAGTTTTGCATCAATGTTCATCAAAGAAATGGGTCTATAGTTGTCTTTCTTTGATGAGTCCCTGCCTGGTTTTGGGATGAGGGTTATGATGGCTTCATAGAATGTGTTCGGTAGTGAGCTTTCTCTTTCAATTTCATTGAAGAGTTGGAGGAGAATTGGTGTGAGCTCTGCTTTGAAGGCCTTGTAAAATTCCGCTGTAAAACCATCTGGTCCTGGACTTTTCTTAGCTGGGAGGTCTCTTATTGCTGTTTCTATTTCAATGCTTGATATGGGCCTGTTAAGATAGTTTAACTCATCTTGGTTTAGTTTTGGCATGTCAATATTTGCTAGGAAGAGGTCCATTTCTGTCAAGTTCTCAAACTTATTAGCATACAGTTTTGAGAAGTATTCCCTTATAATGTTCTGAATCTTGGTTGTTTCCCTGGTGATGTTTCCATTCTCATCTCTGAGTTTTTTAATTTGGGTGTGTTCTCTTCTTTTTCTGATAAGATTTGCTAAGGTTCTGTCAATTTTGTTAAGTTTTTTGAAGAACCAACTCTTTGTTTTGTTTATTCTTTCTATAGTTTTTTTGGATTCTAATTCATTTAATTCTGATTTAATTTTGATTATTTCTTTCCGTCTACTGGATTGGGGTTTATCTTGCTGCTCTTTTTCAAGGAGGTTTAGATGCGTCATTAAATTGCTAATTTCAGATCTCTCCAATTTGTTGATGTAGGAGCTCAGAGCTATAAACTTGCCTCTGAGTACTGCCTTTGCTGTGTCCCAGAGGAGCTGGTATTTTGTGTGTTCATTTCTGTTGAATAGCATGAACATTTGAATTTCCTTTCTAATCTCTTCCATGACCCACTCATGATTCAGCAGTGTGTTGTTCAGCCTCCATGTGATACCGGACTTTCTTTGGTGGCTTTTGGTGTTGAGTTCTAATTTTATTCCCTTGTGGTCAGAGAGAATGCAAGATATAACTTCAATGTTTCTGAATTTAGACAAGTTTGCTTTGTGGCCTAAAATGTGGTCTATTTTAGAAAACGTTCCATGTGCTGCTGAGAAAAACGTGTATTCTGATGCTGCTGGGTGAAATGTTCGGTAAATGTCTGTTAAGTCTAGTTGATCTATGCAGCTGTTTAGATCTGTGGTTTCTCTGTTGAGGTTTTGCCGAGTTGATCTATCTAGTGGGGAGAGTGGTGTGTTAATATCCCCAACAATTAATGTCTTTGGATCTATATGGGATTTGAGGGAAAGTAGTGTTTCTTTGATAAATTTGGGTGCTCCATTGTTTGGTGAATAGATATTTAGAATTGTAATATCCTCCTGAAGGAGAGATCCTTTAATTAGTATGCAGTGACCTTCTTTATCTCTTCTCACGAATTTTAATTTGAAGTCTATTTTATCTGATATTAGGATTGCAACTCCCGCCTGTTTATGGGGTCCGTTTGCTTGGTAGATTTTGTTCCAGCCTTTAACATTGAAAATGTGTTTGATTTTACGGGCAAGATGTGACTCCTGCAGGCAGCAGATAGAAGGGTCTTGTTTTTTAATCCAACTAGACAGTCTATGTCGCTTAATTGGAGTGTTCAGTCCGTTAACATTAAGAGATAGGACTGAGAGGTATTTGGGAGTTCCTGCCATGTTATCTACCTTCTTGGGGGCTGCGAAAACTGGGTTCTTCCTATGGTTCTTGGATTCTCAGTTTGGTTGCAGTTTCTTGGCCTTTATTGCGGTCTTGTTGGTTTTCTATGTGTAGGACATCTTTAAGAATCTTTTGTAGGGCTGGTTTGGTGGAGATGTATTGTTTCAATTTTTCTTTGCTATGGAAGGTTTTTATTTGGCCTTCGGTTATGAAGGAGAGTTTAGCTGGGTACAGTATTCTTGGTTGATAGTTGTTTGTTTTTAGGGCATGGCATACATCGTTCCAGGCTCTTCTTGCTTTGATTGTCTCTGCTGAGAAATCTGAGGTGATTCTAATTGGTTTCCCTTTATAGGTGATTACCCTTTTCTCCTTGACAGCTTTAAGGATCTTTTCCTTGTTCTGAGTTGATCCTGTGTGGATTATAATGTGGTGGTGGGATGTCCTATTCAGGTCTGGTCTATTTGGGGTTCTAAAGGCTTCTTGTATCTGGACAGGCCTATCTTTTTGCATGTTTGGGAAGTTCTCTGCTAGGATCCTGTTAAACAAATTTCCTAGACCATTAACTTCTGTTTCTAGGTGCTCCTCTACACCCATTATCCTTAGATTAGGCCTTCTGATGGTGTCTTCCAGGTGTTGGATAGATCTATCATATTTCTTGGACTTGTCTTGGATGGTTGTATGTTCTTTCTCTATAATATCTAGGCTGTCTTCAATCCCTGAGATTCGATCTTCTGCATGGTCTAACCTGCTGTCAAGACTCTCTACTTTGTTTTTTATCTCTTTTCCTTCTAGTTGGTCAGCTTTGATGGCTTCAAGTTCTTTGTTGAAGCTCTGTTTTAGGTCTTGTATGAATTTCTTTACTTCCTTAATTTGGTGTTCAGTGTTTGTCCTCAAATCACTTAGTTGATTGGTTATGGTTTCTTTGGGCTCCCATTCCTTCTGTTGGGTTCCATTCAGCATTCCCTTTGTGGTCTCCCTGACTTCCTTCAGCTCTTTGTTAATGGATTCCATGAATGCCTTTAGTGATCTTTGTGTGTTCTCTACCTGGTCTCTCAATTCCTGTATTACTCTTTGATTAGCTTCCTCCCGTTCGTGGGATTCCTGCAGATCTCTTTGAGTGTTCTCAGCCTGCTCACGCCATTCCTCCCTTTCTCTTTGAGTATTCTCAAGTTGTTCACGCAAATCCTGTATCAGTTTTTGAGTAGCGTCCTCATGCTTATGATATTCCTGTATAAACTTCTGGGATGCCTCCTCTCTCTCCCTGTCACGCTCATACAGAGTCCTTTGTACATTGTCAAACTTTTCATTTATCATGTTTGCCAGCAGTGTTTGTATAGCTGTTTGGGAACTCTCCTCTGGATTATTCATTATCTGTTCTAACCCCTGATTATCAAGATTGGGAATTGAGATACCCGAATTTGCCATTTTTCTTGTGTTTTTCCGGCTTACTCTGCCCATTTGAGATGAAGATAGCACCAGTTTTGTGCTAGAACACTATCTTAAGGCAACCATCAACCAAAGTTTGCATTTGTACAGTCAATATTCTACAGATACAATCTAGTCAACAGATACATCTATTCGACATCAAACAACTATATGTTAAAGGACTTCGAACCGCAGAGAAGAATTTGGAAAACCAGAAATTATTAGGGTTAGGGAGAGATGTGGGTAAAAAATAGGAATAGATTGGTGTGGGGAGGCACAGGGAGAGTTAACTATGTCCTAATCACAGTGCAGGAAATAGGTTGGGTAGGATGCAAGTAGAGAGAGAGAGAAAAAGAAGAAAGGGAAAGGGGAATGAAAAGAGACCAGAAAAAAAAATAGAAACGTAAAAATTAATGTTATTTTAGAGATTAAAAGACCATCTATTTATAGAGGAATATGAATATGTTGAGAGAAAGGGAGGGACATAGAGGAGATGTGAAAAACTTTTAAAAAAATGCTTAAAATATTATATAGGTATAGTACTGCTATTAATGAATTTAAGTCTCAGAGGTTTTGAATTGAGTAATAAGTTTGTGGGTTAAGTGTGTACACAATGGGGGGTAGGATCTACTGGTTAACTACGGGTTTATCTGAGGATGTGCAGGACAAGAGTTAAGTCACATAAAGAAGAACAAAGAGGAAAAGATGGAAAGGATAGGAAAATGAGAAGAAAAGATCAGAAGTTCAGTAGAGCTAGACAAAAAACAAAAAGATAATTAAGAATGAAAGAAAAAGAGAAAGAAGACAAGAAAAGAAAGGAAAACACACATTCACGTATTCCTAAAATAAAAATTATAAGAGGAGAAAAGAAAAAAAAAAGTTAATGGAAAACAATTATTTTTTCAGAAGAGGCAAAAATTAAAGATTAATAAAAGTTTTAGAAAAGCAAAAAAAATTTTTTTATATATATAAGGTAACAAAAAACAAAACAAAAAAAAAAACAAAAAAAAAGAAAAAAAGAAAAGAAGAAGAAGAAAAAAAAAAAAAGGTCTTTGATTTTTTTTTGGGCGGGGGGGGGGGGAGGGGTGGGAAGAGTCCTGTATCTCCCTTTTGTCTGTAACCAGAGTCTGGTTGGAGTCTCTGGTCAGCTTGAGGTCCTGTGGCTTGATTGGTTTCTTAAATCAGTTTGTTGGAACAGGCAGAAAAATGCTCTGCTTTACCCAAGATTTTGAGATTCCCCCTCCCAGGTTAGTTTACTGGGAGGGTGATCTGCTTTGAGAATCACAAAAGAGGGGGATGCAGTGATGAGGCTAGGTTCTGGGTAGAGTTGAGGCCTTTCAACAAACAGTAGCTTTTCCCTGGGGCTATTTTGTGAAAAAAACTCACAGCACCCAGCCTGGAGCCATTCTCAGGGTTTCTGTTTTTCAATTGATTGTGGTGGCTGCTAGAGGGAGGGGCAGCCTCTGGCTCTGGTTACCCGGTGAGGAGAGCCACTCCAATGGCTGGCGCCTGAGCTGGGTGACTTTTCCCTGGATGGAACTGAGTCTGTGAGGTCACTTCGCCGTTAAGTTCTTGTGACCTGCTAAATGACTCGTTTTATTCCAAGGCCTGAGCTGGAGCTAGCCGCTCCTCCGAGCTTTGTCGGTATCCAAGATGGAGATCACCGGTGCTGGGTGGGGGGAGGGGTGGCCTTCCCTCCTCTGCTCCCTGGGAAGGAGTGAGGAAGTGGGGCTTCTACACATGCCGAGTCTTGGATCCTGGGTCGTCTCTGGTCTGCAAAGTGCAGGATGAAGTTGTCCGCTCCTTGTCGGTTCTTGCTGGTGTTGAGTAGAATCCGGTCGCCCGCGTCTGGCTCCTTCGTCCCGGACTCTCTGTGTGAGCGCTCAGGTATGGCCGCGGCTGCGGTCGCCGCCGTGACCCTGCCGCCGCAGCGGCAGCTGCTGGCAGACGCTCAGATGTGTCTGCTTGGCTTCCCCTCTCTTGACTAACTCTCTGTCCTGTGATGGCACACTTGGTGTGATTCTCTGGCTTGGGACTGTTCACTGGAACTCTGAAACTGTTTTCTATGCAAGAGCTTGTTCAGATTCCAGCTTCTCCTCCGCCATCTTCCCGGAACTCTTCCCAGATTTTTCTTTAAGCTAGAGAATTTCTTATATTTGGATATACAGCTGATTGCTCCATATATTATATATGTATGTATATATAACATATATATGTGGAAGGAAAGAGGAAATGAAGAAAGGTGAAAGAGAGAAGGGAGCAATGGATTGAGGAATGGAAGGATCAATGAAGGCAAGTAGGAAAGAGGGAGGGAGAAAGAATGGCTCTTGGAAGTAGTTTTTGAAGTTATAAAACCTTATCGCAAGTCTGTGCTTTATTATGCACCTACCCTTTTTGTTCAACCCTGACACAGCACAGAAAGGTGATCATTTCTGTCACAATTCTGGAGACCCAGGCATTTCCATTTATGTTTCCTCCATGTTCCATCTTACCTATCACTGTGTACTCATGGGAGAATGGGGCAGTCTGCTTCTAATCTCTTCTGTCACCTGTCACCTCTTTCTAGGACTTGTTGAATAGAATTAAAGGATAGAGAGAGGGGGAAAAGGCACAACCAGGCACCTTAATTTTATGTTCCTAGTATTTGTCACCATAGATGGAAGAAAATGGATTTACTTTTACATACGACATTTTTAATGTAGATGCTATATAATGAATTGCTTATAATTGTCCATTTATAAAAAGGATGTTGTTTCCCAGTTCAAAAATGAGGTGGAAGAGTAACATGACAACCAGACAATCTACCACCATCATAGAATGGGGTCAAAGCTGACAGCTTCATATGTAAGAAAGTGGAGCTTGTGTTTTCTGGGTCAGGAAAAAGAGAAAAGCAGTATAGGGAGAATTCATCTACAATTTAAAAATATACCCCTGCAAATGTGCCTTCAACTCTGTGCCAGTTGTTTTTGGATCATCAGAGTTATTCTGAATGAATTTTTGGAATAAGGGAGGGAGCTTGCTTGTCACAAAAGGAATATCCGATTCAATTAATTGTGGGATCTGTGGAGAAGGTAAAAGTAGCTAAATATTATAATTCATAAGAGGGTCAGGGACCATTATTCTGTGTGTCCATTTGTTGCCATGTTTCAGGCTACACAGCTATTAAACAAATGTAGGAAAACTGTGAAATATCAAGCAATGCTAGCCCAGGATTCGAATGGGTGGGCTTAATTCACTCTGTTCACAAACTGCTCTTAACCTGTGTGATATTCAAAACCCTTTCTGTGGATCTGCAGCAACTGGGTAATGAGTACCCACATCCAACCATCTCTGAAAGGCAGGACTCTTCAAGGACTTTACAATGCACTAACAAAAAGCCACCCAGATCAACAGTGCTTGTCCTAGTGAAACCTTGTGCCCAGAACCAGGTCAGGAATGCCCAATGTACAACACTTAAAAGAAACTGAAGCCTCTTAGCAGAACGTGTGTGATGATGGGGGTGGCGAGGTGGTGTTAGAGACCCTACTCCATTACAGCCCTCCACATACACACATTAGGCAAAATTTTTAAATCCTTTAGTTTTGTTTTTTGAATTAATTTTCAAGATACTGTGAGGCCAGGATCCATTTTGTGCTCCTTCTTCCAATGAGGGAACTGTAGTACAGCAGAGTTGAATACTTAACCCTGGTGCACAAACCTGCTTCATTCCTCAGACAGCAGAGGTGTGAACAGAACACGAATTTATGCTCATAGAGTAGCTCACAGGAAAGCTGAGGTCACAGGAAGGGGTAAGAGAAATCTCCCACTGATGATGACAAGTCTGTAAGCCTGACCATAACTGCCAAGCTGAAGCAAATGAAGAAAAATAGTGTGAAATTATTCAGAGATGTGATCTAAAAAGATAGATCAAGGGAGGCAAGGGGAGGGGTGGGGGAGGGAAAGTTGTAAGAGAGAAAAACTAGAGAAATACTATCACTTATGATTGATTTAAACTTATCCAAATAAACTCCAAAGTAACAGTGGCTTAAGCAAAATAATTAGTAATTATTTATTTCTCTCATGTTCCAAGAATCTGTAGACAGATATTCAGACATTTTTTAGAACCATTACCAATATAATCAGAGATACAAGTTTCTACCTTTAGCTGCAGTCTACAAATTAACCATTAGACTTGCATTTCTGTACCCATATTTCAAGTAGCAGGGAAAAAGAAGTAGATTTACAAGTATAGTTCAAGTCTTTTCATTTCCTTACAAATGGAAAAATAATTATATTAAGCAAAGTAATCCAGAGCCAAAGAAACATAGGCTACATGGTTTCCCTCATTTGTGGTAACTAGAATGTGCCTATAAATCTACAAGTAAACACTGAATGACTAAAATAAGTAACACTGAGACATGATAAATTAATAGGACCCTAGTCATTAACATACAGAAGCCAAAGCAGGCTGTGAATAGGAATCAAGAAAAGGAAACAAGACATTCTTTAATTGCCATTGTTTGTGTTTTAGTTTTATTTTCCTTTTTTCTTGTTTGCTGGTTTGTTTGTATTTTGGAAGGTAATGGAAGGCACGTAAAAGACGGAACAAGGATGAACAAATACAACAGTGATGCTCACTAGACACGATGTGGAAAGTGAACTGGATATCTTATGGGTGGAGATGGGAGGGAAAGACACAGAGAGCAATGGAAGGGGAGACGTGGTTCAGAAAATTGTACTTATTACTCATGACCTGATTCATGTTCCTATAACCCCTGTGTATATCAACTCTACAATAACAATAAAAAGTATATTCCATCTCTAAAGAATACTTAACAATTAGTAAAGACATTTCAAATGACATCAAGATTTCTAAGCTATATCTCAACATATCTACCTTCAAAAGAGTCTAGAAAAGCAAGTTTTGGGCACAGGTAGCCCAAATGGTAGATGCAAACTGGTTGGCAACTGGCAGTCTTTGTATGAGGATAAAGGGAAATGAATAGCAAAAATAACCCAGGGAAAGAAGGCAATGTGAACATATTCAAGAGACACAAGATATTAATCTGCAAGTGTTCCATGAAGTTGAGAAAGTTGACAAAAACATTAATTTGCACTTGATAGTAGTGGCTCTTAACTGTAATCATAGCTAACCAAAGGCTAATATTATCTAAGGATCATGGATCAAAGCCAACCTAGCCAAGTAATTCCATGAAACTCTATTTCCAATTAATTAGCAAAAAACAAGAAATAGACTGGTTACCCAAGCCAGACTTGAGTGAAAAATGCTAAGGAATAGTGCCCAGGCCTTGAATTCAAGACCTAGTACTGGAAAACACACACACACACACACACACACACACACACACACACAAAATTTGCTGAAGTGAGAAATTAACTTTGGAGTGGAATTACAAAAGAAATTACAGAGATATAAAGAAAATTAAAAGAACAGACTTATGTATAAGCTAAAAGTAGGTAGATAGGAAATAGCATTAATAGCACATATAGAAGTTTTTAGGTAGTCCACCAGGTAACCAACAAGAAAAACAGCCAGCCAATAAACAAGTTATAATGAATACAATAGATAGGAAACCTAGCCAATAAAATTCCAATATGGGAAATACTGTTTCTGTGGTAGGAAATTCAATGGACAGGAAGAAAATATTAAAAACACCACTTAGAAAACACATGAATTTCCCTATAATAAAAAATTTGATAATTTAATAGGGATATGATAAAGTCTAATACAAGAGAAATGCAAAATAATTGCCAGTAATCTATCTTCTAATTGTGTGATTATTAACATTTCTTCCTATATCCCAAGTAGGAGCATCTATGTATCCAAACAAGGAATGACAAATTTGGTTTCAGATGAATCCACCCATCACGTTCACCAGCAGACTACAACAGAGAACTGGTTTCTTCTCATGAAATAAACTGTAATTCCAAAAAAGGGGAGCAATATTTGTCAAATATGATGTGAGCAAAAAAGAAAAAAAATGTCCTTCAAATATAGAAGAACTCAGGAAATGGAGTACCCAGGCTGTTTTCTTTAAAAATATCAAGAGGAAATCCAGCCCACTAATAAGTGAAGTAAAATTTAAAAATCAAGGGTGGAGAAGTTCACTGGATCCACTTAAACTGTGAATGAAAATTACAACCACAAGAACGGTGACTGTGGCATGGATCTTCAATTTTAAATATTATGATGATACAAAATCAATAACATAACTCATAACAATTGTGAGGTGAAGGAAAGTTAAGTATAAATCTTTATCATCATGTCACTAGCAGTGTTGAGAAATCTAAATATGAAATGCATCAAGCGGGATTGCATCTTTCTAAATTATTTTAATAGTCTCTATTAGTCTTCCAGAGTACTTTGAAAAGTTCTAGTTATCACGAAAAACAGATTGTCACATGTTTAGTTACTTACTCAGGCTTGCTGCATTTTTCTCTTTTACTGTCATAAAACATAGAAAATTTTTGTCTGAAATACCTTTACAGTTGTCCTAAGTGAATATATATAAATAGAGATACATTATAAGTATAATAATAAATATATATAAATTCATATACCTAAATATATTGTATATGGACATATATATTAACTTGTTGGAGGAAAGGCTGATGTTTTTCAGATGGTGGGATTTAGCATACTATATTTCTTTTTTACTTTGTAAATTTTATCTTTGCCTGAATACTTACTATGTGAATCCTTTAAAACAATGAGTTACTTTTGAAAAGGAATGTTTGCCAGTGAAGGCCTCCCTTGTGATATGACATTCATGACAGTATCTGAAAGAAGACAACAAGAAGAGGAACTCAGGGGATTTCTCTGAAGGACTTCCAGGAAGCTAGGATGGCTGCAGTACATTTAACAAGGTACAGAGCAGTAGAGAGCAGGATCAGATCTTACAGTATGTTAAAAAAATCTTTATAAAGAAAGTCTTTGCTGCTTTTGTTTGTTTGTTGGTTGGTTGGTTGGTCATAAGACTTGAACCTAAGGCCTGGACACTGTCCTTGAGCTCTTTTACTCAAGGCTAGTGCTCTACCACTTTGAGCCACAGCACCACTTCCAATATTCTGGTGGTAAATTGGAGATAAGTCTCATAGACTTTCCTGCCCAGGCTGGATTTGAACCGTGATCCTCATATCTCAACCTCCTGAGGAGCTAGGATTGCAGGTATGGGCCACTAGCCTCCAGCCTTTGCTGTTTATTTTGAGTGAATCAATTCAACTGGAGTTTTTTTAACATTATAGTTGTGTGGTATGGCGGACATTATTAAATTTCCACTTATTTCGATAGAGTCAACAGCAACTGTGGGAGAAATTATGCAATGTAGGAAGCAACTAAAATAATGCAGGTGAGAAATATATTCTGGCTTAAACTGTAAGATGGAGCTGGAAATAAAGATTGGTATGTAGATTCTGGGCATTTTCTTGAGGAAGATTTAATGTCAAGGGTTGATGGATTTGATCTTACATAGGTTAGAAATGAGTAAAACAACAAAAGGAAAAAAATGGGAGCAATGTGAGACAAGGAGAGGTTGAAGAAGTAACCCAGATGTGGTTGGGAGAGTGGAATGTCAGTGAGAGATGGCAGTGTGTCCCCAAATACCAACACGTTAGGAGAAGTTAGTGGTTTCTTGAACATCAAGCAACTGAAGAATGAAACAGTGAACAAGCTTCTTACAAAGAGGTTTACTGGAAAGGAAGGAGAGTCACAAATTAGTTTGTAGATGGAAGCTGAGGGTCACAAGAAGGATTTCTTATATTTTTAAATGCTGGAAGGAAAACAAAAGCTAACTGTTGGGTTCCTTGATACTTCATGTTAGCCAAAGGACGGCCATCACTCACAGAATCCTTGCTTCCCATAGTAGTGTAGAGATGGAAGAGAGCAGATCATCACAGTAGGAACTAAAGGAGCACTCCGCAGAGGAGACAATGTTCTGAACTTCTAGCTACTAGATTTGAAATTAAGAAGAGATGTAATAGCACATTGAATGAGTCAAAATTTCAAATATTAATAAAACTTTTCAATGATTATTGGTATTCAGAAATATCCACCTATTTATTTTTTTGTGCTGGTCCTAGGGCTTGAACTCAGGGCCTGGGTGATGTTCCTGAGCATTTATGTGCAAGGTTAGCTGTAACACTTGAGTCACAGTCCACTTCTGGATTCTTTTCTTGGTTGTTAATAAGAATTAAGTGTCTCAGAGACTTTCCTGTCCCACCTGACTTCAAACTGAGATCCTCAGATCTCAGCCTCCTAAGTAGCTAAGATTATCAGATGAGCCACTGGCACCTGGCTTTTATGATATGGGTGAAAAAAATTATTTTAAAAACTTGCAGGACAATGTGGTAGTCTATCTGAATGTTTGAAAACACATAGGTGTTTTGTTTGCTTTGCTTTGCTTTAAGTCAAGGTCTTGCTATGTAGCTGAAGCCAGCTCACTGTGTAACTCATGTTAGCTTTGAATTGAGAATATTTCTGTTTCAGGCTCCCAAATGCTGGGATTTAAGGCATGCACCATCATGCTCAACTTTAAACCAACAATTTCACTTCTGGAAATTAAGGAAATTGTGATACCGAAGACAGTACAGAGAGATATACCTCAAAAACATAAAGAAAAACAGACCATTCATACATTGTAAAACCCCAGGAGAACATGTGAACTTGTGTGCTATGATTACTTTCATATTGATAACATTATGGTAGTAGAATATAGAAACAAGGAGGAGAATTTCCACTTTGGTAAGTAAGTATAAAGGTAGAGTGAACAAATTAATTTGTTCCTTACTTGGTTTTTATCTCTTCTCTGTCCCAAGATTCCAGAGTTGTGCGTGAGAACAGTTTGCCCTTTTACCTCAAACATATTTTATTTCTTTCTGTTTGCCAGTCTATCTAAATGCTGCCTGGACCACAACTGAGAGAAGATAGCATAGTCTGTTCTTTCTAGGGCCTACAGTATATTCCCAACAAAGCAACTGACAATGAGTAACAACTAGCTTTTGCCTGAATTTATATTAAAAGATTTAAAAGACAAAACATACTTTTATACACACAAAAAATACTTAGGGAGAAAGTGCTAAATAAAAGCAACTTCACCACAGAGAACCATAAACCCAGATAGAAGTTGACTTCTAAAATGGACCATCTAATACATTTTAACTTGTGAAAGTATAATGGATTTTAAGCAAAAGTAAACTAGCATGAGAACTGATCTTGGCAAGAGAGGGAAAGGGGAAATATCAACTTAGTGCACGTGAAGTTTCCTTCATGTGTCCTTCTGGTATTGCAGAGCAGTAGTATGGATTGCAAAGCAGAGTGATTGTCCTAAACTGCCTTGCCCTGGCACTTTTAAGTGATTAATTTCACATTGAGTTTTGTCTCCAATTTTTAGGAAAAGATAAGAGAGGATGCTGAGTAGGAAGACAGCAGGCATAATTATAGTTTATTGTGAAAGTAGAGAAATGAACTTGGAAGTAATTTTACAAATTAAACATTGTGGTCCCCAGTTCTCTTCCCCAATTTGGATCCAGAATTCTGATAACAGTGTTTTTGAAAATCCAAACAAGAGCATTTCTGTGAGAATCATAACCAGCACTAGACTAAAATGCTGCAGATGTCTCCAGGAGAAAGTATACAGCCAGGTCATCCAGCAGCAAAGTCTCAGTGATCCCCACTGTCAAGACTAATTATTTCCATTGGCCTTGCCATTTAACATGAGCCATCAGATCTTTCTCTTTTCCTCCCTCCCTCCATCCTTCCTTGCCTTCTTCCTTCTCCTTTCCTCCTTCCTTCCTTCCTTCCTCCTTTCCTCCCTTTTTTTCTTTGTTTCTTGCTTTTTCTTTCTTTCTCTTTCTCTTCTCCCTTCCTCCCTCCCTCCCTCCTTCCATCCCTCATTTCCTTCTTCCATCTCCTTTCCTTCCTTCCTTCCTTCTTCCCTTCCTCCCTTTCTCCCTTCCTTCCTTCCTCCCTTCCTCCCTTTCTTTCTTTCTCTCTCTTTCTTCTTTCTCCTTCCTTCCTTCTTTTACTTTCCTTTCTCTCTATTTCTCTCTCTCTTTCTTTCATTCTTTCTTTCTTTCTCTCTTCCTCTCTCTCCCTCCCTTCTACCTTCCCTCCTTCCCTTCCTCCCTTCCTCCTTTCCTCCCTTCCCCCTTCCATTCCTATTGTCTGCACACTTGGATATTTTAGGACTATTTGTGCTGTCTCTCAAATTTCCCCAATGCAGGCCTGGGGCTTGGCTATCCACATTTGCAAAGTAAACTGTCTTCTCTCTTTCTCGACCATGTCCCAAAAGAAGGTTGCCTCCATTACCTTTGCTACTATTTTTTGTCATTTTGCTTCTATTCATTAATATTTTTGTAGTCTTTTATGGTGGACTTTTGAGAGAGGGAGGAAGAATTGAATCATTGAGTCTGCAACTTTTAACTTAAAGCTCCATTTACAGTTTTTAACACAATGTGCCTTTGTATGGTTTTATTTTTAATATATATTTTCAGTGTAAATATACTGTACAGAGGGGTTAGTGTTACATGAGTAAGGTAATGAGTATATTTCCTATCAAGCATTGTTACCTCTTCTTTGTTTTTCCCCTACCGTTCCTTCCCTCCTTCCCTCCCCAACTCCTCCCTCCCTTCCCCCAGAGTTGTAAAGTTTGTTTTCAACATAGTGTCTTGTACAACTAATTGTTACAATGGGTCAACCTGTATATACTATGCGATTTTTTTGTTTCTCTTGTATGTTCTTCCCCCATGGTAACCCCTGTTTTCACTGAATTTGATTCCCGTGCCCTGCATCTTTTCTAATTTGGGGAGGGGAAGAGAAATAACAATGTACCTTTTTAAAGCATTAGTAATTAAATTTTCTTTGAAAGTATAAGCTCCTTTTGAATGTGTGATTAGAATCAGAAAAGATAGTTTCAATCCCAGAGTCTTAAGTTTCACAAGTGAACCCTACTCTCCAACCTTTTAGAATCAGCTAACTGCTAGATATAGAGATCCTACAGAGAACCCAGAATCTGAAGGGACAGAATTGTAGCTTGAGTCTCTTCTGAAACCCTTGTGGAGATGTATTCTGCTATAGGCAATATAGTGCATTTTTTCCATGGGAAATTCCCTTCTGAGACACATTGGACACAACTTCTGTCATTACCAAAGGAAGAAACAACAAAATGAGAACACCTAGACTTGCAACCACTACATCTACCTCAGCTCTGGGCTTTCTCAACTCTTGAAAGAGGGTCAGAGTATTTATATTCCTTTGAAAGTCTTGTTCGGATTTGGAAATAACTGTGCAAAGAGTGCACTAACACGAATCATCTTCACTTAAATCATGGTGAAACGATTTGCATCAGATAAAGATTGAGAAAATTATTACTGCTTTCGATATTTACAAACAAATGTGTGCAAATCTTACAGGTATACATTTTATATTTGTATGCATGTAACTTATAAATCATATATAAAAGAAATTCTTAAATACATACATATTCAAAAGATATTATCTTTGGGTAAAAGAGTTTTATTCTCATTTTCCTGTTTCCTTCTAAATGTTCACAACTGTGGATATGCAGGTGTGTTTGTGTAATGGATATGAAGCCAAACCTTCAAATATATTTCCCACAGCTTGCCACATAAAGAAAATATATTACTCACTCTCAACAGGTTCCTAATAACTTCTTTGATGAAACACGGAAATTGGCAATAATTCAACCAAAATTTATTGAATATGTATTATGTAGAAGCTCCTGTGCCATGAACTGTGGCAAGTGCACATGGAAATAAGACATGATTCTTGCCTGCTGAAACTAGTCCACTGTTGAATTTAATACATACAATAATAGAGGTAATAAAAGAGACATTCTGTGAACTATGGAACTCTTTTGCAAATTGCATAGTACCTGAAAATCACCTGGGGAAATTATTAAAGCTGTGGTCTCATGTCCCTTTCCTGGGGGCATGTGATTAGGAAATTTCATTTTAGGAAACACCTGAAGGTGTTTGCAGTATAGATGACCCCTCTGAAGGAATAAGCAATAATGAAAAGAGTACATATTTAAGAGGCACATATATTTTTCTTTTTGATTTATTAAGAATGTATTGGGACAACTTTACATTCAACTCTCATATTTTGCTTACATTTAAATGAGACAATTATACCTACCTCTATTGTTATAAATCATGTAAATGAATTTCCTGTGATCAGCCTTGTTTGAAACGGTGCTCACAGATAGAAATCATACAAGTGTTTATCAGTTCTAAGGAAGTGCTCAATTTGGAGAGAGAGCAAAGAGAGGCCAAGTGTGATACAACCAGCAGACAGACAGAACAGATTCAGGCAGGAAGAGAAGGCAGCCTGGGGCTTCAATGGTGGGCAAAATCTTGCTAGACTGAGATAAGAGAGAAATATATTCTAGTCAGCAAAAGCAGAGTGAGAAAACTAGGTGTCATTGAGGAGAGCTGGGCTGTGGATATGGTCAGAGCTAAAAGTGATTTGATTGTCATGAAACATATTGCAGGTAAAACATGCAACATCTTTAAAAATATACAAATATAATACCAGGAGACAATATCGAATTTTAATGGTAATGGTAAGGGTTTTTAGCACAATTTGAAGAAGAAGTGATGAGGGCAGATTGGAGTTTAGCTTGAGGAGTTCATGCTTATAAGGAAGACTTGCTGGGGAGACGAGAGGCAGAGGAGGAAGACCAGTTCGTGCATATGGCAATCATTCAGATAAGCAGGGAGGAGGATGCTGATTCAGAGTAAATAGGAATAAAAAATAAATGGATGTGTGTTGAGGGTGCATCTAAATAAAGATAACCAAACTTGAGACGAATGGGGCATGGAATTGGCAAGAACAACAAGTTATATGGATTGGGAAATTTTAAGATTGGGTGAATAGAAACATCATATCACTTAAAAACACAGAGAAAACAGATTGAGAGGAAGAATCTGAGAGGTAAATCTGAGAGTTTCAGATAAGGATGCATTCAGTGTGAAGTTCTTAGCAGAATGAGTCTCTGACAGTATCTATTCAACAAGAATTTATCAGTTCCAGTGGGAGGGGGGAGAGGTTATAGCTGAAAATTGAGAGGGAAAAATATTAAATATTATTCTCATGACAGAGATAATTTGAAGGCATGGAGTAGATATGATCTTTCCCTAAGCATCGTTATAGTATTGTCCAAAGGTTAACCAAAGGTTAATAGCACCATGTGGCAGGCCTTCTTCTCAACACACATCATACTTTTAAATCATTTCGATTCCAAGCAGCCTTAAAAAGGAGGTACTATTACTACCATTGCAGGCTTGTCCAGAGTTAGATTTTCTGTGTATATGGCCATCAGGATTTGAGTCCAGATAGGCTGGGCCCTCACTACATATTTTTAATATTTGAAGTCTGCTATTATCAATAAAAAATGCAGTGTGACAAGCCAAGGCTAGAACGATTACAAACAGCCTGTCTGGAAAACATAGACCTCCAGATTCAGAACAAAAGGCAAGACAACTAAGACTTCAGATAGAGAAGAGGGAAGAGAAGCAGCTGCAAAGAAGCAGCTGGAAGGCGGACGACAAACGCTGCACAGTGATAAAAATAGTCTCAAACGACTTGTCATAACATAGAAAAGGTAGCTGATGATTAAAATGTTTTCATCCAATAGGATTTTCAGTTGAGTCTTGTTTCTCATTTCTCTCCTGCTTGTCAACCCATCAAAGGTCGTTTGGAGGCTACATGGGATGGATGTTGTGATCTGTAAGGCTCTTCTTATCTGGTCAACTCTATTCTCTCTCTGTCTCTCTGTCTCTCTGTCTCTCTGTCTGTCTCTATCTCTCCCTCTCTCCCTTCTTCCCTCTTTCCCTCCCTCCCTCTCTCTCTCATTTGTTTTGTGTTGTTCTGTTTCCCAACTATACACTTTTTCACAATTTCTTTTCAATGCTTTTACTCAGATCAGATGTAACATTAAACAAACCTAATGAAAAGACTAACTTCACCCATTTTCCCATAAATTCCCCCAAATAAACTCATATTCTGAACAGGTTCATATTCATTATTACCCAAAGCCCTCTTTCTCTGCAATGATCTTCTTGAGGTGCTATTTGACAGTTAACCAAATTCTAAGACTCACGTTAATTCAGGTGTTATATGAATTTTAACATTTGCTTACATTTGTTTGTTTATTGAGATTCTCCTGTCTTTGCTTCCTGAGGGCTGGGATTATAGGTTAGTGAGGGCCACCATGCCTGCCCTTGCCTGAGGTGATTTTGGTTTGGCTTGGTTTTGGTATTAATATTATTATTATCACTATTATTATCTTTAAGTGGTTGTACAAAGGAGTTTATACCAAATCAGTTTATATATATACAGTACCATCTTGATTGATGACACCCTTTTTATCATTCTCCCTCTTCCCTTCTAATTCAACCCTTCCCATCAATTTTTAGTTTTCTAGGATATGCATCGACTATTATGACTGCATTCTCTCTCCATTACTAATATGAACATATCAAACCACTCCATCTGTCCTTGAGATTCAAACCAACCCCTGGCTGCAGTAATTTTTTGTGTCCAAGTAAGGCATACATGGAAAACTTTACATTTATATTCCTGATGATCAGTCTTGCCAGAGGTTCTGTATTAATCCTTTCATTTTCTCTTCTGACAACTTTCCTGTGTATACCAGGTGTGCAGAAGGGTTTCCACCTCCTGCGGTTGGGAGTGACCTACTTTGCATATGTCAGCTGCATATCTGACAATGGACCAAATGTGACTGGTGGGTGAAGGGTCCTTAGAATTTACTTCCTCTTGGTTGATTCCACTTTCAATTCCCACAGCTCTGTACACTGCCCTGACAAGCCCATGTCCATCCATCTCAAACTCATCTCATGACAGGATTTGATCAGAGGAACAGACGTATACATGCTCACCCAGAGGAAAATGTCTTTACTGAAGGTTTCTAAAAGCAGTTATGGAAAGAGTTTTAATTGAATTCTCACTATTTCTCCTTTCTTAACTGTCTTCCATCTCTTTAACCTACTTTTACTTTCCTTTTCTGGAATTAAAATATATATATATATATATTTAAAATATATATATATATATATATATATATTTAAAATATATATATATATATATATATATAAAACACTTTTTTGTGGTTTCAAATAAAATTGAGTTTACGCTTTTCTCTAATCGTGGTTGCCTTTTGTGTCTGAGCTTTCTTTAGGAACACAGTTGTTATTGCTTGCATTTCAAGTGAATGCAGTGTTCTCTCCTACAGATGCTCATTATACTTGTGAGTCTTGCTTCTACCTCTTTCTAAGACATGTGGGACTTCCAGGTGCTCCACCAAGTAGCCTTGGGAAGTGCGTCCTTTGATTTCTGTGTCCTGCATAAGTAGAATTGCTACAAGGCTGCTTCTCTTTTGCTGCCACCACAGCAGTTGTCACCTTGTTTCTCTCGACTATGAGGCCATCAATAGCTGACTTCCTTCTTGACTTCATGTCCTGAACACCTGGCTTTTGCTTATTTTGTGGATATTCTTGGATTTTAGGCTTCCAATTTATTGGGTTCATTTGTTGTCCTCTGAATCCAACTTCTGATACTCTGGGAAATTTCAATAAATATTCATAATCAATGAGGGACTCTTCTTGCTTTGAAAAATCTATAGATTAGTCACTGCAGATGGACCTCTTCTAGGCTATTTATTCTACTGCTGTGCTAATATGGAATTCTGGGGTAGATGTCAATGCTACAAGCCAGAACACAGGCATTATAAGTAAACTCTGATGGTATGAAATACAATTTTGGAACAAAATCCAAAGGAAATGTGAACTCATTTAAATCCAAGATTACTTTGTTGTTTACTTGTTGATGTTTCCCTTTGTTTAATCCACTTTGTCAAAAATAATTTCCTGCTATGTTGCCTTCAATATAGCAGCACTCCATTCAATGAATAAGATTATAATTAGTTTATGGAACATCTCAAGAATGATATGCCACAACCAGTAATTTTACTATGGATTTGCCCTTGGAAGATTATCTACAAATGTCTAGAAATGTCCAAAGCATTAGAGTTAATGACAAATAACTAGAAACAACTCTAATGTTCATGTTTAAATGAATTCATGTATTTTTTAATACAAGGGAATTCTATATATCCTTGAAAAGTGAGTGAACTATAGTTGTACGCATCCATTTGGATTAGAAAAAATGTATATTGTTTATTTTTAAAAGTTCTTGAAGAACATATATAGTATGATGGTATTTTATATTGGCCCAAACAAGTAAAATGGCATTTAGATAATTAAGTTACCTGTTTCCAAGGTAACAAGAAAGAATATGATTTCTTAAAGTTAAGAAACTGAGTAAATATATTTAAAGTAACCTTGAACTTCTATGGCTTTCTGTTGCTGTGAGTTATCATCACAGCTTGACCATAGTGAATTCTCATTCTTGCCAACATCACGGATGTTGGCAGCATCAGTCCGTCTCGAGAAAAACATGAAAAATGACTTCTGAGAAGAGGAGAACCATGGAGAACTCCATGTCTCACTCTAAGCCAGGACCTTCTCTGGCACATTCTTAACCCTCTGAATAGGAGATCCACAAGGGAAGAAAAGATGATTATTTGAGACACAATTTTTGTTGTTGTTGGTCGTGGGGCTTGAACTCTGGACACGGGCACTGTCCCTCAGCTCTTCAGCTCAAGACTAGTGCTCCACCACTTGAGCCACAGAGCCACTTCCAGTTTTCTGGTGGTTAATTGGAGATAAGAGACTCACGGGGTATTAAGTGAAGTAAGCCAGGCCCAAAGAAATGTAGGTCCCATGGTTTCCCTTATTTGCAATGACTAGTATATGTCTGGGACAAGTAAAACAGGTCAAAAGCTATGTACATATGACCAGATAAGATGAAGTTAAATGAAATGAACCTCAAGATGGGGACATAAGTGGTTGTTTCTTGCTTGATATTGTTTCTAACGTACTTATAAGGTACCATGTGATATTTTTGTTGTTTTGTATGTTCCTCCCCCATAGTATAACCTCTGTTTTCACTGTATTTGATGTTGGTAAAATTTGGGGAGGGGAAGGAATAAAACAAAATGTTTAAATAGGGATACAGGTTGACCCATTGTAGCAATGAATGAGATGTACAAGACACTGTGTTGGAAAACGAACTTTACAATTTAGGTAAGGTGAGGGGGAGAGTATAGTTGTAGAGGTGGGAGGGAAGGGATGGTAGGGGAAAAACAAAGGAGGAGGCAACAATGCTTGATAAGAAATGTAGTCATTACCTTGCCCATGTAATTGTAACTCCCCAGTACAATATTTTTACAATAAAAATTATTTTAAAAATAAAAGAGTATCATGGACTTTCCTGCCTGGGCTTCCTTTGAACTGCGATCCTCAGATCTCAGCCTCCTGAATAGCCAGGATTACAGGTGTGAGCCACTGGGACTCAGCCAAGAGACACATTATTTTTATGTTATCTAAAAGAAGGGAAAATCTATTTAAAGTAGGATTCAGGAAAGGAACATAAAAATACCTCATTTCCATTCCTAACCAAAAGAATGTAAATGAGATATTAATGATTCCTTTAATTAGAAATCTCAATATAAAAAAGGCAACAATTTGGTCAAATTACCACATTTAAGTTTATCTACAGCATTGAACATTAGGAATTATCTACGTTACCAGGAAAATTGAAATGGATAAAACCTTTAGGAAAATAGCTGACAGTTTACATCAAAGATTTAAAAACATTTATATTCTATGACTGTTTTCAACATAGACATAATTCTAAAGCTATTATTTTATCATTTCTGATGAGAAAAATCCAAGAATATCATGTTTTATAATAGGAAAATGATAAAGATTGTGATTCATATATCTTTTAAATGGTATCCTTTAAATTTCTTGAAAAATATGTAGTCATGAAAATATACCCCTGATTGAGTATGAAATAAGTGAAGTATAATCAATCTTAAAATAGTGTCATCTCCTTAAGCATATATGAATGTATTTGTGGAACAAGTTTTTCTTCAAGCAGTGACATTATTGGGAGGTTTCATCCTATTTGTATTTTCAAGGTTTTATAATTTATCTAAAGTGAAGAAAAAAATAAGTGAACACAAGCCTTAAAATTTTTCCTTTCTACCCTTCCAGCTGAATCTTCATAGTAGTAGAGAATGAACAGACTAAATATCAGGAGTTGTATTTTTACCACTAACTAATCTGCTTTTTGAACTTACTTTTTGTCTTTAAAGTGTTCAACATATCTAAAAAGATGTTTATAATGGTCACAGACATAATGTATTTGTAATCTCTTTAAAAATACAAATACTTTACAAATACACTACTTTAATACTGTTGATAGAAAGCATTCTTTTCTCAAAAAGTGTTTTGAAACTCTCTGGAAGTTTTCTCCCTATTATTGTAGAAGTATCACAAGTTAAATTATGGTAAGATCTGTGAATATGACTCATAATCTCTGTTCATTGAAATCAATGTCAGTCTCCAAATAGGCAAAGTGGACAAGAAATCCAAAGACTTACATACAAAATTATTTAACTCTCCAGAGTCAAAAAGGGAGATAAAGCCAGGTGCTGGTGGCTCACACCTGTAATCCTAGCTACTCAAGCGCTGATACCTGTGGATCACTATTCAAAGCTAGTCCAAGTAGGAGAGTCCATGAGGCTTTATTTCCAGAAATTTGGAAGTGGAGTTGTAGGTCAAGTGATAGAGCACCAGCCTTGAGTGAAAAAGCTAAGGGATATTTCTGCACACATAGAGAGATGTAGATAAATGCTGTCACTTGACTAAGTAGCTTAAGTGGATGTAACATAGAAACATCTCATAGAGAGTCTGTAACTCATGTGACATTAGGTTTCTAAAGAAGGAAGTAACAGAGGAGGAAAACAATGGGAACCTTAAAACTTGGGCTATCCTGACCTGATGACTGAGCATTCTTGACTTAGCCATATAGTTTTACAAGCACCTGAAGAGAACAGTTTGGTTGGAATATGGTAGGCTGAATAGAAAAAGGAAGATGGTTCTAGGGACATCCAAGAAGTTTGATCAAAGGAAAGATAGGTTTAAAGTCACTCTTGGAAATTTGACCTATCTTCATGAGCGATGGAAGGAAGAGTTAAGCTGAAATCTCCTAGTAAATAATGCAAGCATTGTCACTCTGCTAATCATAACACAATTGGGAGCCAAGTTGATTAATGCAAGAATGAAGTAAGCACATATATAATGCTATAAATATTATCCTTTGGCAACATGGGAAAGACAATTCCCAAAGAAGCAACATACCAAAATCATAAGGCGGAATGACGGTCAGTAGTTTCAAAAATTAGTGGTTTCCATATTTAGGCCTATGTTCATTTTGTCAGATTATATAGAAGATATTACATAGAAGCTATTACACTATTACATAGACAAATGATTATAAACAGATTATATAGACATACCTTTTCTCTTTTGATTACAAAGAATTGTCACAATGAAACTTGTACACTACTGACTCAGGAGAAGAAGGTATGTAAAGTAAGATTCTCTAATGTACATGATATTGTGTTTCTCAAATGCTTTGCCATGATTTTCCTTTCATTGAAAAGAGATAAAAATGTTCTTCTCTGTCTCCATGGCATCCATCATGCAGAAAAATCAGAAGGACAATTGAGGTACCACACTTTTGAATTCATAGAGTGATTTTGAAGAAAAACAGGGATACTAGAAAGCCATTATAATGTTTTATATTCCTGAGAATGATTTTAAAAATCATGAAATTACCTTTTAGTCTTTAAGGAAAAGAGGCCATATATGTATGTGTATACATATATGTGTGTATATATATATACGTATATCTATCTATCTATCTATCTATCTATGTATATATATATGAAAGAATTTTGTTCAAAAAGCAAAGAATTTTGATTATTGCCTTTCTAAGGGATTAATATTTAAGTTCTCCCTTGAATTTACCATATGTCAGTTAATACATTTGTAATGTATTGTTGCATATCAGCCAACTTATTTACTTAGAAGTTTATAAGCTAAATCTAGCTTCCCCATGTAAGGGAAAAAATGCATTCTTTGTCTCTAGGCCTGACTTACTTAATTTAATACAATGTTTTTCCAGGTCTTTCCATTTCTTTCAAAGGTACAATAACATTCTTTCTAAAAATCAAAGTGACATTGATCAAAATGCATTGTATTCATAAACTGCTTTGTTAAAAGGCAACTCTTTTGTTACAACTATGTAATAATAGCTTCAAAAATGCAAAGAAAAGGTTCTGTCTGCTTTGGAGGTAAAATTCTCAAACCTATGTATTTGTATTGCTATTATTCCTTAAAGAAATCTAGTAGAATTTAGGTAGTTATTAATTTTACAAAGGGATAATCTTTAAATTTTCTTTAAATAGCATACCTGATAGCACATTTAAAATTGCATCATCACTACAAAATTTAATCCACAATGTGAAATATAGAAGGAATTATTATTTAAAAATTGATAACTTAGCACAATGCATAGATGTTGTAGTAACAGAAAAAACAGTTATTATAAATAGGCTGAATAAATTAAAATGTAAATATAAAACATTGATTTATTGGAGATAAGTTTTATAAAATATTTTTATTTCTCAAAATTAGTTGAATATTTCCTACATTAGGTGATATTTTCAATAAATGTACACAGTAACATTTAGAGATAAAGTGCTGAAAAGAAACATTGCACTGGAGATTTGGAAAATATAATAAGTATGTTATTAAAATGAGTAAAGTTTACTTATCTCCCATAGTACAGACTGCCTTGGTTTTGATCTTTCACAAAATGTCTACTGTGGAATCAAATATGAAATGAGAAAAAATGCAGAAGCTCTAGAACCATGATTTATTAATTTGAAAAGAAACATTATTACCAATCAGAGGGATATCTGAAAATTTTAAATTAAAATTATTGTAACAACATGGAAAGAATTATTTATAAAAGTGGAAAACTTGGCACTGATTCTTCTTTGAGTAACTGGTTGACTCTAGGAAAATTCACCTCCTTAACTATAAAATGTGTGAAAAATAATAATTTTCTTGACAACTTTAAAAAGGTTTAGAAGTTTCAAGTATGTGAAATGAAATACTTGGCTTCAACATTCAGATGTATTATTCATTCTGTGTAAAATATTATTGAAAAATTAGATTTTAAATGGCAGTGTATTGTGTTAAAATATTGTACAATTTTAAATGCTCGTTTTTTTCAGTTATGGAGTTTGAACTTCAGGCTTGATTGCTCTTCCTAAGTTATTTTGCACAAGACTAGAGCTCTACTACTTTAAACCACAGTGCCAGTTCTGGTTTTCTGTCAATTAGTTGGAGATTTTAGGGTTTCACTGACTTTCTTGTCAGGACTAGCTCTGAAATGTAATCCTCAGATCTCAGCCTCGTGAGTAGCTAGGATTACAGGTGTGAACCACAGGGCCCAACTCCATTTAAAGAATCCTATGGGAGATCATTTTGCAAAACAAGTAACAATACTTTTAAAGTTTTGCAATATATTGTTTCATAATAACAATACAAATTAATTTGCTTGTGAATTTTAATTAAAAAGTAACTCATCATTTGATTCTTTTTTTAATTGTGAAAATACCATAGAGATGGGTTACAATTATGTGAGCATAGTAATGAGTACATTTCTTATCAAGCATTGTTGCCTCTTCCTTTGTTTCCTCTTACCATCCCTTCCCAACTCTCCTTCTGTCCCCTGATACCCTCCCACGCCAAAGTTGTAAAGTTCGTTTTTCAACATAATGTCTTGTACATCTCATTGTTGCAATGGGTCCACCTGTATCCCTATTTTAAACAATTTTTTCCCTTCCCCTCCACAAATTATACCAACATCAAATACAGTGAAAGTAGGGATTATACCTTGGGGGAAGGACATACAAAGCAACAAAGAAATCATCTTATAAATATGTTAGAAACAATCACATGAAAGAAAAAAACATTTGAACACATATCTTGGGGTTCATTTCCCCTACCATCACTTATCTGACCTTTTCTGCCTGACTCAGACATATACTAGTTATTGCAAATGAGGGAAACCATGTTTCTTTGGGCCTGGTTACTTCACTTAATATAATTTTTTCCAAGTCTTTCAATTTCCTAACAAATGGGGCAATGCCATTCTTTCTGATGAAGGCATAGAATTCCATTGTGTGTATATACCACATTTTCTTGACCCATTTATCTACTGAGGGGTATCTGTGTTGGTTCCATATCTTAGCTATGGTAAATAATGCTGCAATAAACATAGTTATGCTAGTGGCTTTAGTATGGTCTTGTTTGTGATCACTTGGGTAAATGTCCAAAAGTGGGATTGCTGGGTCATAGGGGAGCTCTATGTGGAGTCTTTTGAGGAACCTCCATATTGCTTTCCAAAGTGGAAACTCTAAATGGATCAAAGACCTTGGAGTCAAAGCAGACACTCTGAAAACATTACAGGATGGAATAGGAGAAACCCTAGGTCTCCTTGGCACAGATCAAATTTTTTTAATAGAGACCCAGAAACACAACAAATCAAAGAAAGGTTGGACAAATAGGATTGCAGGAAATTGCAGAGCTTTTGCATGGCAAAGCACATAGCTAGAAAGATCAGTAGAAAGCCCACGGATTGGGAGAAGATCTTCAACTAGCCATACAACAGACAAGGGTCTCATGTCTAAAATATACCTGGAACTCAAAACATTAAATCCCCCAACAACAAATCCTCAAAGAAACAACTGCCCAATAAATAAGTGGGCTAAAGACTTAAAGAGAAACTTCTCTGAAGAGGAAAGAAGGATGGCCAATAGACACATGAAGAAATGTTCAACCTCTCTAGCCATAAAAGAAATGCAAATCAAAACAACATTGAGATTCCACCTCACCCCAGTTAGAATGGCTATAATCAAGAACTCTAATAACCACAGATGCTGGAGGGGATGTGGACAGAAGGGAACCCTACTGCATTGTTGGTGGGATCATTTGATTCTTCATACCTTACTCAACACAGTCAAAATTCCAAATTTGGATTTAGGTTGTATCCTTTGCTGCTACATTTTGGGAAAGTCTACTGGAGCATGAGCAGTGTCAACTTAATAGAACTTTTTGGCCCATATTGTAATTATCTCATTGATTTTATTTTTTGATTGTGTGTGTGTGTGTGTGTTTGTATGTGTGTGTGTGTGTGTGTGTGAGAGAGAGAGAGAGAGTGTGTGTTTGCCCACACTGGGGTTTGAATTCAGGCCAAGACATTGTCTCTTAGCTTTTTCATTCAAGACTAGCACTCTACCCCTTGAGCTATACTGCTACAGTTTGGGCTTTTTAGTGGTTAATTGGAGTTAAGAATCTCATAGACTTTCTTGCCCAGGCTGGAATTGAATGGAAAGTCTCAGATCATAGGCTCTTGAGTAGCTAGGATCTCAAATGTGAACCACCAGTTCCTGGTTGTTTGCTTATAAATGTTTGGTAACATATGTATAATGTGTATCTCATGTTTCTTTTGGTCTTGTTGATTCAAAAAAGTAAGAGTTTAATAAATCCTAATTTTAGCCTTCTCACTGATTACAGTGTTAGTTTGAAACGGAATAATCAGTAAACAACCTTCTAAGTTCACTCTGTCCCAGATGGTTTCTCATCTATATTTTATCCTTAATAAAATATAAAATAGCAGAAAAGCTAAACGTTTATGTTCCAATACACAAATGAGTCAGAAAAGTAGGGTTAATTTTATTCCCCATGGCATTCTTTATGTTTTTCTGCTTGTTAGTAAACTTCTTAGTTAGTAAACTTCTTAAAGACCATTCTGTGGCTTGTTCTCTAGTGCCAAGCTCTGAGCTCAGTCCTCAGATTCTGCACAGATGTTTTAGCTACTAATTTGAAGTTAAAGTCACATACTTAAGTTTTTAGACACATAATGTGTTTGTTATAATATTCATGGTATATCTCACGTAAAATAAATGTTTTGCTTTGTTGATTGTTACTTGAATGCAAAACAAGCAGGAAGCTAATTCATATTGACCCCTTATCATGAAAATAAATGAGATATGCATGTTAGTAGAAACAAATTATGTTTTTGAAATGAAGTATTATATACAGGACTATTCATTTTCACACAATGTGGAAGACCAAGCAAAGCCCAGTATAATATTTGGATCCGGAGTTGTTCACTTGATTTTTGTGCAGATGATTAAGCTAGTTAGTGATTTATAGATGTGAAAATGCTCAGTTTTTCTGAAAACTGAGTTATATTATCACACCAGAAACTTTTGCTTTATGTTTCAGCTCTTTTTGACTCTCATTATGTTTATGTTATAATCCATATCCTAGAGCTACTGTGGAAGTCTTTTAGGTCGAATTTTCATTGACAAAGAAGACAGAAAACCTAATAAATGTCTAAGATGTTTTAGTATTGGGATTTCAAAATGTTTTTCACACTCATACACACACACACACACACACACACACACACACACATAGATACATAGATACATACATACTTAGATACATAGATAGATAGATAGATACATACATACATATATACATATATACATACATACATAGTGGTTCTGCTTATGTTTGGTTTTCAGTGAATAATGAATTGCAATAGTTTCTGAAGAAAAAGAATCAACTACTAGAGATTAGTAGGAAATATGAAACAGATGTATATGAAAACTGTCCAAGAAATATAAATAAAACCCACAAAATACATAGATCAAAGGAGTCAAAGTGAGAATGTGATGTTCCAAAGGCACATAGATGAGAGAAAAACTTGAAAATGAATGTAGTAGTATCTATTTTCTTGTTTCTTGGTTCTCAAGATTTTGGAATGAGAAAAGAAGTTGATTAGACTTACTCTAAAGTTTCCAAATTCTTAGTATAGGTTTCATGTGTAAATACACATAAATATGTGTATCTATAAAGTCAAGTTTTCCTTTAAAGTGCAAGCAAAAGAAAAAGATTGCCCTTGAAAAATCTAAATTGTTAGTTTCTATGGAAAGATAAAATGGTTGTTCCACTGAGAGTTTTTCACTGGACTCCCAGTGCTCTGAAGGAATGAGCCAAGTGGAGTTTGTCTCTATCTCTGTCTCCTCTTCTCTCTGCTCCATTGATTGCAGGTTGAATTTATTGATCGCAGACTTTCTAGATGGTTCACAAACAGCTCAGGTTAAATTAACTTGAGGACAATGTTTGAAAATGCAGAATCCCTCTCTGTTTTTCATGCCTGTTATTAAGCATTGTTTCTAGAAAATCAATCTTTTAATTACATTGAGCCATCCCTATTGTGGCTTTCAGAAACAAGAGGTATTTTGTGCACTGATTGGAAAAATAAAGATGGGGGAGGGGAGTCCTTACAACACACTGCCTTTGCAAAAGTGACATCTCTAGAGTAGTGAACAGAGCCTGATAGTTTCAGTAGATCTAATGTTGTCTCTATATTCTCCACTTGAAATTACCTCCATGAGTTCACATTTTATAGGAAGGATTTATAACAACAAGGCTGACATTCCTTCTGTGTTTCTTGTACAACAGGAATTGTGTTAGGCAAGGCTATAGACAAGGGTCTCATATCTAAAATATACCTGTAACTCAAAAAATTAAATCCCCTAACAACAAATTCTCAAAGAAACAACTGCCCAATTAATAAGTGGGCTAAAGACTTAAAGAGAAACTTCTCTGTAGAGGAAAGAAGGATGGCCAATAGACACATGAAGAAATGCTCAACCTCTCTATCCATAAAAGAAATGCAAATCAAAACAACATTGAGATACCACCTCACCCCAGTTAGAATGGCAAAAATCAAGAACTCTAACAACAGATGCTGGAGGGGATGTGGACAGAAGGAAACCTTAATGCATTGTTGGTGGGAGTGTAAACTTGTTCAACCACTTTGGAAAGCAGTGTGGAGGTTCCTCAAAAGACTCCACATAGAGCTTCTCTATGACTCAGCAATCCCACTTTTGGGCATTTACCCAAATGATCACAAACAAGACCACACTAAAGCTACCAGCATGACTATGTTTATTGCAGCATAGCTAAGATATGAAACCAATCCAGATGCCCCTCAGTAGATGAATGGATCAAGAAAATGTGGTATATATACACAATGGAATTCTATGCCTCCATCAGAAAGAATGACATTGCCCCAATTGTTAGAAAATGGAAAGGCTTGGAAAAAATTATAATAAGTGAAGTAAGCCAGGCCCAAAGAAACATAGATCCCATGGTTTCCCTTATTTGCAATAACTAGTATATGTCTGAGTCAAGTAGAAAAGGTCAGATAAGTTGACGTTAGGGAAATGAACCCTAAGATATGTATTCAATTTTTTTCTTTCAGGTGATTGTTTCTAACACATTTATAAGATTATTTCTTTGTTGCTTTGTATGTCCCTCCCCCATGGTATAACCCCTGCTTTCACTGTATTTGAGGTTGATATAATTTGTGGAGAGGAAGGGAAAAAACATCGTTTAAATAGGGATTCTGGTGGATCCATTGCAACAAGGAAATGTACAAGTCCTTATGTGGAAAACAAACTTTACAACTTTGGTGAGGGGGAGTGGGAGGGAGGAAGGGAGGAGGATTAGGTGGGAGGGTGGGGGAAGGATTGGAAGGGATGGGAAAGGGAAACAAAGGAGGAGGCTACAATGCTTGATAAGAAATATACTCATTATCTTGCACATGTAATTGTAACCCCTTTGTACAGTATTTTCACAATAAAAAAAAGGAATTGTGTTAGGCAAGTTCAATGTTATGCGCATCAAGGTTGATTTTGTTGTCTGTGGTCCTTTTCTGTTTTAGAAGTGTAGAGACTAAACTACTACAAGTTTACTTGCAGTTTTAGGAGCATAAGCACAGAACAATGCTGTATTTTTGTTCAATCTTAAAAGGAATGATGTTAACTCTGATTCTATACCTGATTATATAAAATATTTGTTCGTTTGGTAACAACATACTTCCACATTTTCTTTTTTGAATATGAAACTCTTTCTGGGTAAGCGGAGGAAAAAAGAAACCATTCTTATTACTTTGCATTGAGAAAAAAAGTGGGATTAAAAAAGAATCAAGTGGGCAGGGAAGGTGGCTCAGTGGTAGAGTGCTTGCCTTGCATGCATGAGGCCTTGGGTTCAATTCCTCAGCACCACATAAGCAAAAAGAAAAAAGCCGGAAGTGGCGCTATGGCTCAAGTGGTAGAGCACTACCCTTGAGCTGAAGAGCTGAGGGACAGTGCCCAGGCCCAGAGTTCAGGCCCCACGATGGGACCCAAAATAAATAAATAAATAAAAAAGAAAAAAGAATCAAGTGCCAAAGCACATGTATGTATTTCTTCATTGTGAATGGCTTTTTGCTTGGCAGATATTTTTAGAGATGTTTTCAACTTACTGATGCTCTGTTCACTGTAAGGTGAATTCTAATTTCCTTCCCCTTAGGTCTGTGTTGGTCATGTGATTTGCTTGACCAATGATGCAGCAGAAGGATATAAAAAATGAGGCTTTATATGTTAAAGATGATGTTTCTGCTCATCCTCAGTTCAGTCACTCTTGAGGAAATCAAATTCCGCAGGGAAACCAAAGTTAGTCATATGGAGAGACTGAAGATAGAGGAAAACTGTCTGTCTAGTTCCAGCTATTCTTACAATCTTATCTCCAGTTGGATGTTATATCCCTAGAAGATACCACATAGAGAAAGCGAAGGAACCCAACGACAGCCAAAAGCCCCAGACATACCTTCTTGAAAAACCAGTTTCAAATGCTTATACCTTCGTCAAATGCTTATGCCTGGAGATGCAGTAGCTGTGAAGATTACTAGACTGCACTAATGACTTGTGAAATCTGTCCCATAGTTGAGGTGTCCCATTGTAAGATTGAAAAGTTTGATACTGAACCAGGTGTTCACTCATCACTAGCTCCTCAGGAGAGGAAGGTGAAATCTGAGTACTGAAGTTCTTTATTTTTTTTTTGGGGGGGGGGTCCGGTCGTGGGGCCTGAACTCTGGGCCTGGGCACTGTCCCTCAGCTCTTCAGCTCAAGGCTAGCACTCTACCACTTGAGCCACAGCGCCATTTCCGGCTTTTTTTTCTTTTTGCTTATGTGGTGCTGGGGAATCGAACCCAGGGCCTCAGGCCTGCAAGGCAAGCGCTCTACCACTGAGCCACTTTCCCAGCCCTGAGTACTGAAGTTCTAAGACAGCCAGGACACGAAAGTCCATGAAGCTCTTTATCTTCAATTAACCAGCAACAAAACTAGAATGGAGCTATAATTGAAGTAGTAAAGCACAAGCTTTGAGCAATAAAGCTAAGGGACAGCTACCAGGCTCCGAGTTCAAGCCACAGGACTAGCACTTATTTTACGTTTAGTTTCTGAATTACTAGCACAGATTTTCAATGAAGCATTGTGCTAAGCCACCTAGAACCATGTCCCAAAGCAAATATGAATATTAACTGTAAACACTATCTTTGATTCCTAGGGAATTTTAGATTTTGATCAAACTTTTCTTCTGTTATGATTCAGGCTTATATAAACATGAGTACCTTACTATTGTAAGAAACAAGTGATTTAAGAGATTTCAATGTATTTTAAGAGAAGATCCATGAATGTAAGAGATAACAACAGAAAGTTCATCTTGCATACTGTCCTATCTTCCAGGGTTTATTAGCAACTCAGAGGTTATTCTTTGTATAACTTGACCTCTACCCTTTTGAATCTTGTTACTGTTCTCAGGACCTCCTTCAGTTATAAAGATATTCTGGCAATAATGATGGAGGGAAAGAGACAACTATTCTAAAGAGCACGGACAGCAGTATTCTCCTTAAAGAAAGGTGTGAATGGAAAACTTAGACTGACTTTATTTTACGGTTCTAAGCATTTATCACCATAAAAGTATGGGATCACCCACAAGGTACAAAAGCTACAGAATATATTTATCTCTCACCCATTACATTTCTAACCTTTGAAATATCTAGGACCTATATTTTTCTCTGACTGGAGACAGGGCTAAAGAGTACCTCCATGTTATATAAAGAGAAAGAAAAGAGATGTGATACCTCTGCACCTCTGCTATCTCACTATGCTGATTCTATTCCCACTAAAATGTAAGCGGGGATGAAATAGCAAGTTATAAAAAAACATTAATGTGACTAGAAGCAGAAAAACAGACAATGCAAAGGACATTCCTTTAGAGACTCTGACCCTTATGGAGTCAAATTCTAGCTCACTTTTCATTTTTATGTGGGGTTTGAGTAGCAACTTTTGGAATGCTTGTTACATGATTGTTACCTTTTAAAACTGTTAGCTAGTCATTTATTGAAACTATTTTCAGCAAAAGTAAGGGCTTTTAAAAGTATAGGGCTTTAAAATAATACTAATTCTATATTCATATTCTATATGAAGAACTGTTGAGTATAGTTCACTTTGAGTTCCTAAGGATTCACAGATGTGCCATGGATAGAGTGGGAAACACACAGTGAAGTAGAGTAGACATAAAGATGATCCCTTGCTAAAATTAGCTTCATATCAAGATCACTGCAAACAAAACATGTAACCTCTTTAGACTACAATCAAAGACCACACAGAAAAATAAATGTTTTTCTTTCTCTATCCCAAAAGTCAGGAAAAGAATTCAATCATATTAGAGCTAAACAGAAACTTGATGTACCTTTTAATAAACTCAATCTTTAAATATCGTTTATATGTTTTCTAGTTGATGTTCATGATCAGAGGCTAGTACACAACAGCAATCGCATGTTGTATGTTCCAGACATTTTCCACTTTTGACTTCAATATACATATCAGAGCTCAAAATCGATGTGTTTAATGAAGTCATAGTCAGTGGTATGGGCTCACATCCATACTTTAAGGCTCTTGGTTTTTGAGGGTCATTAAAAATATGAATAAATGGTCATTGGACCAGTGATTTTAAAATAATGTATTTTCTCCAAAAATAATTATAATTTCTCTGCTTGACTTAAAAGGTGATCTGTTAACATTTTCTTGTATTTTTTTTTTGGAGGGGAGTGCAATCCTGGGGCTTGAACTCAGGAACTGTGTGCTCTGCCTGAACTTTTTTACCCAAGGATAGCACTTTACCACTTGAGACACAGCTCTACTTCTGGAGTTTTGATGGTTAATTGGAGAGAAGAATCACATGAATTTTCCTGCACAGGCTGCCTTGGAATTTCCATCCTCAGGTCCAGCTTCCTGAGTAGCTAGGATTATAGGCATGAATCACTAGCATACACTGACCAAAGTCAGCACAGTGACCAAAGTCAGTAACATGTCTTACAAGGCCTTGTAAGATCTGAGATATGGTTGTATCTCCAGCTCAAGTTGTGTCACTGTACCCATTTATCTGTGCAACTTCACTCTCAGCCTTCATCTATGCAATTTTCACTCCCAGCCTTCATGGAATCCTTTTAACCATTCTACCTTCAAACTGAAGCATCCAAATCCAGCTGACCCAAGCTAAATTTATTATATCCAGTGCCACTATTGCCCTTTTAATAATGTTTTGTCACTTTTTCCCATCACTTCAGCACCAACATTTACATTAAAGTATACAAAATAAATAAATACAGAGTTACAGAAATGTAAACTGTGATAACATTAGAGACCAAGTGACACCAATACTGTTCTGTGGAAAAACTCAATCTTCAGAGCACCCTGTGTAAAAGAAGATGCTGATTGTGCGGTTCCTGTGACCACTGTGTCAAGAACTGTAGCTTAGACACTGTGAGGTCTTTTCATCACAGTGTAGCCCACATCCTAAGTTCCTTCAAGGTACAGAAAGTATTTTCCACATGGCAAGGTAATCTATTAGCCCTAATGTTACAGAGTATACATATGTTAATGCCTTGTATTTTGTCTGTCATTAATCAGTTAGTGGTCACAGAGCAATGTTTGATCACTTTGTGATAAATGTATTGATGTTCATGATAAAGGAAACTTCATTTTCATAGAGGAGGAATTGTCATATAGAAATTAATGTTTGTAATTTGAATAGCAAAGCATCTTTGGACATGGTGGCAGAAGCCAGTATTCCTCCCTACACAGGAAATAAAGGTAGGAGGATCCCAGTTCGTGGTCAGTCCTGGACAAACTAATGAAAAGCCCTATCTGAAAACACTGAAAGCAAAAATCTAAAAGGCCTAGGATATGGTCTGAGTAGTAGTGTAATTGCCTAACAAGCTCAAGGCCCTGAGTTCAACTCCCCTTACCTACAAAAGTGAGCTAATTTAAATGACCAAAGAAAACATCATAGTAAGAGGTTAAGGAGTGTGACAAAAAAAATGTATCGATATAAGGGGTATACCTAATTAATGTAACAATATTTTCATTCGTACCTTAGCCTCAAGTAAATGGGATTTAATTTCAATCATTTTTGTATGATGGATTACTAACCTTTGTTCAGTTCCATCATCAGTCCAAGGGTAAACTACTCCTTTGAATTTTCTAGGGAATTAGACATCTAAAATTATCTATGTAGGCCTTATATTTACCCTTGAATTCAAGATTGGGATTTTTATTGTTGAAGTTGGCTGGATTTTTCATTGGTCCTAAATGGGAAAGCAGACAAGAAGTAGGTGTCTTACTCTCCAACGTAAAGTTATCACACATGTTACAGAGGTGTGTGTGTGGGGTGGGGGGGAGGGGGTGAGATAGTGGATGGCAACAATAAGGTTTTCTCTAAAAAGTATAAGCTAAAAAGTTGGGAAAGAAAATCAATGAACAGGGGCTGGGAAGGTGGCTCAGCAGTAGACTGCTTGCCTTGCATGCCTGAGGCCCTGGGTTTGATTCCTCAGCACCACATAAGCAAAATAAAAAAGCCGGAAGTGGCGCTGTGACTCAAGTGATAGAGTGCTAGCCTTGAGCTGAAGAGCTGAGGGACAGTGCCCAGGCCTAGAGTTCAGGCCTCACAACCAGACCCCCCCCAAAAAAAAGAAAGAAAAAAGAAAATCAATGAACAGCAATCAGGCAGTAACTGCAAGTTTATACTATAAGCTAAATCCAGAAACGGATTTGTCTTTTCTTGTAGATACCTCAATCCAATTTAACACCTATATCCTTCAGCTTCAATTCTTTCAAATAATCTTGTTTGGTATCTTATGCCCTCTTAAACTCCAGATTTTTCTTTTTTTATAATAATAACGTTTTTTATTGTGAAAATACTATACAGAGGGGTTACAATTACAATTACATGAGCAAGGTAATGAGTAAATTTCTTATCAAGCATTGTTGCCTCCTCCTTTGTTTCCCCTTACCATCCCTGCTCTTCCATCTCACCCCCTCAACTCCAGATTTTTCTTTAACGCTTTATCATCCTTCTACTCTTCTTAATACCTACTGGCTTTAAGAAAATGACAAACTTGGAAGTGGCCTTGTGGCTCTAGTGGTAGAGCACTCGCCTTGAGCTGAAGAGCTGAGGACAGTGCCCAAGCCCAGAGTTCAAGCCCCATGACCGACAAAAAAAAAAAAAAAGAAAATGACAAACTTATGTAGCTATAGTAATGTACATTTTGTGTTATGCAAAAAATTAGACATATAGATCAATTCAATATGATAGGTAACTCAGATATAAGCCAATAATAATATGTGTTTCTATTAGCTTATATTAGTTATATGGAAGATACTTCACTGTCATATCTTCACGTTTACTCTATTTAAATCAATCTCACCTGCCTTTCACATTCCTTGCTTCCTCTCCTGCTAAAATAGTATTCAAAACAGGTTTCCTTGTTTTCTTTCCATAGTTACAAATAGTATACTTAATGTTTTCATCTTTGTGGTGCTGGTGATTGATCCCACAGCCTCAGATCTACTGTCAAGGACTCCATTATATCACAAACCTCTGTTCTTTTATTTTTATCTTTAAAAGTACATGTTGTTGAAAGGAGGAAAGATACTCTATTATAAACAATGGTGAGTCAATTGAGCATCTAAAGCTAAAAAAACATGAATCCCAAACTATTTGCATACCTTATTCAAAAATTAACTCAATCAGATCATGGATTTAAATCAAAAAAGGAAAGTACATAGTTTTTAGAAGAAAACATAAAAGAAAATCTTGGTGATCAGTCAAATAATTTTTAGAATTCTCACCATAAACATATTCCACATAAGGGGGAAAAAATCAATGACACCAACAAAATAAGAATGTTTTAAAAATTGCTCTGTAAAAGATCTTGTTAAGAAAATGAGGAAATAAGCTACAGACAGGGAGAAAATGATTCGAATGAAAGCTGTATCATAAACTCTTAAAATTCAATAACAAAAGAAGAATCTAGTTAAAAAATAAACAAAACAAATGAGACATTTCATGGAGGGAGAAAATCAAAGGGCAAATAAGTACATGAGTGGAATAGATGTTCAACATTACCAACCATTAGCAAAATGCAAATTTAAACTATATTGAGATCAAATTGCACATATATTGACATGCCCCTACCATCATCCTTCCCCCAAAAAACAACAACACTAAATGCTGGTAGTGAGTCATAAATTGGATCATTCACAGCTATGAGGATGGAAGGACTGCAGCTCCCCTGGAAATGTTTAGCATCATCTCTACAACAAAATATCTATCATATGACACAACTCTTGTACTTCTAAGCATTTATTCCAGAGAAATAAAAAGTTCAAGTCACCCAAAACCCTGTACATAATTTTATGGCAATTTATTCATAATTAGCCAGTAACTAGAAACAACCCAGACTGCCTTCAACCAATGATCAGTTAATTTGGCTCATCCATATTGTTGAATTCTATTGGAAAAACCAAAGTTACCTACTGTGGATATATTAATAACCTAGATTAATCCAGAGAATTTTATTGGTTGAAGAAAAAGGCAATCCAATAGATGACATACTGGATTATTCTATTTGCATAATATTCTTAAAAATAACACAATGATAGCAATGGAACTTAGCGTGGGAGTGTGAGTAAAAGTGAGCTAGGCACGGCTGTAAGAGAAGAGGTAGAGGAGATTTGTGGTGGTATCTGTGTCTTCTCTATCCCCTCAGTGACTATGTCAAGGATGGGTATGTGATACAGTGCTAGAACACTTGCTTAGTGTGCACAGGGTTCTGAACTTAATTCCTACAGCCTTGTAACAACTATCTAGCTAGTCAGAAAACCAAACAAATCTACTGCACACTGTCCATGTCCATCTGTTGGTTGTGATACAACTCTCTAACTAGATAGAAAAGTCAAATATTTTGTCCATGTCTATCTGCCAGTTGTGATATTATGCTACAATTTCATAAGACAATCCCGAGGGTAAAAACTGAGTAAAAAAGGCAGAGTCCAGAGGAAGACAGCAGAGGAGAAGCTAGAGGCTAAATGAGCTCTCGTATGGAAAGCAGTTTTAGTGTTCCAGTGAACAGTCCTAGGCTAGTAAATCACACCAAGTGTGCCATCACAGTACAGAGAGTTTGGCCAGAGAGGCAAAATCCAGGCAGATCTGAGCACTTGCTGGTGTCTGTGATGGTGGCAGTGGTAGCTGCTGCAGCAGCCGCCATATCAACAGAGAGCAGGGAACAAAGACACCAGACATGGTGTGTGAGCAGATTCTACTCACCACCAGCAAGTATTGACAAGGATTAGAAATCTTCATCCTGCTGATCGCAGACCATGGACAGCCCAGAAATCAAGAGACTGGTGTGAGTATAGCCAGGACATCCTCACTCCTTCTTATGGAGCAGTGGTGGGAAGGTAGCCCCTCCCCAAGCATTGGAGAAGAACTCCATCTTTGATACTGACAGAGGCCTGGCCCAAGCAGCTAGCTCCAACTCAGGCCTTGGAAGAAAACAATAGGGGCCATTCAACAGGTCACAGGAACCTGACCTGTCTGGTTCATCTCCACCCAGGGGAAAGTTGCCCTTCCCAGGCAGAGGAAACTTCACTGGGTAAACATAGCCAGAGGCTTCCCCTCCCCACTGCAGCCTAGGCAGCAGACTCAGCAGCAGGAGGGGTAAAAGACAAACAATTGAAACTCAGTAAACATAAATCCTGAGAATGGCTCCAGGCTGGGCTCTATGAGTATCTCAGTAGCTAGCCCCTCAGAAAAAAGCTACTGATTGCTTATAGGACTCAACCCTACCCACAACCTAGCCTCATCACAGCAACTCCAAGTTAAGGAATCAGCCATCTACTTCCTTTGTGATACTCAAAGCAGATCTCTTTCCCACTGAAGTAGCCTGGGAAGAGGATCACAAAGTCCTGGGTAAGGCAGAGCTTCTTTCTGCCTGCTCAAACAAACTGACTTAAGAAACCAATCTAGCCACACAGGAAAACCAAACACCATAAGCAAATCAGAGACTCCACCAAGAGACTGGTTTCAGACACAGGGGAGATACACAATCTCTCCCCCATCCCCACACAAATCAAATAACTCGTTTTTCTAACTAAATTTTTATTTTTTTAAATTGTTTTCTATTTTTTCTTTCATAATTTTTATTTTAGAGGTGTGTGTGTGTGTGTATGTGAGTATATTTGTTTGTTTGTGTGTGTGTGTTTTTGTGTGACTTAATTGCTGTTCTGCTCATCCCCCGATATATACCCCTCGTCGATTATTAGAACTTATCCTTCATTGTGTACATACTTAATTCAGAAATTGATTACTCAGTTCACAACCTCTTAGGCTTAACTTCTTTAATAGTACTATTATTTCTTTATACTTATATAATTTTTAAGTATTCCATTTTTATTTTTTTCCTTTTTTATCTCACTACTCCTCTCATCCTATCCTTCTTTTCTATCAGTATTATTTCTTTATACTTACATAATTTTTAAGTGTTTCATTTTTTAAGTTCAAATTTTTGCTTTTTTATTTGTCTTGTTCCTTTCTCTCTCTCCTTTCATTCAGTTCTATCCATTTCCTCTCAGAGATTAGGACTTGGTTAAATTCACTCTTTCCTTTTACCTTTCCACATCCCTCTAATCAGATTAAAAAGAAAGATCATTCTATTTTCTAACTTCAAGACTCACACCTTGCCCATAAAAAAAATATATATTCTGAAAGTGAAAGGCTGGAATAAAATCTACCAAGCAAATGGCCCCCATAAACAGGTGGGAGCTGCAATCCTAATATCAGATAAAATAGACTTCAAATTAAAATTAGTGAGAAGAGATAAAGAAGGTCCCTACATACTTATTAAGGGATCTCACCTTCAAGAGGATATTACAATTCTAAATATCTATTCACCAAACAAAGGAGCACCCAAATGTATCCAAGAAACACTACTTTCCCTCAAATCTCACATAAATCCAAAGAAATTAATTGCTGAGGACTTTAGCACAACACTATCTCCAATAGATAGATAAACAGAGAAGCACTGGATATTAACATCTGCATAGATTAACTAGACTTAACAGACATTTACCGAATATTTCACCTAGCAGCATCAGATTATATCTTTTTTTTCAGCAGCACATGGAACATTCCCCAAAATAGACCACATGCTAGGCCACAAAGCAAATTTGTCCAAATTCAGAAACATTGAAATTATGCCCTGCATTCTCTCAGACCACAAGGGAATAAAATTATAACTCAACACCAAAAGCCACCAAAGAAAGTCCTGCAACATATGGAGGCTGAACAAAACACTGTTGAACTACCAGTGGGTCATGTAAGAGATTAGAAAGGAAATACAAATGTTCATGATATTCAACAAAAATGAACACACAAATCACCAGCTCCTCTGGAACACAACAAAAGAAGTACTCAGAGGCAAGTTTATAGCTCTGAGTTCTTCATCAACAAATTGGAGAGATCTGAAATCAACAATTTAAGGAGACATCTGAAGCTTCTTGAAAAAGAGCAGCAAGCTAAACCCCAATGCAGTAGATGGAAACAAATAATTAAAATTAAATCAGAATTGATGAATTAGAATCCAATAAAACCATGGAAACAGTCAACAAAACAAAGAGTTGGTTCTTCAAAAAAATTAACAAAATTGACAGACCCTTAGCAAATCTTATCAGAAAAAAAAAGAAGAGAATATACCCAAATAAACAAATTCAGAGATGAGAATGGAAACATCACCACAGAAACAACCAAGATTCAAAATATTATAAGGGAATACTTCTCAAACCTTTCTGCTAATAAGTTTGATAACTTGGCAAAAATGGAACTTTTCCTAGCAAATATCAACATGCTGAAACTAAACCAAGATGAGTTAAATGAACTTAACAGACTGATATGAAGCATTGAAATAGAAACAGCAATAAGAGACCTTTGTTCTAAGAAAAGTCCAGGACCGATGGATTTACAGAATTCTACAAGGCCTCCAAAGCAGAACTCACACCAATAATCCTCCAAGTCTTTAATGAAATTAAAAGAGAAAGTTCACTACTGAACTCTTTCTATTAAGCCATCATAACCCTCATCCCAAAACCAGGCAAGGACTCATCAAAGAAAAAGAACTATAAACCCATTCCTTTGATGAACATCGATGCAAAACTTCTCAATGAAACTTTGTCAAATTGACTTCAACAACTCATGAAAAAAATCATACACCACGATCAAAAAGGATTCATTTTAGGGATGCAAAGCTGGTTCAATGTATGCAAATCAATTAATGTAAGTCATCACATCAACAACAGCAAAGATAAGAACCACAAGATTATCTTAATATGTTCAGTAAAAGCATTTGACAAGATCCAACACCCCTTTATGATGAAAGCTCTGGACAAACTAGGAATCCATGGAACATATCTCAATACAATAAAGGCTGTATATGACAAACCTAAAGCCAGCATTATATTTAATGGCAAAAACTAAAGCCATTTTCTCCAAACTCAGGAACAAGACAAGAATGTCCACTGTCTCAACTTCTCTTCAATTTAGTATTAGAATGACTAGCTACAGCAATGAGATGCAAACATACAGGGAAAGATTAAGTAAAACTCTCCTTCTTTGCAGATGACATGATCTTGTATTTAAAGAATCCTGTGGAATCCAGTCCCAAATTACTCAAGCTGATTCAAACTTTGGCAAAGTAGCAGGGTAAAATTAACCATAAAAAAATCAATGGCTTTTCTGTATGCCAACAATGAGAAGAGCACGCTGAAATCATGAAAGCACCTCCTTTTGTAGTAGCCCTACAAAAAATAAAATACCTAAGAGTTAACTAAAGAAGTGAAGGACCTCTAGGATGAAAACTTCTGCATAGCAAAGGATATAGTTAGCAAGATCAATAGAAAGTCCACAGATTGGGAGCAGATCTTCACTAACCATACAACAGGCAAGGGTCTCATATCTAAAATACACCTGGAACTCAAAAAATCAAATCCCCCAAAAACAAATCTTCAAAGAAACAGATGCCCAATAAATAAGTGGGCTAAAGACGTAAAGAGAAACTTCTCTGAAGAGGAAAGAAGGATGGCCAATAGATACATGCAGAAATGTTCAACCTCTCTTGCCGTAAAAGAAATGCAAATAAAAACGATACCACCTCACCCCAATTAGAATGGCTATAATCAAGAACTCTAATAACAGATGCTGGAAGGGATGTAGACAGAAGGGAACCCTACTGCATTGTTGGTGGGAGTGTAAACTTGTTCATCCACTTTGGAAAGCAATATGGAGGTTCCTCAAAAGACTCCATATAGAGCTCCCCTACGACCCAGCAGACCCACTTTTGAGCATTTACTCAAATGATCACAAACAAGGCCATACTAAGGCTACCAGCACAACTATGTTTGTCTCAGCATTATTAACCATAGCTAAGATATGGAACCAACCCAGATGTCCCTCAGTAGATGAATGGATCAGGAAAATGTAGTATTCATATACAATGGAATTCTATGGGTCCATCAGAAAGAATGACATTGTCCCATTTTTAGGAAATGGAAAGAGTTGGCAAAAATGATATTAAGTGAAGTAAGCCAGGCCCAAAGAAACATAGGTCCCATGATTATCCTTATTTTCAATAACTAGTACATGTGTAGGACAAACAGAAAAGGTCAAAAGCTATGTACATATGACCATATAAGATGATGTTAAGTGAAATTAACCCCAAGATAGGGACACAAATATTTTTTCTTTCTTGCTATTGTTTCTAACATATTTATAAGGTACCATATGATTTTTGTTGTTGTTCTTTGTATGTCTCTCCCCTACCGTATAACCCCTCTTTTCACTGTATTTGATGTCAGGGCCCTGTATCTTGTATTTACACTTCTCTAATTTGGGGAAGGGAAGGGAAAAAACAAAATGTATAAATAGGGATACAGGTTAACACCTTGTAACAATGAGATGTACAAGACACTATGTTGAAAATGAACTTTACAACTTTGGGGGGGGGTGTTGCAGAAAGGGTTGGTAGGGAAAAAACAAACGAGAAGCCAAAAATGCTGGATAGGAAATATACTCATTACCTTGATCATGTAATTGTAACCCCTCTATACATTATTTTACAATAAAAAAATGTTCAAAAATAAGAAAAAAAAGAATATACATAGCAAAAGCCTTTACAATAACATGTAATAAAATATTGAAATGCCAAAAATAATCTGAGTAAAAAGGTGTGAAGTTCTCTTTGTATTATTTCTTATAACTGAGTAGAAATTGTAGCTTAAAGTATAGATTTGCAATTTACTATATTAAAATTTATAGTAAATTTCAAAAGTTTATTAAAAGAAGTCAGAATATGATGTGGTCTATGGGTTGTGGGAGATGAAGGCTGGAAAAATAGGTGGCAAGTTAATGGAGTGGAAGAATAGGAGTGGTGTAAGGGTAAGGGAATAGTGCATTACATTTATCTTAAATGATGTGCAACTGCTGTGAACAATTTCTGAGATTTTATTTGTTTTCATTACAAATTGTCCTACCTAAACAGTAGATGTTTTGCCATTGGTGTGAAGATGTCATTGTTCCCAAGGTCTAATTTTATTTGACATGCACTAATGAGAGCTGTGAATTATATTACACAAAAATTGTTTTGATATGAAAAATCATCTTCATTTTATGTTTTGTTAATATACATTCTGATTATTATGCATTTATGTATTATGTTTTAATTTGGCAAACAGAATTTAGCAAGTTGGAGAATTTACACATACCACACACACACATACCACAGACACTACATTTTTTTAATATAGCAGACAACCAGACACTGCCCGATACATCCAGCCCCTTTAATCTTACAAATATGTTTGCTTGTGTAGAAAAACACTTCTATCTTGCTTCATCAGATTTTTGTAAACAACTGTCAAACCCATGCCTACATGTTCCAACTCACTGTATCAATGTGCAATGAAAGACAAGAATGATTTCCAATTAATTTCTGAAGAAAGAAAGCTGACTGATTCAAGTAAAATATACTGCTGAATTCTTTGAATCTAAATAAAAATAAGGATATGACCTCAAACTTGGGAGCCTGATAGAGATTATATATTTTGCTATATAATCTTGGATCAAGTCATATTCTGACCTAGAATCACAGAGAGAGAGAGAGACAGAGAGGAATGTATGTATGATTCAGTTCCAAGGCAAAGAGCTAAATTTTACCACTTGCATCTTGTATTGTGTTTTCTCCCTCTACTGGCCAAGTGCTATATGAACAGTGGTATATATATATATATGTTTGTGTGTGTGTGTGTGTAAATGTTTTTTAAGCAGTAAAATAAGAAAAAATAATGTTTTTCTCTATGCTGTGTAATTAATCTCTAAGACTGGAATTGCCCATTGATATTTTAGATATTTTCTCAACTTTAATGCCCTTCAAGCATTTCCTATACTCTCTTCTAAAAAAAATAACATTCTGCCCTTCGGAAAGGTTTATATTAGCATTGTCTACCTTGTTGTGATTGGAAGCCAATGTGCCCCACCCTGAGAAGAGTTGATCCAATTTCAAAAACATTTATTGAGTCCACATGTGTCAGGGTCTCAACAGGTTTCTGAGCACAAAAAAATGAATAAACTAATGGCCTTGTCTATCCTCAGGAACTCATAGTCTAGCAGAGAAAAGAAATGCATAAACAGTTAAAAATCCAACATAGATGCTGCAAAAGAGGATTGTATACAGTGTCAAGCAGTTGCAGAACAAGAGAATTTGTAGCCTGGAGAGTCAGGAAGAACAAGGAAACAAAATGACAATTCTGTTCTGAAGTGGAAAGGATGTGGCCCAGGTGCCAGAGGCTCACGTCTGTATTCCTAAATACACAGGAGGCTAAGACCTGATGATCACAGTTCAAAAAGCCAAACCCTGGCTAAGTCTGTGAGACTCTTACCATCAATTAACCACCAAATAGTCAGGAATGGAGCTGCAGATCAAGTGATAGAGTGCTAGCCTTGAGCTAGAAAGCTCAGGAATGATGTGTAGGCCCTTGGTCCAAGCTCCAGGACTGGCACCAAGTAAATATATAGACAGATGATTGATAGATAGATAGATAGATAGATAGATAGATAGATAGATAGATAGATAGATAGATAGACAGCGATAGATAGATAGATAGATAGATAGATAGATAGATAGATAGATAGATAGATAGATAGATAGACAGAGATAGATAGATAGATAGACAGATAGATAGATAGATAGATAGATAGATAGATAGATAGATAGATAGATAGATAGATAGATAGATAGATAATAAAATTTGAGGTGATAATGACTGGGCCTATGACATGGAATACCTGGGAAAATGGCTAGAACCAAAGTAGGTTTGGACCAAAAATTGAATGTCCAAGATAAATATTCTAAGATTCCTTACAGAAAATAACATACCACAATTATCTTAGTACATATACTTGATTATGTTCATTGTGAAAAGCATTTACAGCATTATCAAACAAAAGGGGCAGGGTGTTTTATGAGAAGCTTTTTCTTGAGCCTCTACTAATTATGCCAGGCAGTAAGATGACACCCAATTCAACTTTCAGTGTGAGATGCAGGTCTAAGCTCTTTCCTCTTAGTTTATTTTCATTTACTCTTTTGAAACTGAAAAAAAGAAATTCATGTCCCTTTCAAAATAAGAGTATGGGGAACTGAGGATGGTTTCTTGGAGTAATTTCATGAACACCTAAAGTAAAAAGGAAGTATTTGTAAAATGGAAAGTACATTATTTTTAATGTTCCTGAGGACAGTTTCAGATTGGTCCATAGCTAATTATTGTGCTTCAGATAGAGAATTTTGGTCTGTTTTAGAATTATTACCTTGTATTCTACGTTATATTAAAAATCTGCTGAGCACTGGCAGCTCATCACCTGTAATTTTAGCTACTTAGGAAGCTGAGGATCATGGTTCAAAGACTGCTGAGGAACAAAAGTCTATAAGACTCTTATCTCCAACCACCAGAAAGCCAGAAGTGGAGATATAGCTCAAGTAAGTGGTAGAGTGTTAGCCTTCAGTAAAAAACAAACAAACAACAACAGCAACATAAAACCCAGCTCAGGTCCAGGCCCTGAGTTCAAGCTCCCAAATGGGCATAGATAGATAGATAGATAGATAGATAGATAAATAGATAGATAGATAGATAGATAGATAGATAATCTGTAACATCCAGGTAGAAATGAGGCCAAGTATCTAAGCAGTTGTTAAATTTACATTCTACTTCTACACATAAACTCAATGATTTCCTAAGTAAGTCTTTACAAAATATTTTTGATTTGTAGCTTTATTCAATAGTAGAGAGCATTTTCTTTAGTCTCAAGCAAGTTGATGATCTTAGTTATAAAACAAAGGGTTTGAGCGTTAGATCATCTCTGCGCCAGACTCCAGTCTGAAACTATCACAGTCAGCTCCCATGCCTGTGACTGGAAAGGAAGGGCTTTGGATCCTATCACTCAGTACATCAGCCTACTGGAAATAGGCCCGGAATGTGGACACTCACATATGCCCAGAATGTGCACAGGACTACAAATGGAAACCCACAGACCACAACCTGTTAAATAAAATAGGCCTCGCTGCCTTATCAAAACCAGCTTCACAATGACACAAGGTTCTGAAGGAGTAAAGGTATTAAAACCTAAAATATCTCAAATGGTACAACTTTATTGTTGGGCCATGTCTGTGTTTTAGGTTTTTCTGGCAATTCTTGAATAATATAGAATTTTGTTCAAAAAGTACTAGCCCTAAACATCTGCCCTTTTAAAGATATGGGGGCTACAGGAAAGGGTCCCTCCTACCTTCAAGGCAAGATTCATACATCGTATTCCTTTTCTAGTCTCAACAGTGGCCTGAAGCATGGCATGGCCTGGTGGTGATATTTGTCTTGAGTTGAAGTTGAAAATGTAAGTAGAAAATCAGCACATATTTATTTAGAAGTAAATTTTCTTTTTTACTTTCCTATCAGCAAAATGACTGATGTTGTTTCAATAATCAGGATTTTCACATAATTTGTATTCTAACAAGACTAATAATATAAAGGATAAAAGTGTGCATTAAAAGTCTATACAGTTTAAGTACTTTCAGCAATAAGGAGTAGTAAAGGAGTTCAAGATTAGAAGCTTTATTCAAAAGTTTTCTTCTCTGCAACTCAAAAATTGCTATTAAAGTAAAAAAGCATCCCACAAATGAAAATTAATGAATATAAACAAAATAGATAAAATATTAATGAGAGTAGGATTTTTATTATAATATTTGAAATACTGACTTGCTTTGCTCATTTGTATGTAATGTAATGTTTTAAAAGATTATATGTTATATATCTAGTTATATATAAATGGATTATAATAACTGATTTTATATATATATATGGAGAAGTAATAATTACCTCACTTAATTTTTTCCATGGTTAGAACATTTACAAGCCCATCTCTTAGCATTTTTAGTGGACAAGACACTATTAAGGATAGTTCCTGTGCTATGGCCTACAGTAGACACCAGAACTCACTCATCCTGTCTAACTGACACTGTGCCATCTAACCAGCATCCCCATCCCTCTGCCTTCAATTCCTGACACCCAACATTCCAGACTTTGGGCATTCTACACATCATTGAGACTGGGCTGTGCCTTTCTTTCTGTGCCTGCTTATTTCACTTGGTGTGTTTTCCAGTTTTATTCATATCATTGCAAATGACATGATCTGCTTTGTACTTAAGGCTACCCAGTATTCCATCGCACAAGGATGCCATTTTTCTTTGTTCACTCGTCTATGGACATTAACATGGATAGATATCTTGGCTATGGTGAACAATGCTGTGATGCACACCAATATTTAAATGGCTGTTTCTGGTAACTCCTCTCCTTTGCTTTTAAGATAGATCCAGAAAGTGCAATCGCTGAACCTTGCTATTCTATTTTTAATATTTCAAGGAACTTGTTCACTGTTCACAGTCATAGCTGCTTTACTAATTTACATTCCCAAGAATAGGGTGAAAAGCCCCTTTTCTCTAGTCTTATTGTCATTTTAAATAGAAACAAGACTTACCACTCATTCTAGTGTTCAATGTTCATTTAATTGACGATTGAAAAATCATTATTAGGCTTATGCTTAATATTTAAAATATAATTTATTTAACATTGATAATCCTCTTCTCAGCCTTGCTTATAACTATCAGGAATAGGACTCTAATACAGAAGTATTCACAGCCACCTTACAGTTACATTGTCCCTCATCACCCGCCCCCCACCCAGAGAATGAGAAAAAGAATGCCCGGAACTATTAGGAAATAATATTTTGTTAAACAAGAATCTATTGCATTTGTGCAGACTGAGAGAAGGCATTTGACAGTTTAATTAATTTGATTTTTTTAAGGTAAGCACTTTTATGCTCCAAGGTAATCAGCAGTACAACCTATAGACTTTCATGACATTTGGATGTATTTGGCTTTTTTTCCCCCCAGTTATTATTCCTGAATGGTGTTCTTTGTAAAAATTAATATTTGGAATTACAGATGGGGCTATACTGGCCGTGAGCAGAAGATTCCAGTGACCTATGCCCCCATGTGTCTTTATGAAAATTTTGGGAACCTGTATCTTCAGTGTTGGGTTCTCTAAAACATATGACTCAATCAGACATTTCTAGCGAAATGAAGATTGTATTCCCAACAGTCTGGGGAGTGGGGAGTAATATTGACTGCTACACTATGCATCCTGGACAGTATAGATACCTTTCCCTCCATCCACCAATGAATACCTGAGGGTTTTGTTGTTGTTTTGTTTTTGGTTTTGATTTTGTCAGTCGTGGGGCTTGAACTCTGTGCCTGAGCACTGTTCCTCAGCTCTTTAGCTCAAGGCTAACGCTCTACCACTTGAGTCACAGTGCCACTTCTGGCTTTTTTTCTGCTTATGTGGTGCTGAGGAATTGAACCCAGGGTCTCATGCATGCAAGGCAAGCGCCCTACCACTGAGCCACCTTCCCAGGCACCGTACTTGAGATTTTTTTAAAAAATTGTTTCATCTGACTTTTAAATTATCTATAAGTAGTTAGTTATTTTAGCATTCTCCCTACCTCTGGTCCTCAGCTCCACCTAGGCCTGAGCTCTTCCCTGTCATAGAACTCCTACCATATAGCTGATCACTCCCTCTCTCTACCCAGACCTACCTGTGCATGCACCTACTTTATATCCAGCCCCAGATCTACCTGCCACCTGGATAGGGCAGACGCCATGGGCCCTCTAATAGTAAACCTTATAATAATCTTTCTCCTCTGCGTGCCTGCCTGCCTGCCTCTGTGTGGTCCCCTGGGGTGGTCGTGAAGGATTCTAACAAGTTATACAAAAGAGTTTCAATTCAACATGTCATTTATAAGTATACTGTATCTTGATCAATATCACCCAATGTCTGAGATTCATTTTAAATAGTTTCCCATGACAGCTTCTCCAGCCCAGTCCTCTCTATTCAATTCATAGCTGGGTGGGAAACATATATTTGGGAAGATAAGGACAGAGTGTAAAGTATAGAATGCCATAGGATGATGGATGTCTTTTACTGCAGCATATTTTTATTCATATTTTATAAACTATTTGTGGTGTTGAAAATGTATGCTGTTGTGAGTTAGAATGGCTTGTAAATAAGTTTGTTTTGTGAATGGGTCATTTTAGAACAGTGAGATTTCTCTGAGACTGGAGGTAGTCAGCGAAAATTTTTGTAAAGGTAATTTTTTTTAATTAAGTTGGGAGACTAGACCAAGCATGGGGTACACACCTGTGGTCACAGATATGTAAGCTCCGGGGACAGGAGGATCTCAGATTGAGGCCAACACAGGCAGAATTAACGAGAAACCTTAAATAAAAATCAAACTAAAAGGAAAAGTATAGCATGATTGAAGTGCTAGAGTGCTTAACAAACCAGCAGTAGAAATAGAAAGAGAAAGAGAGAGAGCAAAAGAGAGAGAGAGAGAATTTAAAAAATGAATAGAGATACTGTCCAGTGATACTGGGCATGGTGACACATGTATATAATCCCACTTACTCAGGAAATATGGATTGAGAGACTCATTGATTGATGCTAGCCCAGGCAAAAAGTTAGTGACATCACCACTTTAACACAAAGTTAGATGTGTTAGATTATACCTGTAGTCATAGCTACATGAGATGTATAAGTAGGACGATGGTGGTTCAAGGCTGGCCCTGGGGTGGAAAAATGCAAGCCTCTAAATGATTAAACCTACAGAAAAAACGTCTGGACTCATGATTCAAGTGTCAGAGTGTCTGCCTGGCAAATATGAGGCTCTGAGTTCAAACCCAGAATTTCCATAAACAAACAAAACAAAAAACAGAGGAAACCAAAGAGAAAAAGCAAACATTCAGAGGAATTAGTACCCATGATCTGACCAGTCCATCAGAGCAGAAAACCCACCAAGATTAAGGAGAATACTATGTTTGGGGTAGGAGATTGGAATGCTAATGAACACATTTTTCACCCATATAAGCGGAAGGTTGTATGATTTGTGGCAGAAGCTACTAGATTTAGAAGTTAGATTCTACAGGAGTTGATTTGCAGCTCAAGGTTGAGCTGGTGACTAACAGTCCTGAAGTTATTTTTTAACAATTGAGTTTGGAGACTTAAGAAAATATACAATCATGACTTGTTATCACTTTGCCTTTCAAGCATTTCTCCATTAGGAAGTATGAGTCAATATGATATATAAAAATATATATGAAACATGTATATATAAGTTATATATAACTTATAAATGTATAAATCAATGTATTGATGAACACATTCACACATGTATTCATATATATTCATATATATATATATATATATATATGAATATATGTGTGTGTGTGTGTACTCATATATATAGGAGCGGTGGTCCTGAGTCCTGAAGCTTGAACTGAGCACCTGGGCACTGTCCTTATGCATTTTGTTGAAGGCTGGCACTCTACTACTTGAGCTACAGTTCCACTTCCAGCTTTTTGGTGGTTAATTAGAGATAAGAGTGTAACACATGTGGGTGCCAGCAGCTCGCACCTGAAATCCCAGCTACTCAGGAGGCTGAGATCTGAGGATTGTGGTTCAAAGCCAGCTAGGACAGGAAAATCCATGAGACTATCTCCAATTAACCACCAGTAGTGCCACTGTGTCTCAAGTATAGGGCACTAGCTTTGAGCTGAAGAGCTCAGGGACAGGGCCCAGAGTTCAAGCCCCACATCAGCCAAAATAAATAAATAAATAAAGAGTGTCATACATACTTTCCTGCCTTGGCTGGCTTTGAAATGTGATCCTTAGCCTTCTGAGTAGCTAGGATTAGAGGTGTAAGCCACCAGTGTCCAGCTTAAATATATTATTTTTGTAAGTTTTGCTCTAATTGTTCATTTTTGGGGAGTAGGAAACATTGTTTGTTGTTTTTTTTCATTTTCTATTTATTTTTATTTTATGTATTGGCTACATACCCACTATGTGGCCCAAGTTGGCCTTGAGCTCACAACTTTCCTGTCTAGGCCTCCCATCTACTGGAATTACAGGTACACACTACCATGCCAAATTTAACCAGTTATTTCAATTGTGTTTTGATATAAATAAACATAATTATTTACAAAATTGTTCACTTTCACTGTCATAACTGAAAAAATTCTAACTCCAAACATGAGCGATCTCTAAATCTTAAGTGTCTGATGAGAATTGTACTTCCCTTCATTCTTGGCTTTAAAGTAATTTGTATTTGTTGTTTACCAATAGCTATAAATCTGAGGGTGAAGAAAATACTCTGCCATGGATTTGTGAAATCTAGTTAAGATTTTCTCCTTGAATATGGGAAGTAGCGTAAAGGATGTTTATGAGGAAATTGAGAAAGGAAATTTTGATAAAGCATCAGAGCTGGTTGAGATCTTTGTAGAGATGCCTGATATCCTGCATAATGAAAGACAAGATAAAGAAGATAAATAACTTGGCAAAATATTATTTCATCAGGAATTCAGTGACAGTTTGATAAACAAACATTGAGGCTCCAGTATTTTATAAAGCAAAGTGAGCCTCAGTAAAAACTTCAGGGGCTTGCTGTGGCTTGCCTTCCAGGGCAGTGGGGCTTGTTGTACCATTGAACTGAAGGTGATATTGATGGTTAAGGATATAGAGAGCTTGAGCATGATGGGTAAGAGTATTTACTCACTTACTCTCCTCCTCTTGTTTTAGTCTCTGCCCCATGTTACCTTTTGTTCATGGAGCAGACTGCCCAGAAATATCATGAATATTCCAGCCTCCTTTTTTCCTCCCACCCCATATAGTCATCATTAAATAGTTTCCCAATCTATCGATATCACTTTTATTTTTTGATCATTAACAATGTAGTAGACACACAAAGATGACTCTTTGCCCCTGAGCCTAACAGAACAATATTCTCATTCTCATTTATTGAAAACAAAATACAAAAGAATGTAAATGGAGAGAAGAAAAAAAAATCAGAGATGAGACTGAATGGTGCCTGCCATCTCAAGACCATAACTGGTGTGCTGATCGATGATGTAGATCTCCTTGGAATGACCTAGAATTATTCAGTGGGTCTCTAGCATTGAAGAATAAATTACTAAACATGACCAGAGAAGCTTTCTAGCTGGAGAATCTTCCTACTGAGTATGAAGCCCTGAGGTTAAACTCCAGTACAGCCAGAACAATAAAATGAAAAGCAATGCTCTTCTGGGTCTAACCAGGCGGCCTTGATCTTCTACCATGCACAAAAGTACTTCCAACTCTTAACTCAGCAGCCCTGCTCCAGTGACATGGCAGCTATAGATGATTTCTCACATATTCCACATCTTTATGCCCTTCAAGCACCCTTCCCTTCTTTGTACAAACTCCTGGTGACCCACTTTAGATTATCTTCTTTATTTATTTTTTTGTCTGTCATGGGGCTTGAACTCTGGGCCTGGGCGCTGTCCCTCAGCTCTTCAGCTCAAGGCAAGCACTCTACCACTTAAGCCATAGCACCACTTCCGGTTTCTGGTGGTTTATTGGAGATAAGAGTCTCACAGACTTTCCTGCCCCAGCTGGCTTTGAACCATGATCCTCAGATCTCAGCATCCCAAGTAGCTAGGATGACAGGTGTGAGCCACCCGTGCCCAGCTAGTTTATCTTCTTGAACCCTCCTTTGGTCTCCCCTTAACTGCTGAGAAAGATGGATTCCAGAGCTGACCTGTCACATCCAAAGCAAATCTTTACCTTCTATACATCTCACTTTTCCACTATGCATGTATCTCAGTCATTCTAAAGTGTTTCCAGAATTTGGGACAACAGAGAACACATCGCACCCTTCTTACAAGGGTAATAATACACTAATTCATGAACAAATAAAGGATATATCTTGGTGTTTGACACTGGTGATTACTTCCGATTTATAATGGATCATTGTTTACATGATGTATTTTTGTTGGGACACTACATAATTGTTATAGCTTATGCTGTTTTTCAATAGTGATTTTTCAGTTTAGCTATAATTTTCATGTCTAATAGTTTGTGTCATCTATGAACTGTTGACAGGCATAGCTAACTTAATGCGGCAAAATAGAAATATAATAAACCTAGTATGCAATTGGGCTATCAGGACATGAATGAAGTCTTATGCTGAGGTGTACTTCAGGAAAACCTTAGAGGTAAGAATATATAAGAAATAAAATCTGTGGTAGAAGACCAAAAAATCAGCACGACATCACACATACTGATTTTCAATCTTGTCTTCACAAGTAATGTATAGGGGGCTTGCATGGAATTATCCGCCAACCTTCTTAATCCTTCTTGTGATAAAAAATAAACTCCAAGCCTTGATGTGAGAAACAACTAATAAACATCCAATGGAGACATTGCAGTGGCCCCTGATAGATTATCACTCAGAGTCCAGTTAAGTGATAGAAATCATACTAGTGATTGATAGGCAATTTAATATGTAAATCCTTGTATAAAAAATTAACTAGAGGCCATACTATTAAGCAGGCAGCTGATGGAGATAAACAAGGTAAATAAGCAGAATTCTAGCCCTCTCTAGGTTATTAGGGAACTGCCAAAGGGGAGAGGTGGAAGTCTCCAGAAAGTGATTTCAAGAAGGGGCCTCACAGGAGTGGACCCTAGCCGTCCTTGCATTCTTCTGCTGTGACGTGAAGAACTGAGACAGCTAGGGTTCAGGGTGCTGCTGAGATGACAGTGACAAGTGGGAAAGCAGGCAGGAAATGGGGGGAAATCCAGTCCTTTCGCTCTTCTTTCCAGACTCTCTCTACCGCCCTCTACTGGTGGTTTCTATGGAAAATCAAGAACAGTGTTTGCAGAGTCCAAAGCCCAGCATGAGTAGAATTTGAGGCTGCGAGTAAATAGTCTTAAGGATCAGCATGGATGATGGCTGGCAAGGGATAGACGGGGTATGAGTGAATAGATGTTAATATTCTTCACAGGCTTTGAACACTGCAGACTGTCAGTGCCCAGATGCTACCTAGGGGGCTGCCCTAATCAGTCTACAGCCAACAGCTCAGCCCTGTTCTCTGCAACTCAGGCCTGGACCAGCAGTAAGTAAACGATAGAACCCTCCTAGTCAGCTTGCCCAGACACTGCTAGGAGCAACATGAACCAGGCACTTCCTGTTGGGGATGGGCAATGAATAATCCAGGCTAGTACCGTGGTAATTCGGAAGTTGTTGGATAGAAAAAGTCAGCCAGAATTTTTTGCTTTTGTTTTTGTTTTTCTCTTTAACTTAGCATTCTGTGTTGTCTGAATTACACAGAGCAAAGCAGAAATCATTCGTGAGTGTGTTCCTGGCCTGTAGAAACAATAAGAAACATCCTCTTATAACCATAGAAATGAGAAGGCATGAAACTTCAGTCTCTAAGAAAGATTTAAAACCCTACTCCAGCAAAATCAGTTAATAGAAGGCCAATCCACAAACAAGAAAAAGAGGAAGGCTTTTAATCTCCTCATGATAGAATCACTTTTAAAAAGGCACTATTATTTTCCCACCTTTGTGGAGGATTTTTTTTATTGTAGAGTCAGGAGTCACCCAGCTAAGAATAAAATCAATACTTGCCTTACAAGACAACTTAAGTTTAAGTAGTGCTAATGCCTTCACAAGGCTTCTGGAAGCTAGTTATAACTGCCTGTTAGTCATGAAAATAAATACAGGCTCACTATCATTGAGACTGGAAGAAAGCATAATAAACCAAAAGAAACTAGATAAATGGCCTGGCACCAATGGTTCACACCTGCCATCCTTGCTGCTCAGGAGCCTGAGATCTGAGAATTTTGGTTTGAAGCCAGCCCTCGTAGGAAAGTCCATGAGACTTATCTCCAATGAACCACCAAAAAGACCAGATGTAGAGCTGTGGCTCAAGTGGTAGAACACTAGCCTTGAGCAAAATACCACAGGGACAGCACTCAGGCCCTGAATTCAAGCCCCAGGATCGACCCAAGCCAACAAATAAAAAAATAAATAAATTGGATAAATATCATCACACCATTGTTTAGAAACCATTGGTAGAAGGCTCATCTTGGTTTTCCAGTTTCATTCCATTAAATTCCCAAAGTCTTGTATAAACTAACACACTGGATTATTAAATAACACTGAGATAAAAACACAAAATGCCCTTGCTGTTACCTTGACCAGGTAGTTTTTCTCTCTTTCTTCTTCCAGCCTGGTGAATTTCTTGTAAGCTTTCAGTTACAACTTTCCTTCCAGAGGAAGGAGAGATTGTCCTCCATGAAGTTTGACAACCTGTTCTCCAATTTCCTTCCTTAAGCTCAACTAAGACCCATGAGGCACTTGTTTCTTTATAATTGGTTATATTCTTCAACTATTAGATGTCATCCATAGAAAGATACCATGTTCCTGTACTCTGTTTACCACTGTGGAATAGAAATGCTGCACATTAAACTCCCATGCCTTTGGTTTTATGAAGCATCTCAATGCCAAAGGTAATTGAGCAGAAAATGTAAAAATTATGTATTTATTATTTCTTCTTATTTATTTTGTGCCAGGGCTTAAAAACAGGCTCCATTCCCTCCCCCCTCCACCTTTGTGTCTCTGTCTCCCTCTTTCCCTCCTCCAAACCCACTTAAGGCTAGTGCTCTACTACTTGAGCCACAACTCCACTTTGGGCTTTTTGCTGGTTAATTGGAGATAAGAATCTCACAGACTTTTCTGCCTGGGCTAACTTCAAATAGTAATCCTCAGATCACAACCTTCTGAGTAGCTAGAATTACAGGTGTGAGCCACTAGTGCCTGGTAAAGGGATAGTTTAGCACTAATCAACATTATATTTTATTTTATTTATTTTTATTGTGAAAATACCATACAGAGGGGTTACAATTACATGGGCAAGGGAATGAGTGCATTTCTTATCAAGCATTGTTGTCTCCTCCTTTGTTTCCCCTTACCATCCCCACCCCCTCGCCAAAGTTGTAAAGTTCATTTTTCGACATAATATCTTGTACATCTCATTGTTGCAATGGGTCCACCTGTATCCCTATTTAAACAATTTGATTTTTCCCTTCCCCTCCACAAATTATACAACATCAAATACAGTGAAAACAGGGGTTATACCATGGTGGAAGGACTTACAAAGCAACAAAGAAATCATCTTATAAGTATGTTAGAAACATAGCAAGAAAGAAAAAAAAACATTTGAGTCCTTATCTTGGGGTACATTTCGCTTGATTACATCAACTTATCTTACCATTTTTGCTTGTCTCAGACATATACTAGATATTGCAAATAAGGGAAACCATGGGACCTATGTTTCTTTGGGCCTGGCTTACTTCACTTAATATCATTTTTTCCAAGTCTTTCCATTTCCTAACAAATGGGGCAATGTCATTCTTTCTGATGGAGGCATAGAATTCCATTGTGTATATATACCACTTTTTCTCGATCCATTCATCTACTGAGGCACATCTGGGGTGGTCCCATATCTTACTTATGATAAATAATGCTGCAGTAAACATAGTTGTGCTGGTAGCTTCAGTATGGTCTTGTTTGTGATCATTTGGGTAAATGCCCAAAAGTGGGATTGCTGGGTCATAGGGGAGCTCTACGTGGAGTCTTTTGAGGAACCTCCATACTACTTTCCAAAGTGGTTGAACAAGTTTACACTCCCACCAACATTATATTTTACATACCTCTGTCTACCTTCCTAAATCAACAACTCCTGAGCTACACAGTGGCAGAAACGATAGCTTAGTCATACTGGATTCCTAATGTCAAGAGTACCATTGGACAGATAGCAAAGTCCTCAGTAAATACTTGTCAAAGTGTGCCCCCAAAGCTTAGATACTCAGGAAGACTGAATCATTGGCCTTGATTTTCTTCTGTGATCACAACCAACAATATGTACGGTGCCAATAAGAAAGAGAATTCTAAGACTCAATCTTTCTGTGATCACAACCAACAATATGTATGGTGCCAATAAGAAAGAGAATTTTAAGACTCAAACTTTCACAAATTGCTGGGCTGGTGCCTGTGGTTTTTCATTTTTCAGAGAAATGGGAAGGCCTAGGTTCTCAAATTGGTATTGTCTATTTGCTGTAGTCTAGAAAAACTCCACATTTAAGAAATTGTTTCCTTTTCCTACAATATACAAGACAGAGTTCTAGCTTTCCAAGAAATAACATTTCTATCTGGGCGCAGGTGACTCACTCCTGTAATCTTAGCTAATCAGGAGGCTGAGATCTGGGGATCCTGGTTCAAAGCCAGCCAGGGAATAAAAGTCCCTATGAGACTCTTATCTCCAATTAACCACTCAAAAACAGGAAGTGGAGCTGTGGCTCAAAGTGGTAGAGCACTATCATTGAGCAAAGAGCTCAGGGACAGCACCCAGGCCCTGAGTTCAAGCCCCATGACTGAGTGCCCCCCCCCAAAAAAAAATTCTGTCCTTTTCTTTGTTGTACTCCAATATTTTCTGTTAAATTGCTTCCACTTTACATTCTTGCCATTTGCAACTCTTATTTACCTGTTTCAGTGCACCTTAGTGGGACATTTGCGTGGGCCCAGTCTTTTCATTCAATCTTCTCTCACTTCTCCTCTGTATCCCTCAAGCTTCTGGGTGTACCCTGGTTTCCTTCATATTAGTTTTCCAGCTCAAAACCTTGACCTGGGAACCAAGTGCATACCAATCCCTTAGTACACATCAGTCTAAAATGGTGCATCTTTCCCCCCAGCCTGAGCCCTCATATTGCTATTTCCTGTATCTGTTTGAACTCTATGGGCTCTCTTCTTAGTGATACAGGAAGTGTTCTTTCAAATCAAATGATTCCTCTGCACACCATGTCTCTTCCCTCATTTCTCCCATATATGTGTGCTTTTCACTTAAAAAGAAACCTTATTCTTTACAGATATACCTGAGCAATTGAAATAGAAGTGCTTTTCACAGACATGTGATCAGCTTGAAATATTGTTTCAGCAGCTGTGTATTTTGTTTCCCCTCTCATCTAACAGCAAAAATACCCTGTTGCTGATGGCAGTCCTTTGTATCTATTGAGATCTCTGTGGTTGGGGAATGGGCTCAGAAGATGTCTCTCAGGGTGATGCACCTGTCGGCATCACAAGGAATAATGGTTTGCATTCGATGACACTTCAAACTTTTTCTAAGTAGTGTCACAGTTTTTATTTTCACCTCCTTCTTCTGTGACCATAACTTATAATATCACCAGTGCCTTTCTAGTCATTCATTCTTGTCTTTTCTAGCAGTCATTTCATTTCTGAATAACATTCATATAGTTTTTTTTTACTCACTGTGATTCTGTATAATCAAACTAGCAATTTAGAGAAATTTTTTCAGGTGAACTACATTTCTTTCAAAACATCTTATATTATCCCACCTTTAAAAATTCTATTTAATCTTCAGAAGTTGAATCACTGCCAACATGTCTTTCAGAGTTATCCCCAGTAATTTTATAATCATAGTTCTACTAATATGATTATCAGGTAAACACTCTCTGACTTCTTTCCCTTAATTCTTCTCCTGACAAGGTACTGTCATCATCCTTTGGATAATTATTGTTTCTTTCTCTGCTGTCTTCCCTTCAGAACCTGCTTCTGTTCACCTCTCCCCAATCCAAGTTCAACATTTTTTTATTAAACCTTTTGGAATCAATAGTTTGACTATATGCTAAGCCTTTTGAACACTCCATATTTCCTATACTTTGTTTTCCCTATTTCTTGGTTATAAACTGTTCCTCTCTTTCACAGGCATAATTCCAAACATGTCTTCAGGATTCCCATTTCCTATTATACACACTCCATATAATTTTCTCCCCTGGAGGCTAGTAACCTAGGACTATGATTATTATTCATCCATCTGGTTAAGTCCTATGGCCAATGGGATATGGTAGATGTAACTAAAGTCTAATGAAACGAAATGATAGCTAGGTGGACTGAAGAAGGTAATCCCACAAGAGAAGCAAGCTGCAACCCTATGAGATCTTTAGCTGGGAGCAAATGAAGACACATGGCTATGCTGTGGAAAGCACCAGAGGGCAGAAAAGCCAGCAACATCAGAGAGCAAGGGATGAGCCAGCAACTATACACCTCAGTCCTACAAATACAAAGAACTATTTTATTTCCACCAGCAACATTTCTGTCAATGACCAATGAGCTGGGAAAAGAAGCCTGAGCTCCATTTGAAAACTTAGTTTGCCTTACACCTTGACTTTAACCTAGGAGACCAACAGTCCCAAACCCATCTGCATTATACCATGACTTCTGAACCACAGAATCTTTTCTTTTTTTTGGGGGGGGGGGGGGTCCGGTCGTGGGGCCTGAACTCTGGGCCTGGGCACTGTCCCTCAGCTCTTCAGCTCAAGGCTAGCGCTCTACCACTTGAGCCACAGCGCCACTTCCGGCTTTTTTCTTATGTGGTGCTGAGGAATCGAACCCAGGGCCTCGAGCATGCAAGGCAAGTGCTCTACCACTGAGCCACCTTTCCAGCCCCACAGAATCTTTTCAAATTGGAATCAGTGCAAGTAGGAAACAAGACAAAATAGTGTTCTCTTCTCCTTTTTGGTGTTTGGATATCCTTTGACCATAATTCCCAGTGATCTTAACTGAAATTTCTTGAGGATAAAATGCCTCAAGCAGTACCAACATTCCAACTGTACTTTGGACTAAGTCCTCTACATTGATTCTGTTACTTTATGATGTGACTCAGTATATTTTTCTTTTCACCTCTGGGAGGCTTCTTGTTTTGTATTGTGATTCACAAAGTAATAAAGTTAATCCATTTCACTCACAGTCTTCCTCTCAATAGTACCTTTCTATAGCCCATTTCTTATTCATCATTGAAGTTGTATTGACCAGGCTGACTGTTGTTATGGCATGATTCCCGATGCATCTATGGAATTGATTGACTCATCCATTTACTCTTTATTTTTCTCATTTTAATTTTTTGACTGTTGGCTAGAATACCATCCCCAAATATCAGGTAGTCTCTTGAGCGTTATGGCTACAAAGATAAATAAGACCAACTTTTGTTCCAATATCTTCCTCTTATAGTTGACATAGGATTATACATTATGAAGTAGGGCTTTTATAATTATGCAAGTTAAAATCATTACTATTAAGAATAGGATATACATACGACTCCACATAAATAAACAAAGAAGAGAACAAAAATACCAAACCAGTTTAAAAGACAAAAAAAATATGAAAGAGTTTAGACCTGCTGAGGAATCTTAGCTTCCAAAATATCATCTAGTGCTTTTTCTTTATCTTGAGCGTCATTCACTTTTGTGCCTTAAATGATTATTCACAGATTATGTATCAACTGAATAAGGATGGTAGGAAGACACAGCTAGGTAGGGATACAATGTTGACCTCTAAATATGCCCTCCATTTTCTTCATGCAGATCACATTTTTATTACCATGTCTCAAAGGTAAATATTGGAATACTTTGCTTTTTCCAGAGGGACGAATGTGACATGTATACAGTGGTTCTATTGCTAACCAAAGGCCTACAATTGGCATGGTAATGACAGGCCTTCTTGTCATTTTCTGTCAAGAGGTATCTTTTTGGCCTGTAGTATTTTGTGTAGCACGAGGTGTGTAAACTACCCATAGCCTTAGGCTATTTGATAAGGCCAAAAGTTGATAGAATTTGTATCAGTGACTTGGGGTAAGAAGCACTCCAGTGTAAACAGAAAACAAATACATTTCATAGAAAGTGTGAATTTTCCATGGAAATGAGACAAAAGAATTCCTAAGAGAACTTATTTTCCTTGTCTATTTATTTCTGCCCTGTAGGAAGATGGTAATGGGAAATATTTTAATAGTATCGGAGGCTTTCACAAAGACAGTGCTATTTCTGAATGACAATATCATATTTTTCTTGCTAGACTCATAAACATAATCAACATCTTGCTCCCAGGATATGTGCATCATTTTGAAACCAGACTGGCTAAGATGTTGAAATGTCTTTAAGCACCACATATGCAGTTACAAGACAGTATAGCAAATTACAGATGTTTGTGCCCTGTGGGGTAGACCCATCTAACATCTGTGCAAACATGTAAAATCAGAAGCTGAACGGTCATTTCATGTGGGCTTATTTTAGTTCATCTTGAACTGCTGTAAAGATTATTTGAACTCAGGTAATTTATAAAGAACTGAAATGTATACTCCTGGAGTTTTAGAGGCCAGGAAGTGAAAGGTAAAGGCCCTAGGATTTGAAAAGTTTTCTGGCTGTGTTCTCATAAGCCAGAAGAACAAAAGAGAACCCATTACTAGTAACTCCTTTTGTAGGACATAAGACCTTCCTAATACAAACTCCTCATGACTGGGCCTCCTAGGGTTTATTGTTCAGTGTGCTTGGAGGAAGGGTTAAAACATTCACCCTTAACATCAAGTAACCTTGTTTGTCAGAATCTCTATTTCTTTCTTAACATAATTGTGTTGTCTTTAAGTAGTTCTATAAAGAGGTGACAATTTTTTATATTTACATTTAAGCACAATGCATCTTGGGGTTTGATCAAGAGTACAATGTATCTTAATCAATTTTGTTATTCTACCCTCATCTCTTCCAACTCTACCCATTCCCTCAGTTTTCTTTGTTTCATTTCCACATATACACATTCAAGAGTATGGCTCCATCTCCATTTCCTAATTATTCAATGATGGAGTAATTCCTTCTTCTCCTTCTAACTTGTATGTGCAAGTCAACTTGGGTAATTCCAAAATCTACAAGATGTTTTTTAGACATTGATAATAGGAATTCTAGAAGAAATGGCTTCTTTTTTAAATTCTAGTTTAAGATTCATTTGACATAATCAAGCTTTATTATCAACAAGAATTTTTATAACCTCCTGAAACTAGATATAATTAAGATCTCTCAGGGAGATCTGTTGTTAGACTCCTCATAGTGATCTTTCTAGTCTATTCCTTTAATGAAATGGGTTGTCCATTTTTCATGAACAAATAAGACTATCTTTATGGAGATGTAATAGGAATTGAAACTCCACAAAGAAGACTACCAAATAGAATAACTTGAGAAATGAAAGTTGGGAAGAACTATCTTTATCAAAGTTGACTTACATAAATTCAATTGTGTATGTGTGTGTGTGTGTGTGTGTGTGTGTGTTGGTGCTGGGGCTTGAGCTTAGGGTCTGACCTCTGTCCCTGAGCTTCTTTTGCTTAATGATAGCACTTCACCTCTTGAGCCACTGTACCACTTCCGGCTTTTTCTGTGATTAACTGGAGCTAAGAGTCTCATAGACTTTTCTGCCTGAACTGACTTCTAACAATGTTTTTTGGATGTCAGCTCCCTGAGTAGCCAAGATTACAGGGGTGAGCCACCAGCACCCAGTTATTTTCTTTTTTCTCTTTTTTTAAAAAAAGAAACAAAACTAATTTTTCCTAATATATTTTCATTCCACATAACATGTTAGAGACAAGATATATAGAGGTTCTCCCCATACTCAAGCAGCTTTCCAGTAGACACCAACTTGGTATCTTATCATTCAAATCCATTCCAGAGTTATCTACTTGGAGAGACTATTAGATTCCACAGGTTGATGGCTTGGTCCCAGGAGACGGTCTCCACTTCAGACTGTGAGTTGTTTCAGTACAAGGTTATATCATCTGTACTCCTCACTGACCAGCTACAGATTGGGATTCTGACAACCCCCTCCTTGGTTTAACTCGTTTGCTAGGAGGCGTTGCAGAACACTTACGTTACCAGTTTATTATAAAGAATATTACAGAAGATACAGATGAGCAGCTAATCGAAGGCATGTGTGAGAGAAGGCACAGAAATGAGGCGGGAAAGCAGAAATTCGACTCCCTCATTGTACCTACCCTCTCCCAGGACTTCCTCGTGCTCAGCAACCTAGAAGCTCATTGGTTCTTGTGGAAGAGTCTTTTTTTTTTTTTTTTTTTTTTTATAGAACTTCATCTTGAAGCTTTTATAGAATTTTATCTCTAGCACACACACACACACACACACACACACACACACACACACACTATAAGTCAGTGGGTGGGGCTGATGACAGCTTCATACTGAGGCCATGCCACTAACCCAATCTTCCTATTAGTATATACTCAGGTATTATCAAATTGGTGTATAATCAGGTGTTATCCAAGGCACTGGTTATGAACAATAAAAGAAATTTGAAAGGAGCTCTGTGAGAGGAACGCAAAACAATTTTTAATATGTCCTGGGTTTCTTTGGTTTGCTATTGAAGAGACTTTGATATCAGGCAATACCCAGCACTTTAAGGTTTTCTATAGCCTAGTCACACACAGAAACCTGTGTCCATCCTCACATTTGGGTGATCATGTCCATATGTGTAAATCCTGGGTTACATGCTCCCCAGGAAATCTCATCTTCACTTTTCACCTACTACCTGGAAGCGGTGTCCAGGTTTATCTTCAGAACTTTCCAAGAATATTCACACTTGTCTATCTTGCTTCCTATTAAGCCTGTATAGCTGAGTGACCCACAAAAATTCAAACACATATGCCCAAAAGGAAATGCATAGCATCCTTAAATCTATTTGGCTTCCTGTGTACTCTGTTCAATGAATAATACCATCATCCACAATGTTTCTCAAGAGAGAAATTGATGAGTAACTTAGACATGATCTCTAACCAAACAATCATCCCTGTTGATCACCAGATATTGATAATTTCCCCTCATAATTATTCATAAATTTACCTTGTAACACCCTCATAATTCCCTCAAATATATCCTCTCATCTGAGAAATTTATTTTGAGTTCCTTAGTAAAACTTGTCTTGATAAAGTAGCTCTGTGATGACTATAATATGAGTAAAATATATTATTCTAAAGGCAGAACTTCCAAAAGTTCTCATCACATTAAAGGAAACCTTTAGGTATGAGGAAATGCCAAATTTGAAATTACAGTAGCACCCTTTTGAACTTAATGCTAGTGTGATGGTCTGTTTACAAAGGCACACTGTGTTTATCTTCTAGATATTAGATTTTCAGAAAGGTGGTGAAGTCTATTTAAAAGTCACATTAAGTGAGTGTTGGTGGCTCATTCCTGTAATCCTACCTACTCAGGATGCTGAGATCTATGGATATTGCTACAAAGCTGGTCTGAGCAGGAAAGTCCATGAGACACTTATCTCTAATTAACCAGAAAAAAAAGGTGAACATGGGAAGGTAGAATGCCAGCCTTCAGTGAAAAAGATAAGGGACAGTGCCCAAGCCCTTAGTTCAATCCCCAGTACTGGCTAACACTCTCCTCCACCCTACCCCCACAGATACATCACATTATACGGTCCTCTAAAATGCATTTCTGGTCAGGTACCTATAGCACATACTTATAATCCTAGCTACTCAGCAGCCTGAAATATATAGTATGAAAGTTTGAGGTCAGCCTAGGCTGAAAAGTCTGCTAGATGTCATCTCAAAATAACCAGCAAAAAAAAAAGCAGGGCTAGAAATGTAGCTCAAGTGGTAGAATGCTGGTCTAGCTTGCGTTAAGTCCTTCTTACAAAGTCCTTATTACAAACTGTAATACCATCAAAAGAATAAAATAAAATCAATCATATTTCTGTCCTTCAATTTTCTTAAAATGATTCTTACTTATTAGTTCTTGAAGCAAGATATTACTAGGAATTTCTTAGTCCTCTAAAACACATTTTAATCATCTCCTATCACCATAACTCAGCAATATTAGAAATTTAGATATAATTTTAATGCACCTGAACAGGCTCTTCTTCATCCGACAAAATGATTTTGAGTAATGAACAGTGTCTACTCTTCAAAGGTACTCATTTAGAAAGATTTTTACAGAAGTGGAGTATAAAACAATTAAGAGAATATCATTTTAGTAATGGTTTTACTTGGATTACTGAAACTGCCTCTTTCCTGAAGCTTCCTGGCGTGTGTTCTAGAACTACGGAATTAAGATTAGGTATAAGAAAATAAGTTTAGAGCCGGGTGCTGGTGGCTCATGCCTGTAATCCTACCTATGCAGGAGGCTGAGATCTGAGGATTGGAGTTCAAAGCCAGCCTGGGTAGGAAACTCCATGAGACTCTTCTCTCCAATAAACCACTAGAAAACCGAAAGTGGTTCTGTGGCTCAAGTGATAGAGCACTCACCTCGAGCTGAAGAGCTAAGGGACAGCATCCAGGCCCATAGTTCAAGCCCCACGACCAACCAAAAAAAAAAAAAAAAAAAAAAAAGGAAATAAGTTTAGGAATGAAATGTCTGAATAAAAATTTTAAATTTAAGAAAATGTTTTAAAAATCAGGCAGAGACGTTTTTATTATAATTTTTTGTAAAAATATTGTACAGAGGGGTTACAGTTACATGAGTAGGGTAATGAGTACATTTCATAGCTAGCATTGTTACCTCCTCCGTTGTTTTCCCCCTACCATCATTTTCCTCCATACCTCCCTAACTCCTCTTGCCCTCTCCACCCAACATTGTAAAGTTCATTTTCAACATAGTGCCCTGAACATCTCCTTGATACAATTGGTCAGCCTGAATCCCTATTTAAGCATTCTGTTATATCCCTTCCCCTCCCCAACTTAGAAAAATGTATATATAAGATGCAGAACACTGGCATCAAACCCAGAGAAAACAGGCGTTATACCATGGGAGAAGAACATACAAAAGAAACAAAAGAATCATGTAGTGCATTATAAGTACATTAAAAACAATAGCAAGAAAGAAAAAAATACTTGTGTCCCTGTATTGGGGTACATTTTGCTTAACATTATATGGTTATGCACATAGCCTTTGACCTTCTCTGTTTGTCCTAGACATGTACTAGGAATTGCAAACAATGGAAACCATGGGACCTATGTTTTTTTGGGTCTGGCTTATTCACTTAACAATTTTTTCTAAGTCCTTACATTTCCTAACAAACAGGGCAATGTCATTCTTGCTGATAGAGGTATAGAATTCCATTGTGTGTGCGCACGCACACACACATACACACACACACACAAACACACAATTCCTTGATCCATTCATCTACTGGGGGGTATGACCTTGTTTGTGATTGTTTGAATAAATGTCCAAAAGTGGGATTGCTGGGTCATAGGGGAGCTCTATGTGGAGTCTTTTGAGGAACCTCCATACTGCTTTCCAAAGTGGTTGAACAAGTTTACACTCCCACAAACAACGCAGTAGGGGTTCCCTTCTGTCCACATCCCCTCCAGCATCTGTTGTTATTAGAGTTCTTGATTATATCCATTCTAACTGGGGTGAGGTGGCATCTCAATGTTTTGTTTTGTTTTTTTTTTTAATTGTGAGAATACCATAGAGAAGAGTTAGAATTACATGGGCAAGGGTTGAGAAGGTAGCTCAGTGGTAGAGTGCTTGCCTTGCATGCCTGAGGCCCTGGGTTCGATTCCTCAGCACCACATAAGCAAAAAGAAAAAACCCAGAAGTGGCACTGTGGCTCAAATGGTAGAGCGCTAGCTTTGAGCTGAAGAGCTGAGGGACAGTGCCCAGGCTCAGAGTTCAGGCCCCACGACCGGACCCCCCCCAAAAAAAAATAAAAGAATTACATGGGCAAGATAATGAATACATTTCTTATCAAGCATTGTTGCCTCCTCTTAGTTTCCCCTTCCCATCCCTTCCCATACGCCCCCCGCCTCCCCCAACCCAATCCTCCCCCGCAACCAAAGTTGTAAAGTTCCTTTTTCAACATAATGACTTGTACATCTCATTGTTGCAATGGGTCCACCTGTATCCCTAGTTAAACAATTTGTTTTTGCCCTTCCCTTCCACAAATGCTCAACCTCTTTAGCCATAAAAGAAATGCAAATCAAAACAATACTGAGATACCACTTCACCCCAGTTAGAATGGCTATAATCAAGAACTCTAATAGCAACAGGTACTGGAGGGAATGTGGACAGAAGGGAACCTTACTACATTGTTGGTGGGAGTGTGTAAACTTGTTCAACCACTTTGGAAAGCAGTATGGAAGTTCCTCAAAAAACTCCACATAGAGCTCCCCTATGACCCAGCAATCCCACTTTTGGGTATTTACCCAAATGATCATAAACAAGACCATACTAAAGCTACCAGCACAACTATGTTTATTGCAGCATTATTTACCATAGCTAAGATATGGAACCAACCCAGATGCCCCTCAGTAGATGAATGGATGAAGAAAGTGTGGTATGGGCTGGGAAGTTGGCTCAGTGATAGGGCACTTGCCTTGCATGCCTGAGGCCCTGGGCTCGATTCCTCAGCACCACATAAGCAAAAAAGAAAAAACCCGAAAGTGGCACTGTGACTCAAGTGGTAGAGTGCTAGCCTTGAGCTGAAGAGCTGAGGGACAGTGCCCAGGCCCAGAGCTCAGGCCCCACGACCGGAAACCAAAAAAAAAAAAAAGTGTGGTATATATACACAATGGAATTCTATGCCTCCATCAGAAAGAATGGCATTGCCCCATTTGTTAGGAAATGGAAAGTCTTGGAAAAAATTTTATTAAGTGAAGTAAGCCAGGCCCAAAGAAACAGGTCCCATGCTTCTCCTTATTTGCAATAACTAGTATATGTCTGAGCCAAGCAGAAAAGGTCAGATAAGTTGATGTTAGGGAAATGAACCCCAAGATAAATATTCAAATGTTTTTTTCTTTCATGCAATTGTTTCTAAAATATTTATAAGATGATTTCTATTCTGTTTTGTATGTCCCTCCCCCACGGTATAACCCTTGCTTTCAATATTGTCTTGATTGGCATTTCTTTATGGCTAGAGAAATTGAGTACTTCTTCATGTGTCTATTGGCCATTCTTATTTCCTCTTCAGAGAAGTTTCTCTCTAAGTCGTTAGCCCACATATTAATCAGGAAGTTGTTTCTTTGAGGATTTCTTGCTGGGGGATTTAGTTTTTTGAGTTCTAAGTGTATTTTAGATATGAAACCCTTGTCCAATGTGTGGCTACTGAAGATCTTCTCCCAGTCCATGGGCTTTCTATTAATCTTGCTAGCTATGTCCTTTGCCATGAAGAAGCTCTACAATTTCATGAAATCTCATTTGTCCAAACTTTCTTTGATTTGTTGTGCTTCTGGGTCTCTATTAAGAAAATCTTGGCCTGTGTTAAGGAGCCCTAGAGTTTCTCCTATTCCTTCCTTTAATGTTTTCAGGGAATTTGCTTTTCTTTTGAGGTCTTTGATCCATTTGGAGTTGATTCTGGTGCAGGGTGATATATACTAGCTTTAGTTTTCTACAAGTGTTTAAACAATTTTGCCAGCACCATTTACTAAAAAGGCTGTCTTTCTTCCACTCTATTTCTTTAGCTCCCTTGTCAAAGATTAGGTGGCTATGGGTCTGTGGGTTCATTTCTGGGTTTTCAGTCCTATTCCATTGGTCCTCAGGTCTGTTCTTGTGCCAGTAGTAAGCTATTTTGATTACTATACCTTTGTAGGAGAGTTTGAAATTTGGAATTGATATTCCTCCAGTGCTGTTCTTTCTACTAAGGATTGTTTTTGCTATTCAGGGTCTTTTATTGTTCCATATGAATTTTTGGATTGCTTCTATTTCATTGAAGAATGAAGTTGGGATATTGATAGGTATTGCATTGAATTTGTAGATGGCCTTTGGTAGTATTGCCATTTTCATGATATTAATCCTCCCAACTCAGGAGCCTGGGAGGTTTTTCCTTTTAAATTTCCTCTTTCAGGTTTTTAAAGTTTCCGTCATATAGGTCCTTCACCTCTTTTGTTAAATTAACTCCTTAGTATTTTGTTTTTTTGTGGGGCTATTACAAAAGGGGTTGCTTTCCAATTTCAGCAGTGCTCTTCTCATTATTGGCATACAGGAAAGCCATTGATTTCTAAGGGTTAATTTTATACCCTGCTACTTTGCCAAAGTTTCCAATCAGCTCAAGTAACTTGGGAGTGGAGTCCATGGTATTCTTTAAATACAAGATCATGTCTCTGCCAAGAGGGAGAGTTTTACTTCATCTTTCCCAGTTTGGATCCCCTTTATGTCTGCATCTTGTCTTATTACCCCAGCTAGGCATTCTAATACTAGGTTGAAGAGGAGTGGAGAGAGTGGACATCCTTATCTCATTCCTGAATTTAAAAGAAATGGCTTTAACTTTTCACCATTAAGTATAATGTTGCTGGCTGTAGGTTTGTCATATACAGCCTTTATTATATTGAGAAATGTTCCATGGATTCCTAGTTTTTCCAGAGTCTTCATCATAAAGGGGTGTTGGATCTTGTCAAATGCTTTTTCTGCATCTATTGAGATAATCATGTGGTTCCTTTCTGTTGTTGATGTGAATTATATTAATTGATCTGCATATATTGAACCAGCTTTGCATCCCTGAAATGAATCCTGTTTGACCATGGTGTATGATTTTTTTGATGAGTTGTTGAAGTTGATTGGCCAAGATTTTGTTGTGAAGTTTTGCATCCATATTCATCAAAGAAATGGGTCTATAGTTCTCTTTCTTTGATGAATCCCTGCCTGGTTTGAGAATGAGGTTTGTGATAGCTTCATAGAAAGAGTGTGGTAGAGAATTTTTGCTATCAATTTCATTGAAGAGTTGGAGGAGTATTTGTGTTTGTTCTGCTTTGAAGGCCTTTTAGAATTCCGCTGTAAATCCATCTGGTCCTGGGCTTTTCTTGGGTAGAGGTCTTTTATTGCTGCTTCTATTTCAATGCTTGATATGGGTCTGTTAAGTTGGTTTAAATCATCTTGGTTTAGTTTGGGCATGTCAATATTTGCTAGATATTCATCCATATCTTTTAGTTTCTCAAACTTATTAGCATAAAAGTTTGGCAAGTATCCTCTTATTATATTCTGAATCTTGGCTGTTTCTGTAGTGATGTTTCCATTCTCATCTCTGAGTTTATTTGCGTGTGTTCCCTTTTTTCTCATAAGATTTGCTTAGGGTCTGTCAATTTTATTAATTTTTTCGAAGAACCAACTCTTCATTTTGTTAATTCTTTCTATAGTTCTTTTGGACTCTAATTCATTTAATTCGGATTTAATTTTAATTATTTGTTTCCATCTACTGGATTGGGGTTTAGCTTGTTGTTTTTTTTGAAGGAGTTTTAGGTGGTGGTTCATTAATTTGTTGGTTTCACATCTTTCAAAGGATTAATGTAGGAATTCAGAGCTATGAACTTGCTTCTGAGTACTGCCTTTGCTGTGTCCCAGAGAAGTTGATAGTTTGTGTGTTCATTTTGTTAAATAACATGAAGATCTGAATTTCCTTTCTAATCTCTTCCACGAACCAATAGTGGTTCCACAGTGTGTTATTTAGCCTCCATGTGTTACAGTATTTCCTTTGGTAGCTTTTGGTGTTGATTTATAATTTTATTCCCTTTTGGTCTGAGAATACTGGGCATAATTTCAATGTTTCTAAATTTGGACAAATTTGCTTTGTGGCCTAGAATGTGGTCTATTTTGGGGAACATTCCATGTGCTGCTGAGAAGAAGGTATAATCTGATATCTGTTGAGTCTAGTTGATCTATGCAGATGTTAAGATCCGATGTTTCTCTGTTGAATTTTTGCTGGGTTGATCTATCTAGTGGGAATAGTGGTGTGTTAAAGTCCCCAACATTTAATGTCTTTGGATCTATGTAAGATTTGAGAGCAAGTATGTTTCTTGAATAAATATGGGTGCTCTGTTATTTGGTGAATAGATATTTAGAATTGTAATATCCTCCAGAAGGAGAGATCCCTTAATTAGTAATGTAGCGACCTTCTTTATCTCTTCTCATTGATTTTAATTTGAAGTCTATTTTATCTGATATTAGGATTGCAATTCCCACCTGTTTATGGGGGCCATTTGCTTGGCAGATTTTATTCTAGCCTTTCACTATCAGAATATGTTTATTTTTGTGGGCAAGGTGTGTCTCTTGAAGACAGAAAATAGGATGTTGTGTTTTGATCCAACTGGACAATCTATGATGCTTAATTGGAGAGTTATGTCCATTAATATTGAGGGTTAGACCTGAGAGGTGTTTGTCTGTTCCTTCCTTTTTTTTTTTTTGGTCGGTCATGGGGCTTGAACTCTGGGCTTGGCGCTGTCCCTGTGCTCTTCAGCTCAAGGTGAACACTCTACTGCTTGAGCCACAGTGCCCCTTCCAGATTTCTACTTGTTTTTATTGAAGATAAAAGTCTCACAAACTTTCCTGCCCAGGTTGGCTTTGAACCACGATCCTTAGATCTCAGCTTCCTGAGTAGCTAGGACTACAGGCGTAAGCCACCGGCGCCCGGCTTGTCCCTACCTTTTTATCCATTTTGTGGGGGTGGAGAGGGGGGTTGGGGGGGACTGTGCCTTGGCTATTCTTCTTGTGATTATGTATTTCTCTGTTTGTGGACTGCTTCATTGCCTTTATTCTGTTCTTGTTGGTTTTCTATATGTAGAATGTCTTTGAGGATTTTTTGAAGAGCTGGTTTGGTAGCAATATATTGCTTCAGATTTTCCTTGCTGTGGTAGGTTTTTATTTGTCCTTCTGCTATGAATGAGTGTTTAGCTGGGTAGATTACTCTTGGTTGCTAGTTATATGACTTTAGGGAGTAGCATACCTCTTTTCAGGCTATCCTTGCTTTTATGGTGTCTGTTGAGCAGTCTGAGGTAATTCTGATAAGGTTACCTTTATATTTGATTGTTCTCTTTTCCCTGGCAGCTTTAAGAATTCTTTCTTTGGGATGATAGGGGGAAAAACAAAGGAAGAAGCAACAATACTTGATAAGAAATGTACACATTACCTTGCTCATGTGATTGTAACCCCTCTGTACAGTATTTTCACAATAAAAAACTCATTAAAAAAGAATTCTTTAATAGCTGTTGAGCTGGTACTGATTATAATGTGGCGGTGCAATGACCCATTCTGATCCGGTCTATTTGGGGTTCTAAAAGCTTCTTGTATCTGGATGGACCTGTCCTTTTGTATATTTGAGAAGTTCCAAAGAGACATTTTTAAGCTTAGCTAAAATGTTAATAAGTAAGAGCTTCTAAGAATAACTTTAAAAGAAATGCATTGCCTATTCCAAGAAAACTTAGGTGGTGATAATAACAATAATAGCTAGCACTAATTAATTATCCTGAACATTGTGTAGAACATTTTATATGCACTTATTTTTAATACTCACACAAACTTTTAAGAAGTTTTACTATATGTGTCATGTATGTAAGGAAATGCAACAAAGTTAGAATTAGTTTGCAGAGCCACTGTGACAAAGTATCATAGACTGGATAACATAACTAACAGGTATTTGTTGGTTTCATAGTTTTGAGACCTTTAAGTCTGAAGTTATAATATTGGCAAGATTGGTTTCCTCTGTAAGTGATGAGAAATTGATCTGTTTCATGTCTCCATCCTTGAGGTTTAGAAAACTGTCTTATTTATATGCACATCTGTGTTTAACTTTCTCTTTTCCACAAGGACACCAGCCATGTTCCATGATAGCCCTCCCTAATGAGCTCCCTTGATCATTTTTAGAGAGACCTTAGCTTCAAGGATTTTCAGCCTCTATTGTGCCCTAAAAGGGGTGCTTAACGTAATGGATTAAGACAAAGACAACATAATTATTACTAGATAGAAATTGCTATAAAGAAAGCCCAGCTCCCTTCCCCGCCCCCATCCCCCACTGGGTCGGGGCAGCGGTCAGGGTTCCAGGAAACTCCAGAGTCTCCCAAGTTCACCAGGAAACTCCAGAGTCTCCCAAGTTCACCAGGACTGACAGGTCCAGTAACTTATCATTCAAGTTTTCACCCCTGCATCTAGGAATCCAAGCATGCCCATCACCTAGGAGGTGGGACTTCATTTTCTTCCACAATGAAGACAAGATGGCACCATTTAAACCCAATTCCCTAACCACCACTTGGCAAAGATAGTGCAAGTTGGATCCAGAATCCTCACGTCAAGACAGTGTAAGGCTGCTTAGAAATTCCTCAGTTCACAATAACTACAAGAGTTGAGAGATTGCATTATCTTCCGAACAAGGATATGTTTAGCAGTGAAAGGGGCTGTATAAATAAGATAATGAAGACAATGTGCATAAATAGACACTATCTTAAATTACCTAAAATGATGATCATACTAGAAGTTTATGACGATTGAGAAGATTAGACCAGCTTAAAGGGTTGATTTGTTTCAAAAATAGCAATGCACACAGTATAATTGAACCCTTTGAGAACAATTATACATCCTACATGGGTACAAAAAGACAATGCTAGAGGAAACAATTGGAAACAATGCTAGTGGAAAGGATCATAGAAAAGGCACTAACAAAGTTGGGTGTTTGATAAATAAGTTGAATCTTAACTATGAATGAAAAAAAGTTTTTATAAAGTCCAAATAATACTTGTAACAATATGGGCAAGAAAACTTTACAATAAGTGATTCATTCAATGAAAATTTATTTTATTTAAAATATATTCTTAAGTGTCCATCACATGAAAGGCATTGACCACAGAGCTACAGTCATTACCAGTGCAGTACAGATACTTATATCCTATTAAGGTAAGATGGGAAATTTTGGAAAAACAGTTAATTCCTATTAATAACTTGAAGAAAAATGATTTTGTTATTTCTTTTATTTCTATCTCTTAAAATATATTTCATTCATATTCAATCTCCATATGCATATAGTAATATGAGATTGTGCGATACTACATCTTTCTTAGATGTCTAAACCAGTTCTCCTCTATCCTAAAATATCTCAAAATAAAGGAGAAAAAATATACATAAAATATGTGAGAACCAGGGATTTCAGTTTAGTCAGAATAGCTTGCTTACCTTTACATTGCTTCCCCTCTGTTATGCTGCCATGTTTGGTTTTGTCAATGACATGTAAAGTTTAGAATGTCAAGAGGTAGGAACATACCTTGGTTATAGTGAATAGTGCTGCAATGAACATGGTTATGCTGGAGGTTTTCCTATATCCTTGTTTTTAATCTTTTGGATAAATGCCCAGGAATGGAATTGTTGGATCATAAGTTAGTTTTATGTTTAATTTTTGGAGGTAACCTCCATGTTTTCCAGAATAGTTGAACAAGTTTACACTCCCACCAATAGAGTATTAGGCTTCCTTTTTGGCCATATCGTTTGCCAGCATCTGTTACCCCTCACTGGACAAATGGATCAAGAAAACAATACACACTACACACACACACAAAATGGAATTTTATTCCTATAATAGAAAGAATGATACTTACCATTTCTAAAAATAAAATGGAAAGACTTGAAAAAATTGTGTTAAATGAAGTAATTCTGGCCCAGAGAAACAAAAGTTGCAAGTTATCCCTCATATGTGGAAGCTGGAACTAGTTTACAAATATATAAGTAAACACGTTGGGTGGTATCCAAGTATACACAAATGTATAAACTAAAATATAGTAGAACTGAAAAGGCAAAGGCAAAGTTCAGCAAAATAAAACACCAGGAAGCAGGTACGTAAAAGAAGTGAAGTAGAGTCAAGGGGAAAGAAACACATGAATGGAGAAGTGGACAGGAATGCAGTCAAGAATTCAATGTATATCTTACAAAATTAACAAAAGTGAGGGAAAGCGTGAGTAGGGGAAGAATGGGTAAAAATGTTGAAAGGGTCAACACTGATCAAGATGCATTGTATTCATAAACTGCTTTGTCAAATGGCATTTCTTTGTACAGCTACTTAGAGATTTTTTTAATGTAAAAAATGAGGTAGGAACAAATTAAACTATTTCATTTGTCACCTTTTTTATACAAAGTGCAAACCCTCCAAAAGAGATATTTAGGAATTCCTATCTTTTTGTGCCCTGTATGTAAGATTTTCTAATAGTCCTAACTAGCTCTACTAGTATCCTTCACTCATGTTTCATAAAAGATATTAATTTTTTCCTCTCTTTAGTACTATATAATACAAAACTTTCTTGGGAGAATTTCACTTCAGCATTCCAGGAAATGGAAGGACTGCTCTGGTTTTTGATTAAAAGTTTTGAAGAATACTGTTCATGTACTCACAGTGAGTCATAGTAATTAGACCAATGGCTTAATTGAAAGGAAAACTCCATTAGCTAATAGAATTGAATCTTTTTACCATCTTATCGATTCTTCCCTTTCTTCTTCTTCCCAACCTCCATTCCTTCATTTATTTTTATTTCTCTTCCCTTTTGTTTCATTTTCTTTTATTCCCCCTCTGTCTCCTTTTTAAATTTGGTAGCTGTATTACAGTTATTAGCAAATGACAACACATTTAAGTAACATGTCTACATAAATCCATTATATCTCAAGACAAATACAGTAATTTTTAATTTTTTAGTGTAGGATTTTTGTTTGTTGATTTTGTTTCTACTTTAAATAAAGGGATCCCAAGGATTATAACTGGAAGGAAAGCCGTAATTATCAAAATGTTTATGTTCTTTTAAGAAAGAAAATGGTATTATGTCAGGAGCTAGGAAAGTCAGACTTCTGGAGAGTGTTGTTTGCTTGCCTGTTTTGTTTCTGTATGCATTCAATAAGGTTAGTCTAAAGGCTTTATAAAGTGATTACAGCCATTGGTGTAATCTGAAGTGGGGCTGGAGATTCAGCAAAACTGAGATTGTAAAAGATTATCGAGGTAGGTACAAGTCACTGAATGTTATAAAAGATGAGAAAGAAAGGAAGAGTAAATGGTAAATCTGTGGATTGTACATACTTTCTTTTATCTATAATACCTTGCATAACAGTCAGCAAGGAATAACCTTAAATAAATGAAGTAGAATTGGAAAAAAGTTCTAGGAAATAAGAGTAGTGAAGGTTTTCAATTGGAATTTTTAAAAATTTAATCAAGAAGGTTTTAACTCTTGCTTTTGAAATTACAGAGCCATTCCCCACAAATACCTAAAGTATAAATAAGCAGTTATCTTATCCTTGACATACATAGAACTTGACAATTCAAGCAAGAATTAAGAGAAGATGCCTGACCTAGCACTTCTACTACATAATCTTCCTTGTTTATTTTAAATCATGAATATAACCAGGTGAAACTAAGCCATCGAACCCAAAACTAAGTGTTTAGAGATGGGGTCTTCCAAGTCTTTGAATTAGCGCCCCCATACTGAACTAAACAAATGAATCACGTCTTTCATTTCCCCATGTGCTTCTCCTTTTTTTTCCTTAAAAAATCCTACACCAATGTAATGGAAGAAAAAAAATCACCACTTTAATTTCATTATTGACTCTCTAAATAGACCATCCTACTTGCTTGCTATTTACCTACAAAGAAAAGCTTGACTCAATATGATCTCTATAATCACAACAATAATACTGTGACTATTCCATCGTGCTTTATGATTTCATTATTTTCTTTGCAGATAAATAAGGTGTCAAGTTTTAATACTTCATGAACAATATTCTATAAATTACAGTAATGTAGTATACTTCTTTGACCTTTTCAGTATTGTGTGATTTGGTTGGCTGGCCTCTCTATTTATAGCCCTGCTGAGTAGAAAGGAAAGGATGAATACCCTGCTGCTAATGAAAATATCATATATTGGAAGAGTCAAATGATGATATCGCCTTGGTCTAGATGACTGTATTTCAGAAGATATACAGCATAAGACATTGTAATTCTGATAAATCATTCTCCTGTCAGACAGTATAATGAGATTAGAAAATTGCTAAAATTCATTCATTTACTAAAACGATTTGTGCCCAGGATAAGAACAGTGAATTTTTAACAACAACAAAAAATCTTATTAAAATCTCAAGTTTAGTATCCCATTCTTTTTAATTCTGCATCAATATTTGTGATAGTATATTAGGTACCTACATTGGTAGTCATCATTAAAGATGATGGGTAATTTTTTAAATAACCTTAAAAACTATCCAATACACTTTCTTCTATTTTCACTTGTAATTGTTAGCCTACTTTCACCATTTGAAAATAGGGATGTAAGACTGGGCACTGGTTGTTCACACCTGCAATCTTAGCTACTCATGAACTTGAAATCTGAGGATCTTGGTTCAAATCAGCCTTGGCAGGAAAGTACTGAGACTCTTGTCTCCAATGAACCACATAAAACCAGGAATTGAATGCCTGGTTCAAGTGGTAGAGCATCAGTGGCTAGTGAAAAAGCAGAGCCAGTAGACGAGGCCTTGAATATATGTCCCAATATTGTCACAAGGGAAAAAAGAAAAGAAATGTATTCTTTAAGTTAAAATTTCAAAACTAAATGGTTTTAATGATCAACAAAATGTAAAAGAAAACATCTGTAAAGGTTATTCATACCACTGTGTTTTGGGCTACAATATTCCAATCATACTCTGCTTCCTTCCTAAGAAACATCTAAGGGCATTCCTAACCATAATGAGCTCTTTATTTAATAAATTAATATTACTATTATTCAACTGCCTTTGGAATATACTTCTATATTGCAGGCATGAGGAGAAGAGTATTAGCCAATTTTTTTTGGGGGGGGGTCCGGTCATGGGGCCTGAACTCTGGGCCTGGGCGCTGTCCCTCAGCTCTTCAGCTCAAGGCTAGCGCTCTACCACTTGAGCCACAGCGCCACTTCCAGCTTTTTTCGTTTTGCTTATGTGGTGCTGAGGAATCGAACCCAGGGCCTCAGGCATGCAAGGCAAGCGCTCTACCACTGAGCCACCTTCCCAGCCCCAGAGTATTAGCCAATTTTATCCCAATAGAGAAAATCTCTTCCATGCCATTTTGTGTGAATACTTTGCCTTTATTTGAATGTAACTTTTGCCCTGAGAACATGTAGAAAGAAAGACAAGTTTTCTGCAGTACTTGTTAATTTTTCATGATATATTAACACATGTGTGAGCAGACCTAATTAATCCAATGACCCAGTTCATTTTCCAGGCGTCTGAACTCTACACTAATATATCAACATATTCTCCATAGCTAAAGCTTACAGAAACATGGTCCACCCACTTCTACTCTATCCTCAGTACTTTTTTAATGCATAGTGAAGAGTGTTCAAGGAGACCTGTAACTCTCCTTCTGAGAAGCAGCACACATAGGCTCTGTTGTAAGAGTTCATTTTCAATTAGTGCCTTGGATTTACTCATTTGAAAAGCTTATGGGAAGCCATTATGTGTTAAAGGATTTTAGACAAGTTAGTTATGATTTATAACATAAGGTAGAATTAGACAGGTTTAGTTTGATTAAACAGCACATCTGTTGGGGTGGTAGAGGAGAGATTTATGAGGTAAAATCAAGTCAAAGAGAGAAAAATGAAATAGGTACACATAGTATGAAAAAGCATAAATGTAATCTATGTGATTGGAGACACTTAATCATATAGCTCTGAATATAGCTTCGGGAATTTGTAACATAGACTTGAGTTCTTTGGAAACCCTGTGTTAATTTTCCCTCACAATAATCCTCTAAAATAGACGTACAATCCCCATTTATAGAAAAGGAAGTTGAGGTCTCAAGAAAACAATTGTCTTCTGCCAGTACAAACAGCAAAACTATGACTGGACCAAAAACTAAACCCAGATTGGTTGGTTTTCTTTTTTGTTTTCTTTTCTTTTCTTTTCTTTCTTTCTTTTTTTTTTTGTTGTTGTTGGTCATGGCCCGAACTCTAGACCTGGGTGCTGTCCCTTGGCTCTTCAGCTCAAGGCTAGTGCTCTAACATTTGAGCCACAATGCCACTTTCATTTTTATTTTGCTTATGTGGTGCTGAGGAATTGAACCCAGGGCCTTATGCATGGGAGGCAAGCACTCTACTACTGAACCACCTTCCCAGCCCCAATTGGTTGGGTTTTTTTTTCCTCTTCATTTTTTTTCATGTCTCTAAAATCAATGCTATTTCCATTTCTCCATGATATTTTGTAATTTGTAAGTACATTTCTCTGAGTCTAAATCTCATCTGAAATGAAGATATTCCAGTCTTGGTCAGTGCAGAGAAACTAGTTAGAAGGATAGCTCAAGCATGGTTTGTCCATACATGATGAAAAAGCACTAGAGTAATCTATTAATCAATGCATCTCATCAGCATCCAATATTAGATGTTTCTTTCTTTAACTCATGCTGGAATTTCACTGACTCGAATATTGTCTAATCAACATTCTTTAAGTATTACATGAGATAATCCTACTTTGTTACCATAATATTTCCCAGGATATTAAGGTGAATCAAGTTACAATGAATTATCACAGAAAAATCTGATATTATTTCCTTTGTTATGTTTTAAATCAACACGTGGAATAATTATTATTTAAATTGACCATTTGTAAACATTTTCCAAATGTGTTAGTGTTGTTTTTCAATCTTCGAAAAGTAGCTGAAAATGAGTAAATTTTGTACTCCTACCTATGTTTATTTGCAGAGAAATAAATACTACCACTAGAAGAATATTTGTTATCTACAGGCAGGCTCAGTAGGCTGGGGAGACTATTTAAATACCGTTACATCTACTGCATATAATGCTTGACTAAGGCATTAATGAAAAACTGTAAGCATGTGAGTTCCAAGTCCTTTCTGCAGGGTGTTTCCATTGGAAGATAGTAACACCCAGGAGCACCAATGACTGAATTATTTAATAGAACCACAGGCAGCTCTTGCTTTATTGGCTGGCATGGAGAACTGCATGCCTTTACCATCTATGTATTTCCTTGATTATGAGTTCTATTTCATAGGAAACAGCACTAATATTCGGCATTCTGCTGGATCTTGTTGAGGAGATTGCAGATTGCACATAGTATGGTCTTTAATTTAATATTAATTTAATTTAATTTAATCGCTTTGGCATCTTTAATGAAACACAGCAGCAGTATTAGAAGTAAGTATTTGACAGCTATTTTATAACTGGCTTCTGTCAGGATCTATAACTTGACTATAGAAAAAATAAAACAATCTGTCTAGACAGGAATGTAACATGCAAAAATCTTACCCTGAAGAAAGAACACAGGGGACAAAAACATCCAAGAAGTTCAAGTGATTGTTTTGTGCTGGATGATACAAACTATACACTTGTCCAAAGCAACCTGAGGTAGCTTTATTATTCTGGTCTTTTATTTTAAGCTAGGGAGTCCATATATGATGAACTCAATTTATTCCACATATATTTGACAAGAAAGATAATGTTTGTGAACAGGTAGTGTTACAGGAGTAAAATTTGTCCTCTTTTTGGCCATTTCATTATTTTATCTCACATTCTTCCACCTCAGAGTCAGATGTTTTCAAGTTTAAAGACCTATGGTAATATTTGTGTACTAAACATTTTGATAACTATTTAAGTACCTGAATTTTGTCCTTGCCTACTAGAAATTTAGAATTTTGTCTAGAATAAAAAATAAATCCATATAAACACCAGGATACCCCAAAGCTTAATATTCTATACATGATCACCCTCTTTCTCCCAGTTATGGCTTTACTATTTCTTTCTGGCATCTCAAAATTACTCCCTCCATTTCTATACAAACTTCCTATGCTCCACCTTCTTCTAGAAATTCAAATGTGGGCAAGCAATGAAAAAGAAAAACAGAGTCATTGTAAAGAAATAAGATTATGATCAGCAGTACACGGAACATTTTCCAAAGTAGACCACATTTTAGGTCACAAAACAAACGTCCAAATTCAGAAACATTGAGGTTATACCTTGCATTCTCTCAGACCACAAGGGAATAAAAGTAAAACTCAACACCAAAAGCCACCAAAGAAAGTCCTGTAATGCATGGAGGCTGAACAACATACTGTTGAATCACCAGTGGGTCAAGGAAGAGATTAGAAAGGAAATTCAAATGTTCATGATATTCACAAATTAATAGCTCCTCTGGGACACCGCAAAGGCAGTACTCAGAGGAAAGTTTATAGCTCTGAGTTCCTACATCAACAAATTGGAGAGATTTGAAACCAACAATTTAAGGAGACATCTGAATCTCCTTGAAAAAGAGCAGCAAGATAAACCCCAAGCCAGTAGAAGGAAAGAAATCATTAAAATTAAATCTGAATTAAATGAATTAGAATCCAAAAAAAAAGCATAGAAAGAATCAACAAAACAAAGAGTTGGTTCTTCAAAAAAATTAACAAAATTGACATACTCATAGCAAATCTTATCAGAAAAAGAAGAGAACACACCCCAATAAATAAATTCAGAGATAAGAATGGAAACATCACCACAGAAACAACCAAGATTCAGAACATTATAAAGGAATACTTCTCAAACCTTTATGCTAATAAGTTTGAGAACTTGGCAGAAATGGACCTTTTCCTAGTAAATATCGACATGCCAAAACTAAACCAAGATGAGTTAAACCATCTTAATAGGCCCATATCAAGCATTGAAATAGAAACAGCAATAAGAGACCTCCCATCTAAGAAAAGCCTGGGCCAGATGGATTTACAGCGGAATTCTACAAGGCCTTCAAAGCAGAGCTCACACCAATACTCCTTCAAATCTTCTATGAAATTGAAAGAGAAAGTTCACTACTGAACTCATTCTATGAAGTCATCATAACCCTCATCCCAAAACCAGTCAGGGACTCATCAAAGAAAAAGAACTATAGACCCATTTCTTTGATGAACATCGATGCAAAACTTCTCAATGAAATTTTGGCCAATCAACTTCAACAATTTATCCAAAAAATCATACACTACCATCAAACAGGATTCATTTCAGGGTTCAATATATGCCAATAAATTAATATAATTCATCACATCAACAAGAGCAAGGATAAGAACCACATGGTTATCTCAATAGATGCAGAAAAAGCATTTGACAAGATCCAACACTCCTTTATGATGAAGGTTCTGGAAAAACTAGGAATCCAGGGAACATTCCTCTATACAATAAAGGCTGTATATGACAAACGTACCACCAGTACTATACTTAGTGGTGAAAAACTTAAGCCATTTCCTCTTAACTCAGAAACCAGATATGGATGTCCACTCTCTCCATTTCTCTTCAATTTAGTATTAGAATGCCTAGCTACAGCAATAAGACAAGATGAAAACATAAAGGGGATCCAAATAGGGAAAGATGAAGTAAAACTCTCCCTCTTTGCAGATGTCATGATCTTGTATTTAAAGAATCCCATGGACTCCACTCCCAAATTACTCAAGTTGATGCAAAACTTTAGCAAAGTGGCAGGGTATAAAATTAACCCTCAAAAATCAATGGCTTTTCTGTATGCCAACAGTGAGAAAAGCATGGCTGAAATCAGGAAAGCAACTCCATTCATAATAGCCCACAAAAATAAAATACCTAGGAATTAACTTAACCAAAGAAGTGAAGGACCTCTATGATGAAAATTTTAAAAACCTGAAAAAGGAAATCAAAACAGAACTTAGAAAGTGGAAAAACCTCCCATGCTCTTGGATTGGAAGGATCAACATCGTGAAAATGGCAATACTTCCCAAGGCTATCTACAAATTTAAGGCGATACTTATCAATATTCCAACCTCATGCTTCAAGGAAATAGAAAAGGCAATCCAAAAATTCATATGGAACAATAAAAGACTCCGAAGAGCAAAACCAATCCTTAACAGAAACAACAGTGCTAGAGGAATATGAATGCCAAATTTCAAACTCTACTACAAAGCCATAGTAATCAAAACAGCTTGGTACTGCCACAAGAATAGACTTCAGGACCAATGGAATAGAATTGAAAACCCAGAAATGAACCCACAGACCTATAGCCATCTAATGTTCGATAAGAAAGTTAAAAAAATAGAATGAAAGAAAGACAGCCTCTTCAGTAAATGGTGCTGGCAAAATTGGTTAATCACTTGTAGAAAACTAAAGGTAGATCCTTATATATCACCCTGTACCAGAATAAACTCCAAATGGATCAAAGAATTCAGAGACAAAGCAGACACTCTGAAAACATTACAGGATGGAATAGGAGTAGCCCTAGGTCTCCTTGGCACAGGCCGAAATTTTCTTAATAGAGACCCAGAAACACAACAAATCAAAGAAAGGTTGGACAAATGGGATTGCATGAAATTGCAGAGCTTCTGCATAGCAAAGGACATAGCTATCAACATCAATAGAAAGCCCACGGATTGGGAGAAAACCTTCACTAGTCATACAATGGACAAGAGTCTCATATCTAAAATACACCTGGAACTCAAAAAATTAAATCCCCCAACAACAAATCCTCAAAGAAACAACTGCCCAATAAATAAGTGGGCTAAAGATTTAAAGAGAAACTTCTCTGAATAGGAAAGAAGGATGGCCAATAGACACATGAAGAAATGTTCAACCTCCCTAGCCATAAAAGAAATGCAAATCAAAACAACACTGAGCTACCACCTCACCCCAGTTAGAATGGCTATAATCTGAGTCAAGCAGAAAAGGTCAGATAAGTTGATGTTAGGGAAATGAACTCTAAAATATATATTCAAATGTTTTTTTCTTTCATGCAATTGTTTCTAACACATTTATAAGTTTATTTCTTTGTTGATTTGTATGTCCCTCCCCGATGGTATAACCCCTGCTTTCACTGTATTTGATGTTGGTATAATTTGTGGAGGGGAAGGGAAAAAACAAATTGTTTAAATAGGGATACAGGTGGACCCATTGCAACAATGAGATGTACAACTCGTTATGTCGAAAACGAACTTTACAACTTTGGTGGAGGGGGGAGGGGAGGAGGAGGATTGGGGGGGGAGGCTACAATGCTTGATAAGAAATGTACTCATTATCTTGCCCATGTAATTGTAACCCCTCTGTACAGTATTTTCACAATAAAATAAAAAAGAAAGAAATCATCTTATAAATATGTTAGAAACAATGGCATGAAAGAAAAAAAACATTTGAATCCTTATCCTGGGGTTCATTTCCCTAATATCAACTTATCTGACCTTTTCTGCTTGACTCAGACATATACTAGTTATTGCAAATAAGGGAAACCATGGGACCTATGTTTCTTTGGGCCTGGCTTACTTCACTTAATATAATTTTTTCCAAGTCTTGTCTTTGTTGCTTTGTATGTTCCTCCCCCATGGTATAACCCTTGTTTTCACTGTATTTGATGTTGATATAATTTGTGGAGGGGAAGGGAAAAACAAATTGTTTAAATGGAGATACAGGTGGACCCATTGCAACAATGAGATGTACAAGATGTTATATTGAAAAACGAACTTTACAACTTTCGCGGGGGGGGGGGGGGGGGGGGGGGGGGTAGGCAGGAGGAAGGGAGGAGGAAGTGGGGGGACGGATGGGCGGGGGAGATAGGAAGGATGGGAAGCGGAAACAAAGGAGGAGGCAAGAATGCTTGATAAGAAATGTACTCAATACCTTGCCCACGTAATTGTAACCCCTCTGTACAGGATTTTTTAAAAAAATCATTAATAAAAAGAAAGAAAGAAGATTATGAGCAATAAATCCCACCAGATTGTCTACAGTGCATTTCTACAAATGATACATACATGTGATTTCATTCTTCTTGTTATGGTTATTTTTACATCGTGTTTTAAAGACACTTGATTAGCAAGTTTCAGGCCTAAAACTAATGAATATTTTGTTTATCAATAAACCAAATGAACTGGTTTTTTTTTAGAACTGTGTTTCTGCAGTGCACAAAAATGTCCTAGTCATTCAGAGTTTTGTATTCTTCATTATGGTATAATCCTGAAGATCCAGTCTCAGATTTCCCACACTTGTGCCAGCACAGGTATCTGTATAGCACTTAGCATCTTTGTTAGGACCAAATATTCACAACTGACCCCAATTGGAATCTTGCCCTTGTATTGCCAATTCCCATTCAATCTACTATTTTCCTGCTTCAGAAGGAATCATTTCCCTCCTATTAGAGAAACATTGAGACAAATAGCAATATCTGTATTACTTTCAGTATTATGATCAACTGATAATATTCTTGATTCCCCAGTCATACAGAACCTCTTAAGTATCATCAGCTCCTGTCTAAATGAGCTACAGTTTCTAATGTCGATTTAGAACCTGGACTTCTTTCTCTTCCCTAACACATCAGAACCAGTTTTATAAAGCTCACTATTGTTGAACAAAGACACATCTTTATTTAGTGGAATTTGATGCTTAAAAATATAAGAAGGCATCTTCTTTTAGCACAGAATAAAATTATTTAATTTCAATTAATTTAATTTAGAACTTTGCAAGAGTCCCAGGTAATTGAGGAGAACTGCAAGTTTAACTTTATTAGGTTCATGCTAAATATACCAGCACCATTGAGATTTAAGAGAGCAGTTAATGAGACCCACACCATTTACACTGAAACCAAGACCGGGTAGTAGCACAAATTATAATTTCATCAGCCCAAAATTTTTTGAGTTTTTACTTTGGAAAACATTTGACTTATCGAAAAGTTGCAAAAATAGTAGATCGAGTTCCTTGTATATAGCATCAATTTCTGTTCATATTTTACATATTATACCCTTATTGTCAAGGTTAACATCGGTAATGTTCAGGACTAAACTTTGACCTTCATCATTGGATTTTCACTATTTCCCTCCACAAATGCTTACTTTTCTGTTTCAAGATAATCTCTTCCAACCTTTGGCATTTCCATACTCCTGTCTTTAATAACATTGATACTGTCAAACCATACTAGGTAACCATTTTGTAGAATGTCTTTTCGTTGAGTGTTTCAACTCTTCACCCATGATTAGATTGAGGATTTACATTTTGGCAAGAATATATTTGTGATAGATCCTTCTCATTGTATTATGTCAATTTATCTTATTCCTGGTGAAGGTAATAGTGGGTTGACTAGTATCCACTAGGCTTTTCAAGGTTAATGTAATCATTTCCCATTGAAATTGAGAATACCTGCAAATATTCCATTTTTCTTCAGTCCTTTGCTAATTTTATCATTCATTATTTGTTTTACTAGTTGGGATTATTTTGTAAGATGGCAGTGGTTGTCAGAGGTAAGACTCATTATTTACTTATTTATTTCTTTGTTTGATGGCATGTTTATTATGCTTAACTCATGAATATTTATTTTGTTTTAATATAGTATTATCAGTATTTTGTTATTCAAAATTTCTAGCTTTGGCTATTGGGAGGTTTTTCAAGTTGTCTTCTATGCCAAAAGTAATTTTGACATAATTCATCTCTTATGTTTCTCAAACACCTGAAAAAGAATATTTACTTCACAATCAAACTTCTTAAATTCTCTCTGTGTTCCCTCCTATTCACTGGTGTTGAACACCTTGTTTGAATTTGTATTTATGCTCTGAAACCAGTATGCTTTCTGTGGCCTTCCTTTGTATGTGATTCTCCATCACAACATGAAGATTGGAGAACACTAGTTCATTGATCAGGATCCTTCCAACACGATATGCACTCAGATTAGTTCTCAACAACCTGTTATCTTCTCTTCTTGCAACCTGCCTAATTTCCCCATTTTAAAAATAAAGAACCTGAAGTTAAGTCACTTTCCCCAAATAGCACTGCACATAAATAGGTTTAAATTTCTTGCTCTCTATAAAGTGTCTCATAGAGTTTGCCTAAGACTACCTTAGCTATGTCTGTTGAAATGGATAAGTGTGGCTGGAACAGAAAGAAGTTAAAGGAAGATAATTAAAGATTGATCAACTCCAGGATGAATAGCTTCATGAAAATAAACAGACACTGACCATAAGGAAATTTTCCATGATGCCACAATTTTCAATGTCATAAAATGTATTCTTTTAGTGAGATATTTTTGAGGATATACACTGAGGGAATAAAGATATAAAGAAACAATTTAAAAAACAATGATAAAAGTATTTTGAAGGAGAAATTCCATGTACTTTCAGTTCCAGGCAGAACTGAATATTTGACAGTTTCTGATTAAAATTATTTTGTCAGAGAGAGTCCTAAACCTTTAGGATAGGGGTACTGATTCTTTGCAACAATAAGGAAAGTTAAGCCTTTGGTTTCTGAGGCCCCCTGCTCTGAAATTCACAAAGTGAAAGAGCACCTAGCAATACATTTCTTTCAAAAGATGTAATTATACTTGTCCTACCCTTAATTACTTTGGATAATTATGATTTATTTAGATATGCTGCAAATGCACTATGATTTATGTTATTCATCATAATGTTTTTGAAGCATATATAGTATATGGTAGATTTATATTTTATTGTTAAAATATTTAAATATTTTTTCCTTTTGATGCCTGTTCTATGAATATTGCTTATAAAGAATGTACCAATAACAAATAGGATTGCATGAAGTTGCAGAGCTTCTGCATGGCAAAGGACATAGCTAGCAACATCAATAGAAAGCCCACAGATTGGGAGAAAACCTTCACTAGCCATACAACGGACAAGGGTCTCATATCTAAAATATACTTAGAACTCAAAAAATTAAATCCCCCAGCAACAAATCCTCAAAGAAACAATTGCCCAATAAATAAGTGGGCTAAAGACTTAAAGAGAAACTTCTCTGAAGAAGAAAGAAGGATGGCCAATAGACACATGAAGAAATGCTCAACCTCCTTAGCCATAAAAGAAATGCAAATCAAAACTCCAGTTAGAATGGCTATAATCAAGAACTCTAATAACAACAGATGCTGGAGGGGATGTGGACAGAAGGGAACCTTACTTCATTGTTGGTGGGAGTATAAACTTGTTCAACCATTTTGGAAAGTAGTATGAAGGTTCCTCAAAAGACTTCACATAGACCTCCCCTATGACTCAGCCATCCCACTTTTGGGCATTTACCCAAATGTTTACAAACAAGACCACACTAAAGCTACCAGCACAACTATGTTCATTGCAGCATTATTTACCATAGCTAAGATATGGAACCAACCCAGATGCCCCCCAGTAGATGAATGGATCAAGAAAATGTGGTATATATACACAATGGAATTCTATGCCTCCATCAGAAAGAATGACATTGCCCCATTTGTTAGGAAATGGAAAGGCTTGGAAAAAATTATATTAAGTGAAGTAAGCCAAGCCCATATAGGTCCCATGGTTTCCCTTATCTGCAATATCTAGTATATGTATGAGTCAAGCAGAAAAGGTCAGATAATGTGATGTTAGGAAAATGAACCCTAAGATATGTATTCAAATGTTTTTTTTTCTTTCATGCATTTGTTTCCAATGCATTTATAAGATTATTTCTTTGTTGCTTTGTATGTCCCTCCCCCACAGAATAACCCCTGCTTTCACTGTATTTGATGTTGGTATAATTTGTGGAGGGGAAGGGCAAAAACAAGTCATTTAAATAAGGATAGAGGTGGACCCGTTGCAACAATGAGAAGTACAAGTTGTCATGTGGAAAAAGAACTTTACAACTTTGGTGGGGCGGGGAGGATTGGGGGGGTGGGGGGGAGGCTGGGAAGGGATGGGAAGGGGAAACAAAGGAGGAGGCTACAATGCTTGATAAGAAATATACTCATTATTTTGCCCATCTAATTGTAACCCCTCTGTACAGTATTTTTACAATAAAATATAAATAAAAATTTAAATAAGAATGTACCAATAGGCTGAGAGAATGGCTAAGATGGTAGAGTACTGGCCCAGAAATCACAAAGCTTGAATTCTAACCTCAGTATGACCAAAGAATTTTTTAAAGAATGTATTAATACTTGTTTTCATTGGCTATCAACTTGAAAGGTTGAAATTGCTAAAGTTATATGAGAAACTATAAAAATTAAGACAAAAATATTAAAAAGCAAAGGTATAAGTGATATCCTGTGATACATTCTTGAAGTGTAGAGACTGATTTTTTGAAAAAAGAAGATAGTTTAAACTGAATTGGGTCAATGAATGGCAAAAAATCATTTAAAAACATCTTCTAGAATAAGACAAAGATTTGAAGGTTTGGACATTTTAAGATGACAATAGGAAGTGAAGAACAAAAAAAGACATTCAAGCAGAGGCAACAGTATAAATCAGAACTACACAAACATTGAGTATACAAAAGGAATTCAGGTAGTATAATGAGAATTATGTGATTTGGATTGCAAAACTGAGCTGAGAAAAATCATCAAGATATACTTCTATTTTTGATTGTGGATGGGCATAGCCTAAAGTATATCTTAAAAATGTGAACTTGACACTAACCTAACCTGGAAAAGAAAAGTAATAGAAAGAGGAACACCGGTGAGAAAGTTAATCTACATGGCAGTCAGTAAATATTACATTTATCTCCTAGATGAGAAGGAGAAGAGAAAGATGGATGAGAACGATATTGGGATGACTTACTGGCAAAACAGTAAGTCGTTTTCTGTAAGTTTTGTTCATATTGACAAGAAAATGTGTATTTATTTAAGATCTAAAAGCCTTTCAGTAGTTTTCAAAAACCATATGTGGGTGTGTATATGTGTGTGTGTGTTTAATGAGCCCTACTTTGCAAATTGATACAAGTGAAATGTGTATATATACATCTCGTTGATTTTTTTCTGATTTTCTGATATATTATAAGTAACTTGCCTAGTATAGGGAAGAAATTGAATCATTATAATTTTATTTTCTCATGATACCTAGAATAGTTAGTTAGCTAACTATAATCCTTATAAAATATGTATATGTGCTTCCTTTTTAATTGAGAAATTGAATTTAAGATGGGTCACTCTTTAAACATAAAAAAGATTTGTTGCAATAGATAGAAAGGAGAATTATATTGAGGATTTTATCTGAACGTTATCAATGTCAAAAATTGCAGAACTGTAGTTTTATTCCAAAAACAATTTTACTCTCTTTAGTGAAGGAGAACTCACATGAGGAATTTGAATAATTATATTTCTACATTTGAGTTTAATTATCTCCAATCATCTATATCAAGAGTGATGACGCATAGCAGGTCAAATGAAAGGCTAACATTTTGAAGCTCAGAGTGAGTTACTTAGTTTTCAGCAGGAAGATGTTAGATATCAGAATCAAACCATGTAAATAAAGAAAATAACTGGGCATAATATTATGCCTATAATCCCAGTGATGTGCTGAACAAAGATTGAGAGGATTGTAATTCAAGGCCAGTTTGTAAAGCCTATCTCAATCAGTAAAGAGCTGAGGATGTTGACATGTACCTGTCATTCTAGCTTTGTGGAAAGTATAAATAAGAGAATCATAGTCTAGTCTGAACAGGGCATAAATGTAAGACACTATCCCCAAAATAGCTAATGTAAAAAGGGCCAGAAGCATGATTATGAAGTTTTGTTCCTACTTAACAAGCATTAAGACCCTGACTTCAAACCTCAGTACCACCAAAAACGATGGAAAAGAGATAAAGCAATGTAACACAGTTGTATCAATGTAGTTAAGTTATTACAAAATCTCATTACTGTATATTCCTTTAAAAAAAGAACACATAAACTTCTACCTTCCTATGGTTCTGTGGCTCTTGAGATGCAAAATAACATGCGAAATAGATGTTATATTGGTAAATTTTAAACCACTTGGTTACTTATATATTTGAGTACAAAGCAATGATGTCAAACCATTTGTTCATATATTATGATACATATAACATATAGTATGTATATGACACATACTATATGCAATATAACATAAGCATTATATCATTTGGAGTTTTAAGAAGGCTGGGCCTTCTTTGTGCTATATCTCAAAGCACTCATTGATTTAAATTCTAAACAATTATTTTGAGTCTCCCAATACCTGGTGCCTAATGCCACAGTTCAGTTTTCAGTCTCTTTCATTATCAATGTCACATCAGTTTTGGTGTGCATCCTTGGTTCACTTCATCAGCTTGAAGTCCTAGTCAGTCCCTTCCATCTTTGACTTTGGCATTTGTTTCTGATTACTTACCCTTGTGCTTGTCTTTCTCCTTACTGCCCCTATGGTTTTGCACCAACCACATCACCCTGTAATTTTTTTTATTAAAAGTAGTTGTTTAAAGAGGTTTCAATTCAACCAATCAGTTTATAAGTACAAGTATCCTGATCGGTGTCACCTCTTCCTCATTACCTTTAAGGAGTGGTGCATGCCATGTCCTAAGAATGCTAAAATGATTCACTACTCCGGAAGAACATAGGATGTATATCTCATAGTGAGAGGCAAGATCAAACAATTAATGGAGAGCACTAGAACAGACTAAAGGTATGTAGATTTCATTCACTGTGTCAGTGTGTCCTTATATTTTGCCATTTTTTTCCTACAACCAGAAGCATGTTTTTAACTTAGATTTTCTTGAAATTGACTGGTTGTTTTTGTTTATTTTCTTCTTGTTAGGATTCTTCTATTTTTTATTATCAAACATTTATAGTTTAAGCGAATTCTGTTGTGATTTCCAGATGCATACATTGTACTTTAAGCAGTGTTTTCAACTTAAGTACTTCCCCATGAAATCATTGCTTAAAGTATATGTGTCTTATTCTTTTACAAATATTGCTCCAAATAGGAGCTGCTATTAATGCACTCGCTAGAGAATTTTAGAAAGTTTAAACCTCTGGTGGTACAGGTAACAAGTAGAGATGAGAAAATAGAAGTGGAAAGATGTTAATGTTAATGAAGACCTCTCCTAGTTTCCTTGTTAAAGGATATAAGCAGAGAAATAATGCAATCATATGATAGAAGGAAGATAGGTCTCACTGGAAATTAGATATGGCAGACTTTAATTTTAATTGATACCAAATTTTGAGTTTGGATACCTGGGAAAATGATGGTATAATTAATTAAAATGGAGCCATCTAAAGCACTCACTGGTTTATGAGAAAAGATTATGGATCTTGAAAGAAAGATTTAGTCTTAATATAAATGGAGTACTGAAAAGCCAGACCAGCGAGCTCCACTCCCATCACCTCCCTTTTGATTTTAAGTTATAAAACCATGGAAACATGAAGGCTCTCTGGATCTGAACTCTATTTGAGAATGTTAAGAAGCTGCAAAGTTTACTTGATGGAGACAGATAATTGGAAGGCTTGGAAAGTTTGTTGGGCAAATGAAAATCCTGAAACTCACCTATTGTTTATGTATTTTGAGTAATTCCAAAGTACAACTCCAAGTTTCAGAATAGAATTCAGCAACCGTCTTGAACATGGAGAACCACTGTCTAGAGACAAATGTTGTTACTAAATGAAATGACTCTGTATTTTCCCAAGCGCAAAGCAATATAAAACCAATGAAAACGCTGAGGTTCATTTATTCTTATTATTAATAAGGTTTTTTTAATTGTGAAAATACTGCACAGAGGGGTTACAATTACAATTACATGAGCGAGGTAATGAGTACATTTCTTATCAAGCATTGTTGCCTCCTCCTTTGTTTCCCCTTCCCAGCCCTTCCCATCTCCCCTTACCCCCTCCTCCCCTCCCCCCTCCCCCCCCTCCCCTACCTCACGCCAAAGTTGTAAAGTTCATTTCCACATAACGTATTGTATATCTCACTGTTGCAATGGGTCCACCTGTATCTCTATTTAAATGATTTGTTTTTTTCCCTTCCCCTCCACAAATTATACCAACATCAAATACAGTGAAAACAGGGGTGATACCGTGGGGGAGGGACATACAAAGCAACAAAAAAAAATCATCTTATAAATATGTTAGAAAACATTAGCAAGAAAGAAAAACCATTTGAGCCCTTACTTGGGGTTCATTTTGCCTAACATCAACTTATCTAACCATTTCTGCTTGTCTCAGACATACACTAATAATTGCAAATAAGGGAACCATGGGACCTATGTTTCTTTGGGCCTGGCTTACTTCACTTAACAAATCAAAGAAAGGTTGGACAAATGGGATTGCATGAAATTGCAGAGCTTCTGCATGGCAAAGGACATAGCTAGCAACATCAACAGAAAGCCCACAGATTGGGAGAAAACCTTCACAAGGGTCTTATATCTAAAATATACTTGGAACTCAGAAAATTAAATCCCCCAACAACAAATTCTCGAAGAAACAACTGCCCTATAAATAAGTGGGCTAAAGACTTAAAGAGAAACTTCTCTGAAGAGGAAAGAAGAATGGCCAATAGACACATGAAGAAATGCTCAACCTCCCTAGCCATAAAAGAAATGCAAATCAAAACAACACTGAGCTACCACCTCACCCCAGTTAGAATGGCTATAATCAAGAACTCTAATAACAACAGATGCCGGAGGGGATATGGACAGAAGGGAACACTACTGCATTGTTGGTGGGAGTGTAAATTTGTTCAACCATTTTGGAAAGCAGTATGGTGGTTCCTCAAAAGACTCCACATAGAGCTCCCCTATGACCCTGCAATCCCACTTTTGGGCATTTACCCAAATGATCACCAACCCAAGGCCACACTAAAGCTACCAGCACAATTATGTTTATTGCAGCATTATTTACCATAGCTAAGATATGGAACCAACCCAGATGCCCCTCAGTAGATGAATGGATCAAGAAAATGTGGTATATATACACAATGGAATTCTATGCCTCCATCAGAAAGAATGACATTTCCCCATTTGTTAGGAAATGGAGAGACTTGGATTTTATTTTTGCCTGTTTGTTTTCCAGTACAGGGAGGCTGGAACTCAAGGCCTTGTTCTCTTGCTCAGCTTTCTTCTTCAGCAGTTTTGCTGAAACACATGTGAGTTACACTTCCAGCCTGGAATTTTGCTGGTCATTTAGAGATGGAGTTTCATGGACTTTTCTTCCTGAGCTGTCTGAACCATGCCCTTCCAGATCTCAGCCTCCTGAGTGGCTAGGATTACAAGGTCAAGCTACTTTCATGGCCACCACTGTTAAGCTCATCTTTTACTTCTGCACTTTAAGTAAGAGATGACTTTTCTCTCCCTTTTTTCAATTTATCCCCAATTGGTCCTGTTATGCCAAAAGAAATTCTTGCTAAAACTTACAGATTGTGAGATTCTCATTTTTTGTTCTTCTTTTGAGACTCCTTGATTTTTTTTTTCATTCTGAATTGCAAGTTCTTGTGATTTTGCATGGGAACCAAGAAGCCAAGGGAATCTTCATCACTCACCCAGTAACAAAGACTTGATCAAATGTAGAATCTACAAAAGTTGGTGTCAGGCAATTGTTAATAAGAGTATCTGACTGTGGAGATGGCCTGATAATGTGACTGTGGTTCAGATTCAGAAAAGTGAACCAAGGAAAGGAAAGAACTCAGCTTCAGTTGAGGAGGACATAGGGTAATGAAAATATAATCAGAGTGGGGGATACTGCCACAGTAGGAGTAAGATAAGGGCTCAGTAATCAATATTCATTTAACTGTATGACTGGAACCAAAGAATAGTAAGTGGCTATAAAATGCATATCAATATCATGTCAACTTGAACTTTATGGCTCCTAAAGATTAAACTGTTAGCATGATTTCAAAAGGTAGTGAATTTGGGCCATGAGAAGAAACTGTTTTATTCTCCAATTACTGATTCCACATATTAGTTGTGTCTGTATAGAAAGAGTCAGTTAAACATATAAGGCAAAAAGGAAATTTTATGGGATGCCAAGCTATGCTGAATTTATTCTTTTTAATTGTGTTCCATATTCCCCTTTTATGAGTATTCTCATATAAAATGGTACATAATATTTAATGAAAACAGGACTATAAGAGCTTCTGGATTTAAATTCTAAGTATGCAATGAATGGAGTTCAATAAAACTATTTTATTGGTGAAGAAGGATGCACCCACAGATGGTTCCCTACTTCTCTACAGAATCGTCTATAGGAACAGGGTAATTAATGTTGCCTGTCTCATAGGCAAAGTCTACTCATCAAATTTACAGCTAAAAACATAGCTCCAATCAATTCTCACCGCATCTTAGCATCATGTTTTTCAGCCCTATCTCATTCTTCTGTTAATTAAATAAGATTTGTTATTTTTCTGCCTTACAATTCAAAGAGCTATCAGAACTTCACTTCACTAGCTCCAAACTCAAAGACTTTGTACTACTTTTACATTGTAAATTAATCAATTTAGTTTAGTAAGAGATTATGTACAGGGAGTAATGGTCTAATTAGATACTTGAGGGTGTTGGAATATTATGTTGCATTTCTATTTTAACTTATTTCTCTTATCATGTGTTCTCCCCATTACACTGTGATCAGTGTAGAGAGTGGCTTTGACAAATGACCTAAATGCTAGGAGATGTCCACTAAGGAATGAAAATAGCATCTATGCAGATATAGAAACTGCCAAGTTATAACCCACTAATACAATTTAATAACATATAATCAATTATAACAAAGCTTGGGCCAGGCCATCCAGCCATTAAATGACAATAGTAACATTAGTGCTTGCTCTTTCAACAGTGTCACTCATGTCCTTTTTGTTCAAACAATATTCAGTGGGCATGTGTCAAAGCAGGTTTGCAGTTTTCTAATTCCTCTTCACTCATTTTAAAGTCCAGATTATCTAACCTTATCTTCACTTCAATTTTTCTTTGAAAAACTCCTGCCTTAACTGAAAATTTTAATTTCTTTTTCTCACTGAAACTCACGTTCAGTGCTGTGAATCCAGATTCAATTTTCAAAATAGAATATCTACTGAAAATAGACAGGTAAAATGGAAATAAATGCTCATTGAAACCTGAAGACATAGTCATCCAACTATTACCTTTATCTTCCCCATTTAGTTAAAAGCATTTTTTGCTTAAATGTCTTGAAAATATCTCTAGTGAAATATACTTGAAAACCTTTCCAAGAACAGGAGCAATATCAGACTAACAAAAGCATTAATTCTCTAGCAAAGCATGATAGCATATTCTAGTAATCTTAGCTAGTCAGGAGGCAGAGATTGGGAAGATAAAAGTTTGAGACTAGCTTGTACAAAATGTTAAGGAGACCCCGCCATACCCACATATCCTGTTCAACAGCATGGTAATTTACAACTGCAGTCCCAGCTATGTGGGAAGCATAGATAGGAGGATTACAATCCAAGGCCAGACCCAGAGAAAAACACAAGACCCTATCCAAGACAATAATTTTTTTTTAAAGACTGAATGTGAGCTCTAGTTGTAGCAAGCCAGTCAAGAGCCTAGTAAGCCTGAGGTTATGAGTTCAAACCCTACTGCTGAAACCCCTCCATTAATTCTTCTCTAGCCAGTTATTCTCTCAGATCAGCTGAGCATGAAGGACTGTGGGTAGAGATATTGCTACCTTCATCTGAACTAGCCCATGAACTTAGAACAGGACATGGCCTTGTAGAGTTTAGTAACCCCAATAAGGCAGTCATTTAAAATGATATATGATGATATAAGTCATATCCCAGACATTCCTAAGTAAGAACGATACAGAAGAGGACTTAAAAACTGTTGACTTTTTCTTTTGTCACTTTCTTTTGAGTAGCTTGCTTTGGAGGCTAGCATCCTTTCTTTGCCAGGTGTTTTTGATGGAGGAAAAGTAAAGTTCTGTTTTATTTTATTTTGCCTAATAATAGCATGAAATGAAGATTCAAAACTACTTGCAATGCTGGGCCTTGTTAAGAAGGTTGCGCCTCATTTCTGTTTTTACTCAAAAAGAGCTTAAGTATTCTTCCTGTCTCATCCATTCCTTTATCATCAGTCCATCCTTGCCTCAGCTGGCTAGTTTCTTTTCTGATTCTTTCCTCCGAACTACATCTAGTGCTTATACTCAAAGATATTTGATGTCTCCTGATTTTCACTTGAGCTCTTCCTTAGATGTAATTCCTTTGTTTATGTGAACACTCCAGCTCCAAGACCTAACCTCTTAGAGGTTAGCTGAAACTTCAATTGAGACAGGCTGCTTTTCTTTTAACTAGAAGTCAACAAACTACATCTTTGTTCAAAAGTTGGATGTGGACAGATTCAGAAGCCCCGCCCCTTTCATGTCTGTGCAAAAGTAATTCAGTTTTTTTTATTGTGAAAATACCATACAGAGGGGTTACAATTACCTGGGCAATAAGTATATTTCTTATCAAGCATTGTTGCCTCCTCCTTTGTATCCCCTTCCCATCCCTTCAGTTAACATAAAACATAACATAATATAAAACAGGTAAGTTCAATATAGAGTAAAAAATATTGTAATAAAAGAGTATTTTTTGAGACATTTTTTGTTTTTTTTTTGTTGGTCGTGGGCCTGACCTCTGGGCCTGGGCACTGTCCCTCAGCTCTTCAGCTCAAGGCTAACGCTCTACGGCTTGAGGCACAGTGCCACTTCCAGATTTTTCTGCTTATATAGTGCTGAGGAATTGAACCCAGGGCCTCATGCATGCAAGGACAAGCACTATACCACTGAGCCACCTTCCTAGCCCCATAAAAGAGTATTTTTTAAGAAAAAAAACTAGAATTCATTTTTGGGAAATATTTATTGTATTAAAGAAAGGATGGAAGTGAAGGACCTCTATGATGAAAACTTTAAAATCTTGAAAAAGGAAATCAAAACAGAACTTAGAAAATGGCAAAACCTCCCATGCTCCTGGATTGGAAAGATTAACATCGTGAAAATGGCAATACTTCCCAAGGCTATCTACAAATTCAATGCAATACCTATCAAAATTCCAACCTCATTCTTCAAGGAAATAGAAAAGGCAATCCAAAAATTCATATGGAACAATAAAAGACCCCGAATAGCAAAAACGCTCCTCAACGGAAAGAACACTGCTGGTGGAATATCAATACCAAATTTCAAACTCTACTACAAAGCCATAGTAATCAAAACAGCTTGGTACTGGCATAACAACAGACCTCAGGACCAATGGAATAGAATTGAAAACCCAGAAATGAACCTACAGACCTATAGCCAACTAATCTTCGATAAGGGAGCTAAAATAATAGAATGGAAGAAAGAGAGCCTCTTCAGTAAATGGTGCTGGCAAAATTGGTTAACTACTTGTAGAAAACTAAAATTAGATCCTTATATATCACCCTGCACCAGAATCAACTCCAAATGGATCAAAGACCTCGGAGTCAAATCAGACAATCTGAAAACATTACAGGATGGAATAAGGAGAAACCCTAGGACTCCTTGGCTCAGGCCGAAATTTTCTTAATGAGACCCAGAAACACAACAAATCAAAGAAAGGTTGGACAAATGGGATTGCATGAAGTTGCAGAGCTTCTGCATGGCAAAGGACATAGCTAGCAAGATCAATAGAAAGCCCATGGACTGGGAGAAGATCTTCACTAGCCACACAACAGACAAGGGTCTCATATCTAAAATATACTTGGAACTCAAGAAATTAAATCCCCCAACAACAAATCCTCAAAGAAACAACTGCCCAATAAATAAGTGGGCTAAAGACTTAAAAAGAAACTTCTCTGAAGAAGAAAGAAGGATGGCCAATAGACACATGAAGAAATGCTCAACCTCCCTAGCCATAAAAGAAATGCAAATCAAAACAACATTGAGATACCACCTCACCCCAGTTAGAATGGCTATAATCAAGAACTCTAACAACAACAGAAGGGAACCTTACTTCATTGTTGGTGGGAGTGTAAACTTGTTCAACCACTTTGGAAAGTAGTATGGAGGTTCCTCAAAAGACTTCACATAGACCTCCCCTATGACCCAGCAATCCCACTTTTGGGCATTTACCCAAATGTTTACAAACAAGACCACACTAAAGCTACCAGCACAACTATGTTCATTGCAGCATTATTTACCATAGCTAAGATATGGAACCAACCCAGATGCCCCTTAGTAGATGAATGGATCAAGAAGATGTGGTATATATACACAATGGAATTCTATGCCTCCATCAGAAAGAATGTCATTTCCCCATTTGTTAGGAAATGGAAAGGCTTGGAAAAAATTATATTAAGTGAAGTAAGCCAAGCCCAAAGAAACATAGGTCCCATGGTTTCCCTTATTTGCAATATCTAGTATATGTATGAGTCAAGCAGGAAAGGTCAGATAATGTGACGTTAGGAAAATGAACCTTTAGATATGTATTTAAATGTTTTTTTCTTTCATGCATTTGTTTCTAACTCATTTATAAGATTATTTCTTTGTAGCTTTGTATGTTCCTCCCCACAGTATAACCCCTGCTTTGACTATATTTGATGTCGGTATAATTTTTGGAGGAGATGGGGAAAAACAAGTCATTTAAGGATACAGGTGGACCTGATGCAACTATGAGAAGTACAAGTTGTCATGTCAAAAACGAACTTTACAACTTTGGTGCGGGGAGGGAGGGGGTGGCGGGAGGAGGGTGAGGGGTTGGGGGGATGGGGGGGGAGGCTGGAAAGGGATGTGAAGGGTAAACAAAGGAGGAGGCTGCAATGCTTGATAAGAAATGTAATTTTAACCCCTCTGTACAGTATGTTCACAAAAAATTAAAATTAAAAAAAATAAAGAATGACATAAAGGCATTTAATTGAAGGAAGAAATCAGCTGGGCCTTTTGTCTGGCCCAATAAGAGCAAGAGTTGTTAATACTACTTCTATAAATAGATTTTATGGGCCATATGGCCTGGCATGGCAATACTCAATTCTCTCACTGTAATATAAAGTTAGTCATAGACAATATGTAGATAAAAAAAGGTATGTTCCAATATACCATTGCTCCTGTGGGCAAATGCATGTGGGCTGATCTCCTCTCAAGCTTTCCGTCCTCCCAGGACATGGGCAGAAATACCATGCTCCAAAACTATTATTCCAAATGATTATTTTAAAGAAACCTGGGCATTATATCCATTCTACCAAAAGAGGGCCAAGTTTTGGCCACTTGGAGATTCAAAAAGCTTTGTACACAGCTTCTAATAAAACCAAAGCATTATGAAGAAATACTTTCCAAAGCCAGGGCTTTAAAATATTAAATTTGGCTATTAAAGTCTTTTGTTCTAATGAGCCAAAGAGGAAATAAGAAATACTAAAGTCAAGCCAGTATTGATATGCTTTATTAGCAAAACAAATGAAAAAAGGCCAATTATAAATATGAAGGTTTATGATTGCAAAAGTCTAAGAATGCCGAGAAAGAATAGAATAAAAATACGATGTTATCAAGGCACACCAAGATAAACTATTCTCTTTATCCTAGTGAGTAAGAAAATCATCCATGGGCTGGGAATGTGGCTTAGTGGTGGAGTGCTTGCCTAGTATGCATGAATCCCTGGGGTCGATTCCTCCGTACCACATTAACAGAAAAAGCCAGACATGGCATTGTGGCTCAAGTGGTAGAATGCTGGTATTGAGCAAAATAGCTCAGGGAAAGTGCCCTAAATTCAAGCCTCAGGACTGGTACTAAAAATAATGAATAAAACAATTTTTTAAAAAGAAAAAATTAAATCATCCAGGGAATTGGTTGAGATTTTCTGAACTGTAACTTCTGGGGACAGCTCTATAGTGTCCAGAAGGGTTGCTGACTTCTTTGTTTGTGAACTTCGGCTGTTTCTTCCAGTCTAACTGGAAGGATCAGGGGACAATGTTTTTGACTGAAATCCCATGATGCATATCCATGTCCTTCAGTTGACTGGCAGCAATACCAAATCCTATTTGGTATTTCTCCTTCCCTTCCTCCTTCCCTCCCTCCCTCCCCTCTCTCTTTCTTTCTCTCTCTCTCTTCTGTCTCTATCTCTCTTACACACACACATTCTCATGTACACACACTCATGCACATATTCCTGATTACACATACACACTTCTCAAAGTACCAAAGTAACAAGTAGAGAAGATAAAATGTCGCTCTCAATGAAAATAGTTTAATCATTTTGTCTTGAAATGAGAAGAAAGGAGAAACCATATTCAGTGTGCATATTCAATCAGCACTTGCTCAATTTTTTCAGATTAAAGATTTAACCTTATTCATCAAATGATGTCAATATGCCTTTACCAAATTAGGATAAAGATCCTCATTCAACTGGAAAGATTCAACACTCATGACTCTCAAAAGGAAGAAGTTGGTCTTTTCTTTCCCCTTCTTCAACAATTCTTATTTGTTAGGTTCTCTCATGTATGCACCTAGAATCTGTATATAGAACTGACTTTTTAAAAATTCTTGTTCTCTATGTTATAATTGTGCTGCATTCATGCATATTCCATGCTCTACTAGTATTCTACAATAAGAATTGAATGTTACATGATGAAATCTATACTGTGAAATATTATAAGTAAAATGGATCTACATAAGACTTCATGAAAATTTGCCCAGGGCCATTCAGTTTCTATGTATTTCCTCAAGAATGTCTCATAAAACTTAACCACAGAGAAACAATATCATCAGGGGAAGGGAGAAGGGCCTGAGCTATTCTAACATTTCAAAGTAAACTAGGAAAGAGAAACCAGACAAAGATAATTATAAGGAGGAAAATCAAATGATTATGTATCCTGAAGTACAAGATAAGAAAATGGTTCATATATACTATAGTCATAAGCTGCTATGCTGCTTAAATAAATAGCCACTCCTTTGTGCAACTACATAAAGATAATAATAAAAGTAAATATTTTTAAAAGAAAATTGTTCAGAGCCAGGCAAGCCTGTAATCTTAGTTACTTGAGAAGCAGAGATATTGGGACATGTTTATTTCTAGTCTGAGGACAAAGGAGTTTGGGAGAGTACATCTCTACCAAGGGCTAAATGTGATGGTAAGTGTCTTTTCTCTCATAATGATGGGGTGGATTGGCTTATACCTGTCATCCTGAGAGACACGGGAAAGTACCAGTAGGAATATCATAACCCATGACATCTTGGACATAAAGCAAGAACCTCCTTTGAAAATAACCAAATCAACCAAGAACCAGTACTGCACCTGCAATTCTACATATTCAAGAGCCTGAAAGTTGAAAACTGTGGTTCAAAACCAGCTGAGGATGAAAAATTTGTGAGACTTCATCTCCAACTAGCCAGCAAAATGATAGACTGGAAGTATGGACCAAGTGGTTAGAATACCTGCTTTACAAGTGCAAAGCCCTGAGTTCAATCTCTATTACTGAAAAAAAGAAAAGGAAGAGAGGGAGGGAGGCAAAGAAAGAGATCAAACAAAAGACAAAGAAGAAAGAAAGGGAGGAAGGAAGGAAGGATGAAGAGAGGAAGGAAGGAAGGACGGAAGGGAGGAAGGAAGGAAGGAAGGAAGGAAGGAAGGAAAGAAGGAGGGAGGGAAGGAGGGAGGAAGGGAGGGAGGGAAGGAGGGAGGAAGGGAGGGAGGGAAGGAGGGAGGAAGGAAGGTAGGCTTCAAAGAAAAAAAGGTAAATATATTTTGGCTGGTGCTGAACGATTGGACAAGGACATAAGTGTGGTAAGAAGTGAATTGCTGGTGCTTTGCAAAAAAGCAGTATTGGAGTCTTAATTCAATTTCAGCCCTCCTGGAATGGGCTAATAAGAGAAAGGGTTATGAGAGAATAGAAATACCTAAAGAAAAATGTTCCTCCAAGAAATTTTGTTTGGAAGGACAACAGGGACACAGAAAGGAAAACAAAAGGTTAAGACATTTTTATTTCATTATGGGAATTACAAAAGCATTTTTGTATACTGAGGGAATGAACCATCAGAGAGAAATAAATTAATAATGAAACAAACTAAGAGTGAAAATTGAATAAAAGAACTTTTGTGAGGGCAGGTAGGGGAGAAATTCAGGACAAAAGTAAACAGATTGGCCTTTAATGAAGGATTAAAAAAAGAAGTTTTGTAACTGGAGTAAGCTGACAGAAGTGGTAGTCATCTCCTTGCTTCTATATATTTTTCCCTGTTGCAGTGATTTAAGAAGCAGTCTACAAAGGTTTTTGGTCATTTGAAGGGAGATAAGATGTGAAATAATGATTTTTAAACGTGATCTTTTCCACATTTTTTAACAGACTCGGGGAGCAGCTTTAAATTAATGGTCATGAGCAAAACTCAGATCTATTAGCACCTTGAACTGGAATTTCAGACATCAACTAGGTTGATAGTAGGTTTACAAATTAATTTAGTAGGTTTCCTTAAATTACTCATTTGTAGATGAATATCAGTTGTCTGAATCTCAAGTTGCCTAAAAACTTAGAACCAAGCCATAAAAATACTCATAAGAAGGTAGAAAATCGGAATGAAGTCTGGGTGATAGTGCTCATAGAGGATCTTATTGAGGACATCAAGATGGATCTATAACTTGTAAAGAAGCTGTGTTCTAGTCATAGACTTTCTCAGGTCTTCTCATTATGCCTATGCTTACTCCATCTTTCATATGGTCTTGAAAGGCAGTATATATGTCCATCAACTATGACTGAAAATGAACAGAAGTAATAAAACAAATGAGATTAAAGTCTAAGGATGAGACAAAGGCTACAGCTTTTCCAGGCTACATGTCAAGGAGCTTTACTTTAAAGGGAAAAAAGGACTAAGACAAAGAAGAGATGATAGATGATTTAGCCCAACCCATCCATGAAGGCTTTTGTGCAGCCACTTCAGAATGTCTCACATCTTTGCAAATGATACAATATCATTATTTCTAATGGATTATCAAAACTCTATTTTGTATATATATATATATACTTTTCTGATCCATTGGTCCATTGAGGGACATCTGGGCTGATTCCATACAGTGATATAGCGAATAGTACTGCAATGAGCATGGTTGTGCTGGTAGCTTTACTGTATTCTGGTTTGCCATCTTTCGATGAATGACCTAGAGTGGAATTGCTAGATCATAGGGTAGTTCTATGTTTAGCCTTTTGGGGAACCTCCATACTGCTTTCCACAGTGGTTGAACAAGTTTTCATGCCCACCACGAGTGTATTAGGGCTCTGTTTGGGGACATATTCTTGCCAGCATCTGTTATTAATTTCTTTATTGTTAAGATGTTGTACAGAGGGGTTACAGTTACATGAGTAAGGCAATGAGTACATTACTTGTGGATCATTTTTACCCCTTTCCTTCCTTGTTATTGTCTAACTATCCCTTCCTTCCCCCTCATCCCATACTCCTATCCCCTTCTGGCTGCCCGAAGTTGTGAAGTTCATTTCCAATATACTGTCCTATGGATTTCTTTGTTGCAATGGGTCATCCTGTGTCCTTGTTTCAGTGTTTTGTTATTCCTCTTCCCCTCTCCAGATTTTATATATATATATATATGTATTATGTATATGCATATACAAGATACAGGGTATCAAAATTGAGTACAGTGACAATGGGGATATGCCATAGGGGAAACAACATATGGAGGAAACAACAACAACAAAAATAAAATCACATGGTACATTTAAAACAATAACAATAAAGACAGACCTCTTGTGTCCATATCTTGGGGTTCATTTCACTTAGAATCATTTTCTATGGTCTCTTGTACATGGTTTTTGAGCTTTTCAGTTCATCTGATAAGATTATCCTATATGTAAACTAACTATTGCAAAATAGGGAAAACATGGGACCTAAATTTCTTTGGGACTGAGTAATATGATTTTTCCAAGTCTTTCCATTTCCTAACAAATGAGGCAATGTCATTCTTTCTGATGTAAGCATAGAATTCCATTGTATATATGTACCACATTTTCTTGATCCATTCATCTACTGAGGAGCATCGGGGTTGGTTCCATATCTTAGCTATGGTAAATAATGCTGCAATAAACATAGTTGTGCTGGTAGCTTTAGTATGGCCTTGTTTGGGTAAATGCCAAGAAGTAGGATTGCTGGGTCATAGGGGAATCTTTTGAGGAACCTCCATACTGCTTTCCAGAATGGCTGAACAAGTTTACACTCCCACCAACAATGCAGTAGGGTTCCCTTTTGACCATATCCCCTCCAACATCTGTGATTATTAGATTTCTTGATTATAGCTACTCAAACTGGGGTGAGGTGGAATCTCAATGTTGTTTTGTTTTGCAATTCTTTTATGACTAAAGAAGTTGAACATTTCTTCATGTGTCTACTGGCCATTCTTACTTCCTCTTCAGAGAAGTTTCTCTTTAAGTCTTTAGTCCATTTATTAATGGGGCAGTTGTTTCTTTGAGAATTTGTTCTTGGGGGATTTAATTTTTTGAGTTCTAAGCATATTTCAGAAATGAAACCCTTGTCTGTTGTATAGATGACACCCTGAAAATATTACAGGAAGGAGTAGGAGAAACTCTAGGGTTCCTTGGTACAGGCCGAAATTTTCTTAATAGAGACCCAGAAACACAACAAATCAAAGAAAGTTTGGACAAATGGATTGCATGAAACTGCAGAGCTTCTTCATGGCAAAGGACATAGCTAGCAAGATCAATAGAAAGCACACAGACTGGAAGAAGATCTGCACTAGGTGTTATTTTTTTTTTAATAATGTCCATTCTAACTGGGGTGAGGTTAAATCTATGTGTTGTTTTGATTTTGCAGCTAGAGATTTTATAGCTAGAGATGTTGAACATTTCTTTGGTATCTGTTGACCATTTTTATTTCTTCTTCTGAAAAGTCTTTTTCTCTGCTCATTTGTTAATTGAATTGTTGGTTCTTTGATAGTTCAGATTTTTAAGATCTTTCTGGATATGAGGTTATTATCTGATGCTGTTAAGTGAAGTAAGTCAGGCTCAGAAAGACAAAGGTTTAAAGTTTTCCCTCATATGTGGAAGCTATAATTAGTTTATAAATACATAAATATGTTAGTTGGTATGCAAGTGTATGCAAATGTATTAACTGAAATATGGTAGATTCAAGGGAGGACTCAAATAGTGTAGTATCTTAGAAAGGCAAAATCAAAATTTGACAAAATAAAATATCAGAAGTGAGGTAGAGTCAAGGGGAAAGAAGCACATGAATGGAGAGGAGGAGAAGAGAAGAATGCAGTAAATAATTCAATGCAAATCCTCGAAAATTAAGAAGAATGAGGGAAAGGGCAGGTAGGGGAGGAGGAAGTGAGAATGTTGAAAGAGGTGACATTGATCAAGATGCATTGTATTCATAAATGGCTTTGCCCAATGGCAACACTACAACTAATTAAAGACTTAAAAAAGAAAGAGAAAATAATATATTATGAATTATTTGTTCTTCAAATAATTTGTTCTTCAAATTGTGTTTCAACAAAATTTGGTGTTCTACTCAGCTGGCTTCTATTTTGAGAACTGTTCTCTGTTTCTTTACACAGGCAGTAGCTGGTAGTCCCCTGAGCTATGGCCTGACTGGTACAGATATGAAAATAGGAAAGCCTAGATCCCTCTTCATGTGGGTACAAACTTGGAGTCATGAGTTACATTATACCTATCAGGTCAATAAAACCATGATGAGGCTTTACCTATTTTCCCCTCTGTCCTTAAACTCTTTATCTTTCCTGTTCTACTTCATCTAGTCTTAGCCCAGTTTCTGCTGAGACCATTACTTAAGAAGCTACTTTCATATAAATTCTTTTCAGAGGCTGCTGCTGAAACCTGACCTGAGAGTGGCTACTTACCCAAATAATATTTCAAGAAGAAATGTTAGACAAGGAAAAATTCGCCTTTTAACTTTTAATGAAGCATTAGTCTCAAGGAAGGGAAATAAAAAGAATATGATGTCTACTTCATTTGGCTGAGCAAAGATTAATGATATAATAATATCATGGCAGAATAATAATAATAATAATAATAATAATAATAATTCTGACAATTAAAACATAACGTATTTCTAATAGGATTAAGCCTCTCCAAAGTTAGACTTTTGATATTTTAATCTAAAACACTTTCTATGCCTATAATCCTAGTTACTCAAGAGGCTAAAATCTTCAAATCGTGGTTTGAAGCCAGCCCAGGCAGAATGTGTGTTTCTGATTGCCAGTGGAGCTGTTACTCAAATGTTAGCCTTGAGCAAAGAAGCTCAGGGACAGTGTTCAGATCCTGAGTTCAAGCTCCAGGACTGGCACACACACAAAAAAAAAAATTAAAAAAAATTAAGAACACACACAAACCTAGCTTCTCTTTGTGAGGTCTTTACTGAGTAACTGAAAATGAAATCCAGTTATGAGTGCATTTCAGTAAATGATTATGTGTGTCTTTTTGTGATCTAGCTCTAATAAAGCCTCAAAGATAATGTCTGGGGTTTGGCTCCTATCCTAAGCACTTGTAGGAGAGACTAGCTGAAGAAGAAATAAAGAAAAGACATTTGTTCTTTGGTTAAGTGGCTGACCATGGAGAAAAACTGAAAATATTTTAGGGTAATGGCAATTTCCCATTTTTGAAATCTGGAAAAAAAAGAAGGATTCATATTGCTTTTTCCCCGAACACTGTTGCATTTTAAATGCTCTGAACTCCTTCATAGCCACAGTTATACTTCTGCAGGTGAGGGAGGAAGGGAGGGGTATTATGCTACTTTTTTATCTAAATAAAGGAACTTACATCATTTCTTATAACTAACCTCCTCACACATACTCAGTGAGAATACAGCTGAATAGTTGTTAAATGGAGCAAACAAGAACACCTTAGCTGCATTAATGAGACTGTTTCCTTAAAAAAAAATAATGCCTCAAAATTTTTCTTATTCCTACTTTCTAAAAGCAGATCTATTTACTACTCACTAAGTACTAAGGAAAAGTGTTTGTCTATAATCAAAGCTAAGAAAATGTTTTTCTTTGTCCATGCTTCAGCTACCTTTTGTGGTCAGTGAGAGTTACAGCATTGAAAACACAGAATACATTTTAAAAATTCCGTATAATCTTTGATTAGACGTGTTCATTCAGAACAACAAGGTAATTGAGAAATACTTCACTAAAACTACCAAAAATATTCAGCAATATATTTAAAACTTCTATTAATTCAACTCATTAATCCTTATTAAAATTCTATTGCTTTAAATTAATTTACTGATGGCCATAATATGTTAAACAAATGTCTATTGGTGTGCTTGTGCAAAATTCCAACATACAAGATGGGTTCTCTCTTATCTCCCTTTCCCTGCCCCTCTCTTTTTGGCATTTTCTAGTTGTGTCACTTTGTGTAGGCTAGCTCATCTTTTGGAACTATACAGTTTATACAGCTCTACATGGAGAAAAATAATAGTACAACTTCTGTGAGGATTTGTTTACTCAGTTTGGAACTTAAAAATCTTTAAATTCTTAATGTCAATGTAAAATTAATTACAAAGTATCCGGATGTTAGTAAAAATTATTTGAGACTTTGGAAACGAGTGGCTGAGAGTTCAAGAGACACTAAGTGAAGAAAGAGTGGGAAATCTTATCTAAGATTAGATTTTATTATGTCCTAACTCTTGTTCCCAAGTATTAGGGGGTTCCATATGTCCTAGAAGAGCAGATATATAGAATGATATCCAAGGATTTTTTTGATACACTGATTTTGCCTAATTTTCAGTCATTCTTATCATTGCTTCGGTATTCTTCATCCAGTGGATTCGTATCTAAATTTTTCCATCATTCTATTTTCTTCCTAGCACCTTCTTCTAGTGCTATGACTATGACAAATCTCATTCATATTTTAAAATTTATCTTTTTTTCCTCCTTTGTAGAGCCACAAGGTTTTTTTTTCTGGTGTTTACGTTATCCACAGTCATTTTGTATTCTTTCTCTCCACTCCTCGTTATGACTCCTTCAGCAATTGAGTACCTTGGTCATTTGTGCCAGTTTTTGGCTATGTCTTTGCCACGTAGTCATGTATTTTCTTATCTTCTCTCCTTTTCCAGTTGAAAATCCTTAGAAATAGAAATGATGCTTACTCATCTCTGTATTCATGGAAATGCCTACCCCAGTACATTGTAATAAAGAGGACCATAACACATATTGGACACTTAGAATTTGATTGCAATGTTTTCAGTAGAAAATTCAGTCCAGCCTTTTCCACACGTTTCCTTTGTCTCTGATCTTACCAGTTTGTAAAGAGAAAACTTAGTCCTTACCCTCCTTTCTTTACCATTTGCCCCTGCTAGGCAACTCTCTGAAGTATGAATTACCATAAAGGGAGAACCACTGTGATTACAATCGTCACTTTCTCTCTGTGTTGGCTTCCACAGTTTGTTTCTTTACTGAAGCACTCTCCCAGTAGTCACATACCCTGCTAATGTTTACACTTATAATTATTCATGTCATTAACACATTTATTTTGCCTCTCATTAGAATACACTGAAATGTTAATACTGAAATAGAACAACAAAACCACAAAAATACTACGTAGAATTTACTCAGATAATCAGATAAGAGCAGAAGTGATTTAACTTCAAGGGGAGAAAGACAACTGGCATTGAGATAATTCTATCAGGTTATCACATTGCTTTTAATTTGTATGAAGAAAGTGATTGCTGGCGCTGACGTTGACACTATGGAAAAAACTAAGTGGGAATTAATTTTGCAAGGACTTCATGGTGCTAGGGAAAGCAGAAGCCAGGAGGTAATTGACATTTTTTTCAAAGGGACCTAAGATTAACTATGCCCTCAGGGAGTTTGTGGACTTATAACTAGGGCCTAAGAGTACTAGTGACATTTCTTTGAATAGATTTCATCATCCTAGCTATCTGAAACTTACAAGTTCTGTGCTTTGAGCCCTTGCACAAATTATGGCTCTTCAAAGGAGAAAGGACTCAGTTGTTTTTTGGGATGCTCATAGTGTCTTTCAACAATGCAACGAAATGATTTCCTTTATTTGTACATGTATTCTAGAAGTATTTAATGAGAATTTATTATACACATGTTTTCTTGTAGAGACCAAAGAGATAATTCTTCCTATATTTGCATGAACTTTCTAATGAGAAGAGATGGGTAGAAAACAACATAAATAAAATATACAATATGCTAGATAATGACCTTACAGAGAATGTCACACTTATGCAAATATCTGGAGGAAGTTAGGAAAAAGTTAATTTACATAACCAGAAAAAAGAACATGATACAGAGGAAGCACCACAAATTTAAGGAGTGACTGTAATTGGTTTGTACAAATAAAATCCAGGAGGCTATTCTGTCTGGAACAGAACAACTAGAAGAGAAACAGGAGAAGAAACTAGAGAAGTGAGATGAACCCAATTCATATTTGATCTTAGAAATTGTTGTTAGGACTTTAGCCTTGGTCTAACTCATATGAAGAATAAAGAAGATTTTTTTTGAAGCAGAAGAGTGACATAGTATGATTTATATCCTAACCAAATCGCTTATTTCTCTGTTGAAAATAGACATCAGGAAGCAAGCCAAGTATAAGGTTGGTTAGAAAGTCACTACTCAACTAGGCAAGAGGTCATGTATTAATGGAAGACCTTGGAAGTCATTGAAATTTCTTGAGATAGATATAAGGTGGTGTAGAAAAAAAAGATTTATGGATAGCTCCAAATTTTAAGCCTGAATAATTCTATTTCTTGTTAAATGGGGTTACTATTTAAAATGCTGAGGTAAAGAACCCTTATGGGGTAAAGTTACAATGGGTTTGAGTGGAGGAAGTTCTGTGATAGCAGTGTGATAGGAATGGTTTGGTTTGTTTATATGACAAATAATTCAGCATGATTGAAATATGAGTGAAATGAAATAATGAGGAAGCAGCTCAGGATCACACCGCTACTGAGATGGATTCTTGGGAATCCTTTGCAGTTTCCTGGACAGCTAAGGCTGCTTTGCTTCTATGAAAGGGACTTTTCTGTTGAACACACATCAAACTCAGGCTGAAGCTTCTCATCTTCCTAAAGGACCCTGAGGAGCTCAGTGAGTTTTCATCACTAGCCTTTGGGGTATTTTTGGGTTTTGCTGTTTTGGTTTCCCGCCCCCCCCCCCCCCCACACACACACACACACTGAAACTTAGCTGTGGAAAAGGAGTGAATTCCAAGTTTTCTGCCCCTAGAATTTAAGATGAGAGGAAGTAACCTACCTTTCAAGTGTGGATTGCTGTGATTTAAAAAAAGTAGGAGGCAAAAATAAAACAGGCCCCAAACTCATAAAGTCCAGTTAAAGAAATCTTACAAAGCTCACCCCGGTCTATCCTGCTCTTTAACCAGTAGTCAGTGGCCCACACAAATGCTTTATTTGATACTCCTTAATTTCTATATTGCCTTGAATCACTAGCATTGCCTGATACTTTTAGTATTAATAAAACATAATGTTTTCATCAAGGTATTTTCCCAAATGACAAGAATATGTGAATTGACCTAGAAATTAATGCCCCATATTTGTTGGATAATTGGAGAATTTCCCCACAGATGGACCAGGTAGAGAGAATATCCTCTTTTACAAATCCATTGAGGGTTAGTTGAAGTCTGACCATATAAGAGAGAAAAACAAATTGGTTTATAAAAACTTACTTGTTGAAGCAGATAGACTAGCCTACAAATTGCTGTTTTCAAAACCATTTACATGTTCTGAAACTGAAAGTCAAGGCAATGAAGAGCAATCGTCTTAGAATTGAAGTACCACTACCATAAGAGGAAAAGAATTGTTTACTTTTACTTTGCATTTTGAATCTGTCCCCTCTATTGACTTAATGTATGACCTTAGTCCAGGCAATTCACCTCCTTCTGTCTCATCTTCTTTTGAACTAGAATAATAGCATCAATTTTCTTTTTAAAGCACGTTAGGAAGAAAGGCGGCTTATTATAAAGAGCACTTGGTTACTGGAGCACTGCTTACATGAATATTTTCATGAATATTTTTGAAAAAAAAACATTCTGAATAATAAGCATTGAGTTTGGGCTTTGGAGGAACCTCTTGAATTGTCTGTAGTTCAGTAACTGATTCTGACTTTGCCACATCCCTGAGGATTTGTATTGTTCAGTTCTGTTGCTTTAGCCGTTGACAGATATCTATGGTCACTGGAAGAAAGCCGCCAGCATAGATGGTAAGGAGTAAGGAGAGACCTAGGTTTTACCCAGTTGCAAACCATTTCTTTAAAAAAAAATCCTAAAATAAAAAAAAAAATCCTGTCATAAGGAACATAGTCATTGTCATCTCTCCATTTTCCTCAGTAGAGCACTGTATATCTATCTCCTTTCCTCTCTCATCCTGACTTTTATGGAATAATAACAACTGAATAAAATAGCTATAGTTTCATGAACCATCCAATGCTTTACATGGTTTACATACTCATATGTTTATATAACCAGACCAAGGTCACAACTACATAGCCCAGAGTAGGGGAGGAAGAAGGAAGATAAAAATTGTGAGGCCTTTTCTTCTTCTCACTTCCATTTCTTCAAATTCACATATAATTAATGTGATATGATTTGTGATTCATTTATCCATCCATCCATTCTTTTGTCTACATGTTTTTGGCCAGCATACCTGCACTTAACTATATGATAGATCATATGCCAAGCACTGAGAATGGTATTGTTCTATTAAATCTGTCACAGTTCTGTTAAAGGAAGATCCTCCATTGGCCCTCGTTTATAGACACAGAAATAGGCCTGACAATGTTAAAATAAATAGTAGAAAATCAGAGAGCATCAATGCTGTGGCATCACATTATTATAAAACACCATTAGAGTTCTCTTTTCTTGCCTGGAGAAATATAAAAGTTGTTATGTTGGACTGAAAATCTAAAGATTACAAGCTCCACATGGGGCACGATCATGATGTGTACCTGTTTGCATGGAGGGAGCCGGAGGCAGACGTGACGTCAATGCTTGCACAGACTTTGCAGTCTTATACTCATCACATGAATGTGAGCCTCCATTTTACAAAATTGCTTCTAGATTTTTTAAAAAATATAATTTCTATTATCTTTAAGTAGTTGTACACAGGAGTTGCCATTCAACAAAGCAGTTTATAAGTATAGGGCACCTTGATCAACATTTTGAACTTTTTCACCCATCCCTCCCAACCCACCCCCTTTCGCCTACTTTTCTGAATTTTGTAAGACATACATTGAATGTTGATTGCATTCTCCCCTCCTTCTCCTCATCTATCTATTCCTTTCTCCTTGCCCCCACCCCATCCCTTTCAACTATCTGATTCCTGGTGTTTGTTTCATTTTGACTTTGTCTTTCTATGGAATTACACTTTCTGAGTTCCTCCCTAAATCTATAATATTTTAGTTAATACATGTGTACACACTTGCACACCACCTCAAGTATTTACATATATGTAATACTAATTCTAGCTTCCACATATGAAGAAAATGTACAACCTTTTTCTCTCTGGGCTTGACTAACCATTTAACATAATTTTTTCAAAGTCCTTCCATTTCTTTGCAAAAGATCCAATGCTATTCTTTCTAATGGACGAATCAAGTTTTAATGCTGTAAAAATAATTTTCCATAGCATCTAGGAAGATTAACATTGTTTATCATTCAAGACACACTGCTGGCAGTGAAATGATGTCCCTGTTCACACAGAGAGCAGTGTGCTGGGACACTGAGGCTGGTGCAATACACTCACCCTAGGAACACCACAGTTCTGTCATGGAAGCATTTGTTTCCAGAACCTGAATAATCTTCTACAGAGTTAAAGAGAGGGGAAGTGCTATTTTGTTGCCTCCACCATCCCATTCTCAATAGAAAAAAGAAACCTACTTCTCTTGGCAGGAACAGAAATGGAGGGTGTTAAGTTGTTCATAGAAATCTAGATCTTTACAGCTTAAGATTTAGTAAAAATTGATGCAGACACACTATCCGAATGATTCCTCTAAGAATAAAAATCTGTAACTTGCCTAAGGTTTCCAGAACATCAAGCTTTTGATAAGTAGATATTGCCTTATGTATACCATTTCAATCTCTTACCCTTCATTTTTACATTATACACCCAAAGCGTATATATGTGTATTGATAACTAACTAGGGAACCATAAATCTGAGTGTGCAAATGGAGTGACTGTAACTAAAATAACCCTGGAATCATTTGCAAACTGCAACATTTAAGTCATATATAATAATAGGTCCATAACAAAGTCACCCTGCATACCCAGAATCAGCTTTCATTTTGAAATAAAAAAGAAAGAAAGAAAAACTAAGAGACTGTGCAACAACTTCCCTAAGCATCTGTTATGCCAAAATGATTTTTATAGCATGTATAAAGCTGATCTAATTATGGCTTAACAGCAACTAATGACTGGTAAGGACTCCATTCAATAACAAATGTCCCTGGTATTCTTGCTTTAGAGGCTACTGCAGGGCTCGCTTATTAGGGAATTAGTCACTGACTAGGTAAGCACTAAGGGCTCAATCATGGTGTGATGAAACAGTTATTTTAATGTAGCTTCAGGAAAAGCTGGTAAATCTAAAAGCTAGGAGGTGATATATGGAGATAGGCAAACTGAACGTCTAGTGCATTTAAGCTGATAACTGGAGACTGAAAAGACCGCAGAGCTCAAATACAGGCTGATAGCCAGTGGGAACACAAGCAATCTTCTTAATTTTACGTCGAGTTTAATAACTAGATTGCACTTATAGAGAGATTTATAAGATCCTTCTGTGACTGCTCAACAAGAATTTGTAAGAGAATATCTCTTGTGTCTTAGGATTCTTCACACACACACATCACACACACACACCACAACACAAACATACAATTCATGTAACGTAATAATGTTTCTCCATTAATATTAGGTCTTCAAAAGGGCACAAAATACAAAAGTAAATATAATATTTTTAATTTGGGTCCATCTTAATTTTGCCTGTCTTCTTGCCTTGATGGAGCCCATAGTTTAGCAGTCTTTAGAGGTTTATGGTGCTTAATAACAATACATAGGATACAAATGTTCCCACATTTTAAATTCTTTCACAAAATAATCAGTTATTGTATAGGACATTATGGGGAAATAAATGAGAAATCACATACCCCAAGGAAGACTGAATCAATGGGCACAAATCCTCAAGACAGTTCTCCAAAATCCTTTGATATTGTACAGATCTGTGAAAGGACAGGTTCTGATTCAAAGGCTTAGACTGGGATGAGATTCCAAACTGCACTGTTTTTATTCCAAGTCCCCAGAAAAAAATCTAAAACACCTCACTTGAAAAAATTAATGCTACATACACCATAAAAATCTAAAATTCCCTTTATGAAACAAATACGAGATTTACCTTATATCAGATCTTCTCCTTCAACTTCGTCTAAATTAGAAATGTACCTACTACTCTAGAGTAAAAAAAAAAAAAAAGAAGCTTAGATTATCAAAAACAAAACAAAGAAATACCTAAGCCAACACCTCCACCCCAAAAGTTGTACATGTTTTAATAGTTGCATGCTTTCTGTCACTAGAAGATCATCCAGACCCAGTAGCAGACAGGGTTCCAAAGAATTATCATGGTCTATAAAACGCAGGCAAATCTGGATCAACAATAGAAATATGAAATTATTATGTCTAGTTTGAATATGACGTGAACAGAATTATTTCAAATCAATCTTAATTATGATTAAGTGCACGAATTATGAGTTGTTTTCGAGTAGCAAGCATTACGATACATGGATAGTGTGCAAAGGGAACACAGAGAAAGATGTGAATACTGATCACAAGGACTCTGACTTTCACCTGGTAAAGGGAGAAAGTTGTCTCTCCAGGGACCTCCTTTATAAGGGTTCTTTCTCTCATAGCTAATCCAACTCCAAAGACTCTTACCTTCCAACAGCATCCTATGGCTGATTAGGTTTCAGCACATGGGTTAATGTATGGGAAATAGAAGCCTTCCGAATAAGAAGAGTAGATAGAAGGCTCAGAGGAACTAGGCTTAAACCTAGGCAGAAAATAAGCAGACTGCCCTGTAGAACAAAATTTAGTCTACTGGCCTCAGCATTCCTTACGCTCAACTTGATTTCTGCGTTTTTTTCTTTACCTCACTAACTGAAAACTCAAAGTGCTGAGAACTACAGTGCCAGGAGCTTGATCAATTTTGCATCACATACTTACCCCTGGGCAGTAGGGAGTTGGGGCAAGGGGAATTTGTATAGGTAACTTCAAGGATTAAGAATGTGTGCCAAGAGTGAGGACGGAAGGAAGGAGAGCCTTCTCACCCAAAGACTACACATAATCAATTCATTAAAGAGAGAAAACGACACTAACAGGAAGGGTAAGTCAAATGGTGACCTACCAAAAGATTGACTAACTTATGCTTACAGGCCCTAAGTCAGTCTTCTTCATTAGTGAGAAGACCTAAAAGGAATGCATTCTTATAGGTTCATCATTTGAGCTGAAAGATGAGGCAGACTCCACAAACTGAAGGAAAAGAATGTTTTAGGTATATGTGCAGGGGCATAGAAATGGTAGTACCCCTATGAATAGGAATATATTTGTTATAGTTAAATTGTTCTCTGCATGGGGAACAGCTAAAGGGATAATGCCACAGAAATAAGAAGAAACTAGGTCAGAGAGATGAGATTGTAAATATGGAATTTTACAAGGTGATACCAAGGAGGAATTTTAAGCAAGGGCTTGCTAGGATCTGCTTTATGCTATAGAAGTCTAGACGGCCTCAGTGGAATGAAAAGGGTGGATGGGGGAGGTTCTCTGAATTTTTAATGCTGTTCCTTTAGGCTCTGGAGCAAATATTTTAAAACAACAATTTAATGTCTATTTTACAGTTTCAACAACCTCTGAACTCTTTGTTCCAGACTGATTTTCCAGACTCACCTTCCTGATGTGCAAACTTCTTAAAATTACATACCTTACCAATTCTTTCTACTTCTCCTCCTTTTTCCCCCTCCTCCTCCTCCTCTTCCTCCTCCTCCTGTTCTTTTTCCTCTTCATCCTCTTCCTCCTTCTTATGTCAGTACAGAGGTTTGAAGACTTGAACTCCACGCCTGAGCTCCATCCCTTAGCATTCTTGCTCAAGGCTAGTGCTCTACCACTGGAGCCACACCTCTAATTCTGGCCTTTGGGTGGTTAACTGGAGATAAGAGTCAAGGACTTTCCTGTCTGGATGTACTTCCAATCTCCTGAGTAGCTAGAATTATAGGCATCAGATTCATAATCTGTGTGTGTGTGTGTGTGTGTGTGTGTGTGTGTGTGTGTGTGTGTGTGTAAGAGAGAGAGAGAGAGAGAGAGAGAGAGAGAATGAGAGAGTGAAAGAGAGAGAAAGAGAGAGAGTGTGTTACAGAGCTTGAACTCTGGGCCTGAAAACTGTCCCTCAGCTCATCAGCTCAAAGCTAGCACTCTATCACTTGAGCCACTGTGCCACTTCTGGTTTTTTGAGTGGTTTATTGGAGATAAGAGTCTCACAGACTTTCCTGCCTGGGCTAGTTTTGAACCTCGATCTTCAGATCTTAGCCTCCTGAGAAGCTAGGATTACAGGCGTGAGCCACCTGCACCGGGCTGAGACTCATAATCTTATTTAGAGTATTGCATTTATTTCTGTATTGTAATGCCATTGTATTTAGTGGATTTAAGACCATATACATTTTTTTTAGGTAAGGGGTAGGTTTATTCATTGTTCTGGCTGGCACCAGGACATGCTGGCCCTCCACACAGCGGGGAAAGGCCTGGGAAAGGCCTGGGAAGAAGCAGGGAAAAAGAGCTGGGAAAGAGCTGGGAAAGAGAGCTGGGAAAGAGAGCTGGGAAAGAGTCCATATACATCTTTTATATGTCAAAAGTTTTTTTGTATTTCTTTTTTATTGTAAAGGTGATGTACGGAGGGGTTATAATTACATAAGTCAGGTAATGAGTACAATTCTTTTTGAACAGTGTTCATTTTCTCCATTTTTCCTCTCTCTATTGTCCTACCCCCTAAGTTGTAGAGTGCATTTCCAACATAGTATCTAGTAAGTATCACTACTCAATTAATATGGATCTTTTATGTAATAGGTCTCTATGTAACCCCATATGCATTTCACTGGGCTCGCCTTGGCTGAGCTGGCTATCTTCAAGGCTAGGGTTGTGGGAGGAAATCCAATGGTCCACACTCTTGTCTTCTCTCACTCCTAGAGGCTGTGCGCATCACTTGGATCATGTCCTTCTCCTCCATCTTCAACAATGTCTGCTACGTTCTAACATTACATCATTCTGACCTTGCTTCTGCCATTACCTTTGTTTCTCTGACTCTTTCTTTACCACTTTGGATAGCCCTAGTGATTACACTGGGCCTGCCCAATCATCTCAGGTAATCCTTTCATTTTAACTTACCTAATTAGCAGTTGTAAAGTCATCAACAATATTAATTCCAGTTGCCGTGTGCTCATAGTTACTGAGGGTTAGGACATGTCCATCTGTGAGGGAACTTAGCACTCACTAAAGATTCTCCCAATCAGAATTTCATAATTTCCAGGGAAAATCACAGGACTCCGAATCTGCTTTCCCCATGGTGGTGCTCCCAGGTTGTGTTTTATGCAAATAAGTTACTTGTGTTACACGTAAGTCAGTTGTGTGTAAGTTCTTTTCTTCCAAGATGTGCTTCTCTGGGTCTATAGTACTCAATCTTTGTTGCATGGGTCTTTTGAAAAGGTGCAGAATATCGAAATTATATACATACATACATACATACATATATCTATCTATCTATCTATATAAATATAGATATGCGCCCCTCAGTAGATGAATGGATCAAGAAAATGTGGTATATATACACAATGGAATTCTATGCCTCCATCAGAAAGAATGACATTGCCCCATTTGTTAGGAAATGGAAAGACTTGGAAAAAATTATATTAAGTGAAGTAAGCCAGGCCCAAAGAAACATAGGTCCCATGGTTTCCTTATTTGCAATAACTAGTATGTCTGAGACAAGCAGAAACGGTCAGATAAGTTGATGTTAGGTGAAATGAACCCCAAGATAAGGACTCAAATGGTTTTTCTTTTTTGCTATTGTTTCTAATATATTTATAAGATGAATTTTTGGTTGGTTTGTATGTCCCTCCCCCACAGTATAACCCGGTTTCACTGTATTTGATGTTGGTATAATTTGTGGAGGGGAAGGGAAAAAAACAAATCCTTTAAATAGGGATACAGGTGGACCCATTGCAACAATGAGATGTACAAGATGCTATGTTGAGAAATGAACTTTACAACTTTGGCACAGGGCAGGGGTTGGGGGAGGATGGGAAGGGATGGGAAGGGGAAACAAAGGAGGAGGCAACAATGCTTGACAAGAAATGTACTCATCTTGCCCATGTAATTGTAACCCCTCTGTACAGTATTTTCACAATAATAATAATAAAGAAGCAACTAATAGAGCTAAGAAAATTGGCCCTGAAATGCAAATCCAAGCCTCCTGTCTTCACACTGGATTTATATCTGCCATGTTCCCTGACCCATAGCTGCTGATGGGAGGTACTCTTGGCTCCATCACAGAATCCTGAAAGGAGTCCCCATGATTTATGAAAGCTTCTCATATTTCCCATCCCACCATTTCCTGACATTGTCAATTCTCTCACTGCTTCTGCAGCCCCAAGGAAAATGCCAGTTTCCACTTTGTCAGGTAAATAGGCTGATTGAGGCTCTAGCCATGGACTTCCCCCTTGGCTAAGAGGAAGAGAAGACAAGAAGGAAAGAGGGTAGGGGGAGGTGGGTCCTCTTCCAGCTACAGAAAGCTTTATCCCCTTCTCTCAGTGATACCCACTGTTCTGCTTTTGTTAGAAATCACTGCCAGCCTGGCTGTATCAACCTGCAATCTGCAGTCACAATCAGATCACACTCTTGTTTTCTGGGATCCTGAGAGGTACTGAGGTTTTGGAAAGTTATCAATGTAACACATTACAAAACTGAACTGAATGCCCAGGGAGAAACCCCCTGCCATGAACAACAGGACCCTGTGCTGATTAGCTACACTGCTCTCAGAGTTCAGAATGTGTGTTATTAAGGAAGTTCACACCTTTCCCCCTTCCCTTCCTGAAATTCCTCCCCTAGCGCCAAAGACTTTGGACACAAGATCAGTGTTTCTCAAGGACCCCATTTTGTCATTATATTTGCAAAGTATTTTAAAAGTTTCAGGGTCCTTTTAGTTGGGGGGTTTTAGTCAGCCCTCACAGTATTCTGTGTGATAGGAAAGCCAATGGTAAGCATCTTCTTCACAGAGGCTGTGGATCCCTATCTCGACACTCCCAGTGAGTTGCAGAACAAAGAACAAAAACCGAAGCATCAGTTCCCAGATTTGATTCTTCCCTGTGGCACCCTGTTCTGACCACTAGCTCCTGTCTTTTGCTTTTCTACTGATTTACTCACCTCCCTAGAAGGGACTTGAAGAATTAAAGGGGCAAGGGACTCCAGATCAGAGACTCATCTTTTAAAATAAAGTCTTCAGTGACAGCATAATGACTCAAAGAGTACTGACATTATTAGCCCAGGCTGTTGTTCTCAATAAAAATTCTTCTTCCTTTCCCAATTACTGGTGTAATCAATAAATATGTATTATCTGTCAACTTTGTTAACGGCTCTGTACTAAATGCTGAGAAAACCTGCACAAGAGAGAAGACACAGCTACAGTTGTCTATGGTAGGAGATGTATTGGATGGGAGAAATGGTGAAATCTTTTTTATATATATAGTTAATTTTGTTCTTAAAAGTTTTTTCTTTTTTTAAATAAGTTTTTTTATCATGAAAATGCTGTACAGAGGGGTTACAATCACATGAGCAAGGTAAATGAGCACATTTCTTCTCAAGCATTGTTGCCTCCTCCTTTGTTTTTCCCCTACCATCCCTTCCCTCCCACCTCCACAACTACACTCCCCCCACCCCCACCTAAACTGTAAAGTTTGTGTTTCAACATTGTGTCTTGTACATCTCATTGTTGCAATGGGATTAGGAAGCCAGTTGGGGAGGGAGGCGCCTTTGGATTATAAATGTCACAGCAGTTCAAAGAATGGAGTGAACAGCAATGAAACTTCAACTGAGGTCCATAATTTTTGCAGTTGGCAGAGAATTCTCATGACCACAATCCCAGAATTCTTAGAGATGTGGAGTGTTTAAGGAGGGGGGGAGTAAGAACACAGGCTTAGTTGTAGCCTTTTCAGTCCTTTGCTTGCTTGTTTTGAAGTTAAGGAATATTCATAACTAAGATCTGAGAGAAAACAATTAGCATCATTGCTGAAGTGCTGGCTGCTTTTAGATCTGGACAAACTTTGTCATTAAGTTTATCTTTCTACCTTTGGGTGGATGATAAGTCTCAGCCCACACCCTGGCAGAATCTTACCACTGAGCTCCTGCTCAGTCTGAATCCGTCATGATTGGATGCTAATCCAAATGATCAAGCTTCTCCCTACCAAAGAGTCTCTTCCCAGGATGCCAAAACAGCTTCCCCATCATGGTACATACACACTCTCAGAAGAAATAAAATGGTTTTGCATATAACACCATTTCCTAGCCCTTTGCCAGAGAATATAAATGTGTCTTACATAGAATCTCCATTGTGCAAGTCATATATAAGAACTCCTTTTCAACCCCTAGCCTAGGGACTTAACACTTCATCTATAATTTCATTCCTGACATACTGGAGACTGGATAGCATCATTCTAGTCAAAGTGTTATAGCTAGAGGTGACCGTCATGACAGCTGTCACTTACAGACCAAAGCATTTTCAAAGTGAGTGACACCTGGCCCTCAGCTATTCCTCACCATGGCCCTCTCCGGCCACGCTCAGCCTCCATCCCTGCAGGAGGATGACATGTTGCTGTGGAGTGACCTGCCCTGTCCAGGTGTGCCAGACAGTGGGTGAGAGAGAGTAAGGTTCCTTTAACCATCACAGTGTTGGGGCTGGTTCCTTTTGCATCACGACCTAGTCATCTCTGAATGATTCTCCAATGAAGTATTCTGAGTAACTAAGTGCAATAGATTCAATTCAATCCTAGGTCTGATTCTCTCTAGCCTCTACCTATTTTGTTTCAGGTTCTCAACTTACTAGCACCGGCCATCTACTTGTGGTAACTATGCCTTATTCTAAGCTTCTTTCTAACTGACAGCAATTTTTATAAACGAGCCCTTCAGAGGAAGAGAATTATTTGGTCAAAACCAAAAAGCCGGACTAAGTCCTGGGAATCTGAGTCACGAAGCAAATAGTTTAGATACAACATTGAAGAGAAAATGAAATGTACGTTGTCTTCTATAGACATACTACTCAACATGCTGAGATCCGAGGATTGCAGTTCAAAGTCAGCTGAAGCAGACAAATCTGTGAGATTCTTCAATTAACCAACAAAAAGCTGAAGTGGAGGTGTGGGTCAAGTGGCAGAGCTTCAGTTTTGAGTGAAAATGCTAAGTAAGAACACAAGGTCCTGGGTTCAAGCCCTAGTTCTAGCACACACACACACACACACACACACACACACTAAGGGAAATATTTGTTGCATTAGGATACCCTTTGGAGGAAGTTAGCTAAGACACAAATCCGGTTCTTCTAAATGGACCAATATACTTAGGGTGGAGTATGAAAAACTTGAGGCTTTTTAAAGTATTTTTTTTCTTTCTCTTTCTTCAAGGTACAGTTTCTCTCTCTTCCCCTTAGAGTTCTGGCTCTCTTGCTCGTTAGATACCGTCTTCATTATTAGAGTACACTTTGTTGCCATAGTAATGCATTCTCACTCTCACATTTTATTGCACTTCTAGTTGCTACAGGCGAAAGAAAAGGGAGGGGAGGGAGAAGCATGATTTTATTTTCTCTGCAGTAGTCAGGCCCTCTCCTGATCTGAGAAACTTTTAACTCCCCCTAAAAGGAAGCAGTCTTGCAGCCAAGAATAGCATCGGTGGAGCCCTGCATGCGGAGACAGATTGTTTCTGTCTAGGCTGTGACTAGCACCGTGCAAGGTGCTTTTCTGGACCCAGGTGGGATTACATCATTCTGTAATTACATAATACCTCTATTAACTTTAGACTTTATACTAATGAGGACAAAAGGGTAAGGAGGGCTTCTGTCTTCAATATAGGCTAAAAAGCAAACCCAGAAATTGAAAACCTCCACCAAGGTGTCTGCCTAAGGTCATCAAGGCAAGGACATAAAGGTGAGCATGAAACCAAGCGATAATAATAACATCTTACATGAGCATCTATCTTTACATGTATTTACCCTCTGTGATGATTTCAGATTGGTAGTTTCTCTGTGCATGTGTGTGCACATGTACATGTGTGTATGTGTGTGCATATGTGTGTGCATATGTGTGTGTGTGTCCATACTGGCCCTTGAATTCAGGGCTTCATGTTCTTGCTTGGCATTTTCAGTCAAGGCTGGTGCTCTACCTCTTGAGTCACAGCTCTACTTCTGGCTCTTTGCTGGTTCATTGAAGGTAAGTGTCTCAAACTCTTATGCTTGGGACAGCTTCTAACCATGATCTTCAGATCTCAGCCTCCTGAATAGCTAGAATTAAAGACATGAACTACTTGTTGCAGGTCTGGCTTGCTTGCTTGCTTCTTTTTTAATCTTTAAAAGTTTATTACAAGAAATGCTTATACTTAATGGATCACAGAGTGTTCTGGCATTTGTCAATTGAAAATATGTTGCAAATTGAAGTAGATATCTCAAGCTTTTTATATTTTGAATTATGACCAAAGCCACAGAGAAAGGCAAACAGTGTTTTCCAACAGTCCCAAACCAATAACATCCTTACAGAAATGCTTATGAGACCAATTCTGCCTTTTTCCTTCTTATATAAACTTATGTATGTTGATTCAAACAGATACAAATATACCTATCAAATGCAACTATTGCTTTGTCTCCTATCCCACAGTACAATTCCTTTGCAACCTGCTTTCTAATACTGGCCCAAATCCAAATGTGTGTGCTGAGATTGTGCCCAGAAAATTTGTCTGGAAAGATGTCAAAAGCTGCCCCTGTGACAGAGAGCAAACTGGAACAGGGATATGAACTTGAAAATAATTAAGTATTGGAAAAGGAATATGCTTTTATGACCAGATTGAAATGAAAGAGCTTCATCAAGAAATGTGTAGGCTAACAGATCAGTGAATCAAGAAAATATTGTATATGGGTAAATATACTATATATTTACATATATGTATATACATATATACTACATACTTTATTACTTATACACACACTGGAATTTTACTCATCTCTCAGAAAGAATAATGTGTCACTTGTAGGGAAATGGAGGACCCTAGAAAAATTTATGTCAAGTGAAGTAAGTCAGGCTTAGAGAGACAAATGGTACATGGTTTTTTTTTTCTCATATGTGGAAGTTAGGTCTAAACCACAAACACCTAAGAAAACATATGCAAGGTTTGAATGCATGTATACACAAACAATTTGGCAGCTTTGTTTCCAAAGTATCTGATTTTTAAAACACTTTTTTTTAGTATTTTTTTTTGTCATCTTTAAGTAGTACAAAGGGGTTACCATTCCACAAAGCAGTTTATGCCTCTTGAGCAGTGTCACCCCTTTCAACATTCTCCCCCACCCCTCCTACTCCACCTTTCTCCCCTCACTTTTCTTTTTTTGGGGGGAGGGGGGTCCGGTCATGGGGCCTGAACTCTGGGCCTGGGCGCTGTCCCTCAGCTCTTCAGCTCAAGGCTAGTACTCTACCACTTGAGCCACAGCGCCGCTTCCAGCTCTTTTCTTTTTGCTTATGTGGTGCTGAGGAATCGAACCCAGGGCCTCATGCATGCAAGGCAAGCGCTCTACCACTGAGCCACCTTCCCAGCCCCTCTCCCCCACTTTTCTTACTGCATATGCTTTGTCAATTTTTTCAGAAGCTTCTCTCATATACCCTCTGATGTATGTGCACCGAATAGAACCTTACACTGTCTAACCCTGCTAATGCTCCATATGCATCAGTTTTATCCCTCTAGACTTATCTTTCTATTTTTGGAACTGCAAATTCCAAATTCGGGGACAAGCCTGAAGAGAGGGCTCAAACACTGTAGACTGATCAAGGCCTAGATTTCATCCAGCCCACCACCTATATTTTATACAGTTAGAACCGTAACAATCTGTTTGTCACAAGCCAGTGATGTTCGTTATTTGTATCTTAAAAAGTACAATTAAGTGTTCCTCCCTCATCATGATATTAAACTTTATAAATACTTCTTAAATATTTTTGCAGGAGGAGAAATCTGCTACTTTCAACTGTAATTTCGAAATGTTCAAATATGTATAGACAAGCTGCTGTATTTTATATAAATGAATGTATTCATAGAATAAACTTTAAATTTCAGAAAACAACACAGATTGTAGAAGTTTAAATTCCTGTGCATATTCCAATAGGAATGAGTAATGTGGCCATTTTGGGAAGAATGGCAAATGATTGAGGAGGAGTGAGTTTCTACACTTACTTAAGACTGCTATTTTGTGGAAAGGCATTTGTGGTCTGGTGACTCAAGACTGGGAGCAGTAGATAGATACCCATTCTGTATTCTAAACTATGCTTCCATGGCTCCATCTGTTCAGAGCTCTGGCTGAGATCTTGTTTGTGTAACACTGCCCTCTACTGGTGGAACCAACCCTCCTCAGTCCTTTCATCTTTCAGAAGATTGTAAGGGACTTTAGAAATTACTTCCTAGGTGAGGAAACTTAGACATAGAAAGCATAGGGGGTTATTAGCACTTTATGACAGACCAGTGAAAGAATGATGCTTTTTTTTACACTGAAGTGACTATTTTCCCCTCAAAGTATACAAACTAGGTTTTCATATATTATAACAAAAACTATGAATATGATCTCTGAAACTATAGGCACATATGTTAAGTAACTAAATGTCTACCTAGGCATCCTTTACTTGTGCTATTTAAATCTAGGTCATATGGAATTATTCAATAGTTGTCATACAGCTTTTCATTGTCCTTAAAACTACACAAATTCACAGTTTAAAAAATGGTTCACCATTTGTTGCTTCAAGATTCTTTATTTTCAAATAGAACATTATCTTGAGGGTCTCATGGTATATACATTCATGGTTACAATTGTGGGCATGTTTTTATTTCTACCATAGGAACTAATTTTTGTATTCTTTGCTCTTTTGGTACATTTTACTAATGGCATTATGTTTAACTCTACTTGTATAAACAATCTGGGTATTAGGAGTTTCATAGAAGTAGACAGAGAAGGGTGGTGAAGGAAGATCTTGTCAAAGACAAGAGAAGATGGAAGGAAAGACAAGAGTAGATGGAAGGAAGGGAGGGAGGAAGGGAAGAAGGGAGGAAGGGAAGAAGGGAGGAAGGGAGGGATGGAAGAAGGGAGGGAAGTAGTTTACCTTTTTCTCTTTGTCATTTCACTCTCAGATTATATAAAAATTTAAAAACTGCTAATTTGAAAACCTTAAGGTAGTAGTCAGTCCTTGAAGTTGAAGTGAGACATGTTGGTACACACCTATAATTCCAACTAGTCAGGGAGTGGAGGCAGGAGGACCTTAAGGAGTTCAAATCCACTCCCATCAAAGGTAGTGGTGCAGCACTGTATCAGAAACAAAATAAAAATAAATAAATAAAGAGTTTGAGGCCCAGATAGTGTGTGGAGAACTTGCCAATCATATATAAAGCTGGTTTTAATTAATTACTAGTACTGATAAAACACAAAACACTTAAAGTTGAATTTAAAGATGAACATAAAAAGACTTTGGGTTTCATCCTTTCTCTTAATGAGAAGTCACTATTTGTACTCTAAATGTCAGTGTGTGCTCTTTCTTGCAATTATTTATTGATATTAAAAACACACGACCCTAGCTGTGGGTCTCCTCTCTTTATTTTTATGTTTTTATATTTTTTATGTTTTTAACTTTAATACACTTGCCACTTTACTATTAAAAAAGTGTGTGAAGACATGACAACCTAATGCCAATCAGTTTTTACCCAAATCTCTGAATTTGCAAGAAGATCTAGAATTCTTGAGTTCTTCTCTGACATTGATCTAAGTACTTTGCCATGCACAGTATTTCTATATAGTCTTTGGACACAAATTATTCCAGACAGCAACTAACAGACGAAAGAAAAGTTGCATGGCATTGCTTGTTGTCTGCCCATACTCCCACCAGACACACGCACACACATGTATGTGCATGCAGGGGTCTCACACACACACACACAGTCTCACACACACACACACACACACACACACACACAGTCACACACACACAGTCACACCCTTACACACAGCCAGTCATGGCTTTGTTGTTCTCACATGGGGACACTGGTAAAGTATTCCACAGAGCGACCTCTCCTGAAGATTCAACTTTGGTTTCTTCCTTTCTTTTGAGGCTGAGAGGGGAGAACACTTAAGATGAATTAATAATGGAGAGACCCCATTACTGTCATTTACTCCCACACATGTAAGGATAAAGAGGCCCATCCTGGCATGAAATTGTAATACTGATTACCTTTCTGGGCTCACTTTAAGTCCAATCACTTAGCACAACCCATCTGCATTCAAATACATGGAAGATTGCAATTTCATACACTGAGACAATACAATTCATCCTTGACACTACATTTCCTATCAATTATGAGTCATAATCTCAACTATTAGAGGAAGAACAGCACATCAACTTAAATACTGCTCAAGGGACCATCCTGGATTGTTTTATTTTAAATGATCATCTTTGAGTACTTGAGGGTTTCAGTTCAACATGTAAGTTTGTGAGTACAATGATACTATTTCTTTATAGTTTCTTTTTATTTTTTTTTATTTTTTATTTTTTTGGTCCGGTCATGGGGCCTGAACTCTGGGCCTGGGCACTGTCCCTCAGCTCTTCAGCTCAAGGCTAGAGCTCTACCACTTGAGCCACAGCGCCACTACCGGCTTTTTTCTTTTTGCTTATGTGGTGCTGAGGAATCGAACCCAGGGCCTCAGGCATGCAAGGCAAGCACTCTATCACTGAGCCACCTTCCCAGCCCTATAGTTTCTTTTTATATCTTAACATTTTAAGAAATTATTTTCTGCCTTGTCCTTTTGTAAAGTTAAAGGAATTCTAAAAACAAACAAACAAACAACAACAACAAAACCCACAGGTGATAAAATGCCATGCCTTTCTGGTCTCAGTTTCTTGCCTACTACATTAAATCCTAATTCATCAGTCTTTATGTAAATTGGTTACCTTTGTGGACATGTTTTTATTTCAATCATAGGAACTAATGTTTGTATTCTTTGCTCTTTTGGTACAATTTAATAATGCCATTGTGATTAACTCTACCTGTATCAGTCTTTATGAGATCTACAATATGTTTTTACATTATATTCAAAGACTTGCTTAGATAGAGATACACCTCAAGGAGAAGAAGCAGTGTAACTGAGAGAAAAAGCTCTCAGTGTAACTGAGAGAAAAGAGAATATATCTTAACCTTGAGAAATCTTCATATGCATGATGAAAAATGATACTCCATCTCTTTCCCCTGTCTAAAGGTACTGCAGCAGTGTCCATTCAAAAACAACAACAGCAAAAACATGTTTTAGTTAAGAATGCATTTTGCTTCATATTTATATCCATCTCCCTTTTTTGCAAAAGAGATTATTACAAAGGACAAGGAAATAATAAATGAATGAAAATGATGAACAGTCTCTCCATTTGTAACATATTCTTATTCATTCAATCAATAGCATCTAGAAGATGCCAGGCATTATTCTAAACTTCAGGGCTAAGTAATCAATGCAAAAGACAGAAACCCTTCCTCTCTAACAACCTACATAACAATAAGTTTTATTTGCCAGGCTCCAGTGGTCTATACCTATAATCCAGCTACTCACGAGGCTGAGATCTGAGGATCCCAGTTCAAAACCAGCCTGGGCAGGACAGTCCATGAGACTCTTATCCCCAACTGACCACAAAAGCTAGGAGTACAACTATGGTTCCAGTGATAGAGCACTAGGTAGCCTTGAGAATAAAAGCTCACGGACAAAGCCCAGCCCAGCCCCCCCCCAATTTTTCCATTTTGTGATCTCATGTTATTCTCTTATGTGTAATAGTATGTGATTGTTATAATAGTATACATACAGTTTATGCTTTTTTACTTAATATGTCTTGTTTCCATGTGGCCAAAATGTATAATGTATACATGTAGTGTCACCATAATGTTTCATGGAGTTGATTCACAGTAATATTACTCAGTCCCCTCCCAGTATTGGAAATGTTTGCCAAACTCTTAACCCATAATTGGATGAATATCCTTGTGTGCTTACACTATTTCTCTTAATTTCATTTGCATAAATAAAACAAAGGAAGGATTTCTGGTTCAAAATATAATAACATGGTATTAGTTGAATCATTTAGAACTTTTTTGGGGGAGGGTGATTTTTAACACATAATTCCAGAGAGGGAGTGGGAGAAGAAGAGGAGAGGAGAGGAGAGAGAGAGAGAGAGAGAGAGAGAGAGAGAGAGAGAGAGAGAGAGAGAAGGAGGGGTAGGGGCATGGGGAGGGAGAAGGGAGGAGGGAGAGGAGGAGAGGAAGAAAAGGATGAAAGAAAACCTTCTGAAGTAATCATTGAAGATGCTGTGACTCCACAGAAAACTGGGCTGGGTTAACCCTAGCCAAGCAACATTGACCAAATAAAATTCTAATAGGTTCATTCGCCAAAGAGATGTTGGACAGCCCCAAATGTATGTGTTTGTATGATAAAGAGTTATGTAGGTGTTTAGGCAAACCAACAATTGTCCATTACATATATAGAACTTATGGTGAAGAAGACAAAGGAAAGGTAAACTTGCCCTGAATCTTCAGGAATTTTGATCTAGCTTGACAGCTATACATGCCCACTCCTTGCACTCGAAGGAACCCTTTTTTTCTTTTCAATTTTTTCTGATGAAGAAACTCAGGCTCAGACCTACACTGTCACACGAGTAAACCACATACATGAGGTGCAGTGAACTTGTTCTGGCCCCGAGTGCTCAGTGACGTCTTCAGATCTGTTCTTGTTTAGCACTGCAGTCTTCTTCAGAGGCCAAACGGCATGGAGAGGGTAGAGGGTGGTGTGTAAATTAGGACTCATGTGTGTGAAATTTATGTAAGTGCTCTAAGAGTTGAATCTGTATTGAGTTATGAGAAAAGAAGCATAGAGGAAAAACTATTTAGTTTGAAAATGAAAAGGCTCCACATACAAAGTAGTGGGTAAGGGCCCAGTGTGCCCAAATCTGTATAGGCCACATGGATTTACAAAGGCACTGGCTGTGGAGTGGATGGTTTAAACGTGATCTAATCAAAGGTGGGAGGTCACTGCCATTCCTTCCCCAGGGGAATGGCATAAAAAAGAGCGCCAGTACATAATCCGTAAAAGCAACATGTCTAGGGATGCCTACAGACTGACTGCTTTTCATTATTCTGAGCTTTCTTATTTGTTATGAAACCCCAAAAAATGTCCTCGTCTTGATTCTCAGGGCAGGAGGAATATTTACAAACAACAACAACAAACCCGAAGCAGGATCAATCTGATGGGTGATAGAGAGTATCCTAAATGGGATATTCAGGAAACTCAGCAGGCTTGACCCTCTCTATGAAGTAGTAATGGAAATGCAGAATCAATAATCACCAGGAATGACTTGGCAACTCTTTATGATAGGGAAAGTTTGTCCTGATCCTGGATTTTCCAAACCAAGTCTGAATTCCAGACAATTAGGCTTCTAATCACTAAATGAAGCAGTATTAACAATCCACTGACATTTCAACCTAAAGGCCAGAGAGTACAGAGGGTATTGGACTTGTTGCTTGTCTTTTCCTTCTCTTTAAATGGAAGGTTATTGGAAGTGACATACTAGGCAGTAGGCAGACGTGCTCCTTGGAGGATTTGGGCATGGCCTTGATTAGAAACCATTTCCAATTGCTCTATTAGAAAAATAGAATCAAATAAAGCTGTTTTAAGAAAAGGCTTCTTTGCCAGGCACTGGAGGAGATGGAGATCTGAGGATCATGGTTCAAAGCCAGCCATGGAAGGAACATCAAGAGACTCTTAACTTCAGTAAATCACTCAGAAAACTGAAGTGGCACTGTGGCTCACATGGTAGAGCACTTGCTTTGAGCTGAAGAGCTGAGGGACAGCCCTCAGGCCCAGAATTCAAGCCCCACCACTGGCAGAAAAGAAAAAAGAAAGAAAAGGCTTCTTCACTTTATATTGTTTTCTCTCCAATCTAGGACTAGTGCCTGGATGGAGAGAACAGATGAATGGACAGATAGATATGGATGAATGGATGTCAAATATCTGACCAGTAAATGAATGGCCCAAATATACTCATTGCTCATCAAATATGTGATTATTTCCTGTTTGTTGGTTTACAAATGTTCTGTCTCTGAATCTTTGTGATTTAGCAAGTAAAAACAGTGTTTTTGTTTTCCCCTTGCAGAGAAGGAAAATGCAAGAAAAGGAAGAGAAAGGGAAAAGAAGAGAGAAGTACAAACTTGATCATACGATTACATGCAAATTAGGCCTTCATTAACCTAGTCATTTAAAGTCCTGTCAATTTTAAGAACAGTTTTGAAATCTATAAACTAAGTAAAGAAATAAATCCCATCATTTTGTCCCCAGAGGTCTCCTCTTTAAAAATAAAGAGATATTCATCCAAAAGACATTCATCATACACTCTAGTGGATGGAGTGTAGGTCCTTCTTTTGGGAACTTTATAGCAAAATTATGAAACAAAGACCCAGAGGAGAACTGTGAAAACTTAGAAATCTTACATAATCTATTGCTCCATTAATGGTTAAGTCTTATGAAAATTTAATCAGCCATGAATCTATCAACTCAGACTACTCTGATGAATATATGCTTCAGTGTCCATGTCCTAAAAAATCCTGTGGATAATTTTTAGCTCTGTATCTAAATCCATGCAAGCATTATCAGAGTTGGGAGAGGTTTGAAGGGAAGCACATAGAGCAAATGTTTGTGGAAATGAAATACAAATGTATGCAATAACAAGAGAGTAAGAATATAGATAGAGCCAGATGCGAGTGGCTCACGCCTATAATCCTAACTGCTCAGAAGGCTGAGATCTGAGTATCACGGTTCAAAGCCAGCCTGGGAAGGAAAGTCTGTGAGACTAATATCTCCAATTAATCATAGAAAAAGCCAGCGGTAGCCCTGTGGCTCAATGGTAGAGTGCTATGCTACACTTGAGCCAAAAGGAGCTCAGCGACAGCACCCAAGCACCGAGTTCAAGCCCCAGGATGAGCAACAACAAACAAACAAACAAACAAAGAATATAGTTTGAAAAAAAAATTCCCCTAATTGGAACCTTGGAGTCTTTTGTTCTTAGCATATAACCAGAGGTTGGGAATAGCACCAAACTTGCAAAATGCATACCTGGTTAGAATCTTAGTAGCTCTCAAGTATAGCTCATTACTAGGATATCTTACACATCCAAACCAGATGACATAAGATTAGTTACCTCAAATATCCATCCCACATGTCCATTGAACTTTGTGTAAAGAGCTAACTGGAAATGTTAGATAACAACCCAAGAAGATGAATGTCCCCAAAGTCAAAGAAAACTCTATGAAAATGGGTAGTAGTATATAAATTTTAAATGTTCAAATGTCCTTAAGAAATAAAAATGTAGGGCTGGGAAGGTGGCTCAGTGGTAGAGTGCTTGCCTTGCATGCATGAGGCCCTGGGTTCTATTCCTCAGCACCACATAAGCAAAAAAAGATAAAAAGCCGGAAGTGGCGCTGTGGCTCAAGTGGTAGAGCTCTAGCCTTGAGCTGAAGAGCTGAGGGACAGCACCCAGGCCCAGAGTTCAGGCCCCACGACCGGACCCCCACACACACAAAAAAAAGAAATAAAAATGCATGTAAAGTAATTATAAGAAATGATAAAAAGGCCTTGGATTAACATTCTATAATTCAAACCTGATAAATGAATTCCTTGGTATTTGAATAATGAAGAGCCACAGCAGAATTTATTATCTAATACACAGAGCTGTAAATGCTGGTTTAGCATGAAGAATTCAGCATAGCTGTATTGTCTTCCTGAAGAGGCTGACGTAGTTTTCTGCTTCGTTTAGGAGAGAAGAGTACATAGGTGAATCAGAAATCTATATTTATGGTTCTATTTTTATTTGATACCACAGCTTGCATGAGAATAATATCAAACATTTTAAAGACAACTTACATTTTATATTCTTAGTGTTTAATATTTTAAAAAAACTTCTCTATGATATCATCTTGTGTTCCTTATCTCCTTCTAAATTTACCCATTCAACAAACATTGAGCTATTAATGCATGTCAGATGCTATTCTAGGCTTCGAGCATGTAAAGATAACTGATATTAACCATGCCCTGTTGGAAATCATAGGCTTTTGAAGAGTCATTTAATTTCATTTAATTATAAGTGTAGTTCAGGGAAATGTTAGCATCTTGAAGACAAATCCTCTGAGGTTGTTATGGACATAAAACACAGAGGAAGCATAGAAAAATTAAACTGGAGAAAGCATTGAATATGTTCCTGTTTATGGAAGGTTAAGGAAAAACTAAATTTGTTTTAAAATGAGGTATATGAAATGAGAAATGATCAGATTATATTTTAAAACAATACTTTGATAGCTGTTGGGAAGATGAATTGGATTAAGGCAAAATTTAAGACAGAAAATGGGGAAACTTTTGCAGCTCCTCAAGAGATATTAAAATAAAAGAATGGAGAAAAGGAGAATTTGCTACAGGCATCTTTAAAGCATAATGGAAAACAGTCTAATAAATCTCTATAGAATGAAAAGTCATATGTGTTTGGATTATGAGGAAATAATTAAGGGTTGATAACAGTATAAACATCAGTATAAGAGAAGAAAGAAAATCTTAGGGAAAGACAAATATGTAAGGGGCCAAGAAGAAGAAGAAAAGCCACTGAGGTATCTATAAAAAATTATGGATATCACTATGTTTTGTGACAGGCAAACACATTGAAAGCAATGAGAAATTTGGTTCAAGAAAAAGTTCTGATATAATCTGGAAGAACTCTTCCAAGCAATTTAATTTAATTTTGTAATTTGCAAGATGAAAAAAGGTCTTGATCAATGTACTTGGTCATTAAAAGGCACAGCTGAGGACTGAGCCTAATGTTTGGATTCCACAGCCATTATTTTCAACAACACTGTGTATGATTTTCAATATTTAAGCATTAATGTTGACATTCCACAATATCTTTCAGTGTCTTTGTCAGCTGGCTTGTATCTTGTGGAAATCACCTTTTTTTGCTAGCCTTGATTAGGATTCAGAAAACCAAAGTTTACAATATGTGTGTATACATGTATACATATATGACATGGCATGTTATATATGATATATATAACATGATGAGTGTAAATGTATATATATATTTGCAGCTTAGCTCCCAAAACGTAAAATTAAGGCTTGGTCCAAATGATATTTACAATTTGTTTTTAATCTCTAAGATCTTAGCTATCTAGTCTAATAGTCACAAGCAACTGTAATTAGCAATCTCCACTATGTTGGGGACAGATGCATGAACAATAGGCCACTAACAATTGAAAAGCAGTTCCAAGACTTTCACAACTCTGAAGGACTGTGGAAACTCTAATGCTTCTTAGACATTACCTGGGGATGGATTGGTCTGTGGCTTTTACTGACAATAATCATTCTTTTCACTGGGTTCTGACAGCAGACATGTTACTTTGCCCTATCTGCTATTTTTCAGTTTTTATGTCTTTAGGGAAAGCAACTGACCAAATTAGTCTTTTTGCATACTCTTAAAAATTCATGACAAAACTAAGCTGCAGCGCTGCTCGATTTCTTATTCATAGCTGGTTATTTTAAAAGATCTTGCATTTTCCAGAGACATTATACAGTGCTTATCTTCCTGGAGAGGGCAAGAATGTAGCCCACCTATACCTGACAGACTGAGTTGTGAAAGACTACAATAAATTTTCCTTTCTCACTTTCCCACTTTGTGTAGACCATCTCCAAAGGTACTTTCTGTTCTATGACAAAAAACAAATGTCTCAAACACAAAACCCCTGGAAGGGCTGTTGTAGTAAAGAGGGCTTTTAATAATGTTGTGACACTTTTTGGATGAATGCTTTGGTAGAATAAACACAAAATGCTCAGGAAAGAATACAGGAGGCTTTAGCTATTTGTATGAAAACTGCCTGTGTCTATTTTCTACTAATAAAATTATATATAAGGAAGGTCATATACTTAACATATTTTTGCTAACACATTTTTACATAGTTATCTCCAATTTGGATGGGTAGGGTTAAATTGAAAATATAAATATTGATATGAGGAATGGCTATTACAAATAACTGGAAGGAGAAAAATACACTAAATAAATAGAAATACTCAAATATGATCACCAAGTGCAAAGAAAGAGTTTCTTTCTTTGGATATGTTTAAAATTAGAATGAGTTTCTGTATGTCCAAAGTTATTTAGATATCTTCTTTCCCAAAAGCTGGCAGAACTATTTGACCTCTAGCAGTTAATTCCAACATGTGAATGCATGATTGTATAATAATATTGTTATCTCATCTAAAACTCTTATTGGCAGATGGAAAGGTTTGTGTGTGGACCTTTGGAGTAGAGACTGAAATACCATCTTACACAAGGAAAGTCAGGGCAGTATTTCTGGCGCCTAAGCGCACAGTGGCATCATTAAAGAGAGCTCATACCCTAGTAGTTTGCTTTCCTCATGCCTAATTTGATATATGGTAATGAGTATCTGCTAATCTCCAATGTAATGGGAACCTATTTGTAGTAATTACAACCTGGAAGAATTTAGAGTTTTTTTAGTGTTGGGATTGAGGGGAAATAATTTCAACTCTTGTGTGACAATCACTCATCTACATTCACACACACATACACAAAACCCACACTTTAAACTCCACAGAATAATAAACTAATAGCAGTGTAAAACTGTTTGTAGCTATATTTAATGGTGAGTTCTAACATGATGCCACTGATTCTCTACCTTGGAATGCATTACTGGCTCTCCCTTACATGGAACGATTCTTTTCCAGCCAATTCTAGATGTAGCCCTTCGGCAGGTGGTTCTCCTTGTAGGCTGATGTAGTCTGGCTCAAGACCCTGACATTCATGTGCTCTTTTCTAAGCCTGGCTGCCAGTACTAGGGGTGTGGCTTAATTCACAGGCATTGTTGACCAGAGTGGCCTCCTGCCATCCAAATATCCCCTTTTCTCCCAGCATTACCAAATGTTCCCTTCTCTCACTGCATTACCTGAGGAAAAGCCATGGCTTAATATCTCCAAATGGGTTCAGTAATGAGGGACAATGCATGATGTGAGCCAGGTGCCTTGAGAGAGATGTGATTATCTTGGCTGAAATTATCTGACTACAGGTGTCAGCACCTGCTGCACAGTTAAAAGCTGTCTACATGACTGCTTTTTACTCTCATCTTGAAACAGGTCATTTGGTGCTTGAGTCAATGGAAACATGGTCTTTGGCCTTAATTTGCCTTCCAAAACAGGCGAGCAAAATATAGGCCCAGGATGAATAGCACAACCCACTTGGCTTACCCAGTCAGTAAAGAAGCAGGCATGAACATTTGGAATTAACATTACAAAAGCTCACATTTTGCAAAACAACTTTCCAGTCACAAATTTTTAGATTGTGACCTGAGTAGCATCTTAAAATATGGGGTTCTGAAAAAGGCATACCTACTGGCCTTTCACTTTTTTTTGCAGTTGCTAGAGTCAGTTTTCTGTTGCTAGGACACCATAAGGAAATCAACTAAAAAGTAAGAGGAGTTTGTTTTGTCTCGTGGTATCAGTCCCATGGTTGTGTGGAGACCTGTAGTCACATAGAGCATCATAATAGCGTCACATAGCAGATGAGATGGTGGTTGGGAAGCAAAAAAAGAGAGGAAGGAGCCAGAGTTCCCATACACCCTTATAAGGCATAACTCCAATGACATAACTTCCTCCCACCAGGCCCCACTTCCTGAAAGGTGGTGCTCTATGCAGGCTTATGTTGTCTGGCTCAGGACCCAGCTGTCCATGTGTTGTATTCTCTGCCTGGCTGCCAGAGTACTGAGAATCTTTCTTACCACTCATTAAACATTCCCTTAGCACATTCCTGTTTGACAATTTCCTCTATTGCTCTATTGCAACTCCACCTGTGGTTTACAGGAAAACTAACATCAAGACAGATCCTCGAACTAATCACTAATCTATTAGTTCATTTAAAAAAATTCCCACAAATTTTATTTTTTTTTTTATTGTGAAAATACCCGACAGAGGGATTATAATTACATGGGTAAGGTAATGAGTACATTTCTTATCAAGCATTGTTGCCTCTTCCTTTGTTTCCCCTTACCATCCCTTCCTATCTCCACCCCACACACACACCTCCTGCACCAAAGTTGTAAAGTTCATTTTTCAACACAAATTTATGTGCTAAAAAAAATTTTTATGTACTGAAACCTATTGGTTCACTAAAAAAAAAAAAAAAATCCCACAGCTTTATATGTGCTAAAATACTTCCAAAATACTGACATAATCCATTCTAATTACACAGTGTACTTAATTGCACACATTCTGGTTTTCTAGGGGTAGTGAAACTCTTTTGAGGTCAGTTTCTCATTCATTGAGAACTGCCAGTCTGGAAGCCTACTCTCCCACCATGGTCTTGCAACAAGTTTCCAGTAGAGTCAGTCCTGCCATGGCTGTGGATAGGATCTTGCCCACATATACTGAATTTTCTTTCCCTGCCTGTCTTGCATGAGTTTAAAAATCTCATTATCCCTTATTTTAAAAACCAAGTCTCCATTTCCTTTCTCAGTTCGGTAAACTGGATTTTATATATATATATATATATATATATATATATATATATATATATATATATATATATAGTTTTGGTTTTGGTCAGTCGTGGGGCTTGAACTCTGGCGCTATCCCTCAGCTCTTCAGGTCAAGGTGAGCGCTGTACCACTTGAGCCACAGAGCCACTTCCGGTTTTCTAGTGGTTTATTGGAGATAAGAGTCTCACAGACTTTCCTTGCCCAGGCTGGCTTTGAACTGTGATCCTCAGATCTCAGCCTCCAGAGTAGCTAGGATTACAGGCATGAGCCACTAGTGTCCCTAAACCTCATTCTCTTTTAAAAGTAAGCTTAGTGTACTGGTCCTAAAACATACACACTGCTTTCTGCTCTGGCTATGACCTGCCAAAGGGTGGAAGCCATTGTCACGCTATTCTCTATTCACGGTGTGAGTACACCACACAATGACATACCAAAGACCCTTGATCAATAATTTCTAACAAGCTGTACGTCAATTAGGTACAGCTGCTTTCAGAACTGTGTTAGCTCTTTTGGCCTCTAGCATTTGGTAAATAATTTTTGCAAAGCATGAAATTTGTCCTGTCAACTTGAAAGAATGAATATCTCCCCCAAGCACATCTAATTTTTCCAGGCAATGTGCACCTTCCCCAACAGATTCAGCTCCTATTGTTGCCATAGAATTTTGTCCTATTTTGACATGGCTGGAATTTCCCAATTCTGTACAAACTGATATTTTCCAACTCTGTCCAAACTGAAGTTTCAGGCTGGTGTGATTTGTCTTAATTTTAGAAGTAGATTTCTTTGCTGTCTTTCTCGGTCCTCTTTCTACCTTGCATACAGATAGGAATTGTAAAAAGAACTAAGGGTAAGAAGCATCGTCAACTCATGTTGGATAGTTTTTTGTTGTGGTGGTTTTGGGTTTGTTTGTTTTTATTTTGTCGGTTGTGGGGCCTGAACTCTGGGTCTAGGTACTGTCCCTCAGCTCTTCAGCTCAAGGCTGGCACTCTGCCACTTGAGCCACAGCACCACTTCTAGCTTTTTCTGCTTATGTGGTGCTGAGGAATCGAACCCAGGGCCTCATGCATGCAAGGCAAGTGCTCTACCACTGTGCCACCTTCCCAGCCCGATCATGTTGGTTAGTTGTAACATACTGTTACTGATTTCTATCTATTCATTAGAAGGGACCTGCTAGCATTTTGCACTAGATTGGACGACCTCATGAAAAATAGGAGTTTACAGTCCTCTCTGTTTGAAGAAAAGGGACCTAACTGTGTCTCTAACTTTGAACCATTGGAAAAACAGAAGTGGAAATGAGAGTTTAACTGTACATATAACGGTGGGAAGACAGAAGTAAGGGAACAGAAGAGATGGGGAGAATAACCACAATGATAGCAGGCAGATAAGCAGTAAGGTAGGATGAGAAAAGCAAGAAAGTATATGTCTTTGTTCAATTTCCTGCCAGCTGTGGGAACCAAAGCATTTTAAATTTTCCTAAGTTAAAATAAGCCTTACCTACATAGCGATACTCAGGTCTATTGATAACCACATTACAACTCAGCAGATTCAAGAGCTGAGATCTAGGATGCTCTGTATTCTCAACACAGACATCCAAGCACAGGGCCACTTCAACCTGGAGGAACAGACAACGTCTCTTGGTCACTTGGGACCATATAAACTACCTCAAAAGTGGCCTTCCACAATTTGTTGTGAAAATTAACAACTATGTTCTGTAAAACTATGGACAATGTGTGACATTCACTAGATGTTTTCTCTTACTATTTCTCTTGCTTGTCCTCTTTCTCAAAATAGATCACATTCTCAATATCTACATTCAAGTCTCTGACTCTTGCTTCCAAAAGATCACCTCTCCTCTCAGTTTCAATATGAAAAATTCTCTTGAAAGGTGTCCTACAGACCTGACCAGAATCACTGGATCAGAATAATGGGGACTGATCTTCATTGTGACCAGGAAAGGAGTCAGGAGGAGTACAATCAATCATCTTTGTCTCCTCAGAAGATGAGTGGCTTAGGAAACATAAAAACAAATATTCCACCATATTCCTACAAATATTGAGCACTTGCCGTTCACTTAGACTGATGGAAATACAGCATACACAGAGACAGAAAGGAAAGCATTGAGTTGTGAATTTAGAAGATACAATGTTTTGAGAGTGATTACATCTAGCTGAATCAGCAAATATGATATTAAAATGGCAAAACTACTTATGTTTCCCTTGATGAAAGTCATTTCTCCTCTTAAATCCAGATTTTTTTTATCTAGAAAATGGGATGTCTGAATAATCAGCCAGTGAAGTTCCCTTTTACTCGTATGTCTACAGTCCTTCCACCCATCAGGGCATCTCTTACCCACCAATCCATCTCTGTCTTTCACACATACTGTTAGATGCTTAAGACGCTTAAGTCTTAAGCTAGGAAGTGCTTATTGAAAGTCTATGGAAGAAAAGGTATTGTGGGCATAGTGATATATGCAAATAAAGTAAGTGACATTCTTTCTCTCGAAATTGTTAACAGTGTAGTTGGAGAAGACTAAACACAGTGCATGAAAAAAAGACAAGTACTAACACTGCAGCAGAGACAAAAAACAATGCTGGAACAACTAATGTATGGTAAAGAGTATTTAGACTTTGGGATAAGTCTAAAGACATAATCAGGAAGTATGGGAAGATGGCTGCATTGAACAACAGAGATTTTTCTTCCTGGAGCCTGGGAAGGGCCATCATTGGACTGGTAAAGAAGACAGCTAAACACCATCTAAGCTGGAGAAAATGCCCGAGTTCCTCTTCTCTAATACTACTTGTGAATTGTTCAGATTTATAGTATTTCTTACAACATTGTCATTTTTTCATTTATATTGTATAAAAATGAAAAAATGCTGACATAGTATTTGGGAGTAACAGAAGTTACCTGAAAACATTTGAGGCAACTACTAATTGCATTCATCTGCTAATTAGCACTTTCTTTGTCACTGACTCTAACTCCAGATTGGATTTCCCACTGGGAAATCAAAGTAAAACAAAACAGAAACCATGCAGAAAATAACATGCTAGGTGCTATGAGAATATTTGAAAGAAAAATATATGAGACATGTTGATATCATGCTAAGATTTGGAGATGGGTGCACCCTGAGGAATGGGAACACACTTGCTGCATTGTATTAGTGGTCACTGCCTTGCTGGTTAAATAAGTCTCCTCGTAATTGATGATGAGACACATGGCATTAACAGCTCATTACACATCAGTTAGTATCTGAAGAGGAGATTGAACAGAGCAATGAGTGAAGTAGAAATGTGATGGCCTTGGAGGATCTAATCATCAGGATCTGGGAAAGTCATGCTTTTAAGCAATGTTTTAAATAGAGTTGTGCTGAAATTTCAAGTGTGTGTTTAAAAGGCACAGTAGGGTATTGGTCAAAGTGCTACAGGATTGAACTCCAAGAAATGGAAAAAAGAGTTTGTTTTATCGTACAGTTTGCAGTTATTTCTTTTTTCCTTTTTTTTGTCCTGTCATTTTTTTATTTCTGTATCCTTTGTCTTGATATAAGGTTATCTGATTTGGGGGAGGGAAGGGGAATCACAGAAAGAGTGGGACAAAAGGTGAACCAATTCAACAGTGATACTCATAAGACACTACATTGGAAATGAACTTTACAACTTGGGGGCAAAGGAATCGGCTGAGGTGGGGAAATGGGAGAAAATGAGAGGGTAACACTGTTCAAAAAGAAATGTACTCATTACTTATGTAACTGTACGCCCTCAGTACATCACATTTAAATAAAAAACTGTTACTGTCATAGTTCTACAACATGAACTCCAGTGATCACACCAAGGTTGGCAAATTCAAATGGGGCAGAACCCACTAATTTCTGTCACATAATCAATAAGGAGGCATGAAACATAAAACCCATGCCTACAGCATCTTGCTTTCACAGAACAATGGTACCTACAACACACGTGTAAAGCTCTTCTGTCATTTTTTGTTTTACTATGTCCCTTCAATTTTTTTTTAAATTTCTTGTTACTTGGATTTAAACAGAGTACTTGTACTTGGTAGGCAGGCATTCTGTCACTTGAACCATCTCCTCATTCATTTTTGCTTTATTTTATTTAATTATTTACACAGCATCTTGCTTTGTGATTTTGGAGTTTGTTTATTTGTTTGTTTGTATGTCCAGGGCTGACCTGGGTTATGCCTTTTTTTGTATTCCTCAGAAATGGGATTACAGATGTACACTAGCATAACTACCAACCCCAGCTTACTTGTTGAGATGAGCTCTTGCCAGCATTTTGCTTGGGTTGACAGTAGACTGAGATCTTTATACCTATGCTTCTCTCCTAAATGGGATTATGGAGACATGCCACCAACCCCAGTTTCTTTGTTGAGGTAGGCTAACTTTTTGCCAGGTTTGGCCTCAAGCCCTGATCTTCCTTATACCTGTTTCTGGAGTAGCTGGAATTACTAGTGTGTGCCACCATGCCTAGCCCCACAGGTGGTCTTTTTCTTTGTTTGTGTTTTGCTTACTAGTTTATTCATCTAGTTTCTTTTATTCAATTTATTTTATTTCTTTATCAGACTATCACTACAGAATAAGACATGTGATTCATTTTATGTATTAGAGTCTTCTTGTGATTGTTAAAGAAGACTCTTAAACCATTGTGCACATTGATGACAGAGAAGTCTCTGTGATGGCCCATGCTTGCCTGGCCTCATCTTCTAGTGGCTCAGGGGATTGCACAATAACAATGTGCTATTAGATTTAAAATTATTGGAAAAGGACGGGAGAAATGAGGAAAGAAACAAGAAACCAGACCAAACGGCACTTGCTAGTCAGTTTAAACCTCAATATCATTACTGAAGCCTAAGGACCAATAATGGGAATTAAAGCATATTTCAGGGGAGGGAAGCCCTGTGGAATCTATAAATGCATAGTCTCAATATCACAGGTCATGGATGGCACAGGACTCAGCTTGTCCCTCTGAGACCCTAAATAAGCTTCAGCTTCAGTCTCTTCTGAGTTCGGTTGGCAGTGTACATCAAAAGGCATAATGAATTTTCATAACCTGTCAGAGGAGCTTCCCAATGAGGAAATTGTTTGAGATTCCTTCCCCAGGCCCCGGAATTAGGCTGCTTTTATTCAGGAGCTGACCTACTGCATGAGGTTCATTGTTGGCAAGGCTGATCTGAGGCTACCAAGTGCCCTCTGTAGTGTGAGCTCTGGCATCAGAATTATGCAGGGTCATGCATAGGCCTTGTGGTACCCTCACTATTCATTATGCCCTGTCCAAATGGAGATCCTCAACAGCTGGCCTATGATCTTCTAAAGGTAGAATGCATGCAATACTGAGTGACCGAAATATAGTGCTTAATAGTTATTGAACCAATGATACAGCCTTAGGTAAATATTACCAACATAATCTGGAGACATGAATTTATATGTTTTTTTGGGGGGGAGGTCCAGTCGTGGGGCCTGAACTCTGGGCCTGGGTGCTGTCCCTCAGCTCTTCAGCTCAGGGCTAGTGCTCTACCACTTGAGCCACAGTGCCACTTCTGGCTTTTTTTCTTTTCACTTATGTGGTGCTGAGGAATCGAACCCAGGGCCTCATGCATGCAAGGCAAGCGCTCTACCACTGAGCCATCTTTCCAGCCCCTGAATTTATACTTTTGAACTATGCATTTACAAACGATTTCTTTTTCTTTTCTGTCTTTCTACACCTAACCTACTTCCTTGACTTTCTTGTATAAACAATTGTCTTCAAAAACTGGTTTGTCTCTTCTTATCCATCCTATCCATAGTTCATGAAGTACTATCCATATGGAATTATTTTTCCATCTATCTACACCTTGATGAATTTGTGTGTGTGTGTGTGTGTGTGTGTGTGTGTGTGTGTGTGTGTGTGTGTGCGTGCTGGTATTGTGGCTGAAATTCAGTGCTTATTCTCTCAAGGCTGGGACATTACCACTTAAGTCATGCCTCCACTTCCAGCTTCTGCTAGTTGATTGGGAATAAGAGTTTCATAGATTTGTCTGCCCAGGGTAGCTGCACACTTGATATCCTCAGGTCTCAGCATCTTGAATAGCTAAGATAATAGGCTTGAGCCACTAGCACTCAGCTCCATGCTATATTCTAACAGTCAAGGATCCAGCTAAGAGCTCACCTTTCCAACAAGAGCATATTCTATTTTTATTTGCAACACTTCTTTGTATCATTTGTCAATTTGGATAGGTCTTGCCTTTTTTTCTCCCCTTTGCTATCCAAATTATTATTTTATTCTCCTACTAGAACATATTTTTACTAGTCTTTATCATTTCCCTGATAAGCTTAAAAGTTTTTTTTTCAAGGAATGTACCTTATTTTAACATATATTACCAAAATGCCAAGCTTAGATTGCAGGTTCAAACATCAACACAAATTGTGCATAGATATGCTTTTAAGTTTTACCTAATTTCTCATAATCTGGTGGAGAAATTTTGATCAACTGAAAATTGGAAAACTATAAATTGATAGTCTTGAATTATTGTAATCATATTTTACTTAGTAATTCCAAGGAAGAACACACTTTCTATACACTATATATTGTGAAATGGTATTTGTTACATACAATCAGAGTTCTGGTTCTGGGAATGAATTCCACCGACTTTCTCTTTCCTCTTTGTCTATATTCTCTGATGCACCAGGGGCCAGGAGACTTCACAGAGAAGGAATCATCAGTGGTCAGCAATGCAACATAGGTCAAAACTCAGAGATGGAAAACATGTGTCACCTTTTGGTGGAGCTGTGGCACAAGAGACTGTGCTAACACCTGTTTGTCTTTCCTTCTCTCTCTGGCATGCCACTAGCTGACCACAGACATAGAAAAATCATAAAAATAGGTAGCTTTTAGCTATACAACTAGAGAAATGAAAATACAGACTATAATGTTGAGAAAGTGACAGACAATAAAGTTCTTTGTGAAGTTAACTCATCTCAGAACTGTACTTTCATGGATCTGATCCTAATTAATGCATTTACCTTTGAGAAGTAAGCTAAGAATGGAAGGATCCCAGAATGAAGTTTAAGCAGTGCACCTATGGGTCAGGTCTAAATAACACTGAGAACATGTTGCAAATTGAATAGACCGTGAAAACACTGGCCATAGAAAATGAATTAAATACTGTCTTTCTTCAGAGGACTAATGTCTGAGTCTCTTAAGGTAGTATGTAAAATGTGCTAGTGCTAGTATACAAACAAATATGAACCTTCCACTGGCATCAAAAAGAACATTAATACAGAACAACTATGAAATGATACAAGTATTAGTATTATTTACAAACAAATAGGCAAGGTATCCACTGATAAGCCTAGCTGTAAGCCTAGCTACTCAGAATACTAGGAGCTGAAGATTGAAATTTGAAACCAACCTGAACAGGAAGGTCCATGAGACTATCTCCAATTAACCATCAAAAAGCCAGAAGTGGAGATAGGCTCAAATTGTAGAGCACTAGCCTTAAGCATAAAACCGCAAGGACTACACTCAGACCTTCAGTTCATTTTTAAAAACTTATTTCATGTACCGCCAAACTTGCCACCTTAATGGCACAAGACAGTGATTTTTCGTATACTCAAGGTTGTGAGTTCATCATTACTATTAATTCTAGGATGTTTTTATTACTCTAATGAGAAACAACATACTGTCAGCAGCCATTCTTGTTCCTCACTCTCACCAATGCTAGCTCAACTGTTTTACCAGTTCATGAATGGCCTTAGTAAATAATATAAGATGTATATGAAATAAAATGAGTAGTAAAGGAGTAATAAGATTATATCAGTCTATGATATAGATTTCTCTCCTTTGTAATATGATATGAGTTCTTTAGATACTATTAGATACTTTTAAGGCAACAGGATGCATTGAATGGCAAAGATGAATGAGAATTTTCCAAGGCAAACTTAATCTGTAACCATCACTGATCTGGAATATTTTTTAAATGTTAGGGGCTTACCTAGTAATGAAATGACTATTGCAGTTGGTAAGCACATGCGTTACTTTTTAATAAGTATCAGGCTATATATCATTTTCCATAAACACTAGGATTAGTGGAGGTTTCTGTTCCTCTATGTCTACTCCAACACTCAGTTCAATTGCTCTACTTAATCATAACCATGAAACAATTTCGGTAACAAGTAACAAGTAACCACACAACAATCACCTACTGGTAGTGGTATTCTACTGCAGGTTGCGTGTGCATTTCCCTAAGGATGCTGAGATCCTTTTCAGTTTATTAGCGATCCATACATCTTCTTTGATGATAAATTTGCTCAACTAATTGTCCTATTTGTATTTTTTGCTTATATCCTGTGTCCATGTCCTTTACCAACAACATCTTTCAAATGTTAAATCTGTATGGAATGTCATTAGTTAAAAGTCCTTGATATAAACTTGAACAGCTACTTTAACAGGACTTTAAACTACCAAGCTTCAATGACCTAGCCTTATTTCTGAGTCTGGAAGTAAGCATTTTCTGTCCAAACTCAGATTTTCTCAGCTACTTCTTGGCTAGGTAATCTCTTATAAATTGCTTAAATTCTCTTTTATAAAATGTAGTGATACTGGTAGCTGCCTCATAGTGACTTTGTAGGAATTAAGGGATTTTATATACATAAAACACCCACAGGGAATGTTTACACTCTCTATGGTGTTATTTAGTAAGTTCATTGTTATTTACACACTCCTGAACGTTCAGTTTATCTGTGATGGTCTGATTAGCATGGCCAGCTATGAGGAAGAGGAAACTATGTTCCTGAGGTTTAGAGGAAAGAAATTATGGGAAATAAGTGGAGATCTCTGGCCAAAGAATTACTAACAGAAACATCCAATGACGATTAGGATAGCTGGGTTCAGGGTAAGGAACATAGTATATTTTACCATTTCCCTCCCAACAGAGAAGTTTACTTGAATTAATCAGTTTATTTATTTTGAACCTACTTGAATGGCCCAGGCTCAGGTTCCAGCTCAGGTAGTTTCACCTAGCATTTGTTACCATTGCTGATGATCTATCAGAAGGCTTTATGGGCTATGGCATAGTTTAGTGGGGTATATCACTATACTCTGTAGAACGACATACTAGAACCTAGAATGTGTGAGGCACTGAGTCGATTCCCAGAAAAGGAAATTGAATTATAAAAGCCTTTAACCATACAGCACAGCTTAGCACTGCATTCCATTGTGTGTTATTAGTATGTGCGCTGGAGGGAAGGAACTAACCTGCACTCATATACAAGGTACAATGTTGGGGACATCAAAATACTTGGAAAAGATTAAATGGTTAATGAACCAGATACCAGTGGCTCATATCTGTAATCTTATCTACTCATGAGGCTAAGATCTAAGGATCAAGGTTCAAAGCCATTGGGGGCAAACAAATGCAGAAGACCCTTATTCCAATTAAGCATCAAAGAGCCCAAAGTGGAGCTATAATTCAAGTGGTAGAGAATCAGCCTTGAATAACAATAACAACCACAAATATAGAGTAAAAGCACAAGGCCCTGAGTTCAAATCCTAGTACCTGTACACACACATTCACACACAAAGGTTAACCCATCCATCTGTAGATCTGTGATAAAACAAATTATTAATGTTTTATGTATAAAAGCAGTGAGGCAGAGAGCAGTTAAGTGATGAGCTCTGGATCTCACAGCAAAACCAACTGGAAGATCCAGAAGTCCTCTTGACTGTCATCGAGATGATATCTAAGAAATGCTGGAAGAGAGAATAAGTCATCTGGAGCAGCTTCATAGCTATCCATCTTAGCTCTAATTTATAAACCAATTCATTTTCGTTTTTCTACTTCAAGTGGCATTTTCAAGGCAGTGAGAGAACAGTTTGAAAAATTGTATGACCATGGTTCTTTTTTTTAACTATAGCATAAATATTAATTCTATGATTTATCTTTTTTTAAACCTGAAATTCATAGAAATAATTTTCCTTTATATGTTTCCTTGATATAGTTATCCTAACTCTGCCCATGGTGGCAAGTGTAGCTGAAGAGCTTCAGGGGATGTTTTCATATACATTATCAACTCTCATTTGCTTTGTCTGGCAATAGGTTGCTATAGATGTTGTAAACACCAAGTACAAATGAAAGGGCATGTGCCTCAATTCCCTTTCTTCTCCTCCACATCTCAAGTCCCTGCATCCTGGTATTCATTTGGTTAGATTGTGAGTGAGTTGTTATGAGGAGTTTCACCATTTGAACTGCTTCCTGCATATACCATCTTCCGGTTAACACAATTGTGTACACATATGAAGAGGAGAAAGAAGGCAGTAGAATGCAGCCACAATATTCAAAGCATATCCAATAAAACTAGGAAAATAGAGGGGATGAGTGGGCTTGGGAGGGATGGAGATGAATGGTGAAAGCAATGATATTGATTAAAATGCATGGCATTAAAAAAACTGACATGTTGAATGGTATCCCCTTTATGAAACCACTTAAAGATAATAAAATATAATTGTTAAAAGACATGTTTATCATTTCCTGCATACATTAATGCAACTTTATATGCATGATCTTTACCTCTTCAAAGACCCTGTGAAATCTACATGGACATTTAAGATTTGTGCATGGTGAGCCTGCTAGAAGTAAGCTATAAGTCATATATTAAAGGAAATTTACTGGTAGACAAATTATTTGATGTGTGAAAATGATTATATTGTAGATGGTGCAACAGAAATGTAATTACCTTAAATAGAAGGGTGAGCCAAACTCTGACCTTGCCTCAAAGAAGAAAATTTAATTTTCCTTACTATGGTGTTTATAGATATGAAAGTTTTCTCATACCTATGTACTAGTGGTTTTAAAGTGTAACGACCATACAACACTGCTCTAACTGAACTCTGTGTCCCACTAATTCATCGAATGAATCTCTAAACTTCAGTGTAACTGTGTCTAGAGATGATAGGGCTTAGAAGGACCTAACTAAGGTTAAATAATACCATGAGGTACAGATGATAGAATTGGCATCCTTAGAAGAAAAGATAATAATGAACTTTCTTACAATATCTCTGGTGCTTTTCCCCTTCCTTCTTCCTCTCACCTTCTCTCTGCTATGTTGGTACAATAGGAATAAATCAACCACCAAGCCAAAAAGACAGGCCCCCACCTAGTATAGTAATTATGGAACTCTTCTCTCCTCTCAGACTTGTTAGAAATCAAGTTAGATAATTACCCTCAGAATTGTTAGAAAATCAATTTTTGTTGTTTAATAAGTCAATTAGCCTATTGTATTATGTTATCACAAGATCAGTCTAGTAAGTTAAGAATTTTAAAAAAATCTATTTCCCAAAACTCGATACAAATTAATATCCACATACTTTGTTGTGGAAAAATTTAGAGACGGACAATAGATGAAGAGCTAGATAAAAGAGTTGATTGCAGATTTCATTAAGGCTTTGAGTAAGAGCTTTAGTGACGTTAGTGCTTTCTGAATACTATGATATCAAATATTAATAGATCCCAAATTATTGCAGAAGATAAGAGCTTAGAAGTTCAGGTGCTTGATGAAAGATTTATCAACAGCACACATTCTCCAGAGAAGCCATTATGACCAATGGAAATTATCTTCTCAGGTATTTAATGATTTCTTCAATTGTCTAAGATCCAGAGTACAATTTCAAATCTCTAAAAGTGGTCATTAACCATTACCATTACCTAACCTGAAAGTAATAATTTTTTAGAAGTTTAATAAGAATAAGACAAATTGTCAGGTACTTGTGGCTCACAGTTGTAATCCTAGTTACTCAGGAGGCTGAAATTTGAGGATCAAGGATCAAAGCCAGTTGGGGCAAAAAAAAAAAGTCCTTGTGACTTTTATCTCCAATTTACCAGCCAGAAAGCTGGAAGTAGAGCTGTGACTCAAGTGATAGAATACTACTAACCTTGAGCAAAAATGTTCAGGGTTATCACCCAGGCACTTAGTTCAAGCCCAAGGACTAAAAAGAAGCAGTCATCCATTTGTATACTACAGAGTATAAAGGTAAGAACTGGATGAAAGAAGAAAGACCAGACATAGCTGGGCTATACCAATAACACTGCAGAAAGTCAGGCAGAAGGCAAAGGCTACAAAATGGATGCTATATCTAATCTGATTATTTCCCAGTAGGAAAGTTACATATCTATAGACCAAGAGGAAAGTAAATGCACACTAATTACAGATATAAACATGCTGGCAATCTGTATTGAATGGCTCCATTGGAAAGCTTCTTAAATGACCTAATATGGTGAAGCCTCCCCAAGGGTGAGAGAAGTTTCGACACCAAGTGTTTTGAAATATTCATGAAACTATCAAGTACCAGCGACTGTGATTTTGCTGTATGCTCTATGGCAATGTGAGAGCATCCTTCTCCCTTCTACTCAGGCAGTTCTGAGAATAACTCATAAACAGCCTACCCCAATTCTCTCCTTCATTATCATCCATCATGCTTAGCTATTTTAATTTAGCACTGGCTGTATCTTGCTGCCAGGAGGGCCTGGGTAATTCCACAGTGACATCACTGATTTCTAGAATGTAACCACAACATTCACATGATGCAGTTAGAGGGCGAACTAAAAGGACATTTTCTGTGTTCGCTCACAAAACCTGTGAAATCTCAGAGCAGTCCTTTGTTCAGGTGTTTTTAAACTCCTGCATGCGAAACGTCCCACAAAGGTGTGGGGAGGGTGAGTGAAACCTTATATATAAATGACAGAGTGCCTAAAAAGTCCACAAAAATTAAAAAGTATGCTAATACTTTAACTCTTCAAAAATCATTTTTCATTAAGAGCCTATATATTCCAGACAAGTAAGCTTTCCATACTCAGTTTAATTTTCAAGAAAAGCACATCTGGTCCAATAGACAACCACTTAAACACACTGTCTAACATAAACATAAAATTCAACTGATAATCTCTCTCTCCTTTATCTCTCAACTCTTGACTTTCTCTTCCTATCTTCTCTCCCCTCCTCCCTTCCCTTTCATCTTGTCTCCCCCTTCCTTTCCCTTTTTCTCTTCCCTTTCTTCTCCCTTCTTTCTCTCCTTCTACCTTTCCCCTTTTGTTCACATTCCTTTCTTCTCCCTTCCCTCCACCCTCTCTCCTATTTTGGCCCCTCTGTAGTAAAACATTAGACGAATTAGAAGAAACATACATTATTTTGGGTATCTGGTGGAAAAAAAAGCAATGGCTTAGGGATCAACTATGTCCTGTCACTTAATAGATGCATTATTGACAAGTCACTTAACTCATCTGATTATACGTAAAGCAAACAACTTAATTTGATAATCTCTAAAGGGCCCTTGGAGACCCAGGAATAGTAAGTAATGTATGATTCCTGTAGGTTTATTTGAAAATTATCAAGGGCTTGATAAGGTTAAATATCATCTCATTTCAAAAATAATAAAATGTGTATCAGTTTCATATAAAGGTGTTGTCATATTTGTGTATATGTGAGCATATCAGTGTAAATAGATGTATATAGATACAGAAACATGACAGCTTTAAAGGTCTTTTGAAAGAGATTTAACATTTAACAATGTTAAATACCAAAATTTGACATTTTCAACTGTAACCCCTCACCTTGACACTAAAATTAAATAAAAGGCAGTTTAAAAAGAATAGACAACTGAGAAGACAGTAATGTGTCTCAAAATTCAAGGGTCATAGTATACAACTGTGGGTTGCATTGCTAATGTATATATAGGACTTCTATCATCGTTCTCTAAACAATGTAGTATAACAACCATTTACATAGCATCTGCACTGTATTAGTCATTATAAACAATCTATATTATGTGAGAAGATATTCCTAGGTTATATGCCAGTCATACACTATTCCATTGTGTATTGGGTTATGTGAGAATCTGTGGGGTTTGATATCTACAGGGGTTCCTGGTACCAGTGTCCCACTAATATTAAGGGACCATATATTAAAAATAATAGTGTACTGAAATATATGGATGGAAGATAATATTTCAGTAAAACTTCAAAGAAGCAATTAATTACTCAATGTAGGTTGGAATAATGAAAGAAACCGAAAAATGAACTTTACAACTTTGGCCAGGGGGAAGTAGGGAAAGAAAAAAAAAAAAAAGAAACCTTCATGGTATACATTTCAGGAGTTAGGGCATGGATAGATAGAAGTTTAGGGGCAAAACAGTTTAAAGGAAATGGCAAGATGTTAGAAGATTGACATAACAGACTGGTGTAAAATTTGGTGTTTAGTCAGATGGAAGAAGATAATCTGGAAGGCTAGGTGACCTCATAAGTTCCTATGATTGTCCAGCATGAAGTATTGAGATCACTTAGGTCAGAAGCCTTGGAAAATAAGTTAGGGCCATACCAAATTCCTATGGGACTTAGTAGAGACCCTACCACCAAATTCTAGTTTTCTTTCCAGTGACTTCTTCACTGGCAATAATACCTTAAGATGGAGTCTTGGCCTATTCTTAGAGTGCTTGCTTAGCATGAGCAAGGTCTTGAGTTCACAATAGGAAAAGCAAAACGGCCAAGTATATCTCATTTGGGAGTAGTCTCACATGCTATTTTGTTAGCTTGGAAATTTCTCTCTGAGATATTCCCATGCTTCTCTGATGACCCTTCTACCCTTCTCATCACAAGCCATTGCCTTCATCACCATATGAAAACATGACATAGGTTTTGTCTTAGTGTGTTTGGGTCACTTTAACAAAATAACATTGATACTACTTAGCTTATGAGCAACAGAAATGTGTTTCTCCTAGTTCTGGAGGCTTAAATGTTCAAGTTCTACATGCCAGCATGATCAAATTTTGAGACTTTCCTCCTGGGTTTCAAACTGCCACTTTCTGTCTACACCCTCACAAAGCAGAAGGGTCTCAGCCCTTCTAGGAGGGCACTAATCCCATTCACGAGGCCAGAGGTCCTGGACCTAATCACCCTCTTCCCCCCCCCACCCCAACCTCAAAGGCTCCACACAAAGCCATTATCTCTGCAATTAACATTTCAACATAAGAATCAGGGGAGGGGCATAAGCACATGCCTATTTGCATAAATAGTAACTCTTTCTCAACCAGCATCTGGATTCTACAAGAAGTTAACTTTTCATTCTCTGGGATGAAAGAGAAGTTTGAAGATAATTATAAACAGGTAGACATATGATACTGAGGTTCAGGAACAAAAACCAGGTCTAACTTATGGTAGTCATCTAAATAGGAGAAACTGGTAAAAAAAAAAAAAAAAAATGACATGGGAGCTACTTAAGAGAATTCCATGCTATAACCATTCCAACTCTGAAACTTCACTTGATCTGTGATCAATTTGAGGAAGCAAATAGTTCTTGATCCATACTAAAGTCTCTTGGCATCATTATGAATACCAATTCCAATCATCCTTGTTCTAGGTAAGGCATGTAAAGAAGAATGAGAGTGTGCACTGTCCAAGATATAAGAAATTGTTATAATCCAACAAATAAATGGCATGTATTAACTTTCATACAGTTTATCTTTATTTCAAAATGTGGTAAGAAAAAGCTCAGATATCTGAGGATTGTGGTTATTAAGTTAAGCCTATATTATAATTAAGATAAAAAAAATGGTATTTTATTTTTCTTGTTTCTTGATTCATAAGTCTATAAAGGCACAGAGGCTTCCAGAGCCCCTGATATATTCTATCTGGCCTTTTTTTTTGTTTTCTTTTGCCAGTTGTGGGTCTTGAACTCAGGGACTAGGTGCTGTCCTTGAGCCTCTTTGTACTCAAGGCTGGCATTCTACCACTTGAGCCACAGGACTACTTCCAGATTTTGACTGGTTAATTAGAGGTAAGAGTCTCATGGGGATTTTTCTGCCCAGATTGAATTTGAACCTCAATTCTCAGATCTCAGCCTCCTAAGTAGCTAGGATTACAGCTGTGAGCCACTGGCAGCTGGCCTATCTGGCCCTTTATAGGAGAAAAATCACTAGCCTTTGGTCTATAGACTAAAGGATCTTTTACATGTAGGAAAGCAAATAACACAAAGCTATTCATAGTGACACTTTTTTACAAAGCCAAAAAGCGGTTGAAGAGGGGGGAACTACTCAAATATCCAGGAAAATTCAACAACACATGCAATGGAATATTATGGAACAGAGAGGCAAATAACAATTAAGTCCATTTTCAGACACTTCAAAAGCAACCAAAACTAATTTTTTTTTTTGCTTAGAGGTACAATCACATGCAAAATGCTAAAATAAAACAAAATGTGATTATCACAAAAGTCAGCTAAGAAATGGAAGTGAATTAGCATTTTTCTTGGCATCCATTTAAAAAGTACATTTAATTACCTATTTGTTTATTTATCCAGTCATTCATCATGTTACTCTCAGGAAGTATGTATCTGTCATGTATTATTTGGGGTCTGGGTAAACATTAAAAAAAAGAAGCTCAAGTCTCAGTTCTGACTGCTTCCCTACAACAATATAGCTATGCACAGATAGTAAGATAACGCTGGTAGTGATGTTACCAAGAAAAAAACGAAGTATGGCCAGGCAACAGAGAGAGAGGCAGAGCCGTTTTTGATGAGACACCTAAAAAGGGAGGCTCTGAGGAGAAGCCCTGTGAGCAACATTCAAGTGTGAATGAGTGATCACTCAGACTGGAGACTAAATGATCCCTGGGACAGCTTGAGACAGCAGTGCTCTAGTTAAGAGGCAGGGGAGGAGGGGAAGTCAAGGGGACTTGAGGTTGGAAAATGTCTGGATGGAGTATCTGGAGAGTCTTCTTCCATGCCCTCTCAGTTTGTTGGAAGTGCTCAGTTTTTTGCGGGTGTTGTCCTGAAGTCTTTCTTTTCGTTCTGGATCTTGGATAGAGATCACTGCCAGGTCCTTGTCCTGTGATGCCCTTTCCCAAATCTAGCTCTGGAGAGAGAGCCTCACCATTGTCCAATCTCTGTCACATTTCCAGACTCTGATTTTTTTTTTCCAGTCTCAGTATTTGTCAAGTACAACATTTTAAAATATATTTATAATCATTTCCAAATAATGTATACAGTGAAATGATCATTTCACATGCCCAGTTATGTGTAAAATGCATCTTGATCAGAGTCACCCCTGGATTCATCCTCCGCCCCCCTTTTCCCCCCCCTATACACCTGTCCCTTCAGAAGATATTTCAAATGAAATTCTGAATACACCCTCAGTTTACAAAAAGTAAAATGGGCCACGCCTGACAGACTAAAATTTGGAACAGTCAAAGAAACACGTAAAAGAAGTCAGTTGCTAACAGGTCACATCTGATAACCATCCCATCTGATAGGTAAGCAGTTAGCATCAGCTTGTGCTATGGCTAGCATCCCCTGCCACTCCGCTGTGAATTTCTGCTACTTTGTCCAGATGCCATTCTTAAACACTTAGTCAAATACACATTCCCCAAACTAAGGTACTTAGACCATATGGTTGATGATTTATCCAGAACTACTAATTTATTTACTTGAGGTTTTTTTTATATGAGTGTGTCAGGGATGGCTGTTATACCAATTGATTAAAAAGGATAGACAGATGGTAACAGCAAAATGAAATATAAAGGTTAAAATATTCATGCCCATGATAGCTCCTCTGACTGAACACAAATCCAGAGTGTTTTCTGACTGCTATTCTCAAGTTGGGAGAGTGTGGGGTTTTTTTAAATTATCTTTTCTAAAATTGTATTTATTGTGATCTTTCCATTTTCTCATATTCATGATTCTTCTGCTCCATCAGATTGGCTTTATTGGTCATCCATTACTATCTTTATATGTCCTTGCCTTTATTTGGGTGAGAGAGGTACTTGTTTGCTTACCTTCATCTTTGTTAGCATGCCATCCTTCAACATCTTCCAGGACCAAATTCCTGTTGTTGATCAACTGAATCTCTTCTCCATCTCCCTGGCTCATTACCTATCTTTCCTTCTTGTAAACCTATAGTGCTCACTGTCTTTGGATGAACAATTAGTAATAATGCCTTCTGGTTAACAGTTAACTTTTTGTTCATAGGTTTTCTCTTTTATAAAAAAAGCTGCATTCTTGCTGGTGCCTGTGGCTCATGCCTATAATCCTCAGGAGGCAGAGATCTGAGGATCACAGTTCAAGTCCCTGAGGATCTTATCTACACACACACACACACACACACGACCAGAAGCAGAGTTGTGGCTCAAATGGTAAGGCACTAGTCTGCAGCTGAAAAAGCTCAGGGATAATACCCAGTACTCAGATCGAGTTCAATTCCAAGACCACCATTTTAAAAAGAAAAAGAAAAAAAAAAGCTGTACTCTTTAGTGTTCTGTGTGTATGTCATCTAGGGCCCACGATATGCCCAGTTCTTTGTCTCTAGTACTCAAAAAGTATTTGTTAATTGATGAAAAAATAGTAGTATTTATTCCTAGTGAAAACAAAGTCATGTTTAAAGGAATGTAATGATTTCTTCTTAAACAAAGCACCATAATGTGAATACCATTAACAGTGGCCCTAGGGGCTATAGTTTGTGCTGTATTATTTTTCTGTTTAAAAATTAATAATCATGTAACATAGCAGCTGCCTTTTAAACTTTATTGGCATTGATTGTGGCCCATGCTGGGTTGTAATAGATAACTTTGAGTTGGGATTTGATGCTGTAGTAGCAGATGAAGATAGAAAGAACTGAAGGTTTTATAAATAACTCCAAACAAAAGAAAATAAATTAATATTGTTATTTTGATCTTCATAAAAAAGGAAGATATATCAACAACAAAAGCCAACTTAGAAACTTTCACTAAATAAAGAAGGCACTTTGTGACACCGACTTTTACCACATGAAATCGGAATCAGAACTCCTGAATCTAGGTTTGTAGGTATACCCAGGGTGCTTCCTAAAGTCTATTTGGTATTCCTATAGAAAATAAAATTCAGGGGAATTTGTCAGATGTCTATGTACTTCCTTTGCTTTTCAACTCCTCTCTTTTTAGTCCTTTCACTCTTCTCTTTTGTTTCCCATGTCCTCTGGGGCCTTCTAGATGATGGAGTTTCCTGTTCTGCCTAACTTCACATATTTACATCAGCCATTCTTTCTACCAGTTGCCAGACTGACTTCTTCCCTGATAGGTCTGCTTCAGTTAACAGCCATGTTCTCACACCATATGTGGTAAGTGTCCCAGGAGCGCTTGTATTTATTTTCTGTAAACCAGAGACTACTTGACAAAACACTACCCTTTTTTGCACTATAGAGCAGGGAAAGGAAATATTTGGAGATCTCACAGGTTCCTTATAAGCCACCACCTAGCCTTTATTGGAAATAAAGATATATCTTGATCATAAATTAAGGATAAAAGCATTTCAGGCATACTTTCCCCTGACTAATGAGAAGTAAACATAAGATTTACCACTGTATTTTATCACTACATTCGAGGTTTTCAAGGGACTCAGACTCTAAAGCTGTAATAATGTATTTTTTTCACTGAGTGTCTGAGTTATTGGCCCACATGTCACCAGATTTTATATTAATTTACTGTAGATTAAATGCACTAAAATTCTCTCCACATTGAAATTTGTATTTTGAATTCCTATATTAACCAATACCTTTTAAAAATACCTGATTTAAAATATTTTGATATTGGGGTCTGTGCGGATTCCCCATTTCTTTTAGGCTTCAATATATCTCTTTATTTGTATCTGAAAACGTGTTGCTGCTGATGGTATTCTTAAACAATATTTGCTGTGACACTAATAATACTTCGCTTTTTGCTGACTGCCATATTTGCTGACTGATTAACTGGCTGGTTCTATTTCTCTTTTCTATCCATATTAATTCTTCATTTATCCCAAGGAATTTATGAGTCAGAAACATCAGATGAAAGGTATGGTAACTGGCATGATTTAGTGTAGTATAAATGATACAGAATTTGGATCTTGGTATATTTGTTTTCATTCTTTATGGATTTTAGCTTTCTACTTGGCTTGCTAGAAAAGTTCCAAAAAAGAGATGGAATCTGTTGAGGAGTCTCTATTTAAAAGAAGTTCTCTGGTGTGGCTGCTGCTTCTCTACTAAAACTTGCATAGAATTTTTCAGTGGTTTGCTGTCTCCACTCCAAGTACAATGATATAGACATTTAGCTAAATAAAGAACCAGGGCCACCCAAAGGTGTTGGCCAGATGAGAAACACACGGCACTGTCCATGTGTTACCTTTCAACTTTGGATTTATTTGAAAAAATGAATCTGGATTCATGTAGAAAAAAATTACAGTTTTTTTTCTTTTTTTTGTACTTTTTTTTAAATTGTAAAAATGCTGTACAGAGGGGTTACAGTTACATGACCAAGGTAATGAGTACATTTCCTGTTGAGCATTGTTGCCTCCTCCTTTGTTTTCCCCCTGCCATCCCTTCCCTCCCACCTCCACAACTACATCATCCCAACCCCACCTCCATCCCCCCACCCCCGCTGAAGTTGTAAAGTTCGTTTTCAACATAGTGTTTTGTACATCTCATTGTTACAATGGGTCAACCTATATCCTTATTTAAGCATTTTGTTTTTCCCTTCCCCTCTCCTCTCTTCCCCTCCCCAAACTAGAGAAGTGTATAAAGATGCAGGGCACCAACATCAAATACAGTGAAAATAGGGGTTATACAGTGGGGGAGGAACATACAAAGCTACAACAAAATCACATCGTACATTATAACTACATCAGAAAAAAATAGCAAGCAAGAAAAAAAAGATATTTTGTCCATATCTTGGGGTTCATTTTGCTTAACATCATCTTATCTTCATATGTACATAGCTTTTGACCTTTTCTGCTTGCCCTATACATGTATAGTTATTGCAAATAAGGGAAACCATGGGACCTATGTTTCTTTGGGCCTGGCTTACTTCACTTAATATAATTTTTTCCAATTCTTTCCATTTCCCAACAAATGGGGCAATGTCATTCTTTCTGATGAAGGCATAGAATTCCATTATATATACCATATTTTCTTGATCCATTCATCTACTGAAGGACATCTGGGTTGGTTCTATACCTTAGGCATGGTAAATAATGCTACAATAAACATGGTTGTGCTGGTAGCCTTAGTATGGCCTTGTTTGTGGTAATTTGGGTAAATGCCCAAAAGTAGGATTGCTAGGTCATAGGGGAGCTCTCTGTGGAGTCTTTTGAGGAACCTCCATACTGCTTTCCAAAGTGGCTTAACAAGTTTACACTCCCACCAACAATGAAATAGGGTTCCCTTCTGGCCACATCTCCTCCAGCATCTGTTGTTATTACAGTTCTTGATTATAGCCATTCTAACTTGGGGGAGGTGGAATCACAATGCTGTTTTGATTTGCATTTCTTTAATGGCTAGAGAGGTTGAGCATTTCTTCATGTGTCTATTGGCCATCCTTCTTTCCTCTTCAGCCCACTTATTTATGTAGGGCAGTTGTTTCTTTGAGGATTTGTTGTTGGGGGATTTAATTTTTTGAGTTCTAGGAATATTTTAGGTATGAGACCCTTGTCCATTGTATGGCTAGTGAAGATCTTCTACTGATCTTTCTAGCTACGTCATTTGCCATGCAGAAGCTCTGCAATTTCATGCAATCCCATTTGTCCAACCTTTCTTTGATTTGTTGTGTTTCTGGGTCTCTTTTAATAAAATTTCAGCCTGTTCCAAGGAGACCTAGGTTTTCTCCTATTCTGTCCTGTAATGTTTTCAGGGTATCTGCTTTTTTCGGGTATCTGCTTTGACTCTGAGGTCTTTGATTCATTTGGAGTTGATTCTGGTTCAGGGTGATATATAGGGATCTAGCTTTAGTTTTCTACAGGTGATTAACCAATTTTGCCAGCACCATTTACTGAAGAGGCTGTCTTTTTTCCATTCCACATTTTTAGCTCCCTTATTGAAGATTAGTTGGCTATAGGTCTGTGGATTCATTTCTGGGTTTTCAATTCTATTCCGATTGCAGTTTTTTCTCTGCATCAATGTAGTCATCATTGGAAATGTGACTCTTATTTCACACACTATAGAAGGGTTTCACAACTAAGAATCATAAGTTGTCACCGGAAAAGAAGACATTTTTTTTAAATAATAACTACAATGTCCTGCTTGGTTTCTTTAGGTTTGTTAGAACAAGTGAAATTATAAAATCATTGTGTACAGGGATAGAAAATAAAGAGGTTTATATAACTTGTATGCAAGTCACTTTTTTTCTTTTTGTTTTCATTATGTCTAAGTAACTATACATAGGGGTTTCAATCTAACATGTCAGTTGGATGCATCCTGATATCAGTACAATGTCAGTACAGGTCATTACAATGCACCTTGATCACTGTCAGCCCTCCCATCGTTCTGCTACATCTATTTATCCCTACACATCCCCTCAAATTATATGGTTACACTTCTTTTAAAATTTAAAAATGTATACAAATTATCTCCTACTCAATAAATATTCATACATAGTTACCACTTTCGAATAGCTTAGAATTTATTTTTTGCCTATTCTGGGTTTTGAACTCAGGGCCTAGATGTTGTCCTTTACTCCATGTTGACACTTTATTATTTTATCACTGGAGCTACAGTTCCACTTCTGGTTTGTTTGTTTTTTTTCCTGTTAGTTAATTGGACTTTCCTGACAAGACTGGTTTTGAATACAATCTTCAGATCTCAGTCTCCTGAGTAGCTAGGATTTTAGGCGTGAGCCACTGGCACCTGGCTAGTTTTTTATTCACTTCGTGTTGTTTCTAAGATTTCCACAAACTAATATTGTTAGGTAAGTCTTTTTCCTTATATATGTAAAATATAAGAATATAAAATGTGCATATTCTTTCAGTGATTCAGTTCCTGTAAGACTTTGTGCTTGAGTCAATATACATAGAACAAAACACATATAACTCAATATCTAAACTCTTCCACCAAAGTTTTAATGATCATGAGTCACATGAATCAGAACCTCAATATTCTAAAATAGCTTTGGTGAACAGTGAACATTTGAGAGGGAACAATCTAGTACTCATGTAAGATCTTTGGTTGATTCTTGGAAATCCAGATTATTTTCTCCTTTCTAAATTCATATGATGCTGATGGTAATTATTTTTGTATTAAAATCTTTAGTCCATGGTATTATTACTTTAATACTCAATTGTAACTACAGTTCTCAAACATAAAACATCCAAAGTAAAAGGCAGTGTTAGGTAATAAATACTTGTATTTATTACCATGAGAAAATGAATAATCAAGCAGTCACTATAAAATTGTTTATTCTTTTGCTTGCTGCCTTTATGATACACTCATAGAAACTCAAGTAAGAAGAAAAACTCCCTGACCTTTGCCCTCATTCTGTCTTCACTTATGACCATTTTACTTTTATTCTTCTGTTATTAGTTCAGTACTTATATCATTGCCTCTAGACAGTATTGATTCTCATCCATAAAATGTGAAGAATTGAGCATTTCCTCTACCATACTCTCTCTTCATCCCCTTTCCAGTTTATATTATTTTTAATCCTTTTGTATTTATACTTATGGTGTTCAGTACTATTTTAATCCTCTGTTTTTTTATTAACTAGCTGTACAAAGATATTACGATTCTGTAAGACAGGTTATATAAACAATGCTTCATGATCAATATTACCCTTTCTATCCCTCTCTCCCATTTTCCCCCCTCCCATTCAAATTATGTAGTTTAGCATTCTACTTCTCAGTATACTACCTTGACCTTATCAGTTGGATTCTTCTATTATAAGATGTGAAAAATCAACATAATCATATCTCCATACCTCCCTTCCATACTTCTTAATCAGTGTGTCATTATTTCAATTTCATGTTGTTACCTTTTATAACACATATCTTCTCCCCTAAATGTATATCAAGGTCTTCTCTGTGTCTTGTTTTTTCTAAACTTTGAACTTTGTAAGATATATTAATCATATAAACAAGTAGGGCTGGCCATGGGTGGCTCATGCCTGTAATCCTAACTACTCAGGAGGCTGAGATCTGAGATTCCAAACCAGCCTAAAGAGGAAAGTCAGTGAAACTTCTCTCAAATTAACCAGCAGAAAACTGGCAGTGCACTCTGATTTACAATGGTAGAGTGTTAGCCCTAATCAAGAAAGCTCAAGGGACAGGGTCCATACCCTGAGTTCAAGATCCATGACCTAGATAAATAAATAAATAAATAACAAGTAGCAAGAATGGATCAGTAGAAAAAGAAACATAACTTCTTGTCTCAAAATCTATACCATCTATAGAATCTTTCAAGCATAAAATTGATTTGTGGCTCCATGGTGGGCATGTACAGGCTCTCTTAGAAGCAAGGCCAGGGAGCCACTGCCTGGGTCTGTGATTGTCCAATTGGGGGTCTGGCCCAGGACAGGGACCAGAGCTGTCATTCTTTTTGCTGTCCTCCAAATTCCATTCCCTGCTTCTTCCATTTCCTTAGGGAGAGGCCTGTGGGGCTAAATGAATTGTCTCAGGAAGTCTCCATTGAAGATGATGATGGGGGAAGTACAGGCCTGTTTTAGAGGTCCCCCTGGGCCTGGGTGGGGTAAGGGTTGTTTTTGCATAGGCAGGGAATTCTTGAGCCTGCTATGACCTGAACTACAGGAGCAGGATGATCCTATAGCAGCCCAAAGACTAGCTCACTTCAGCAGCCCCAACCCCACACAGCATGCATGGGAAGAAGCCACCCTCAGAGTCCTGGAGAATCTCATGACAGAATTTCATCAGGATTGTCTGACCAATGGGGAGATAAAACATGAGACAGGTATCTTTGTGACTGTTTGAGACAGTGTTACTAGGGCCACTCTACCACCATCCCCAACTTTAGGAGAAAGTGTGTTTGGCCCATCTGTTTGGTTGGATTCCTCTGTCTTCCAGCATCACCCCATTCATCCTCCCAATGGTTTTCCACTTTGCCCACTTTGGATGTAACCTCAGAGCCAGAAAGAAAGTTATCGGTGTATGGCAGCAGGAGTGTGGTTGGCAAGGGGTGCTGGTCACGTTCTGCATCAATGAACTGAGGTTCAAGAACTGCATGTCTTTGTAATTTGAGGAATATTGACTATATATATTCCAGGAGACATTCTACCTCCTGCAGATCATCATCAAGGACAACAAAGCCTACATCATGAAGAACAGCTAGAGATGCTGGATGGGAGCTAGCTTGAGAAGTTTACTGACTTCTACAGCTCTTAGTAAGTGTTCTCCTAAGGAGAATCAAATCCTACTCCCAATTAGTTTTCTGTGCTGGATTTTCTGACACTGGTCTCTAAGTACACATTTCATTAGCCTATTTTTGAAAGTTGCTTCTCTTGTTTGGATATCTGGACACTCTTTTTGGTCTATCTGACAAATAAAATTAAACATTCTCTTGGAGACAAAGAAGCCTTTCTCAACCATTCAAGACGTTCATTTGTACCTTGCACTGAGGTGCAGAAGGTATTCCTAATGGACTCAGGCTAGGATCTGAATCATTTTGGAGGATGGAAGTGGAATTAATGCCAAGACCCAGAAGTCTAGAGTCTCCAACTGTCCAAAGACAGACAATCCTCCAGTTTCTCTGGACCGTTCTGCTTGCCATAGACAACTTCATAACCTATAAACCTTATAAGGCACTGGTTTCCTCAGATGTAGCTATTCCCACAGACACACAGGAGACCAACTGAAAACTACCAAGGGCCATGGAGCTCAGCCACAGTCATTTGTGATGCCATTTCTCCTCCAGCCCCACCCACAGCATCATAAAGGCACTGATTAGCTAGAAAGTCACTGCCTTGCATTAACATTCTAGGCTCCTATTGTTCACAAAATTCACTGTTTTCACATCTGAGAATGAAAGCCATGGTGCAAGCCACACCTCTATTCTAGAATTACATAGGTATAAATTTTGAATTGTTTTTGTAGTTAAAGATACTTTTAGTGAGATACTGATTGGAAGGCGTCTTCTAAATTAAGACTCAGAAAGAACAAAGCCCTGAGCCATCAAAAGAGGCCCAGGATAATGGAGCTCAAAGGGCAGATTGCAGAAAGCCAAGCCACCAACCAGCCCTCTATGGGGGTGACTTCTGTTGCCATTCAGGAAGTTGACCTGTGAAGGGCTTCTTCAGTAACCAGCTATGGAGAATATTTGAGTATTGTTGGCCTCCAAGTGGAGGCTGGAGTCCTGATAGCATCATTTACTGAAGGTCCTTTTTTTTTTGCCATGGAAGATGGTCATCTGTGCAGACCCTCATGGACTACCAACACCAGCAATGATCCAAACACTGCCTGCCTCCAAACAGTGGAGGTAGGAACCCCCACAGAACCATCTACTGAGGCACTCCGTTTTGTCACAGAGGATGGTAATCTGTGCACACCCTCCTGGATAAACAACCCTGGTAAATATCAAACCACCATGTGTCCTCATGCAGTGGAGGATGAGACCCCCGGCCATTCATTGCCTAGGGCTCATATCTCAGCTGTGGAGAATAATTGCAAACTCCTTTTGACGATCGTGGACAGTAGTGTTACAACTGCAGAATGTCCTCAACTATTTGAAGATGTAGCCTCCAAAAAGACAACTCCTGGAATTCTTACCTCTGTCTTGAAGAAGAGAGATGGGCACAGAGCCATCTCAGTGAACAACAACCACATTATGAACTTCAAACATGAAATCTTGCAGGGCCAATCTATTGTTCTCCAGGCTACCATGTCTAAATTGCCAACAGAAGATATTAAACCCCTCAGAAGCACTTCCACTAACAAGAAGAAAGGGCATGTAATCATGAGCCCCCAGAGAAGTAGCCAAACCCCTGGGTGCATAGCTTCAGAAGTTAATCCCTTTGTTGAGGGCCCAGATTTTCCTAGGGCAAAATCTGCTATTGATGAAATTAAACCACACAGGGCTGCCTGGACTATCAACAATATCCAAAACACCTTTAGCAACCCATCAGTTGAAGGCAAAGCCATTGGAAAGCCAACTGCCTGGGAATGCTCAGCAGCTGAGGAGATTAAACCATGCAAGGGCAAGGTGTCTGCAAAGGTCAACAAGACTGTGAAGTTTGACTTGAGCCTCCCAGAAGCAGAGGTCACCAAGACTGTGAGATTCAATTTGAGTGCCCCAAAAGCTGTTGAATCTCTTGCTTTTAGGGGTAAATCAACAGCAGAGGACACTAAGTTGCCCTGTGCCACATTAAACACCAAGACAGGGCACAAAGCAAAGAATGGTCCATTTGTAGACAACTATGCTGAATTCAAAGCTAAGTTTAATTCTACAGCCAACCAAGGGAAACAGTTCAGGACCACCTTGGCCCCTTTCACCTGGAGAACACAAATCTTGGAGGGACAAAGTGTTAAACTTTTAAATAACCCATTGGCCAAAAAAACTGTAAGCTCTCAGAGAATAGAGGGCAAAGTTGTTGGAAATACCACCACAAAGGCAAATTTGTTCACAGATAATGCTACACTAGGCAGGCCCTCCTCAAAGATCACTAAAGGGATAAAATTTGACTTGAACCCCAAAAGAGCAGAGGACCCGGCCATTAAACACCTGGATGCTGAGAATAACTTAGAAACCAAGGAGCTTAAATGGTACAAGGGTACCTTTACCACCAATAGTCCATGCAAAATCTCAAACCTCAGAAAAGCAGAGGGAGGAAGCGCTGGACCTCAGCCTGCCAAAGGAATGTTGGCAGTAGAAGATTTAAACCAAGGCCGGGCCACCTTGTTCAGCAAGAGCATGCAAGAAAATGAGAGCCCCTCATTAGCTGAGCCCACAACTGTTAAAATCCAGGCTGCTGGAACCAATTCAACAGAAGAGGACACGAAAATGGACAAGGTCACCTCAAGTACCAAGATTACCAACGAAAGTGTAAGCCCACCCACAGTAACAGACCAATCCTGTGGAATCCTACCTTTTAGGGCTAATCCATCCCCAGAGATTAAGCTTCACAGGCCGTCAATTATCCTCAGCAATGTATATCTCACATTAAGAGCACTGGGCCCAGCCACTGGACTTTTGGCTACCAGGGGTAATTTGAAAACCAAAGAGGCTAAACCATACAAGAATGCCTCATCAACGAAAATAGTACACCAGACCCTGCACTTTAGACCAGTCAGACTTCTGCCTGCCAGGGCTAATCCAGCAGAATGTAAACAGCAAAGGGCTGAGGGTGTTAGGAATGTGACTGTGTGTGATCTCGAAATTAGAGCTGCCAATCTCGGTTGTATTCATTCCCAACTAAAAAAACCTCACAAGTTCATTCAATTTGAACGCAGTGAATGTGAATGCCCAACACCTCACACCAGCCCTTGTGCCTTAATGGTTACCTCGGATGAAGAACAAACATGCCCTGGTGAACATGTCGATTCCGAGGACATACTTCATGAGTACCCCAGAAGTCGTCCACAATCGCCAAATACTAATGGACAAAAACACATGCTTCAAACTGACAGATAACTTAAAAGAAAAAACAGTGGAGGCACCAAAAATGATCGGCATTCAGGAAGAAGAAATGCACATCGGTCAAGAACTACTGCAACAAAACAGGAAGCAGATACATGAAGAAATTTTGTTTGTTAAGGATCCTAACACATTCTCTCTGAAACATTCTGTCACAAGCAATGAGACACCAGAAGAAGTTTTTCAAGATCATAGAGAGATAGAACAATGGAGGAAGGAGTCTCCATCAAGATATATAAAACCAACTACAGACCTTACAGATCAACACTTACAAGTTTGTAAAAGGCCCCAGCTGGAGGTGACCAGCCAGTTACCAAGAACTACTCACACTTTTCAACTAAAGGAGGTAATGGATACAAATGTACAAGCATCACAGGATGAGAACACCCACAATGACAGCACTGCTAAGGAAAGGAATGCACAGAATCAACACCTCCCACAAAGAGAATTTCTGCTGAAAAAAGTGAGTGAAGTAGACAAGCTACAGTTGAGAGACGACCAGATCAGAAGACATAAGAAAAAGATACAACTTGGGACTATAAGGAAGATTTGTTACAATGGCTTTGGAATCAACATAGGAAAGGAAAACAACAAAAGAAGACACAAAAGCTATTTTTTCTACCCAGAAGCTGAATAGAAAAAGTGTAAGTAGAAATTGAGGTAGAAACACACACATACACACACACACACACACACACACACACACACAAAACACCAAAAAGTGTTAATGATGGTGAAACTAGACTAAATGGCTGATATGCACATAACTAATCAATACCTAAAAGAAGATGCTCCAAAATACTACATGGTGCCACCAAATCAAGGAAGAAGCCCAAATATTTCCTACTACTACTCATGAGAACTGGAACAGAAAGTCCTTGTATGAGGAAGTCTTTTGATTTGCAGATAATGGAAAACTTTCTGTCATGGACGATCATTTTGAAGTTTTCTATAACATTTGTCTTTAGCTGTATAACACATTATGTCTTCACATAGACAAGCACTATGGAAGTGTCTAGAACCTTACTACTAGATTCTGCTTCACAGCTTAGGAAATGGAAAATCCTATCCCATTTATTTTTGAGGTATTATTCCTCACAATTTCTGGGTCACAGGAAGTTGATTATACTTTCCCACAGCAGGAACAGTCTTGAAACTTGGGTTCATAGTCCCAAGCTGAGGTTTCCCCTGTCTTGCAAATGACTGGTCAAGTCTTCCTCTGTCATGAATGCCAAGAGAACAGCTGTGCTTGAATGAAGTGTAATCAATTTTATATGTTCCAGAGATTGCAAGTGATAAACACTTTAAATAACATGTTTCATTTTATTCATACGTAAAATATATTTATCTAAAAATATGCAAAAAACATAGGACAAAAGGTTTTAGAACTTACAGCTCTCAATACATATTTTTATCACAAATTTGTCTGGTTGTGTATAAAGTAGTTTCTGAGGTTAGAATCATTTTCACACAGGTATTTCTAACCATCATGTACATCATGTAGAAAAGTGTTGCAACTCATACTCTTACCCTTCCATGTCTAATTTACATGCTCACTGCAAACATTTGAGTGCTACCTCTTGAGCTTTTATACTCACAATGGTTTAGCAAAACGTAAATCCTTTGTTCTCTAGTCAATTTGTGATAGATTTGCTACCAATTGTGATGAGGTTGATCTCCTTGGCTGTACTCCATCTGTTTTCCATGCCTAGTGGCCCATTCATTAATGGAGGAACCTGTGTAAGTTAAGAATCAAACTTTTTCACTTTACACAGTCATAAAATAATCATGGTTAGCCCTGCAGCCAGAGTGAAGATTTAGGAATACTTGTATGATAAAAATTGCTGTAAAGATTAATACAACACATATAAAAATACCCAGTAATATAAGTCATTAATATTACATTTTGTTCAGCACTGAGAGGACCATTTTAATCAAAACACTTTCTGGATCTTTCCTCATTCAATTGCTTTTCTTATTTTTTTTTTTGATAATTTTTTATTGTCTGTTTTTGCATCTTTCCTTTCCTGAACCTTCAAATAATTTTTTTTTTAATCTTTCAGGATTGATTATCCATACTTTCTTTCCAGAAAATAAAAAAAAAACATTTTGCCCCTTATCTTGACACGTTTGTTTATTAATGTATTAGCACATTTACTTTTGTTTGCTTTTAAACAAAGATGTTGCTCATTTTCAAGATATTTTTTATTGTCTAACAAGGTATAATAGGGTAATCTGTTCTTATTTATTTAGGTGTAATTTAAAATTTCTCTAAGGATAGTCAGTTTTCTAAATGCTCTATTCTCTCATGAATTCAATGTTACCTCTACCATTAGCTATCTTATTCCTTGATCTTTAATCTCTGTACCTATTTTACATACTGATAAGGTAGAAAGGTGACTATAGAAAGGACTATTTACAATGAAAGCAGAAGTTATACCATGGGGGAGGGACATACAAAGCAATCATCTTATAAATATGTTAGAAACAATGCAAGAAAGAAAAAACCACTTGAATATTTATCTTGGGGTTCTTTTCACCTAACATCAACTTATCTGACCTTTTCTGCTTATCTCAGACATCTACTAGTTATTGCAAATAAGGGAAACCATGGGACCTATTTGATGTTGGCATAATTTGTGGAGGGGAAGGGCAAAAACAAATCGTTTAAATAGGGATACAGGTGGACCCATTGCAACAATGAGATGTACAAGTTGTTATGTTGAAAAACGAACTTTACCACTTTGGTGGGGGAGGGAAGGGAGGAGGAAGGAATAGGAAGGGATGGGAAGGGGAAACAAAGGAGGAGGCAACAATGCTTGATAAGAAATGTACTCATTACCTTGCCCATGTAACTGTAACCCCTCTGTACAGTATTTTCACAATAAAAATTTTTTTTAAAAAGAGAGAAAGGACTATTTATCCTGCTTCCCACTTTGATCTTCCTTTACTTTCCTCCATTTCCCATGTTTTCTGTCTGGATTTGAGTCAATCTGTTCTCTTTTCCTCTTGGAGTTGTCACTCATACTAGGTACACCATAGCAACACCTCCGTTTGTTTTTGTAGTGAGCCTAGCCTGGAAATACATTCATATGTGGTTTTAATCTTCTTGACTGAGTTTTAGAAGACGTATTGATGCAATTTATCCTCTCACTGTCCTTCTGAGATCCCAGGCTATTACACAGTCCAAAATACATAAGAATGTGGACTTTGAGTAGTGGGAGAGAATAGAATACCTTTTTTAAAGAAAATTGGTAGTACCACCATTCAAACTCAGAGACTTGCAGTTGCTAGGCAGGTACTATCCCAGCAGAGCCACGCCCCTCAACTCTATTTGCTTTAGTTGTTTTTCACATATGGTTTTCTGGTTTTAACCAACTTGACCCCTCCTCTTACATATGACTCTCCTGCAGCTAGGATTATAAAAGATCTTCACTACACTGGTTTTATTTTTTTAATTGGTCTCACTAACTCCTCCCCCCACCCCCAGTCTGACTATAAATTGTGATCCTTTCAATCTCTGCCATTTGAGGGGTGAGACTGTAACCTTAGCATCCAGTTCAGAAATTTTACTGTTGGCTTACCATATGATCTTCTTCTTTGAAGCCCTCCATCTCTTTCATTTATGTCTGCCCCATACACCCTAGACTATGATGCATACCCCCATCTACAGCCTAGTTAGTAATTTCACCAGCTCTTTTCTAAACATATTCATGGAATGACCTGAAGATTTCCTCTTGGAAAATTGTACCCTGAAATCTCTAAGAAAATGCCACTCAGTGCTACCCATCAAACTGATTCCTAGAAGAAAGATATATATTGTTTTTTAAAAAATGGTATTTCAGGGAGTGGAGCTCCAGCTTAGCCAGTCTTTTCCAGAAAACACAGCCACAGAGAAATCAAATGATAATATTAGACCTTGACCTTATGACTTTAGCAGTCATGTAACCCAAACCATTCACTGTATCAAATGAAGCAGGAATGTTAAGTAACTGACTTAAGGATGTGTAGTGTCCTACTGATAAGGCTAGTACCATACCCTGTCTCCAGACTCACAGTATTACTTTATTTATAAATTTATATCACATTTATAAATTTGGCATTTGTATTATTAACAAAAAATATTTTAATGCATAAAAAACAGCATAAAGACCATTACAGATTAGCATAAAGGGTGCTAAAATTCTTCAATCTTTTATTATAACCCAGAGCCTCTGCTGCTTATGATACCCATACCCATGGTTTCATTAAATATTTACAACAGCATCTATAAAAAAAAAAAAAGTGCACTGCCAGGCAGCTAGGGCTCACACCTGTAATCCTAGCTATTCAAAAAGCTGAGATCTCAGGATCTCAGTTGAAAGCCAGCCCAGGCAGGAAAGTCAATGAGACTCTTATCGCCAATTAATCACAGAAAAGGCTGGAAGTGGTGCTGTAGATAAAGGGGTAGAGTGCTAGCCTTGAACAAAAGGAGCTCAGGGACAGTACCCAGGGCAAGAGTTCAAGGGCCAAGACCAACAGAAAAAAAAAAAAGGAAAAACAAGGTTCTGCTGTTTTTCATTTTACAGATAAGTCCATTTTGTGCTGTGATAATTATCAGAAGAACCAAAGTCAAAGTCTGAGTAAGACATGGGCCCAACTTAGAATGAAAGAGAAAAGGGGTGGAAGAACCAAAATAAAACATTTATACAGGTTTGAAAATATATCTTATTCTCATTTATGTTTGTCATGACAACTCAGTGGGCTGTCATGCCATGAGCTAAAAATGGAGCTGAAAAATGCCTTTGGCAATCACAGTTTTTAGAAATTGCTTTTATTCCTGGTTTTATTGGGGTTACATGGAGAGGCAGAAGACCTGTTGTACTCCTCCTCATTGCCAAAGCAGGGCACCTAAGGGTTGATGTTCCTGTTCAAGTTGCTGCTTATTTCCTTATCTCTTTAGTTCCCAACATCTCCCTCCCAGCTCCTATCCTAGGATTTTAAGAGGACAGAAGACTGGCAATGAGGAGGGTATGTGGCTGTGGATTAACATTCTGGTATCTTGGACACCAAGGCCTGATCAATGTCAAGTTGTCAAGTTGTTCTCTTAGTGTCACCGGTCAGTCATTCTGAAGAAACCAGCCGATTGTCCAGCCACTACCACCCCATCACTATTCACAATTAGCCCTCTCTTCATTTCCGGTGATGTTTATATCTGGTGTGACTGTGTTTTCCTTTAAATTGTCAGTCTGAGCACTTTGTGAGAAGAGACAGGAGAGAGAATGTAACCTGAAATATGGTTGTGGGTGTTTTTTTAAACAAGTTCTCCAAGAACCTTTTTTAAAAAGACCCTTTAAAAACATTTCTGTGAACTACTTTCATTTACTTTAAAAATAATGTTCAATCTTTCACATTAGTTCATGAAATACACCTTTTAAGGTAGGGAGGACTGAACTCATTGTAGACACCCAACCAAAACAGAATGTTTTGAAAAAGAATGAAAGAAAAAAGATTGAAATGAAAAAAAAAAGAAAAAGAAACTTCTCATACTATGTTTTAAATTATGAGAACATTTATAATGTACATATGAGGCTCAGTAACACCAGGAAAACAACTATCAGCATTTTAAATGAAGCTTCATCCATGTAATAGGTCTGGCAGACAATTCATCTTAATTTTAAAATGACCTACTAGAGCTTTTAAAATCACTTTGTAAGCCATTCTTTACATTTCTTCCAAGAACACTGGGAGATGATCCTTTGAAAGTCAATTCCAATTCAAAACTTGAAGATGGGGAAAAAAAGCAAAAAATGTAAGTGGAGAGAGAAAAGTAGTGAAGAACTCAAAATACAGCCAGGCTTCAGTCTTGGCTGGTGGATTCCAAAGTGTCTTCATGCAACCCTAAGCAGCGCAGAAACTCCACACTCCCTATTTGAATCAAGCAATCATATAACTAGCTGTGTTTCTTATGTGCTTTTATAGAGCATTCAAAGCATTCACAAGTGAGTATTAGCATGCAGATGAAGGATGCTGAGGTTCTCACCACCAGTGTCTGCAGTATGATGGACTTGGTTTTGAAAAATAGAAAACACAGGTTGCAAAATGAACATATGGTTCCCCCATAATATAGATCTGCTTGCAGATTGCATTGAGCATATGGTAAAAGAATTCTGTAGACACAGTGCTAGGACTCAAAGACAAGAAGTCTTTCCATGTTCTGTTGCATGAGGAAGGCAAGAAAGCATTCGGTATTAAACATGCATGCACATTAACTGTGCAAAACTAAAAACAGTGAAACTCTCCGGTGGTATATCTGCCTCTTTATTCCTATCAAGAATGTCAGAAATGAGACATCTATACAATTCCTGATCAACGATGGCATTTTAGAGATTGTTCTTTGAGCACATGATGCAAATCGGCATAGTAAACACTCTTGGAGGTATCTTTGCAATTCAAGAGCCATCTGCTCTCTCCAATAACTAAACTCAGAGCCAAAATTTGGTTCTCCAGAAATCACAAGGAAATGTAGACTATGTGATCAAATCTACTAAACATACCTATAAAGATGCTGGGTGTGCTGGTGCATTCCTGTCATCCCAGCTAGGGAGGGAAGTTGAAAATAGAGATGGCAATCCAGGCACATACCTGGGCAAAGGGAAGATTCTATCTCAAAAAATAATCTGTCAAACTAGGCTGGGGGTGTGGCTTAGTGATGAGTTGTTCACCTAACAAGCCTAAGTCCCTGAGTTCAAACCCAAGTAAACTGCACCTAATTCTAAATAAGGAATTTGCACTCTTGCCTTCATTTTCATTTCCTCTATGACATTTTCTTTTAACTCAAGTGAGGAGTTAGGGTTTCAAAAGACATTAAACAACAATAACAACAAAAATTATCCCTATCAAAAAACTTCTGACTCTTACAAGGCAAAAAGTCTTTGGAATTTATCCACAGTTGGTTGAGAGGTCTAGAGAAGATTCACCCATAGGTGCAAACAGGCTACTGTTAAATATTTTTATAAGAAAAAGAATTGATTTTTTAAGATTATTTTTAGGATAAATCTACTGAATATAAACGATTATCTCAGTTAATTTTTCTCATAAACAGATAGTCTTATAGTACCAGACTTCTTTGTAAAAATGACTATGTTTTCACTTTCCTTTCCTGAAGAGAAAAATTGGGCCATGGTCTAAGCCCAGAAACCCCAGCATAGGATCATCTTTCTTAGTAGGAGAGACAGACACATCAGACAAAACTCAGAAAGACTGGTTAAAGTAACAAAACAAATGAGAAATTATGCAAGTGATACTTCAGCTTTCTGTCTAATATAAAGAGACAGCAGGAATAAGGCACTTGGACCACCTGCTGCTGGAAATAAAAGGCTTCATTCCTCAAGACTTTTGATTCACTAGTTTGTGGAGGTGAGAATGCAGCTCGCACAGCATGGAACAGAGAGGCAACTTAAATTTCATCAGCTTATCCCTGCCCACCATTAGCCCACGTATTTCTAATTGAAGTCTGTAAGGAAATGTCAGCCTAATACCTACACAACAACTTTATTTATTTTTGTAGCATTCTTGGGCTTTTATTCTATCAGGAATGAGATATGCTTTAGAGTTTACTATTATTATTATTATATTGTGTGTGTGTGTGTGTGTGTGTGTGCGCACATGCATGTGTGTGTGTTGTTTTATATCTGTGGCAGCAATGGGTTAGAGTATGTTCCTTCCTAAAATATATAAGAGAAATTTAGAAGCAATAAAAATAACTATGGTGCGGTTAGTGAATAACTCCAAATTATAATTCCTTAGCCATTTGTTCAGTCTTCTATCCTTAGTACAATGAATGATGCCAAGTTCTTCATTTTTTAAATAAAGAATTCTACTTTTAAATAAATGGTTACGATTCTTTGTCTTATAAGTACATACTTTGCATCAGAAAAAAATGCTTTGCCACAAAATGTATTGGCTATCAAAGGATCAGAGAGATCTAAGCCTCTGGCTTCTCTACATGTGATATGGATAGAAAGTATGACTAAGTCTTTAGTTTTTGCCTTTGGCATTAACTTTTCCCTTCTCAGCATTTTCTAAGAACGCTATTTTGAGAGGATATTTTTTGTCTAACCCTTCAGTTATTGCTTCTATGCAGCAACCAACTCAAAGAAACAGTATCTGATATTCCTTTTAAGATGAAAACTCTTCATCTAGGAATAAAGTCAGGAGGAACCATGTCAGGGAAGACAGCTGACATTCCTCAGAAGCAAGGCTCTAATCCAAGTCATTAGGAATGGGCTAATTCATCTCCCTCACATAAAGGATTCATCAGCCATGAGCCAACCTCTGGTCCTTGGGTTGCAATAAATGTTTTTCTGGGAAATAATGTTATCATAATAAAATATGCATTAGTAATACGTGGATTATTTAGTGAGGATGTCATGATATGTAGTCTCTTCTCTCCATTACCACTGCTTTGCCCAGTCCAGGCTTGAGTATTTGCAGCAGTACCCTTAGCTGCCTGCCAGCATACCTACTGATGACCCACCATACCACCAGTCTCAAGAACTACTGAAAAGCACCTGTGATCATGTGTATTCTTCTTAATTCTAATCACATACTTGTTTCCCTCTTGCTTACAGGAGAAATCTCTAGCACTTTCACAAAACCAGAGTGACAATCTATTATATTTAGAAAGTCCCAAACCTGTCTCAGGCTGTTCTAAAAGTGTAAGATCCTTGAATGCTGCCCATAAAGTAATAGAACTATAGCCAAAAGCCCAGTTTACTTTTTCCAGCCATTCTTTTTTCCCATTATGAGCCCTGGGCTCCTTTGGTACTTCTAAGTACCTTAAATAATAGAAGAAAGCACCAGAATCAGTCCAATGTTATTACTCTGATTGTATTGAATTCTAAATGCTCTGAGTGGACAAACTTGACTATTTGAGTCCCAAGCAAAGAAAACAGACTGAAATCCCATTATCTACCACAGTGACTTGTACTAAAGCAGTGTCATCATCTGTAATGACAGATATTAAGGAAATTGTGTTCATATCCCAATGATTTTCTCAGTGGATGGGGTCCAGCCTAGCTTGTTATAGTCCTTTGAATTAAAGTTCTTATGATTTCTTTCGCCTCAGAGAGATGAGACAAGCAGCCATTGCAGGCAAGTTCTCTTGTACCTATGTGGCTCAGGAATGGTAGCACTTTCTGACAACACAGATTTGGATATATGAAAATGAGGCAGTTTTCCAGTTGGAAAAGGCCTTGACATTTTAATCCCAAAATCATTAAAAGGCTGTTTCTTTTACCAGTGTCTGAACTTAAGTCCTTTGTAACAATAACTAAGAGAGTAAATCTTTGCCAAGGACAGGGCAGATATCAGTTGTCCAGAACCATTGATAGATACTATAAATCTATATCATGCATATAGACCTTTGTCATGTATATTTAGTCTTAGCATGCAAATTAGCCATACAACTTTCAGAAGGAATGAGTCTGTAGTCAATTGTATCTCAGACGAAAAACTACAAAATCCATTGATTAACCCCTCCTTCCTTTTTCCCAGAATAGAACTTCTTTCTCCTAGAAAAAATCTATTTTTTTCCTATTTGTTTATCCATCTATGCGTGGTATACTCTAGTGAGTCAATGATGGTATCTCCTTCCCATCACTCTTTTGAAGGAGATGGCAAAATGTGTTTCTAAAGAAGGAAACAAAGCTGGGTGCTGGTGGCTCATGCTTGTAATTCAGCTACTCAGGAGGCTGAAATCTGAGGACCTCAGTTCAAAGCCAGGTTGGGCAGAAATGTCTGTGAAATTCTTATCTCCGTTTAACCACCAGAAAAGCTGGAAGTAGAGCTGTGTCTCAGGTGATAGAGCACTAGCTGTGAGCAAAAAAGAAAGCTCAGGGACAGAAAGGAAATAAAGAAGAGAAGAGAGGAGAGAGAATAAGAGAGGAGAGGGAATCTGAAAGGAGAGGAGAGGAGAGGGAAGAGAGGAGAGAGGAGAGGGAAGAGAGAAGAAAGAAGAGAAGAGAAGAGAAGAGAAGAGAAGAGAAGAGAAGAGAAGAGAAGAAGGAGGGAGGGAGGGAAGGAAGGAAGGAAGGAAGGAAGGATGGGAGGGAGGGAGGGAGGGAGGGTAGGAAGGAGGGAGAGATGGAAAGAGGGAAGGGGGAGGGGAAGGAGGAAGAGAAGGGGAGGGGAAGGGGGAGGGAGGGAAGGAAGGAGGAGGAGGAAGAAGAAAAAAGAAGAAGAGGAAGAGGAAGAGGAAGAGGAAGAAGAAGAAGAAGAAGAAGAAGAAGAAGAAGAAGGAGAAGAAGGAGAAGAAGGAGAAGAAGGAGAAGAAGGAGGAGAAGGAGGAGAAGGAGGAGAAGGAGGAGAAGGAGGAGAAGGAGGAGAAGGAGGAGAAGAAGGAGAAGAAGGAGAAGAAGGAGAAGAAGGAGAAGAAGGAGAAGAAGGAGAAGAAGGAGAAGAAGGAGAAGAAGGAGAAGAAGGAGAAGAAGGAGAAGAAGGAGAAGAAGGAGAAGAAGAAGAAGAAGAAGAAGAAGAAGAAGAAGAAGAAGAAGAAGAAGAAGAAGAAGAAGAAGAAGAAGAAGAAGAAGAAGAAGAAGAAAAGGAGGAGGAGGAGGGGAAGAAAGGAGGAAGAAAAAATCAAACCAAACCAATTAGTAGTTGTACAAGTATGATGGATAATATTTTTAAAGATCTAGCCTCACCCTACAGCTAGAGCTTTATTTCTTGTCATCTCCAACTGAATTCTGCTCTTCAATAACGGCATTACCTGTAATTATACAAACTGTCCTACAATTGTCAGAATTGTTGGTAACGCAACCTGGAATGCTGTTATTCCAGCTTCACCTGTATTTAGCTGTGTATATGGATCAATATGTACATCTCACTTGTTTTTTTTATTCATTTTTTATTGTGAAAATACCGTACAGAGGGGTTACAATTACATGGGCAAGATAATGAGTATGTTTCTTATCAAGCATTGTTGCCTTCTCCTTTGTTTCCCCTTCCCATCCCTTCCCATCCCTCCCCTCCCTTCTCCCCAAAAGTTAATTTCACCCTTCAGTGACTCCAAGCTGATCAGAATATTCCCACTTTTTGCTGCTTTTGCACAGCCATTGTCAATACACTCTGTTGTATTGTATTTAACTACATCTATATAAATTTGATGTGATAAAGACTTTTCAGAGCCAATAATATATCTAACTCATCTATGTCTGTTATCAGTGCTGGGAATGAAGTGGATCCTTTAAAGGAAATATTTGCTCAATTCCATATTTTTGATTGATTCAAAATAATTGATATGAGGAGACATTCAGAGTAATTGATATTCTAATTAACTTAGTAACCCTATATACTGTAGGATTGATTTGCAATGCTTGCCCAGTTGCATACAATTACTTACATACAAGATTAAGAGGACTTGAAACTTAACTTTATATATCAGGCTATTGTGGTTTTCTTTTGTATTTATCCTCTATGCTACACATGGACATAAGAATAAACCCTGCCATTGCTGGCTGAGGCCTTTTTTGATAGTTATTTACAGGTGAGGAATATGCCAGTAGAGTCAGGGAGGCTATCCCTTCCTACCTCTATCCCCTTGCTACAGCTTTGCTTAATCTAGGTCTGAATATTTGTAGCACATTCCTTGCTGGTCTTCCAGTGTGGGCTGTGTCTGCCAAAGGAACCATCTCTAGAATCTCTTGTGGCCCTGGGCTTCTCACTGTATTTGTTACAGTATGGAGGATCTTGTTTCTCCATTCAGTTTCCTTGAGGAAAAAAAAAGCATAACACACGCAGCTGGCCACAACACATACATGAGTGGGTTTGGTACAGGACTGTGTGGCCGAGCTGCTCTAGAATTTTCTCTGATCTGTTCCCAGAAATGCAACATACAGCCTGACCTTTGGAAGGTGGTCAGGCTCTCCTGGTTCCACGGAGTCAGGCACTGGTTAGGCATGTCAGACTATAAATCTCTTGCATGTCACTCAGAAACTTTGTCACAAGTTCGGTCTTTTTAAATAAGAATACCAGTCACTAGGAACCCAATAGGCTGAACCAGCTTCAGTGTCCCGAGGCTTCAGGATTCTATGAAAGTAAATGAAACCCCAACTTGGTATAAATGGCAAGAGGAAGCTTAAGCTTAGTCAATCAGAAAGCAAGAACTAACCTCTAATTAGAGCCTTTCTATTGCTGTAATCCAGCTAAGGTGACTGCACATATTTCCTTTACTTTGCACCTGTCTTCACCTTATAAAAGCCTCCTCCCCATTCATCTGCCAAAGGCCCAGAACTGCTTGCAGTTTGGAGCTGCCTGATTGATGAAGCCCTTGTCCTCTCAGTCTCTAAAATTTTAATGCGCCTAACTTTATCTTTCAGCAGCTCATAATAAAGGTGAATTAAAAAAAATAATCACCTGGCTTTTGTGTCTTTGAACTACTCTTGAAATCTAGAGGAGGAAGAGGGTTGTAATTTGTTAACCTCTCACTCCAACACCCTGAAAACCATTTCATAGGGCTTGGAGTGATATCCTTTTGTTTCTACTTGTTATTTTTGTTTCAACCCACTCTCTCTAAATTCATGCATCTCACAGAGAATGATGGGCTCTCCCTCTGACCTGGCCCACTGGCACTGAGCCAAACCATCATCTGGATTTCCTTTCCCTCAGGAGGTACTTGATCATCCACAAATAAAACACTGGAAGCTTTACTTGCACATTCTCCACACATGCCAAATGAAACTGAATGCTACAGTAAGCTACCCAGTGTTAAACTGGTACTTCTTTAAAAAAAAAAAAAAAGACTGACAGGTTCATAGTATTTTGTGGCAAAAAGGTTAAGTCCATTATCACTAATGAATAATCTATAGAGGAATAAGTTCAGGGTAGAAATATGTGGAATACATTATATAAATAATGTTTATCTTTTTCCTCCATATTTAAACCCTCTTGGCCAATTAAATCAGTTATTGATAAGTCGGATGCCCAAAGTCCAGTCATGAAAAGCTATGTTCTAAATATAGAGTCACATTTGGTCTGAATTTTGACATGATGGGTAGCCTGATGTAAACAATGTTGGATTCCCTGTACTGATCATGAAGTGCCTTAAATAGTCCTTGAAGCAGCATGGCTTCATTTTCCTTTATGAAAAGCCTCAGCCTTTCACTAGAACAGCTAACATGTTTATCTCTGTCTCATAAACCTCACCTCACTCTGCTCACAGGTGTGATTTTGTGAATGTCATTCATCCTCCATGGTTGCTCATGTAGACAACAAAGATCAGGAAGGTGATTTTTCCAAGTGCAGAGGAAATGGCATTTCCCAAATAATGAAAACTCAAATGAACATTTGGTGGTAGAGAAAAACTGTGTGTGCACTTCCTTGGGAGGAAAAACATAACAAAACAAAACTAAAGCCCTTTTATTTTTGGCTTCTTTTAGGACTTTCAAATGTGTCTCTCAGTAGTTGCCTTGGTGATTTCTTTGCTCATCTGTTATCACAGGTGGTCCTTCCTCTTTACCTGCTTTTTCTCTCACCCTTGTTACTGATGAACTGGGCAGAGCATGCTAGAAACACAAGTGGTTTGAGTGGCCACAGACCATGGGAAAAGGGTGATGGAAAACTGCTCTCTGAGAGAGTTCACATCAGCACAAATCTCTGCAGGAGAACGGGAAAAGGGTAGGGGGGAAGGAAGAACAGCAACTTGGGGTTATACCACACAACTTTCTAACTTGGCTGATTAGTCTTTGCTTTAGGAGGAGATAAAGACTATCCATATTGGAAGAAAGTGTAAGCATTGGGAAAAACTTTGTAAAGGGATCTTTGGAATTGACTTCAAGATCTTCCACATCAATATACCTTAGTATATTTAATATTTTTTATCTTTGTCAAGATAGTCCTCCCCTTCATAGCTGGTATTTGTTCCTGTGAGCAACTTATAAAGTACCATGTCACTCTATTCATAATGACTGACCAGTGCCCTTCAGCCCTTGAGATAAAACATGACAGTTACACTGAGCGTGTAGCTCTCCCATATTATAATGGGAAGTCATCCTTATTCAGATACTGCTTTGCATAAGTGGTGGATATAAAGGATAATTCAATGTGAAGATTTTCAAATTATGGCCTCACTCTGTCTCTCATGATCTGTGATTGCCTCAAGTTTACAAGAATACTGCACAAATCCTACTTAGCATATTTAACTTGCTTTAATGTTTGTAAATCTGGTGTACACACACCAGATTTGGTTTTTGTAACACTGACATCATTCTTTCATATATGTAATGTTTTAGGAGCTCATAATAACCTCCATGCCTTCTTTTTTCAGACCAAAGATTTGGAATATTTTCTCAAGTAAGAATGAGGAAATGTTTTCATAAGAATGCTAGTGAATGTCCTTGGCTAGTCTCTTGCTGCCATAAGCAATTTGAACTATCTTTATATATAATTCATTGGCTCCTCCATTTTACAGTACCTTCAACATGACTTTTATTTCCACCTATGCAAAGGTCATTTCCTTGGTCCAGAACACATCCCTTCTTATTAGTATTATTGTATTTGTTGGCATGTATCAGACCCCTGGGCTTTGCTTGAAATGGACTTGTATGTTGAGGATTTAGCCAGGTTCCTGTTTTTATTCTCACCTCTGAGTAAAAACCCAATCTTTTATGTTTTTAAGGTGAACAAAACATGGAACACACAGAAAAAGACTAAAGTTTAATATAGGAGAACTGCACTGGAATGAGTATGTCAAGGTCTAGTAGAAATCTCTAGCTGGAAGTAAAGCCTGACTTGCCCAATTCACCTCTTCTCCAGCCCCCAGCACCCAGCTGTGTGAAAGACGGAGGTTGGATTATATGTTTTGCAATGCTCATTCTCTGAAGAGGGTTGGAATTATGTAGCTTTGAAAGCTTGTGCTTTCTCTACTTGCCTAAGTTTTCAAGCATGTTTGTTGTTGGCAAGGCAAAGAAAATTAATTTATTATAAAACTACCTTTGCAGACTAGCAAAGTTCTTTGAGCTAGTGGCTGCTTTCCTGTAGTGTAGATTCCATTATGATGTAGGCCAAGTTTTCAAGTGTACAAAACCCAGCATTGCCTCTAATACTCCAAAAAAAACAAAACTAAGTTAATATATTTTAGTTGTTATCTTACCACTCAGTGCATATTCTCTATCCACACGAACATTTTCAACATTGATTTTCTGTTTAGGTAGAAGTGTGGGAGAGATCAGGGCAAGAACTTTCAAGACAAATTATTCTTCCAAGCAGTTAGATTATTATATAGTCTCAATTTTACATAAATTTTAAATGTCTGAGCCTCATTTTTTTTCAAGCAGTAATTTCATAAAGGCTTATACTATACTTGGTTAGCAAACTCTACAAAAATACATTTCCCTATAGAAATTTCTTGTGTGGATACCATTGTATCTTAGGAAATGTTGAGAAATGTCAAAAACAATCCCACTCCACACAATTAGATATAAATTTGTGATAATTGCAAGTTGAAGATAATGGTAAAGCAGGAGTAGGAAAAGAAGGAAATGAATAGATGGTAATTCCTCCATTCAATACTGCAAAGGATTGAGAAGAATAAGGGAGCTGAGAATAATATTTAGAGACCTTAGTATTTTATTCTTGCTTCTCTGAAAATTTATATCTGGAATTGTAGTGAGGCCAGAAAGCAAATCCCTAGAAGAGAAAAGATGTTAACATTTAGATAGAGAACTAGACTTGGACACACATAGTACCTACAATGAACCAAAATAGATGTATACGTTCACAGTTCACAGTAGAGAAGGTGTTCAAAATGCTACTAGTGAGCAGTATTAGAAAACAGAAAATAATGTAGCATTGCTGCTACTAATAAGTTACCATATATAAAATGCCATTTGAAATCTTCCTAGTTTTCTATATATTTGATTTTATTTTAATACATAAAAAGTCATTATTAGATTGATTGTCTATTAATGCTAGTGGTCTTTATGTTTCCTGTGAGATTTTAAATGTAAGGTGAAGAATGATAGCTTGTTTTTATACGTGGCACTACTATATTATATGATTTTGCCTTTTGAATTTTTTGTTTTGTTTACAGTAGCTTTCTTTTTTTCTTTTATTGGTGTGGGGTACTTTTCTTTGATCATTGTTAATTTTCAAACAAGGAAGACTATAACCATAAATGGTAAATAATTTGCCAACAACTTCTTATAAGGACTAACTTCATCCAAGTACTAACCAGGCCCGACCCTGCTTAGCTTCTGAGATCAGAGGAGATCAGGTGAGTTCAGGGTGGTTTGGCCGTAGACAAAGACAAAGTCAATGGCAAGACAAACACCAACGTTTTCAGACTTTCAAACCTTTAAGAGATATTTATGTTCTTCAAACCATTATCGTAAAACTGTAAATGAAAGTTCTTCAAATTGAGAATAATTGAAACAACTTTGCCTACTATTTTTTCTATGACTCCTTCTAACAATGTCTTTCAAAATGTTCTACCATCTGTTCTACAATCCACCATCTATGTTATTTTGACTTGAAGCCCTGCCACCCAAACAAAGTTGGTGAGGAATGAAATAAATAATCTCTTTGGAAATTCTAGGACATTTTAAAAGATCACTAATGTATTTGTTGGATTTTTCATCATTGTGACAAATACTAGAAAGAACAAATTAAAGGGAAGAAAGATTATTTTGGCTCATAGTTTCAGATGGTTGGGTTCATGGTCAGATGCTTCATTGCTGTGGGACTTCAGTGAATAAGAGCATGATGATGTCCAGGAAGCAGAAAAGGTGACAGGAAGTGATTTGGTACTAAGTATATCTTTCCAGGACACACCTACAGTGACCCATTTCCTTAACTTGTCTTCTCTTTGGCATAGTTCCACTACTTCCCAATAATCTATTCTGATTTTGAATCCATCAATAGATAAATGTACTAATGAAGGTAGAGCTTTCATGAGCCAATCATTTCCTCCAAACCCAGGCCCCATATCTGAACATTGTTTGCATTGGGGACCAAGCTTTCTATACATTTGCCTTTTGAGGAGGGATATTTCATATCCAAATCATAACAAGACTTTCTATTCTTTTTTCAGAAAACTTCAATGGTTTCTTGTTACCTATGGAATAATTGCACTCTTATGCAAAACTCTGAAATCCATTTTAATCTGTATTTTGCTAATAAATCTGTATTTTGCTAATATTTACTGAGCAATTGCCCTGTACCACGGATATGTTGCACATATCTTATCTCACGGAAACCTAATTTTATGGCTATTTATAGATATTTGGAGAGCTGAAGAAACTTGCCCAATTTCACACGGAGAGTAAGGAACTGGCAGAAAATGGAGTCGATTCCTAGCTGACTGATTCCAGACTAGATTGAGCCATCATTTCCTTCTTCCAGATAGATTCATTGTCTCCATCATTATCCTACCATGCTCAAGTCTATGGCAAGTACCTTAGTACATTGTGAAAAATCTTGGTGTGGAGATTCACAAATAGACTGGACAATGGCAGCTGACTGCTTAGTCTGAATGGACAATGACCTGAAGTGCAGTATCTCAAAATAGATGGCTGAGTTTCAAACCAGCTTTGCCACAGACCTACAACATGATCCTAACAGATATTCTGTCTGTATTTCCTCATTCTTTTTTCTTTTAATTTTTCATTCTTAAAAGAGAAAATAATCCTGCTCCTAATACTGTTAGAGGAAATTAGTAAGGATATTTGCATCTGTTCGCTTGGTGATCGGCACTAGGCACAGATGACACACATGAATGTTGAGTTTATTGCTGCCATTGCAATTCTATTCCATGTCATGTTCATGTCTGTGCCACTGTACCTAACAAAGATCTCTTTGCCTCCCTCACGTAGTTTAATTGGTCTAGCTTGTTCATGTCTCAGCTCAAATGTTTATCACTAAACTATTTTGATAGATCAGCTATTCCCCCTCTTTCCTTGCATCTTCCTAATTCAACTCACTCATGTTCTATTCTAATGACTCCTTTAAGCACGCATCATAATTATAGTTAAGTAATGAATTGGAGTATTAATCTTAAATGTCTATATTCCTCAGAGTCCATGTTAATTGGTATATCCTGTACAGAGAATAGTGTCTGATAAAGAAACAATGAATTAATAAATGATGAATGAATGAAATCTCCTGTTCATCTGTTTTATTCTTTTAAAACACTATTTAATTGTTTAGAAACTGAATTTCTTGTCTTTTTTCCTATGAATTATTCTGTTTGTATCATGAATTTCCAGACTTCCTGGCCAACAGTAATTGACTAAAAATATTTATATAAATTTTCCATAGTTACATATGTGCCAATGACAACTAAATTACCAATTTCTTCCTTCTCAAATATTAGATTTCTGAAATAAAAGTAGATTAACTCAGCTTAGAAAACACGAAATAAACATCTTTTCCTGTTTTGCCTACTGCTTTTCAACTGAATTTTGAATGCTTGCCTTGAAATTTGCATAATCATTCATGAATCTCCCTTCATTTGAATACCATAGTAATGACAACTTAAGATACATTGTTGGTTGTTTATTCAAAATGGATTTCATTTGTCAAAATAGATTTTTATGTGTGCACCTGTGTCCATATTTGCTATGGATGAGATTAGTCATATGATCCTATATGCTACTGCTATTTCAGAATAGAGACTTAAAATATATCATGGCAACCTCTGAAATATTAAGGGCAGTGTGTTTTTTAGTCTTGTCAAAATATCTATAATTTCTTCTCTATTTCCCCTGATGTTGGGAACTGCACTTAACAGACAAACACTTGATAGGTCTTGCACTTAATAGGCTAGATTACCTTTTCCTAGGCTGGACTCAAATCTGAGATCCTCCTACCTCTGTTGCCCAATGAGCTGGGATTACAAGCATATACCAACATGCTCAGTTTGTAGGACATATTTCTAAAACTTCAAATCTCAAGCATACACCATACTAGATGTTTCACTTTTTAAGCGGTATATAGCTTAATATATGAAGTCTTCAAAGCCAATCTTATTTCACAAATAAGATTGGCAGAATGTCAATTCTAATTAGGGGTGAACTTTAATCATGGAAAATATCTCCTTCCTTTGAGCTAAAAACATAGAAAAGCTGTAATATGTGTTCATCGTTCCTCATTAATCAGAATAGGAGCTGGAACTTAGATATACAGAAATTTTAATGACAAAGAAAAGCAAGAAACTCCTCTAGTTATCTTTATAAGATGAAAGGAGAAAGGGAAAGACAGGAAGTTTGGAATATTTTATATTTCTAACTTATAGGATGCTTCTGTGTATTTATGCTTTGTTAAAATTCAGCATAAAAAGCAATATACTCACATATAAACACACACACTCTACCCCTCTGTCTCTCTGTTGTCTCTGTTTCCGTCTCTATCTCTGTCTCTCTCTTTTTCTCCTAATAGATATAGAGAACCTCACCAAACAGAGAAAAAGGAAGTTCAGAAAACCACAATACGAGATTAAAGACTGAGAACCAGTGGTGCATGGGAGAGAGACAGAAGAAAGTGACAGTTTTGCGTGCATATATGCATATGAAACTTTCATCATATTGTTTTTTTGAAATTTTTCATAATAACATCATTATTATTATTCCTTCAATGTTCCATAATATTGAAAAGGTCATATTAATTGATCTATTGGACCATTGGCAAACTCTTCTTTCACTTTTTTGGTAAAAACATAACACCTTTCCTAAAGCATTAAAGGGAAAGGACTAGGAAAATTAAATGTGCCTTCTTTGAAAGTATAAAGAATCTAATTTGAAGAAAGAATTAAAAGAAGTCCATTATACCTTTTCAAAGTAGCCAAATCCAGAAAAAGTATGATAAGAATTGCCTTGTTCCACGCCTTCACATTATCTAAACAATATTAAAAGAACAGGCTCTGAAATAAGTTTTACTTTAGTTAAGTGGAATATGAACAGTTCGTTTTCAGTTAGTGTATTTAATTTACCTCACACACACACAGCTGCTTAAATTATTATGTATTATCTATACAAGACACACCTGTAAAAGAAATAGGCCCCTCAGGATCCAGCTGTTCTCCTTCCTCTTGTGCAGTATGTAAGATCACCATGCTCAAACAGATTTCTCTGTTTTGGACCCATTGGGTATATGTGCCACAATCGATATGCACACATATCTAAGGACATCAACTATGGTGATGAAAAGTCAGACTGACTTAAACCCAGCCAACTAAAATTAGGAATAGAAAAATGTAAAAGTCAGAGACAGATACAAAATAGCACTTCATATTTGGTATGCATGTTATTGATTTAAACTGGTTTGAGAAAGAGTTTAAAAAATTCAGTCTAGCCCCGTGCCAGGGGCTCATGCCTGTAACCCTATCTACTCAGGAGGCAAGATATAAGGATCACAATTCAAAGCCAGCCTGGACAGGAAAGTCGATGACACTCTTGCCTTCAATTAACCACAGAGAAAACTGGAAGTAGAGCTGTGGCTCAAGTGGTAAAGTGCTAGCCTTGAAAAAAATGCTCAGGGACAGCTTGAGGCCCTAAGTTCAAGCCTCATGACCAAAAAATAAATAAATAAAAAATCAGCCCAGGTGTTGCCTGTCACTTAAAAGATGACTTTTATCTGCCTTCTTCCTCAGTTTGCTCATCTACCTAAATAGTGGAAATGCCTTACAGGCAGACAATAAGCCACATAAAATTCATTGAGGACTAAAATATGTGAGAGAAGACATTGGAGGTCAAGGGTTTTAAAGGTCTACATGTAGTATAGAATCCAAAAAGAAAAATAAATAAAATTTCTTCTTCTAGTGTAGTTCAGTAATCTATCCATCTCAAAGCTAAATATTCAGATTATCTTCCTATAGCTATCTAAAGTTCATTATAGGAAGACACTTTCTCATTTTCCTGATAAAATTCATTTTTATCAACTCTCACACAGTATGAATTTCTATTTCCTCTGCAATCTCCACACCAAAGTGATGTTATTTCCAACTAGTCATAGACTGTGGAATGCAAAAAGATTAGTGGTAGATGAGGGAACAGGTTTGGTGTGGAATTTATTATCTTAAATGCCAGTGGTTTAGTTCCTAGATAGCTAGAATATGATGTGATTTATCATATTCAGTACCATGAGGAGTGTAGAGATTTCACTAAATGCAAGGAGATAAGGCAGAAAATAGTCACTAAAATTACCACTGAAACACCACCCTGGACAATTCTTCAGAAACTTTGTTATGGAAAAAAATTCAGGGGACAGATCGATTACTATGAGGAGTATCTGTGGGGCTATTCTTGATATCTTATCTGCTTCCTATCAAAGGGAGCAGAGCTGTTCTTCACCAATAGTTCTAAGGGCTCTTCAAAGTTCAAGTAATATTCTCAATATCTGAATATACACAAAAAGAAAATATTCAACAGACTCAGAGACATCACAATTGCTATCATTAACATTTTATTGATAAGAAAATAATGTTCATTTCTTGCCAAAAGGCCAAAATACATAGTTGTCCAACTACAAATAGCCTGAGGCAGATATTATTTTACCATGTCAGTGACCAACAACCTTTATTTATTGTTGCTAAGTCATCCAATTATATATCTGTCAATCTTAGATAATTTCTTTTTCACTGATACTGAAGACAGAAAGGGAGAAGGAACAGAAATATGATATGTGTAAAAACACAAAGCACAAGTTATGATTATTTTAATTTATAACAAATTGGCTGGGCAACATCACATCCAGGTCCAAGATTAGCTAGAAATGATCTTATGCCTGTGCAGCAGTATGTGTCACTCAAGCCTATTAAGCAGAAAGAGTACAATGGATTTCTAATGGGCAACTATCAGTGCTGGCCACAGTCCACTATCCCTCTTCCTGAAACAGTCAAATCTCTTACTCCATGTTAGACTGTAATCCAACAGACTGGGTTCTCCTCTTGTTGAGTGCAAAGTCAACCAGCACAACCAAAAGATAAAGGAATAAAAAAGGCTTATTACCTGTAGCAGGAAAGGAGAGCATTAGAATTATTCCAAAAACAGCACCAATTTCAAACAGAAAAGGTATGGGCTTTTATTTAAGGAGCCTTTACATACTCATATAGAAAAGCACTCTGGGAACAGACACATTCCTGAACATAACTAGGTGAAGATGTACATTACGAAGTATGCTCACCTTAGTCATACATAGCTCAAAAAGGAAAGATGACCAATATATTTTTAGGCATGCCTAACTCAAGGTCTTGCATGGAACACTTATTCAAAAGGTTAAAATGGTAGAAACTTCTAGATATGTTTGGCTTAAAAAAAAAATTAAAATGATGACAAAAGTACTTAGCATGTTCAACTTCTTTTCTCTCCAAACTGCTTTAGCCCAAACCAAAGGAAAAGATACTTTGAAGGTATATTAATATATAAGAAATTTTCCCTGATCTCACCTGCCCCACATAGCTGTTAACAAAACTATAACACAAGATGCTGCATGAAGACTGGAAGGAGAAAATTTTATACCATCCAATCATGGATGTTGGACTTGGTGCCACTTCGGACTTGTCCCCCTTAGAATACTGCATTCTGTACAGCTCATCATATTTAAGATATTTAAACACAAAAGATATATTCTGTCTCTCCCCCACACCAATATGAAATACTATAGGGAATATAGTACAAGTATGGAAAACTCTTTTGGAAGAGAGAAGAGAACTTATGCAGTCACTGATGTATAGAATATCAAATCCCACTGGGCAAGAGTGTGAAAATTCTAGTTTTTCCATTGAATTAAATTCTTTGGTTAAACCAATATAGTAGCTCATTATAATGCCCTCGGAAATTGTCATTGTAACCATTAGCTTTGTCCTTTGGGAGACTTTCTTTGTCCTATCTTTCATAATGAAAAGATGAAGGTTATATTCTTAGTAGAGGCTAGATAATATCACCCATATAATAGTGGCATGAGTTAGAGGCCAGAATCTGCTTTAAGGCTAGAGAAACCACAAGCTTTTATATGGGGCTTGTGTTCCTTTGAAAATACAGTTCCTTAAACAAGCAAACGAAAAATGTATCCTTCTAGTTCCTTCTTCAAGGAATCATAAACAAAAGTCTCATGAAAAGTTGAACAAAGGCAAAAGTTGTTTCTTATAAATTACTAACAATATTAACATGCCACTGGCAAAATTGATTATGGGAAACAGGAGAGAGAGATGATCAAATATTATGATGTACGATGCAGACAAACAGATGTTGCATATATTAAGAAGTAATATGAATATATTCCAAAAATACCACCTCAACTATTTTCAAATTCAAATATAATAACCAAATTCTTAGAAAAATTATCACTAAGACTAATTCAAGAAGTTGAATTATAGACATGTAACCATGAAAGAAACTATATTAGTCAAAAATATTTACACATAGAAAAATCAAGCCATTTGGACAGATTCTCCAGGTAGTTCTATCAATTGCTTAAGAAAAAACCCTGAAATATGCAACTTTTTTAGGGAATAGCTAAAGAGGAATCATTACTCAACTCAGAAAATCAAGCTAGCATTTCCTGGCACCAAACATGATCAAATACTTCTGTAACTAAAGATGGAATGATAATTTTACTCATAAACACAGATGAAAATTTTAATTACATTAGCAAAATATGAGAAGCATAATAGTTCATGACTAAGATGAATATCCCAGGAATGATAGTTTAATATTAGAAAATTAATAAATATGTTCCTCCATGATCTATATAAGTAAGAATCAAAATTCTGGTAGAAGGAGTACAGCATTGTTATAAAGCAAAAGTTGTTATAAATCTATGAAGTTATAAAGCATTGTAACTTGGCATCAGAATCTCAGGCCTGAGCCTTTTCCATAAATGAGCTGGGAACTTTTTGATTGTCCCAAGGGCAGGTGTGGGGGGAAGGGTTATGAAAGAGCAAGTGCCAGGGCTGTGTGACTGGTTTCACAAGCTTCGGTGCAGGTGTACTGGAATTCTCACAAAGGCAAGTTTTATGTATATTCTGTTATCCAGTATCAATATGGCCTGCTGATTCCTAGTCGATCTTTTTGCTGTCATTATCTCTGAAGTAAACTATCTAACAATATTAGCCTCAGCCAAATATTTATGAAGTTTTCATCAAAATTACTAAGGATGTTTGGTTTCCTCAAATACATTTTTCAAATAAAATATGTCCATTTGTCCTGTGTATAAAACAAATGGATCTTTTTGTTTTGTTTTGTCAGTCTTGTGGCTTGAACTCAGGACCTGGGCACTGTCCCTGAGCTTCTTTATTCAAGTCTAGTCCTCTACCACTTTGAGCCACAGTGCCACTTGTGGTTTTTGAGTGGTTAATTGGAGATTAGAGTCTCAGGGACTTCCTTGTTCAGGCTGGCTTTGAACTGCAATCCTCAGATTTTAACCTCCTGACTAGGTAGGATTACAGCTGTGAGTCACGGGCACCCAGCTACAAGCTGGGTGGAGCTTAAAGAATGATGATAGGTCATCAAGTATCTCCAGTTGAAACTTCTCTATCCATGTACAAATACATTTTTATATACAAATGAGAAAAACTTACTTGAAGTAATGTTTACTTATAAGTTTATACGCTAATTCTAGCTTCCACTTATTGGGGAAAACATGAAAACTTTGAGTCTAACTTATTTCACTTAATATAATTTTTCTCCAAGTCTTTTCATTTCTTTCCACAAGGCATGGTATCATTCATTCTAATGATTGGGTAAAATTCCATTATGTATCTATACACACTTTTTTATCTATTGGTCCATTGAGGGGCATCTCCACTGATTTAATACCTTGATTATGGTGAATAGGACTGCAATGAACATGGTTGTGTTGGTGGCTTTACTGTATCCTGGTTTGTAATCTTTTCAATAAATGCTCAGGAGTGAAATTTCTGGATAATAGAGTAGTTCTATATATAGAGGAACTTCCATATTGCTTTCCAGGATGGCTATAAAGCTCACATTCCCACCAACAGAGTATTAGGATTTCCTTTTGGACACATCCTCACCAGTATCTGTTATTGTATGTTTTCTTGGTTACAGCCATTCTAACTGAAGTGAGTTGGAATCTCAGTGTTGTTTTGATTTGCATTTACTTTATGGCCAGAGATGTTGAACATTTCTTCATATGTTTATTGCCATTTTTACTTCTTCTCCTGAAAGGTGTCTCTTTAGCTCATTAGCCCATTTGTTGAGTTGTTGGCTTTTTGTTACTTTGCACTGAATTCCTGAATTCCTCCAATGGCTCCTGTGGCTCTGCTGAAATATGATGAGATAATACTAGGAGGGACATTTATCCTTGGATCATTTGAAATAGTTCAAAATTCTTAGTTTCAAAAGCAGTTTATAAACATTGTAAGTTTCATTATACAATGCTCCACATATTCTCTATGATGAATGTATAAAAATAAGTCACTGAGAGACCAAAATGGGACCAGGTCAGAGCTCTGGCTAGTCCAAAAGGCAATTTATATACAGTATTGGATTACTGCTAAATTTTCTTTTTATCTGCATAGGATCCAAGACTGATGTAGTAATTAATCAGGTTTCTATGCAGAAATCTATTGTGTTTCTTTAGTCTGAAAATGATTTCATAAGCACAGGTCTCCTATGAACACCTCCATTTGAGTCATATTCAATGTAGTTAAGGGATTGCTTCTTTAAGAAAAATGTTGTAATGTGGTAAATATTCAAGAAATGTAATTATTTACTATTGCCATACAATTGATAATATCTTTCGTTATGACACTATTACACTTAGCTTTTTACAGATCACTATTGTGAATTGCCCATTTATTTTCTGTATTTTTTATTTTTCCATGCAGTATCCTCTGATTTTGACAAGTAATTCTCAAACATTCACATACAAAGCAAATATATTTCACCCTTTTGGTTTCCACCTTTAGAGTTTCTCATTTAGTAGAAATGAGACCTAGATACCAATATTTTAGCTACAACTACAAAATATCCTGAGATGGACAGAGGTTTGCACATTGAAAACTGTATTGCCCTGACCATATCTCTGAAGCTCCAGGATGTTTCATGTAATATAGAAAAGTATCTGATTATGGGATGTGTTTTCCAGGTTGCTCCAAGTTCTTGGGTTGTCACATAGCACAGCACGAGTATAAACAGGAATGAGAACCTCCTACCTTGCTAGAAAGTGAGTTCTGCCAGTCAAGATAACTGCAGGAACCTCTGTCATAAGATTAGAAATCATAATTATTATTCTCCCGGTCTGAAATAATCTGATTCTCCAGCTGTGTAGCTCTTAGGTACAGAGAGAATTGTTGCCATTCTTTGAAAGAAAATGTTCTCTGTTAGATGTTTAGTACTGAACTTCCACAGACCCTTAGACTCATGGGCCAAATGTATGAGCACCAAGTGGTAATTCCTTCACAGAGTGTGATATGAGATGCATAGAAATGAGAGCTAATAATAAGCAATGATCCCTGAACTGAAATTCATTCTATTGCCATATGTCTTTATAGCATGCTGCTCTAGTGACTTGCATTAAATCCCTTTTAATATTTTCAATTAATATCCAATTGCAAGAAGTTACCAAGTTTTGCAGAGTTCTGCTTTCTGTGTTAAATGGTATTTTCTTTAATTTTTTTCTCCTGAAGTACTGCTAATTCTCTGAAAATTATAATACTATCTGAACTAAGTAAAATTCAGTAATTGTGTGTGTGTGTGTGTGTGTGTGTGTGTGTGTGTGTGTGTGTGTGTGTGCCTGTGCACGCCAGTTCTGGGGGTTTGAACTCAGTGTTTGAGCACTTTCCCTGAGTTTTTCTGCCCAGGACCAGTACTTTGCCACTTGAGCCAAAGTTACATTTCTGGTTTTCTTGTGGTTAATTTGAGATAAGGGTCTTGTGGGTTTTCTTGCCAAGGCTGGTTTTGAATCATGATCCTCAGATCTCAGCTTCCTAAAGAGCTACGATTATATCCACAGCCTGAGCTATGGGTGTCTGGCAGTAAATTTTTTTTTATGTAAAAAAATTGTTTTTAATGTATCTATCTGTATTTATTAAATTCAAGAGTATCAAGTGTCTAAGAATTCAACTGATAAAAAGAATCTTATAAGAAAAATAGTGTTATCAGAAGAATGAACATTAGCCCCATACTTTGTCTACATTTTGCCACATAACTTTATGCATTGTTCTGAAAAAGTTTGTTCAACCAAAAATAGTTGCCTAATTTCTAATTTCATTGTCTCAAATAATCACTGTAACATGATTGATTTTGCTTATTAACTACCATGTTGTACCCCTGTAACACACATCCATTCTACCTTCATCATAATTATCTTACTCCTCAGCTGTCTCTCTTACCTCTTGAATGGTGGAACCACATATTCTCTTGATAGCGTTATATTTTTCTCTGTATTTATGAAGTCTTTTGCATCTAGCAGATGCATGGCTACCCTAAATTGCTTGACTATTTATTTCTCTACCGATGTTATTGGCATAATGACGATTCATGTTTTAAATTTTCTACAGGAACTTGTTTTATTTTCATTATCTCTAAAGGTAGATTATCCCTAAATTCTATCTAAAGGGTAGATTATTTTGATTAACAATGAAATCTCTGCCCTGTGTGTGCGAAGCAGACCAAGTGCGGTTACAAACATTTACACAATTAAGCACTTGTTCAGTTTTCCTTTATAGGCAAACTATAACTGAGAAATATGTAAATATCTATGAGAAGAGATTAGCTGAAATTATTGCAGTTTATTGGAAAATAAAATTCTAATTGGTGAACCAATCAAGAATTAGAAGTTAATAAAGTCTATATTTTAATCTGTTTTACATTTTATACTTATCAATGTGTAGCCACCCAGAATAATGTCATTGTTCATTTGAAAGTAACACTGCAGATAAAGTTTACTATCCATTTATATGATGAGTTATAAAAGACATCAACATACTATCACCCATAAACATTTATTAAGCAGCTAGGGTGAGACTCAACAATACACAATACTATGATAGCAAGAAGTTTCAAGTTTTCCAGTTTCACAATGCTAGTATCTTCAAAAATATCAAAATATTCCAAGTGATTCAACGTTCTCTGTGTTCAAGACTATATTTTTCAAATGCTATCTTATAAACAGACAATGTATACCCTAACTAACATATATGATCCTTGTTCCAAATGCTTATGTTGATGATGGTTGAAAAGTGAAGAGAAAATGATAGCACAAGAAATTTCCATCTAATGAGGCAACAAGTTGAAAGGAAAATTAGCAATCTCATAATAGAACATGCACAATAGGTCTGCCTTTGCTTAGCCTGGCAGATGTCATTTTGAGATTTGGATACCGTGTTAGTGTCTTGTCAATTCTCCTTAGATAAGAAAGCTTCCTAACTTTCCTTTCTATATGCAGCACAGTGGTTCTATCCTGTGTGATCTTGTACTCTAACCAGCACTTGATAAAGCATCCCTCCTGCTGTCTGGAAGCCTACAAGCCAGCAGTCGTTTAGGTATTCTGTTCCCATCTATCTCCCCAGATAGCCTACCCAGAAGAGTTCCTCTTCAATACGCATTGCTTCAAAGTGGAGAAACTGGCTGCTCTCCAAGTTCTCACTGTTGGTGATCCCACCTTACCATTTAATTAAATAGGACTTCCCGATGAAGTTTCTTTGGAAACCATTTGCAAAGTCCTGAGCTGCATGAGCTCTCATGGCCTTGTACACAGTAACAAATCCAGAGACTTCTGTTTCATTCAGAGTTTGGGGCAAACTTGGGTATGTATCTCTCCAGGCTGATCTATTTGACTCCTTACCGGAATAAAATCTGTCCATCAGGGATCATGTGATCTTGTAATTAGGGTGATACTGGAGTTGTACCAAAAAAAAATATTTTGGTTCTATAGAGTAAGAAGGACAAAGAAGCGCTTAGCATGGAGAAAAGTAAAGTGACGATCAAATAGTTAGTTAGTAGTAGGTTAGTTAGTAGTAGTAGGGTTAGTAGTAGGTCCATATGAAAGCTCTACAGGAATATAAAGTAAGCCCCAAGCATATCTCTATATACCTGATGGAAATCATGGATCTAAAAAATAAAGAAGCTTGGTTTAGCTCTTCCAAGCCATGTTTTATCTCAGTCTATCTACATAAACTTAGTCCCATAAACTTACCAGTAAGAAATCTTGCCTTAATTGATTTCTCTAGTATATTCAATTAGTTAGAAACAATGTTGGGTTGGAATATATTTACTAACCCTAAGCTTGACAAGAATGTGTTTATAAAAAAGGAAGTAAATACATTAGAAACAATCACAAGCAAGAAAAAAACACTTGTGTCCCTATATTGGGGTTCATTTCACTTAACATCATCTTATCTGGTCATATGTACATAGCTTTTGACCTTTTCTGCTTGTCCTTGGCTCATAATTTCCCTTATTGAAAATAAGGGAAACCATGGGACCTATGTTTCTTTGGGCCTGGCTTACTTCACTTAATATCATTTTTTCCAAGTCTTTTTATGTCTTAATAAATGGGGCAATGTCATTCTTTCTGATGGAGGCATAGAATTCCATTGTGTATATATACCATATTTTCTTGATCCTTTCATCTACTGAGGGGCATCTGGGTTGGTCCTATATCTTAGCTATGGTAAATAATGCTGCAATAAACATAGTTGTGCTGGTAGATTTAGTATGGTCTTGTGATCATTTGGGTAAATGCCCAAAAGTGGGATTGCTGGGTCATAGGGAAGCTCTAGGTGGAGTCTTGAGGAACCTCCATACTGCTTTCCAAAATGGTTGAACAAGTTTACGCTCCCACCAACAATGCAGTAGGGTTCCCTTCTGTCCACATCCCTCCCCCACCCAGCATCTGTTGTTATTAGAGTTCTTGATTATAGCCATTCTAACTGGGGTGAGGTGGAATCTCAATACTGTTTTGATTTGCATTTTTTTTTATGGCTAGAGCATTTCTTCATATGTCTATTGGCCTTTCTTATTTCCTCTTCAGAGAAGTTTCTCTTTAGCCACTTATTTATCAGGCAGTTGTTTCTTTGAGGATTTGTTGTTGCGGGTTTAATTTTTTGAGTTCCAAGTATATTTTAGGTATGAGACCCTTATCCATTGTATGGCTAGGGAAGATCTTTCCCAATTTGTGGGCTTTCTACTGATCTTGCTAGCTATGTCCTTTGCCATGCAAAAGCTCTGCAGCTTCATTTGTTCAACCTTTCTTTGATTTGCTGTTCTGGGTCTCTATTAAGAAAATTTCAGCCTGTGCCAAGGTACCATGTCATTTTTCTGTTTCTTTGTATGTTCCTCCCCCATAGTATAACCCCTGTTTTCACTGTATTTGATGTCAGTGCCCTGTATAAGGTCCACTCCTGATGGCAAGCAGACTCCACCCTCTTCTTCAAAGCAAAGTCTCGGCCCCATACCTGTGTTACCTAGGCAACTGGCATACCTGAAAGAGGTCACATCTGCATCCACTGAGGTCACATCTAGATTTGATGTGGCCACACCTTTCCCCCCCTCTACCCTAGATAAGGCCAAGCCCAGGACCAGAGGCTCCCTTTCCCAGCCACATGGAGTACCAACATGGCCTAGTGTCAGCTGGAACAGTGAATAAACTTACCCCTTACCTGAATACCACCTGCATGGTGCTGTTCTTACTAGGCCAACTCTTCTTTAAAAACCTAACACCCTGCATCTTGTATATATACTTTGCTAATTTGGGGAGGGGAAGGGAAAAAACAAAATGCTTAAATAGGGATACAGATTGACCCATTCTAACAATGAGATGCACAAGACACTATGTTGAAAAATGAACTTTACAATTTAGGTGGGGGGTGGGGGGAGGAACACGAGGGGGGTAATGTAGTTGTGGAGATGGGAGGGCAGGGATGGTAGGGGAAAACAAAGGAGGAGGCAACAATGCTTGATAGGAAATGTACTCATTACCTCATTCATGCAACAGTATTTTTACAATAAAATCATATTTTAAAAAAGGAAGTAAATATACCCCAGTATTTGGATGCATTAGGATTTGAAATTCTCCCATACAGACATAGAGTACTGAGAATTTGTGATGACTGTCTTCCAGATTATGGTAAGGTGAGAAAAGTTATGAAATTAACTTATTTACATAATAAGATTTACAATAAAATTAAGGCAATTTCACAATTTAAATAACTGGCCTATAAGGTTTGGGGGGGTGTTATTTTTGGTAGAAACCAAGACAACAATTTAAAAATATCATGTCAGTGGAGAATAGTTTCAACCTCAACATGATCAACTCTCTTTGAACCCTGGCACTGCTAATCACAATGTGTTTTCCACTTTTACCATTTCTGTTATAGCTAATTTTTTTAAAAAAAAATCTTTCATCTTCTTTCTGTTCCACTATTCAAGCTTTCTTCTGCTCTTTTCTTAAATCTTAGTCATTTGGTCTCCATTTCTCAAGTCCTTTTACTTTAAGTGACAGCTTCTCCATGAAGATTTTTGTAACTGGCTGTTCAGCCAATGCAAGATAGTATCCAACTACAAATTGGACTTGAATGCCCATGGAGGCTTCATCCAAACATGGATCCATCAAAATCTAATTCATCTTCTTCCTCAATCTCTTGTGCTCCTGCATACTTTGTGTTTCGGGATAGCATTACTGTCAGCCCAGTGCTTATGCCAGAAGCCTGAATCATTTCAGACACTTCTGGTAAATTCATCCTCTAGTCTCTCAGGGCTCCAAGTTTTTTTTTTCTTTTTGAGGTTCCATGATATTCAACTCCTATCACTACTTGTTTATTTACGTCCCAATCTCTTCTTACTTGTGTAACTGTAATGGTCATATATCTTGTGTTTCTGTAATTTATTCCCTCCTCTCCATCCTGCTATTAGCTTCTTCAAAACCCTTCTAATACATAAACAGGATGGAAATTCTTTTATTTTATTACTCTCAGCCCTGGATTCAAATAGCTGAACTTAGTCATTAGGGTTTTCTAGGTATATATATCTGACCAAGTATTTCTGCACATGCTCAGGTCTATATTTCATCTCAAACATATCCCCCAGTTCAGCTTGTTGAAATTCCTCTGCACCAACACTTTTATCTGCTATGCTTCCTGAGATGAGTCTTCAGAACTGCTATGCCCCTTATTTCCACCCCTAGCTACATATTTTCCATTCATCCTTTAAGCTCAAACTTCACTGTTATATTTTTATCGATTCTCCCCATGATTTAGGAAATCTGTCTGCCTTGCTCTCTAGCATCATCTGATGTTTAACTACCATACTACACATAGTTTTTCTTTGTTTCAGTCCTGGGGCTTGAACGCATGGTCTGGGTACTATCCTTGACATCTCAAGGATACTGCTCTACCACTTGAGCCACAGCTCCAGTTTCAGGGCTTTTTGTTATTTGTTTTTTGGTGGTTAATTGGAGATAGGAATCTTATTGACTTTCCTGCCTGGGCTGGTGTTGAACCTCAATCCTCAGCTCTCAGTCTCCTGAGTAACCAGGAATATAGGCATGAGTGCCAGTGTCTAATAAGTAATGGATCTTTTAAAAATATATTACACTGCAAGGTCTCAGAGGTCAAAGGTTGATTGTACTTGGTTCTAATTTAGCTTCTAATATAGAGTTTGAATAGAAGAATATATATCTCATTTAGGAAAGCAAAGTTGGAGAATTCTAAAAACATATTATATTACAGGTTCCTGTTAGACATTCAAGTAGAAATATAGAGACTGACAATCAAGGCATGGTGGCTCATGCCTGTAATCCTTGCCACTCAGGATGTTAAGATCTGAGGATCATGATTTAAAGTTAGGTCAGGCATAAAAGTTCGTGGAAGTCCTATTAACTAGTAAAAAGTTGGAAGTGGCTCAAGTGGTAGAGTGCTAGCTTTGAACATAAAGTCTAAAGGAAGAACACTGTGGCCCTGAGTTCAAGCCCCGGCACCAGCACACAGATACACAGACACAGCAGCACACAGACACAGACAGACAGACAGACAGACAGACAAACACACACACACACACACACACACACACACACACATATTTGAGACTTACAGAGGAAATTGCGAGAGCTTACAGATTTGTAATATTCATTTCAGAATATATGAAGAGGGCTAATGCTTAGCTCCAAAATTTTAGATACACTGTAGTTGCAGGTAGTTGGAACATTACTTTGAAGGATAGATGTTTGTTTTAATTTAAATGAGCAAGAATTTCTGTTTAGAACAGCTTAATAAATACCCAAGTCTTTATCTTATCAAGCTCTGAACTCTTTTCTGGGGAGAAACAAAAAATGAACTACACAATAGCTTACTGCCCACTGGAAAGAAAGACACTCATACATTGAACAGGTAAGAAGTATGCAATCCATGTTTAATCAACAAGTGTTATATGAAACCAGGAAAACGAGGCAAGGTCACTCACAGTAGAGGGGAAGAAGCTGAGGAGTACTTTTAAGAAAAACATAAAAACAAGAGAGGATGCCCTAAATGAATATTGAAATATAATCAGAGGCATGCCAGTTTAAAAAGAAAGAAAGAAAAAGAACTGCAAGAAGGAAGATAATAAAGCCTGCAATCATATAGGGGGTATTAGTAATAGAAGAGCATAATTTAATATGCTGGGAATGGCTGGTAATTCCTTTTCATAAGTTCCAGAGCATTAGCAGGGGTCATATCATGGAGAACTTAAAGGGCCATACTAAGAAGCATGGACTTAACATAGAAGTAATGGGTAGCCATGAGAGGTCTGTACAAAGTGGCAAAGTCTCATGTACATCTTAGATGTAACATTGTGGGTAGAATCACAAGATCTACTGGAGACAGAGGGAAAGAACCGAGTAGGAAAGGGTCAGAGAACCCAGGGAGAAGATTTGAGATTGGAGACAAGTAACAGGATGAGGTGGCTGCTTGCCCAACCAGCAAATAAACCCAGCAAAAATTGCTCACTGAAATGCCTAAATTTATTTGTAACATTCTAGCTTTAGTGAAGACAATCCCCTTTGTCATAACTGGAGAAATTTTGCCTTTGTAAACTATAATGACAAAGAGATACCAAACGTCCACTAACAAGCGTGGATACAGTGCTCTTTTTTGGATAGGATTTAGGCCTCAAGGAAAGTGCCTTGCTTAAATCAATTATGAAGCATTTACAACACATGGCAGCCATATGGTGGGTTCGCTCAGAAATGACATTCCTCTGGGGCCCTTAATTAGGCGCACCTGACACGGGTTTATTTTTTTAAATGAGGAAATTTTTCGTCCCTGCTAAATGGTACTAGAGAAAGTTTTAGGAGCCTCTCTAGTGCTGCTGAGGGGTATGTGCCTTCACTGTTTCCACAGCATTAGTTCACATTGACGAACACAGAAAAGTAAGTCACTAAAACGCGGTTGAAAGTGAGGGAAGGGGTGGGCTGTGAGGGATGCGTGAGAATGTAGAAAGGGGTGACATTGATCAAGATTCATTGTATCCTTAAACTGGCTGTTCCTTTGTGTAACTACTATCATAAAAATATAAACAAGAGGTTAAATGCATAATACAAAAATATAAATATATGAGTAAGGAAATACATGCAGTATATACTTAATTGTTGATCAAACTAATAAGGAATCCGTTGGAATGCTATCCGTCTCAAAACATTTTACGTATCTTTAAGCCAAAAGTAAAAATTAGTTGCTCAGATCTACTTTTATGAGCATATGATTCTAGCTCTTGGTAATTCTCTATAAATGTTATGCTTTGGGATATTTTGGGATTTGCAAAAAATTGTCAAAGCTAGTATAGCATTCTCTGTTTTCATCATGCAGTTCCCTAAATGTTAATATCTAACATTAGCTGTGATGGTTTATGAAATTAAGAGAGTAACATAAGGACATTGCCAGCAAATCTTCAGATTTCACTAGTTTCTCCATAAATTCCCTTTCTCTGTTTGTAGATATAACCAGGATTTCACACAGCATGGAATGACTCTGTCTCCTCTACTCTCTAACAGTTTCAAAGTCTATTTTTTCTTGACCTTAATCATTTTGAGGCATGGTCAAGAATGTTCCTCAATTTGGGTTTGTCTGATACTTCTGTCAGGATTGGATGGGAATTACGGGTTTGGGAAGGAAGGCCACAGAGATGGAGTGTCCCTATTACTTATCAGAGTATATGGAACAACAACATAACTGGTGATGTTAACCATAATTACTTGGTTAGGGCAGTACCTACCATCATTTCCTATTGCAAAGTGCTGTGCTTCCTTTCCATGTTCTGTTCTGTGGAAAGAATCATTAAATGTAGCACCCAGGGTCATGGGTGTTATGCTCTACTTCCTGAGGAGCAAACGTCTATCTAAATTACTTGGAATTATTCTGCAAGGGAGGTTTGTCAATTTATTCCCATTTATTTAGCCATTCAAACATTTATATTAGTCTGAACTCATAAATATTGCCCTATTCTGCTTAGGTTGCTTAAGCAGAATACCATAAATTGGATTGATTATAAACAATAAAGATTTATTTCTCACAGTTCTAGAGTATGGGAATCCTAGAATATGGTGCAGATTGGCTCTCGTGGTAACTTCTCACTACTAAAAGCCTCATCTTTAATACTATGATATTGGAGATTGGTTTTTCACATATACATTGGAGTTGGGGGACAGAAATTTTCCATCTATATAAAGTAATTTCAGGTGGTCTTCCAATACTATTTCCTTTATTTTGTTGCTCAAATTGAGCCATATACAGCCACTCATTTCCTTCAAGTTGCTTCCTTTTCCCTTTGCTCTGCCCACATCACTTATATTTTCTAACGCCTTCTTACTTTGGGGCCTTACAAGCTTCTCCAAACTCATCACATATAATCCCTTCCACAGGCCTAGAATTAACATTTCTCCAGATGGTCCTTGATACATTTTGGTGGCAATTGATATTGAGCAATCAATACCTGGACAGGATTACTATTTGAAAGCATATTTTGGGGGGCAGGGAGGAGTTGGGGAGGCGGGAGGGGAGGGATGGTAGGGGGAAAACAAAGGAGGAAGTAACAATGCTCAATAGGAAATGTACTCATTACCTGCCTCATGTAACTGTAACCCCTTATACAGTATTTTTGCAATAAAAATCTTATTTTTTTAAAAAAGCATGTGTTTTCCTTTGCTTATCTTATATTCTTAGAGAAGCTCATAAAGGTCATTCATTTTTGTCATTCTTGGCTATAAAGCTGTTTTCTCACTTGCAGAGGTTTTAAAAAGTATGACTTACTGGCCCCCCACTTGTGGGAACTATAGTTGGCCACTGAACTGGCATTGTTGGTACTAGAGTTTTGTTTTCTTTCTGGTATTCTGGCAGCATTTGTGTCAGTAGTGTTGGTACTGGTGATGCTTTTGTTGATGTTGGTGCTGTTGGTGTTGTTAACTGTTGTTAACTGTTGGTGGTGTTATTAGCGTTGGTGCTGCTGGTGGTGTTGGAGTTTATGTTGGTGCTGGCAGTGTTGTGGTGCTGGTGTTGCTAAGTACTCATGTAATTTTGTAATAAAAAATACGTGGGGGCAAGAGAGTAAATCCCTTCATTACACAATTGAACAGACTGAGGCCCAGAGAATTTAAGCATATATCCTAACATACAACAAAGGAAGCTATTTCTATACTTTCCTTCAATTCGTGATTTACCCTGCTTACATTTTCAGTGTATATTTATTTAAACTCCTTAAGTCAGTGATCAGTCAACCCAGACTTCTACTGTGAACTTTAAAAACCCTTATACCCAAGCCTCATTCCCAGAAATTTTGATTTAAATAAGGTAGCTAGCAACTCAAAACTAGGTTTGTCTTAAAGCCGGTCAGGATTGGTATCTACCACTTTAAGTGAATAAATCCATTCTCATCCAGGCTCGGATATTGCATATTGGACTTTCTTTCTTCTGACCTCTCCAGTTAATGCTTAGCCGATGTCTATTATATAACTTGACTTTTCTAGAATACACTTTGGCAAACACATTTAACTCTTACTTTGCTATTAGAAAGCTGGCCTGGCCAGAGAGGGAGAAATTAGAGGCATGGATCAGTTAAAACTCTCTCCCATTCAAGGGCTCTAACTACAAGAAAAGAGCACTAGAATGGATGAAAATTAGTAGGGTAACAAGTGGAGACAGGTGAGCTCAGAGAGCAGAAAGTACCAGAGTAGGGAATTTGAGTTCAAAGGAATTAAACCATGTTGACTTTATGCAGATACTTTTGTTCTCTAGCTGAAGCATTGGTGCCTTCCTTCTGAGACTTTATTATTCTCTAAGGATGACATTTACTAAAGCGATAGCTTTTCACAGAACCCAGAAGTCATATTATTTTCTCTGCAAAGTCCATTAGAATCACGCCTTAGCTTAACATGGTTATCGCCCAGGTCTTGATTAAGCTCCCTTGAAGCAGGAGGCAAAGCAAACCATGTTAACAATGAATCCAGCTGTAAGGAAACTTGTGTTATTTTTAGGCATCTTGACTGAAAATTGCTTTGTCCCATCACTGGGCAAAGCTTTTATTGCTGTTTTTACTGCTGGTAAATTAGATTGCATGTGGTAGAAATTATGCGTAACTGCACTGTTTTTAATATTTGCTACTGTAATCATTTCTGTAATTATGATAGAGGCGACGGCTGCAAGCTGTTCTACGGGTGGCTATTTTACTGAGTTCTAACGATGGTGTCTACAGAAAATTCTATCCTCCGAGGCCTTTGCTAGCAAGCGCCTCCCTGTGATGCGAGGCAGATAAGCTTTATCAGATGCTGCTAATGAGCTTGATAGATGATGCTGGTGGCTCAATCTGACACATTATTTGGGGTGGTAGACATTTAGATTCCAGCCTTTGCAATGTCCTCTCTCATCCCCTTGGGGGGCGAAAGAAAGAGACTTGTAAGAAAATGAAACCAACAGGCCTTGGAAAATAATGTTGTGCACAGACCACATTTTCTGGTAGAAACTGTCTTCAAAGTGCAATGTCTAGTCATGTATTACACACCCAGAACAAGATGCGTGAAACTGTTCATTGGATAAAAGCTAATTACAAAATCAAGGAATGGTTCCACATTATCTATAATACCACAATTAATGGTTCCATTTCCAGTTTTTACAAAATGAGGTGATGCCCTGGCAGCTGTTGTTTTCCTGGTGGAGCTTGTGCTTTATCAGTTCCTAGTCTGCATAATTCATACTAATAACAGAAGATGAATAGATACACAGTGAGTAGGCACATTCCTCCTCCCGAATTAAGCCTTAGACATAAAAAGCAGTGACCTACAGCAGTCTGATTTATGGGGACTCCAGGACTATTTCCTCATCCCCAAGCTATACTCTCACCTCGGTCTCAATAGTATGGTGCTTGAATTCTGATATGTGGGCTTTGGGTAAAATTTTTTAAAAATTACTCTTTTCATTTCCTGTTACACACCTCAAATATCATGGGAGGACAATCCAGAAAGTTCTCAGGGGTTACATAATTGCATTTTGCTAAATGGATTATATCAACTTGGTCAAAATGAAGTAGACTACTGCTTTCAACCTGAAAGCCTTCCAATGCTCCACATTGCAGTCTTTTTTTTTTTTTTGCCAGAAGTGGAGCTTGAATTCAGAGCCTGGGCACTGTTCCTGAGCTTCTTTTGCTCAAGGCTAGTTCTCTACCACTTGAGCCACACCGCCCCTTTACAGTTTGTTTATATGGTCCTGAGGAATCAAACCCAGAGCTTCATGCATGCTAGGCAAGCACTCTAGCAGTAAGCATCCTTCCCAACCCCTCCACATTGCAGTCTTAGAAGTAGAGGGATATTAGCAGGGATTCAGGCCTTGAATTGGTATTAGAACATTAAATAATATGCATGTGTTTTCCAACTCTGGATTTTGTGGGTCTTTTTTCCTCCCAACTTTGTTGAGTTAAAATTGGCAAATAGAAAAATGAATATATTTCAGGTGTATGTGAAATAGATTGATACACATATACATTGTGAAACTGTATCAAAATCAAGTTGATTAACATCCCTTTACTATATGTGTTGGGGGGTGGGGCATTAGGAACAGTCATTATCATTTCATAGGACAAGACAGGGACCGTTTCTGACCCCTTTGCTTCACCCTTTGCTTTCCTAGCAAAACAGGCAATTAAGATTTCTCTACCCTCTTCAAGCTTCATAATTAAACTCTTCTTGCAGGAGAGGAAGAAATAGGCTATAGGTGGGACAAGACACTGGAACAAAACCACAGGAAAAGAGGACCTCCCCAGGAGTGCCTTCTACCTTCCTGAAATGGATGGTGGGGACAGTGCTTCTTGTTATTCACCTAAGCATTAGAGCATGGTTGACGACAGAATCTTCTTCCCTCAAAGGACATTTTCCAAAAAACGACAGATCAGAAACATGGTCTGCCTCTTGGGAACAATTTGTACAATCTTAGCCTTTTTGGTAAGTGTGGCCGGTGAGCCATAAGTCTCTGACAACATCTAAAATTCCTTTAGATAAGAAAAAAAGACACAGTGGCCACAGGGCAGTCACCTCCTGACAAATCCTATTGAAGTTGGTGAAACCTTTGACTCATCATCCTCACTGCTCTCTCCTTTCTTCTCTCTGATTCCTTTCATCATCTTCTGAACAGTGAGTGACCCACAACTCAGTTTCTGATCTTCCCTGTTGTTTTCCTTGCCTAATTTCCTGTTTCCCTTTCCTCCTCTATACCTTTTCCATAGCCCTCCCTTTGAGAAGTGGATTGTTATATAAAAATAAAGGTACATACCAATTTTTCTCAATAATTAATTGAGATTCCATGTACTGGTATGAAATACTAGTACTGATCTCAGAGCCTGGGCATTGTCCTTTTGCTTTTTCATTCGAAGCTGGCACTTTACCACTTGACCACACCTCCACTGGCAGCTTTTTGCTGGTTAAAGAGTCTCATGAACTTTTTTCACCAGGCTGGCTTTGAACTATGGTACTCAGATCTCAGCCTCATGAGTAGATAGTTTGACATTCATGAGCCACTGGCAACTAGCCACTCTGCTACTTTTTATTCTCCTTTATACCTACAGACATTCTTTTTCTCCTTTAAGATTTGCGAAAGGCTAATGTGAGTACTGCTCCAATTAAAACCAAAGATATTTGAAGAAATTTATTTACCCTTCACTTTGGCGTTCTCACTTATGAGCACCCTATTTTGTTACGAAAAGTAGCATTTTTGATCCTCTCAATGTTTTGTCACTAGACACTGTTCTCTGCCTATTCTTATTAAAACTATAAATACTTCATGGGTTAGATCACTTTACCAATGACATCATTTGAACACTGTCACCTAGAGAATGGAATAATTACCATAGCAACTGAGCCTTTGTCTTTCAGTACCTAACAAAATTTTGACAGATGGTAAACACTAATTGAAGACCTACAACAGGACATAAATGATAGTGACCAAACTCATCCTAATACCTCACAAATTGGTATGTGTTCATGAAGATTAGATTGAATGCAAGGTATATACAGCTATTTATCTGAAGTTGATTTTGCAATTAATCAAAAGGTAATTGAGATTTTTCTAATTACATTCAGGGACACTAATAATAGGATGTTTAAAACATTTAAATTTTTAAGAGAATAAGACTATTATAAAATAATTGCTTTTACTACATTTGCTAAACATCTGCAATTCTTACAGATAATACCTGTATGTGCTACATTCTGTAACAAATATGTTCTACTTCACTTCAACCTTAAAATCATAAGTTTCCAACTGACTTAAATCTTGAGCATGTTTACATTTTGTGCATGTGAGTATGTGTGTGCACATGTATGCATGCACATATAGATGCTTTTGTTTCCCTACATAAGTGAACAACTTAAACTCAATATGACTTTTTCAGTGACATGTTATCATGCAGACCATCATTCACCACCTAAGAAGGGGATGGTCAAATACCATTTTGATTTCTGATTCCAACAGAAAATTATACCAAACATAATCAATTTAATTTCTCATTCTTTGTCCAGTTGTTGCTGAAGGAGAAATGAGCCAAGTAAATTATCTTTTATCATCAGATCCAACTAAGTTTTCACAAATGTAAGTTTCCATGGCCTAGGACGTACTGGGACAGAGATTTGAATAAAAAGACTATTTATATTTTTTGACATCTCTAAGAACTAAGGAATAAATTTACTAATAAAATCATCCAAGTTATAGGAGAAATCATTTCTCAAATAACATATATGTAGAGATTTTCCTGTTTATGCATTTATAAAACAATATATTGTCGCAGTAACCAAAGCCTCAAAGAAAAAACATCAGTATGTATTAATTTGATCATATTTATAAACATTATTCTTTTTATGTTATTTGATATCCTCTAATCCTTCGAAATCATGTACCAACCAGAAGTTTGGCAACTTTTCAAACTTGACATAAAGCCAATTCAAGAACAGAATTCTAATCTAATCTACATGCCTTTTGTCCCATACTAAGGCTGGAACTCAGAGCTTTGTACTCTTGCTCAATTTTTTCCAATGAAAGCTAGAGCTCTATCAATTGAGCTATGCCTTTAGTTCTGGATATTTTTTGTTTTTGTTTTTGTTTTCTGGTTAACAGGAGATAAAAGAGTCATGGACTTTTCTGCCCAGGTTGGCTTTCACCTACCATCTTCAGATTCAGCCTCCTGAGAAGCTAGGATTACAGGCATGAGCCATTGGTCCCTAGCTTATACACTTATTTTAAACAGAAAATAAATATATTCCATTGGTCAGAACTAAATCTGCTTTCTATCTTGGTTTTTACCTCATAGAACTAAGAGTACATCCATTCTAATCCATGATAGTACAAAAGTACTTTGTAGGATAATGAAATACATGTGCATGCCAGATTTTATTTTACTTTATTTTGTTTCATTTCTGGCGATATACAAATTTAATTCTAACCTACCTGTTCATTAAAGGAAATTCATGTTCATTTCATTCACTCAGAGAGGACAAAGCATAGGCAATCAGATTGGAAGAGGTTATATGTGAAATTAGATTTTTTCTACTCAATGAAGAACTTGGTGCCAACCTACGTAAAAGATTAGGCCAGGCACCAATCGATCAGGCCTATAATCCTAGCTATTCAGGAGTGTGAGACCTGGGGATCATGGTTCAAAGCCAGCCAGGGCATGAAAGTCCTCTGTAAGGCTCTAATCTCCAATTAACCACCCCTTAAAAACTTTAAAAGCTGGAAGTGGTGTTTGGTTCAAATAGTAGAGTGGAAGCCTTGAGAGTAAAAACTAAGCAACAGAGCCCAGGCCCTGAGTTCAAGCCCTGGTATTGGGGTGGGGTGGGGGGGCGGAATAGAACATGGGATTTAAGTGACAGAAACATGCAGTATTTGACTACATATTAGCTTTATAATTTCTTCAAGTCTTCAGTTATGCATGGGAGAAAACAATAGAAGAACAGTATCTGCAAGAAGAGTAGCTACTTTGGATCATTTGATAATTACTTCATTTTCTATAGTGTCTAGTGCCTGGTCTGTGGTAAATATCAATAAAAACAGACGCCATTCATCTGTACTTATGCTACTTTCGCAATCCCATGGTTGTGGTTATTATTAGAGCTTGATTCGGATTGAATGAAAGGAGAAAATGATCAATTTAAACCCAGTCTGAAATTCCTTTCGCACAGGGAAAAGAAACAATGGAGGGTTAATGAGTTAATACAGGTGGCAGCTCCTTGGTGAGAGGCACAAATGAAATCCCCCGTAAGCTTATTACCTCGAGGATGCACAAAAGATTTGAAATGCCAAAAAGCAATTGTATTTTGAATGGAAATCTCTCTGTAGTGTTTTCCCCATGGGAGAAGGAAAAGATAGCTTAGCAATCATCTTCAGATAAGTGAAAGGAGCCCCAGGAAACTCAGCCTGTCTTGTCTTCTCTTGACTTTGCAGGAAGCAAAACTAGGTGCCATGCCTGTGCCCGTTTCTGACTAACAAAACTGAAAACTACTTTAGAAATTCAATGCATATCTTCAGATGATGAATCAAAAAGAATATGGCCTGGGGACCACATGAGTGTCCCATAGTAGGAACAGGCTGGAGATCCTTTTAAGATGGATTACCAGAAACTCAGGCTCTGAGATATAGGAGGTAAGACTGCCACTAGAAACAACTCATTAGAGAATGTGATAATTATAACTAAAGCTTCCTAGTGAGAGGTGGTTTTGCCAAGAAACTCTGAAGATGTCCCCCAATCTTCAAACTGCTTCATGATTACAATTGCTTGACTCTCACATTCTCAAAAAAATGAATAAATAAATTACACCACTTACAAGTGACAAGACAACCTCTAGCTCTCTTTCATCTACAAAGAGGTCTGTATTCAGGTACTTACGAAAGCAAAGGATTACAGATTAATTACCCTGCAAATATGGGATGGTTTCATGCACATTTGTAGATTCTGACACTTGATGCTCTTCAATGAAAGGCTGGAGCTTCTCCATAACTACCCTCCATGAAATTATTTTGGTAAAAAATTCTAGCCATGTTCACTGAACTTCCAATCAAATTTCAGTGTTTTGATTTCATTATTAGGTGCAAATGGGTGGTAAGTCTGATGGGGAAATAATGAGACCATTGGGATGAAAGAAATAGCAAACTAAAGTGGGGGAAACGAAATAGAAGAAAAATTTTAAAATTGAAAAATTTGAATATTACCAGAGATAGGAGAAAATATTCACAAAACAAAAACAAAATAAAACAGAAAATTACTCCAGAATGAATGACTCTTAAGAATAAAAAAAAAACATACTGGAAATAATTTATTACATTATTTAGATAAGAGTTGAGTAACGTTTAAGAGCTTAGAACAATTACAAGAAAGATAAAAGTATAAATGGAGGAAATTATAAAATTAATAAGTCAAAATATTTCAGAATTAATGGGCTTGAGTTTCTAGATGGAAAGTGTATTATGTCTAAAATCAAACATAAAACAATTTTTGAAAACTCTCCATCTAAGATGTATCATCTTCAAATTTCATAGTTCTCATAACAAAGTAAAGAGCCATAACTATTCTGGAAGAGAAAGTAAAAACAGGTTACAAAAGGAAAAAGATTGAAGTTTTATATGGTCTTTACATTTCTCGGTAGCCACAAGTAATACTAGAAGTTAAGAGAGAAATACTTTAAAAAATATCTAGTGTGTCAAATATAAGATATAATAAAGATACTTTTGGACTTGTGAAAATCCAGCATTCCAAAGATGAGGCTTAAAAGCTTAAAGGAAAAAAAAATCCAAGGAAAGAAAATACTGAGACTCAGGGACTAGGAGTTCTGGTGCAACAGAGGAAGGAAAAGTCTGTGCACCAGACTTAGAGACCAACTACATAAAATGGGAAGATAAGGATGGGAGACTCCAGAAGTTATGATCCAGATAACCAAATAGAAGTAGATGAATGGACAGACTGCCTGATGTTTGCATATTAAGAGGTTTTAACCTTCCCCAAATTGGAATAGCTGGTTTTTGTTGTTGTTGTTGTTGTTGTTATTTTTTTAATTTTTTGAGGTAGAGTCTTGCAATGTAATCCAGGTTAGGCTGGAACTCACTGTGTAACCATCCCAGACTGACCTTTAATTTACAAACTTTCTGCCTTAAGCCTCTCCAGTTCTGGGATTATAAGAATGAGACACCATGACTAACAACATGCAACTATTTGGGAAGTTTTCATAGATATAAGATAATGGAGGTTTCTCTAAGTTAAATAGGATTCTTGAAATTGATCACTAAAGAAATATATGTGTATAAGCTAACTGTTGTATTTCAAAATGGCTCTTTAGTCCTTTAAAAATGGTTTCCTGACTTGAAAAAGATTTATATGAATTCATAGTCAGGCATAAAACTGTCTAAATTTCAGTTAAGTGGAAAGGAAGATTAAGGCTTTCTCTGTCTCTGGGAATTCAGAAAGGGAGAACTCTTTGTTTCAAGGTAATATGGACAGCAATACTTACACAAGAACAGCCCTCAAAAGGACAAACAAAGGCGAATTTAACTACTGAATGCTAATACAAAACTTCTTTAAAATATTCACTACCGATTCTAGGAATAAATTTGAAAATCAATATGTATCATCTCCACATTGGTTTTATCCTGAGAATGCAGCACAGGGTTTAGATTTTGAAATAAAATGAAAATCATCACATAAACAGATTAAAGGAGAAAATTCAAATTATCATCTCAATAGTTGCTCATACAGCATCCAACAAAATTCAACATTAATTCATGAATAAAGAAAAAGCTTTAGAAAATTACTAAGAATTTCCTTTTCCTGATAAAGGGAATCTACATACCTACAGCAGAATCATAGTAATGTAAATCATTAGAAGTCTTCCAATTATTAGCGAGCACAAGACAAAGATCCCTAGGATTGCCATTTCTATTTCATGATGAACTGGTTGCCCTTGCCAACATAGTTAAAAAAAATGTAATTAAGAAGTATATACTATGAACAAAGAGGCAAAGATGCCATTATTTGCAAGTGGTATTATTGTTCCTTACATACAAATCTAAGAAAATCTACAGGCAAATAATTCAAATTAATGAAAAATCTGCAGGTATATAAAATTCATATAAAATTCAATTGCATTTCTTTATAGAAGCAACAAAAGTAAATGTATGTTAAAATAGCTATTACTGATAACAACATCAAATATAAAATAATCTTACTATTAAGTACAAACAACGTAGCTCATGATTTAAATGGAGAAAAGTTGTAAAACTTTATTATTACTTGAAAGATATTAAAGATGACCTACATAAAAAGAAATAAGTTCAGTAACAGATTCAATACTTAGTGATAACAATTCTTGTTAATCTATATGTTCAATGAGAACCCAAAGAGATTATGACAGGGATTTTAATGAAATTTGAAAGACCTCATTTAAAATTAACATGAAGAAAAAAAAAGATATTTCTAAAGGAAGAAAAAATAGGAGAATTTACGTTATAATGAATGTTACAAGTCAATTTTAACAAAGATAGTGTGTATCGGAGTAGATTAACACATAGAACACATAATAATTTACTCAGATTTATATGGAAAGTGGATATATGATATAAGTGGAATCAAAGGTCAATGGGAAAAGAATTTTGGAAGTTTTTGTGAAATAACACATTACGGGAGAAGAAAGTCTGATTTCTATTTTGTATGATGCACCCTAATCAATTTACAGTAATTTCATAACCAAAATTTGAGTCTTAAAATATATCATACACAAATATCCTTCTAAGAATTAGAAAAATGTTTTAAACTAGGCACATGAAATCTAAAACAGAAATTAAAATAAAATAGCAACTATAAGTACATTGTCATTACTTTGTTCAACCAGAAAACCAAGTAGCAAATGTGGAGGATCTCTATAGGAGGAAACTATTTGTAAAACCTAATTGCAAAATGACAAGAAAGTAGAGTACATAAAGTATTCCTATAAATAAATGAGAAAAACATTTTCAAAATTTTAATATGTGAGAAATAGAGGAAAATTTTAAATAATCCCAACTTTAAGACATTATATTTTATAGAGAAAATTCTAAAGACTTCTCACTAGGAGAACTAATAAATGAATTCAGAAAAGTTGAAGGATGAGCAAAATAACATTCAAGAATCAGTAATGTTTGTATACACTAATAGCAAGCTATGTGAAAAGAAATTTTTAAAGAATCTATTATTAGCTATTAAGATTTCATTTATAATAGACTAAAGACTTAAAAGGAGACTTTCAGAAGAAGAAATAAGAATGGCCAATAGACACATGAAGAAATATTCAACATTTCTGCTCATAAAAGAAATGCAAATAAAAGTAAAATTGAGATTCTATTTCTATCTCATCCTAGTTAGAATGGCTATTATCAAGAAAACTAACAATAACAGATGTTGACGGAGTTGTGGCCAAAAGGGAACTACACTGTTGGTGGGAATGTAAACTTGTTCAACAACTCTAGAAAGCAGTACCTAAGTTCCTCAAAAGATTAAACATAGAGCTTCCCTATGACCCAGAAATCCCACACCTGGGTATTTGTCCAACTGACCATAAACCAGGCCACACTAAAGCCACCAGTACAGCCATGTTCATTGCAGCATTGTTTACCATAGCCAAGATATGGAATCAACCCTGATGTCCCTCAGCAGGTAAATGGATCAAGAAATATGGCACAATACACAATGGGCAAATATTATACAAAATGGTTACATATATTTCTCGTAATAAACCAGGTAAGACCAGTGTGTGTGTGTGTGTGTGTGTGTGTGTGTGTGTGTGTGTGTGTGTACATAATCTTTCATCAGACAGAATGATAATTTATCATTCATAAGGAAATGGAAAGACTTGGAAAAGCTTATATTAAGCAATGTAAACCAAACCCAAAGAAACATAGATTGCATGGGTTGCCTCATTTATAGTAATTAGAATGTGCCTATAAATCTACAAATAAACCCAATAGAGTAAAAGACAAAAAAAATTACATTCAGACATGATAATTAAACAGGACTCTAAACATTCACACAATGAGACCAAAGAAGGATATTCTTAAGAGATGGTCTAGTGAGAGAAAGAGGAAATGAAGGGGAGAGAAGGAAAGGGGGACAGGGATGGCAAGAATGAGGGAGGGAGCGAAGAAGGGAGGGAAAGAAGGAGGAGAAAGAAGGGAGAACAGAAACAAACCTGGAAGTGTGCTTAGGCTTAATAAAATATTTTGTTGCTCATTCATAGCTAACAGAAGAAAACCCTATCTCAAAAGCAAGCTGGGGACACAATGGCCCTTGCCTGTTTGGTTACTCAGAAATGTAAGGATGCTAAGGATAAGGATGTTGTATGTAGTCTGGGCAAATATTATACAAAATGGTTACATATATTTCTTGTAATAAACCAGGTAAGACCAGTGTGTGTGTGTGTGTGTGTGTGTGTGTGTGTGTGTGTGTGTGTGTGCACATAATCTTTAACAATCAACACACTTTCATTAAAGGGAAAATAAGGTAGCTTCCCCAAATCTGGTGGCCTTTGGACCAGAAAATAATTTGGACAATTGCCTAAATAGACTACATGTATAAGAGGTTTAGCAATATGTAAAAACAACTGCTTAGGTACTTTCTACTTGTATATTTATTACTAAAACCTCAATAAGCATTTAGAGTATTTTTGCCCATAACCACAGTGGAATTTGGCCTCAGATCTACCTTTCAGTTATTCGAAAAATCATAGCATAGCAACTGGCAAATTTAACAAAATTTAAATGGTCTATAGAAAATGTACAGATGGTTTCTCACTGATGCAGTTCATAAAATGAGCTTAGATGTTTAAAATATAAATTTGTGAAACAAAACCTCAGGATTGAAAATCACCATAATTTTGAAGCTTGATAAGCAGCTCTGAGCAAACAACACAGAAAGCTGAAAATCACTATTCTTGTAGATTTTATTTAAAGTATCAGAAACAGTTTTGTCTCCTTATAGTCATACAATTCTTTATGTGTCAGAGAATTTCCTGTTATCATTTGAAAAATTAAGTTTCAATATACCTTTCAGTTCCCTCTAGGTTATTTTTTCATAGCAAATTGGTTTTTTATGTAAAATATACTAAGAAATTTATTAATTTGTCAGTGTTGAAATAAATTGTTGCTCACCTTTGTGCCTCACTGTAACAATAATTTTCTGTGAATAAAAAAAGCCCCAAATGTTACTCCCATGTTGATTTAGAAGGTGATTTTGAAACACTGACATATTCTATGGTACAGCCAATTATGCAAAGATAATAATCAATTAAAATTAATTTGTGTGTGTGTGTGTGTGTATGTGTATTGGAGTTTGAACTCAGGGCTCTTTGTGCTCTTGCTTGGCTTTTTTGCTCAAGGCCAATGCTCTACAATTTGAACCATACTTCCATTTCCAGCTTTTTGCTGGTTAATTGGAGAGAAGAATCTCTCCAATTTATCTTCTCTGGCTAGCTTTGAACTGCTGATCTCAGGCTCCTGAGTAGCTAGTATTACAGGCTGGTGATCTTTTTAATAATTTTTGGAATCGTGGGAGAAAATTTTATTTAAATCAGTCAGTGGGTCATATCCAGGTAATATACCACAAATATATATTATGTTATATATATATATATGTAGTATTTTATGACAAAGGCAATATTCTATTCCAAGTAAATTCTTAAATTAAAAGTGAGATTCTTCGTTGTCATCCTCTCAATATAAGTTGGACAAATTAAACTAATAAGGGAAAGGGCAGTCTAGGCATCTAGAGACAGAGCTGTTAGAAAGTTAGATTACTTGTCACAAATGGGAACTTTTGAGATGGAACATCCAAGCTACTTTGTGCCGTGCATATATTTTTTAACTCACAGAGAAACTACTAGGTAGATATAAACCTCACATACTCATAGGACCTTTGTATTTCTGAGTTAGAGATTACTTCTATCTCTAGGTAGTTCAAAAACTTCACAATAGCATGTCAAACAGCTGATATCTTCTATTCTGGTTACTTTCTCAATGATCTTACATTTAGTGCTTGCCTTGGTACCGTTAGCCATATTTATGATGTGGAACTAGGTGGGGGCCAGGTGGAGGGATAGCATGACAGAGCGGGGAGAGATTTGGGGCACTGTTACTTATTTAACTGTTGGTTTTTAGGTCATTTTGGTACAGTCATTCAAAATGAGTGCAGTAATTGTAAGCATTACAAAGGCAAATCCTTTAAACTAACAAGAAAGTTATTTTATGCTATTGATTTTCATTTGCTTGAGATCCTTGGCATTGGGTACAATGAAGTTAAATAGAATAACTACCAGGAAGAAGTAAACAGGCTTGGATGGGGAAGGATGATATTGACCAATTCTCCGTGGTACAGTGTATGATGAGCAGGTTTATTGCTGTATGCTTTCTGCCACAATGTTAGAATAGAGATCAAATATTGCACTTCTTTCAGGAAACACGATTGGATCTTGTCTAGTGAAATTTCCTCTTGGAAGTTATATTGTCCTTTATTGATACCTTTTCTTACAATAGTCATCATTTTTTTAATGTTAGAATTATACTGATCTTAAGTGCTGGAATGTTTGATAGAAGGAACAGAATCATGTCATTTCTATACCTTGTTGGGGAAAAAAATGTCAATCAGTTATAATTCCTGAGTAAGACTTTTTACAATTGTAATGAACTCGTTCAGCATTCTCCATCAGGCTGCGCATGGCCACATGGGCTGGGTAATTGGAGAAGGATACGTCCAGTTTCCTTCTCCAGTATCTGTACTCTCTCTGTTCCCCTAGGGAAGCACTTTAATAACCAACTGCCAGATCAGTGAAAATAGCTCATGGGTTTTTTTGCATTCTTGAGATGTGTATGTGCCATGGACTAGAAATAAATCCAGATAACCAAATTGAAGATAATGATCGGAAGATGCTCAATGTGAGAGTTGTCATAACCCAAGTAAAAAGAAAATAGGGAAGACTAATTAAGGATGATCGCAGTGTATCAGCAAATGGCAGAGAGGTGAAGTACTCTCCCAATGATCTCACCTGTGAGACTTCAGTAAAGAGGCCAGGGAGTTTAACTGTTTATAAAACAGGCTTCACTTTCTTCCTAGGCATTTTCTTGGAGTAGGGGCAAGGAGAAAAACCAAAACCTATGAACCTACTTTTTTGAGAAACAGTGCATGATTTATTGAGGTGGTAAAACAACGAGGTGTCAAGGAAGAAATGGAGTGCATAGCACACAACATTTTCTTCTGAACCAGTGCAGAATAATACAATGTGTTATTTGTAAAATGTCGTGTTGTCACACGAACAGACATCCTCACATATGAAGCAGGGTGGCATTTAGTCATGATAATTCAGCCCCTAAAAATGTAAATTGTTGAATTGCCATTTGGAAGTGTGGGTTCCAAAATAAGCATTTGTGTTATTTCCCATTGCTCTCTGGTCTTTCGCTAAAGGTCAGACATTCCTTGTGCACACTGGAGGCCCAACAGAATGAAGGGCCACTAGTTCCTCACAAAGACCTACCCCACCCTCTTAGGAGACTGATACACTCTGGAATCTCTACCCAGCTTGCTTTTTCCCACTGCTTTTCCTTTGGCAAAATTAATTTCCTTTCCCGCATTGGTATGCTCTTAAATCCTCCCGTAGATTTTAAAGAACTCTTTCAACATTTCTTCAATGCATTCCTTGGATCATGATCTTGGTATTTGTCAGTGATGTTATTGTAAGCCACCATTTCCTCCTCTCCTTACAATGAATGTGAAGTTCTTTACTAAAAATGAGCTGTGCTTTCTAACTCTTATTTATATAAAGATTACAATCTCTGTAATGTTCTACTGAAGAGTTGAAAAGCTGTTTCTCTTTTCCCCCTAACATTTCATTACTAAAGCTTTCCTCCAAGCTCATGATTGCTAGGAAGTCATATCCTAGGCAGAAATTTTTATATGATACAGTGCTCAACCATGATTTAATGGTGGATTAATAGGGGGATGGTAGCTGGATAGACTTGGGTTTGGTAGAATGGAGCTGCCATGTTCAACACTCACTAGCAAATTCACTTGGCACAGAATCACATGGCACAGAATTCTGTACTATTTCTCCCCAGCATGAATTGAATTTTCACAATATGCCCACTGCTAAGGAAAAGTGAAAAAGATCATATGCTCTTAATGCATTTTTATCTGAATGGAGAATCTGTTTTTTCACGGAGCAAAAAATGTAAATAAATGTAAATAATGTGTGTGTAGGAAAATAAGGGTTGATAAAGATTTACCTAAGGTCCCAGGAAGATGGTGAATAGGTTTTCAGGTTGAGTGTGGGTTTTAATGAATATTGATACTTAATCAGCTGGTATATTCTTGTAAATTCTATGTTTAGCAAGTTGAATTCCTGCACTGTGGCCAGCATTAAGTTAAGCATGAATGCACTTGAACTGTAGAATTATACTTCCAATGTTAAAAGTTTATTTGCACCAGCACCAGTAAGTTCTTTGCCCCTCTTAAGTTTCACTTTTCTCTTTATAAAATGAACTTACTCCTGGTATTCACCTGATATATGAGTTCACCACAAGCTGAATTAAATAATGATTTTAATCATGTGGATGATGTCTGTGTTAATAAAACAGTGTTATCATTGTTGTTTTCATTATAGTGTTTATTACATTTTGTGCATCTATCTAGATACTTCTCTAAATATCAGTTATTAACAAGTCTATATAACTAAAATTAAACCTTCAAAAGACCTAACTAATAAGCTTTCTACAGTGATAACTACAGTTTTAGTCTCTATTAGATACATATAAGTTCAGTTATATATGTAAAGGAAGAGTTTTAGTCTCTATTAGATACATATAAGTTCAGTTATATATGTAAAGGATATTGTTATGGTTATATGGAAATAAATGAAGACTAACCAAATTAAGTAAAGCAAAAATTATCCAGAACTTACTCTCACAAGAGTCAACTATCACTATTTAAGTTTTGGCAGAGACTATAAGGCCCACAAAGAAGCAGGAAATCTTTATCGAGAGAAAAAGATAAGGCTCCATGTATGCTACGATTGGAGCCAACTTCCATTGGGAAGCTGTAACTGGGCTATGTAGAAACTGCATATTCTACATGAGAGGAAAGGGCTATTGTTTTGCCGTTCTCTGGTTGATCCTGTTTAGAAGAAGAGTCAAAAATGAAGGGAGCTCTCACTGATGAATCAAGTCATGGCTATTTTAAGCTGATTATTATAGAGGTTATTGTTTGGTTTCCTGGATTGTTACTTGAAATGGCAGTCTGACTTCCTTCAGGATGATATACAGCAGGTTGGCTTCCTGGACTAGTTGAGAGGTAATGGTTGGTTTTTGAGGCATGTCCCTGTAGATTGTGGATCAAAGTTCTATTTTCATATATGGTCTGGCTGCTGTCCATTTGCATATCCAATCATAGGAGTAAACTTCTAATATCTGGGGGAAATTCTGGGGTCTGCCTTATAAAATGTGTGGCCTTGAGCAAATTGGTACATCTCCCTATGACTCACTAACTCTATGAAACTCTGTCCAAAGAAATCAAAACCTTCATAAATTGACAGGATCACAATAATTAAATAAGTTAAAATAGTACTTGGCACATAGTATTGGAGTTGATTTTTATTGATAAAAGGAACATCTGTGAGGTATAATTTTAGAATTCATAAGATTCAATGTGAGAGACAATTGAAGGAATCTATAAACACAATAATGCAATTTATACCAATGTAGTTTCCACCTTCATATAAGTAACGGTATTATCTCTATTCCATTCTCATGAATGAGAAAATATATTCCTCTAAAAAGTAGCCAGATTCCTAATCCTTTGCTTCTTTCCTGTCACACAAGCATGTAATTAATGACAGCAAGTGAAGTGCATTTCTCTACCCCCTCATAGTGACTATGATCATGTGACTTAGTTTCATCAACTTGCTTTTACCTTGGGGACATAATATGAGGTGAAGCCTTCAATGCATTTGCATAATAGGGTTTTAAATCCTATGCGTCTGTGATTGTTATGAGAAATGCATGTTCCAGAAAGCTCCTGTCTCTTTGGTCTGCCCCCCCAGCAAGAGTTATGTGAAGTGAATCTAAACCTAACCAGGGCCTAAGCCAAGCTCAGAGTACCCTGAAGCAGAACAGCTCCCTTGTGCTCACATCTGTTAGAAATGCAGATGTTTATTGTTACAAACCAACAGGTTGAGGAAATAGTTGGTAGGCACCACTATGGCAATGATAACAGGCTGACAGAGAAGAAAATAGCAGAATGTCTTTCATCCATAATTTTATCATCAACTGGGTAAAAAGAGCTGTTGATCCACAAGAGTCTTAGGAAGCTGAAAAAAAAAAAAAAAAAAAAAGAATGATGATGTTTTGATAAGGCAGCAGTGATGAGGACAGGGATGTTACCTGAGACTCCGGGAGAATTCAGGCAACAACAGCCATTTGGTTTGAGCATACAAAGAGAGAGTGAGTGGAATATTTATTTCATATCATTGTTTTGAATAGGATAAGTAAAAGAGTTAAATTTGTCTCCTAGCAGCATGGAGATGCCTATCCGTAGAAATAAAAATTATTTACAGCTAATAATAACCTATCTGAAAAACATACACCTTTAAAAACAATTTCCATTTCATGGAAAAAATTTCGACCAATGTAAGTTCACTGATTGCTAGCATTCCCTGTGTATGATTACACTAGCAAGGTCTTTAGAAATACTGTATATATTTGACTTACTCTTGCAGTTGGGGCATCAGATGGAATCTGAAGATTGTGTTTAGAATATCAGCCTTTGCAGTGACTTCTGCCAGCACAGTGGAGCAAATCCTTCCTACGTTTTTGCAGATGACATGTTGGTAAAGCTTCGAAACATCAGAATAGAAGCAGACAGAAATACTACCTTCTTAGTGATGCAAAACCCCTATATGCTCTGAACCAGGTAAGGTGTATAGTATTTATAATTATCTTTCTTTACCAGAAATCTCTGAATTTCAGAAGGTGTCGTATTTACCGACTGATTAGGTACCTGACTATTCTCCCATCAGTCCTAATTCAAAATGTTTCTCTTAACCTCCATTGTTTCTGTTTTTGTTTTTGTTTGTCAAAGCAATAGATTTAGAAGATTCACTGTCAGTGCAAGGTGTAGCTTAAAATAAAATTTTCTTTATGCTAATTACCTCTACTTGCTGAGACAAAGGACTATTAATGAAAGTGAGATCATGATAAATACCATCAGGATGAGTCATAATTAAAATGAGACAATTCATTTGTCAGAAACAAATCAAATGCATTGCATAATAATGCAAAAGGCAGAAAGACTGCTGCCAAAAACGGACCAAAAAGCCTCTGTCAATTTTAACTAATACACCTTCTTTAGCTTTCTCTTTTTCCATTGTTATGCTTTTTTATTCCTTTTTTAGAAAAGAATTTATTAATAATGGTCCCAATTAGTGGTAATAATAAGTTGCCTCATCCAGGCTATTTAAGCTTTAGCAGAAATTACTGCTCAAATTGCAGGGGTGGTACCACAGATAACTGTGGAAATTTGTGGAGTTGGATCTTCTTAGGTGCAACAATGGGATGGAACACCTCTTCCAAACCTATTTTCAACACCCACAGGAACTATATTACCTGAGTATGATCTGAAAGTGTCATTTTTCTTTTTCATGACTTTCTCATCAAACAATGGTAAAAGCAAATTAAATCTGTATCTTAGACTTAGCTATTTTAAGCAAAGTCATCTATTGTATGGAAATAATCTCTCCTGCCATTCCATATTCCATCTTTTAAGGGTGGAAGGAGTGGAGGAATTAGGTATACCAGAAATACTAGGTGTATGTCATATTCAAGCCCTCAAGCCTTCCTTCATAGGATTAGGTGATCATTGATGTTCACTGGTTTCCTCTAGATTGTATAATTTTCAAAAAAATACGGAATCCCATTTTTGGAATCTCTTGCTAATTTTATTTTATTTTCTCTTGCTATTTTTATATGCCTGTTCTTAGTTAATTTTCTCTATTGACTAGTTTATTTTTTTACTAATGAGACTATATTTTTAAATGAACAACCCATTTCAGTAAGGAAATTTTGAAAGAGAAAGAAAAGGGGTAGAAAATTATAGTGCACCAAAAATCTCCTACAAAAATAATCCCTGCTGATCTGTTAAAAACAATCAAAGTAATGTCTTAAAAATTTGAGCAACAGAAGTGGAAAAGTAAAATTTAAAAGTCTCATCACTTCTCTATAATGTTAGCTTTGGTTATCAGTGTTTGTTGTTTTAAGACATTTAAGGCATGTTTTGAGTGAACACATACTTTATAGAAAACAATGTGCTAAGTGCAACTGGTAGAACAGGAGAAAAAGGTAGATCATTGATGGTTTTGCCAGGAAGATCAAGAATCTGTCTCTCACCTTAAAGAAGCTAAACCTCAAAAGCCAGAGAATTTTGTATTTTTTAAGAGAAAGTTTTCTGTTTTCAATATTGTATTTCTGTTCAAATTATTCAGTCTCCTCTCAGAGATGATTGTTTTCCCTTCCCACTGCCAATGGTTTTGCCCTGAGACTTGCATAGCCACACTCTGAAATGTTTCAGATAGCTATGGAAACCTGAGCTGCAGACTGACCTCATGGTGGGATTATGGCCAGCTGGCCCCTCATGGATGTGAATGAAAAACCTCTTTGGTGGTTAGCCACTGAAATTCAAGAGAAATATTTTTGCATGAATATAGTTTAATCTACAAAAAGACCCTATAATTTGAAGACCCCCAGCCTGTCAAGAAAGAAAAATGCTAGAAGAAAGCAGGAAATCACCAAAGATTACCCTATTCAGAAAGGACCACCTTAACTACTGATGACATTTCTTTCTGTACTCATAGATGAGAAAGTATTAAATGACTGGGTGAAAATAATAAAGAATCCAATTATTTTTACAAAACTTTTATTTTATGAAATATTACATTTAGCTTTTTTAACATCAAGAAAAGTAATAAAACAAATTAAAGGTATTTCTCACTTTCAGATAAAGGCTAATTCATTACAAGAACCATTCATATTTTAAAAATATTTCTATTATTAAAGGATTATTTTAAAAATTTAAGAATTTGTGGTGAATACTCTTCTAAAATACATATAATAATTCAAGTGATGTCACAGTCCTACGCTTTGAAAAATGAACAAATTAATGTCCTAATACTTTGAAGAATAAAAGATTCCAAATAGCTAAAGCAATCCTGAGCAAATAGAGGTATGATAGCTTGAGGTATCACAATTGTACCAAAGAGTTACAGTAACAATAGCAGCACAGTACTGGTATAAAACAGACACATAAGTTAGTAGAATAGAATAAAAGATTCACAATTAACCTATTTAGATACAATCTGATTCCTCACCAAGTATCTAAAACTGTTAAGTTGCAGAAAAGTCAGTCTCTTCAACAAATGGTGCTAGATAAACTGGGTATAATTTGAAGACCAAAACTAGATGCCTCTCTTACACTCTGTATAAAAATAACTTATGTGTGCCTACAAATCTATAAGTAAACACACTGGATGGTAAAAGACAAAAAAATGCATTTAGACATGATAAATTATTCAGGACTGTAGACATTCACACTGAGAGTCCAAAGGAAGTTATTCTTAGGAGAGGATCACAAGGGTTCAATAGCTATGTGAATATGATTATATAAAATGCTATTTAACAAAATGAAGTCCAAGAAATAGAAACAGGAGGATTTTTTTTTCCTCCTTTGTTGCTGTTTGTTTCTGTACCTGTTGTCTTGTTTATAAGTTTATCTCTTTAGGGGAGGGTAGAGGAGGTGTACAGAAATGGTGGGACCAAGGATGAACAAATGCAGCAATGTTACCCACTAGACACTGTTGAAAATGAGCTCTACAACTTGTGGGGAAGGATGGGAGTGAAAAACTGGGGAGAAAGCAAGGGAGGGGGTGCCACTGTTTAAAAAGAAAAGTACTCATTACCTGACTTATGTAACTGTAACCCTTCTGTACATCACATTACACTAAAAAAAGAAAAGAAAAGTGAAGAGAGATGGAGTAGGAGGAGGGCAAGAATATTAAAAGAGGCACTGTATTCATAAACTGCTCTATTGAATGTTCTAAAACTAAAGATAAAATAAAATAAAAATATCAAAATAAATAAATAAATAAAACATCAAAATGGATCAAAGACCTTAACCTAAAACTTTGAAAGAACTACAATAAAACATAAAATAAAAAAAAAAATAGCTGAAGATAAAGGCACAGCTAAGGACTTTCTGAATCGTACATCAATTGCTTGGTAAATAAGAGAATTGACTTTTGGGTTGAGTCAATTTAGAAAGCATCTGCACAACAAAAGAAACAAAGCAGAATGAGAAGACAGCCTACAGAGTGAGAGAAAAAGTGTGGCCAGCTATTCATTAGATAAATGAATAACATCTAGAATATACAAAGAGGTTAAAAAATTAAATATTAATTAATGTCATTATTAAATGAGCGAGTTGACCAGGTAGTCCTCAAGAGACAAAGTACAAATGACAACTACATAAAGTTCAATATCTTCAGCCATATAGTCAATGCAAATTAAATTTATGCTGAGATTCCATCTCACACCATTCAAAATGGCTATCATGGTGAAAACACAAAACAACAAATGCTGGTTAGGACACAATGGGGAAGGAACCCTTACACACTTTGGGTGGGAATGTAAACTATGACAGCCATTTGGAAATCTAGTATGGAGATTCTTCAAACGTGCAATCAGAACTACTATATGAGCACTTACCTGAAGGAATGAAAGTCAACACACAATAGAGACATCTAGACACACATGTTTAGGGCAGGACTATTCACCATAGCCAAGCAATAGACTAAGTCTAAGTGTCCATCAAGTGATAAATAGGGTAAAGAAAATTTGGCACAGATGTACAATGCAGTATTATTCAGCAATATAAAAGATTAAGACATTATTTATAGCAAAATGAGTGGAAATAAGCCATACTTAGACAAATATTGTATTTTTTAAACTAAAAATAGGACATGAATATAAAAGAAAGACTGCAGAATGAGGGGAAACCAGTGTGAGGCAGGAAAAGGAAAGGAAAGGGTAATGGGTTGATGTGGAAGACTGAATACGATCACAGTTCCTTATACATGAATGTAAGTGGACTAATGGAACCCACTAAAATGGTTAAGGAGGATAAGAAAGAGAAATAAAGGGAGAGGTTGTTCAAAATGCAGTATGGAGCTATTACAATAAATCTCCATTGTACAATTAATACACTAAACATTAAAATGAGTGTTCCTATTTCTCTGAGACTCTGCAGAATCATTTATCTGGAATCTTGTATGCTAATTTGCATAATTCTTTTTAGTTCCTGGTGAATTCTTTACCAGGCACCTTTGTTTCCTTTATTACACGTGGTCATTCTTATTGTTTTTTTTTTTCTCTTTACTTTCCACGAAGGAGATGGAGTTTCCTTTTCTGAGTATTATTCATCTTGGTGTGACTTTCACTGCTTGCTGAACTATGAAGTGGACGGGTGGGGAGGTGGAGGAGGCATATACTGGAGTCCTCCACTCTTCCAGAGGCAGACGTTCCCTCCATGGTCATAGCTGTGTGCAATATAAAACTCCAACCTCCTACACCTCTTCTCTCCATAGTCTTTAACTATATTATCTAGGAAAATGATATCCCAGGGTACTCTCAAGGCAGACACTGCTAGCTGTCAATATATTTTACCTTCTTTTGGTCTAATTTTGCAATTTGCATTGCTTATTTACTTTATATTTTGTGGTTTACTTGTGGTTTTATTGTTGTTGTTGTTTTATTGATAAGAGAAGGGTTTAAGCCTTTGGGTTTTGATATTTCAATTGTCTTCAATGCATTCCTCAAAAGCACTAGAGTCAAATGTCTTTCATCTGGCATGTAAAGAAAGCATTTTTAATTTCCTTTGAATACTACTATGCAATTTATTCCTCTCCTTGATAATCTGAAAACTCTTCAAGTTTTTGACTAAAGATTGTAGCCAGTTTTTTTTAAAAAAAAAACCTGTGAAAAATAATGATAACATGAAGACAAAATGAAATACTTGGCTGTATCTTCCACTGACCATAAGATCTGTAAAAATTCAATTAACAGTCAATGGTGATTAACAAATTCAAGCAAATGTTGATTCAGGACCTATTCACCATTCTACTTTTCCAGGTTAACAGTGAACAGCGGAGAGAAGAAAATGTTGTATCCACATTAAAGCAGATTAAAAAGCTAGGTATAGTTTTTGTGTTTGAGATAATAAAAACATTTTAAAATATATGTGTGCTTATCCTTTGAAAATGTAAAATTTGCTTTGATCTTTAATATTAAGCATTGATTTTTTTCCTGATGACATTATTTACATTGTGTGCAGTGGGTGTTTTCATTCTAGTTCACATGTGCATAAATGTAGGAAAATTAAGGAATAAACATCACTAAATATTCTGACTTTGATCTCAATTTTTACCTTTGTTCTGTTCAATCACCATGTGTTTGATACTTTGTTTAAGTTCTTTGGGCCAAATGATTAGTGTAATATCAAAACATATCAGAAAAGTCATGTTTAGTAAAGAAGTGAACTCAAACTAAATGAAACTTTACATTAAAAAATGAAAGAACATTGTCCAAAAAGAAATGTACTCTTTGTTCAACGACTTATATAACTGTGACCTTGCTGTACATCACCTTTATAATAACAATAGGAAATAATTTTTTGAAATGTTGAATGTTCAAAAAAAAAAAAGAAAGAAGGGGAAAAGGTCCCTGGAAATTTCAAACATGAAAACCAGGATATTCTGGTTTTTATCCATTTGATAGACATCAAGTCTACTCCAAATGACATTCTGGAAGTCGGAGTGTTAATTGGAGTAATGCATATATTTGTTTCTTCTTTTGGTAAATACTGAAAGATAATGTTCAACAAGCCTGAGTGTACCAGATTACTAAGAGCCTGTAGTGCTGTTAATAATTTGGAATTTGTCCTAAGAGTAATGGAAAGTCTGAGGTTTGCTGAACAAAATCTCTCTCTGTCCTTTAGAGCCAGTATATACAAGTGTCTTTGAAGGAAAAACGCACAACTTGGGGAGAATATGTATTACATACTACAAATGCAACTGGAGAAAAAGATTGAAGGTGTTGACAACAGGAAATAAGAAAAGGAAAGAAGATCAGATAGGAAAACAGAAATAACTTTACTCCTCCTCACTTGGTTTTATGCATTGGATGGAAGTTTTAGCTTAATAAGAATTCTGACAACTTTCCAAATTGGATCTTTCAGACAGTGTCTACCATCTGGGACAGTTCTCTGGAAACATCTGGCTAGTGCTTAAATCTCATGTTCCCATGTAAATGTCTCGCATCACATTTATACAAACTTGGAGGAAAATTGTGATCAATTACAAAAGAGAAGAAAAGTAACAACTCCCAGAAATCTCCAGGGTTATATACTTACTTAATTATGAATCTCATGATTTTCACATTAATCTAGATATGGTGACTATATCAACACTCATATCCAATCATGTGCTTCAAGAATTTTTTTTGGTTGGTAGTGGGGCTTAAACTCTGGCCCTGGGTGCTGTCCCTCAGCTCTTCAGCTCCAGTGCTAGTACTCTACCACTTGAGCCACAGGGCCATTTCTGGTTTTCTGGTGGTCTATTGGAGATAAGAGTCTCATGGACTTTCCTGCCTGGGCTGGCCTTGACCCTCAGATCTCAGCCTCCTGAGTAGCTAGGATATCAGGCATGAACCACCAGCACCTGGTTTCAAGAACATTTTTTTTCTTGAAATATTAGTTTTTTTCTTCTTAACTTAAAATTTAAGCCATGTACTTCCTCCTCCTTTTTCACCTAATCTTCCTCTCTCCTCTACTATTAGAATTTAAACTCAGGCCTCATGCCACCATGCTTCTTCCATTGAGACGGAGTCTCCCTATCCTCCTCTCCCATGTAGATAGGATAACATTCAGGTGCCACTATACCTAGCAATGGGTTGGGAGGGTATATCAGGACCTTTGTGCTGAGACTGGCCTAGAATCCTGACCTTCCCATTTGCAATCTCTCAAGTAGCTAGGATTATAGTTATAAGTCTTTTGTACTTGCAAATTCTTCTTCCTTCTCCTCCTCCTCCACTTCCTCTCCCTCCTTCTCTTCCTTCTTCTTTCCTTCTGTCCTTCCTTCCTTCCTTCCTTCTTTTCTTCTTTGTTTTCATTGTTGTTATTGGTATAAAAATATATTAAATAACCTAATATAGGAATAAAGGTTTAGGTTTTAGACAGTATAGCCTGTTTGAAACTCTAATGTGCTCCATCTCTGCACTGTTAACCCAATATACCATCACTTGGACCCTTCAAACAATGTGAAGAAATAAGAGCTTACAACAGTCTTCAGGAATGAAACTGGAGAAGAAATGATATGCCCCTGAGGGAAATAATAACTAGTCTTTCCAATGAAGTTTCTAAGAGAGTCAGGTGAGCTCATGTATTAAATCCTCTAGTGCAGTTCTAGGCTGTTTGTCAATCATTGCTACTGCTACAAAATCAAGTATCAGGTTCAGTTGCATCTGATGCTTATCAAACATTCTCACACATGTGCAGGGAGAGATAGGATCAATACATTCTTAACTTCATGGTTTTCACTACAGCTAAGAAAAAGCAAGGAGGGATTTAGCATCCAAAGCTTTTTACTTCCCTGATGTAAGGACTGCCAAATCTACAAGACAGCTAAGTAAATGCAATTGCTTAACTGTAGGGGAAAGGAAGGAAAAGGAACAAGAGATTTCAGGAAAGCAATCAACAGGTGTCATGCAAAGAAAATCTCAGATGATACCCATAGAGATGGTAGAGGTGACCTTTGCTCTGCATTGTGGAGTTCCATCAGTACTCAGCTGAAGGTGGGACCCAACAAAGGCTTCGGCCTTCTGGTGGGATCTTTGGCGAGGCAGAGTGCAGGTGGACCTGTCTGGACGGTCTCCATTAAAATGAAAGAAGATGTCACTGTATGTGGACCCAGGAGTGGAGACCAATGACGCCAACACAGAGAAGGCTGGTCCCCAAACTTCAAACTTCCACTCTCAGCTTCTGGTGAAGAAGGCAGCCCTCATTCAAGCGAAGAGCCAAAGGATAAAATGAAGAGCAATCCTTGTCCCCGTCATTGACTTTGCACCTGTCCTTGACCTGAAGAGGGATAGTAGTCAGGATGACCAGCAAGTTTTGGACATGTCACCATACATAGCAGCTGGGCTTGAAGGACCTGTTCCCAGTGGGTTTTCTGCAGGCAAAATTCTCATTTCCTTAGCTGGCAAATAGTATCCCATGTTTTCTAATGATCCTGAGGAAGTAGAAAAGTGCCACAGGCCACAGGAACTGGAAAGACAGAAGGAAATAGAAGAAAGGGAAGTGAGGTATAAGGACTGACATGAAGCTAGTGGTGATTCTGATGAAGATGAAGATTATGAGCAAGAGAAAAAGAAAAGAATTATGGGTAAAACTGCCATTGTCACACCTACTTCTCTTAGAGAGAAAGACAAGGAGTTACCTGGAGATGAGCCTTATGAAGAGGACTCAAGACCTGAGTCTTCCAGAGATGCTCTTCCCCCTCCAGTGCATAAGGAACCAAATAGGCTAAGATCTCTAACAGGGTCCAGCAACTCCTTTCTTGTTAACATGGTACAGTAGCACCTAAGATCATGCAGGCTTCCAGGAATATCAGGGGTTGAGGAAGTACCAGCAGAGGGTGAGCACTGTGTAGTCCGTGGAGTAGATCAGCAAGAGTGGCAGCAAGACCTTGATGGGTGACACCATTGAGAAGGGAGAGGCTCACAGTACATCCACAGAGTCAGGTTCAAATCCATAAATTGAGATGCTTAAGTGCCCTTCTAAAGTGGTTCTGCTGAGGTCATCAGGTCAGAGTAGGAGAAGCAGATGAAGACTTAGAAGTGGAAACCAGGGAAGAATGTGGAAAAAAATGGCAAAGTTGGAAAATATGTGATATTTGAAATTCCTGATGCCCCCCAATGATGAAACAGTAAGCATATTTTAAGCCATGGTTGATCTGAAAAGCAGATGTCTTGGGGGTGGATTGGCAAATGCACGTTTCTACAATTTGGATAAATTCAGGGTCATGGATTTGGCAGAAGAAGTTAGATTTTTAAGATCTAGAGTCATTTCTGACGATCTTCAGATGAGCCATAGACTGATCACTGAGAAAGGGAATACACACATAGATGCATAACTTTCTATCAGACATTAAGTCCCAAAAGTAAAAGTAAAGCTAAACTGTAACAAAACTGAATGAGGTTAGGAAGTAAATCAAGAAACTCAAGAAAATGGAAAATTAGAAAGAAATACCATAGTATAAAGGCCCTGAGGTCAGCAGTACATGAGAATAATTGGAGAAGCCTTACAGCATTGATGGATGGGAGATTGAAGAGATACAGGCAGAGAAGACCTAGGGTTGTGATCATAAAACAATTGGTAAGGGCAGAGGAAAGGTTGGTACTTTATTCTAAATATGAGATCCATCAAGAAGGTTCTTAGCCTAACAGCAACTTCTGATTTATATTTTAAAATGTGAGATGATAAAAATCCTCTCTCTATTGAAGATATCACATTATTACTACTCTTCAGTCCATTGTTATTTGGGGGTTTTGTTATCTGAGCTTATGCTGGGTATCTATCTGTATTGTATACTTTATATGGGTTCCTAGCACCAGGAGCATTTGTCAAGTTGCTCAGTTATTTTGGATCTCAGTTTGTTCAAGTGAAGAGGACTTGATTTTTTTTAATTTATAAGCATGTTGTGGAGGTTGTGCAAAAGCTAAACTAAGTAAAGCTCTTCTTAGACATAGGAAATATTCAAAAATGCTATTCAGTGGTTTCATTAAGGTCATCACCATTATTATTATTAAGTGAGCCTACTCAAAGCCCCAGAGGGAAAGGGATAGCTATGTCATAGGCAGAAGGAAATTAAAAATGAAAAGAATGAGGAAATGTATTACATAATAAGAATCTTTCTCTTTCTCTTTTTCTTCCTCTCTCTAACCACTGAAATGATTTAGAAAATTCACAAGGACTTGGCTTTTTAAAACTACATTGGGCTGGACATTGGTGGCTCACACCTGTAATCTTCGCTACTCAGGAGGCTGAGATCTGAGGATCATAATTTGAAGCCAACCCAGGCAGGCAGCAAAGTTTATGAGATTCTTATGCTGGAATAGCAATCAAAACCATCTGAAGTAAAACTTGGCTCAAATGGTAAGAACACAAGCCTTGAGCAAAAAATACGAGGGAGAGTGTAGAGCCCTGAGTTCAAATAAAGTATGGGCACTAAATAAATATTAAAAATTAAAACCCCATAAAAACCTGTAATCCTGGTGACTCAGGAGGCAGAGGCTAGAGGATCACAGGTTCAAGGTAATCCCTGGGAAACATAAGTAGACCCCATCATGAAAAAAGAAAAAATCAAAAGGGCTGAGTCATAACAAAAATGACATAATCCTTGTTTGACATCTGTGATACTCAGAGTTCAATCCTGTACTGAAAAGAAAAAGAAGAAAAAACCATTACATTGAGATATTTCACTTTACTTTTGTTACTTTTACTTAGCTCTCTCTGTAAACTCTAGGAGTAGGAAACATAACTGGGATAATGCATGACCTTTCACACAACTCCTGTAACACATTTAGTAGTCTTGTCTAATTTGCTGCAGAAGTGTTAAAAACAGAAATATGTGTGAAGCAATTAACCAAAAATCTGTGATTACTTACCCTTCCATGGTTCTGAAGTATCTAGGACTGACTGCTAGTTTAGGTAAATCTCTTTCTCTAGCTTTATCTTTTTTAACTTTTTATCAACATAAACCTGGTGATGTGTAGTCACTGTCACTGAATTATGACAACGGAAGTTTCTTTACAGTCATCCTTACAGGCCATCCTATTTATTGCATTTTAGTTATGATTCTACCATTTTTTTTTTATGGTTAAAAGTGTAGACCAGCCAAGAGTAATAAATTTAGAGACTGCATGGTACCACTGAATAATTTAGTAGGCTGAAAGCTTTTCCTCATTTTCATATGAAAGCCAATTAGAAAAAAAACACAGGAATTTCTTTGTAGCTGTGTTGTACATTATTATGATACTGTCTGGAGCCAAGTTGGGCTGCTAGGTTGCCCATAAAAGCATTAGACAGAATTAAAATGTAAGTACTTTCAAGTAGGATCACAATGCTTTTAAATATTTTCAATTTGATGCCTTGGGCTCAGAGGTGGGGGTGGGTGGGGGTGGAGAGGGGAAGATGTGGCAGAATGATGTGAAATCCTATTAACCCAAATTAGCTTATAATAGACTGAAAGAGGTTTCTGTGACTGAAGTGATCTGGCCAGCCCATCGCATCATGCAGTCATTTTAGATGAACTTTCTAGAAGTGAGTGAGGCCTGTTCTCAGCCAGAGAAGACTTACTACAGAGACACTGTTTCCTAATGGGAACCACAGGGGGAAACATACAGAGCCTAATGCCTAGCCAGAGCATGTCAACATGCTAATCAATACAGATATCTTTTGTTACACTATTATTTTTGTTATTTATATTATTTGGTATACCAAGGGAGAGTCTGGCTTACTCCTTTTTGGGACTTATAAATTAGGAAACCAAAGGGCCCAAGTTCAATAGTACTTTATGCATGAAAATGGCTTTGCCAAAACGTTCTGTTAAAACTGAAAGTAGATTAGAGAAAGAGTAGTAATAGAATTCAAATTTCATTTTTCCAATGTCTGAAAGATATCTTCTGCTGAAATCAGCTTTGATAATGCTTTAGAGAAATAACCAAAGGCAATGAATTGAAGCTTACATACTCTTGACTAATAGTAGATAAATAAATACATGCATGTGCATATGTGTTTGCACATCTTCATGAGTATATATGATATATATGTATCTGCATATTGGAAAAAGAAGATGGAAAATGTTACATGAATTTTCTTTGTGAAGGTGGTAAACAGAGGAGTTACAGTTACGTAAATCAGGTTATGAGTACATTTCTTGTTGAGCAGGGTTACCTTTCTTCATTTTCTCACAGTTTTTCCCTTCCAAACTCCTCCCCCACCACAAGTTGTATAGTTTATTTTCACCATAGTGTCTAGTGAATATCACTACTGCATTTGTCTATTTCTCCCCAAGACACATAAATTTACATATAAGACAAACTCAAAAACAATGACAAAGGAGAGGAAACAAATAAAGTAAATATCCTCTTGTTTCCATTTCTTAGAATGCACTTTGATAAAAATCATTTTATATGATCATATACACATAGTTATTGAGCCTTTGTGATCCTCTCCTAAAAAGTCCTCCTTTGGTCATTCTGTGTGAATGTTTAGAGTCCCATATAATTTCTCATGTCCAAGTACAAATTTTGTCTTTTACCATCCAATGTGTTTACTTGTAGATGTATAGGCAAAATCTAGTTATAATAAATAAGGAAAACTATGCAACTTATGTTTCTTTACGTTCACTTACTTCACTTAATATAATTTTTATCATGAAAACATTACAGGAAGAGAAAACACTAGGGCTCATAGGCACAGGTCCAAACTTCCTAAGATCCAGAATCACAATAAAACAAAGAAAGTCCTTAGCCCATTTATAAAGACTTAAAGAGAGACTTTTCAGAAGATGAATCAAAACAATATTGAGATTCCACCTCACCCCAGTTAGGATGTCCATTATCAAGAAAACTAACCATAACAGATGTTGGCAGGGATGTGGCCAAAAGAGAACTCTACTGCATTGTCGGTGAGAATGTAAACTTGTTCAATCATTCTGGAAAGCAGTATGGGGGTTCATCAAAAAAACTAAACACAGAGCTTCCCTATGACCCAGCAATTCTACTCCATTTATTTATCCAATAGAGAACAAACAATCAAGGACACACTAAAGCTACCATGTCATTGCAACATAGTTTGCCATAGCCAAGTTATGGAATCAATCCAGACTCCCCTCAGTAGAGGAACTGATTAAGACAATGTAGTGTATATATACAATGGAATTCTATGCTTTCATCAGACAGAATGATATTGTAGCATTTGTAAGGAAATGGAAAGAGTTGGAAAAAACTATATTAATTATATTAATGAGTTTTCTATTTGTATAACAAGATCATGTATAACAACATTGACCTCTCTGAAGATGGTAGATGCTTTCAAGTTGCTTGAAAAGTGAGTATAAAGAACAGGCCTAGCTGAGAAAAGAGATATTCCTCCTCCATGAGTAAGCTTATAGGTAGAATAAGAGATCAAAGAACTTGGCTGGACACTGATGGCTCAAGCCTGTTACTTTAGTTATTCAAGAGGCTGAGATCCAGAGGATCTCTGTTCAAACCAGCATAGGAAGAAAAGTCTAGGAGACTACATCTCCAAAATACCCAACAAAAGACAATACAGGAGAGACAGTACAGGAGGTATAGCTCAAGTGAGAAAGGACTAGCCAAACAAGAAATATGCTGAGTAAGCATGAGACCCTGGCTTTAAATCTGGAAGGAAGGCAGAAAGGCAGGAAAGCAGGGAGAGAGAGAGAGACTGAGAGACAGAGACAGAGACAGAGATATAGAGACAGGGAGAAAGAGAGAGACAGAGAGAAAGAAAGAAAGAAAGAAAGAAAGAAAGAAAGAAAGAAAGAAAGAAAGAAAGAAAGAAAGAAAGAAAGAAAGAAAGAAAGAAAGAAAGAAAGAAAGAAAGGAAGAAAGCAAGGAAGAAAGGAAGGAAGGAAGGAAGGAAGGAAGGAAGGAAGGAAGGAAGGAAGGAAGGAAGGAAGGAAGGAAGGAAGGAAGGAAGAAAGGAAAGAAGGAAGGAAGGAGGGAAGGAAGGAAGGAAGGAAGGAAGGAAGACTTCACATATATCATTTTAGATTGCATTGAATACCTTGTAATTTTGATTCATCATTAAACATGTATTACCAAGAGAAGCCTGTGGATGCAAATTAGCAATACATTATACTTTCTCCTTTGCTTACCACTATAATAGTTACTCATCAACCTATTAGGATGTAGTGATCCTCTAGAAACACAAAGAGAACTGTGAAGTACTACTGTAAGAAATGAGATTTGGACCTAAAAGTTGCAAAAACCTTACATCTCAGTAAATCCATAGAAGCTCTTCAGGTGCTTTGTGAGGCACAGGAGGCTGTATAAGACAAGGGAGGCTCTGTGTAATGAATATCGATCATTCTATGTGTTCTTTAATATTCTTTGAGAATCCTTTTGAACAACAACAAAGTAAGTCTCCATGTTTCTTTTGTCAGGAAATCTTTGCTGGTTTTCTACTTGAGGCTTTTCCATTGAATTGCAGGCGCCTTTGTGAGATAATTTGTAAGGATTGATTTAGCAAGATTGATACCCAGCACCAAAATTCTTAAACCTATAATTGCATCTGCGTGCAACAAAACATATTATCTCACGCACAAGATGACATTCATTTGGAAATTAACCCACTATTTTATCAATATATGTCATATTATGGAAAGGCTGTAGCCCTTCTATATTAAAGCATTAAAACCTTTACAGAAAATTCCTCATATAAAAATTTAAAAGCAAACCTGACTTCTCACAGCGAAGATAAAACAGAAACCACAAACTGTATTGATTTTTAATGTCTGAACTTTATTGCATGCTAGTTTCCTTCTCTGTCTTCTCAACCAACTAAATTTCTGTATATCATCAAACTCTTTTACTTTTTTGATTGATGTCCTTGGCTGTTGATGCAAACCCACAAGGTTTTTGAATTTGTAATTGCCCTTCTATATACTCCAGATTAATTTTTTAATCCAAAGGAATGCATGCGCTAGTTCTCTACTAACTTCACAGATTGGGTGCTGAGAATTCTTGACTGATTTTTGTACTTAGCATATTGCAACTTAAGGCAGGAAATAAATTGCATGAGCTCATTCTCTGAATAAGAAGTTTTACACTTAATGTGGCTTGTCATTTTTCAAATGTTGTAATAAACAATAGAGAATAGATACTGGATTCAAAATATGAATAAAATAAATGCATCTTGGGAGGGTTCCAGTTACAAATGTTCTTCTTAACATAGAAATATTTTAATTACTTCATGATCTTTCCCAAATATATTTCCTTGTTAAAATCTCAGATATTAGATATTTGAAGAAATTGATGATGTTATCCTGTTAGAATTTTTGAGATATATAATTTAATTTAGAGAAAACTAACTTCTGAATCATTGCCTTCTGATTATTTCATAATTATTTTGGAACTATGAAAGTTCTCTTTCAGGTCATAATCCTTATGTCTGAATATAGAAATGTAGAGTCATTATCTTGAGTAGCTCACAATTACTGAATTGAGAAAATATCCAATTAATGGGAGATGAGGCCAACTTTAAGTAACCAACTATCTGCAAAAATAAACTTATTTAAAAAATATTTAAAAAGCTAGGCATTTACAATATGGTAAGACTCTAAGTTGATTTACCATTTCATTTACTATGCTTGAAAAATTACTCGACCTGCAAAGTCAAAAAGAAAAACTAATAAAGTATGTCTCCTCACTATTTTTTGAGGAATAAGGATTCAAGCCCGTACATGTCTCAAATCAGAAAGCTTAAATATTCATTTGACATGTACTAAACAAATCCTCAAGTTACGTCAGAACACCTATCTCCTATTGTATGATTGTTTGGGCAGTGGCATCCTGCTCTGATTCCCTAGCTTTTTTATATTTTGCTTATATGCTAGAAGAACACAAATAACACAGACATGGAATGTTGGGAATTTACTAGACAGAAACAATATCCAAAGCCATTTGGTTTTAACACATACTACTATGTTCTCTGCATATTACTGTTTGGGTCATAAGATCAATGGTATAATCATCCATGATTATGTGATTTCACATCCTTTCTTTTACAAAGGCAGAACTCTTTTAAAATCAGAAACATCAACCCTAGGGCCCTACCTTGCTGCTTAGCAACACTGGTGTTTTCGCATTACTTACAGACTTGCCACTTCTTGCTTTTCTTCATTCAAAGCTGTTTTCCTCTTGGGAATCCCCTCACCAAATCTGTTTTATCTGGTGGCCTTCTCACTACTTCAAACAGCTTAAGTATCTTAAATATTCAGCTCTCTTGGCTTTCTTTTAAAGTATTAATTTTTATAATAGAAGTGGATTAACGACTAATCAGAGAGCAGACAACTTCTTAAACACAAGCTTCCTAGAAGACAACATTTTTCCTATCATACAATTTTTTGGAAGTTCATCTTTTGTTGGATATCTACCTTTAAAATATGTAAACTAATTCAGAAGACGGAGTCATTTCTGTTGAAGCTCTGGCTATTTCTGTCTCATTAGTAATAGAAGCCACAGACTCCCATTTACATACTTACTAGTGAAGACCTAGCTGTTTCCAATCACTTTCTGACTGATTTTGTTTTCTGATCTGTCATTCCTTACCACCTTCTGTTCTTACTGAATACGAACTCACGAATTTTTGTATATTCAGCAACTTAAAATTAGTTTCGTTCTTTTTTGCTTTTTTTTTTGTTGCTCTTGGGGCTTGAACTCTGGGCTTGAGCACTGTCCCTGCGCTCTTCGGCTCAAGACTAGCGCTCTACCAATTGAGCCACAGCACCACTTCCAATTTTCTAGTGGTCTATTGGAGATAAGAGTCTCACGGAGTTTCTTGCTGGGGCTGGCTTTGAACCGCCATTCTCAGATCTCAGCCTCCTGAGTAGCTAGGATTATAGGCATGAGCCACTGGCACCCAGCATCCATGAGATTCCATCATTGACTATTTCATGCTCATTTAGTACATTTTCCATCTTCCACTTGGAATACTAAAACACTGAGCATGAGACTTCATTTACTTTCCCATTTCTGACTCACAATTTCAGAAGTTTCACTCCCTGGTTCCTTGGCCCAGTTGCTCTGGACTTGTGATTGCACAGAACATCTTGCCCAGTTGAGGAGGGGGGAGACACAGCACAGGAAGACCAGGAGAGACAGAGAGAGTGAGTGAATGAGAGAAAAGAGAAACATTGAGAGAAAGGGGCCACAGCCCCGAGATCCCGATTCAAGAGCACGTCCTGGAGGACCTAATGTCCTTCCATTAGGCTCTACCTCCCAAAGATTCTACCAGTTCACCATAACCACCTAGGCTGGCAACCAAGTCTTTAGCATATAAGCTTTTAGAGAACTTTTACAATAACATCCAAATCATAACATTCAGCTCCTGCCCCCTCCACCTCCTCCAAAAATAAAGGTATCGTCCATCTCACAGAAAAAAATGCATTCAGTCCTGATTTTGCTTTCCCCAAATAATTTGGGGATTGGGGGAAAGGACTATTCTGGTGATTGAACTCAGAGCCTAGCATTTGTTGAGGTACACACGCCACCACTTGAGCCACACCACCAGCCCCTTTTTACTTTGGCTATTTTTGAGCCACTTGACTGCCCATACTGATTTGAGTTATGATCCTCCTAATTGTAAATCCACGGGTTGCTGAGGATGACAGATATGTACCACTGCACCCAGCCATTGAGCATCCCCTGTAGCTGGGATAACAGGTACCTGTCACCTCATTGAGCCATTGAGTGAGATGGAATCTCCTTGTACTTTTATGCCTAGGCTAGCCTTGAGTCACAATCTCCTGATCACAGCCTCCCGTATAGCTAGGATTACATGTGGGTATGAGACACCATCCAGGCCTGGCTCTGAAGAATGTTTAGACAATGCCATGCACACTGCATGAACCAAATGCTTTTAAACCTTTTGTTTAAGGTTCCTTCTGTGGGATTTCCTTTTGTTCCTTGCAATATAGCAGCATTAATGTTGTATTCTTTTTACGTGGTCTGGATCTTCTGGCAACAATTTTCGATTTTGGTTGAATTGACAGATTTTAATTCAGAAGCAGGTTTCCAGAGACTTCTGAACGGCCTTTAGTTGTTTCCGATGTTGATATGTTAGTGGCATTAAAGTTGTAGATTCAAGTAAGTCTCTTTTACCCTCCAGCTCCATTCCATTCAGAGGGCTGGCTAAGCAAGGGTTCTTCCCATTAAATTCAAAAGGTTTATTGTGAATTGTAGGTGATAAATGGTTTTGCCCTCCTAGTTGTTTCTAAGGTATTAAACAAAGGTTGATATTGAATTTCTATAGCTTGAAATGAAACTCTAGTTTTTCATCACTCTGCTAAGAAGCAAAGATTTTTATGAATAATTCTAAAGGGGAAATATTAATGTTTCCCCTGACTTCCTTTTAATTTTATCTTTCAATTTCCCTAGCATCCTGCACTGAAGTAAGAGATAGATCATTTTAAGGATGTATTTCTTGATAAGCTTTAAACAGGAAAAATCTTTGATAGGAAACAAGGAAAACACACTAGATGATTGAACCTGATCTCATTTTGGAGGGTTTCATTTTTGTTTCGTTTGCCAATGTCTCTTTCTGTTGTACTGGTTACAGAGAAGGGGAGGTGGGAAGCAATGAATGATTTTCCTTCTTCTCTATGAAGCTCTTACCTATATAACCATGTTTTTTGAAGAGACAGAGAAAATGATGGTGTATTTTTCAGTGATAATAAGATTAAGCCTATGTCTGTTTTGTGCCCAGGGCTCCTTCATTAGTGACAAGTAGTAATTCAAACAGAATAAAACCACTGCCAAGAGCTCATGAGAAGTGCCTACCCCACCTCTTAGAAAAGACAAAAGGAGTTCCTCAAGTATTTCAAAATTATCTTTGTCAAAAGTCTGGTATCAAGGTTGAATCTGAAGAATAGCTGATAATTAAATCATGAAAGATAACAACAGAAATCTGCCCTTATCACAGAATAAATGTGGTATTTGAGATAAGTAAATCTCACTTAATTCTTACCCATACATGGTTTTCTTTGGGATATTATTTCTTTTAAAGATTTGATCATATGCTCTTTTGAAAAACAACCAAAGAGCTATTGATGTGTAACTCTGTTAAGCAACTGGGCAGAGCTCATGTTTCATTAATTAAAGGATAAATATTGAGAATATCTATCAAGGGAAAGAACTAGCCATCAATGATTAATATCAAAGTGGGAATTATTTAACAACACACGTTATATGAAAATGCAATTTTACAGCATGAAAACCCATTAAGTATCAGGAGTTATTTTCTAAAAGATTGATGATTTATAGAAATGTACTCTTTTTGAGCTGTTTAGTTTAATGCTTTGCATATGATATTTATTTATATATTCTTTGGTTGATATAAATTCTTAGTAAAATATTTATTAATAATAAATGTCTTGGGCTGGGAAGGTGGCTCAGTGGTAGAGCAGCACTTGCCTTGCGTGCATGAGGCCCTGGGTTCGATTCCTCAGCACCACATAATCAGTAAAAGCCAGAAGTGGTGCTGTGGCTCAAGTGGTAGAGCTCTAGCCTTGAGGTGAAGAGCTGAGGGACAGCTCGCAGGCCCAGAGTTCAGGTCCATGACCGGACCCACAAAAAAAAATAATAAATGTCTTTAACTTCACTATCTGAGTGGCTGAGAGCATTCTATATGTCTTAAATAAGCACCAAAAACTATAAGCTACTATACACATAAAATTGTATGTATATTGGAACTTACTTCCTCAAAAGTAACTTCCTATTGCTTGGGGGTATCCCTTGCCAACTATGTGAGTTGACCTTGGTTATACAGTAGTTATGTCAATTTATGAGAATATTGTTAATACCAAAAAGAAATCTGCTGGTGCTGGTCACCCACACCTATACTCCCCACCACTTTAAGAGGTTGAGATCTGAAGATCGAGATTTGAAGACAGCCAAGTCCCCCTTCCCCACCAAAAAAAAACTATGAGACTCTTATCTCCAATTAATGAGCAAAATGCCAGATGTGTAGGTGTGGCTCAGGTGGTAAAATGCCAGCCTTGAGCGTAAAAGCCAAATGAGCCCCACACCAGTGGCTCATACAAGTAATCCTAGCTACTCAGGAGGCTGAGATCTGAGGGTTGTGGTTAGAAGCCAGCTACGGTAGAAAAGTCCGAAGCTGTAAGTGGAGCATGGCTCAAATGACAGAGTGCTAGCTTTGAGCAAAAAAGGTCAAGGATAACTTCCAGCTAATGAGTTCAAAAGTTTTTGTGGGTTTTTTTTGGTTTTCTTTTTTAAAGTGGAGACTTGAGGTTTTAATACTGACATTTAAAAAAAGAAAAAGAGATCTACCTACAAAAATATACACAGGATCATGTGCATATATAAAAAACCGTTTTGGCTAGAGCATGGTATATGCAGGAAGGATTACAATAATATACATCCTTCAAACAACTTAGCAAATAAATTCCAGGAAGCTGAAAAAATATGTGCTGTCAGGAAGTGGTAGATCAAGGGAGACAGGGTTGATGAATGGAAAGAGAAAGGGCAAGTGAATACAGACCTAGTATTCAATGTACATAGGTGAAACTATAATCTGATAACGAGGGGATGGGTGGGGTTGGGAGAGAAGGGGAAGAATGATGGAAGAGGTGATACTGCTCAAGATGAATGCTACTCAAACTGAAATGTTGAATTGAAATCCTTTTGTACAATTAAAGGTAACAAAAAAATTAATGGATATCCACATCCAATATTTCAGTACAGTTAACAATTAACAAAACTATCAGTTATTAGATGCTAGGTTAATGCTTTTTAAAAAGAATTTATTTTTATCCAGGCAGTGGTAGCTCATGACTGTAATCCTAGCTACTCAGGAGGCTGAGATCTGAAGGTCATGGTTCAAAGCCAGCCCAGGCAGGAAATTCCATGAGACTCTTACCTCCAATTACCTCCAATTACTGACCAGAAAACTAAACTGGAAGTGGCGCTGTGACTCAAGTGGTTCAAGCCCCATGACTAAACACACACACACACACACACACACACACACACACACACACACACACACACACACACACACACACATATATGTTTAAGTAGATTAAAAAAAGTACATGCTCCAGTTTATGATACAGCACATCTCGATCAATGTCATCCCTTTCAACATTCTCATCCATTCCTCCCCACCTACTCCTTTTCTTAATTTTTAGAATATGTATTGAAAATACTTTGCCATTTAACAAAGCAGTTTATGTATACAATGCCTCTTGATCTGTGTCATCCTTTCTACATTTTCACCCACCCTTTGATGACCCACCCCTTCTCAAATAAAATCATTCTTTAGAAAGACTTTCAAAGCCCAACAAAATAAGTACCAGGAAATGGGTCCTTGCAAGAGAACGGGGGGGGGGGGGGGGGGGGGGGGGGGGGAGAAGGGGAGAAGAATGAAAAGGGGGAAAAGCAGAAATAATTCATCATATATACCACAGAATAAAGCTTCTTACAATACAAACAAACCTGACACCAAAATAACTACTAAACAAGCTTCACCATGCTCTTGGAAAAATAGATACTGCCACCAGTGACAACCAAAACTACTCTGTGGGCTTTCTTTAATCACAAAGCTAAGTCCTGTGAATGTTCCTTAAGTCTCTCTCTCCTCTTTTTCCCCTCCTCTCCCTCCCTGTCTCTCCCTCCCTTTTGCCTCTCCCCTCCTGCTCCCCTCCTTCCTATCCCTTTCTTTCCTATTTGACTCAGATACTTGTAATTGCATACCAGGGAGCTACCCACTCAGGGGAGCTAATATTCCTAAGAATTATTGTTTGAACTGGGAAGCATTATACAAAGTAGTTAATATAAAAATTAATCAGTAGAATTTTTTGTTACTAATTTTTTTAAGAAACATTCACAGCTACAGATTGAGCTTTATTCTGGAATGTAGTCATCTCCTGAAGGCCTCTTAATCCCAACACTTGCAGATTAAGCTTGCAGCACATGCATTTTGTGAGGACAGGGTTCATGACAATCTGTATTGTAGAGAAATCATGAAAACTTTGTCTATATAATGTCTTATTTTATTTATTTACTTATTTATTTCTTTTTGTGCAGGTACAGGGGCTTAAATTCAGGACCTTGAACACTTGCTAGGTGGCTTTTTTTGCTCCTGGCCATTTCAATACAATTTGAGCTGTGCCTTCAGCCTGGCTTTTTGCTGCCCCTGCTGGGCTCAAGCCCAGATCATCAGATCTCAGTCTTCTGAGTAGCTAGGATTACAGGTGTGATCGATCAGCATCTAGTCAATGTTTAATTAATTAATTAATTAATTTTTTTTTTGCCAGTCATGGGACCTGAACTCTGGGCCTGGGCGCTGTCCCTTAGCTCTTCAGTTCAAGGCTAATGCTCTACCACTTGAGCCACGGCACCACTTCCAGCTTTTTCTGCTTATGTGGTGCTGAGGAATGGAACCCAGGGCCTCATGCATGCAAGGCAAGCACTCTACCACTGAGCCACCTTCCCAGCCTTCAATGTTTAATTTTTAACCATATCTTTTATTGTAAGGAAAAAATATTTCAGTTCTCCCTTTGAATTATATTGTATGTTTTATTTACAATTACTTTTTTCTGTTTACTCTTTTTCTGTCTCTCTATGTGTATTCCTGGAAATAATATTTTGGTGTATTTAAATTTTAATCTTATTTGCTTGTATTCATTTTCTTTTTATAAATAATATTTGGAACTGGAGGCATGGTTCAAGTGATAGAACATTACCTTGAATAAAATACCATGGGAGGGTACGAGGCCCTGAGTTCAAGCCCCAATACTAGCACTACATTCATTCATTAATTAATTTTTTCAATTTGTGTTGATTCTTTTGTCAGATATGTTTGTTTTTTGTATTAATTTGTTTTATGTTTTATTCTTGTGTTGCACTGTTAGTCTGTGTTTTATATTTTGCGGTTTATATTCTATGTTTACTTTACCCTCTATTGATTTAGAAAACAGAAATCTTAATAACAAGGAGAGAAACTTTTAAAAGTGTTTATAAAACATTTTTTGTAATTGTAGGATACATAATTTAAAACAAATTGTCTGCAGAGAAAACCTAGAAATGAAACAAATTTCAAAAATAAAATGAAGAAACTGAACAGTTAGTTACTGAGACAGTAGAAATTTGTAGAATCTCAGATCATTTTCTCATCAAGGAATCTCCTGGTCCCAGATGATGTGGCGAAAGTCTAAAGAAACATTTCAATGGAACTGAGATGCAGTTCTATGTTCATCTAGAGGGGCAAGGGACATGTGGTAGATTCTTATAATCACATCTAGTCAAGAAGTCTCTCTCTCACACACACACACACACACACACACACATCTGGATACCCTATTTGAAAATAAGCTAAAATAAGAAGAGTTAGAGATTTGGCTCAAGCAGTAAAAAGCCTGTTTAGCAGGCCCTGAACTCAAATCTCAGTACCAAAAAACCTACAAGAGGAAGAGGAAGGGATGAAGAGCCAAACATCTGAAATAAGTAGAAAGAATAGAGTGTCTATCTCTTTGAACTGAAGACTGCATCATCTCAACAATAGTAATGACTTTTGGAATTTTTGTTCTCTATATATTCCCTAAAATGTTATCCTCGCAATTATTTTATATATTTGATACTATGTAAATTAACTGAATTTAGCACCATTGCTTTTTTTTTTTTTTTTTTTTTTTGGTTGTGGGGCCTGAACTCTGGGCCTGGGCACTGTCCCTCAGCTCTTCAGCTCAAGGCTAGTGCTCTAGCCACAGCACCACTTCCGGCTTTTTTCTTTCAGCTGTAGACTAGCGCTCTACCACTTGAACCTCAGCCCTACTTCCAGCTTTTTCTGCTTATGTGGTGCTGAGGAATCGAACCCAGGGCCTCGTGCATGCAAGGCAAGCACTCTACCACTGAACCACCTTCCCAGCCCCCACCATTGCTTTTTTATACATCTTGTACCTCCAAGTCTCCAACAGGAGTTATTTTTCTTTCCTAAGTATACTTTTTGTGTTGTAAGTTTATTGGTGATTAATTCTCATAATTTTAGAGTCTCTAAAAAGATGTCTTTTGCATCTTCTTTTTTAAGATGTGTGTGTTTGCTGGGTCACAAAACTGCCAGCTTGGCAGCTACAATCTATCAGTCACTCTGAGGATCCTACCCTTTATACCCCGTCTTCCACTCGTGCATTTGAAAACCTGGGTAATAGGTTATTAAAACATTTTTTCTTTTGGTATTTTTTTTCCTTTTTTCAAATATTTTTACTTATACTTGGGGCTTTGTCAGTTGTGTGCTCAGGTGTTTTATATTTATTTTGCTTGGGGTTTGTCGCTCTTCTAGAGCTTAATGTCTCCTGTGCAAGATTAGAAATTAAGAGGCAACAACCAGGCCCTGGATGAAAGCCCTAGTACCATCACACAAGCAAACACACACACACTCACACACACACACACACACACACACACATTAAATCAATAAGATACATCTTCAAACATTTTAGTTAGATCTTTTACCATGACTCCCGTAGTCCTTTTTTTTTTTTTTTTTTTACTATATCGGAAAGTTTAAGACTGTGGCTTTGTAATTAAAAAAGGTTTGATCACAGTTTTAGAGATTGAAAGCCCAAGATTAGGAGGTCCCAACTGTGGATTCTGGCAAGGACTCCTTTGGCTGAGTCACAACATGGTGGAGAATGGAAAGGAAAGCCAGGTAAGCAAGGAGCCAACCATGTTGGATGACCTCATTTTATCACCGCTTCCCTAATGCTGACGTTCAGCATTAATCCCTTCAGAGGGCAATGCTTCATGTCTTAATTACTTTGCACCTGACCGCATCCCTTAACAACGGCACCAGGTCCACACCACCACACTGAATACCAAATCTGCAGCACATGAACCCTTGAGGGACAGCTACTTTCAAATCATAGCAATGACCCATATACCTCTTATGTTTTTTCTCTGTTGGGTGTGTGGGAGCGGTGTAATTGGAGCTTGAACTCCGGGTGTCATTCTCTTGCTTGGCTTTTTCACTCAAGGCAGATCTCTACCACTTGAGCCATACCTGTACTATTTTGAGGCAATGGAATCACGGACTTGTCTATCTGTGCTCACTTAGAGTTGAGATCTTCAGATCTCAGATCCAGGCATGAGTCACCCACACTTGGCTTACTCTATGATATGCCTGTGACATATATGTACATCAGTAGCTTCACTGAGCTCAGATTTGAGAATAGTTAATATCTGAACCAGGAAACACAGCCTCATGCCCCTGCTTTTAATATCAGCACTATACTTCAGAACACGATGTTCATGAGTGGGTTACATCCTAAATTCTGGTCATGTGAAAATTTCTTTTTGACTCTTTCATGTGAGAGCAGCAAATCAGTCCCATCTTAAATTCTTACATCACTACTTTGGTTTACCCACTTTTGTAAGGTGTTCACACATTAACCAAGATCTTAAGATGAAGATCTTAGGATGGTCTGCTGCCTTTGTCTCTTTAAAAGGAAAGCTAACAGGATGCTTGTGGCAGTCTCTCTCATTCAAATTTTATAACTTGACTCAGATATGTAGATATGCCTGAGTATTGCTCTTGATAAGATTTGTTTCTAATTAAGACTAAGTGGTTCTGTCATTTCATTTATACTACTTAGGAAGTATGGAATAGTCTCTTCCGTTTTGAACACTACTGCATTTTGTTTATATCATTTATGTAAAAACATCAATTGCTGATATGTAGTATTTCTATTTTCTAGCCTTCATATTGACCCTCTATTTTTCATGACCTTCAATAATTTAACTTCTAATTGGCCTTTGAGATTTTGTACCTAGCTCCATCCTGCAATCCACACTTCTTGGAGGCATGCTTCTGTCCTCTCATCGTGCTTTTAAATATTAATATCAAATGTCTTAATGTATTACATGCATATGAGTCAATAAATCTTTACTAGAGGATGTTATACAGAAAAGTAACAGTTGACTTCCACAGATGTAGGCAGTCTTAACTCTACTCCCACAATGACCTTTTAACTGTTTCTGCTCCAGTTCTTTTTATGACTGTAAATTTCCTTTATGTCCTTAAACAATACACTGTGGTCTTTTAATAAAAAGTTTCTGTAGATTATTCAGGTCAGGATGAGGATGCTAATGTACCTATTTCCTCTTTGCCTAAGTTTCCTCCCTTTACCTCCTATGAAATAAGGATGCTGGGTCTAACTGGTGCCATCATGGTGAATGATAGGGAATTGGGTTTAACTGGTGCTATCTAGTCTTCATAGGAGAGGCAGGGAAGTTCCACCTGCAGGTATTGGCATGCCTGAATTCCTAAGGCAGGGGTAGAGTCTTGGAAGATAGGATACTGGACCTGTCAGTCCTGTCCCTTGAACTCACTAGACTTTAGTTTCCTGTGACCCTGCCCCCTTACCCGATTTAGGCCCAGACCAGTTCAGGACCAGGATGCCATATCTCATGCCTCATGTCTCATGTCTCCTGGCTCTCCACTGGTCACCATGTGTCCCAGTTCAGCTCTCTGTTGGAGTTGACCTTGTTTGTTAGTATTGTTTTTCTGATCTTTCTTTCCTCTCTTGCTCTCATGGCTCAGTTTTCTAACTGTTAAATGTACTGGAGGGGCTGCAGTCTTAGAGACAGGAGTCACTTGTAGTCACCAGCTCTCCAATAAAGACTCCCAATTGGACCTCTCAAAATGTGGTTTCTGTGTTTCTCCCAGATTGAGTTCCAGTACAACACCTAAATTCAGTGACCTCTATTTCACAGTCCATGCTACTAACTGCTAAGCGATTTTTCCATAACTGTAATTAAATCCTCTGTACTTTTCCTACATACTGAATCTCAAAGTTAGAAATCATTTAGCAACTAATTATTATCAGTTTGGGAAGGCTCATGATATAGCCAATAAATGTTCTGTGAGAACATTTCCTTAGTGATACCACTTTAGTTCTCATTTTCTTTTTTCTATTTCTTCCATACAGTGTCCTTATTATCTCTTTAAATTATTCTACCATTCAAATACTCTATTAAAACTATTCTTGGCATATCTATATCTTTGTTTCCAGTGTCTCCTTGGGCAAGGTCTTAGTAAAGATTTTGAAAATCATCTTTTCCGTCAAGACTGGTTGATCTATCTAGCCATCTGCCATTGGGTAATCTTTTTTTAATGCTTTTATAGTTATTGTTTTATTTCCTGGTTCTTAATTTTTCTTCTTTTCTATCACTTATTTTTTATTTTTGGACTCAAGGTGAGCACTCTTCCGCTTGAGCCACAGTGCCACTTCTCATTTTCGAGTGGTTTATTGGAGATAAGAGTCTCACGGACTTTCCTGCCAGGCTGGCTTTGAACCAAGATCCTCAGTTCTCAGCCTCCTGAGTAGCTAGGATTACAGGCATGAGCCACCAGCACCTGGCTGGTGTCCCTATCTTGAGGTTCATTTCATTTAACATCATCTTATATGGTCATATGTACATAGCTTTTGAGCTTTTCTGATCATCTGATAACATTATCCTAGATGTATACTAATTACTGCAAAAAGGGAAACCATGAGACCCATAATTCTTTGGGTCTGGCTTACTTCACTTAGTATGATTTTTTCCAAGTCTTTTCACTTCCTAAACAAATGGGGTGGTATCATTCTTTCTGATGGAGGCACAGAATTCCATTGTGTATCTATACCACATTTTCTTGATTCATTCATCTACTGAGGGGCATCTGAGTTGGTTCCATATCTTAGCTATGGTGAATAATGCTGAACACAAGATTTGTATTGTATATGCTGATGGGATACAGTTTCATTACAAATGATAATTAAATACTAAATTTAATTGTGCAAGACAATGATTGGTACTTACATTGATATAATTATTTTAACGTACTTTATATATGTTATAGAAAAAATGCAAGTTACATCTCATGATACTGCTTTTAGGTACCATAAGATAAAATTAATATATGGGTAAAATCAAAGAAGTTAGTAAAATATAGTATTACATATAAGTTAGAAATACCAGTAGGATTCTATTTTGTTTTATATTGAAAGGCATGCATTTTCTAACACTATCCACTGAAAAATCCTGGAATTAATGACAACATATTTGCAATGAGTAAGTTGGAAAGCAGGGCTTCCTGAAGGATTGGTTGATTCCAGGTCTAGGATTAAAATATAGGGAATTAGACTGAGCTATCTAGTGCCAGAGAGTGAGAAATTTTTTAAGAAACTAATAGGCTATGTTAAGCAAAGAAGAGATAAATTTTAAGACCTCTTTTGGTCAAAGGTTGAACAATTTGAGCATCAAAAACCTAATAAGCCAGATGCCAGTGGCTCATGCCTGTAATCCTAGCTACTCAGGAGACTGAGATCTGAGAATCTCGAAGCCAGCCCAGGCAGAAAAGTCCTAGTGAGACTCTTATTTCTAATTAATCACTCAAAAACCAGAAATGACGCTGTGGCTCAAGTGGTAGAGTGCTAGCCTTGCGCACAAAGAGGCTCACAGACAGCACCCAGGCCTTGAGCTCAAGCCCCACAACCACACATACACACACACACACACACACACACACACACACACACACACCTGATGAATGCAATTGACTAAACCATATTGAGTACATAATAAACGGCATTTCAAAATGAAACTCAAAGAAGAGAAAGGGGAAAACTGCTTCACAAGACGTCATTGAGAGTGCTATACAGCAGTAACTCTGAATGTCAGCCATTATAAGGAAAGGCTATTATTCTGCCTATCGTGTGTTCAGTCCATGTCAAGGTAATTAAAAATCTGCAGGTGATAAGGGAATGTTCTCTTTTGTTGAGGAATTCCAGCTAGAAATGTGGAAGGAAAGATAGACTAGGCGATCTGTTTTTCAACTCCTAATGACATATACAATAGAGCCATCCAATAATCATTAACTAGGGAACTAATTAGGTGAAAGGTTATGTTTCTTTTTTAAAAATGCTATTTATTGTAAAAATACTGTACAGAGTGGTTACAGTTACATGAGCAAGGTAATGAGTACATTTCCTATCCAGCATTGTTACCCCCTTCTTTGATTTTTCCCCTGCCATCCCTTCCCTCCCCACCTCCCCAATTTCACACCCCTCTCCCCGCCCAGCACCAAAGCTGTAAAGTTTGTTTTCAACATAGTACATAAGATGAGATATTTCTTAATGACAAGATTAAATTGCGAGGATCGGTCACTACTAATTAATCTAGGGATAACTAAGAGTGAAATGAGAAGTCATTGTGGTCCTGAGATAGGGATGCAATATAACATGTATTACCTATAAAGTACTCTTTCCAGTGGTTTTTCTTTGTTGTCGTTTTTAATGTACTATGTTACTTTTTTTGTTTCTTTTGTATGTTCTTTGCAATATGGTACATCCCCTGTTATCAATGTATTCGATTTTGGTACCCTGCATCTTGCGTATAAGTTCTTCTAATTTGGGGAAGGGAAGGGGAATAACAAAATGCTGAAACAAGGACACAGAATGAACCCATTGCAACAATGGCACTCACAAGACACTATGTTGGAAATAAACTTTACAACTTCAGGGCAGGGGAGGGGGAGGGGGGTAAGAGAGGCGAGGGAAGGAATAGTAGGTGAAAAACAAGGGAGGGGTAACAATGTTCAACAAAAAATGTACTCATTACTTCATTCATGTAACTGTATATCCTCTGTGCATCATTTTTACAATAAAATTAAACTAAATAAAAAAGCACTCTTTTGAAATAAACAAAATAAGATCTGGGAACTAAAGTTAATGAAGTCTCACATAACTTCATTTATAACAGATACATGAAAAGTAGTATATATGAAGCAAAGACACAAATCTAGAATGTAACATATTACTAATCTAGTTTGGCAAAACTTCAGTAGCATAAGAGAGGGAAAAGCAGGAAAGACCTAAGAAATAGACAGGTTATATTCTAAACTAATCTGGGCATAACAAGAGACCCTTTCTTGAAAATAACCAATGTTAAAAAAATGGAGAGGTTGGTGTTGTGACTCAAGTGGTAAAGTGTTTGATTATGTCTATGGTAATAGACATATACACAATCACACTCTTACATAAACTCAAGATAAAGAACAAATATGAGAGAATATTCTTGCTCTTCATTCAAACAAGCAACAACAATGCCTTCAAATAAGACATTTTTAAGCAATCATGGAGATATAGTAATAGGCTAGACATTAAATGAGACCAAAAAAGAATTATCTACTTTTCAGATATAATTACAGTATACTTTTGTAAGAAAATCGCATATATATATATATATACATGTATATATATATATATATATATATATATATATATATAGTGATATAGGCAAAAATGAAAATGATAGATCTGTCATTTAAGTGGTTTCAGCAAAGGCAAAGAAATAAAAAGGGAGATATGATATAAATATTGTAATTACAAATATTGTAATTACTGCACTGGATGAAAGATACTTGAAAGTTCCTTCTGCTCCCATTGTAAAGTATATAGGAAATTTAAGCAAACTTTGATATTTATTTCAAAAGTACTTTTAAAGTATTCGCTTTCTGTGGTTTCTTCTTTGCTTTCCAGATGTTAAAAAGTTTAATTTTGGCATCATTTTCTTGTACTTTCCCAATTTTACTATTTAATGTTTAATTCTAATTTTAGTTTTTGTTTGTTCTCTTGGGAGATGCAGTATCTGGGTTGGTTTGAACTGAGTGAGGGTCTTTTGCTTGCCTGGTAGGTATTCTACCTCTTAAACTTTATTCCCAAAGCCTCAGAACCTTTTCTTATTTTTTTTAATTGGATCTCACATTTATGCACATTTTAGTCACATTTTCTGTGTAGTTTGGATTTAAAGATATATACAACTCTTCCATTTGGGGGAGTGTTTAAAATGGGGGGGTCTCATGAACTATTGTCTAGTTAGCCTTAAATTGTCATCTTCCCAGTCTCTACCTCCTAGGACTACAACCATGAGCTGCTGTACAAGTCTTATTCATTTGTTTTTTGCAGAGAGGCATAAATAATGTTAGAAATTCTAAATTCATCAACCTGATTCAATTCAACCAATATTTATTAAGTACCTAGTCTTTGCCAGATATTAAGGTCATGATATGAAGATGGATATGGAGAAACAGTAGAAATAATATCAGTTAATACTTAGTAAATACAAGTGAGTGATTACCTCCTGTCCAGGAGGAATGAGAAATAGTTTCACATAGAATACATAATTTGACCTGGGGCTTTAAGAATGAATGAATAAGAACTTGTCAGATATCAAGTGAAAAATTCTTCACACAGAAAACAGGAGGGAAAAGGCACAGATTTAAGCTGTGGGATGCTATTGTTGAAGCTGCTAGAAGACTCAAGAAAGAGAGGAATGTAAGAAAATAGAGATCATATTTGCACACAGTGATCATATTTGTCATATGCATAGCTCATGCTATAGTTGTAAGAAATTAATTAAGAAGTGATGAGGTGGCCTAAAAGAGGTAAGTGAGTATCCAAACACAAATGCAGTAGGTAGAGATTAAAACTAGTAGGAGATTGGAATGATTTAGGCTAGAGTTAATATGGGCATTAACTATTAGGGGCAATAAGAATTTTTTTTTGGTTATTCATGGGGTTTGAACTCAGAACCTGGGCACTGTGCTTGAGCTTTTTTGCTCAAGGCAACTGCTTCACCACTTTGAGCCACAGTATCACTTCTGGCTAATTAGAGTGGTTAATTGGAGCTAAGAGTCTCACAGACTTTTCTTCCCTGGCTGGCTTTGAACTGTGATCTCCAATCTCAGCCTCCTGAGTAGCTAGTATTACAAATGTGAACCACCAGCACCCGCCATAATTTTGTAAAATGACTATGAATTTAAGAGCTATTTAGTGGTTGATCAGAGGAAAGAAGGGAGAAGATATTGCAAATACTTGAGATACTATGTTCAGACTACATTTCTTCTGTGGGCCCTGGATTTGATCTTGCCTAGAAGTCCATATATTATCATCATTTACTATATGAAATGGAAGGTTGTTTTTTGACCAGCAAGAATATATCATCTGAACATTGGGACAGAAAGAGAGATTTGAAAGAGGCTTATGAAAATGAAATCACTTAATTTATATAAAATATCCCATTGTAATACAATTGTAAGATCACAGTTTTATCATATTTTGGTATTTGGTCAACTGGATAATCATAAAAACACACATATGTGCACACACATGCCAAATGTAAAGCAATTGAAAAACTGGATTAGAATAAAATTAAGATCTCTGTTAATCAAAAAAGTAAAGCTATGAGAGTAGAAATATAAGAAGGAAAATTTCTAGTCCAGATAACAGAGATTCTCCTAGCTTTTAGAAAGAAAGAAATTCAATAAGAACCAAATAATAAAATGGTCAAAAGATTTAAGCATGCTTTTCACCTAAAAGATAAAGAATATATAAAAGACCAATAAACCTATGAAAGGTTTTAAAATTCATTAATCTCCCAAGTAAATCCTGGTTAATACCACAGCAAGAAACCATTTTATAAGCACCAGAATGGCAAGTATCAAACACAAAACTATGGACCCTAAGCATAGGCAAGGATTTAGAGAACAAGAATCCTACAAGACGTTATATAGAAAAACAAACTTTACAACTTTGGCGGGGGTTCACGGTGGATAGGAGGGCAGGGATGGTAAGGGAAACAAAGGAGGAGGCAACAATGCTCGATAAGAAATGTACTCATTACCTTGCCCATGTAATTGTAAACTCTCTGTATGATATTTTCACAATAAAAAACTTATTAATAATAAAAAAAGAAAAGATCAGCCATAAAAAAAGAATCCTCATTCACAGTTGGAAGAAATGAAAATTGGACAGAAAACACTTGAAGACCGTGGTCTATTATCTTCTAAATGTTAATTCATGGATACCCTATAAGCTAGATATTTCACCCCTAAATCATTATTTCATAGGCCTACACATATACAGTAATATTCACTAAGCCCCAATTTGGAATCAATAAAATAGGCTGAGTAGAATAGATCTAGAATATGAGGGATTCATAGAATGGACCAGTACACAGCAATCAATGAAAGGCAAAGCATTGCTTTATGCAATCATATGGATAGATAGTACAAGGCTAAGTGAACAGGGCTAGAGCAAAAGGCTATGTATGATGTGTATATGAAGTTCTAAACCATATAACGCTTTTGATGGATGCAAAGGTCTCAGTTACCTATACAGAAGATGGTGACTGAGAAGAATACCACCGGGCTTCTTGTGATGCTAGAAATAGTTGTTATCTCTTCTCTATGGAGTGTAGAGGATATGCTCACTTTGTGAAAAGTCATTAGGATATATGCACTTAGAATTCACCCATTGGTATTTGTGTATGCATACCTTATAAGTTTATAAAAATAATTGCAATTATTTTAGTTCAGGGCCTTCTAACAAAAAGCAAAGTATTGTTTGAGAAAAAGTGAATCAAGCCTTTAAATGAGCACTCTAACTCCCTGCTATCTTATCTTGGATGGAAATATATACTTGATCATATATAAACACCTTCATATACACTTAAATAGGTACCATGATGTAAATATTACCTATCTCTCAAATTCCATTTCAAGCCAGCCTTTTTCTGTGATTTTGATCTCAACTGTTGACATATTTCTTTTTAAAAAAATTCTCCAGAAATGTTCGTAATTGATCATTGATATAATTATCAATCATTGTAAATCATAACATATGATGTTTTATGTTATTTTTTTTTTTTGTCGGTCGTGGAGCTTGAACTATGGGCTTGTGCGCTGTCCTTGTGCTCTTCAGCTCAAGGCAAGTGTTCTACCGCTTGAGCCACAGCACCACTTCCAGTTTTCGAGTTGTTTATTGGAGATGTCTCACGGACTTTCCTGCCTGGGCTGGCTTTGAACCATGATCCTCAGATTCAGCCTCATGGGTAGCTAGGATTACAGGCTTTTATGTTATTTCTTAAATAATCTATATTAATCTCTTATCTCCCAGACTGTACATTCCTAATGGAAAAAAACATTTACATGAAATACAATTATGTATCCCAGGCATATTCAACAAATACTGATGAATCAATCTATCTATATCTCTATCTATCTATCTATCTATCTATCTATCTATCTATCATAGAATACCATTGTCAGCGTCAAATTGTCTCAACATAGGCACCCCTGACACACATAACAGTTGCCTACAAGTCTTCCTATTCATGGTTCTTCCTATTTTTTGGAGATAACTTTTTGTGTGTCAATGGTGTCTTACTAGAAAAGTTGAAATCAAGTTGTTGTTTTCCCTCTCTCCAGTAACCAGGGCAAGTATCCAAATCCAAGATTTAGCCAATCAAATATAGCACAAAGAACAAGGGCAAAGGAGAATCCTCCCCAGCTGTGGCACTGAAGGCATCTTCAGAGGCTGCAGTGGTGGGAAGGAAGGTTTCTGTTGTATGATTTAGTTTATATCCCTTAGCTGCTTTGGTCCCTGAACTTTTTTTGTAACTGTCCTAGGGAAACTGTGCTCCACTAAACCACCTTTCAAACATTTTTCTTCTATTTAAACTAGGACCCCTTTCTTTTGCTCTGTAACTAAAAAGCTGTAGGGATATCCATTAACATTTGCATGCATGCACACTTTTATGCTACATTCACATATATACCCAGATGTTCCTTACTCATGTCTTCTTATAAAGGATAGATGTCGTGTGTGCGTATGTGTGTGTGTGTGTGTGTGTGTGTGTGTTGTGTTGTGTATATATATCTGTCTCGTATCAGTAGCATACAATTTAGATTTTTAGTAATTAAACACTGGAAGCTATAAGTGGTTTGACATCTATAAAAAAAAAAAAAACAGGTTTGTTGTTTTCTACATAAACTTCATTGCTCTTTCTATTTCTTTTGCTTTGTGTATGTGGAGGTGGCTAGGTGGCTACTGGGGATTGAACTCAGGTCCTTGAGCTCTTGCTTTGCTTTTGCAGTCAAGGCTGGCACTCTATCACTTGAGACACGCCTCTACTTTTGGCTGTTTGCTTGTTAACTGGAAATAAAAGCCTCATAGCTTCTTCTTCTCCAACTGGCTTTGAAGATCTCACCCCTTTGGGAAGCTAGGATTATAGATGTAAGCTACCAGTGTCCAGAAACTCTATTGCTTTAATTTGCTTATTTTGCTTCTTTGTTTTACTAATATATATATATATATATATATATATACATATATATACTTGATTATTGTAGAAATCGGTTACATTTTCAGATTCACAATTGCTAAAACTAATGTATAAATATCCACATTTTCTTTTTAGCAATCTTATTCTTTTAAAGGTTATTATGTATCATGTGAGAAAATAACTCTATTATTCTAAGATATACTTGCCTAACACTAGTTATTAAACAGTCTCTATTTCTGATTTGAATTTCCTTCTTTATAAAATATTAAATTTATATGTGCATCTAGGGTTTCCTCTGGATATTTCCCCCAGTTTAATTAGTCTGTAAATTTGTTTCTGCACTTATATGCCCTCATTTGATTATTGCAACTTTATAATTTCTTTTGTTTTCTAGATGAACAGATGGTGTCTTATTTTCATTGAAATAAGCTCTTTTATATCTATGATTTTTAATCTACTTCTTCCATTCTAATATTATTTTTTATTTCCCCTTTTTTTCTCAGTTTTTGTAAGAGTTTTATCTACAGTGTTTGTGTTCTCAAATAGTTTTTGAATTTCTTAAAATTTTACTTTTTCTAACTACCAATACATGCTATGCATGATGTATTTTTATTTAAATAAGTAATGTCTATTTCAACCATCTAATTTATTCTTTTTAGGATGCTTTTAATTTGTTAAATATTAAATATGTTCTTTCCAAACTACTTTATTTGGCTCATGCTTATTACATCTCACAGATTGTTTTCTTTTAAATACAGAGCTTCTAAGTCCACCCTTATCCATGGCCCATTTCCTATGTCACTATGAAGTAATCCTCTCCTTACACTCAATCCACTTAATAAAATAATCTATTCTTAAACAAAATATTGTTTCTTAAGCTGGGCTTTTTCTATACATCTAGCTTCCTTCTTGATTGAATGATTTCATTGTGGATAGGAAGTAAATTCTACAATTCATCATAGGGATCAAAAATATTTCTTTTTTAAATTGAACCACCAACAATTATTTCTTCATGTAGTCCTCTATTAATGCTAAGTTAAAATCAGTAAGATTCAGGCAAACAATAAAATGGAATTTTAAACACAAGCAGGTTTCTAGTTTACAAATTTAAATATATATATTTATATATACATATAGATATATATCTATAGAATATATATACACACACTCTCACTAATCAAAGCAGAAATTAAATTATGATTGGTTGTCTTGTATGTAGAGCATTTAGTGTGTTGCTTTGTACCTGGAAAGAACATGTGTATAAATTCAAAGTTTTGATCTTGAAAGTCTTACAATGAGCCAGCAATACACAGTACATACCTTAGAAAAAGAGTGGAGACAAGGAAATCTATAAAGCAGCCAAATAACTGGCCTAAGGCAAAGAAGAGAGCAAGGCATTACAGGCTAAGGTAGTGAGAAGGGTATTATAGGTCAAGCAAGTACAGTTTTAATGGATCCCTAGAGAAAGTCAGAGCACAGAGAAGTTGAAAATCATGACAAGAATTTTCTTGATAAGAACAACAGCAAATTCTGCGGAGAAGATGTCCTATGATTTTTATATTCAGAAAAGTAAGAGTGAGTACATCAGTAACAGAACCATCCTTTTTCTCTTCCAAAAATTCTAACAGAATGTATAGAAAGAACAGACTCTCTTTAGGTATACCCTTCCGTTTAGGTATACCCTTCCATGAGAGGGGTCATCATACTCTAACTATGGGAAAATGAATTTACTTTTCTTTCCAGGCTGTTTTTTTTAAAGTAGTGTTTAGATTTATTTAATTAGTATATATTAATAATACAAGGGAGTTTCACTGTTATAACCATACATGCATACAGAGTGCTCTGAACAAGTTCAACACTTCCTGTATAGTTTCATTTCCCCCTTCCTCCTTGCTTTTTGAACAGTGCTTTTTTTTTTTTTTTTGTCAGTCACGGGGCCTGACCTCTGGGCCTGGGCGCTGTCCCTCAGCTCTTCAGCTCAAGGCTAGCCTCTACCACTTGAGCCACTGCACCACTTCCGGCTTTTTCTGCTTATGTGGTGCTGAGGAATCAAACCCAGGACCTCATGAATGCAAGGCAAGTACTCTACCACTAAGCTCCCTTCCAACCCTCAAACAGTGTTTTTTGAGTCACACACACAAACACACACACACACACACCGAGAACTAATAAACATACTCTTCAAACTTTTTTGTAAAATAGAAAGAGAAGACACACTACCAAACTCATTATGCAAAACCAGTATTACACTCATTCTAAAACCAGAAAGGACACAGCAACAACAACACTTAATTATAGATCAATCTCTTAAGTGATAAAAGAAGCAAATGTATCACTATCATACTAGCAAAATAAAATTATTTTTATGATTCTGCTTTATTAACTTTGCAGTAAATGAAAGAGTTGACTTCAATATAGGTAATGATTCCAATGCAGAATGAAAATATTCAATGGATCCCAAAGTTATGTTACCATATACAAGATCAACTTGTTCTCCAAAAATGTGTGATTTTCTATATTCAACAGGCTATAAAATGTTAAAATATACTGCAGTGTACAATGTTCTAGTTAGCTAAAGCACTACAAAATCAGATTAGACTTTTAGTTATTTTTTTAATTACTATTGTTTAGAGGTGATACACATCAGGTGATAAGCACTTTTTTTCCTTTTGCTTAGTATCATCTGTTCCCTCATTCTTTCTTATTCCCTCCTTCTCATCTCTACCCATGAGTTGCTTGGTTCATTATCATCAATGTCCAGTGCAGCCCATGAACCCAGCTGCTGCACATTTTTACCTGTTTTCCACTAATTCTGTGCCCTCGCCCCAACTTCCCTCAGATGTGCATGTGCATACAGAGATAAAGAATACAGAGTCATCTAACTATGATAAGACGTTAAGGTCCATTGTTTCCTTATCTTTGGAGTTTGTTTCAGTGTGTATACTATTTTATGTACATATGAAGAAGTGCTTGGGTATTACAAATTGGTGCTTTTCTCCTAAGACTATCCTCTTTTGATCTCACTGTGTATGGGTATTTAGAATTCTGTATACTTTGCCATATCCCATTGCATTTTAAATCTAACATCCACATACCAGGGAGAACATGTGCCATTTGTCTCTCTGATCCTGGCTTACCTCACTCAACATGATTTGTTCTAGTTCCATGCATTTCCCTGTGAATGCCATTGTTTTACCCTTTCTAATGGCTGTGTAAATTTCCACTGTACATAGGTACCACATTTTTTGATCCATTCATCTCTTGTGGGGCATCTAGGTTGTTTCCATATCTTGGCTATTGTAAATAGTTCAGCAATGAACATGGATGTGCAGACGTCCTTATCATATCTGGATTCATGATATTCAGGGTAGATGCCTAGGAGTTGTATGCCTACGTTATAGGGAATGTCTATGTTTAGTTTTTTAGGAACCTCCAGACTGCTTTCCAGAGTGGTTGTATTAGTTTACATTCCCACCAGAATGGAGGAGGGTTCCTTTGTCTCCACATCCCTACCAGCATTTCTTGTTATCTGAATTCAGATTATTGGCCAGCCTAACTGGGGTAAGATAGTATCACAGGGTTGTTTTGATTTACATTTCCTCTACGGCCAGGTATGATGAACATTTCCTTGTGTGTTTATTTGCCATTTTTACCTCTTCTTCTGAGAAGTCTCTCTTTAGCTACCTTGCTCATTTAGTGATTATTATATTTGGGAGGGGTTAGTTTCTTGAGCTCCCTGTATATACTGGATATTAGGCCTTTGTTCTGATGTGTTGCTGGTAATGATCTTTTCCCAATTGGGTGCCTGTCTTTCTAGTTTAGTAACTATGACTTTAACTGTGCAGAAGTATTTTATTTTAATGTAGTCCCATTTGTCAAGTCTACAATCTGTTGTGCCCCTGGGACTCTATTCAGGAAGTTCCTGCCTGTGCCTATAAGTTCTAATGTTTCTTCTTCTCTATCTTGCAGTAGTTTCAGAGTTTGGGGTCTGATGTTGAGGTCTTTAATCCATTTTGAGTTGATATTAGTGAGTCATGAGAAGCAGGGATCCTCTTTTATTTTCTGCAAGTGGCTGCCAAGTTTACCCAACACCAATTGTTGAAGAGGCTATGTTTTTTCTATGTCTTAGGCTCCTTTGTCGAATATCAGATGACTTTAAGTATGTGGTTTTATTTCTGGGTCTTCTAATTTATTCCATTGATCTTTGGGTCTATTTTTGTGCCAATACTAAGCTGGTTTTTTTCCCCCAAGCTGTTTTTGACCTTATGGCTCTATAGTAGAGCTTGAAATCTGGTATTGTGATACTGCCTGCATTGCTTCTTTTGCCTAGAATTGCTTTGGTTATTTTAAGCCTTTTGTTGTTCCATATGAATTTTTGGATTGTTTTCTCTGTTTTCAGCAAAGAATATCATTGGGATTTTGGTGAGGATTGCATAGAATTTGTAGATCAATTTTGGCACTATGGCCATTTTCACAGTATTGATTCTACCTATCTATGAATATGGAAGGTCTTTCCATTTCCTGGTGTCCTCTTTGCTTTCTTTCTTTAGATGTTTATAGTTTTCACTAAATGGATCCTTTACATCTTTGGTTAAGCTAATTCCTGAATATTTTTGAGGCTATGAGGTTGTTTTCATGATTTCTCTTTCTGCTTATACATTGTGGGTGCACAGAAAGGCTACTGATTTTTGTGGGTTAATTTTATATCCTGCTACTTTGCCAAAGTGGTTCTAGGAGTTTGGGAGTGGAGTTTATTTTAAATCCAGAAGTAAAATGGTGCATAATTCTTGCATGGCAGCACTTTGAGACTAGTCAAATAAGGCTGTTTAACAATGAAACTGGGATAGCACACTGCTAAATCTGAATGACAGGCGTTTGGCCAAGCAAACTGGTTTTGTATTCTTGAATGAAGTATCTTCATTGTTTGCTTCTTCTTCGTGGGATGTTAAACATTCAGAACAATTTATGAAGCCATAAACTTGCAAGATTTCTTTTCCTGATGAAACTAAATCAAGGCAATCTTTATTTTTCTCTGCCTAATCCATGCTACTGAAGTCAGTTTATCATTGACTGAAATGTCCAGAGCTATTCCCTCCAGGACTCCATTATAGCCATTCTCTTTATTCCCATTTCCTAGTTTACTGTGTCACTAAAATCAATATTTGAGGCTTCATTAAATTGACAACTAAATCTGAAATTCATTTACTATCGTTCAAAATGCAAATAACTGGTGCCTTCACTTCTAAAAAATACACATTGTTGGTAATGTCATAAATATACGTGTTTATTCTGAAATTTCTACTTGGCAGGTTTTTCTATGCTTCTGAAGGTAAGTCTTTAAATTTGAAATTATAGTCCCAGACTTGGGTTGCTCCCATAATATTTTTGTGCAAAATAAAATATAACAAAATTAGAAAGAAGTTGGTGCTGATGGCACATGGGTTTTTTTCTTGTTTTTGTTTTTTATTACAGTCATGCGCATCCCTGGGGTTTGTGCTCTGATTCTCTGCCATCTGTGAGAATTTAAACAATTTGAACAAGAAGTCTTAAGAATAAAAGGTGAGAACTTGCCTGATTTGTCACTGCACAGCTCCGGTCTATCATTTTCCACATTAATAGGATTTTGTGACTGAGTGACCTTGTTAATATATCAATATGTTTCCTGCCATATCATCAGTAACAATCTCCTAAATAGGATAAGCTAGTATTAAAAACACCATGGCTGACTTCATTCTACTTTTGTGCATTAACAAAAGTAAGCAACTTGTATTATATCATCATGCATAATGATCTACCATGAATTAAAGAAAAAGGAGACAGCTGCCTTGATTGTTGAAAAGCCAACATGTTGAAATAGATGGCTAATATTCTGTTGTCTAACAGAACAATCAGATGGCCATATCTGAGCTTTTAAAAATGTGTCTGTTTTGTGTTTGTGTGTATGGGGAGAGACTAAGAAGGATAAATATATATAAAAAAATTGTAACAGTAGAAAAATAGAACCAAGAGACTGCTGAGGATTACTATAAAAATGAGTTATATGAAGATAGCTAAAGGTCATATTATTTCTTTGAACCCATCTGTTGTATGTCAGATTCTGTTAATTCTACTTTATCACATCAGTCAATTCTGGCTCCATGACTGAGTATTCTAGAGCTTATCTCTTAATCAAAAAGTGTTCTGAAACAAGAAAGAACACCATTTGTTCAATGGAAGGCACAAATCTCAGTAATTGACCTCACTGAAGGCTAGGAATGTTTCCCCTTGAGCCAAGTAAACAATCTTTCCTGGGAATACTCAAGATGTGTATACTCTCTAATTTCTTCTTTCCTAGACCTGATCAGTCCTCACCATCCCATCCCTGTGTTCCTTCATCATCTTCTACATTCATATTTTCCTCCCAGTAGCATTCCTTTAGCAGAATCATTTATTTTCAATATCCTTGTGATATTATTTTTAAATTCCAAAGACTTCATATCTTTACCTGCTTCTTATAAGCTCTATCTTAAATTCCTTCAGCATCCATGCATCCTGACATATCATGCCATCTATTCTTCTTCATCTTAACAGTGAAAGCCAATTCTGGCTTTTCAGGTTACTCTCCCAACTTCCTGTGACCCTGACAGTCATTGCTCCAATATCAACAAATGATGGCGAGCCATCTATCTACAAGAACAGCAATCAGCAAAGCATTGCCTAAAATAGGGATGAATAAACCCAGAAATCATGCTAACCTATGTCCTCAACCTATGTCCTTGGATTTAGAAGGGTTTGGCTCTACTTACTCTTCTTTCACTCTGTTGAATTAGGCTTCAAGTGTGTCAGGATATCACTGAGAGGTGAACACAGGTTCTGTATCATGGGTCTATGTAATGATCACTGTATTGGTTTGCAATGGTTGCTACAGATTGGATGACTTAGATAACACTTACTGTCTCTATTCTGGAGGCTAGATTCCTGAAATAAGGTATTGATAGGGTGGTTCCTTCCAAGGCAAGGAAGGAAGGACCCTTTTCAGGCCTCTTTCCTTGGCTTTAGATGGTCATCTTCCTCTAATGTCAATTCACCATCATCTTCTTTCCATGAATATATGTCTTGTAGCTATTATGAATTAAATGTTGAACCTTTAAAACTTGTTGTTACAGATCATCAAGATAATTATTAAGATAATTAAGGTTAAATGATGGTAATCTATAAGCAAAGGATAAAAATATTACTAGACAACTAATCCTGATTCTCAACATGTAGGCTTCAGAACTGTAAGAACATAAACTTGTGCTATTTAATTCCACTAGTCTGTGGCATTTTTAATAGTAGACCTAGTAGAATGGCATATGGTCCCAATGATATCTTTTTATAAGAGTACTTTTATATTAAATTCCAACCTCATGACCTCATTCTAACTTGCATAACTCTAAATTTTCTCTCTCAACAATATGCATTTTAAGGCACGGGGGCGTCAGGACTACAACTGATCTCTTGAAAAGCCACAATGAACTGATAACACATATTAGACCCAAAGCTCTCCTCTTTTACTTTAAGGAATCTTCTTTCAGGAGATCCCCTTGATAGGTGGTTGTGGAGCACATGGGCAGCCAAGATGGCGCTGGGAGAGAGTAGAGTGGGAAGAGCCCAATTGATCTGCCCATCAGTGCCTAACCAGCCTGTGAAGGCTCAGGTGAATGATAGGGTGTGACCTTGACAGTGATTGGTTCCTCTTCCTCCCTTACCATGCCACCCACCCTTTTTGTCTTTAAAAGGGGCTGCTCTGTTAATAAACGAGTTTTTCTACCTGCTGGATTTGGCTCCCCGCTGTGTCTGATTGTCTCCTGGGCTGAGGGAGGCGCCTTACCTTTCCTCGGACCCCGTCCGTCTTTTGTGGGACAGACGAAGACCCAACAGGTAGTAGCTGTCCATGAGCTATGGAGAAGTGCAAAGGAAACTCAAAATAGAGAGTGAGATCACAAGATCACAGGGAAAAAAGTTTAATTAAACTTCCTGACTCACAGGTAACTTCAGCCCTGTAGACTGGATATAGAGATAGTGATTATTTTATAGGTAATTTCAATCAGTACTCCAACTCCAAAGGCTAATTGGTCTCACCAAAAAGACCATTCATTTTTAGTGTATTGAAAGTGTTAACTAAAAGCCGGAGAAAAACTTGCTTCCAGTTTGTGTTTATTATTGTTCTAATCCATTCTCTCTATAATCACATTGTAATTACCTGGGATTCGAAGAAAGACAGGACTGATGAATAACATCTTTATGACAAAGGACTAAATCTAACTCTATGAGGAACAGCAGAGCCTTGTAGGACAGATCATCCCCAAATGAACATAATTCTTTACATTATTTAGGCTGGACCCTGGAGCAAGGGAAACCATCTCATGGGAACCAGATTGTGCTCCTCAACTAAGAACAACAATAACAGCTTCTCTGGAACCTGGAGAAAACAGAAGTGTGAAAATGACCAACCAAGGCCACAATCATAATCAGAACTCTACCACTGTGCATACATTGTGCATAATTCCTCTAGTTGAATCTCATGCTCAAATCTATACCCCAAAGATAACAGATGAGCTGAAGTCCCATCTTCCCATGACATTATGCAATGTAATCTCCATTCTCTGACATATTCCTTTCCTAATAAACGTTGTGATCACTGTCACTACTTTTGCATTTTGCCTGCATTCTTCTCTTGCAAGATACATAGATTGAGGTAGATTCACGTCCCTGTTTCCCATGGCAACACTCGCATCTTTCTTTTGAGAAAGCCCAGAGTTTAAACTGGGGCTAATGAAACATACTCTTGCTGTAATTTACCTCCATCACATGGAATGGAAAGAGCAAAGGACTCAAGAAGTATTTTTAAAAACTGCATCTGAAAAACACCAGCTGATGGCATAGTTTTTCTGATATTACAGTATCAACATTCCTATAGCCAGGTTTAGAATAAGCAGCTTTTTACCCTCTCTGACAGATACTGATGAGTAAGTATTGGTATATGTATTCATATGGATAAAAGAGAAATCCCTCTTCTCTGTCAGTGGATTCCTTTGGACATCATGCTGGGGATACAGTACCTGGCTGCAGTTCTTCTTGAAAGAACTCTGAGGATTTCCTTGTAAAGAGACATCAGTCCTGATTGCTATAACTCTTTATCCTACACGCAGTTCCTCTTCTCTACATCCTTTTCATAATCTCTCTTAAACACAACCATCTGACAGGGAATTTGAATTCTCCTTGGGGGCAATAGCAACCTCTTGGGTGCAAAGATAGGAGGGGATAAAACAATTCTTATTCTATATGTCTATACAGTATGTCTATAGTATACATTTCTGTTGAGGGATATTAATGGGGTGAAATGACTAAAGAAGGCAATAAACTTTTTTTTTATTTGTGAAAATACAGAGGGGTTACAATTACATGGGCAAGATAGTGAGTACATTTCTGATCAAGCATTGTTGCCTCCTCCTTTGTTTCCCCATACCATCCCTTCCCCTCTCCAAACCCCCACCCCTACTCCCCCCTACTATCACCCTCCCTGCTCCCCACCCCACCAAAGTTTTAAAGTTCATTTTTCGACATAACATCTTGTACATCTCATTGTTGCAATGGGTCCACCTGTATCCCTATTTAAACAATTTGTTTTTTCCCTTCCCCTCCACAAATTATACCAACATCAAATACAGTGAAAGTGGGGCGTATACACTGGGGGAGGGACATACAAAGCAACAAAGAAATCATCTTATAAATATATTGGAAACCATCGCAAGAAAAAAAAAACATTTGAATCCTTATCTCGGGGTTCATTTCACCTAACATCAACTTGTCTGACAGTTGGCAATAAACTTTTTTTATGGTGATACATGGTTTTTTTAATTTGTAAAATGTTATTACAAATTATTGTCATATACCCTAGCCAATGCTCCTTTTAAATTTCAAAATCAAATTCCAAGCAGTTCCCCTCAGCCCTTTCCTTACCTTTTTGAGCACAGCCCATATCATGTCTCTGGGCTTTTACTCTCGTTCTTTTACTTCATTAAAGGGAGACATTATAACGAAATTGAGCAGTGGGTGTCTTAAAATGGAAGTTCCCTTAGTGTACATGTTTGTAAGTAGTAATCAGTCACAGAGTAAAATAGTGGGCAAAAAAAGAGGGAGATGGGAAGGGATGGGAAGGGGAAACAAAGGAGGAGGCAACAATGCTTGGTTAGAAATGTACTCATTACCTTGCTCATGTAATTGTAACCCCTCTGTATGGTATTTTCACAATAAAAAAAGAAAATATATAAAGTTTTAGGGCACAATTTTAATGGAAGATGAGTATAAAAAAGAATGGACGTGTTTTAATTTTTACTAAAAGGGATACTTCCTATGATTTCTAAATACTGAGTTCCTAAACTGGCATTTGTTTTAATTACTTCAATGGTATCTTTGATATATCGGTGGTGAAACACATTTATCTAAAAAGAAAAGGCCATTTAAATAAAGCCTTTCCAAAGAGTATTATGAAACACAAGTAATATCATTCACAACTGCCCATTGTTGCTAGGAAGGAACAAAATAACTCCAATCCCAAGTAAGCAAAAACAGTAGTTATTGATTTTAGTAAAGGTGCCAAAATCACAGTAAGGTCATGTCCCTCCTTTAACTATTTTGTTCTGAAAGGAAACATAGCACATCACAATGGTTTTTGGAAACTGTGTTGGCTTAAGTTTTGGTTGTGTTTTTATTTATTGTTTCTTTAAGAGAACCAAATTTCTGACCTTGTATAAATAAAACTTCATGACCCATTTGGTTTAAGAAGTATGGATTGTGGATTTTGAAGAATCTAGATGGTTCATTATGAATTACTCTCTCAGCTGGTCCAAGAAAGAGCAGCAAGTGAAGCTGTGCACACTCAGATACTATATCCAGTGTATCTGTCTTCTTAACCAGCTCTAAACCTGCTCAGCCTTGATGAATTCTCTAGATTAGTAATTGAGAGATTAAATTGTTGAAGAACGTGCATGAGTACAAACACACACACACACACACACACACACACACACACACACACACATTCATGTACACACACCCATACCCACATCATACACACAGAGATTTCAATAAGAAAGTACCCCTCAAAATATTCTTTACAGGATTTGACCATTGAATTTATTTTGTTAGACAGACTTGGGATTTTGCTCTTCAGTTTTTTTTAATATATGATTAGACAATTCCATTTTTTAAATTTTCTGTAGCTAACCAGGAGTTGTCTGTAGGAAGGAGTAATCTCACTTAAATAGAGATTACATCTACATAAATGAAAAGCTACCAGGAGAATTACAGGATTGATGCAGAAAGCACCAAATCTGATAGGAAAAGGTTAATAATATTGGGGTTTGTTTAAACTGTGGGGGAAAAACAAGACTAGCTATTGATTTTTTTTTACATCATTGCTTTCATTAAAATACCCTCTTGCTCTAGAATAATAAGTAGCTCCCATTTACCCAGAGGCTAAGAGACAGGATTTGAGCAGACATTCAATCCCACTAAATCAGGCGATCAAGTTCCCTTTGAGTTTATTTCCTATGTTTTTCTTATGGAAGTGCTCTAATCTGCAGGAGATAGTGTTACTCATTATTCCCTTTATCTTCAAAGAGAGCTAAATATTGTTATCAAGCTTCACACTAATAGCAATATTGACAATGATAGATAACTCTTAGGTATTGTGTATCCATGAGCCAGGGACTGTTCTAAACACTCCTCAATTATTAATTGTCTTTCTCAAAATAGTACTAAGAGTAACCATAGTAATACTAAGTTTATGTTTTAGGAAACCAAAGCTCAAGAGAAGCTAGGTACATTAGTTAAGATCACAAATTGTAAATACCAGAACTGAACACTGAAACCAGTGTCATTAACCACAAATTTGGTGTTTTGTATACATTGCCACACTCCTTCAATGACCTTAGGACAGAAAATATTATATGCACAAATTGCAAGTTGCAAAATAACTTACAGTAATCATAAAAGTAGAATAATTCAAAAGCAAAACTAGGTACAAGGCAGGCACTGGTGGCCTAAATTCCTAGCTACTCAGGAGGCTGGGATTTGAGGATTGTGCATCAAAGACAGCCTGGACAGGAAAGACTGGGAGACTCTTCTTGAATTAACTACCAAAAAAAACCATGAAATGGCACTGTGGGTCAAATATTAAAGCATTAGCCTGGAGCAAATAAAGCTCAGGGATAGACACCTGACCCTGAATTCAAGCCCCACGACAGTGCTCCCACTCAGCCTCACTCCATCCCCACCAAAAATATGCACAAATGCTGGTGATGCTGTGAGGGAAAAAGGAACACTTAGACATGGCTGGTGGGAATGAAATTAGTGCAGCTGCTATGGAAATCAGAATGGAGGGTGCTTACAACCCTAAAAGCAGAAGTGCTATATATGATGTTGCTATACCTCCCCAGGGTATGTATCAGAGGGAATCTAAGTTGGTATACACCAAAGACACCTGCCATTTGCTTTTTTTTTCTTTAGCTTAGCATATATTTCTTGTACAAAGGAGTTTCACTATAGTATTCCTACACCCGCATACAATGTGCTTCCATATTTCCATATGCATCCTTTGTATTATTCTTTCTTTCCTTCATTTTCCTTTCCGTTCATTTGGCTTTTACAATTACAATGGATTTTGTTACTGTAGACTTACGTTGGTCACAGCACAATTCACAATTCACAATAGCCAAGACACAGAATCAATCCAGGTACCAATCAAGAATGAATGGATAAGCAAAATGTGATAAATATATATGTGTGTGTATATATACACACTATATATAAAGAGAGAGCATATACACACTATATATAGAGAGGGGAGGAGAGAGAGAATGTATTATGTAGCCATAAAAAAGAATGAAATTGTGGTCTTTGAAGGCAAATGTTTGGAAGTAGCTATTACTATGGGAATTGAAATAAGCCAGACTCAGAAAAACAAATATTATATATTTTCTTTCATATATAAAATCTAACAAAAGGAGAGAAAAAGAAAGGCATGAAATTAGAAGGAGGATTATCTGGAAAGAGGAAAGAGGAAAAGGGAACAAGAGTGGGTAACAGGGGTGTATATGTCATGGTATTCATATATGTAGAAAATGTCATTAGTAGACTCATTTTGTTTAATGAACATATACTAATAAATTGTTAAACTATGTATGAGGTACTAAAACTACTGTAGATAAACTAATTAAATAAATTCATAATTAGCATGTAAAATGCTAATCATGCAATATTACATTTAAAAGTCCGCATAAATTCACAATCAAATTTGTACTTGATTTAAAAATAAGCTTTTTTAACATGCTAAGAATGAATCTTGAAGTGAGTAGGGTAAAATATCAATATTAAATGTATTTTTTTCTTTTGTATGTTGTAGTCCTGTAGTTTGAAGGTAGAGCCAAGTGCTGTCCTTACTTTCTTTTGCTCAAGGTTAGCATTTTACCACTTGAGTCACAGCTCCACTTCTGGCATTTTGGGTAGTTCATTGGAGATGAGAGTCTCATGGACTTTCCTTTCTAGGCTGGCTTTGAGCTGTGTTCCTCAGATGTTAACCTCCTGAGTAACTAGGATTACAGGGGTGAGCCATCAGCACCCAGCAATATTTGTAAAATATAATATTTTTAATGTAAATATTACTAAAAATGGGTCATTCTTACCATGACTTCAACATGCTTTTAGCAAAGTGAAGATCTATATCTCTGGCATTGGGAATAAAGTTAAATTCTACATTAAAAGTCACCCTTCTATGACATGACCCCTACTGTTTTCCTTCCCTTCATGACTTTCTCTTTCTACTCAGCTTTCTACTCTGGTCTACCTCTCTTTATCTGGTGACTCCTAGCCCCTAACTCTGGCCACCCATTCCCATTGCACTTTTTACTTTGACCATACACTTAAATTTCAGATAACTTGGAATTGTGAGGGTTTTCTTTCCTTTCATGTAGTTATTTCCTAGGATATAATTTAGTGTCTTATACACTTCAATGATTATGCCAATGATTTCATTAGTGAAAACATGTAATATATTTTTTGTAAAGCACCAGATTGCTATCATCTTGACTGAGTCAAAAACAAGAAAAATAGACTTGATATGCACATGAAGCAGAATATTTAATATTTCTTCCTAAGAAATATTTACTTATATTAAAAGCTGATATATACTAGAAAAAGTGACCAAGTGCATTTTGGATTTACTGCACTGAAGAGCTTTGTTTTTAATAGTTTGACTTGATAGATATAGTCTTTGCAGAAGGCTATAATTACACTACATGATAGCTAAAATGTCATTTTCTATTTCAAGAATTGCTCAATGTTCCACTCCTTTAAACAAAACAGAACAGAATGAGGGTTTTTTTCCCCTGCTCTGCTACAAAAATACAATTGACAATGATTCCCAGGCCACAATATTTTCCTAAGTTAATGATGAGTATCTATAAAGTAAAGAGAAGCTTTTCAAAAAGACAGTATTGCCTTTTGTAGGTACCTTTGAGGATCAACAGGACATTATTTGAAAACTTACGAGCCTAAGTTCTTTTAGAATTGTATAGCTTTACAATGTCATTTCCTTTCATTTGCTTTTCTTTGAGACAACAAACGTTAGCTCTATATATCAAATGCCGCTTGAAAAATGGATCCTCTGTTTTATGTATCTCCATGTCACTAAAAACTAAAGTGGTGCTTTTTACATAGAAAATAGTAAACAAACACTCATGAATGTTTGAATAAATAACTGTTTTATCTCCCACTGCAGGGAAATATTGAGCCTCAAATTAAACTAGAAGTGCAAAAGAAGCCTTTCCTGTAGAAAAAGAAAAGGTTGAAAATCCGTACTGCATATTGCAGAATATATCAGGTAATTTTCACACATTTTTTTAACAGATCACATAAACTAACACACACACATACACACATAGAGAGTTTCTGCACATAATAGACAATGTCAGTGTGAGCCAGATTTTTACCATTTAGGTTCATTTCTATTTTCTTAGCCACTAAGACACTAAGAGAAGATCTCGTTTCGAGCTGGGAGATTTGCAAGTATAGAAAATATATTTTTTTGTTAATTTCACACTGTTTGATTTGAATGCTGTAACAGTTCATGGATGTGAAGGTCTGAATCAGTGAATTGTGGAACAAAGTACTTAAGGGGTGAAATTTAGAAAAGATCTTGTAGTATGACTTTGTTTTTCATTCTTTTATCTTTCCTAGACAAATTACTCGGCCTACATGTCAGTAGCCTTTCTGTCACTGTGACAAAGTGACTGACCATGTCAGCTAAAGAAGAAAAAGTTTATTTTGGATCATGTTTTTAGAGGTTTCAGGCAAGGCTGAGGGCTCTGGTGTTTTTAGGCCTAAGGCAAGGCAGAAACATCCCAAAATAAGGACATGATAAAGGAAAGCTGCTCATCTCCTGTTAGCTAGGAAACAAAGGGTGATAACCAACAGGGAAGGCCCAGGGTCAATAACTATTATTTAACAATATGTGCTAGAGCTTCCTCCAGATTGGCCCCACTTCCCACACTTCCACCATTTCCCAATAGTCTAATCAAATAGTGACTCCTTTTTTTTTTTTTTTGCCAGTCATGGTGCCTGAAGTCTGGGCCTGGGCGCTGTCCCTCAGCTCTTCAGCTCAAGGCTAGCACTCTACCACTTGAGCCACAGAGCCACCTCCAGCTTTTTCTGTTTATATAGTACTGAAGAATCAAATCCAGGGCTTCATGCATGTTAGGCAAGCACTCTGCCACTAAGCCACATTCCCAGCCCAGTGATGGAATCTTTAGGTAATTTATTTCCTAAAAATGATTTGTCTTTTTTGTTTGTCGGTTGTAGGGCCTGAACTCTGGGCCTGGGCACTGCCCCTCAGCTCTTCAGCTCAAGGCTAGTGCTCTACCACTTGAGCCACAGCACCACTGTTTTTTCTGCGTGTGTAGTGCTGAGGAATCAAACTCAGGGCCTCAGGCATGCAAGGCAAGCACTCTACCATTGAGCCACCTTCCCAGCCCCAGTGACTCCTTTAGAGGATTATACTATCAGTTCCGTGAGAACTCTCAAGATTCTAATGTCTGTAAGAAACACTCCAAGATGTGGCTTTTCTAATCTCCCAGTCATCTTTCAATCCAATTAAGTTGGCAATCAAGATGTACTATCACAGCTGGGAATTGCTTCTATACAAAGTATAGGAAAAGTATTTTCCAAGTAAAACTGAAAATAACTGATCAGTATATTTCAAGTTCAGAAAAATATAAGATCAGATTTGAAGAGTGACTTATAATTGGCCACCCATATTTACATAGTCTTATTTGGGATAAATTCTATGTTTGACTGAATGCTGGGGAAATGGTTGACCACCCAGCCAGGTAGCACCATGCACCCTTGGGGGAGCTGAGGCAATTTTCATCCTTAATATTGCACTTCTCCAAGTGAAGAAAACAAATTGATGTGCAACAATCATGCCTCCTTCTAGGTGAAAACAAGATCATTTACATTCCAGATCTAATAAAGATTACCTTTGACTAATTAAGAGCATGACCTATACAGTAGGATTGTGACATTCCTAGATTAAATATGCAAATTTCAATGAAAAGTTTTTAACATAAGGGCAATTTATAATTTTGCAGAGGAATATATTTTATGTTGCTTTTTTTTGAATCAATATAGGATGAGCATGGGAGGAAATATTTAAGCTAGCAATTTAGCCAAGTAGACTAAGTCTAACAACTTAGCATTTGTAATTTGAGGGGATTCACTTTGGGCACTATCTCTTACCTTGTCAATGACTCAGAATGAGGTCTATAAGGATTTGTAAATTCAGGGATTTAAGGTCTCATGATAATTCTCCCTGAACATCAAGGATTAATGAAGCATAATTTATTCATCTCCTTTTCCCTAACCTCTGCAAAGCTCATTATTGGCTCCTTCTATAAGGTTTATCAGTTCACTATCAGCTCATTTATTTCAAACATCAGGGTGCTTTCCACGTCAAATATCTAGTACAGTTAACCCCAGTGTACATCATTCCATTACCACAATGTCGAATTCTCATATAGATAAAACGAAGCACATCTCTCTTTTATATATTCCCTTATATCAAATTGAATGTTATTTTTATTTTTAGATCTATGAAAAGCTGCACCTAATTTATCTTTACCATTTGATGAATTCAGAGATGATTATATACCCATAAAACCATTTCTAGTATCTATGTCATAAGCCTACTGCAGACAAAATTTTCCATCTACTGGCTTTTTTTCTTAATTAAGAACATTTAACGGAAGTGGTACTCAAGTGGTAGAGCGCTAGCCTTGAGCTGAAGAGCTGAGGGACAGTGCCTAGGCCCAGAGTTCAAGCCCCACAACCAAAAAAAAAAAAGTATAAAAGACATTTTAAATATAAAAGACATTTTTACGTATAAAATACAATGTGATTAATATGCTGTCTGGTAGATCTCTAGAAGTTACTAGAAGTGTCTAATATTTTCCTTCTCTCCCCTCCCCATATTCCTTTGATACAACACCCCACCCCAAGTTTCTGCCAGTTATTTAATGGAGCATAAAATAAAAGCACGAAACTTTGTTGAGCTTGATTATGTGTCTAGCTTACCAAGAAAACCTATTAAAGGCAGAGCTGAACTTATTAAATACACTAAAATAAGAAAGAAAAACACCTAGGCCAAGTCTTAGTGTCCTTAAGGACACTAAGGTCCTTGGAGACTGGCCTTCAAATGGCTTAAAATGAGTGGTTAGGATTGGGTGAGATTGATGATAACAATTGTTTAATAATGGTGGATGGATACATACGCATGATGTCCTGATAAGAAAATGGTTGTCTTATTTATAAGATACTTGATCAGGTTGTTGTCCAATGAAAGAGTATTTGCCCAGCTGAGCAAATCGGTTGCCTTGCTTAGATAAGTTTTCAATGATCTCCTGAAACAAATTCTCTGAAACAGCAAATTTACTCACTGGTTTCTATTTGTATATCTTTAGTGTTAAGTTACATTAAAATGGTGGTCCTAGTTCTCGGGACTTATGAATATAAAATCAAATATAACTGCAAGAAACTTCTTGCCTAATGCAATGACATGTTGACAAATACTTTGACTAGAGAGGAATGAGAGGATATAATATGTTACCAAAAAAAACAACCTAGGAACAAATAAACCCACTGCAGTTGAACATGTATGTAAGGACTCTAGAATAGAGAAGGACTCTAGAATACTCCATACTTCTCTTACCTGAGTATTTTATCAAATACCTGCAGTAGCAAATATGATAGAAATATGGGAATAATAGATGGAAGAGGAAGATAAAAGATACTGTCCATTCTACAGTGTTTGGGGAGAGGGGTCACTTAAATATTATATCTTATCTGGTAGTATAGTTCATACAAATAGACAGTATCAGTGATAAGAATGTGCAGAATAAGGAAAAAACCAAGGATTAAGCCCTATTTAACTTTACGATTTATGAGACAGGCAGAAAAGTTTCCAAAGAAATCAACATGAGTATCACAGAAGTCAAGAGAATAAAGAATGTTTCCTAGAGTGTAAGGTGTCATATACTGCAGACTACTAAGATACAGAATAGAAGTTACCATTGAATAATTGGAATGTTAGGAATATCTTTAGCATCAATAATTTTAGTGGAATGAAAAGAACAAAAGAAAAATGAGGATTTCTTACCTCTCTTCTAGTTCCAATCTTCAGTATAAACTTGGTACTGTATTAGAACAACATATGAAGATATTCATTTCTCTATCAGCCATTTTCATGATAATAAATCTCTTATCCATCTCCAAATCTCTGTCTAAAATATCTCAGTGAAAGGGGAATTTATTGTTCTTTTGTCTCTATGCTGCAGAACCTATGTTATTAAGCTAGATGTGAATCAAGGTCCCACTTCCCATTACAGAAGCCCAAAATACCAGATATTCTCTCTTCTGTCATGTCTTGTGGTTCAAGGATCTGCAATCTACATTTCATCAGGAAGACATACCAAGTTTAGATTTCAACATAGGAGATCCTGATGGGAGTCTCTCCCCCACCCCCCTCTCTCTCTCTCAGGAAATAGAAGATAATAGACAGATAATAGACTCGGCTAAGTAGCTCAGACAAGTGAAAAGTTTATGGCAGAAGCAATGAGAGCAATTTCTTCACCAGAGCAGTTGTTTATTGTGCTTACTCTTTAGTCATAATAACAATATTGGCCACTTACTGAGGGTTTACTATGTACTAGGTATTGACCTATAAGAGTTGTCTTTAAAGGTACATTTTCTCAACCTCAGTCTGAACTGGATCCTTCTCTGGCATGTGCATGTCAGGGGGTGGGATGTTTTACAGCACTTCTGATCTCTATCCACGTTATGGATTAGATATAAAGTATCAAAGGACTTGGCTACTGTCTGATGGATAAAATTATTGACAGGTGATTGAGTCATGAAGGCTCTGACCTAATCAATGAGTTGATACAAGGATGAATTCAAAATCTGATGACATGATTTGATGGTGTGATTTGGGACCTGATGGAAATTTACAGAGATGGAGGTTAGTTGGAATAATGAGATCACTGGGGTCATGTCCTTAAGGCTTATATCTTGTCTCTCTGTCTTATCCACTGGCTTGCTGATCACTATGAGATGAGCAACTTTGCACATTCTCTCCATCATGATGTTCTGCTTCATGGAACTAGCTAGCATGGGCTACAACTTCTGAAATCATAAGCCAATGTAAATCCTTTCTCTTCTTAAATTGTTTTCATAAGTTATTTACATAGGGGAAAAACCTCAGACAACCAACTAGGTTCCAGTAGCATCCTCTCCATTATGAAAAAAAAAAGTCTCCAGTCTATGACAACAGCCCCTAGAGGGCGCATAAACTCATCCAATATCCACCATCAACCTGCGATGTAAGCAACAAGCTATCTTCTCAAGGGGTCAGGGAGGCTGAATTCATCTTCCCTTTAACAAATCTAGCAGTGGGGTACAAATTTAGTCTTTGTTTTGTTTTGTTTTCCCTCAGTCTTTCAGTTCTGTCTTTGGCTGTTTGAAAACACATCAACCTGCTGGAATTTCTCCTTTCTCTCATCGGAATCAAACAGTTGTTGTTTGATTGCAGATGTAATATGGAAGTTACTAGCTTAGGAAAGAGTCGTAGTTTTCTTGGTCTGTTCAATCTGGATGGTAATTTCCAAGGTGAAACATCTCTCTTGGCCAACAGTGAGATAATGCTTCAAATCCTCCTTAAAGCATAAGCCACCAAATAATAGGCTCCATTGTCCCCTTTTAATGAGGCGACTTCACAGCTCATTTTCCAAACAGTAGGTCAGAGGAAATTTCTTCCCCTATTAAATGCATAGATGGCACATAATCACAGGGTTGCTTCATTCCTCCACTGAGATCCCTGGATGCTGTTTTGTTCTAGACAGGCCTTACTTCCTCCTGAAGCTTCCCCCTGAACAGTACCTACTCATATCAGAAATTCTTTGGCAAGTTATACAATCAGATTTATTCTTGCATAAAATCAGAAGGTGGCCAGTTTTAAAGCCTATTGTATGCAAACTTCCTCCACATGCTTTAAATTTGATCGGGGGGGGGGGGGGGGAAAGCTATTTAATTAATTAAGTACAGGAACATCCAGTCATACAGATGGGCGCAAAGCCTGTCTGATCTTCTTCTTCCTGCAAAGCCTTAGAAGTTGGCCTCTAGTCTCAATCAGAAATAGAATGGAGGTAATCATGCAGAATGTCATTGTAAAAGCTAAATGAGATGAGAATGCAGGGTATCCAATTTATTTCAGCAAATGTTAATTATTATCATTATGGTTATTTGATCGTGTCCTTTTCCTCAGCATGGAGAGATATTTACCAGACATTTCTTTTCAACAGATGTGCACATGGGTGCATGTGCACACATGCATGTGCAAGCACACACACACACACACACACACATCAATGCTTTGAAGTGTGCATGCATCTTTGTCTAAGTCTGAGACTTTACTTTCCTCCAGTCTTCAGAAATACAAAGTCCTTTCACCTCACTCGACCTTTCAAATATGTAATTACAAAAGGAAGGCAGGCCTTGCAAGTTGAATTCACAATACAGAAAAGATCTGAGCAGGCATCTTATTGAGTAATGGTTCCTCCATATCTTATGAGCCATCTTAATTTCACTCTTACATCATTATTAAATATTTTTCATTAATGTATCTCTTTCAGTTTATAATAAATGAAGGAGCTGAGTTACAGGGCCAGTCAGTGTTTCTGTCACTCTAACCATATCTGAGTTCATACAAGTTCATGTGAGCCATACATGATCGTGTAAGATAGCAATCAGCAAAGAAGTCATCTTTAATTCAGAGCAGGCGAGAAAGAAGTCAGAAGCGAATGCCTCTGAATGTGGAAGCTGCAGCCAGCATGACTCCCTGACCCTATTCTTCATGATCAAGGACAACAAATGACCCCTCTATGTCTGCAAAGGTAATTCAATATTGATGCTATGACTTGGCTATCTTGCATTACTGCTTCATTTCCAGTTTCTCTCATTGATTCAAGTTGATATTTCATTTCCAATTCTCTCTGCTATGGGGATTATTTTGTTTCTCACTACCTTATCCGTCTACTGGCTCCAGATTCTGCTCTTTACATCTGTATTCTCAGTGAGCAGGAAATTCCTGGAACCTATCCACTAATTTCTAGGAGCTGTAAATATATGCCTATTTATTTTCACAACCTCTGGAAACTCACAATCCCAGCAATGGGGTTTGTCAGAATGAAAAAGAGTATACTGACATGCATGTATACTAACCTTCTCATCCATTTTCTCCACACACATGCCCAATTGTGTTCTTTTCTAGGAGTCAGTTCCTAGTAGTCAATTTTTCTTCTGGCTCGAATACACTGTGTAAATAGTGAGCTTTTGAAATATTATGGGTGATTGTTGACTATTTTAACTCTTAATGTTTACAAAATGTGAACAAATAGCAACAATCACTTGCAATAAAACTCATAACCCTTGCATAAATATATGCCAAGTCAGACCAGCACCTGACATCACCTTCACTTCTATTTTTATAGTTAAGATTACGTAATTGAGGAAGTTTCATTTAAACCTTCTTCCACTTTCATTGTATTAATAGATGTTCTATAAAAATGTGGAGAGAATTATCAAAGAAATTATACAAGAAAAAAATTTCAAAAACTGAAAGGCATATAACTCCAGATTAAAAGTTCCCACTGAGTACCTAGTGAACTGAATGGAAACAGACCCACAAAAGAGCACATCATGAAATCTTAGAATACCAGGGATAAAGAAAAGCTTCTAAACGTTTGGAGGCAGAAACCCAGGGCTATTTTTATAAGCCTTTTTGGCATTATTTGCCTTTTTAAAACCACAAGCTGTAACTGCTATACCATAATATCCACAGTCATCTTACCTTCCACAAAGTTGATCACTAAAATGAACTAGAGCTCAGAGAGAAAAATTAATCCCTTAAGTTTTCCTTACTCATGTATCTTATTTGATCATCAAAGTATCAACAAACTACAAGCATTCTAAGAGAAATTCAGGGACAGTTTTAATCATATCATGTGGGGGTCATGAGACAGTAAGGCATGTAATTAACAGGAAGTTCAGCCAAAAGCAAACTCCAGATTGCTTTTCCAAGTAACAGGCTACACCAAGCCACGATAGAGATGTCATACCTCATTGCTATTTTTTTTTTTTGCAGTCCATAACGCACAAGGTCACAGAATTTTAGGAAATAGTGATCTAGTCTAACTTCTCTGTCTAGTAAGCACTTGATATCAGGAAAGTCTAAGAGAAGAGCCAGTGAATAGATGATACCAGATGAATGAGTAAAATTCCATTGTGTGTATCTGCCACATTTTCTTGGTCCATTTGTCTAGTGAGGGGCAACTAGGCTGAGTCCATATCTTGGATATGCTGACTAGTATTTCAATAAACATGGTTGTGCTGGAGACTTTACTGTATCCTGGTTTGTAATCTTTTTAGGTAAATGCCTAGCAGTAGAATTGCTGGATCATAGGGTAGTTCTTTGTCTAATTTTTTGAGGAACATTCACACTGCTATCCACAGGGATTGAACAAGTTTACATTCCTAGCAATAGTATATAGGGTTCCTTTTTGGCCATATCCTTGCCAGCACCTATTTGTTATTTTTTTTTTTTTTGGGTCCGGTCATGGGGCCTGAACTCTGGGCCTGGGCGCTGTCCCTCAGCTCTTCAGCTCAAGGCTAGCACTCTACCACTTGAGCCACAGCATCACTTCCGGCTTTTTTCTTTTTGCTTATGTGGTGCTGAGGAATCGAACCCAGGGCTACATGCATACAAGGCAAGCTCTCTACCACTGAGCCACCTTCCCAGCCCTGTTATTTTTTGTTTGCTTGATGATGGCCATTCTAACTGGGGTGAGGTACAATCCCAGTGTTGTTTTGATTCACATTTCCTTTAATACCAGAGATATCGAACATTTCTTCACATGTCTTTTTGTTAAGTGAAATAAGTCAGGCCAAGAGAGACAAAGGATCTATGTTTTCCCTTATATATATGGAAACTAAATTTAGCTTCCAAACTCAAAAGTAAATATGTTGGGTGGTATGTGAATAGGTAAATATATTAACTGATTCAAGAGAGATTTCAAATAGTGTAATTCTTTAGGAAACTAAAAGCTAAGTTCTTCAATAAAGTTAAAGGAGGTGGGTAATCAGAAAAAGTAGTTGGGGCAAGGGGAAATGGGTAGACCAATGAATAGAGGGAATATATAGACAAGAATCCAATTTATATCCAACAAATTTCGGAACAGTGAGGGGAAGGGGGTAGTTAGAAAAGCGATGGGTGACAGGGTTGAAAGGGGTGACATTGATGAGGATATACTGTACTTAAAAACTACTTTGTTAAATGGCAACTGCTTCGTTCAACTAAAGGTAATAATAATTAAAAAATATATATGTGTGTGGCCTTTTTTCTGCAGCTAGCCTTCTGGCCCTGGAAAAGGCTTACAAATTGCAAACTAACTTTACTTAAAATCTGAAAGTGAATGTGCTGCTGGAAGTCGTTAAGCAGAGGCTAAACAATGGTATGTCCTCTCTGCCTTAGAGGAACTGTAACAAAACATACTTAGGCTTCTTTCCTCTGAAGAAAAGAGGAAGCCCTGAAGGGTAGAACAAGTATTATGCAAGGAAGCTTTACTACCACTCAGGTGTCCTGCAGTATTTGGAAAAAAACAAACAAACAATAATCTGCTGTGACACCTTAGATGCCCTTAGAATTGTGAAACAATTTAGAGTTTTCACTTGAGACAGCATGATTTCTAGCCCTTTCTTATGCTAATTATGCAGTGCTCTCGCCCTCCAATACAAAATAACCTTTTTTCCTTTCAGGTTCTCTAATTAAAGAAGTATAAAAGGCATAGAAATTGGAGAAAATAAACAAGACAAAGAGGATCTTAATGTTTTAAATATATTTTTTTTTTTAGTTTTTGTTGAAACTACAAATAGAAACTATAGCCTTTCCTGGATATGTTGAAACTGAAGGAACAAAGTTATCTTTCCCTGGCTCAGATCATGGCTTCAACCAAAGGCCATAATTTTTTTTTTCTAACTTTTCCTTCCATATAAAAGGCCTCCTGGGAAACAGAATCTAAGATATGGAAAGAATTAGCCAGCAGTCTTTAAGATTTTAAGCTGACTAATCCTAGGTCTTCAGGTATATTGTCTCATTTTTTTTTCTTTTCAAGACAATCAATTTTATTGTCTTAAAAATGTCAGCTCATGCTTATTCCATTTTGATCTTCTCTTAGTTTGATATTTTCCAGTTTCCTGGTCTGCATAAATATCATTTCAGTTCTTAAATATAGAAAACCGCAGTGTGTGTGTGTGTGTGTGTGTGTGTGTGTGTGTGTGTGTGTGTGTGTGTGTGTGTGTGTGTGTGTGTGTGTGTTTCCTGACAGGGCTTACCAAGAAGTGATTTCATTGGAGCCATTTCTCTAAGTTATCTCAGCTTTGCTAACAGATACCACCTGCTAAGTTCAGTGACAGCTTTCTCTGATATTTAATGACAATTTCTTTTCATTTAACATTCTTAATGAAAAATAATGTAGGAGTTAAAGTTGGGAAAGAGTACATTGGTACCATAATTGGCTTCAAACCTACCAATTAAACATTATATGAATTAAAGTTTTATGTGTTTTTAATTGTACCTTCAATAAGTGACGAGTACAGCTTGTCTGTTAAATATACAATGAATTATTTAACCATTGAATTTAGTCCTGAATTTCATAGATTTTAATTACCTGCAGAAATAGCAGACAGATAACAAAGAAAGAATAGGGACAAAATATGGTGAAGAAGAGCCTTTGTGCTTTCCTTCAGGATGAGAAAACATCCAAGCACATAATTCTACTGTGCAATTATAAAGTAATTAAACTTGTGATTAGTCCTGATCACAGCACAGACATTAACAAGACTCACTAAAAAATAAAATAAAATAACTCAAAGTTCAAGATCATGGATGGTAGACTAGTGTGCAGATCTATAATCTTCTTGTCTACCAACTCAAAATATTTCCATAGCAATGATTCCAATTTGACTGAAAACAAGAAAGTAGGTTGCCTAGTTTTCATGTTGCTAAATAAAAATATCTCTCTGGAACACATCCCATCCCTGATGATACTGTGCAGAGTAAAGAGGAAATAACTAGGGAAGAGGACATTATAGCTCCCTCTTAAGACCTGTGAGTCACAAAGGAAATATGCAATTGTTCATCTATCTAAACTGCCTCTACTTTAACAGCTCTTATGGGGGAGGCCCTGGGCCAAGTACCACCTACATAAAGATGTACACAAGATGTGAGCTGGGCGGATTGAGGTGGAGCCCACTGTGACAGTTCCACATTGAGCAAAATCCCAACCTGACTTTCTACTGTTACACATAGGGCATGATCTCAGAGATGAAGAATTACCCTGGGGAAAAAATGTAAAGAATAAATTTTTTTAAATGGCTCTTGAAACTTAAAGCCCAGCATCTTTACTTTAAATCCTAGATGTTATTTCTGATGTGATATTCATTTTCACTCTGCTTGGAAAAAAAAAAGAGACCTTGTAATTCTTTAGACAAGCTTGGCAGCTGCAGCTTTATTACAGAACCAGAGTGAATCCCTTCGCCTCTGTCATTAAAGCATACTGTGAAATGATTCAGTGGGCAAATCTTGAAAGAGAAGGGGAAAACATTGGCAGGAAGGGAGTAATGATGATATGTGATTTGGTGATCCCAAATTGTTAAACTAGATAATAAACTACAACAATTCCCTTGACAAACTCAATTCTCTGGGTCTCCTGCTGACTACATTCCTTGTATCAGATGGGAACATTGCCTTAATGACATCTGCAAAGCTTAATCCTCTGTAGACTCCACACTGTGCCTCTGGGATCATCGTACCTCACCAGAATAGACGAAGCCTTCAGAAACCAGGAGAAACATCACTGAGCCTGATACTGAGGAGAGGCATAGAAATACCCAATGAGTCCCATCATCTATCTACCTCTCAAGGTTGGAATAGTTGATTATACATGGAGTAAGAAATCTGAGGGTAGCAGATAAAAGGAAAAGCACATCTTGGTTAATGAGGCTGATGAACCCCTTGTCCAAAGAAATAACCCTGGTAGATTAAGAACTCAAGTCTTCTTTATGCTTTCTTTTATTGCAATAAGTAGACCACCAATTACCATGATAGCACTAGGTCCTTTCTGACCTAATATTTGATATGGCTTTGAATAATCTGACCTCTATGCTCTGGCTTTTCTTCTTTCATTTGGCTTTTCAACTAAGCTGTTTTCTCAATCCATTTGTTTCTTATTCTTCCCATTTAGTTCCACACTTTCTTTCTGCATAAAAAAAATTATCCACACATCATTTTCCTTCCATTGTTTTCTTTTCTCCTTGTTCCTCAAAAGAGTTTTTTTTTTAAACACATTTATCTTTTTTTGAGAGTGTCTAGTACTATGTTTGGTAGTATTTGAAGTCACTATCTGCAAGAATCTCTCTTCTCTAAACCTTAGCCTACCTTGGTATGTCTTTTCCCTCCAAACAAGAAGTCTGTAAACTATGGCCTATAGGCTAATTCTTGCTCTTAATAAGATTTTCTTGAGGCACAGCCACACACATTTATTTGTGCTTTGTCATCGTTTTCATGTTCCTGAAGAATAGAACTTTCAAAGATCATGTGACTTTTAACAGAAAGAAATTGCAGGTAATTGCTTTATACAAATGTTTGTGTAGTGGTCCTTTCTTTTTGTGCCTACCATTCCTAGTTCAGTAAAGATTGTAACTTTAGGAAAAACAACCATAGCAATACCAAAGTCCAGTTGGTTTCACTTAACTTTACAGAAGTCTGACCTTGATTGTCAGACAATTATAAATAAGTCTTCCATAAATCAGAACCGAAGGTAGAAAGGTACAGATTTAGGCTGAATATTAAAGAGATCCTGCTAACCATTGCAACCTCCTGAGCAATAATTTTGTTTTGAATGGCACTGGGCCCCTTTGCCATGGCAACTGAAACAAAAGGAGACCTGACAGACAGCTGTGCTTCTCTCAAGCATTGTTTTGTGTATGGATCATCAGTAGACGACAATACTGCTAGGCAGAAGGCTATACTCTGATAAGCCAGCGGGTTGGTTCCAGGACTCATCTCTGAGGCTTCTTTCAACAAATGAGACGTTTGTTACATTCACTCACCACTTACTCACCTAACATTAATTGACTACCTACTATGTGGAGGACATAGAGATAATGTGTTAAACAAGTCACACAGTTCTTTGCCTCACCGAATTTTTTCTAAAGAGTGAAGGTCCTCACTACTTCTCCAGCACAACATGCTATTTCTATCTTTACCATATCCTGAACTTAAAAGGCACCTTCTACTCATGTAGCAAAGGCAGCTCAAGTACGTCCATGATCGCACAGGAAGCAATCAATTTCCCAAGGACACCATCCCAGCCTTCTCACTGATCTACTCGTCTCAGCCTCTCTTCTCCTGGGTGGCACTACCCTTTTGTCTTTTGGTGATTTATGGTTTAAAGTGAACAGTTTTTATTGCTTAAGATACCCATGTAGTTGTTTTATTTTTTTCCTCTTAGTCTCTTTTTCAAAGTGGATTTTTTTTTTCCAGCAACACACAGATAACGTTAAAATGGAGTTTGGAAGGTTAAGAAAAAAGTCAGTCTGTCACTATAAGTGAATTTTCTAGGCTTTTGTATTCTGTAAGAGAGTTGGCTCTAAAATAGCATCTCTAGTAATGCAGGACACAACCTTAAGGGAACACAGACAGGGAACTTATACAATTTTTTGTTTTATTTGAAATAATTCACTAAATTTAAAAACTATTAGCATTTTGTTAAAATCTATATTCTCAGATTCTCTTGAATCCAGAATTTCCACATGGCAGAGTTCCACAAGACTTCCCCCACTAGCAGGCTCAAGGGTTTTGTTTTTGTTTTTTGTTTGTTTTCGTTTTTTGGGTTTTTCATTGTTGGTCCTAGGGCTTGAACTCAGGGCCTGGGCACTGCTCCCGAGTTTCTTTGGCTCAAGGCTAGCGCTCTACCACTTGAGCCACAGTGCCACTTCTAGCTTTTTCTTTTTTCTTTTTTTTTTTTTAACAGAGTTTTGTTTTGTTTTGCTTTGTGTGTGTGAAATCTTTTTATTTAACTTTATTGTCAAGGTGATGTACAGCGGGGTTACAGCTACATATGTAATGAGTACATTTCTTGTCAAACATTGTTATCTCCTCCCTCGTTTTTCTCCCACTTTCCCTTCCCTCTGATTCCCCAGCCTTCACAAGTTTTAACGTTCATTTCCAACAGAGTGTCACTGTTGCATTGGTTCACTCTTTGTCCTTTGTCTCACCATTTTGTTGTTCCCTTTCCCTTCCCATATCAGATAAAGGTATATACAAGACATAGAGGGTAACAGCAGAGAATAAACCAAAGGGGAAAAAATGAAAGAAAAAATAAATAACTTCACACAGTACATCAAAAAAACTCAAAAGAAAAACCTCCTGTTTCCATATCTTGGAGTTCATTTGGATTAGAATCATTTTATATGGTCATATGTACATAACTATTGAGCTATTATGATCTTCTGCTAGGATTATCCTAGACATATACTAATTATTACAAATGAAGTAAGCTATGGAACCTATGTTTCATTGGGTCTGGCTTACTTCACTTAATACTATTTTTTCCAAGTCTTTTCATTTCCTTATAAATGGGCTGATACCATTCTGTCTGATAAAACATAGAATTCCATTGTGTATATATATCACATATTCTTGATCCCTTCATCTCCTGAGGGGCATCTTGATTGGTTCTATATTGTAGCTATGGTAAATAATGCTGCAATGAATATGGTTGTGCTGGTAACTTTAGTATGACCTTGTTTGTGGTCATTTGGGTAAATGCCTAGGAGTGGGATTGCTGGATCATAGGGGAGCTCTATGTTTGGTCTTTTGAGGAACCTCCATTCAACCACTCCATAAGTTTATACTCCCACCACCATGTAGTAGTGTTCCATTCTGACCATGTCCCCAACAGCATCTGTTGTTATTATATTTTTTGATAATGTCCATTCTAACTGGGGGTAAGGTAGAATCTCAATGTTGTTGTGATATACATTTCTTTTAAGGCCAGAGATGTTGAACATTTCTTCATTGGCCATTCTTATTTCCTCTTCAAAGACATCTGAAGTCTTTAGCCCACTTTTTAATGAGGTGAATGTTTCTTTGGGGATTTGTTTCTGGGGGATTTAATTTTTTGAGCTCTAAGTATAGTTTAGATATGAGGCCTTTGTCTGTTGTATGGCTAGTGCAGATTTTCTCCCAATCTGTGGGCTTTTTTTTTTTTTTGATAGCTATATCCTTTGCCATGCAGAAGTTCTGCAGTTTAATGCAATCCTGTGTATCCACCTTTCTTTGATTTGTTCTCAACAAAATTTTGGCCAATTGACTTCAACAACTCAAAAAAATTATACACTATGATCAAACAGGATTCATTCTAGGGATGAAAGCTTGTTTAATATATGTAAGTAAATTCATTATCATATCAAGAGTAGCAAGGACAAGAACCACATGTAGAAAACTAAAGTTAGATCATTATATATCACCTGGCTTTTTCTAAGTAGCTTGTTGGAGGTAAGAATCTCAGGGACTTTCTTGCCCATGTTAGCTTTGAACCATAATCCTGAGATCTGAGCCTCCTGAGTAGGTAGGATTATAGGTCTGAACCACTGGCACCGAGCTATTTTCTTTCCCTTTTTTTTCTGTTATTGTTCTTTAAGAGGACATATTTTATTGTGTACATTTCCAGGGAAACCTGGTTTGGTGTGAAAACAACAATCAAGACCAGAAGCATAGAAGAAAAGTTTTGGAAGAAAGAAAAGTTTTGGAGAAAAGCCTTCTAGGCAGAGGGACCCTCTAGGGAAGTACAGCATCACTTAGCAGCCAAGAACCTGAAAGGTGTCCTCTTCCCTTGATCACTGGTGGCTGGTCACAAAAGACAGGGCTATACATCTTCCCTGGAGGAAATGACCTTTCTATCTCTGATCTCTTTGGTGATAGTGTGAATCAGGAGGCTGACTTGAGAAGCTAGGGTGCAGGATCCAGTTAGGGCACAGGGTACAGAAGAGACAAAGGACACTCTCACACCAGGTTTATGTTCTGCATCACAAGGATGGACAGGAAGCCTTCATCTTTGTGAAAACCACTCCACAGGCTGATGTCATCCTCCACATCACATTGGGAGATTGAATGAAGCCCTTCCCCCAGCCCAAATCTTTGGGCCCAAGGCCCACTTGCTTGCAATCTTCACACTCTAAAATACTCCCTCAAGTGTTTTTGATTCCCATTTTCCCATGTATCATAGTGATTCTATTAGCCTATCCTGGACTAGCTTCATACTTATGTTATTTACTCATTCCCCCCAAAAAATTTAATATAAGCCAAGTATCCAAAGGATTCATAAACATTTGACTGGAGTTTTATGCTACAGAGATGGTTGTCAATGGTAGCTTAATAAAGCTAGAAGTGAAGCAGTAGCATGATGAGCAAAAATGGCAATTATACTAAATAATATTGTGGAGGGAAGAATCTGGAGCCAGTCTTGCTAAAATTACAAGTGTGAATCAAACAGAAGCCAAACTTAGAGCTTTGATAGTCTCTATAAGTAGCCAAGAGCAAGCCAACTCAAATTTTGTAATGGTACATATATATGCATGTATACACCCATACACTTGTATGGCCTTATATATGTATATATGTATATGTATGCATATGTATATGTATACATATTCATATATACAAACACACAAATGAAAGGCACAGCAAGAGCAAGACAATGAAGCCCAAGATGATGAGTGCTTCTGATAAGAAAAATGTGTGGAAAATTTTTAAATATTATTCTCTTTCTGATTTGCATTTCTTTTATGGCTAGAGAGGTTGAGCATTTCTTCATGTGTCTATTGGCCATCCTTCTTTCCTCTTCAGAGAAATTTCTCTTTAAGTCTTTAACCCACGTATTTATTGGCCAGTTGTTACTTTGAAGATTTGTTGTTGGGGATTTAATTTTTTGAGTTCCAGGTATATTTTAGATATGAGACCCTTATCTGTTGTATGGCTAGTGAAGATCTTCTCTCAATCCATGGGCTTTCTATTGATCTTGCTAGTTATGCCCTTTGCCATGAGATACCACCTCACCCCAGTTAGAATGGCTATAATCAAGAACTCCAATAACAACAGATGCTGGAGGGGATGTGGACAGAAGGGAACACTACTGCATTGTTGGTGGGAGTGTAAACTTGTTCAACCACTTTGGAAAGTAGTATGGAGGTTCCTCAAAAGACTCCACATAGAGCTCCCCTATGACCCAGCAATCCCACTTTTGGGCATTTACTCGAATGATCACAAACAAGACCATACTAAAGCTACCAGCACAACTATGTTTATTGCAGCATTATTTACCATAGCTAAGATATGGAACCAACCCAGATACCCCTCAGTAGATGAATGGATCAAGAAAATGTGATATATATAAACAATGGAATTCTATGCCTCCATCAGAAAGAATGACATTGCCCCATTTGTTAGGAAATGGAAAGACTTGGAAAAAATTATTGAGTGAAGTAAGCCAGGCCCAAAGAAACATAGGTCCCATGGTTTCCCTTATTTGCAATAACTAGTATATGTCTGAGTCAAGCAGAAATGGTCAGATAAGTGGATGTTAGGCAAAATGAACCCCAAGATAAGGACTCAAATAGTTTTTCTTTCTTGCTATTGTTTCTAACACATTTATAAGATGATTTCTTTGTTGCTTTGTATGTCCCTCCCCTACGATATAACCCCTGTTTTCACTGTATTTGATGTTGGTATAATTTGTGGAGGGGAAGGGAAAAAACAAATTGTTTTAATAGGAATACAGGTGGACCCATTGCAACAATGAGATGTACAAGATGTTATATAGAAAAACAAACTTTACAACTTTGGGGGGGGTGGGGGAGGAAGGGAGAGGGGGAGAAATGGGAGGGCAGGGATGGTAAGGGGAAACAAAGGAGGAAGCAATGATGCTTGATTACCTTGCTCATGTAAAATACCCTCTGTATGGTATTTTCTCAATTTAAAAAAGTATTAATTTAAAAAATAAAATAAACCATTTAAAAAATAAAAAAGACTGATACTTTTCAGTCTGAAACAAGTAAATAAAATGGTTAGTTGCATTTCTAGCAGCTGACAGGACAACAGAATGCACTGCTCACATTTCACAGGAATAAATTGCCTTCATGCTAATTTTCTTCTTTAACTCCAGTTTCTGCCTTATTCCCAAATATGTTCTGGTAGAGAAGCCTATACAGGAAGAAATCAGATGCAAGAAATAGAAAGCTGTCCCAACCCGAAGCTTCTACAAATCTGATATAAAGCAATGAGTACCCAAGGACCATATGTCAATACTAATAAAACATTTTAAAGAACTCTCTCTAAGAACTAATTTTCCTTTCCACAATTTATCGTTACTGCATTCTTGCTGAACAGGCCAAGGGAGGATGGAAAGTGAAGGAGAGCAGGTTGAAAAGACTAAGATGATTCATCCTTCAGAAAGCGTGTTTCATTTTTAGATTTCGTTCTCCTTCCTCTGCTAGCAGTACGACATGAAGTCTGCCCCTGCTGCTGGCCAAGACCTTTCCTCACACCCCTGATCCTCTTTCCCAGGGAAGATTCATCCTCTGATAAAACCAGCCACAATTTAGAAACCTTCATTTCCTGAACAGAGCCTTCCAGCCACACTACATGCATCTGGGGGAAATTTAAGTGATTTGAAGCATTTTGTAGATTATATCCCCTTAAAGGTATAACCTAGTCTAAGAAGATGTATTTGGATGAAATGAGAAATGACCTTAAACTTTATCTTTTACTTGACCAAACCCCAGACAAATTTAATTTTTACAAATGTCTATCCATTATTTTCCCTCTGTCTTTCTTCTCCCTGGGTTATTTGGACGTTTCCTTTGCTATTTTCTTAACTGCAAAAATGCAAATATCAACAACTTTTAAAGAAACTCATTTTTGAGATTTTTTCCTCACTAATTTGCTAAATAAGAAGTATGGATTATATTCATTATTTTTGCACCAAATGTTTCTTGGTATCACTTATTGATGTCAGAAATTAACCCCCACTAAATTACTGAAATGATTCCCACATTTAGTACATTCAATATCATATATAGACAATAGCATACACACCTATGTGAATTAAACAACACCTCTTCACTCAATTCCCTACATTTCTATATCCTGTTCTTCTTTCTTACTATTGACAGCTAAATGTTTCTCTGACTGGTTTGCAGGTACAGTGCAAATAATAACATTTTGAAATTCTATGATACAAGCAATCTATTCTGATCTTTAATTTAAAAAAAATAAACAGTAACAGCTAGACTTACTCTCAGTAAATAACCCCTCATAGGCCTCCTGTGAATATATGCCAATTCTAGGCAAACATCTGGCATACGCCTCCTCTTACTTCTATTTTTATAGTTTTCAATTAAGTAATGAAGGATTTTTGTGTAAACACTCTGAAAATCATGGAAAATATACATATTCTGGATGGTCCCTATATTATTTTTATTTAGGACTTACTTTCATAGAAAATGAAGTGGTAGTGACATCTTTTCTTTCTTTTTTGGGGGGAGAAGGGGTGTGTGACATACTGGCATTTGAACTCTGGTCTTTACACTCTTGCTTTGCATTTTTTAACATTCACATTGGTTGGTTTCAGCTTGACATCGGTTGAAACTCTTGAGCCACATATCTACTTCTGGCTCTTTGCCTAGGCAGGCTTTAAAGTGCAATCTTCAGACCTCAGCCTCCCAAGTAGCTATTACAGGCATGAGCCACCAGTGCCTGGCATAGTGACATCATTTTTAATGATATAAATAACTTGGTATGTTCCATGTTGCCTCCAAATGTACAGATAAAGAATCCTATTATAATTACAAGGTTCATTTTCTTAAAATAGTCTTGCTGTTTATTCTAAACTCTCAGGTTAAATAAACTTAAAAAATCATTTGAAGATAATAGATATTGACAATATTATGTAAGGTATTGAGCCTCACAGCATAAGGATATTTTTCAATATACACATACGACAAATGAACATAAGAGGATATGAAATCAAACCGCATTCAGATCCACAGAGGAGCATATTAAAAAGCATGCAGCTGATTCTGGATTTGAGACTGAAATCAATTTCTGAGATATTTCCAGTGCCCGTTCAAAAGACTCCTACTGTGAAGTCCTATTTTTCTGCTTCACAAATGTAGGAACCCAGTGACATGTCAAAATGCCAGGTAGAATAGCAACTCATCACTAGAAGAAAATATTCTTACTATCTATGATTTTGTTCTAAGGAACTTGCTCTCAGTGCCACATCTATTCACTTTGGCATGGCAAAGGTTTGTGCTGTTGAACTTGTGAGTGATACTCTAGATTTGCTTCAGGCTGTCTGCCCAAAGGATGACATGGCATTCATCTAGGTTTACTATCCCAGAACACTTACCCACCAGGGCTCATGGAGAACCTGTAGATGATGCAGTCACTTTTCTATTTAGTACATTGGGCCCATTTGCTAAGAAATTTCTCAGAGTCCTGAGAAAGTAAGGCAGGTTAAAAATTCTACTGACAGATCTACTGAGCAGATCCTAAAAGTGTGGTACCTATACACATGGCATTTACACCAACATTAGAAAGAATAATATTATGTCATTTGCAGGGAAATGGATGGACTTAGAACAAATCATGTTAAGTAAAGTAAGCCAAGCTCAGAGAGGAAAACAATGCATGTTTTCTCTCATATGCAGACCTAGATCTAAACTACACTGGGACATGATAAATTGTACAGAACTCTAGGCATCCACACAGTGAGACCAAAGGAGAAATGTTTTAGAGGAGGAGCACAAAGATGTAATGCCTATGTACCTCTGATCCTGAAAAATAGTATTTAACAAAATGAAATCCAGGAAGTGGAAAAAAGGTTTTGTTCTTTGTTGTTGTAGTTCTTTTATCTTGTTTGTTTATCTGTCTTTGGGAGAATAGAGAAATGGAGAGGGTGAACAAATGCAGCAATGGTACTCATTAGAGACTCTGCTGGAAACTATACAATTTGTGGGTATGGATGGGAGGGAAAAACTGGGAGAGAGCAAGGGAAGGAATGACATTGTCCTAAAAGAAATGTACTCATTGCCTGACTTACGTAACCGAAACCTCTCTGTACATCCCTTTTATAATAACATTTTAAGAAAGAAAAAGAAAAAAATGCACTGACAAGACCAAACCTCAAAAATCTTGGGGAAAGTGTTGTTTTAATTTAAAAATCCTTTCCTTTTTCTCATCTTCCTCCCACTGTCCAAATACCATCAGCCTGCAGTTGAACAAGCTTAATATTCTTCATAAGGAATTAGTTTGAGGCAACAATTTCCAAATTTGTCTGTTTTGTTGGATTCCCATAAGAGGATCTTAAAAGCACATTCTCCAATTCAGAAGTTTTGAGTCAGGAATTCAAGTTTAGGGATTTTTATCCTTCTTATTAGGGGAATGTAAGAATCTGAACTTTTCAAGATCAAAATAAAGAAATTTCTGATTATAGACATTTTGGCTTGAGGACCTTGTGGAAAGAGTTAGGGTCACTTATTACCATGTGTCAATCATGATCTCATAAATGGTAACTGGAGGTTCACAAACATTTTTGGTGGGAGGGGACCTTTCCATGTCCTTTTATTCTGTGAGTCTTCATGCTTGAACTTCTTACATAGGAAGGCCATATTCACCAATGTTTATAGCATAGATTTTCATGTAAAACTCCTTATATTCAAATTCTAATTTTTGTCACTTGCTAAGTATGAATTAAAATGAATAGGAGATGTATCTATCTAAAAGTTTTATTAAAGAATGTATTGACTTAATGGGTGTTCCGCAGTATGCAGTACAGGGAAAGCACCCCATACATGTAAGTTATTGTAATGATTGTATTGTTATAATTCTTTGGAATTTTCAATTTCTGATTTGACTTTTCAGAAATCTTTATTAACTCAAAATATTAAAGTCTAAAAAGGTCATTCCAAGTACCACTAACCTCCCTTGAATTTAGTGTCTACTTTCAACTTGATGCACAGTGTGTTGCTCTTTTGAAGAAAACAAAATAACAGTCTCCCTATACGACTTCATAATATTCTGACTTCAACCTTACCTTCCAGTAACTTACATGCCATGGATGAGAATCTCATTATGAGAGACCTCTGGTATTAAAATTCATGGACTTTTCTGAGAGGACTATCATTCTCACAAAGTAGGTATAAGCTATGTGTGTCTGTGTGTCTGTATGTTTGTGTGCCAGTCCTGGAACTTTAATTGAGGGCCTGGGCACATCCCTGAGCTTTTTTTTGCTCAAGGATAGCGTTCTACCTCTAACCACACATCAACCTCCAGCTTTTTACTGATTAATTAGAAATAAGAGTCTCATAGACTTCCTTACCTGGGCTGACTTCAAACCTCTACCTCAAATCTCAGCCTCCTGAGTAACTAGTATAACAATAAGCCACTGACACCCAGCAAGCAGAGCTAAAAATTGTAGCAAAAAATTATTAATTATGATACCTGCAAGAAAATTAGTACAACCTACAAAATTATCAAATATTTTATTAAACTACTTACATTTTTGCCTTGTAGCTTCTAATGTAAGAACAACCTTTTAGAGTCTCCTAGAAGCTATATCTGTGTTGCACAAAGCCTGGTCTATGGATCATAAAAATGCATGAAATTCTTAAGGCTTGGGAGAGGACAGAAAGCTTATCCCACAGTATCAAGCAACTGGGTCACTAGGCAGACTCTTTCATTTAACTTACTTTTTTGTTTTATTATGTCTTGTTCTATAGAAAAGTATTCTTCACACACACACACACACACACACACACACACACACACACAGCATTGGTAAACTGATAGTAAACAGTTCCCAGGTGAAGAACCTGTGCCAGGTACTACAGACTCAGCACTGGACAACATAGGAAAGGTCCATTCTCTCATCTAGCTCATGTGCTACCAGATTTCAATGTGTGGAGAGATAAAGAAAACAGTCATTGAGAGGAAGCTTTTAGGACTCACAACCATTAAGTACATAGTAACTCTGTATAACTATTATGGAGACAATTACTTGAGATAGAGAGAAACAACCATCAGAGGTAAAGGCTAATCAAAACCTTCAAAAGAAAATCAGGCTAGACACCAGTGGCTCCTACTTGTAATCCTAGCTACACCAGCGGCTGAGATCTGAAAATTGGGGTTTGAAGTCAGCCCAGGAAGGAAAGTCCATGCAACTCTTTATCTCCAATTAACTACGTGGAAAGCCAGTAGAGCTGTGGCTCAAGAGGGAGAGGGAGGGAGAGTGGGAGGAGGAGGGGAGGGAGAGGAAGGGAGGAGGGAGAGGGAGAGAGGGACAGAATGAGGGGAAAGGAGAGGAGGAAGGACGGAGGGAGAATCACTTGTGGTGCTCAGAAAATAAAAAGTCAATCACTGAGTCAAATATACAAGAAGGTTTTAGATGATATCTAAACAGGAAGCAGCAATTGAAACATTTAAATCAACACAAAAAGCTTTGAGGTTCATGGAAGATATTTGTATTCTGTTCCACTTAGAATGAACAACCTTGGGTAGGGTCTATGATTTTACAGACATTTTAAAAAGTTCTACTGCCTCTTCTTTCTAAGAAAGCACATACTTCCATAACTATGCTTTGGGTATTTTCCCTTCTACTTGATTCAGTCCCCTATCCCTCTTCTTCCCATATGTGTCTCTCCTACCTTTTGAAGCAAAAGTTAAGCCCATCTTCTTTCATTGGTGTTTCCTAGCAATCTGGAATCCTCTTTTTTCCCTAAATTCCATAATACCTAATTATTTAACATATATATGCTCACAACTTTTCAAAAATGCTTGCCTAGCCCTGGGTTCAATTCCTCAACACCACATAAACAGAAAAGGCTGTAAGTAGCACTGTGGCTCAAGTGGTAGAATGGTATCCTTGAGCAAAAAGAAGCTCAGGGACAGTGCCTAGGCCCTGAGTTCAAGCCCCAGGACTGGCAAAAAAATAGACATGAAATATCCTTCAGATCCAGCCAACAGCATCTTCACTACTTCTAAACCTGTATGAAGTATCCAATGAGTAGTAACTTAATACTTCCTAATTTTTTTCTCCATTTTGGCACCATGGACCAGAAAGAATAGGAGTATAATTTAGGGAAGAGGTAGGACATGGAGAATGATAGACAGAGTCAAATATTTGCTTCATGTTTGTTGGAGTGTTGTCTGTTGTTTGTGTTGAGACAGTCGTCACTATTTAGCTCAGGCTGGCTTCAACACACAATCCATTTGCCTCAACCTCTCAAGTTCTGTAATTACAGGTATATGCCACCATACCAAGCGAGAAGGTATGTTGTGAATATGATCAAAATGTTTCATGGACATGTATAAAAATAGAATAATGAAACCAATTAAAACTTTTAGGAGGGGGGGATACCAAGAAAGAGTAATAGAGTGGATGAAGGTAGGCAGACTCCACCAAACGCATGTATAGAACTATTCAATGAAACTCCTTCATATAAATAATACATGCTAATTTTGAAATGAAAGTGTTTGTGGTGGGAAAATAAATGAGCATAGATGAGCACATTTAAAACTATACAGAAATAATGAAGAACATAATTCATAGTACTTGAAAACTTGCTCCACTGATGGATAGGCATGGGTTCATTGAGTTTTGACACTTGAATTCCTCCTGGGACCAGCCATCTGCTTTCCAGGGCTTCTGTTGTTTTTATGCTTGTCTCCAAACCACAACAATTTCCCCTTGTTCTTTTTCATATGAAAGGAGCAAGAGCACAATTAGGAAATACTTTAATTTCTTCTCTGATCAGAATATCCTAACTTCTTCTTCTGGACTCTATCATTTCAATTTTCTTCTCATGTGATCTGAACTGAAGTACAAAGTACATGGTGGGACTCTGTATTTAGAATGCCTTCTCAAATCAATTGTCTAAGACATCTGCCTTTCATATAGCTTCTTTTTACCTGCTCTGCCATGCTGTAATTTTTTTTACTATTATATTTCTAATTTAAAAGTTTCCCTTATGAGTTCAAAATGGCTGCTTGTGAAAACACATCAACAAGCTTCTTTCTAGATTTCACCACTCACCTCTATGAGTGTTCACTTACAAAGATTGAAAAGCCTAAAGAGTTGCTTTTGTTTCAGAGGAAAATATTCCTGAGAGGGAAAGAGGGAGAACTTGCTGATGTTGATATGGTCTTGTGAGTTTTTCCCCTTCATTTGTTTTCATTAAAAAAGATAATTGCATGAAAACAAGATTTTTTTTTTCCTTGAAGGCACACCTGCTCTTTCAGTGACACAAGGTTTACCAAGAGTTTCTTTTTTTGTCTCTGGCATCTGTTTTTCAGAGAAGCCTGGAATAATGTTTCTTAGTTAAAGAAACAAAGGAAAGAAGAGAAGGAGGGAGGAAGAGAGTGAAGGAGTGAGGAGAAAAAGAAGGAAGGAAGGAAAGAAGGGAGGGAAGGAGGGAGGGAGAGAGGGAGGGAGGGAGGGAAGGAAGGAAGGAAGGAAGGAAGGAAGGAAGGAAGGAAGGAAGGAAGAAAGGAAGGAAGGGAGAGAGGGAAGGAAGGAAGGAAGAAAAAAGTTAATAAACAAAATTTCTATGCAAAAACAAAACAAACAAAAATTGCAAACATAAAAATATCTATAATTAGTTCCCAGACATTGTGATTAGTTCTTTTGTTGTTGTTGTTGGTGGTGGTGGTAGTGGTCATGGGGCTTGAACTCAGGGCCTGGGCTTTTTTGCTCAGGGCTAGCACTCTACCAGTTTAAGCCATGGCACCACTTCCAGTTTTCTGGTGGTTAATTAGAGATAAAAGTCTGACAGATTTTTCTGTCCTGGCTGGCTTTGAACCACAATCCTACATCTCAACCTCTTGAGTAGCTAAGATTACAGGCATGAGCCACCAGCACCAAGCTGTGATTAGTTTTTAAACATATTTTGTTCATTTGTGGAGAGGAAATATGTCTATGAAAAGTGGCAATTTGGACTCCGAGCAGATTGTCTTCTTACATGCCTAAGATAACCAGAATTTTCAACCTTGTAAATACTTGAATGTACACAATTATAATATTTCCTTCTTATGTAATGAAAGGGCTACTTAAGTACCCTAGTCTGTATTTTCTACACAATGAAAACTGAAACCTCTCTCTGCAACTTTCAACTTCATTTGTGAGGCAAACATGTTTTCCTTAAAGAAAATGAGCAGTGTTTTACAGAACAAAAGAACATTTTTATATGATCATATGATCATGAAACCACTGTCCTAGTTATATGGGATCATAATTTCAGTTCAGGTTTCTCTGGATAGAGGTATTTTTCTTTTTTTACCTTGCAGATTTCCATCTGTTTTCTCTTATTTTTTCAAGCAGAATAGATAGGAGTTATTGTCAATGACTCAGTGAGTTCTAGAGTCTGAAGCTATTCTTTATCACTTTTACTTACTTTGAACATCAGGAATAGAATATACAAATCAATAAAGGGAAAATTAAAGCAAGATCATTATTCTTTTTTGGGGGAGACAGGAGCCAGTCCTGGGGCTGGACAATGGACACTGGACCTAGACCCTGTCCCTGAGCTGTTTTGCTCAAGGCTAGCACTCTACCACTTGACCACAGTGTCACTCTTGGCTTTTGGGTAGTTTTTATTGGAAATTAGAGTCTTGAGAACTTTCCTGCCCTGGCTGGCTTTGAACCTGCAGTCCTCCGATCTTCTTGAATAGCTAAGATTAAAGGCAGAAGCCACCAGTGACTGAAAAGATTAATAACTCTTGAATAGGATTTGGCAAAAGAGAAAAGACAAAACTATTGGATACTGAGAACATGTAATTATTTAGTGTCACTTAGCTGATTTATTGTGTGTTAAATGGAAAACTCTATTTCTAACTATAGATAGATAGATAGATAGATAGATAGATAGATAGATAGATAGATAGATACAGAGGTACATAGATACATACATAGATAGATACATACATAGATAGATACATACATAGATAGATACATACATAGATAGATACATACATAGATAAATAGATTATAATAATCATGACCTTGATCTACCTTATGGGAATCTTGAGTTTGGGCAGTTTTTCTACCCTAGGTAACTTCATCAGAATCAATATCACTGATTATTCTGAAATACCTAGTGCTGTGCTATAGGAACTACATCCATATCCATGGTCAGGAGTGTCTTATGACAGTACCAAAGTAACATTTATCATTGCACAGTTCATACAATCTCTCAATAAACTCTGTGGTGGAAGCTAGAAAGGAAGATGTATTCGAACGAGGTAATAGTTCAAAGTAACATCTTGTGTAATGATCTACTACATCAAAATATAATAAAGACTTGGTGTCTGTGTTTTAAAAACATGTAAATAATTTTATGTGCTTTTGAAAGTCTTTTAATATTTTTGACTGTTGAAAATAAATTTGGGGACTGGGAATGTGGCTTAGTGGTAGAGTGCTTATCTAGAATGCATGAAGCTCTGAGTTTGATTCCTCAGTACCACATTAACAGAAAAAGTCAGAAGTGGTGCTGTGGCTCAAGTGACAGAGTGCTAGCCTTGAGCAAAATAAGCTTAGGAACAGTGCTCAGGCCCTGAGTGCAAGCCCCAGGACTGGTGGGGAAAAAAAAGAAAAGAAATTTTGCTTACTATGGAAAACATATGGCTATGACTTCTTACATTTCCCTATAGAAGACTGCCTTGTGATTAACATGATAAAATTTATAGATAGAGATATTTAAAAGTTTAAATTAAAAAAATTAAAAATTCCTCTCTCTTCTTTGCCTTAAGATCTGTGTCTTAGTATCTCAAATTTCATTTTCAAAGTTATTATTTTGTTTTTGTACTGAAGATTTTGTACAACAATAGTGTAAACATCTTAAGCCAGTAGTGAAAGGCCCAAATTGCAATCTGCATTTAAAAAATATTTACTGGTTTCCTTGTTATTTCTCAAATATGCCCAGATACTAACCTTAGTGGATAAAAAGAAATGCCATTCTCTCATTTGCATTTTTCTAGTCAACAAAGTAAGTAAAATAAATGATAAAAATATACATTTTAAGATTAGATTACCATGGGGCCTAACAGATGGAAAACAAGAAAACCTAAGATTAAGAGAGTCTTGAAACATAAAAACAGATGGACTGGACCCAGCAAAAGTGGGTAGCCACGTCATAAAATGTAAACAACTGAAAATTAACATGAAAATAATCCTAGAAGGAGAAAAATACCAAGCTTAAATATGACAAAACGGAAAGGTCTACAATTAAGTTATGATAGTTGTCCTTTACACAGAAAGAGAGAGAAAGACAGACATACAGAGAGAATGAGAGAAGAGCAAATACCGATGCATTTTACTCCAGTTTAATATCTAGAAGCATAAAGAAAACATACTTCTTATAAAGGGAGGGCTCAAACCCAATCTGTGTGAAAACTCCAAGTTCCTACATGAGAGGCAAGAATTTACAAAATGCAACTCTGTTGAGACCAGAAACACTGAAGCTGTCTACCACCAGGAAAAACCTCTTCTTTAGCAATGGCGGGTGGAGTGAGGTAGGATCTATAGCTGAGCAATATCCAGGCTCATGCTCATGTGCCTAAAGTAAAGCATGCTAATTGAACAACCTGGTAAAATACCCAGAACCTACCTGAATACTCTCATTCAAGGTACAAATTTCTGTAAGAAAAAAAATAGAAGGAATTCAGAAAAACCATATGCCACCTGCTCCATTCACACAATACATGCATGGACATGAACCAGCTCTCAAGAATCACCAAATCACAATTTGAACGAAACCAACACCATGAAGCAGAGACCAAGCAGAGCAGAAAGATGGGTCCTGGAAGGAAGAGGAATACAGTGATATCAGAAGGCTTTTTAAATGATTCTAGAGTCCCAATAACACTAGAGAAGTTAATACACCCCTAATATAAACAGTACATATTCTGAAAAAAAATATATATAGGTATTAAATAGAATCCAACGACAACATTTCTGGCCCAGTTGCAAACACACAGTCAAAGGAGAAAAAGAAAGAACATAGGAAAGATGAGAAAGTAGGAGTGTCAATTCAGGGTATACACAGTAGGTCTTTGAAGAGCTCTACGTGGACAGAGCAGAGATAGTGATAGAAATGCAGAAACAATATACTGAAAGAACACAAAACTCACCACAAGGGATAAGATGTAGGTTATGAAATGTGTAATACTGAATCAGACATTTAAAAATGTGAGCAGGTTTGAACCAATGCTCACGTGCGCGCCTGCGCACATGCGCGCGCATGCGCGCGCATGCACACACACACACACACACACACACACACACACACACACACACACACACACACACACACACACACACACACACACACACACACACACACACACACACACACACACACACACACCCATCCATATAGCCTAGAAAACAGATTTGCATATCCAAAGAAAAAACTGTGTAAGAATGAGGGTATTGCCGGCCACCAATGGCTCATGCTTGTAATCCTAGCTACTCCAGAAGGCTGAGATCTAAGTATCACGGTTCAAAGCCAGTCCTCGCAGAAAAGTCCATGAGACTCTTATCTCTAATAAACCACTCAGAAAACCGGAAGTGGCACTGTGGCTCAAGTGGTAGATCACTAGTCTTGAGCTTAAGAGCTGAGGGACAGTGCCCAGGCCCAGAGTTCAAGCCCCACGACCAACAAAAAAAGAATGAGGGTATCAGTTTGGACTTGAAGAATAGATATGATGCAGGCAGGTAGAGAATAGAAAGAAAAAGAAAATAAGCAAGACGTAGGAGAATGCAGGGAGGAACAAAATTGGAATAAGAATGCAGGTGCTAGCATTCTTCTATTACTAGATTTTACACTTACAATAATTAAAAAATAAGGTTTTATATGTCAATCAAATGCCCTGAATATTTTAATGAGTTTTCATTTAACTAGAAAAGACATGCGTGCACTTTTTTCCTGACCTGATCTCATAACTCAGCTAACTTCTATTTTTGCATGGACAAAGCCATTTTTGAAAAATACATTAAAGGTCTCTTTTGGGATTAGAGTCCTAATGTTGGCCCGATATATATTCATTTAGCTTTGAATCATAGTATAATGAATAATTCCGCTGGTAATGATGGAACCTCTATATATAGAGAAAACTGACATTTCTTGAACATGAAATGTTCTTGTTTCTATGTCAGTGCCTCTCTGTATTTAGGCATGGTGGCTTCTGTTCTGTTCATTTTAATTGTGCTATCGTATTTAAATCAAAAGATTATGTCATCAGTTTTTTATCCTGTACGACCCCACCTCCAAACTGCTGTATGTTCTCTGTGAAGTCTCTGCTCTGGCTCAAAGAATATTTTCTTTCCCTTACATCTCTCATCCAACATACTTATTTTGTGCTTACAGGATTAGTAATCAAATAGACTTTATACATCAGACTAAAATACAGTGGGCTACACTGTGTGTATTTTATCTGCCTCCTCTCCTACTCATATACAACACATGCATTTGGCACATTTCCTTTCCTGACATGGTCTTGCCAGTGTTTTCTGTTTCTGGCAGAATAAAAACTCTGACAGAGAAGAGGCTCTGTCCCCTTTTAGTTTATCTGTCTTAGTCAGCTCAGGTTGACTAAATAGTCTGAGTTGTTTTAACAACAAAAACTTTTTTCTCTCATATTTTGGGAGTCCAAGATCAAGGTGCCAGGGCCAAGTAAGTTGATGAGGAGGTCTCTCCTCCTAGCTTGTATCTGCCTCTAGCTCTCATTTCCTCAAGTACCGCTCCTCCATCTTGAGTTAGAGATATTGCTCTCTTTCTCTCCTGCTCATGTAATGTGCCAGTCTGATTAGAGCCTCCACCCTTCCCCCTCCCCCCACTCTTAGGACCTCATTTCGCCATAATTATTCTTAAGAAGGCCTATCTCCTCCAAATACAGCAATACAAGGAATTAAGGTTTCAACATTTGAATTTTAGGAGAATCACAATTCAATCTATAACAATTTCTATCTGTAGAATACTGAATGGAGTCTCATGGACATAGATGTAGGGATGTGTGTGTGCTAGAGAATAAACCCAAGGCTTCATGCATGTTCTTCCATTGTGCTATAAATTCAGACCTAAATATGGAGATTTTGCACATAATTTTTTGGGTATTTTTATTCACACATAGGAGCAGCTACATATGGCAGACTAATCGAAGCATTTTGAGTACAATACTAATGAGTGCTAAGCAATACCCTTTCCATCATCCATATAGTTGCTAATTCAGTCATGGTATTTTTTTCTCCATCAGCACACCATCCCAATTCACTGTCAGCGAGAATTTGAACCATTCAACAGTCATCTAGTGCTACAAATTACATCTGCTTCCCTTAATGGAGCCTTACTCAACTCAAGAAACCCATCTTCCCTGTTTTTTCAGACCACTCTGGTAACAAGTTCAATAACATGATTCTGTAGAAACATTTCTGAGCTACATCTTGATGTGCAAGATATTGAGATTGGCTCTATGGAAGGAAAAGAGAAGAAAGGATTGCACAGAGCACCTTCAAGGAGTCCAGAGTTAGCCTCCAGCATTCTTTTTTTTTTTTGGGGGGGGGGGGGGGTCTGGTCGTGGGGCCTGAACTCTGGGCCTGGGCGCTGTCCTTCAGCTCTTCAGCTCAAGGCTAGTACCCTACCACTTGAGCCACAGCGCCACTTCCGGCTTTTTTCTTTTTGCTTATGTGGTGCTGAGGAATCGAACCCAGGGCCTTGAGCATTCAAGGCAAATGCTCTACCACTGAGCCACCTTCCCAGCCCAAGCCTCCAGCATTCTTGTTTCACAGGAGGCTACTAAAAGTGGTAGAAAAGAAGGCTACCCTCGTATATTGTAATTATTCAGTTTTACAAATTTTAGCATGTTTCTTCAGTGCAGAATTGCTGAGATCTCTATAATTCTAATATGCTTTATGATTCCCTGGAGGAAAGCAATGAATCTTATAAGATAGCTTTATTCAGTTGATACCAGTTGGAGAAATTGCTTTCTATTCTGATAGCATTTTTTTCAAATAATGATAAGAATCCGAGGTATAGTCCTAATCCTGAGGAAAGAAAATTCACAGTGAAATACACAAGAAATGGTTTCAGAGTCACTGAAAGAAGCTTGCTCAGATGAAGTTATCCTTTGTATGATTCTTCTAGAGATGTGATTTTCTATTAATTGGCCAGATCACTTGTTCAATTTCTGCTTCACAGTAGACTACTTTTTAAAATCTTGAAATACCATTTAAAAAGTAATAATTGCTTGCCAGTGTGTTTACCTGATGAACTGCTGCTCTTTGAAGAACTGCACTGAAAGGTACACCCAGATATGCTTTTGGGAAGTCATCAAAATATTTGGGAGGAGAAAGAGGAGTTCATTAATGCTCTACGCTCACTCTAGCAAGATTAGAATGAGCTTCCCTTATGATATTATATTTTAAAGGCTCAGGATTGCACTTTCCTCTCTGATTGTGGGGGAAAAATGTCTTCTGTGAACTGGGGATTGTCTCAGATTGTATATTATCTGTCCGATAACTACAATGTCCTGAGTTCAAACCCAGTAACACAGAGACAGATACTGACACAGAAAAACACAGACAGACAGACAGACAGACAGACACACACACACACACACACACACACACACACACACACACACACACATCTTCCAGTTGTTTTTTTTTCCTTATCAATAATGCTTAGTAAAGAATCCATTTTGTTTGCCTTTATTTTGGTAGCCTTTATTTTGGTGGGAGATAATTAAGTAGGTCAGTCTTTATGCAACTGTTTGTGAGATCATCTAATATAGCAGCATACCTGTTGCTATGAATGAATTTGTTCAGACCTTCTTTAAAACCAATCCAAAAGCAACGCATGGTAGATTTTTACCTATTATTTATACTAAAGCACTATACCTCAGTAAAGCCGGAGTTTTATAGAAATAACATTGGCATTTTGTTAAATCTTTACATCCTGATTCTCCTAACTGGACCTTGAACAAATTCCATAAGAAACTGGCTGGATTTCAGTCCCCTCATGAATAAAATGAACATGACTTGGAAGAATTAAGTGCTATTTATAAGAATTGGAGACCTCATACTTGTTCCCCATCCAACAACTATGGTGTATATAATTAATAATTGTAGTTATAACTGCTAATACAGTAATTCAAGTTATTATAACCTCTCTCCCTTCCTAAAATTTGTCTTTAATTTTAAATCACACAACTTTCAGTAGATAGCAATTACCTATCTCTATTGACTTCATTATGTATATTTCAATTGCATGAAGTTTTACAATAACAAACACATTTCCTTTGGCAAAAGTCATCCATTTTGCTGAAATGATAAATAGCTATTGCATACATGACGTCAGTGAAGCTTTTAAACAAATTGCCCTGTTGTAGTCACACAGAGAGCACCAGCCTCAATGCTAGAGAGGTTTTTTTTATGCTGTTTGTAATTATTTGTAATGGAAACAGTGTAATAGGAGCTCTTATGGTGCCTTCCATAAGTGCTAATTAAATTATACTGTGAATACATGTGCAATTGATTTAAATGCCTTAAATTATTTTCAGCATTGTTATGAATAAAGGCACACATGCTTACAGATCCTAATGTAGTACTTTATTCCATTATCCTGAGTGGTTTGTTTCCTGGGTCTGTGAGGAGAGACATGCATGGGAAAAGGCGTGATTGTCAATATCCAGGGCAACAAGAAATCATGTCTTCCAGGAAGCATTATGACAAAGGATACTAGGTTCTGGGAAGAGGAATTTTATAGTCTCCTGTCTTTGTTGTTCTAAAGATGGGGTAGCTACTTGGTTATATGAGAGAAGCAGGCAAGGAGAAACTGCACCAGGGAGCAATTTCAGAAAATATGTGTAAGTCGAGTGCTGCATCATAATAAAAGCCTATTTTGGAAGGCAAAAAAGAAGGGGGTCATTAGGTCATCAGAGGACTTCATCTACTCAAACATCAGGAAGTAGTCAAACTACATGGGGGTATTCAGTGAGAAGATGATGACACCACACTGGGCCACTGTGAATACATGCCATATCATTAGCCACAAAGAATGGTAACTTGTTTCAAAAGTAGGCATGCAGGCAGGCCCTACCAGTGTAAACAGTATTTGCCTTTCCTAAAACACGAGAAGGATTTCAAGTGCTGTTCATCAACGCGGCTCCCAAAAAAGTCTGTGTTTGTGATTTTGCAGCTAAGGAAGGAGGCTGTCAAAAGATCTTTCTTTTATGAACTGAGAGTAGATGTGTGTACTTGGTTAAATAATGCATTTGGCAACTTTTGGGGAGAAGGAAGCTTATGTTCAGAGCTCTACCACTTGAGCTATATCCCAGACCTATTGGTTTGCTTGTCCACACAATATGAAGACCTTTTACTTTTGTGCTTGAGCAGGCCACAGACTATAATCCTCCAGTCATCATCTCTCAAGTAGCTGAGATTACAGGTACATCCCTTGATAAGTATCTGTTCTTCAATTGGTAGAGATGTGAAAGGTCTAGATACATAACAAGAATACAAGGGGGGAGAGGGGAAATGAGAGCCAATCTTCCACATAACAATTGACTTAGAGGAGTCCTAAGAAAACAACATTAGACTCACCATTACCACTACCAAATCATTTGAAAATTATTTAATTTATTATGTGGATGTTGTAGAGGTTACAATGAAGCAAGATCTGCCTGTGAATTGAGTGAAGTCACCAGTCCTTGCCACCCACTAGAAGCCAGTAATCATATTAGTTTAACTTTTCTGGACTTGAGAAAGAGACCCCATTTTGTCAGGTTATTTCCTAATAAGATATTAATGATTTGAAGATTAATGTTAATAATGGTAATTAGCAGTTGTATGGGACTCTCACGCTTAGAAAACATTTCTACCCCCATTGAATTACAGAATACAATCCTGCAAGAAAGATTTGAGTATCAAAAGTCAAAGAAATAATTAATTTTTTTCCCAAAAGATGTAATTAAAATCTCAAGACAAGAGTAATTGTAAAAAAAATAAACAACACGTTTGAAATATGTTCAGACTGGGGTGTAACTGGTAGTGGGAGGGGACAAATAAATGGAAAGAAGGAGGAGGGTGACATAACCATAATAATTTCTATACAAATGTAAAAAATAGGAAAAGGAAAATTGATGTGATTGGTAGAGGAAAGATGAGTGGATGGGAGGGAGGGGAGGAGAGGAGGATGATTCAGATAGGTGTTGTATCCATATATATCCATATATAAACCACCCTTGTACAATGAGTTGATGTTAATAAAATAGATAAAAAGAAACAATATCTGTCAAGTAAATGGCTTGAACTCAGATTTTTTTTACCCTAAAGCATATGCTGTTCCATATAATACAGATATGTTGATCCTTCAGAGGACAGTGGGTCTCCTGTTTTTTTTATTTTTTTTTTTTTTTTCCCTAAAAGGTGAAATGTGTTATAAAGTCCCATCTACTAACCCACAGTTTGAACTGTCTATTTGAACTGTCCAAGCATCACCCATACTTTACAGTCTCTACTTAATGTCTGTTTTTGACTTACCAATTTCTGACGAAACTGCTACTGATGTTAATTTCTTGTCACTTCCCTGATCCTTCACTATTGACGATTTAATCATCACTGAAGGGCCTTGTCCTATGGAATCTTTGGGTTTTAGCCACTGCATCATGAAATGTTTCATAGAGTATCCTCTTAAGCTTTGAGAATTAAAGAAACCATGTCTGGTCATTCCGACCCATGCAATTTGCTTGCTGTCTGTTACATCCCTCCTTGGACCCAAGTAAACGAGAATGGTCCCTCAAGGCCAAGGGCGATAAAGTAACTTGGAAGGCATTGATTCCTACTGGCCAACAAGATCCATGGCCCCTAAATTCCTCTTCTGCTTCCCACTGATGTGGAGCATTACCAAAAAAAAAAAAATCAAGAAACAGCTCTGAGCAATCCAGAGCTCCAGCAATAAACATGCAAAACAAATTAATGACCTTGGATTCTATTATAAAAACAAGATTAACACCAGTCCAATGCTAATGTGCAGGACTTTTTAGAAAGACCCTCGGAAGCTGGATGATTTGAAACACTGTTTTCAATAGTTTTTTCTTTTTCTTTTTTTCTTTCTTTTTTTTTTATATTTTAAGTGCTAGAGCTCTCATGTCTCTGCAAGCAGGTTTTGGCTTTTTGCACTGTCCTAAGCAGTTTGAAATTGAATTAGAGCAGACTTTAGCAAGCAATCATAAAGAATATGCATTTACTAGTTTTAAAAGCTTCCTGGAAGATTTAAGAGGGCAGGAGTCTTTCAGTCACAAACCATTAACCCTATTTATCATCCACTGAACACATCTAAGTGTGAAACCTTTTTCAATCTCAGCTAATGTGCCTAGAAATGATATAGTATATCATACTTAATTTCCAAACTGCATTATGTAGTTGTGTTTTGTGTTTGTATACCCAGAATTGGCAGATCTCACCAATTCAGGATCTTACTCCTACATAGCCAGCCACCATAATTGGAACTTGAGTTTTCCATCCTTTAATAGAGCTGAAGTCAAGAGCTATGGGAGTTGATTCTTTATCTCTGGGTTGGTACATACAGCCTCCAGGAAAGGTGCTTTGAAAATAAGATGTTAGGAGTTTGGGTATGAGTAGAACTATGGATCTCAAGGTGTGGGAGGGAATAGTTATTTGGGCTATTTTCTCTTGATTTTTGTACAATGTTCATTAAACATCTATTAGGTCTTACTGGTGACATTCTTTCTATTGTGCAGAGCCCTGGTTATATTACTTAAATCTCCAAATCAAGTTGGAGCTTAACTCCTGCATATATGACATTTTCATCAACTAAATAATGTATATAAACACACACCTCTGCTATTTTATTTTTAACTTCATTCTCCAACTGCCCACTTATATTCAATGGCCTGTTTATCCTGTGATGTTATCAAATATGCTCAATAATTTTAGTAATTTTTGAATGTTTTACAATATTTTCTAAGTGAAATAAACATGCTGTATCTTTCTAATCTTTACAACTTTTCTTGGGTTATTACATTGGCATTCTGAATAAAATGGGAAGTGGTCATCAGTGAGTTTTCCTAGTCTAAGGGAAGGCAGAGTATTTATTGTTCCTCCATATTAAATGGAGAAAATTCCTTTTCATTCTTAATTTGCTAAGAATATTATCATGAGTGTCTAATAGAATGTTTCTCTGTTTCTACTGAGAGAACAATATGCTCTTCTCTTCTTTTTTAATGTAGAACAATGGCCATAGATAAATTGTGAAATATTGGGTGACTTTCAAATATTGAAATTCTTTTACTATAAAAGCCCTACTAGATTGATAATGACATTTTATCTTTTAACACACTATCATACTTTTAATTATATTTAATTATATACTTTTTAGTTACATACTTTTTTAATTACATACTTTTAATTATATTTTTAATGAGGGGAAAGTTTTTGATTGAAAAATGTTGAAATATTTTTCTCTCTTAAAAAGGGTAAGATTCCTATTATTTCTTTTTTACCAGTTAGATAAAAGTCACTAATAACATTATATTGCATTATTATGTAGTTATATCAATGGGAACATTTTGATTTGAGATTCTATTTATTTTCTAAATACAATATTTAGACTTTCTATTTTATCTTTATGGGTTCTAGCAGCAATTCCAAGTAAATATTTTTTTATCCCATCTCTATAATTGAATTTACCTGCTATGCAGTTATTCATAATATATTTGTTATCTTTTATGGCTCTAACAGTTATAGCTCATTCTTACATCTCATCTTGGAAGTTCTTATTTTTCCCCTCTTTTTCTTCCTGCTCTAACTTGTCTGAGCTTATCAATTTCATTAATCTTTTCAAAGCACCAAGTTTTGTCTCTGTTGATTTTGATTGTTTACTTTCCATCTATTGGTTTTAGCTTTTATCTTTATTTTCTTTTATCTTATTACTTTGATTTGAATTTCCTTTTCTTTATTAACTCCCTAACACATATCTCACATTATTAATTCTAAACAGATTTTCTTTCTTAAAATATGTATTTTTATCTATAAATATAGCTCAAGGAACAGATTTAGTTGCATTACAAAAATTGTAAAAAGTTATGTTTGCATTATCATTTAGTTTGAAAATGTTCTTAAGTTCCCAAGTGATTTCTACACTAATCCCTGAATTATTTAGAATTGTCTTATAATTCCTATTTAAGCATTTTACAAGTATTTTATTGCTGTTAATTTTTTACTTAACTGCACTCTAGATAAAAAGAATATAGTCTGTATGATTTAAATGTCTTTGGCTATGTTGAGACTTCTGTTGGCTGTTTAAGTAATTTTGGGGGTCACAATTCTATGTGTGGCCCACGGGATTGATTTTACTATGCTCCCAAAGTTTGATATTCTTTTGTACTCTCTTGTCATCTAATTTATCTAACCATCTGTTTCACATCTATTTTCATAATCTATTTCACTAATTGTGATCTATTCTTTTCCATTGTTTCCTTTGGTCTTCTAAATTTTAAAGCTCTTATTTTATTTTATTTTATTTTTGTCAGTCGTGGGGCTTGAACTCTGGGCCTGGGCACTGTCTCAGAGCTCTTCAGCTCAAGGCTAGCGCTCTACCACTTGAGCCACAGTGCCACTTCCGGTTTTCTGGTGGTTTATTGAAGATAAGAGTCTCACAGATTTTCCTGCCCAAGCTGGCTTTGAACTGTGATCCTCAGAAGGCATGAGCTACCAGTGCGCGCCTTAAAGCTCTTTTAAAATTATACAAATTATTTATTTATTTATACATTATTTATTTATTTATTTTTGGTGCCAGGATGAGGCCCTCACACTGTCACTATGCTCTCTTGCTTATGGCTAGCACTCTACCACTTAAGCTAGGCCTTCGTCCAGAATTTTCTGGTTAATTGAAACTGGAGTCTCACAGCCTTTTCTGTGAGACCTGGCTCTTTAGAGTTTTCTGTGAGATCTAGTACTTCAGATCTCAGTTTTTTGACTAGCTAGGATTTATAGGAATGAGTCACAGATACATAGTATAAAAACTATTATTTCTTCTCATTGAATTAACTTCTTTCTCATTATGAAATTGTCATCTTTATTCTTTTCAATGTCAATATTGTCACTGGCATCTCTCAATCATCAATATTTATTTTTAAACTCCTTAAAACCATCTATACATTTTTTAAAGTATCTCTCTTTATATGCTTAGGCCTAGCTATTTTACAGTCTGACAATATTTAACTTTAATTGGAGTACTTAGTTTATCACTCTCAATGTAATATTGACATAGCTTGATTTAATTCTAACAATTTTCTCCAGTTTTTCTTTCTATGCCATATGTTGACCCTATTTTTCATCTTTGACTGCTATTTTGCATTAATTTTGCATTCAATTTTGCTTTCTGCTTTGACTAAGCTGTATGTCTTTTTTGTTATTTCCAAGTAACCCTTGACATTCTTAACTTGTCACACACAGTCCACGAAGAATGACTACTATTCCAATTCACAGCTCACTCCTTTCTGTTTGTCTCTATAGTTGAGAGTAAAAAAATACTAACAATCATGATTCCACTTCACCCACTGACCAGCCCCTGTGCTAGTGTTTTCATGTATTTTACTTCTACTTCAAGTATAAGTCATATTTTCCAGTGATGTTACTGCTTTAGTTGCTGCCTATTTTTTGTTCTTTTGGCAATACTGGGGTTTTGAACTTGGGGCCTTTCTTCTTTTCAGTCATGGGGCTTGAACTCAGGAACTGAGCTCTGTCTCTGAGCTTTTTTGCTCAAGGCCAGTGCTCTACCACTTTGAATTACTTACCATTTTTAGATGGTTAATTGTAGGTAAAAGTCTCACATGTTTTCCTTTCTGGGCTGGCTTCAAATTGCTATCCTCACATCTCAGACTCCAGAGTAGCTAGAATTACCCCCATGAGTCTCCAGTGTCTGGGTAGGTTCTCATTTTTGCTCATCATACTCCTAATAACAGACCCTGTCTTTGAAGATGTATCTTCATGCTTATTTGCACGTCTGGAATTTTAATATATAGTACATAACACATATTTTTAATATATCTATTGGGTATTATGGTAATCGAGTTTTTAAAGGTTGGATTACTTTGTCTACCTTTAAGGAGTATTGATTTGGTATTACTTTTAGTTTCTAGAAGGCAGAGATTTAAAGTTAGGCAACCCTTTATAATCTTGTTGAGGTTTGGTTGCAGATTACACTAGATTGTTATGTCTTAATGAAGAGGTATACCCTTCCTTATGTCCTAGATGGAAGACAGATATTCACAGAATTTCATTATTCCAGCTATAGGAGAATATAACAGGTACTTAGAAACTAAACTTTGTTGAAGCCAGGTGCAGTTGCTCATATCACTTAACTACTTGGGAGTCTGAGCTTGAGAGGATTGAAGTCTGAGGTTAGTCCCAGCAGAAAGCTCACTTCATCTCATCAGGGAAATAACTTGGGTGTGATGGTTTGTGCCTGTCATTCCAGTTATGAGATCACAGTTTAGACTAGCCAGGCAAAACAAGAGATCCTATCTCAAAAATAACCAGAAAGCTGGATGCTGGAGGGCTCATGCCTGTAATATCTATTGTGGAGACTCAGACTAGAGGATGGAGGTTTAATGCTAGCCCAGTCAGAAAAGTCTGTGAGCCTGGATTGGAGATGCGGTTCAAATGGTATGGCAAGAAAACAAATTGAGAGTTCCAGACCCTGAGTTCAAGCTCTGGTCTGAACACACTCACACACACACACACACACACACACACACACACACACACACACACACACACACACACACACAAATAACCCTGAGTTCAAACCCCAGTTACACCAAAAAAAAAAAAAGTTTAGTCAAACAAAAAAGAGTGAAAAAAAAACACTTCGACTGAAAAGCACTGACTTCTCCTTTAATCTACAAATTTTAGAAGGGAAAGTAAAAGCAGGACAAACACCTGGTGTCTAATACGTATCTGTCCATCACTCCATCTGGAGCCTCTCCCGTAGTCACCTTTTGCAACCAGAACTTATCTATGGTTTCTTAGCTCTCTGTTGCTTCAGCAACAGAAAACAAAGAATCAGGTGACTTGGCCCAGTGAGAGGGCCAAGGCAAGTGCATCTTGGGTTCTTTGCTCACAGGTTCGCCAGCCTTTTCCATTGTCAATGCATGGAAACTTAATTGTTTTGTTGTGCTGAAGTTTCCAGCTGGAGATTAACCTCCAAGAACCAATTACTACATAGTTGGAAACTCCGTACATTTTTTTTTTCTTTGCTTGATAGGAATCACACAGTGTAAGGTGTTCTGTTTTCTTTCTGGAACTCCGCATTTGTAAGGCACCAGGTACTTGTAGCATTATTAGAAACAGTGAGTGCAACTGTGTATGAAGTCACATGTTTTATGCCTCACAACTGACAACAATAATAAAAAAATAAACCTGGAGGAAAGACTAAATTGTCTTTTTTATTTTTCCTATGGAAAATACTATTAGAAACTCACTGCCAAAAGAAGAGGTGATCAAGAAGTATCAGACTAAAATACATATGGAGAAAAGATTTTTATAGAGGTATTTTCAGCAGTTAATAAAAACATTTTGCTTTTTTCCTAGAATTTGTCAATTTTTTCTTGTTTCTTAACCTTGAAGAAGCTGTTTCATTTCCCTTAATGAGAACACATATACATTTCATGCCTCACAAAGCTTAGATCCAAGAAGTCTGAAATATCCTATAACTATACTTAAGTAAATTGTCAAAATCAACAAAAGAATAGAATTTGAAAGAGATAGCATGTTAAAAGTTGAGTGCTAAGAAGGAGGAAGAGAGTGAAGAATAATTAGTGAGAAACGAGATCAATCTATTCTGTATTATGTTAAGTCCTTCAGTTTGGAGGTGGTACATAATTGGAGAAAAACAAAGGAGTGGGTAACAATGTTCAACAAGAAATGTACTCATTACCTTACTTATGTAAGTGTAACCCCTCTGTACAGCACCTTTACAACAAAATAAAATATAATTAAAAAAGAAAAAGTAAAAAGAAAAAAAAGAGTTCAACCTGAATTACCCATGTTTTAATGGTACAAAAGGAGAAATCTGCTAAAAGGGATAAATAGCAAATATCTAAAGTTCAAATTCCAATAGTAGTAGTTTACACACACACACACACACATCACACACACACACACACACACACACACACAGGCACAAAAATTTCTCACCTCTAAATATAAACAGAATATATATTTGAGGAGAAACAAAACAGAAGTTCAGATCCCCAATAGCCAAAATAATTTCCTCAAATCCAACTACTTCTTTGGAGAAGAGGTGGGGGTGGGGCAGAGCAACAAGGCTTCCATTGTCTGTGAGACTCAATTAAGACAACAGCTGTGCTCCAAAATAAACAAGGAATAGGCTATTTTGCATTAGAATGCAATAGAGGAACATTACTAGGGAAGTGGCTCTAATCAGAGACACAGAAAAATTACCATTCTCTTTCCTTTTGCAGTGACTTTCACATCCTGAGAACCGTGGCCCCTACTCCCAGAGAATTTTCTGTCACTTGGCTGTGATGACTGATTCTTTTTCTTTCTTTCTTTTTTTTTTTAAGAGCTCTTCTTTGTGGGGAAGGTTCTTGTTTCTTTTTTTGGCAATCTATAGCCCTTATGCTTGTGATGTATTGGAGAATAGAGGGAAAATTGGAGCCAGATTCTAAAAATGATAGTTGGCAACTTAGGTGTTTATGAATAGAGCACTTCTGGGCATTTCAAATAGAAATGAAAATGACACTATATGATATGTTCAGGCCCAAAGTGAAGTGGTACACTGAGATCCAGAAGTCCCTGGTTCCGTTCCTGATTCTACTAGTAACTCATTTTATACTCCGTCCTTTGTCTCTATTATTACAATCGCTTTAATGAAAATTGTCCATTTCTCTCAATGTTTCAACTTTCTGATGAAAAACATCAGGTTTCTTAGCATCTCAAAATAGAGCTGTCTCTATTCCCTGGAGGAAAAATAAGTACAAGGAATAGCCACAAAACATTTACAATGTCAAGGTGCTAATGCTTGGATTTAAATGCCCTGCCTACTTGAGTTTCTGCTTGTTGTGTAGGAACTATAGGATACTTACTAAATCTAACCCAGGGAGAAGTTCCACTTAGCAATTTTATCCCAGTCCATCAAGTACATTGGTGGTGTATATGGTAAAAATCCCTATTCAAATAAAAGACAGGCTTTCAGTGGGTCTCTGTCAAAGCCTCACAACTGGACAAATAGATATTCAATGTATAATGTGTAAGGATATGCAATGATGATTTTATTCAATGTTTTAAAAAAGGAAACAATTAGCTTCCTAAATACAGCGTAAAATGAAATCGGACTTTGTTTAAAAATCCAACTTATATTGACCACAAAACAGACCTACACATTTGAGAAACTAATTCATTTATTTATATTCATGTATGTTTATAAGTTTTGGACACAGGGCCTTATATGGGCTAAACAAGCATTCTCAGGCTTGAGCCATATCCCAGCCCAGGAAATTCTCTGGGCCTGAGCGCTGTCCCTCAGCTCTTTAGCTCAAGGCTAGTGCTATCCCACTTGAGCCATTTCTGGTTTTCTGAGTGGTTTATTGCAGATTAAAGTCTCACAGACTTTCCTGCCCAGGCTGGCTTTGAACTGTAATCCTCAGATCTCAGCCTCCAGAGTAGCTAGGATTACAGGTGTGGGTGACCAGCACCTGGCTGGAAATTTATGTTTTTAATTCACTACATATTGATTTTAATATTTATGATGTACATACTTAGCAGGAAATTTTATAAAATTCAATTCATGATTTTGGAACCGCTTAACTTTCCATTGTCTTCAGCAGATTTGCTATTCTACATCCAGTAAAACTCCCCACAAGCCCTTGCCTCATGTCTGAGCTAGCCCATTCACATCATGACCCTCAATCACAGGTGCGGCTTCCTCGCTCTACCACAACCCTCTAATGAAAATTCCCATTCATCATCCCCACTTCTCCTTTGCTCCTGGCTATCCTGTGTCACATGCTCAATTGGTTACCTTCTTACTGGCTATAAACTTCAGTTCCTGTCTCACAACCCTTTTCCCACTGCAAGACCTGCAATAAATCTGAGCATTTCATGGCTCAACTGGATTCCCTTTGCAATAACCTGTTCATTTCCTTGACCACCACTTCCAGTGGCCATTCCATTTTCAGTGCTGGACCTGGGTCCATGGATGGACCCTCTTTACTGCATTTTTAATATAATTTCTTTTTCTTACAACCCATTAAAATCCCAATAATCCTTTTTTTTTTAAAACTCAGGACCTCAAGCTCTCACTTGGCTTTTTTACTGAAGGCTGACTACCACTTGAACCCCACCTCTACTTCCATCATTTTACTGGTTAATTGAAGGCAAGAGTCTCTCAGATTTGTGTGTCCAGGCTGGCTTCTAAATGTGATCCTCAGATCTCAGCCTTTTGAGTAGCTAGGATTACAGGAATGAGCCACCAGTGTAAAGCTTCCCATTTACTTTTAAACACGATCAAACGCCTCCCCTTCAGAGAACAAAAACTTAACAATACCTTCTCTCCTGCTATTCATCTAATACTTTGTTTTCTATTCCTGCTCACAATCAAACTTCACAAGAGTGACATGTACTCACTGGGCACATTCACTGCAATGTAGTTGCTTCCCATAATTCCTCAGGTCACTACATCTAGGGACTGCTCCTCACTCCTCATTTACTTGATGCTGCTGGCTTGATGCTGCTCCATTTGCAACACACCTTCCCTGATTTTGCTTCTAAGACATCTCGTGGTCCTGCTTCTCCTCCTACTCACTGCCCAGCCCCCTTTGTTTCCTTGAATTTGGAAGGTCCTCAGTCCTGTCCAAGAGCTTCTTTACTCACTTGGCATTGTCACAGGCAAAATCTTAGCTGTGCCTTCAGTTTTAATTACTACCATTGCAACGCACCCACAAACCTTTGTCTCTAGTCTAGACTTCCCTCTGCAGTCTATGTCCCTACCTACCTGCCATCTTCATTTTGATGTCTCAGCACCACTTCATTCTGAAAATGCTAACCAGGTGTCTTCAACACCAAATGCATGATCTTCCTGCACCATTTCCTCCCAACCTCATAAATGAATATGAGAAACTGGTCCAGTGTTGGAGTTTGGTCAGCCTCTGAAGTTGATTCTTACAGCCTCCTTCTTTACTCTGTATACATTTCCAAATCTTTCTTGTGTGTCCATAGATACTAATTTCACCTTCATGCAACCTGTCAGTATCTTTTTCCTGAGTAACTCCATTGCAATAGTCTCTTAGCTAGGTCATCTTCACAAACGCTCGTTTCCTTTCCACCAGTTACCTGAGTTATCTATTCTAAAGTAACATAATCTACACTGGCCACCAAATATTAGAAGCAATTAATGATTATGCATTACACTGCGAATAGAGACCAAACTCCTTCTTCCTTTAGCAGCCTAAAAGTGCTTCCTCCTACCAAAAACATCTCTGGCCTTCTTGACACCTTTTTGCCCCTTGCAGGTTGTACAGTAGAGTTCAGACGACTCTAAGTTAAAAAAGAATTTCACACAGATAAACCAGTAAGCAGCAGCTAGAGAATTCAGGAGCCCGATGCCATAAAATAGAAAGATGCTGCTGGCAAAAAAATCTCCAACGGAAAAAAGCTTCTGTCTCTTTCAAGTGCCACCACCCTTCCTCAACAAGAACAATCATTTGTAATTTCCAGCTTCAGCAGACTGTTTTATTCATGCCTGGCAAATACAGTCTTTTTATCCATTCACAGTGCAGCTCAGAACAGTGGGTGAAAACAGAATGAAGAGATCGTATTGCCTTCACAAAAGTGACAGCAAATATTAAATAGTGTTTGGTGCTCACCATTTCAATAAGCTCATTAGAGGTCCCTCGTCTAACCTCTATAGAATTATGAAGCTGTAATAGAAACATTTACCAAAAGCACTAAACTATTTTTCAGAATGATTTGGTGTCCCCAATCCTGAAGAGAATCATTTTGGAACACATTTCCACAGATCACCTTAATTTAACTTGAACTAAATTCATTTATGAGAGCTGCTGGGCTGTACAGCTCAACTTATTTCGGCCCGGAATTTGCCTACAATGGATACTGCTTGAGCTGTATGGATCATTGAGCAGAGAAGAACACGTCTGCCCTTCCTTGTCCTTCTCAATAATCAGAGGGAACTTGTATCTTGTTATGTGTTTCCATAATAAGGATCTCAGAAATGGCCATTGCATACAGCCTGGGAAGGAACCATAAAAAGTGGACTTTCCAGAGCTCTGGGGCTATGGTGCTTTCAGAAAAGTGCTGTGGAGTCTCTGGCCAATGGAATAGAAACAAATGCAGAGACACTGTGAGTCGAGACAACACATTCTGAGGGCACTGGATTTTTCAACCCATACCTTCAAATCTAGCTTTTCCAGGGGTCTTTAGCTCCAGGAAACTTTGTCCTTGAAAATATGAAATGCTTCTTGGGTGTCTTTCCTAAGGTCTTTTCTCATTCTATGTACTCTCTTCTTATTTCCATAACTTGCTGTTTGAATCTGAAAGCATAAATCTAGGTCATCTCTCAGTCCTAGGCTACAGACCAATCTATCTACCTATTGAACTAAAGAATTTGGGTGGCCCATATGCAGTTCACACCTGGTATGTCCTAATGTGAATGTTCTTCCTATATCTGCCCCTCTTTCTAGATTCTCTTTATCTGTAAAAAGTGTTAACTATCTACTAAGTAACTCCAGCTAAAAAATAGACATGTTAGTCATCTACTGCCATAATGGTGATGTATAACACTGCCTCAAAGTTTATTACCTTCTAATAGCCTTTATTCCCACATCTCTAGGTCTGATCTGACCTTTTGGCTGACTGGGAGTGTGACTGCATAGTTCTATTTCATGCCAAAGATCAACTACCACATCTATAGTTAGGAGTTAACTTCAGGTCTGCTACCAAGGTCTATATTCTGAGGCTCAGGCTGAAAAGGAAAATGACCACCCTGAGCTTTTTAGTTTCAGTAATCAAATTATTTTACTACAATACAAGAGCCAAGTAAAACTGCACAGGCACCAAGGGCTTCTGCTCATATGTAACCCTGAAAATATCCCATTGAACAAAATGAATCACATAGCCAAATCCAGTACTAGTAAGGGATTAGAATAAAAGTCATATCTACAGTTAATTTTATCTGTCCTATTGATTCTCATTATTAATTTATACTTTCCCTTTAGCCATACTATAGCACAATTCTACACTATTATTTCTAATCAATTAGTAAGACCTATTGATAGCTCTTTCTACAAACCTCTAGAATCTATACTGTAGCCCGCTATCATCCCATGTAGTTTCCTGATGGCCTCTCTGACTCCAGGCCTGCCAACTATTTCATCTCTATCTCTTCACTGAGGCTGAAGACGCCATTCTAAGCATCCATCTCTCCATTTATTCCCACTTTGCAAACACATGTATTTTTTAACTCCAACTACGTGTCAGGCATTATTTTAGGACCTGGAGAAATAATAGACAAATATGTTTGCACCTATGGGGTTGTGGTATGGAATGGTAAAATAATGACTTTCATGATGGCAAATACTATGGGAAAAAGAAAAACAGTAGGAGGAGAACAGGCAGAGAATGTTAGGGAGGAAAATAGATCTTAAAAACGTGTGAACATCTGACTGAGAAGCTGATATTTTGGCAAAGGACTAACAGTATTGAAGATGAGGCTCTGAGGAAAAAAGACTAAAAGAACATGATTGCGGGGCTGGGAAGGTGGCTCAGTGGTAGAGCGCTTGCCTTGCATGCCTGAGGCCCTGAGTTCGATTCCTCAGCACCACATAAGCAAAAAGAAAAAAGCCAGAAGTGGTGCTGTGGCTCAAAGTAGTAGAGCGCTAGCCTTGAGCTGAAGAGCTGAGGGACAGCACCCAGTCCCAGTTCAGGCCCCATGACCGGACCCCCCCCCCCCCCCCCCCCGCAAAAAAAAGAAAGAACATGAATGCATGGTGACAAATGGCTTCCACACATTGGATAAGAGTGGGGTTATTTATTATGAGATCAGAGAGAGTTCTGTGGGGGATATAGAAAGCAACAAAGAAACGATCTAGACTCACACCAGCCTTGCCAGGTCTGGTCCTGGACAGTGATCCTTTTTAATTTAATTTAATTTACCTTTAATTCTCCAGCAGAGGTCTTACTCTGCTCAAGCCATTTCAAATAGCTTTCAGTTCCATAAGCCTACGTTATTCTGTCTCAATTTAGGAACATTGATGTTTCATTTCCTTAATCTAGAATACCAATTGCCCACCTTCCTTTTGGATATGTTTTGCCTGATTAATTTTTCCTTTTTTCCTCTGGTAAACCATCCATGACCTTAAAGACAATGTTTGGTTTTCCTCCAAAATGATGCTAAAGCACCCCCACTTGCTAAGTCTCAATCGTACTGTGCAATAAGCACTTCATTGTCTAGTTTTTCTCCGTAGACACTGTCTTTCTTACTAGTGTATGTGTTCTTATCTTTAGTAGTACATACCACACCATGTGTTGTGTTCAAATGTGTCATAGGAGAAGTTTAAAGATTATTATAGGTAATATTAGCATTAATAAAATGGCACAGAGTTAGTTCCAAATCACTCGAATTTGTAAACCACATACTTTCTCCAAAATCTAGATTTTCCTCTTTTTCTATTACTCTTTTTCCTGTGTGTTACCTAACTGTCTCTCACAGAATCAGTCTACTTTGTTGGATAATCCCCACTTCATAGGCATAAAAGGTTTAAGAGTTGTGAATCTCTTTGTTACTTGCCTTTCTAAAAAGCCACTTAATTAAAATAAAGTCTTCAAAAATTAAAATATTTGCTTCTTTATGGTGAGATTTCAAGTACTGAGAAAGAAAAGGAATGGAGATATTTGGAGGAAGCAAGACCACTTTTAAAAGAGTTCAGATTATAGCAGTAACCACCTTCTCATAGTAAAAATCAAGCCCTAAAATGTTCCTGCTTTGCATTTTACAAAGGTATCACACACTCAATTTCCCTTGAATTTTATAATGGGAATAGTGAACCAATTCTGTAGCTGAGAAACCAAAGCCAATGAAACTAGGATCAAAAAGACAAGAAATAAGTAAAATGAAACCAAGACCCAAATTAGCTTTCAAATCTGATGCTTTGTCAAGAAAGCAAGAGAAAGCAAAAAGAGGGACAGAGAAAGAGACAATAGGAATGAGTATCTAAAACTTCTGGTAATTCAGTCACCATTCTACTTAGTGAGTTCACAGAAATAAGCTCTAAATAAACTGAACTGAAAGTTGTGAATCAGATCTGAAATCCTATAACTTAGTCTCATTGCTGCCTATTTCTCCCAGTGTGCACATGTGATGGTGCTGTGTGATTCTGGTGTTTCCTGTATTGTGATTTCTAAGCCTCAGTTCACCCTTTTAGGAAGTACTTTAACAGTGAGGAAGAGCACGAATTCTAGAGCTGGTTTACCTGCAGTTAAATCCTGGCTTCAAAATGTCATTTATGACCTCAGGTAAACGCTGAAACAAAGACACAGGATGACCCATTGCAACAACGATACCCACAGGACATTATATTAGAAATGAACTTTACAACTTCTGGGGGGGAAGAGGGAGGAACAGTATTGGGTGGGGGAAGGGAAGAGATAGTGGGACAACACAAAGGGAGGGGTAACAATGATTGACAAGTAATGTACTCATTGCCTTACTCATGTAACTGTAACCCTTCTGGTACAGCATCTTTACAATAATTTTTTTAAGTCACTTAAAAAGTGTCCCTCTTTACTTTTTGAAGATAAGAAAACTAGCTAGTTCATACATTCATACTGCCTGAAATAATCCCTTGTACACAATAAATATCTATGCAGTAAGGATCAGTTATTATTATTTCTTGCCCAGTTGAACAAATATAGCTACCTGGTCCAGTACTGAAGAAGAAACTTTACAAGTAGGGCATGCATTGATCCCAAACATAGCACACTACTCAGTATGGGCTATAACTACTGGATATGAGAAAGCTTCTGCTACAATTCAAAAGATACACATGGTTTTTATGTCATGCTTAGATGAAGAAACATCTTTAAAAAAATTCTACTTAATGGTTTTGTTTTTATGGGAAAGAACTCTTAGAATTGGAAGATAAACCAGGATTTGAGGTTAGCCCTCCTTATCAAAATATATTGACTGGCATCTAAATAATGAAAGAATTTATCATTGCATTTTTAAGAATTAAGACACCTTTTCTAAACCCATGCCACTTGATAGATACTTTAGGGCTCTCAGCAAAGTACAAATGACTCATTTAGAGAGACTAGAAAGTTTCCAAAGATGAATCCAGAATATAAAAGATCTAAACTCCAAGAACTCAAGAGTTAATTTAGGCTTCGCTTTCTGAGGAACAGAAGGTTCTTAATAAAGTTGCCTAGACAACAGCAGCTCAATCCCAGGGCAACCGCCCCTTTGATTTCTCACCATCCTGTATCAGCCCTCACCTAACCCATAAACAACTTGAAGGCCATTCAGGGCCCTTCGCAATGGCTGCTGGTAGCTGTTAGGAGGCCCCTGGGGCTGTAAACAGCAGGATCAACACACCTAATTCAGTCTGTCCAATGTGTAGGCAGGATGTAGGTCCCAATGCAGCAGCTAGTGCTTATGGGGAATCTCATATACAGGGGGAGCCACAGATCCAGTTCTCTCCCACATGGAAAAGGAAGGATTGTTTCTCTCCATGGCTGAAAGAGACTTGAACGGGCACAAAGTCTACTGATTTTTTTTTCACTTCTTTCTAAAAAATCTATTTCAATTTTTCCTTTTTCTCAAAACGTGCATGAATATGATTTTCTAATCAAGAATCAGTGACACACCCCTCATGGGAGATAATGGTATTTCAGAATGTGAAAACTCAGATCCTACATGTCTGTCCTTCACTGTATTCTATTATAATATAATAATATATTGTATATGATGCATTTTGTTATTGTTATATTCAATTGTTGGGTTAATCATTTAATGTCTTTTCCATTTGAGACTGCAAGTTACAAAATGTTGGTGACCTCATTTTATCTCACACATCAATATAACCTCCAGGCCTGGCCTGATATATCTTAAGATCGGAATGAATGAACTGCTATTTTAAAAATTAGAACAAGTTCCAAGCTATAGCCTTTTATAACTAATACTGTAATTTATTTTGAAAAAAATTCTCTCTTATGTACGGTGTCATTTCAACAAGCCCTTTTAGTTAGATAAAAGCCAATCATAGGGAAGAAGAAAACTAAAGTATATAAATGATAACCTTTGAGACTCAAAATGGAAGTATTCTGCCTGAAAAGGAGAGTAGGTATATCTTTCAGGGGGCATATGTTCATGCAAATTATATTGTAATATCAATAGGTAAGATAGGAGAGAGAGACAGAGAGAAAGAGAAAGAGAAAATAGAGAAATAGTGAGAAAAATATATGGAAACAGAGAAACAGCAAGAGTAATAGAGAAATAGGGAGAAAGGAAAAGTGAGGCAAAATAATTAATAGTGTTTATTGCTTAACTAATATTACATAATATAAATATACTATCCTAATACTTCAGCATATAATATTTCTTATATCAACCTACAAATCATCCCCAAGTTTATCAGCTTAAAACAATTAATCTTACAGTTTCTCTTGGTCAAGAACCTGGAGGTAGCCTCACTGAGTTATTCCAGCTCCAGGTCTCTTGTGAAGGGTACAATCCTGGGGCTCTGATCATACTAAGGCTTCCTGAGCTGGCCATAGCATCCACTCTCAAGTATTCAAAGTCATGTTCATCTAAACATAACAATCAGAACATAGTATATTACTATCACTTAATAATATTCCTTTATGTCCTGTTGAAACAAGTTATTTCCCAGACTCCCAGCCACTGATAATCACAGACATATTCTCTGCCCGGTCCTTATAGTTTTGCCTCTTCTATAAAGTCATATATACAAAATCATCCAGCATCACACAACCTCATCTGCCAAGCTTCTTTCATCATGCTTCTAGAGATACATCTATGTTGATACATGCATCATTAGCAACCTCCTTTTCATTCCTTGAGGGAAAAAAAAGTTGATACCAGACACACGTGGCTCATGCTAGCCATCCTAGCTATCAGGAGGCTTAGATCTGAGGACCAAGGTTTGAATCTGGCCAGTCAATGACATTCTTATCATTAACTGCCAAGAAAACAAAACTGGAGCTATGGATCCAGTAGTAGAGCACTAAAAAACTCAAGAACAGTGTTCTGGCCCTGAGTTTAAGCTTATGCATTCATGAAGGCAGATCTAACATTATAAGAAACTAGTCATTGTCTTTAATCATAGGACATAAGTTGGATTTGTTGGTTTCAGAAAAGTCTTCATGGTGGAAGTGCGTATTTTTCACACATCCCAAGTTGGTGGATGCCTGCACATGTAGCATTGCTTCCTTTATATGTCCTAGGCTTGGCATCTATCACCATCAGGAAGCAAGGTAACATCTACCACGAGGTTCAAGCAGTAGGACAATATTTACAAGAACATGTGGATCTAGACACTTCAATGGTACATGATGCATCACTCAACAATGTCTGTATTTCTCTATGAAGGGTTTGTCATATTGAACTGATAACCTAGAATCCTCCAGGTTGTTGGAGACATGTCATTTATTAGATACAGTAGAGCCAAGAGTTTAGCTTATGTATGAGTAATTCTTTAAAAGATATCTTCTTAATCACGTGGAGGAAAAAAATAATAGTCCCTTGATATAAATACACTTAGGCAGAAACTGCCTAAACTCAACAGGTAATTCAGGTTAAAGAATCTCATGTTCACTTGCATCACAAAAAGCAATTTGGGAGCAAGTTGTAAGTTACTGTCCTTTGTCTGAAGGAAGAATTCAACTGAAATATAGCAGGGGATGGGATGGCAGAGATGCCTAGTCTACTGTGGAACTGGGGGATGAAGCCTTAGGGACAGTGATGTAGTATAAAAGACTGTCCATGCGCATCTGGCAGAGTCAGGAAAAATCCTGGAGAATAGTTTAGCTTATACCTCCAAAACTGTCTCAATGACGTCATCTGGTCATCTGCTCTCTGTGTGTGTGTGTGTGTGTGTGTGTGTGTGTGTGTGTGTGTGTGTGTGTGTGTATGCATACATGCGTGCCTTAGTTACTTGTTGAAATGAGACTAGAAATGAGTTAGACGATCATTAAGTTCTATCATTCATACATACATACAAAGCAACATTCAAGCCACAGAGAGAAACTGTTATGCCAAGGAGTTGAACCTTTGCATACATTTGCCTGAGGCCTAAAATTTATATTCAACACCATGCTACTGGGTGATAAAGAGTCCTCACACCTCCTTTCTTTCTCTCCTTAGAAGAGCATTCCATTTATCTCCTTCAGTGATCATGATAGTCTCAATGTGGAAAGTGGAAGAAAAGTAGCCTCCTAGAGTACGTGTAGAATTCAACTTGCCTTCAGTTAGACTGAGAAAAATAAAGGTAATAAAAACATAAAGTTCACAGTTTAAGAAACCTATATTAAGTTTTTGGCTCACTTGAAAGAAAGGAAAGTTGGTTTGTTTGAAATACATGGGTCTTAAGTATGACCATCAATTTGTTCTTTTCTTAAGTGGATCTTTAATAATTTAACTATCCAGATTTAGAATTAGTTCTGCTTTCTGTATCTAGTTTTTAGTTCCAACTCAACCTCCAAATCAAAATTTTCTTATCTGTTTTTCAGAGGTATGATCAAGAAGGGAAGCTGAATCAGGCTATTACCCAATCAGAGAGAAAACATTATATCAATTCTTCTACCAGCAATAACAACTGGTTTTGAAATGTTCCATTGCTGTACAAGGAATCAGAAAAACTTACTCACATTTTTGGCTTTCACAAAAACATGACATTAGGATTTAAAATAAAAAGAAGAAGAAGAATGTCATTAGATAACTGACTTAAAATTTTCCCAGCTGAGGGTTTGTGTTGAATTTACAGCTACGAACAGCAACCCAGATTTGGTTTGATATTTCTTTTGTCTGCTGAAAAGTCTCAAACATACCCATATATTAGCCCTAGGAATTTAGTCAGCTCAGTGGCTCAGAAAATTTAGAATAGACGTGCCTCAAGTCCATGGAAAATAAAAATATCAATTAAATTTGTTTACCAGGCACTCAGGCTCTGGTCCACATTGATCTTTAACCCTTTCCAGCCCCTCTGAGACTTTGAGATTGATTTTTTTTTAAACTTCTTACTAAACACCCAGCGTTACTCTTCTAAAGGTGTTTTCTCTTATATCATTCCATCTTTTAAAATCATAACAAGGGTAAACACTTTTTACCATTCACTAGTCCTGCCATACATATTATCTTGTTTAATCTTTACAGCATCCTTCTACGGTATTATCATGCAGAAAATAAAACCTCAATGAGACCAAATTACTCAAAACTTTTTTATTTATTAACGAGAAAACTGGGACTCAAACTTGTATGTTCTTTTTTTTTATTTTTTGTGAACATACTGTACAGAGGGGTTACAATTACATGGGCAAGATAATGAGTACATTTCTTATCAAGCATTGCAGCCTCCTCCTTTGTTTACCCTTCACATCCCTTCCCAGCCTCCCCCCCCCTCCACCCAATCCTCCCCCACCCACCCCCACACCAAAGTTGTAAAGTTCGTTTTCGACATGACAACTTGTACTTCTCATTGTTGCAATGGGTCCACCTGTATCCTTAAACGACTTGTCAAACTTGTATGTTCTAACACCTAGAACATACTTTTTTTGACCCAATTATCTCTCATTGGCAAAGATAAGAGAATCAAAATACCTTAGAAATATGGGATGCAAATCAAAACATCAGAATGGGGGTAACAATGCTCAACAAGAAATGTACTCATTGCCTTTTTCATGTAACTGAAACTCCTCTGTACAGCATCGTTACAATTAAAAGAATCAAAAGGAAAGAAAAAGGGAAAAAATAACTGTGGAGATGTTTTCTCCATCTCTCTCATAATTTCCATCACTTCATAATTTCATTTCATGTCTTCTTTTTCCACAGTTTGTCCTCATTAGAAAAATCTAAAATTCTCCCATCAAAATTCTATAGGCACCTGATCTAATTAAGCTAATAATCCAAATCCTCATTTCTTTTTATCATTCATGTAGTGATCTTTGCACCAGGATACATAATGACTCACTGACTAGCTACTAGTGACCCAGTGTCCACTCTTGGTCCAGTCAGTGGAAGCCCCTGAGAAGTGATTTTCCTTGAAGAGGTTGTGCGTAGAATTGCTCACGAGAGGCACAGTGAAAACTGTCATGGGCTTTATAGACTGAAATGTTAGCATCCACTAGATAAAGACAGATCATTGACACTGCTGGGTCAGTCCCCTGAACTCACATGCGAACACAGCTAGCCAACTCTGGGAATGTTGCAGGCTGGTTGTATGTGTAAGTAGGTTAATGGATGACCCCTTGCCTTTGCTACCTTCTGTTATTTCTCACCCTAGAGCCCTTTAAATCATGCTCATATTTAAAGCATGTTCACTATATCTGTAATATATTGACATTTAAAAAATATATGAGCTAATTAAGCATAATACAGAAGAATTAATCCTGAAATACTTTTATGGATTTATCTGTTGCCATTGGGTACACTGTTGTTTTAAACTAATATGTTTGCATTGTCTGCCTGAAAGCTGTCTTTGATTCATTCTGCTCTTAGAAGTAAACCCTCTCTTACAGTCTAATGAATATCATAAATCTAAAAATGCTAATGGTTGGATCTTTGTCTTCAAAAGCTGTAATATTTTGAGAAATTAGAGCAAAACCTGTGATTCTGCTGAGTGAACTTTATCTTTCAAATGCTTTCTAGCTCACTTATTTATCTCTGAAATGAGATCATTCTCTTTTTAAAGTCTCTCCTTTTAAAAATGGTACTCCAGCATATCACATGATATCCAGGCAAGTAGGTGGGCTTATGTAAGTGCCACATGGCCAATGCAAACCCCCACATCTCTCTCCCCATCCTGTACCAGAAGTAACAAGTCACATTTCCTTCCATCCAGTCCTCCATGTTCCTTTTCTGTCTTTGTAGACCCCAAAATATGGGATCTGCCAAGATTCACTCATATTCCAGCCACCCAAAGCACATACGTGAATAGGCTCTGCACATGCACCACTTCCATGAAGTGATGTGGTGGTACTGGGTCCCATGGCTCTCCTTGGTAATGAGGGTTCAAACACTTCTGAAGAAGTGGCTTGTAATCCTGTCATTTGTACATTGCAATCCCAGAAAACAATTATCTCTAGTAAAATAAATAAATAAAACAAAAACCAAAGAATTTCTTTCCCACCTCTCCCACTGTAAATGAAGGCCTTATTTTTCTAATTAAGGTTTGTCTTGGGCTGGTTTCTCAAAATCAGACCCCACTCTAGAGATGCATATGAAATAAGGAGGCACTCTGCAGGTATAAATAAGATGGCTCTTCCAAGAGAACTTTAGGCATGAGTTGTTAAAAGAGTTGCTAGCAAGAGAGAAATGAATGACTCATATAAAAACAGTGGGAAGATTCCAGGACGTCGGAACACAGAAGAAATTTTGCCCAACCTAGGTCTTGATATTGTTAAATCCTGAGACATGACTGTCCCTCGTTTTACTTTATTCCTCAGAGATATTCTTGTAACATCTTGACACAGTTTCTTCCTTTGATTCTGACACTAGCCTTTCTCCACTGACTTCTCATCTTTTCTTAGCAGCTCTTCTCTGCATCATCAAACTCACTTTTGACAAAAGTGATGGAATTCTTCAGCCCTTGTTTGGGCACACTTACTTCTCCATACATTTTATCTATCTGGGCTCTTCTCATGGGTTCAATGACTACTCACAAGCTCTAATTATTACCCATAAGGTATCACCAATCATCACTATCTCCAAATGACACCTCACCCTTTTTTTTTCCAGATACGAGATTTATACAACTGCCTTCTCTATTATTCTAGCAACATAAACCAAACCAGCCTAGAAACCACAATCCTCCCTTGAGAACTACAAGGGAGGATTGTGTGTACCCTGCCACTACCAGTCATCAGTCCACGCAAGCATGAACCAATGTTATTTCCAAACATTCACAAGTTCTGCTGCTTTGTCCCTTTGAAACTTTAAAATGGCTTTGCCTACATCTATAGCACTAACCCCTCCCCATCCACAGAGTTATCTACCCTCGTAATACAATTGAACAGCCTATTAACTGCCCCCTGCTTCCTCTCAACAGCCAAGTATGTCTTTCTACGTAGATCTTAGGACATCAGGCACGATGCTTAAGCAGCTTGTTCGGATTTTTATATACTCTAAATTTTAGAACAATTTTACATTTACAGAACATGGCAAAGATAAGGCAACGTTCCCACAAACTCTTCACCCAAATTAGTATGTTACCTCGGTGAGCCTACAGCGATCAATACACTAGTAAAGTTCATTGTTTAATCACATTTCCTTTGCTTTTACCAACGAATTTGAGCACAAATGGCAACAGATACTCCTTACAAGCAACATATTAACAACAAATTTTCAAATTTTTTTTTTAGTGTTCCTCTGTGCTTTCAGACCTCAATTTTCCTCCCTGTACCTACAGCCTACTTACTCTGAGGAAGAATGTGAGCTCACTGGAGTTTCAGCTTCTTCAGCTGTGAATGGAGGTTAGAGAGAGTGTCTTCCAAAGGAGTTTTAGGGAGGCCTGCGTGCACAGCGTTCAGTCCCATGCCTCAAGCACAGCAATTGTGAAAATTTGTTAGTTGTTCACATTATTGCTGTTAATTGCTTCCTTGGGAAATAAAGGTGTTAAATGAATCTAGGAAAGGAGGATGGGAAGCTGAAGAACTGCTCTCGTGAACTCAAGCCTATTTGTTGTTCAGTGCATTAGTCTTTGTCTAGGTATCTTTTTCCATGCTTGGTTTGGTTTATGTGGGTTGTTCAAAAGCGCTCCCACAACCCTCTGTGGCTCAGTCATTGTGGTTGCGGTTTGACTCTGGCCCTTCATTTCAGGAGTGATTCTCCACACCTTTCATCCTGAGAAAAGCTGGAAACATATACAGCTAGGCCTGTCTCTTCCAGACTGGTTTTCCAACTCATTCCAGCTTGTTCTTTGCTAACAGCTGCTTCCAAAGCCATGCACAGAGGCCCTGTTCTGCTCTCTTCTCCATGTGGAGTGTTGAGGCAGTAAATACCAGATGCCATCCTCATCGACTTCTTGCTTTTCTTTCCTCCAAATATGAGCTAGAACTATGCATCTCAAATACTCTTAATAACTATCCACCCTGGTCTCTCAGCCCCTCTACGTGATGTTTGTCGTGGTGAGAATGTCAAATTATTATGTTATTTGCCAAAAAGCAAACATCATTCCCTAGGTACTAAAGGCAAACAGGGAATGACGTTCATCACACATAATAAAGATTATGGAAGAAAAATTGAAAGAAGAAAGAAAAAAATCAAGGGAAATCCAGGCATAATACATGGCTTTCAACATTTTTTTTCTTTTTGCACAAACATACTCAATGGTTAGGGGGCTTACCCTTTGCTTATTTAGATAAATCTCCACTCGGCCACCTCCCCTCCATATTTCAATCACTGTCAAATGTAACTAACCAAATGCTGGGACTAGACCAGTACATGGTAGCAGGTTATCAGGCTTAAAAAGGATATAGCACACAAATGTGGATATTTTCAATAATGACTTTTGCAATAGTTTTTTTTCTTACTCATATGAACTAGATGAAATATCTCTGTGCCCTATCAGAATTCAGCTCGTTTTAAGTCTATCACTGGTTCCTCAGGCAAGTTATTTAACTAGGTTGACCTTGATTTCTGAGTTTCAGCTTTAAAATTCCAGTTTTCTGAACAGACTTTTTCTTCTCAAGGCCTTGACTGAAAGCTACTTATATCCAAATGCATAGTGAGCCTTCCCTCTCCCCAAACCACTGACCTAGGACAGAGCATCTTCAGAAATGTAGGTTGCTGTGCCTGTCTTAAAATTATCTTTATACCTTCCATATTGGCTTCTTTCTTTCATTTCATGCTCTTTTAGCATCTACAACAGAATCCATCCCACATAGGAATTCTCGTTTGTAATGCCAAAGCAACAGAAGTGAACACAAAGTTTGAGCTCTCTCTGCCAGGCATAGTATTACATTAATTCTCCTAATCCTATGATGTAAGTGTGGCTATTATCTTCCCTTTTGGGTGAGACACACACACACACCTTCCTACTTACATGCTTACACACTTGCTTTAGTCATGAGTTCCTAGTAGGCCTAGGTTGACCTACATATAGTCCTATGTTCTAGACCTTTCCTTAATTGCTCCCTTCCCTTTATATCTGGACTAATACATAGTGGGTTTTATCCCTCACTGAGAAATAAACCAATCAAATGGATTAATTCTAGCTACGGTATCAATTACTTATTATAAAAAATTAAGTCACTACTCCTAGGCAGTCTACATTTAATAATTCCTTCTACACAAGTTCCCTGCACTATAAATATGGAATATATTTGGCAATCAAGGGAGCCTTTTAACTATCTTCAAACCTCCATAATATGCAGCTCATCTATTCCCCAAATCCAAGGAATATTAGTATTTGCAAGAATCTTATTCTTCTCAATCTTGTACTTCCCAACCTAGAAATCACAAAAGTTTATTGCTCTGCTCTGAGTCATCTTGTATAGTTTCACCTAGTTTATATTTCTGCATAAATTTTGCAGCTATTTTAATGTGCCTTTTCTGCACATTTTCCTTTACAGTTTCCCCCCTCCTCCTTCTGGTTAGATAACTAACCCATGCACTCAAATGTGGATATGTAAAATAGAAATTGAAAAGGGTTTTGTTCTTCCTGACTCTGCAGTAGGATATAAAAACATAACATTGACCTAACTCTGGTATAAACCCAACCAAAAGAGAAAGTACATTAAAAAAAATGCCCCTCACAAGAAACTTATGACCTCATTAGTGCTATGTTGTTCAGATCTATTGCAGAAAACAGGACTGCTTGGGATATCAATAGTTAAAACTGTAGACCCTCAGAGAGAGAATGAGAGTAAGAATGCCAGTAAAAGGAGAGGAATGAGAATGAGAGATGTTGGACAATAAAGCTCCACTGTAGTCAGCCTATTCTTCCACTTTGTAAAGTACATGTGGGCCATGGCCTTAGCATCCTTCTCTTCTCCATCTCCAACACGATCCTCTTCCTCCACAGTGATGTGACAGTTCTCTCACTTTCCATGTACTTTTTGTATTTAACTTAGAATTTACTTGTGTACTTTTTATTTCTATCTTTCTTTCTTTCTCTTACTCTCTATCATTCCTTCTTACTCTCTCTTTTTCTTTTTTGGCAGTACTAGGGTTTGAATTTATGGCCTTACTCTACCACTGGATATTTGATCCACATACCCAGATCCAGATTTATTTATTTATTTGTTCTTTCCTAGGATTCATTATTTGTATAAGTGGGTTTCATTATGATGTGACATTTTCACACATGTTCATAATATATCCTGTTTAACTGATCAACCTTACCCCTTCTATCATTCTCCCTTATCCCAACCTCCCTTCTTAAAAATCAATTTCCACAAATCCTATTGTTCTATTTTTATACATGCTAATAAATTATTTGGACCATATTCAACTTCATTCACCCTCTTCCTTAGGCTTCCTCCAGTCACACTTGCGCTCACTCATTCCCATCAGAGCCTGACTTACTTTACTGTCACACCAGAGAAGGAAGACTTTATCTTGTGTTCCCCTGAACCACAAGCACCTAGAATAGTGCCAGGTTCACATTCACATTCAGTATTTACCAAAGAAGCCGACAAGTTTCCCTGAAACCATGACTACATAAACAACACTTAATTTAGTGTTTCTCTATTCTGTTGGTAACAGATGTGAACTCAAGATACAAATGGGATATTGGCCAACGCTGAATCACATTTTTTTTGAAAAAAAAAACCTATTACTTTTCCTCTAGTTCCATCTGGGACAAGATTCTTTGGGAGTTACAAAATCATTGTAACAATTACTAATGTCCTTTTGGGGGAAAAATGAAGAAATTCTAAAGAAAGAAGGATAAAGTCAGGCTCAGAACTTTGCTAGGCAGTGGATCTGGCTAGAATTTAAACAGAATTTAAATAGAATTTTTGTTTTCATTACTTTTACTTGTGATCATCTAAAACTATAATTACATAACATTTTCCTGCAGAAGAGTATTTATAAAATGATAGAACAAAAAGGAAGAGAGGAAAAGTGGGGAAAGAAGAAAGGAAGGGAAAATAAAAGAAAGAAAGAATAAAGCAGATAAATGGCAAGGGAATGTGGGAGGAAAAATGGTGTATTGATTTTTTAGAAAATGGAGCCAGGCACTGGTGGCTCACATCTATTTGAACCCAGCTCAGGCAGAAAAGTCCACAGGACTCTTATCTCTTACTAACAGCAAAAATACCTGAAAATAGAAGTGTGACTCAAGTGGTAAAGAACCAACTTTGAGTGAAAAAGCACCCCCTCCCCAAACACACATGTAGGTGACAATCAGATGTAACCAAGCTTCTGGGAAGAAACTTTATAAAGGTCCAAGCTGCTTAACTGTTGAAAAGTGGCAATCCTGTATGTATCCTTTTAGATGCATCTCAGAGGATACAATGCCATTTCATCATCCCAATGGGTGACTGAGTAGACTCCAGTGTCTTCTCCTTGTGTATCTGTGCAAGAATTCTGATGTCACCCGGCCCCTGACTGACCTGATTTTACCTCAGAATACATTACATCAATGTGCTAACTGCCAAACACCCCAGAAGACATAGACTGTCTATACTTTAGACCATGAGTACTTATCATTCTGAAAAAAAAGATCCTCAGACCTATTTGAACCAGAAAAAATTATAACAGAAGCAAACCAGACCTTTCTTTTTTTTTTTTTTTAAATTTTATTTTATTTTATTTGAGAACATACTGTACAGAGGGGTTACAATTACATGGGCAGGAAAATGCATACATTTCTTACCAAGCATTGCAGCCTCCTCCTTTGTTTACCCTTCACCTCCCTTCCCAGCCTCCCCCCTCCCCCCACCCAATCATACCCCCCCTCCCCCCCCCCACCGACATTGTAAAGCTGGTTTTTTTTTTATTATTTTATTTTATTTTATTTTATTTGAAAACATACTGTACAGAGGGGTTACAATTACATGGGCAGGAAAATGCATACATTTCTTACCAAGCATTGCAGCCTCCTCCTTTGTTTACCCTTCACCTCCCTTCCCAGCCTCCCCCCTCCCCCCACCCAATCATACCCCCCTTCCCTCCCCCCCACCGACATTGTAAAGCTGGTTTTGACATGACATTTTGTACTTCTCATTGTTGCAACAGGTCCACCTGAATCCTTAAAGGACTTGTTTGTCCCTGTCTCCTCCACATGTTATACTGACATCAAATATAGTGAAAGCGGGGGTTACACTGTGGGGGAGGGACATACAAAGCAACAAAGAAATAATATTATAAATGCGTTAGAAACACATGCATGAAAGAAACAAAAACATTAAAATACATATTTGAGGGTTCGTTTTCCTAACATCACATTCTCTGACTTTTTCCGCTTGACTCATACCTATACTAGATATTGCAAATAAGGGAAACCATGGGACCTATGTTTCTTTGGGCCTGGCTTACTTCACTTAATATAATTTTTTTCCAAGCCTTTCCATTTCCTAACAAATGGGGCAATGTCATTCTTTCTGATGGAGGCATAGAATTCCATTGTGTATATATACCACATCTTCTTGATCCATTCATCTACTGAGGGGCATCTGGGTTGGTTCCATATCTTAGCTATGGTAAATAATGCTGCAATAAACATAGTTGTGCTGGTAGCTTTAGTGTGGCCTTGTTTGTGGTCATTTGGGTAAATGCCCAAAAGTGGGATTGCTGGGTCATTGGGGAGCTCTATATGGAGTCTTTTGAGGAACCTCCATACTGCTTTCCAAAGTGGTTGAACAAGTTTACATTCCCACCAACAATGAAGTAAGGTTCCTTTCTGTCCACATCCCCTCCAGCATCTGTTGTTGTTAGAGTTCTTGATTTTTGCTGTTCTAACTGGAGTGAGGTGATATCTCAATGTTGTTTTGATTTGCATTTCTTTTATGGCTAGGGATGTTGAACATTTCTTCATATGTCTATTGGCCATCCTTCTCAGACCTTTCTTATATTTCATGGTACATTTGAATGTACTTTTTTTCCTCTTTGTATTTTTTTCAGGTAACAAAGGTCAGAAGACTTGATGTGTAGAATGGAAACAAAATAGAGAACATGGTACTGCCCCCCTAGAGCTGTAGGAATGAATGTCTTTACTCTTCAGTCCTCAAGTTTGCATTCTCTTCTATCCAGGAAGAAAACACAAGATAACGTCTATTTTGTTACACTCATATCCCTTTCCCTTATTGGAGTTATTTTTACAAAATAGAAGTTTAAACAAAACTGAAACACATTCATCTTTATCTAGTAATTTATTTCACCCTCATTAACTGCATTACAAGGAATAGTTTTACAAATAACCTTGGACTACTTCCAAAACCCTGTACCCTTCTTGGTCCTTTGAAACTTGACTGGCTCACTGAGTTAATTCAGCCTCACAAGATTATTTCTCACTTTCCTCTGCAATGTTGTGTTAAATAACACCTCTGTGTCTACAGGAGACACAAGAGTCAAGGGGTCTGGAAGTTACAGGCATCCGGAGATTTTATCCACCTTATGAGATTTCTTAACAAGGACTTCTGATGCCACAAGCAACAACTTTCTTTATCACAAAATTAGCAGAAAGACGGCGTGATTTTATTAATAGAATTGTTTTTCTTCCAACCACATCCCAACTTCAAATTAAATAGTTACCAAGGGTACTTTCCATCAGTCTTAAAAATACCTAAAAATATCATAGATAATTTAGAATTATTGCATGTTTATGTGTTTGTATGTGTTTGAACTCAGGGGTTTGGTGCTATCCTATAGTTGTTTCTGCTCAAGGTTGACACTTGAGCCATAGCTTTACTTCTGGCTTTTTTTTTATTGTTAACTGGAGATAAAAGTCTCATGACCTTTTCTACCTTGGCTAGCTTTGAACTTGATCCTCAGATCTCAGCCTCCTGAGTATCTAGGATTACAGTTGAGAGCCATGGGAGCCCAGCTAGAATTAAGTCATGAAACAATCGATTAATATTAAAATAAGGAGGAAGGTGGCTGATCTATCCTCCACCTGTCTACAGTCTCTCCCAACACCTTTTGCTCCCATATAACTATAAACCCAACCAGTGAGGACATTTATAATTTCCTTCATGAACAAGGCTTTGTGGATCATCTTATGAGTAACTGTGTATAAAGTCCCCTCCTTTCAAGAAACCTTTTAAGCACAAATATCTTATCAAGGTAATAGTTCTAACATCTAACATTTGTTGTTTTTATGATTTTTTCATTTAAACCTAGTAGCACTACCATGACATAGTGTATTATATAAACACATATATAATATTTATATACTTTACAGACATATCTAGAAATATCTAGAAATAAACAGGCATCCATAAAACATCTATTTATATATCATTTTATAGATGATAGGAAGTCAAACATTAAAACTTCAGGACACTAGAAAAGGGATGGATATAAGTTTTATTGTTTGGTCACTATTGTGTCCTCAAAACAAGAAAATTAATGTATTCTTATACTTTTTTCTTTCTTTTTCTTTGTTTTTCCTTATTTTTAACTTTCGGGTTTTAAGTATTGATTTCTTTTTAGATTTGATTATGTGTGTTTGTATGCTATTATAAACCAAAATTTTATTGAATTTTATTAAATCTCATATTTGAGCTATTTGGTTGTTTTTAGAAACATGCAACAAATTTCTAGATGTTGGTATTATATCACCAAACTTACAGAAGATTCCACCCTCCCTGTCCGTGAAAATACAGAAAACAGAGCCTTCAAATCCTGTTACAAAGCTGATAACTTGGTCTGTTAAGGAAAATGAATTTTGCATTTTGGATGAGGTGAGCTTGGCAGTTTTTCTCCTTGCTAGTATTTTCCTCTGCAGTGTTAAGAATCTCTTTTTCATCTCAAGTCAACAAATATATTCCTGTAATATTTTCCTACTAGCCTTATAGTAACCTTTTGTGGGCATTTTATCCATTTGGAGTTCAGAAGGAGACAATATAAAATTATGATTTTTAAATGTTGAATATAGTGTACATATTTTTCCAATGTGTTTTCTTCAAAAGCCCATTCTTAATTTCACTAATGTCTGATACCTCCTAGATCATAAAATAGCCCCTATCATATAGGTGTCTATTCCGAAGTTTTTATTTTGTTCCATTGCCTATTGTTTATTACTGTGTTAGCGGAACATAACTGTTGTTGTTAATTACAACTGTATAATAAATGTTTATACCTACTTCCATCAAAGTTGCCTTTAGCTGAAAAGAATGATAAAATTTCTACTGAAATTCTCTAATTTTTAGCAGCTATTTAACTCATTGCTTCTTAATCTCATTGATTGTACTAATACTAATTTTCCAAATTCATCACAGGGAATGGTTGCTTATCTTGGCTTCCAAAATCAGATAGGTTTCCCAGTTCTTGAACTATTTGAAATACATGCTTCATATATGATATCCAGCCTTCTTGCTTACTGGTAAGAAATTTTATCTATAAACTGATAATACAACATCATAGGAAATTTTGGGTGTTTAAAAAATATTGATCCTTTAATTGGCAAAATTTTCAAGCTCATGTATTAAATAATTCTATTTTGTTTTATGCCAATGATCATATCTTTGTTCTCTTCTGTATCTGCCTGGTTGGACCCACTACAGATTCTGAAATAGAATTAGAGGTTCATTTTGGGATCAAGACTTTTGAACGGAAAGAGGAGGAATTAACATACTGGGGAGGGAGAAATTAATCAGCTATGAAGAACTAGCAAAGGCTCAAACATATCAGGAAGGAGGAAATTTAAAGCCAGCATGGCAGATAAGTTAGTCAGTTTGGGGGTGAAGATAACCACATTTTTATATACTGCCTTGTTGAATCACCAGGCATCAAGTGATCCAGGAAAAGTGTGACTTCGGGTAGAGACAGATAGCTAGGTAGATAGATGATGATAGATGATAATGACGACACACACACAGACAGACAGACAGACAGACAGACAGACAGGCAGGCAGGCAGGCAGACAGACAGACAGACAGACAGACAGACAGATAGATAGATAGATGAATAGAGTGATTGATGTGGATAGGCATATCATATATACGTGTCTATATACATACAAATAAAAATATACATGCAGAGAGGGAAAGCAACTCTGTTAATTAATAAGAATGGTGACAGGCATGCTTGTCCTAGTTCAGAACTTAAAAGGAATGTGTCCTAAGTTTCTTTATTAAGTATGATATTTACTGTAGGCTTTTGTTGGATAACTTTTATCAAGATGAGAAAATTACCTTTTATTTCTGTTTTTCTAAAAGTTCTTTTTAATGATAAGAGACGTTGAACATTCAGTTACTTTGTTTGAATATATTGACATAATAGTGGATTTTTTTCATTTATCTCATAATGTGAAAAATGATATTGACACATTTGCTAACTTGAGCCATTATTACATTTTATGATAAATCTATGTTAATCACAATACTCATAGAAAATTTATCCTTACTTATTAAATATTTCATTTGAGACTTTTATTTATTCATGTTTATTTCTAAAATTTGGCTTTACCTTTATTTTAATGGATTGCCATTTTTAACTCATTTAGGCTGGGTTCTTTTTCGTTTTTCTGGCCATATTTGTACAGCCATCTTCATTATATATCTCCAGATATAGTTTTATCATATAGCTTTTACCATTCCACACTGAAACTCTGTATTTATTAAACAATAACCATTCATTTCTCCATACCCAGCCCCCAATACCATTGCTAAATTTTCTACGAATTTCTATAAATTTCTCTATAAATCTGACTACTCCAGATACTTCATACAATATTTGTCCTTTTGTGTCTGGTTTATTTTATTTAACATAATGTCCTCAATATCTCATTTATGTATAAACTTCATTTTATCGCTCCACGGACAAACATTTGCATTGCTTCTAGCTTTCTAGCATTTTAGCTATTGTGATAATGCTTTTAAGAACAGTAGGTATGCAAACATCTAAGTCCTGTTTTCTTTTGTGAATATGCTCAGAACTAAAATTATTCGATCCAATTGTAATTCTAAGTTGAGTTTGGGAGGGGTATCACACTGTCTTTCACAGGGTTGAAACATTTTGCATTCTCACCAGTGGTGGCCAAGAGCTTCAACACTTCCACAAAGAGGATTTAGTGGTATCTCATTGTTTTTAAATGTCAAGGATGTTAAACATATGTCTTAGTGTGCTTGTTGGCCATTCTAAAATCTTCTTTGTGTAAATACCTGTTCAACATGCTTGCCCATTTTTGACTTGCATTGTTTATTATTGCAGAATTTTAGGAGTCTGTGCATTTTCTGGATATTAATCCCTCAACAGATATGTGACATGCAAATATTTTCTTCCATACTGTGGGCTACTTTTTACTCTATTGATCTTGTCTTTTAATGGAGAAAATGGCTACATTTCAGTGATCTACAATCTACTTTTTCCTTTTGTTTCCTGTGTCTTTGATGTCATACCCAAGAAATTATTGCCAAATCCAATGTTATATAGCTCACCTCAAATGATTTATTTTAGGAGTTTTATATTTTTAGCTTTTACTATACATCTAAGTCTTCATTTCATTTCAAGTTTATTCTTTTCTAATGTTAGGTTATGGTCCACTCTTTTCTATGTAAAATATTGAGTTTTTCTAGTATTAGGTCAATTTCTGAACAGTATTCTATTGTATTATATATCTGTCTCTAGGTTGGCCCCATACTCTTGCTTGACTCAGACTTACTATATATATATATATATATATATATATATATATATATGTATACATATATATATGTATATATATGCATACATATATATGTATATATGTATACATATATATATATATATATACATATATATATATGCATTTCTTTCAGAACTTGAACATTGTATCCACGGTATTTTGGCCTATGTTGTTTCTGATGAGACAACAGCTGTTAAGCTTGTTAAGATTTTCTCATTTATAAGAAATAATCTTCCTTTTGCTGCTTTAAAAGTATATATTTTCTTCCCATAGTTTTATTATCATGTATCTGAGTATAGATCTCTACTTCTTTGTATTTATTCTATTTGAGTGAAATCTCAGAGCTACATCTCTGGGGCTAGAAGTACAAGCAGTTGGTGGCTTCTTAGAATGACACCCCAACTTTACTAGCTAGGGCACTAGTAGCAGGATGGCAAGGGCCCTGAACACCTGTTTCTATAGATTTCTCCCCAGAGATATTGTAGGCCCTACAAGCAAACTGGTGCAAGAGTAATTGGTCCATAGTATTCTCTGCTTACCACACCTGGGAAAAAAAAACAAAAAAAAAAACAGAAAACAACAATTTGCAAGTTGGAGCTCAGTGGTAAAAGGGAACTCTAACCCCTCAGCCCAGCCTCTGAACTAAACTTACCAGGAACTTAGCATCTGTAACTCAGAGAAAGTGAAGCTAGGTGCAATGAGAAATACTAACACTTAGACCCTCCTACTTATTACCAAATCATATCTACTGACTAAAACTGAGACGCGAGAAAGCCTTATCTTCTTGCACATAGAGTAGAGCTTTAGCACACTGTGTTTTGAGGATTCTCTTAGCGAAGGAATAATTTGTGATTCAAGTCTTACTCTGGCTGGTCTTACTGAGATTTTATTCGAGTTTGAACTGAGAGCCTTGTTTACTTGATTGGTGCTTTTCACCATTGGAGTCATGCCTTCAGTTTGGTTGGCCTTTTGCTGGTTAATTAGAGATGCAGTCTTACAGATATTTTCTCTCCAGGCTGGCCTTTAACTAAGATCCTCTGAATCTTAGTTTTCTGAGTAGCTTATAGGTTTAAGCCATTGGCATCTGGCAGATTTTCTCGAATTAGTGTTTTCTTCATGTACTATGTGCACTGATGACATTCTCCAGAGCCTGACTTTGGCTGGTACTAAACTAGATCTACCTCTCTCTCCCATAGTACCTATTTAAAAAGGACCTGATGATCCATTTAAATAAATATGAGAAAAGAAAGGGCATAATTAGAAAGCTATTTCTTATGGGTACCAGTGACTCATAGCTGTAATCTTAAACTAGTCAAGAAGCTGCAATCTGTATGATCACAGTTTGAAGCCAGGCCAGGCAAAAACAAAACAAAACAAAAAACCTATGATATTCGATCTCCAACTAACCAGTAAAAAGACTGGAGGTCTGCCTCAAGTGGTAGTGTGCCAATCCTGAGTGAGCAAGTAGTGTGATTGTGAAGCTGTAAATTTGAATCTTAATGCTGGAGAGAGACAGAGGCAGAGAAGGGAGAGAGGGGAAAGAGGGAAGGAAGGAAGGAAGGAAGGAAAGAAGGAAAGAAGGAGGGAGGGAGGGAGGGAGGGAAAGAAGGAGGGAAGGAAGGAGGGAAGGAGGAGGGAATGAAGGAAGGAAGGAAGGAAGGAAGAAAGAAAGGAAGGAAGGAAGGAAGGAAGGAAGGAAGGAAGGAAGGAAGGAAGGAAGGAAGGAAGGAAGGAAGGAAGGAAGGAGAAGGAAGAGAACTATGCCTATTATATCCCATACCCCCTTATTATTCAACTTTTTCTTATTCCCTGACTTCAACTGTCAAACATAGATCCACAGAGCAAATCATCTCTCAGAAAGGTGTCACAATGGTTTTCTTTTATTTGTTAAACTTGTCCTGAAGCCATGAACCTCCTTATCCCTTTTGTCCCAGTTTCAAGATTCTAGGGAAGAGAGCCAGCAGTTTCTGCTTGCTTCCCAGCTCATCTAGAGTTAGATAGTCACTTTTATTACTTGTACCTTGAAACATCTACCAGCTAATTACATCTCACTCTCTCCTAGTACATGGGGGTAAGAATCTTTATATGTCTTCCTGGTGGCTGGGCAGTACTGGAAGCGTACACAGAGGACCTACCATGAGTTGAGTGCTGCGATTCTCAGAAGGGCTAATGATATGGAATCACAGATGTCAGCAAGTTTAGTATGTTGCAAAACATGAAGCAGGAAAGATACTTGAACTGGTCTTTTCTATTGATCTTCAATGTTATAGTAACGGCACACACTTTACCAAGGGTTAAACACATAAATTACACCCATACTTTCAAAATGCCAGTAAATGGAAGAACAATTTTTTACTTTTCAACATTATTGCCTTGATAACTAATGCAAAACTAGCTTTCCAGCCGTGCATCAAACCCTTTATTCTGCTAGGTATTACTGTACTTAAGTGTCTCCCAAAGCAATTGCTTTTTGTTTCTTCTTTTAATACTAAGCCATTAATACCAGTGTTCTCTTTGGAGCAAGGTGATACGTTTGAACCTAGGCGTAGGAATTATGATAGTTAAAAAGCGCTCATTTAAAGAGGCAGATGCAATATGGGATTTCATTTCTTTCTGGCATTAGGCTTTTAAGTGTCAGAAAAACAATAATCTATTGAGAGGAATTTTTCAACAAGAGGTGCTTCTCTGATATTTTAGTCACAATTCTTTTCAAATCAGCTACAGATATGAATCTTGTTAAAGTGATGATAGTTCAGAAGAAGTGATTGTAAAAAATCGATTTAAATCCTTTGACAGTATGTCTACATTCTATAGAGACAGAAAGAGAGAGAGAGAGAGAAGAGAGAGAGAGAGAGAGAGAGAGAGAGAGAGAGAGAGAGAGAGAGAGAGCTTCATGAGCCATGGGAAATGATTGCTCCAAAGAAGATATGCTTTTTCCTCAAAAATTAGACTGCAGGACTTTCTTCTGTTTAGGCTGTTCCTTCCTCCAGCAAGCTTTGCAGCCCACTCAAATCACATCCATTTATTTGATGTATATGATTAATAAAAATAAAGGCAATTGAGAGACACACATTGGGTCTTGATTGTCACTGAGATGGAAATGTGTTTTCTGCATTGGAGAAGGAGAACTTTTTTCACTGGAAGTTTTTCTGTTTTTGTTTTGCATTTTCTGGAATTAGAAGCGACGCCACATTTTGAAGTGGTCACACTTGTTCCCAGACTCCAAGGGCCCCCTACATAAGAGGCAGAAGCTCTACCTCTTGAGCCACAACACAACCTTCTTTTCTTGATAAAGGCAAATGGAACCCCAAACTTCTCTGCAGTCCAAATCCCAAAGCAGATTATTTAAAGTAATTCTCTTAAACAGTTTCATGACTGTCACCTCCTTTTTACAGAGAGGACATAAGGCTCAAGGAAGGAAATACATGGAAATGTGTCACAGATAAGATGTCTCCCCAGACTTGCTTTTCTGAATCTTTACTGACTTCCAGAGGATCCCTGGGATTGGGGTAAATTCTGTAATTTCATCAAACTGACACATTATTATCTACAACCAGTTAATAGCAAAATAGAAGTTGATTCTTCCTAGTACCCAATTATCCATGGAGTACCTTTGTTTGTTTTTGTGTGTGTGTGTTTTGTTTGTTTGTTTTTGGCCAGTCATGGTGCCTGAACTCTGGACCTGGACACTGTCCTTCAGCTCTTCCATTCAAGGCTAGTGCCCTACCACGTGAGCCTCAGTGCCATTTCCAGCTTTTTCTGGTTATGTGGTGCTGAGGAATTGAATCCAGGGCCTCATGCATGCTAAGCAGCACTCTACCACCTAGCCACCTTCCCAGCCCCCATGGAGTACCTTTAAATATTTGACATATTAAAAACATCATAAAATATAATGATCAATATTAAAATGTTTATTTCCTAACTTGCATCCAACATGCCAATAAACTCAGAAACTGGCTTCTGAATGACCTTTTTCTCCCTTTTCACTTCTTGCTAATGCACTTGGAAAAAAATAACTTGCTAAAATATTTTTATCATAATTAGATATAAAGTTAAAATTTATAGAGAATAGAATGAGAGCAAGAAGACATTGGCTGCCTTGAAGGCTTTTCTCCAAGGGCCAGAAGGGTGACCCCCAAGGATTCCCACCACATGCTTGGCCTTGAGCTGCTCCATGGCTGCTTTTTGTCCCTAACCATCATGCTGTGGAGTGTTCCCAGCCAAAGTTCCCAAGCTACAGATTACTTTGGATGCTGCTGGTGGCTGCGCTTCTCTCTTGGGAAGCCCACCGACTGCTGCAAGAGTTCTGCTGCTTTGTTTTCCATAGAGCAGAATTCAGCATTCAAATACCAGAGTAAGTATAGTATTATAGCATATAGCATTCTTGGAAGTTGCAAGGCTTGATAAGTAACAGCAGTTCCTGAGTTTTTCTTCTGTTTGTCTCTAGCACGTGGTTCTCAACGGAGGGTAATTTTGCCCCGTAGAGGACATTTGGTCATCATAACTCCAAAGAAGAACAAGGTGACTAGAAATGTAAGTCAATATCCTACACTGCCCAAGAGACCTCACAATGGGTAAGTGCAGAATGTGGAATGTCAATAGAGCTGGACGTGAAGACATCTTGCTCTAGACAAGTGGAGTTGGGATTGTTCCTGGAAGGTCCTGTGATGAACTCAGCACCACGCAATCTCAGCTTTTCTTTTCCAATGCTCCTGTATTACCCTTATGTTATCTCTACCAACTTCCAAAACCTTCTCAGTGAAATAATCCCTCTCTCCTTTGAGGGATCTAGATATGCACTGGCAGCTTTCCTGGGATACTTTTGGTAACTATATTCTTTCCCGCACTGTATTATTCCCTTTTGAAGTCTAAGGAATGTGTCTTCTCTTTCTCATAACCCTCACAGTGGGGATCATAGGACTGTATATATAATAAGTGCCGAAAAATATTTGGGGTTTGACTGGACATAGGAAGGCAGCTCATTTTCGCAGTGGCCTCCCTTTATAGCCTTGTCTATCCTCTTGCTATATAATTTCAACACTGCAACTGCAGTCCCTGAATTCCTAATATGCAGACTCCAGCACAGTTCCTTTGTTTTAAGATAGTGACAGTTTTACAGGCCCACAGTACAAAGGAGCATAATGGAATACTGCTGATCAGGTACAGCCCTGTCTCTCTTTGTCACGCCTCTTGGCCTGCTATTATCCTAAATGAGTGGCCATGTGGAACGAATCACTGATGTGAAGGACAAGGCAAAATTACCAGGGAAAAAAGCATGAAATGGTAAATGTTTTATTTAATCTAGAATGATATGGAAATGTTTCATCTGATGCCAGCCTGCTGTTTTAAACAACCTCAGCCTCATTATTCAGAGCCACTAACATTAATGTATCTTTGCAGGGGGAAGCTTGCTAAGTAGGCAAAAGAGGACGCATTAGTGGGATTGTGTCTCTGCTAGTCACCGCCTCTCGTGCAGATAAATGGTTCAATTTAATTTAATTTACCAAACATGCATAGAGCACCTCATATATAAAATGAGCATATGCATGATGCCAAGCACATATACAGAGGACAATGTAAAGATGGCATATGAGACCTCATAATCTGGCATGCATATTAGCTGAAATGAGGTAGATAGCTGTGAAATGGAAATGTGTGTGCTCTCTAGGGACCAGAATAAGTCAATGCAAGTGAGTGTTTTCTTTTCCCCCCTAGTGATACTGGGTTTTTGATCTCAGTACCTCAGCCACACTGGCAGCTCTTTAAGATTCTTCATAGGAGTGGACTAGGAATGTTTCATTTTTAACTCTTTGAAAGATATTAAATTTTTATAGCTACTATAACAAATTACCAAAGATTTAGAGGCTTCAAATAACAAGTGTATCATTTTCTAGTTTTCTAGACCAGAAGTCAGACAAAAATCTCACTGAACTAAAAGAAGTCAACAGGGAAGTCCTTCTCACAAATTTTAGAGAAAACTGTCCTTGGCTTCAGCTTCTCAGTTGCTCAACTTTCTTGGCTCAGAGACCCCTTCAGCCATCTTCAAAGCCATTACAGTTTTACTTTTCTAAACCATACTTCCTTCATCCACTGCTAACGACGACCAGTGGGAAAGACTGGATTAGACCTTGCAAGTCTCGGACCAGACCTATAAGGATAGTCCAACGCAATCTCATCTAAATGTATTTAGCTTTAATTACCTCCACAAAAATCTCTTTTGCAGGGATTTTTTTTTCTTTTTCCTTTTTTGGTTGGTCGTGGGGCTTGAACTCTGGACCTGAGCACTGTCCCTCAGCTCTTCAGCTCAAGGCTAGCGCTCTACCACTTGAGCTACAGCACCACTTCTGGTTTTCTGGTGGTTTATTAGAGATAAGAGTTTCATGGAATTTCCTGCCTGGGCTGGCTATGAACCATGATCCTCAGATCTCAGCCTCCTAAGTAGCTAGGATTACAGGCATGACCCACCGGTGCCTGGCTTGCAGGGATTTTTAAGGGAACAAATTTACAAATTGCCAAGGACTAGAATTTATACATTTTTGAAGAGCCATAATTCTTTCTACCCCATAATATTAAACTTCAAAGTACATTGCATTAGTCTCAAGTGTGTAATTTGATAAATTTTATATGTATATACTCCTTTATAGCCAAAGCTAAGACAAAGAAATAGAACATTGTTTATACTCATTTTCTGGAACTTTCTGCTGATTGTTACCTATCTGCAAACTTATCCAAAGATTCTCACTCTTAGATTCAATCACTATTGATTCATTTTTTCTGTTTCTAAACTTTACACAAATGGAAACAAGCAATACGTATAGTTTTTGTGTTGTGATTCTTTTTCTTAATACTACAATTGTGACAATCACCAAGATTCATTTTTTTTTAATTTTATTTTATTTTATTTGAGAACATACTGTACAGAGGGGTTACAATTACATGGTCAGGATAATGCATACATTTCTTACCAAGCATTGCAGCCTCCTCCTTTGTTTACCCTTCACCTCCCTTCCCAGCCTCCCCCCTCCCCCCCACCCAATCCTTCCCCCCTCCCCCCCCACCAAGATTCATTTTTGTTCTCTGCTGTATATTATTTCATTCTGTGAATATACTATAATTTGTTCTTTTTACCACTGATATTTAGGTTTATAGTTCAAAGCTATTGTGAATAATGCTATTATGAGCTTACTTCTGTGGGTCTGTTGGCTTCCACACATGAATATGCTTAATAATAGCAAATAAATAAAAGTTTTCTAATGCAATTAGAAATTTAAACTACCACCAACTACAATGAGTTTTAGTTGTTCTACATCCACTTGATACTATCAAGCTTCTAGATCTGGGGCTTTAGGTAAGGCTAAAAGTGGCATCTTATTGTGGTTTTAATTTACATTTTCTTGAGGACTAATTGTATTGAGCATATTTTGTTTTGTTTTTGGTTTTGTTTTTTTGAGACAATTTCTCACTTTTAAGCTAAGGCTGGCCTCAAACTCAAGACCCTCCTGCCTCAGTTTACCAAGTACTGAGATTAGTGTCTTCATAGGCTTATTGGCCTTATGCATCACCTTAAAAGTTGCCTTATTTTTAACTCAATTATCTTTCTAAAAATGAAATTTATTTATATATTTTGACAGAAGTTTTTGTTGTCAGATGTATACAGTAAAGCATATTTTCCTATGACACACATGTATTTCTTGTTTTGGCACTAGGAATCCAACACACAGCTTTGACATGCTGGACACGTGTTCTACCACTAGCTACATCCCCAGGCCAACATTTTTATTTTAATAATGATTATTTTTATCATCTCTTTTGTGTTTTTTGTGTCCTACTTTCAAAATTGTCACTTGACCCACGGACATTAAATTATTCTTTTAGCTCATCTTATATTTATTGCTTTTCTATTCACACTGAGAACCACAGCTCAAGCCAAATCTCTTTTGTCTGTCATATAATGCAAGGGTCACATATATATATTTCCCATACGAATATCCATATCACTCAACCATTTATTGAAAAGACCATCCTCTTCTCTCTGAACTGTGGCAATGTTCTGCTATATAGCAGATATAAATGGTTTTGTAAATATGTGGATTTAGTTTTGCATCTTCTAGTCTGTTCAATGGGCTTCTTTCTCTATCCTTATGGTAAGTCACACTGATTCCAAAATCACAGTCAGAATGACTTCATGGTGATTTCATTGGCTGGGATAACTAATAGCTTTTTGTGCTATAATAATCATTCTCTGCCATGTTAAAGTGACATTACTGGTCACTTTTTCTATTGTATGACATGACTGTAAACTGTTTGAAGGTAGGAGAAGAAAGAGGGTGGAGGGGGTATGCAAAGAGAATACTGAAGTCCACTAAAATTGTTTTTAAAAATGGGGAAGGGGACTGGGAAGGTGGCTCAGTGGGTAGAGCACTTGCCTTGCATGCATGAAGCCCTGGGTTCGATTCCTCAGCACCACATAAGCAAAAATAAAAAAGCCAGAAGTGGCACTGTGGCTCAAGTGGTAGAGCACTAGCCTTGAGCTGAAGAGCTGAAGGACAGCACCCAGGCCCAGAGTTCAGGCCCCATAACCGGGCCCCCCCCCAAAAAAATGGGGAAGGGCAATAAGAAAGAGAAACAGAGATAAATTTAGTCCAAGTACATTATATGCAAATAGCAAAATGAATCTCTATTGTATAATTAACACATTTTAATCAGAAAAGGAAAACAATACTTACATTCTTATTTCTTTGAAGAGAACATTTTGCAGCCTGTTTTGTAGTTGGACATTTGATGATACCTAATAGATTATCATTAATGATTGATGCCTCAAATTGAAGTTTCTCCACTAAGAGGTAAGTAGAAATGAAACAGTAGTTAAAGAATTTATATATATATATGTATATTTATATATATATATATTTGTTGAAAGAAATCCATTAAAAATTAGATATACTTTAGGTAAATCAAATAAACATTTTCTGACTAGACTCAAAGGCTAAGACTTGGAGGAACAGTAACATAGTACTGGCTTTGCTAGTGATGCTGTTCTCTATAACCCCAGGCAAGCCAATTAATCCTTCCTGTTCTGTTGACTTACCTGTAAATGAGAAAAATAATAGTATAATAATGCATCTGCCTTCTAAGATTATCATCAGACTGAATTAGAAATAATTTTGAAAAGGAAAAACTTGGTTTAAAAAGACTATCTCTTCTAAAAATACACAACTCTCCATTTCTATTGTGCAATTGTTATTGATATTTATAGAAAGATTCTAAGACCCTGTAAGATACTAAAGAACTTTTAAATTTAGTAGCAAGAGATAAAAACGAATTTCAAAACATAGTTAGACTTAAGTTCATTGCACCATAGTCTTTAACTGAAAACTGACTACCTAATCCTATCCTGCAAATATATAGCACCTCTGTTCACCAGAAAGCCCCCAGTCACTAATTTGGCCAAGGAAATGAATGCTTACAATAGCTTCAAATGCACAGGGAAGCTGTTCAATCTTTCTTTGAATATGTCTGGTCTAACTGGGCATACACATGCATTTAGAATCAAAAGTTAAGTACCAGTTTATTAGATTATACAATCTAATATCTACTTACACATGAGATACCTGGATAAAACAATTTCCTTTTCTATTGCTTTCCTGGGAAAAGGACAAAAAATACAAGAAAAAAAGCAGAATATATGTCTTTTCCATTGATCTTTTCATTTATTTTTAATGTCGCCTTTCCTCTCTGCACTAAAACTATCTAACCCATAGCTAGTGCTCACTTAAATATGTAAATGAATGAAAAACTGATCCCAAAGTCCTGTGTGTTATGAATGGCATTATCATCTCTTGATCACTCATTTTCATGCTCTTTCCTCCATGGCTGTGAAATTGTTGAGAGGAGAAAGCACTCTTTAATCTTCTCGCAAACCTCAGTGCCTGACACACTGTAGACACTTTGAATATGCCGAGACACTAATCCTGACTGCTCTCTCCCAATGACCTCCTGTGATTCAGAGTAAATATCATCCCTGTTAAGGCTTTCATAAAGACAACTCAAGCATTTAAGAGAATTTTAATTAACAGTGTGTCGGACAGTACATTTTCACAGGAAGTGAAATGTGGTTGACAGGGAAATGGAATTCTCCTGCAAAAATAGAAAAAGTATGAGGAATAACCTGACAGAAAAGCTCTAATCTTCCCACTGCTATGTAGTTGACTACAGTGTCTCTGAGTATGAGTTCTATATGGAAGAATTGTTCATCTTATACACATATTTTGTGTTTGTGTAAGAGGCTTCAACTGAAGGCCTTGTAGTCTTGCTTGGCTGTTTTGCTCAAGGCCAGGGCTCTGCCATTTGAGCCTTACCTCCACTTCTGGCTCTTTGCTGGTGAACTGGAGATAAGAGTTACTCAGATTTGTCTGCCCAGGCTGGCAGCCCTTTGATTAGCTAGGATTAGGCATGAGTCATCAGTGCCCAGCCTGTACATATACTTTTCATGTGAGTTGTCTTTGTTATGCTAGTGAACTTACATCTTTTATGCATCCCACCATGCTTAGAGCACTATAAAACTCTGGTTCCCAGAGTGGACTGAAGTCTAGGCCGGTGCTGTCTATACCATGCATACTGATGACATGCAGCTTATTGAACCCTGGAAAAATGGGTTAGTCTAAACTGGGCCATGTTGAACAAGCAACATACACACTAGATGCCAAGACGTAACATAAATAAGAATAATAATTCAGACAGGTGGGATGTCCAAATAAAACACAGTTTAACTTAACCTCTTTCTTTTTGCTTTGCTCATGTATCCACCAAAAATTTAAATCCCATTGGTGTTCTCCATTTGAAGCTCCATTTATATTTTCCTTGGACATCACTACATGAAGCATTGTGGTTGTTGCTGACAACCATACTCGGCTGCTAGAATCGTGTGTTGGTCCTTAAAGGGAATTAAAATACTAGTTCTCAACCAGTCCCCTGCAAGGGTGTCTGGGACAGGGGTGATGCTGCTAGCTAGTATCTTGTGGGTAGAAGCCACTAAATATCCTACCATACACTTGACAGCTCTCATAACCAAACGGTATCCAAACATTATCATGTACTAAATCTTACTAATGTCCAGGTAGAGAAACCCTGGATGTGTGGATGAGACATACCAACACACGCAAGTAACGGTCTCTGTTCTTTGAAGAATTGGGGAACTAGGCAGGAAGGCCATTAGACTTGAACATCTGGAGCTAAGAGTTCATTACCAGGACTAAGATATTGCAAGAGGACTAGGTCTCCAAGGCCAACAGCATGGGTCTATTTATGAGAACTAGAGCATGCTCTTGGGTCTCAGTCACAGCCTAGGGCCAAATCCCTCTCACTACTATACACACATTTGCTCCAGCCAGAGGGGGGCAAGGCCCTTGGCAACGGGGATCAGATAAGAGCCAATTCTATAGTCAAGCTTTCTGCTCTAGAGAGAAAAACTGTGCAGAGATTTGGAGCCTGGCAAAGGCTGACAAACCTAACAAATGAGATCAATTACATGATTTTTTTCCCCACAGTTTTCTTTTACCACCACCACCCCCCTAGAACCCTGGACGGAGTGTCAGTTGGCACTTGCTTATGTCAGGGCTCAGAGAACAGTCTCTTCAACCAAATCATACAAATTGAATTTATGAACAAGAGAATTGGCTGTGTGAGGTGAGCCAGTATTTTCTGGAGATGCTTTATGGGTTTCAATAGACCTTTATTATACATTTTAGAATATATTTCAAGTCAAAGAGACAGCTGGGTTTTTGTTGAAGACTGAATTTCAGCAGCAAAAAAAATTGAAATCTGTGATGTGTGCATATTAAACCATTGGGGCCTTCCCATCTGAGGATAGAATGATTAAATTCTGCCTCTTCCTAAGATACTGAAGCAGGAGAAAGGGTGGGTACATTGTAAACAGAGTTTATTTTTAGGCTGGGTTTGCGACAGTGTTTTCTCTCAGTGTCCTCTACAGTGATGTCATTCTGTCTCTAGGCAGTTGTCTGTATTATGCTAGAATGTCTCCCACTGTAAATGCTGAGACATACTGTTGCAGAAGAGCATACTGGGACACAGGTGACCTTAATCACTGGAATTCAATTAGGTTTCTTCCCTTTCCACATCCAGTTCCATACCCTGCACTCATTCTTGGAATGAGCTGGAGACTGGACGTTCTATTGCATTTTAAAGAGTGGATCTGCTTTCTTTTTTTACATGCATATTTATTGCTATTTTCAAGTAGTTGTACAAGGAGGTTATAATTTATCATGCCCAGTTCTATGTACAATGCATCTTGATTAGAGTCACACTATTCATCATTTTCTTCCCATCCCACTTATCCCTTCCCCTATCAGTCTCGACAAGTTACTTAGCCTTTTTAAAATGAAGACAAGAGAACAGTGAGGTGGCACATGCCTGTAATCCCACCACCCAACCGTCTGAAGCAGGAAGATGTGTGTGGAAGGCAATCTAAGTTATGTAGCTATAGCAAAATCCTGTCTCTAAAACAAAATCATACTACAAAAGTGGCTGATTCAAAACTAAAATACAAATTTAAAAAACACAAAAAAAGAAGAAGGTGGAGAAGGACACTGCTATATACAACTACCATAATCCTGAACAGATATAAGCAACAGAAAATTATTTCTGATAGTTCCAGAGGCTGGAAATCCAAGATCACGTTAGTTAGAGTTTCAATGCCTCATCACAATTCACTTCTTGGCCAATAAACAGCTGTATTTTTGCTATGTGATCACTGACTGAAGGGTAAGTTTTCTGAAGTCTAACTATGGACACTATTCCCATGCAAGAAGGTTCCACCTTAATGACCAATCACTTCTCAAAGGGTCTACTTTGAAACTTCAACACACAATCACAGATACGTTGTGAACTCGAAGGTGACATTATTTATGAAAGAAATGACACATGAGAGCAAAGTTCGAGATTATTCAAACATTTTTAGTTTGTTCAATGAATGAAAGACTAGATTTGATAGAAGGAAATGAGGAATGCAGTTTTACAAATAGTAATTTTTTTTGGTACCAGTAGAAATGTTGGTGAAAAGTTGGATGTGTGAGTCTGGAATTCAAAACACTGTAGTACACTTAAGTGCATGTAGTGCTGTCAGCATTTAAAATCTTATTTATAGGTGAGATCATCCAGAAAATAAGTATAGAGAGTAGGTATAAGTGTAGAAACTGCTATTGGGCAGCTTAGAGAAATAGGAAAATTTGCACAGATAAGAAGGATCAACCCAAGATCTAAGTAGACAACCAAGAGAAAAGATTATGCCTGCAAAAAATGCTGTAAGGACTGTTCAGCCATACTCAATGTTACTGACTCATCTTGTTAAATGGGACTTTGCATTACAGAGTTCATTAGAAATCTGTTATTGCTTTTTGGGTGGGGTGCTGGAGATTTTCCCAGGTCTTCACACTTGCTAGGCAAATACTCTACCATTTGAGCTGTGCTTCCATTTGTTTTATATGTAGGTATGCACACGCGTGCACACACACACACATTATTCAGTTCTATTCTTTTTTAAAAATACTTTTATTATCTCTAAGTAGTTATACAAAGGAGCTGCCACTCAACAATGCAGTTTATGAATACAATGCTTCTTGATCAATGCTATCCCTTTCAACATTCTCACCCACTCTTCCCAACTCATCCCTTCCTTCACTTTTCTTATGTTTTACGATATATATAGAAATGTTTTTCTATTTAGCACAGTAGTTTATGAATATAATGCATCATAATCTGTCATCCGTTCAACATTTTCACCTCCCTTCAACCCATCCCTTCCCTTATTTTTCTCAATTCTGTGGTATATACAATGAATTCTTGGCTGCATTCTCCTCCCTTCTTCTTTTCATTCATCTACTCCTCTCTCCTTGACCCCACTTACCCCTTATTTTGTTGGGTTTTGACTTAGTCTTTCTTTCTACATAATTATACCATTTGAGCTCTTCGTAGAGTCTATTACATTTCAGTTCACCCATTTGTAACCACTTGCATGTGGCCAAAAGGTAACTCTATTACACTGTTGTTGAGAATTTAAGCTTGTCCAACCACTCTGGAAAGCAGTATGGAGGTTCATTAAAAAAGTCAACATAGAACTACCTTATAAAAAGCACAAGCAAGGCTACAGTAAAGTCATCAGCACAACCATGTTCATTGCAGAACTATTTACCATAGCCACAATATAGAATCACAGCAGATACCCATCAATAGACAAATGCATCAATAAAATTTGGCATATATACACAATATAATTCTAGTCATCCATCCCATCAGAAAAAAAATGATATTGTACTATTTGTAAGGAAATGGAAAGACTTGGAAAAATTCTACTATGTAAGCCAGACCCAAAGAAACACAGGATGCATAGTTTCCTTCATTTGTGGCAGCTAGAATATGATTATAAAGCCATAAGCAAACATATTTTTTAGAAAGAGTGTGCCCTGCTACACTTTGCCCAAGCTAGCCTCAAAGTCAAGATTCTCCTGTCTCCAGCTCTTTAGTATCTGGGATTGTGGACATCTCTCTTTGGAAATATTTATAAAAAGATTTTGGATAAAGTGGTGAGGATAGAGACTTGATTGTATTGAGTGAAGAAGTTGACCAGCCTGTCCACCTATTAAATCAATACAGAACTTCAAGTATCAAGACAGGTTTCTATTGGCATATGAATAGACAAGCAGGCCAATGTAACAGAATAGATTTCCAGAAATAGATCCAAATATACACAAAAATTTCCTATATTGTAAAGGTAACATTTCAAGAATAAATGGTGTTGAAATAAACTCTGTACCATCTGGAGAAAGATAAAAGTTGGATCCAACTTTATCCTCATAAGATTTCCGATGAACTTCTTGATGAAGAAAGAAAAGAGTTCTGAAAGATACGGGTAAATTCTCTTATAATGTCCTTAAAACTTCTCTATGACTTAATGTCAAGAAACCATGCAAAAGTAATACATTAATTTAACCAAAAGTTAGCAAAGTGGCATTTCAAAAGACAAATGTTAGATATTGGGGAAAATACCTGCATAATACTAATAATGTGTAATATTATAAATGGTAACAAAATAACAATAATCAAACAAGAATAGTGCAAAAGATACAGATTTCATAGACAAAGAGATTAATGGCCTTTAAATGTATCACAAGTACTCTTAAAATGGAAATGATAAATCCATACAAAAGACATTGTTATGTGATCAACAATACAGAACTATTGCACTATTCTTTGTTGGTGAAACTGAAAGCAATCATTCTCTGTTGGCAAGAGGTAAGCATGGTGCAAAATCCAGATTGGGCAATCAAGGAATGTTTTCCACAATTGCAAACTCGCTATTTTCTTTACCCTCAGTAATGAAGAGTTACAGACATGAGAGCTTAAAAACAAAATAAAACAAAAAAAAAAATGTATTCTTTCACTATAGCCATGTAGATGTCACCGGAGAAGAACACTCCCAGTCTATTGCTCTTTCTGCTTCTTCAGTTTGCTAGAAATTCCTGTAATCACAGCAGTCCAATCTCTTCATCTAGCTTCACATAGCCTTCTTCCCTGTTGGTCTATATTCAATATTTCTCTTCTTAACTGACACTAATTATTAGTTGAACGCCCACCTTAAATTAGTATGTCTTCATCTTAACTTGATTACATCTTCACTATATTTCCGACTAAGATCAAATTCACAGATTTGAATGTTAAGACTTAAACATATCCTTATGTTAGAACTTAGACATATGACCAAGGAACTTCATCTGGGGAAATTTCTCTCAGGCATTCATATTTAAATGAAATTATGTGTGCATAAAATTCTTACAGGATTTTTTGCACCAATTGTTTGAAAACAATCCAGGCTCTTACAAGCAAGGGCCAGTTAAATAATGAAGTATCTGTACAATGAAATTCTTTAGCTTGAGATGTAATTGAGAAAGCTATACGGCATTTAGTATCCATTGTTATGTGAGAGAAGCAAAGTGAAACAAGTTTATATACCTGTTAAGTAAGGAATATTCAAAGAATCATTAGACATACATATAAGATATATAATAAAACATTACCTACCTATTGGGAGTCAGCAGAGAAAAGATGTACAAATGGTAGCAAGACTTCTCATTGCAAACTTTATGCCTATTTTGATGTTTTGGGGGATGGGTTATGTGAATACATTACTTTCTTCGAAGTATTTTGTTGAGATCTCCATGGAAGCAATTAGAGAATGAGTGAAGGACCAGAGAGTGTGAATACAGACATCCTTTCTGCAAATTTGATGCTGATGTTTTTCTACCAGAAAGAGTTAATGGAAAGGTTTCAAGCCAGAAGCAGGACACATTATCTTTCTTCCAAGCATCCTCACAGGATTTCTTGTCTGAAAAGTAGAGGAGTTGCTTGACATTTGAGCCCTATCCTGGGAACACACAACCAAGGTTCCATCTTAAAATTGTCAGCATGATGGCAGAGGTGGTCACAAACTGTAACTGCAATCCTGATTGTCAAAGGTATTAAAACATAAAATGGGTTAAATGTAGTAGCAGAATTGCAAGGCTGCAATAGGATAACATATGAACTCCCTGATCATGAGTTTAAAGAACCAGCTGGCTTGATTGTATGTTTCTTTCTATTCCTATTCTGCTGCCTGGCTCAGAATCAGTAGATGGATTACCTTGCTCATGTAATTGTAACCCCTCTGTACGGTAGTTTCACAATAAAAAACTTACTTAAAAAAAGAATCAGTAGATGAGAGAATTTATTCAGCACTGAAGTTTTTCCAGGAGATAATGGCTGAAAGGAGGGAAGGGAGGAGCAGCAGTGGAAGATGCAGGCAAGGTCTCTCATGATGCTAGAACTGGATCTAGGAAGGAGGGGAAGCAAGGGCAGGAGATAGGACAGCAACAAGATATTTCTCTGCATGTAGAATCCTTGCATTTTCTTGTATGCATTTGTTTATTTCCAAATATTTGTTACTTTTCTTTGTGCTTCACTGAGAATGTGGTATCGAGCAAGAAAGAAGAGTTCCCTCGTGTCATTGAGTTACATTCTTTTCAGAGAAAAGCCAGTCTTTCATAAACAGCTAGCAATAGTAAATAAAAACAAATAAATAAAAACAAAATAAAACAATGAACATTGCTATGCAGAGAATTAAAATGGGATGTTGTGAGTAAGATTAGTTGGACATCTAATACATTCAGGAAGATGGAGAAGAGCCTCCTGATAAGGCCATGTTTTTGCTCATATCTGAATGACAAGAACAGCCCACCCATATCAATTTCAAGGAGAATAAAGTGCCGCAGGCAAACAGGAAGGACCACATGTCAAATTCCTAATATTGGAGCCAACTTATTTTGTTGAAATATAAAGGAGATTAAATGGAGCTAGACCTTCAGATCTAAGGTGTAAGGCAAGGTAGGAGAGTGAAATGGGGGAAGTAAATGGGTACCAGATCATGAAGGACACCAAGGGAAAGTGTTTTTGATTTTGTTCTGAGTATATGTTCTGAGGTACAATCTGCTTGGTATCCATAAATGCTCAATCTAGAAGCTGTGGAGTAGACCATAGATGCAGAAAGATCAATTAAGAAGTTATTACAATGACATACATAAGGAACAATTGTGGTTTTCTCCATGGAGATAGAGCAAAATAGCCTGATTTTATGTAGGTATGCAATATTGTGCAGTTCTATATTGGTCAGTGTTTTATATGTGCAAAGACAGAGAAAAATTATTTGGGGAGATAGGTAAATACTTGACCCAATATTTAAATATCACTCTGTATTATATTCATCTCCTTTACCTTGAGCTACGAATCTCAAAAGGTATATGAAGTATTTTTATTCACAACAAATATTCCATTTTTTTAAAAGTTTAACTGAACTGCCAATAGGAAATTTACTTTCTTGGTTGGAAAGCAGAGAAAAGGAAGAAAGTGGGAAGGCCTCAAAAAGGAAGGGAAGGAGGGAGGAATAGGAGGGAGAGAGGGAGGGAGGGAGGGAAGAAGGGAGGGAGAGAGGGTGGACAAGGGGAGGAGAGGGAAGAATAAGGGAAGATAAAGAAAGGAAAAGGAAGGGGAAGGGAGAAAGGAGAAGGGGAAAGGAAAGAAGGAAAACAGAAAAGAAAAGTGAGGGAAGGAAGAGGAAAAGATGCAAAGATCCCCTACTTACAACTTATAAGGAATATAAGGACCATGTAGCTGTTTTTGTTTGGTAAAGGCCTATATTTCTTTTAAATCTGGTATGTTCTCAGAGGAACATTAGAAAAACGCAGCATTTCTATTTTTTTCTGGGAAATGATAAAGGACAATCCAGGTATTTGTCCTAATTGTCTCAGCCTGCATGTAGTAGTGAGCAAATCCACCCTGCTGTGCTCTGTAAATAATGAAATAATAATTGAAATGTGATATGGACAGACACACATGTTCAATTGCCATTCATAAGTCCACTTCTAGTCATTAGAATTAAGTCTTGAAAGTGGAGCTACATGTAGCCCAAGTGAGAGAGTACCACCAGCCTTGAGCCAAAAGGCTAAGGATAGTGCCAAGGCTCTGAGTTAAGCCCCACTACTGATTCAAAACAAAACATAATAACAAAAAATTAGAATTAACTCTCATATCAGTGGAATGTGCGTGGTGAGCAGATAGTTTCATTCCCCATGCCCTTAAAACAGTTTGAGAAAAGAAGAAAGTTGGAGAAATAATGATCTTCTTTACATGTGGGGTTGGAGAGAGGGCCCTAAATGTGAATTGTGACTGTTAAACATTGATGTTTTCTAGAGAAGATACATTTTGATTACATAAATTGTAACTGCTAGTTAATCATTAAATTGAAATGCTGGGGAAATGACAAATGTCTCCATGCATGGTGTTTGTTTCAGAAACTTAAAGCCTGTCACAGTAACCCCCAGTGATTAGAGCTGTGATATTTCACCTAAAACTTAATCGTGTGTCTCTCTGTGAAATACAGCTTTCATTTATTTTACAGTTGCTGATGCCAAATAGGAAAAAAAAAACCAGGAGCCAAATTCTGTTATTGGAACCAGTTGTGATGAGATTAAAGCAGGCAGGATGGAAGGTGTTCAATAATCAAATTAAAATGGTGCTAGTAGAGGCATATTTATGCTGGAAATCTGAAGCAGACAGTTCTTCCTTTACAATGCAAGAAGTGGCAGAAAGAAGGAGGATCACAGGCCATTCTAGCATCTCACCAGTGGGAATACTTTTCAGTGAGTGGTGAGAGTTCCCATATCGCAGGACTCAGCAAAGACTACTCTCAGGGTCTTATTTATTATTTGTTGATCATCTAGCCTTTTTAAAATGGCACGTGTCATTTTCATAGTTTGTGTGCTAAGAACACAAAAGTTGAGGAAATATTTTTTCCAATGTTCAATCAGTGATTCAACAAAAATCATTCCCTCATCACTGGTAAACAAATAGGGATACAGGTGGACCCATTGCAACAATGAGATGTACAAGTCGTTATGTCGAAAACCAAACTTTACAACTATGGCTGGGCAGGGGGAGGGGGGGGAGAGGAACCTATGCAATCGCAATATTCACTAGACAATAAGTTGGAAATGATCTGTACAACTTGTGGAGGGGATTAGGAGGGGAGGAGAGGAAAAGAGGGAGAAAAATGAGAGAAATGGTAACATTTGACAAGAAATCTAATTACTACCTTACTTATGTTCTTACCCAAGAAATGTAATCGCTAGCTTACTTATGTAACTGTAACTCCTCTGTATATCACCTTGACCATAATTTAAAAAAGTAAATAAAACATAGTTGCCTAGAAAAAAAAACAAATTCTAGTATATTGTTTCATTGTTTTACATTCATGTTTTTAAACTAAAGCAAAATGTCAGCCAATATCCAGGTAAGAACTATCCTTGTTCATCAATTGCCAACATAGGCTGTTTAAAAATAAAAAGCATTTCAACAAAAATCAACAAAAAGATTCCACATTAATCAAATGGTGTTATAGAATTTACATCACTGATACTTATAATTTGTGGGCTACTCATCTTTAGTAAGATTCATAGTGTGTGGTGTGTGTATTACAAGAAAATATTTGTTGAAGACTCACCAATTGTTACTTAGGCATTTCTAAAAGTATAATACTCAAAGATGCAAATAATGACATTTGAAAGGAATAAAGTTCCATATTTAAAATGTTCAAATACAGATGGAAATCTGGGTTAATGGAAATCTAAAAATGAAAGAATTAATAGATGCAATAGGCAAAGCAAATAGAACTATCCAGACTTTCCTATTTTCTGAGAAAATATAGTTATTTAAATTACTTTCTGTGAAGAGAGAAATGCAGTATCTGAAATAACTAGTACTGTTAGTTAATTACTATTTATCAGAGACTATGCTAAACATATTGCATGGAACATCCCTTGTATACCCACATAACCGAAGGTCATTACAGCCATTCTCTCTCTCTCTCTTTTAGAAAAATTAAGGTTTGATATAAGAAACTTGCTTAAGGATACAAGTTACTAACTTCACCACCCCAGAGATTAAATTCCTTGCTGGTCATTGTTCCCAGAGCTGGTATTTTTAGAGTAAGAGGAAGATTTTTGGTTCTGCAAAAATAAAAAGAAATTTTAAACTTCTTTATATAAGTCAAATCTTTCAGAATTATAATTTGCCTTCCCACTCATTATATTGATTCTTTAATAAACTTTTCTCCTATTCTTAGCCGAATCTTATATATATTTATATATCTTTATTCACCTATCTATATCTATATCTATGTATATGTCAAGTTTTTTATCCTCTGATTTTTTCTCATTGCTAAATGCTATCAGAATTTATAATAGGTATCAACCTAGGTACAATCACTTCTTACTCAATTGACTTTATTTGTATCCTTCTTGTAGCTTTTAACCACTCCCCCTTTCCAAAATAATATCTGGAAGAACTCTACTCAGTGGTCTTACTACCTCCAGCATCATTAGCATGTCAGACTTTGTGAAGTGACACATAAATATTCCTTAACTTAGCTCTTCCAGTGTAGGGAGACCTACATATTATCCTGGAATTTATTTTTCCCTAATTAACATATTATATCACTAGTAAACTAAAGTGACCCAAATTTAGCAACTGAGTTACATTATCTGTCCTACTAGAAGGCAGAGACTTGACCATGGATGCAAGAATGCAAGACTAGATTTTATTTATCCATTGTATCACTCAATGATACTTACTCATTGCTTTGCATGTGGGCACCGAGAAAATATTACTTGAATGAACAAGCTCTTCACTTGAGTAAATAAGATGCAAATGACCTCAGACAGAAGGTTAGCTCCAGATGTCCATTCCATTGAGATTGCTTTCAGAAGTAGCTTCTAACTTATACTCTCTTATAAGTATTCATGGGTAGCACCTCAAAGTTAGGACAAAGAACAGTCTACAGAGCAGTTGACAAAGGGTATCACAAGGCAAGTAGCTGATTCTTCCTGTTTACTGCTCATATGAATGTGACCTGTCATGACTCACAAAGATCTCCCCAGCTGGACTGCCAGAAGCCTAAGATTATTGACTTTTTTCTTTTAGTTTAGGCTTCTCTTTGTGCCTGTCAATCGCAGCTCTCATTGTGTTCCTAACCATTCTATATGATATACCCTCATTTTGCCCAGATTGAAGAGACAGCTACAGGAGAAAAAATGAATGTCTTTCATGGAGTGGCTTCTGGAAGGAAAAAATAGGTATTTCAAAAATATTACCAAAGGCTACCTTATCTTACATCTCAAGGTTGTCAAATGTGTGTGTGTTCGCGGATGTGGGGAAATGTACAGTACTATGTGTAAAAGGATTTCCTCCTTTAAAAAGCTACTCTTGAAGCTGTTGATAGACATGTAAATCTCAAAATGTTAGGACCAATTTATTCTTAATAACAAAAGTATTTTCCTTTCACCTTGATGCCAAGCTGCCAGGAGATAAGCCCAGTGGAAAAGTTTGAAAACTGCAGATACAGTAACCCAAGTTCTGTACAGTCTAGCAAAATGATGGAGTGTTGAATCTTCATTACCAATTATAAGCTTCCTGCTGTGTTCTCTGGGAAAAAAACACATCAAATCTGCTACTCCCTAAAAAGAAGTCAAAGAAGCATGGTCTTGTGTAGCATATGCACCTGAGGATACAGAACCCCTGTTAGCATCCAGATGCAGTCTCCCCACATCACATATGGTTTAGAAGAGGAAGATTGCTGGATGAGCTGTGTACATGGGCAGAAGGGAACTTAGACACACCACCAAGAGAAGAAAATACAGAATGGCATAAACACACACACACACACACACACACACACACACACACAATTGGAACAACTATTTAATAATTCAGGACAATTGCCCAAAGGCAAACAAACTTTGAATGGGAGTGGAGAAAATAAATAGATCAAGATATAAACCAGAAGAAAAAAATAGACTGGAGAGAAGAAGGAGATAAAAGAACTCACCCAAGGGAGAAAAGCGAGAAGAAATCACTACCTGTGACAGGAATAATAATAACTGGGTATTAAATAGAAAAGAAATAGCTCATGGTTTCATGGCAATCTTGGAAGAAGCCTTCAATAGTGGCTCCTTATAAGCTGCACAAGTTTGCAAGGCCTGAAGGAAAGCTGATTTGGCTGGCCCACTTCTAGTCACTATGGGGGCCTCTAGTCATGTGCTTATAGGGCAAGCAGGAACTTCCAAAATCACGGTCTTCAGTCTGAAGTTAGAATAAAGAACTCTAAATATTGGAGGCATGGCTCAGTTGATAGAGTGCTAGCCAATGAGTGAAAGCATCAGATACCAAGTTCAAGTTATATGATTTCAGAACAAAAAAAAAATGAAGAATTCTAGTCTTTCTGGACCAGAGGTACCTCACACTCTGAAGTTGGTAGGAGAGCCTGAGTTGAACATTCTAACAAGTCAGCAATGAGTGAGCATGATTGATCCTTTGTTATGGAAGGTGTACCACTGCTCAAATAGTGCTCAGCTCAGGCTGTTTTGTTCTCTACGAGCAATGACTGCAGTGAATATGCAACACTCAGGAAAACTATAAACGTAACTCAACAACAGAGAATCTATACGGAAGCTATGTGCTGTGACTATTCTGAGAGTAGGAAGTAAAGGCACAATTAATTATTCAGCAGGTATTTATTGAGCACCTGCTATATGCCAGTCTCTGTCCCCTTCACAGTGAGTGAAGCAGAAAAATCTGGAGTGCAGCCTGCAATCCTCATTTTAGCACACTAGACGCTATCCTTGAGCTTTTGAGTGGTTAATTGGAGATAAGAATCTTGGGTGATAGGCTTGTCTATTTTTATAGAAACTGTATTCTATAGCAGTGTGTCTTACAACCCTTTTTAATTATCACCCCACACAAGACGTTTTAGATATTTTTCTTAATCATATTATCCTATGCACATATAGTATTATATATAACATATATAATATACTTTTTCTGTTTAATGTCATGTGGCTCTTGGGAAAAGTAAGTATTTACATTTTTCACCTTCTCAAGGTCAATATACCTTCTCTTTACAGAATAGTTCTGTTGAGATATCACCCTGCTCTTGTGGCTCAGTGACAGCAGTGTCCACAGATAGATCAAGAGGGTTCAAACAAAATCTCCTGAGCACAACTGTGTCTGATTCTGTGCTGGACCCTGGTGCTACTAGATAAATAAATGAGCGTTATATAGTACCTGCCTATTGCTCACTGGGAAACAGAGGTAGAGACAGGTCTACCTGAACACAAGCAATAGCACAGAGAGCTGGGGATGCCTTACTCTGTTGGAAGAAGGCTATCTACTCAGATAGAAGCTTAACAAGCTTAACAAGCTTCTGGATTATTCTGAGATACATTGAATAAGACAGCTAACTGATGATTTGTGAAATGATGTTTATTTTATTACCCATGACCTAAAGTAGATGCTTGCATCAGCCTGAAGTTCCTTGTGGCATTACAGATGGCATTCATCATGTTCAATTAAGAGTCCAGTGAAGACAGATTATAGGTAGTGCTAACAAAGCCCACTCGAGGTAGAATTAACCATCCCTGTTGTCTGATACCGCTAAGCAGAATGGAGGCCAGAGAGACACACACCATGCTCACTACACCTGTGTTACAGCACCTGCAATTATTTTAACTCTCACATGTGTTTATGTGTGTGTGCATGTGTTACCCTCTAAAGACTGTGAGCCCCCCCACAATTGTAAAGACATCACCCCACTTTATTTTTCTATACCCCGCCTGCAGTGGGTTCCCAAGTCATAATTCAATAGAGAATCATATAAACTTTTAAAAAAAAGTCTGAATTGTCCTGACACATCAGAAAAGAGAAGAGAGAGCTGACAATGAGGTAGTGACTCCTTTTTCCATGAAGCAGCCCACAAAATCTGGGAGCAGCCCAGAGCAAATTGTTCCAGTTCCTCTCTTAGATTTCTGCCTCTTTTAAAACAAAGGCATTATGCATGAGGCTAAAGATGGAGTCGCCGCAGCACCTCTTTTCTGGTGATTGCTATTTCAAGCTTCCTTCTGCCAAGTCCACAGATCCACTGCTGTGCATACATGCTTCATCAGAGACAGTCTTTGTTTTGGGTCTGGTCAGTTTGATAATTATAGTCCTTTAAGCAGGCCAATGAAAAAATGAAAAGGTAAATTGTTCTATTTGACTTACCGCAGATATAATCCCTCAATTACCTATGAATACACTGAGGCCAGAAAATTCATTAGTTGGTCCAAAGCAACATTGTACTTGTGGGTCTAATTGCAATGCAGAAGAGTGTGACTCTTGTGCTCTACTTGCTTTTTTAAAAAAATCTCCCTTATTTCTCTACATAAAACTGGAATTTTGGATACAAGTAGGGTTGTGATCAGCTAGGAGATTATAGACATCCTATGAATACCTTCTTATCTTGTGACAAAATCTGGTTCAAAATTTTACCCATTGAGTTCCTCAGAAGGCTCAAATCTTTCTGTACATTCTCTTCCTGAAGTGTTTTTCCTGATCCAGCTTCACTTTCTCTTTACTTGTAAGGAATGACCAGGGTATGTACAGGGAATATTTCCTCCTATGCTAAGTCCTATTTGGTTCCAGAAGATGTGAACCTTCATTGAGAGTTGAGGAATTACTAGACAGTAATGAGTGGAATCCAGGGCTCTAGACAGAGTTTATGCTATAGGCACAGGTATGGGAAAATTTGGAATGTCCTGCGATCTGCTACCGTACAACATACATTCTCATTACTGGCCACTTACAACAGACTGGGCTGGGCATGAACATTATAAATCCAGCCTTCTTATATCAGTTTAAGAATTTAGAATTTAAAAATTTAGAATTCTACTGAGTAGATTGAGTTAAGGCTAAAAAGGGCACTGTTGGGGTGGGAACACTTTCAAAACACAATAGAATTTTTGAGGATTATGGACTTCAGGATTCATATAGAAAACAAAGAAAGAATTCTCATCTTTCTGCCCAGTTAGAGCAAACATGAGGCTAAATATTACTTATAATAGTATTATTCCCTGGGTTCTCTAGGGAAACAGAACAATAGAAAAGTGATAACATGTAAGATTTAATACATGAATTGCTTCACAATTATGGAGGCAGAGAAGTTTCATATTATGCCATTTGCAAGCTAGAGAACTAAGAAAAGAGCTGGTGGTATAATTTAGTTCAAGTCCAAAGACAAAACTATAGAAGCAGATGCTATAATTCCCAGGTCCTGCCACAGCTTAAGAACCAGGGAATCACTGGTTTTTTACCTTGAGTTCAAAGGCCCAAGAACCAGAAATGTCTAAGAGCCGAGAACTTGAGATGTCTAAGAGCTAGAGAGCGAGAGCTACAAGAGGGAAAGAGAATTTGCCCTTTCTCTTCCCTTTGCTTTCATCTACGTTTTTAATAGATTGGAAGATGTCTGCCTGTGTTGGTCACGGTACAGCTCCTTGCTCAGTAAAGTAAAAAGAAAGGCTGAATTTATCCTTTCTCCACCCTTTGTTCTCATCTGACTCCTCCATAGATTGGAGGATGTCTGGTTGGGGTAGAGCTTCCTCATTCAGCCAAAGATAATCTCTTCCTGTAATACTGCCACACACATTCTCTGAAATAATGTTTTACTCCCCACCTGGGTATGGCTTAACTCAGTCAGGTTTACATGTGAAAATTAATCATCATTGTACTTTTCAATTTTTTGATAGTTCATGCAGTCAATGTATATTTAATAAATTCATAGAGCTAAGGCAGCAGCTCTTATTTGACATTAAAAGGTATTCTTAAGTCAACAAACATGAAGTGCAGGCCTCTTTTATCCCCAGCATAAATCTAGGCACCTCGGTACAAAACACAGAGAAGAATATGGTAAACCTCCTGAGCAGCATGACTCATCTTTTCAACTAAGAGCCACACTCAACCTAAGACCAAGGAAAAGAGCTCACTGCATAAGATCATAGGCCAGAAAGACATTACCTGCCACTTGATCTGAGGTCTGCCTAAACTAGAAACACTCCATAAGGCCAGCCTCACCTAATGATGGCTCTAGTCCTAAAATCCCTAACCCTTGTACACTTCAGTGGCTGCTTGTTATGTTGTGTGCTTTATCATCTGGGTATGTCTGAGTGGCGTGAACGTATTTTTTTTTTCTACTCTCATCAACCATCTAGCATTTGTGTGCATTTTGAATTTATGGCTACATTTCTATTAGTTCCCAACAGTATTCACTAGATTAAAGCTACATCAGAAATTGGATTTTTCTCTACTTTTTCTCCTGAAGAGTGTAATAAAAAATGTAACTCAATAAATCTAGCAAATTAGCAAGAAGATCTCAAACTTTGGGACATATGTGTGGCTCTGCTTTGGGGGAAGAAATGTGAAACTATTGACAACTGAACCAATCAAATTATATACTACTATTTGCAAGGAGGAAGGAGGAAAGACAATCCTCCCATTTAAATTGAATCAAATTCACCACAAGAAAGAAAAGTCTCAGTGGTAGAGAATTTCATTGTTTGATTTCTTTTAAAGCTATCACAGTCTTTTATGAAATAGAATGTATCAAACTTTAAATTTGGGAACTTGGGCAGATTTAGGATTGTGGCCATTTCTTCTTACAGACTCATGGCTGTAGTATGAATTAGAATTATACAAACCACCTTATCTTAATTTATGGTCCCTTGATTAAAATATATGGAAAATAAATTCTAAGTTTGTGAGTAGCTCTTGAAAAGAAGAAGTTAGAATTTTACTTATAGAAAAGCTATGAGCATTCAGACCACCCAGATCCACTTCAATTTAAAAGAGAACTGGAGTTCATGAGGTTTTTTTCGTGTGTGTTTGTGGCCATCACAGAGTCAGTTATAAGTAATCAACCTCACTATCTTCATCACTCATACTTCCCTGAAATACTTATCTTATTAGACAGTGGCTCACAATATCTTTCAATCGGTGCTTTTATGTGAGGCTTACAAAACAAAACAGAATGAAACAAATAAAACTCTTTGCTCCTTAGACCTTTCGTATCAAAACTTACAGCTTCAGAGGTATGCAGTAAGCACGGATGTTCTTCTGAATTTGTAATTGCACCCTTGCACTCAGCACTTATTCTAAAGTGTGCTACGTGTTCTTAGGTTTTAGGCCCTTTGCTGGACATCCAAGATTAAAAGGCATGGCCCATGCTCTGAAGCTGTCATAAGTGGATCTTCCATAATAGGAAAATAAAAGCTCTGTAGATGTTGTTTTTTGCCTATGAAGTGTCCCTTTAACTTATTTCCGTCTATCCACATGCTAGGTTTTCATAGAAGTTCTCAGGCTCTCACCACTGCTGTGGTATGCTTCATGAGTTTTCCCTTGCGCTGCTCTGAGCACATCTAGCTGATACTGCCCTCTCAGTATTTAATGGTTCCTACTCTAAAGTATGACACAAGTTGTATTGTTATTGCACTATTATTATTTCTTGGCATTTAACTTTTCACTGTAAATTTGTGTGTGAATTTCCTGGGCTACAATATACTGGAAGATAAAGGCCTCTTTTTTAAAAGGGGGAAGAAACAAAAGAAGAATGGAGGGAGATGGGGAAAGTGGGGAAGGGAGGGAAGGAAAGGAAAGGAAGGGGAAGAGGGAAGGCAGGAAGGAAGGAAGGAAGGAAGGAAGGAAGGAAGGAAGGAAGGCAGGAAGGAAGGAAGGAAGGAAGGAAGGAAGGAAGGAAGGAAGGAAGGAAGGAAGGAAGGAAGGAAGGAAGAACTTTTAAGTCTTTATTCCTGTTAATAAGTCTCACAAAAGGATCCAAGCTTAATAAGAATCAGGATGGATACCAGGGAAGGAAAGAAATGTTGTGGTGATATTGAATTTGTCTTCTGAACTATAAATGTGGGTTTAGAGGTCTTGCATACAATAGGGTTTTAAATCATTTATGTTTATTTGTATGTGTATATGTGTGTATGCAAATGTGTATAGAGCAATGTGAATAAAAGAGACACACTGAAAATATATTACCATAATCCAAAGATTGACTTCCAGATATTCAGTCATTCCTATTACTGCTTTTCATTCCCCATAATTTCAGAATTTCAATTTTTTTTCTTATTCACTTCCCCTTCATTTCCCAAGACCTTCTACCACTTAGCCAAATAACAGTAAATGATTTATAGGGAAGAATGTCAGCTTTCAGCAAATTGACAATGGGTAGGGTAAGTGCCTATGGGAGTTTGGCTCAGGATCCCTGCTCAGCTGGTGAGAGGGGATTTTGGAAGTTACAGACACAGCTGTCCCTCCCAATAAATGTTAGAAACTACAATCTGGATCTCTTCCAATGTCATACTACCTTGAGCGAGAAAGAAAGTTGACAGAAATGAATCGGCAATTCAGCTGTTATTCAGATAATCTGATCAGTGTCTATAGCTGAACAAGTTTCCTGGATCTCTGCTAGACTTCCAGACCTAGGGCAGGAGCACTGCAAAAACATTTCAATTCATCTTCAGGTTCCAGAATTTTGGAGACAGCAACAGAATAATAACAATGTGCCTTGGCTCTAGGATGCCAAAAAGTCCTGCACCTCATTGTGGAATGCTAAGGGTGGATGAGCTCATAGACAATGAGTATAAAATCAGATCAAATGGAAATTTAAAAGAGGTTTTCAGAAGTGTATCAGTACATCTGTGTTCATAGGAATCCAGCATTTTTTCACTTCTCAAATTTTTAAAGAAATGAGTACTATTAACAATTGAGTTTGGAAGTATTACAAATTTAAAACCAACTGCCTGAATAGTTGTGAGACTTGGCATGTCTGGGCAGTTGTGAATGGCTAGATGTGGAATGCTCTGTATTATCAGGTATCCAACAAAAGACTAAGAAAACTATTTTTTTTTTCATAAAGAGATTAAAAAAGGGGACATCTTAAAAGAGTCAAGTCATTTCTGTTCCTGGGGTTTGCCTTTAGGGCAGGAAGTCCTTTTGTTCTAGGCAGGAATGCTGTGCACAGCCCATTTGATTACACAGATGATGTAAAGCAAGCTCAGCCATTTTTCTTGGGGATGGTAATAGCTCTCTTTTTAGTTCAGGAGGTTTTTGCTGGGTCTGAATATTAAGGTGAGGAGAACCCTGGAGATGTTTCATAATTGGTGGGGAAATAAGAAAGCAAAATAGAAGCTGATTCCTGCAATGTAGTTAACAGCAAGAAGCTCAGCAAGGTACTGGACCTCCAACAGGCTCAGAAGTTTGACTGTAGTAGATGATCTTTAGGAACTGCATCTTTTGTGGTAGTTGGAGAAGCTGGTTCATACTCAGGAGAAAGCAGCATGCCCTGGGGAGGATAGAAAACAATACTGGCAGTGTCCACTAGCAGAGTGATTTGCAAACGGACATTAGATTGGAGATGAGAGTACTGCAGGAGCAGATGAGCACAAAGGAACTCAAATTCAAGAAGTGACCAGCAAAAGTGTAAATAGCAGCCCTTATAGATTGAATCTGAGATATCACTTGAAGGTTCATACATGGAAGGGCTTGCCAGCGGTTGATGTTGTTCAGAGCTGGTTGTATCATGAGGGTACTAACCTCATAGATGGATTAAACCATTGATGAATCCATAGTTGATGGAGCTATTAGGTAAGGACAAGTTGGAGAATATAAAAGTTACTGAGGATGGGTCTGTGAAAGATATGTTTTATACACAGATCTCTCTTCTCTCTCTCTCCCTCCCTCCCTCCATCCCTCCCTTCCCTCTACCCTACACTTCTACCAACAACATTCTCAGAATGAAAACATGGAGCCAGCCAATCTTGGATGGAAACCTTTAAAATTATGAGCCATAATAAAGCTGCTTTCCATTAAATTAATTTATTTTAGGTATTATTCACTGCAACAACAACAACAAAGAGTTGACTTGCATACCGGCTAAGGCTGGAAGGGAACATGAGGCCAATCTGTGGGAGGTGAAAGTGTTCATTGTCAACTGAGTTTGAAGATCCATCTATCTATCTATCTATGGACCTATCAATCGATTGATAGATCCAAGACTAGAGTTCTTGAATTGAGGTGTGATGGGAGCTCCCCAGAACAATTTAGATAGTGTAATTGTGTCAGTTTTTATAAATTCATACTATGCACGTCTGAGATGGAAGAGTTATAGCTATAAGGATTTTCCTATTCATACTGAGATAACAACAATGTGATGTGTATTCCACGTTGGATTGTTCAAGAATAGAAAAATATATAAAAGGAAGACAGAGGCATTTCCTTAGGTCAAATAGAGATAGAATCTATCAATTTTTTTTGTCGGTCATGGGGCTTGAACTCTGGGCCTGGGTAGCTGTCCCTCAGCTCTTCAGCTCAAGGCAAGCACTCTACCACTTGAGCCACAGTGCCACTTCTGATTTTCTGAGTGGTTCACTGGAAATGAAAGTCTCATGGACTTTGCTGCCTGGGCTGGCTTTGAACCATTATCCTTAGACCTCAGCCTCCTGAGTAGCTAGGATTACAAGCATGAGCCACCAGCACCGGGCTAGAACCTATCAATATTTTATTAAGAAGGACATGTTAGCACTAGAACACAGTATGAAATAATATAGTCTGTTATTATAATTAATGCTTCAATTATCTAGCTAACTAGATACGCTTCATCCCGAAGGCAGAATCTGTTAGAGAACCTATGTTTAATATACAATGGTTATATGAAGCTGCTAAATTCTTAAGATGTCTAGGAAATGCACACAAATAATGGCTGACCATGGATTTATCTCTTTTATTCATGTTATATATTCCTTAAAGAAAGTGAACCTCTCAGTAGATAATAACTTCTTTTTTATCACACACCAATGCACAAGGGGCTCAGTTACAGTACTAACAACAACAACACAAAAGACTAAGAACAGATTTAAATCTGGCAGGCCCAAGACAGATTAGGTACCTATGTTAAAGTCTTCTTGCTATCATTAGATACTTCTCCTTGTAACACTCTTATTTTTTTCACAGTGACACTGACTTCTAGAAGTAGGACAAAATTTGAACTATCTCCTGTTTTTGAGAGCTGGACCAATAAAGGGATAAATGCCCTTAAGGTATCCTTGGGAAAGAAACTTAAAATCAAGAAAATTGCATAAATCCAGAAAGTTAGCTCAGGCCTTTTTTTTTTCAGTCTGTCTGCAGTACAATATCTAGGGTTATGAGTCAAAACTCTAAGTCTTGGGTCTGTTGCTTACCTGGTATATATGACCTTGGGCAAGCAAATTTGCCTCTCTAAACTTCAACCTCTCTAAATTTAAAATGAAAATGTGTCTGATAGCCAACATGTGAATTTAGACTGAGTATTAAGTCAATGCAACCCTCATATTGTATGATAGTATAAGTCACACATGACTTACTTTAAGTCATGTGTCAACTATCTTTAGCGCTCATATCATGTTAAAGAGGCCTGATTCAAAGAGTCAAAAAATAAACACTGAATAAGCTATTCTGTCTTTACAGGTATGGACAAGATAGGACTGGAGAAATATTTTGCACAGAGGAAGGAGACTAATAGCACATGCAGAATCCACATCTAAACATCACCTCTCTGTAACTCTGCCTCCCACCCACAGCACACTCTTGTGTTTAAGATGACACAGTCATGGAGTCCTATCAGATCCAGCTGTCACTGGACAGCTAAGCATCGCTCCATCCTTCAGGATCTACTGTGAACCATGACTTGCAGCCCATCGAAGAGTCAGAAACCTTGGATGAGTGAAGAATTAAGCTCTCGGGAAACTTATTCAGCCAAATGTAAGTTTGAAAAGAGGGAGAGGAAAAAAATCTTATAGAGAAACTCTTTATAGGCGGTGAAGGGCATGAGCTGCAGAGATGAGATATTTTATTTTTCTCTGCACTGTCTGTAAAGCAATCTCTTCTCTTGCAAAATGATGTTTCTGTTGGGCTCAGAGTTATTTGTCATTCCGGGTCCCAGACAAAATATTTTTCAGAAGAACATCAGAAATGCCATGCTGGATCAAACCAATGGTCCCTCTAGTCCTATGCTTTGCCTTTGAAAGTGGTACCAAGAGAGGAGTTCATGAGAGGACATAGATGTTCTATTTTAGTGACTTTAAAACATTTTTATGGTGACTCAGTTAGAAGTGGAGTGTGCATTATAATCTAGTACTCACTCTGAGCACATGCACAAAAACACACCTGTGCATACTAATGTATACAAAACTAACACTTTGTATTTTTTAAAAAAACGATTGCCCTCAACCCACTAAACTGATTTCATGATGCACTAACAGGACTACAATTCACAGCTTGAAAACCTCTGCTCTATTTGCTATCATTGTCAGAGGCTAGTGTGACCTCTAACACTCCTATTTTTCTTTAAGCCAGTGAGATCTACCTCTCATGAACTTTCTTAAAACCACCTTTTGGTGACATGAGTTGTGTCACAGTATTTGGAATCACATCCACAGAGGACTGGTTCTAAGATCCTCTTGCCAATTAAAATCTGGGGATACTCAATTCTACTGTATAAAATGGTACAGTGTTTTATATATATGTATATATATATATAAACTATATTATTTTACCTATAAATTTTAAATATTTACTTACAATGCCCAATGCATATGAATAATTGTTATACTGTACTATTTATGGATTAATGGCAAGAATATGTCAGTGCATGTTTAGCACAAATGCAATTTTTCCAATATTTTCAATCTACTGTTCAATCTGTAGACATGAAATCCCTGAATACAGAGGGATGATTCTACTCACAACAGAGTAGAACTGACTCTTTCTTGTGACAACTCTGCAGTATTTAAATAAGATAAATATAACCAAAATATCTAGGTGAAGACAATAAGCTTGAGTTCTCTCTGGCTTTTTTTTTCCTTCAGGAATTGAATCTCTAAGGCACAGAGGCTACAAAAAGCTCACACTGAGCTACTACTTTATCAACTGTATAATGGTAGATGGTAGTTTCAAAGACGGCTGCAGTATCATATTCAACCTCACATTTCCCTCACGCTGCCACATCCTAGGAAGAGGTAGTATCTGTTCACCTCTTCAAATCTGAGTTAATTCTTCTTTTTCTTTGAACAATAGTGGCAATGTCTACTGCCAGTTATGCAGATAGTAGCCTTTAATCATCTTGCCCACAATCACTTCTAGTCTTAGGCAAAAGGTAAACTACTTAGATACCATGGTCTGAAAAGTCCAGTTGGTGCTAAGATGCTCTAAAGGGTAAGATGCCACATGGAAAGAGAAAGAAGCCAAAAAGCCCCCAAATGCCTACATGTAAAGCAGATTTCCCTGAAGGAAATCTGACAGTCCCATCCATGAGACCAGCCACCCAGTTACATCTTTCATAAATTCCTCAGACAGCCTAAGTTTGTTAAAAAATATATAATCAATTTAAGCTTCTAGGCTTAAGTATAGTTCATTAGAAGTAGTATAGTTTGTTTGCAGAAAAGGTAATCAGGGCAATGATCACTATCAATTCATTAAGAAGTTCTTTCAATTAACAGAAAAGGTTGGAGTTGGTGATTTATGTTTGGATTTAAGTATTTATTTTCTAATTAATGTGGTGGATAATGTGTGTAAATGAAATTATGAATTTTACAATCAAGGTAATTAATACAGTTCACTTTTTAACAGAATTTATATTTTACTAGTGTCTACTGATCTCTTTCTTTATTCCTACTGGGTTCTTAGTACATATTCAGTATTCTTTTTGTTGTAAGGAAACATAGGAGTTAATAAAAAGATAACCATCTTTGACCTGTAATGAGCTAATTTATTAGAGAAGAGACAAAGTCTCTTATCCTTATTACATTAGGATAAGAATTTTTCAAGAGATATTCACAGAAGTCCTTTTCAGCTGGAGCATAGAAGATGAGAGGTCATGAAGAAAAGTTGGGTAGAAGATATGTTACAAAGAGCAAAGTAATATCACTCCAGTAAGCAAAGGCAAGCTATTTAAAGGCAAGAGAAAGTAAAGATGTGATAGTATTGGTTTGTTTCTAGGGATGAGTGATCACTGAACAGAGAGGAATAATAACACTTGTTATGATTATGGCCATGTTATAAAGACGCTGGATGCTATGCACAGAAATCTAGACCTGAAACACAAAGTACAAGGATTCATGGTAAGACTTTTGAGAGGAGATATGTCCTATGCACATTCATGTTAAGAAAGAACTTGTGCAGGGGAATGAACATAGTGATCATGAACTCACAATCCAATTTCCCTTCAGCCACAACTCTGGCATAATTCACAGTAGGCTATACTGGTTTCCTTGCAGACATTTGGAGAGCAGATCTTCTCTAGGATTGCCATTAATCCTATTACTGCCATACAGATTTTGTCAAATGGAAGGAAGGAGATAAGGAAGGCAGGAAGGCAGGAAGGCAGGCAGGAAGGCAGGAAGGCAGGAAGGAAGGAAGGAAGGAATAGAGGAATGGAAGGAAGCAATAGAGGAATGGAAGGAGGGAGGGAGGGAGACATGGGGAGAGGGAGAGAGGGAGGAAGGAAAGGAGGAAAAAAGAAAGAAAGAGAAAGAAAGAAAACAAAATTGCAGCCAAAATTATAGCAACTCAGTGTAGGAAAGTTTACAGTGAGGATATTCTTGAACATTAAGGTATTACATTTTATCCTCATATCTAAAACTGTATTTCTATCACAACTTACAAAGCAGAAAACATAAATCACTAGCAGAGATATAACTGAGGTGTGCTTAGGGTTTATGGGTTTTGTTTTTTTTTCTCCTCCTGTAACACAGGATTTAGCCTTGGAATTTACCCTAACATTAAAGAACAAGTTTCAGCAAACACAGGGGTCAAGATTTGGGGCATTCTGGAGCTAATCTTATTATTACTTCAACAGGGCATCTAAGAAAAATAAAAAGCAACCATACCAGAGACTGCCTGTGGCTGAATACTTCAACATAAGTGGACATCATAGCCCAAGGAATCCTGCTGACAGAAACAGAGACAGGAAAGAAAGTGAACCTCTTCACAAGCAAACTCCATGCGGGTGATACAAGAAAATAAAATTCTCCTTGGTGGCATACTATGTTTCATTATGGTGACCTAGTCTCCACAGTTACTTAAAATTCTAAACTCAGGTTCCCTGAGTTCTGATGCTCTTCTCATCAAAACCACTATTCCAATTTTAACTGCACTTCCCCGGAGGCAGAAACAATCAACTCACCATATTTATAGCTGGTGCATAATTACTATCCGCAATATGTATATAGCTATTTATCTGTTTTCATGTCTTCTGTCTCTGAGATTGTCAAGAGACAAGTTGCTTGGCATCTTGTACAGGAATACATCATCTGCTGTGTATTTTATCCACTTAGTACATTTGGCTTGTTCTCTGATTTCTTAGAGGACTGGTCCGTATTCCCCAGCCCTTCTCAAGATGTTGCTCTGCTCTGCATGTTAAGATTTAGGCCCCCATTAGACCTTTACTTCTACCTAATTATTCTGATCTCCGATGTAGACCAAAGAACCAAGTTATATTTCAATTCTTCTCTTACCTAATTTAGCACCTTACTTCATATAATCATAGTGCAACTATAGGCTTGAACTGCTGAGACAAATATCATACTGACTTTACAGCACACCATCAAGTTCTGTGATTAGGTGCTCTAAATTGTAAAAAGCACTCTCTCCATTGTACCCACCTCTGTTCTGGAGCAAGGGGCAGGGAAACAGAAGAACCATGTAAGGTAACCAAGAGAAAATCCACTTTGTGAATAGGAATCCAAGTTGACTATCATGATAGCTTCTTCTTAACTCTCTGATTTTGCCATTTCCTGTAGGTGGATAGGTACAATTCAAACTTGGCCGAATAATTTAGCTCAAACAAAAGGAATAGGGGTGATTGCTTGAGGTGTCATGATTAACCCATTGCTACGTCCGAAATTTAAAGCTTTTTCTTAAATTCTTCACTTTTGAAAAATTTGACCAAGGGACAATTTGACATTCTAGTCCATGCTGACTCAGCGATAACTCTACAGCAATAAGAGCAGCTCTATTCCCCCGAGCTTTAAGGATTTATTTAAGTATGACAAGGTTAAGGACAGAGAGAGAAACATTCCCAGCTCCCCATGCAGGAAATGGGAGAAACTCAGAATGACTGTTGTTACTTATTGCCTTTATTCTTTCAGAGCTGAAGAAATACAAATGGTCATGTCCTCTAACAACCCTCATCCCTGAGGGGATAGTTCTGGGTAGCCAGCCTGGGTGCTACGTACTATTCTAAAATATACAGATGTCTCTGGGCCTATCCAAAGTGCTTCCTTGTCTCAGATAAGCTTCTCCTCTTACTATTTCTGCTCACTTACAGAAAGCTGTGAAGATATTATTATTAATAATATTAATACCTTTAAGTAGTTGAGCAAAGGAGAGGCCATTCAACATAGCAGTCCATGAATACACTGTCTTGGTCACTGCTTTCAACATTCTCACACATCCCTCCTAAGCCTCCCCTCCCCTCACTTTGCTTAGTCTTGAAGGCTATGGATTGAATTCTTTACCGTTTCAAAAAAGAAGCAATTTTAGCTGGCACCGCAGTCCTTGCAAGTTGGCATGTAAGTAGAAGGTAACTTATTCCAAGGTAACTTGTTCCAAGTTCTGCTCCCTTTATACATTTATTAAAAACTAAACTAAAATTTCTCTATCTCTTCATCTATCTCTTCCCCCCCTTAAGAAACCTTGGTCCCTTTTATTTATTGAAAGAGGTCCATAGGACAGTGGTCATCTTCTATAGCTGCTTCCTGTTAAGAATGGATTTGGGCCCTACTCTGTAAACAGAAACCAAAATGTTGTCTCCTCTAATTGAGGAAGTGGCATGGGAAATGTAATTGGCAAGATATTTCACTGACAGGATGTCATGATCAGTACCAGATGATCAGGATCAGAAGACACCAAGTTATTCTTTTTAAGTAAAAGGAGAGTCAAAGATAATATTGAAAAACATCCTTTAAAAGTAAATGATAGGTTAGTTTCACCCAAATTATGATTTTTTTTAATAACCTCTGCTTCAGCTGTTTTGTTCATTCCCCAACTGAGAAGACCTCTGATACTGGATAAACTTCATTCTGACATTCAAACATTCTTTCATCCATTGTAAATTTTTCAGAGGACAAAATTTGACCTTTATTTTTTTCTCCACTGTGTCTAGCAGAATGCTGAAAAACTAGCAGATGGACCATCACTAATTTTTTTTTCATTTTTTAAAGTCAGTCTTAGAAGATTTATCACTGAAATTTAGTGAATTATTTTTCCTCCTTGAATATGTTGAACACTGTCTAGCTCTTTGTCTGAGGTCTATTGTCTCCATTTCTGTCTTCCCTACTACCTTCTTGCTTTTCCTTTTAAAATTTCTTTTGATTGTCAGCCAGTGCTAGGGCACCCTCCAAACTTAATCTGAGCACAGAGAATTACTTAAACCTCATAGGTATTGAAGAGTAGGGCAGAGGAAATGGAATAGGAGGCATACGAATCTGGAAAGAAACCTTTTGAGGCAGTCTTAGTCCCTGGTGGCCCAGCTCCCCCCCCCCACCCACATACACACACCCGCACCCTCTGCTATGCCTTTGCCTCCTCTTTTCAAATGCTATAGAGATGGTCCTCTTGCAGGACCAGAGATTTCCTTTGTGTATGACAGCTTCCTACTCCTGGTATCTGTCTGCGGTAGCTCTCAGCAACCATCTCCTCCCTGATCATCCACCCCTTCACCATCACTGAAAATGACAAAGTCCCCAGCTTTTCCTTCCCTGCTGTTTGTAATCTTTATAGGAGCCACTATTTCCCTAATCACCCAGTGAGAGAGTAAGTGCTAACAGCTGTGTGTGGGCCATAAATTCCTTTGAGAAGCCCCCCCTTCTTGCTGGATTGGCCACAACTTCCATGATCATAACTGAAAGGATAAAGATGAATACATCTTCGCCTCCCACTTACAACTAGTCTGCAAGAAAACAATATCCAGTTCTTACATTACTGTAAGTGTTAAGTAGATTGGTGGAGAGTAGGCAGTCAAGAGCCCTTTGTTCTTTATATCCCATGCCAGGGCTTTATGACTAGTGTCTCTTCTCATATCCACTGAAACAACCTGTAAATTGTCCATAGTATCCATGGAAACAAACTGGTACAATGGACAGTGCACTTAAATAAACAACAACGACAAAATGAAAGAGAAGATGAAGGATGCGAAGGACTTTGTCAAAAAATAAAAATAATCTTTTGGGGCTAGGAAGGTAGCTCAGTGGTAGAGTGCTTGCCTTGCATGCATGAGGCCCTGGATTCAATTTCTCAGAACTACGTAAGCAGAAAAAAGCCAGAAGTGGCGCTGTGGCTCAAGTGGTAGGGCGCTACCTTTGAACTGAGGGACAGCTCCAGGCCCAGAGTTCAGCCCCCATGACCGACAAAAAAAAAAAATCTTTCTAGAAATCACACAAATAACACTGTCATGATTTTAAAAGACAGAACTCAGGACCATCTTTGGCTCAAGCACAGGTAGTGTCCCTTCTCTAGGTAAGCTGGGCAAGGCTGGCCAGAAGGAAGCATGGCAGTTTTGTAGGAAAATCCACAAGAGCTGCAGTTTTTGTCCGGGGTATCTCTTCTTTCCATCTTTTTCTCTCTGATTCCTATACTGGCACCCAATGTTTCCTAATAAACTCCTTGTATAATGGGTAGAGATAAAATGATCATTATTCACGTCTGGTCAGAAGAGATTCTTCACCAAAAAGGGGAAAACTCAACATTTTGAGCTTATGTTTTTCTTCTGTCACCTTTGTTATATGTTAAAAATCAATTCCTTGTCTTCCCTAATAGCTGTGCTATGTTAAGTCCAGTACTTTTAAAGCTTACCCAGATGGCACCATGCTATGTGTGCTTCATATCCAAGCCCATGCCAAGCCCAAAGGAAAGACCAAGAAAAGAGCCTGGCCACAAAACCAGATGGGTAGGGAAGAGGGGAATTTTTGCTCATTTATTTTTGCTCTTATTATTTTTACAGAGATGCTTCCTGTTATGTAAGAACAAAGTGGATGTGAGTGGTGGAAAGATAAAAAAATAAAAATAAATAAGATAGCTTATTATCACATTAGAGAAACATACATGATTATCATAGCTAAAATTTCTTGAGCATATTCTCACATGCCGGACAGTATCTAAGTATCTGGCAGTATAAATTCACTTAAAACCCACCACTACCTGTGGCTCCTCTCAGAGCCACTTAAACAAGCTGTAAATTTTCAATGGTTTCTATGGTAACAAATGGGCAACACAGACAATGTTCTTGAAAAAGTTGAAAAGACCACAGAGACTTTATTAAAAATAAAGTTAGTTTCCTCCTAGAAATCACACACAATTCATAATCGATGAACTTGTCAATGTGAGAAATCAGAAGCTGTTTTTTGTTTTGTTTTGTTTTGTTCTTATTTACTTATTTATTGCTCTGGCACTATAGATTCCCCTCTTCCTTAGGGAAATCAGTCAAGGTTGGTCAAGGGGATGCAGGAAAGACCAAACATACTCACAAGGTCTAGAATGTTCACCTTGGCTGTCCTTTGTTCTACACCCTCAGAATTCATCAAGAAGAACATTTCACAGAAAACCAAGGGCACCTGCATAATGCATTAGCATGCCATTTGTTAGGTAAATAAATACTAGGTATTTTGAGGTGGGTTGAATGTCTGAGTGTATATTTTTAAAGTCAGGGACACTGTGCAAGTTAAAAGCTGGGAAGTTCAGTAGTGGTGAGCCTGTGAAAGAATTTTGACTAGCATTCTTTGAGATTTAGCTCTTCCTTCTTTGAGAAAGTTCTTCCCTGTCCTTATTCCCAAGGCAAAGCTCTGTTCTTCTGGATCTATGTTAGAACTGTGAGTTTACTCATCTTTCTCCTTCACTCTTCTATGCTGTCCTAAGTTGTATATTCCCTAACGTTATCAGGTTCTTCTCATTCAAGAGTCTCAACTAGTAATGGGCCCCAGCTTCTTACTAGAAAAATAATGACCCCATCTCCTATGACACTATGTTTTTTCATTTTTACAGCAAAAAACCTTTAAGGCATTTTTGTTTGTTTTGTTTTGTTTGTTTGTTTGTTTTGTCGGTCATAGGGCTTGAACTCTGGGCCTGGGCGCTGTCCCTCAGCTCTTCAAGGCTAGCGCTCTACCACTTGAGCCACAGCGCCACTTCCAGTTCTCTGAGTGGTTCATTGGAGATAAGAGTCTTATGGTCTTTCCTGCCTGGGCTGGTTTTGAACCATGGTCCTCAGATCTCAGCCTCCTGAGTAGCTGGGATTATTATCGTGAGCTGACGCCCAGCCCACCTTTAAGGAGTTTTAAATTCTTCTATTGTCTGGGCCATTCTATTCCTTCCTATCCTTCACAAAAACTGTTCTTGTTTCAGTTACTAATAATCTTCATTTGCCAAAGTAAAGTCACTTGCCTGTATTCATTATTCAAAGGATCTTACCTTCTCAAAATGATCAGCAACACCTCATTTATAGGAATAACCCCCAAGGTCATTTGGCTTCAGTCCTCTCGTATTCTCGCTCTACATTCCCAAAATGAACTGATGATTTTTGGTTTCAAAATTATTCTATCTTGTTCTGCATCTCATTTAATGGAAACAACTTAGCTACTCATTCCAAAAATTAAAATGCTGGTCTTCACACTGGCTTTTGGAGGGAATGAAGTTATGTTGAACATAGATTCCATGAACAACTTCCATTGATTACATCCACTTCATTCTAGTTCCTCTGCTTCTCTCGGGCCCATACTGTCACCATCTATCATATATGGGAAGTTCCTCCTCGCTCCCTCGTTCTATTCTGCTCTCTTCAGTCAACTTCCATATAATAATGAGAGACATATTTTTCTCTGTATATTTAGCCTTTCTTTTGTTCTGAAGTAACACACCCAAGTGGAAAGTTGAATATAAATGTTCATCTCAATGAATGAATATAAAAACCTCCAAAGACTTGCCAAGCTGTTCAAGATTTAGATTTTACCAATACATATTTCTTGAACATGCTCCTCCCTGATCTGAACCATCTCCCTATTTCGTATGGGTAACCAATATTTTGTCCCCTGCAGTTAAACTTTACTAGTATTTATTGATATATTTTACTTTAATTATGTGGTCTATCTACTGAAAAAATATATACAGCATGAATTCTTTCAGTTGTAGCTTCTTTCATACAAGATCACTTTTATGACAATCATGAATACTGTTTTCTGTAGTGGTATATAATTTATCTCTACTGTTGTATTACAGTACACAGTATTCCACTATGTGTTTATGTCATAGTTTGCCCATTTGTTTTAGTTTGCTGATGGGTGAGTATTCTTAGTTTTGAATCTGTGCAAATAATAGGGTAGGTGCACTTATATCTACACTTACCAATCATGAACGTTATAATCTTTCCTTATAACATCCTTATGTGTGTTTACTTATTGTCTATGATTAGTTTAATGGGCCATTTCAGATTAAGTTTAAAATATGATGAACTTTTAATTCTTTACACTCCTATATACCTCTTGAGAGAACAAAGACATTGTCTAACTTCACATTTTTTGTCTTGTCAAACTCAGAAAACAATATAAACAAAATATAATTAATCAATATAGTACTTCCCAAACTTTAATGTACATAAAAATCATCTAAGAATATTGTTGAAAGTCAATCTGAAGCACTAGGCCTGATATAGTGTCTGTGACTAAGCTAGTAAATTTTCTTTTGTAGTGCTAGCGGTCAAACCCTGAGCCTTGCACATGCTAAGTTATAGCTCCACCACTGAGATATAATTCCATCCCATGCTTATATCTCATACGTTCCCAGATGAAACTGTTGTAGCTGATACACTAACCATACTATCTTCATATATTCCCAATGGCAGCAATAATACTCATTAGAGCATGCTTTTTCTGATCCAGAATTAGTCCCACAAATCTATGTTATGTAATCATGGGATTAAAATTTTAGATTTTCAGATATTATCTTTCAAAATTATTAATGCCAAGAGATCACTCAGTCTAAATATCACTCAAATATATGTTTGCCTCACTATATTTTTCTCTCCCTTTTTTAAATTTCATTTTTTCTGGTACAAGGGTTTGAACTCATGACCTTGGCTAGTACTCTACCACTTGAATCACAGTTCCAGTGTGGCTTTCTGTTGGTTATTTTGGAAATAGAGTCTCATGGAACTCAGTCCAGGCTGGCTTTGAATTGTAATTCTTTGGATCTCAGTCTCCTGAGTAGCTAGAACTACAGATGTGACCCCTTGGTAGCCAGTCTTTTCCTTCCATTTCAAGTACATATATACCCAACTGGGTCATCTTCCTTTTACTAATTCTCCTAAAGTTGCCTTTTTTGTCTCTCTCTAACACCTGTGGACATTTCCATCCAACCAATATCCCAGCTCCCTGCTTTTCTCTTCATCTATATCTAATGTACTGCTAAATGAACCCACTGAGTTTGTAATGCTGCCTACTGCATTTTCAGTTTATGAACTTACATTGATTCCTTTTCAGAGCTTCTAGGTCACTTTTCAGAATTGCAAATTTTCTGCCCATATTTTAAATCTTTTGTCTCTTTTGAAGATAGAAAAAGTCATTTAAATGGCACGAAGGCCCTTGTGCGTCTATTTGCTATTTTGTTGGTAAAATACATAAACACCTAATTCTCTGATTTTTGAACTAGACTATGTGGGGATTTTTTAAAAAGTATTTATTTGGGGCCCAGAATGATGTTGATTTCTTTGACAAAAATTTTGCTGTGTTTAATCCAGGTGCCCACAGAAACTGTAACAGAGATTATCATAATACAATCTTAGAACCTAATAATTCCTGGGTCACTGAGAGTATCCTAAAAAATGGTCTATGAAACTGTTGCTTTATTTCATGTTATCCTTCATCCTTGGATGAAGTACCACAGGAATTTTATAGACAAACTATTAGACTACAGGTGGTCCATTCTTCCATCCTTTAGTGCAAAGATCTTTTCCATCTTCCTCAATGTATCTGTCAATCAGGAAATAACTCCTAAACAAAATGACCCTCATGTTATGGGTTCTCCAAGGCATGCTGAAGTAATCTCTCACCGAAGTGTTACTCAACATCCTTCAGTAGATTGCCAAACAGAAGTTGTTCTGTACTTTGCCATGAGTATCATGGCTAGCCTGAATCACTTCATCTACTGGTTCTAAAATTTATAATTTAAAAAAATCTTTAAAAATACATGTGATGAGATTTACATCTGAAGGCCAAATGATAGAAAATTTAAACATGTTTAGGAATAAAGATTTTTAAAGCAGATTTCAGAAAGTCAGTTTGACAACAAGCCCACAAAGAAGCCAAAAGAAATACAACAAAAAGCATCAGATTTTTGAGGAACGAGAGATAATCTCAAGTGATTTATGAAACTAGTCTGACAACCTGAGAAACATTCTCTCTAAGAGAATAGAAAAGAGCTGGTTCTATCTGACAATATCCAAAGATATTGGCAAGTCCAGCTAAAGCATGGCATGTCAGGAGAATTGCATGCTTCTTCTGGTGGATGACAACTCCCCTCCAAGTGACAGTCAGAGATGGATAAACATTAGGAACCATCTGTGAAAGCTGTGGTAGGAATGTGAGCCTAGATCATGATTTAAATGATTTAAGTCAAAAGATTTGCTTCTAGTGGCAATGAAGTTGTTTTAAGGCCTATATGCAGGTGACTGCAGAATAGAAGGAGGAAAGAAAGAGGAAAGGGGAGGAGGAGAAAGAAGAAAAAGAAGGAAAAGGCCCACTGAGAAAATCAAGAGGACTAAGCTCAAAAAGTGCTTTCCAAAAGACAGCATCTTCCCTCTTACAGAACCAACCACAGACCCTCTAAAAATTCAACAAGCTCCATTAGCAAGTTGGTTTTCTACATCTTTCAAGCTCAAGGAAAGCAAACTGTTTGCTAATACCAGTCCATTAAGAATTTTTCCATTTCACTACTCTTTTAATTTATCTCTATCCATTCCAGACCCAAAAAGATCAGTAGAGCAGCTGGTAAGGAGGTCAACAGGTGAGCAGACAAGAAAGGTAGATCAGATTGCCCTGCACTCTGTGAAGGCAGAAAGCATCATTGCAGGTGAGCAGGTAGAAGTATATCTATTAAATGAAGATTAAATTCTTGCTGAATATATCCAAAGAGACATCTTAACTTCTGTATTAGATTTATATTTGTTATTTAAAGAAAGAAATAGGCCTTTATTTTCTTTTTTTTTTAAACTATGTATGAGTAACCAGAAAATTTGCAGGGTCCCTAAAGTGTTTATTCACTGGGAAGGAAAAAAAGAATTTTTAATTAATTTATAAAAAGTGAATGAGGACTGGATTATTTTATGATGTCCCATTTTTTCTGAGTGAGAAAATCATAATGTGAAATTCTAGATGACTGCAGAAGCAGGCAGTAGGGTGGAATCACTGGAAAGATGGGTAAATTGAGAAAAAAAAAAAAACGCTAGCCCAATCATCCCTGACACTGAGAAAATGCTTCAAGGCTCTGTGGCATCTAGAGGAAAGAAAACTTTTCTGTCATTCCAAGAACAAGTATGGGATGGAAAGAAAGAAATTAGCCCCATGTTCATGTTCCCACTCTGTTTGTTCCTGCATTGCTTTTTATTAATCATTAACACTGTCAACTACATAGTTAACTCACTTTCCTCATCAATAAAATGGGAAGATAATATCTGAGAAATTAGTATGATAACATGTATAATGAGCCACAGGATCATTGTGAATAAAATGAATAATTGTGAGGCTGACAGGAAGAATAAATGAATGAATGGAAATGCATGTTCCTCTCCAGAGCAGAAGAGACAGGTTCTTCGTCTACAAAACATCATCTGCATACTTCATTGGAGCTGAATTTTCCCATGAAAATATTTGGGTATGTGTGTGCATGTGCGTGTGCACACAAGCACGCATGCGTGTGTGCGTGCATGTGTGTTCAATAGTCAAAGTAGTGCTTAAATATTAAATAAGTGGTTCTACTGCCTCAAGAACTCATCTGGAGCAACCCCCTTGACAGACACAAGCATGCTGGGGTGAGCGATCCTACTTGCTATTCAGTTTAGTATTTATCAGCAAGCATGCAGTCAGAGCCCCATGCTAAAGGCTGCTGGCAAACCTCCTCGTGATGGCTCAGTTGAAATGAATAGCAAGGCAGTGTCAGCTGCTAGCTTTCATTAGATTCTCTTTGACTGAGTGGAATATTAAAACAAGGCCACCTGATAGAGTCATCTTGGATTCTTGCAGAAAGAGACTGAAGGTGCTGCAAGCAAAATTGAGGTGCAGGTGGGATAGCATAATAAGTTCTGCAATTTACAAGTGTTAATATGAAAAAAATCAGAATATGAACCTGATCAGAAAGCATCTATAGGCTATTTATCTATTCAAAGTGACCTTGTAATCTGTCAGTCATTAAAACGATAGCAAAGAACATGAATGCCACCCTGTGGCTACCAGAAGAAATTATATTTAATATAAGATAATTTTACATAATTAGAGGGCAATGAAAAGGAGATTAAAAAGAATCATTGCATATGCAAGTAGAAAGGGGAACAGCTCAGATAAACAGTTATCACTGCTAATACGTGACTTGGGGAAGTCTACCAAAATGCTCAGGAAAAAGAATATTCCCTAATCTTTCAATGAAAAAGAAAAGTCAGCAATAAAATTAAATAAAATCAGATCATAGCCACATAAAACATTAGACAGAAATAAATAGATGCCTGGGATTATTGGTAATACCAGCAGATTCAAGCACAGAGGAGTAAAGGTAGATTTTCTGATATTCTTGTCATTAAGTATGCCATGGTTAAATGAGACTGATGTATGTACAAAGATTACTGCCCTGTGCACCTCCTTAAACACAAACATGTGCATTCTGTTTCACATACACAGAATTACACTAACTTATTATTCACATGGATGTTTTGTGCATGTGACTACAGCAAAATAATTGACGGTTTCATTCATTTATTCCAACAGCTTTTCATGGAGTAACAGCTCTGAGCCACGTGCTGCCATGAGGTCTGGGGCTTTAGCAGTAGAAACTCCTCCTCTCATTGAGTAAAAGAGTATGTCAAGTAATAAAAAAAAATGTTATGGAGAGAAGTAAAACAATATATTGTAGCTGGAAGAGTGATGCTGGTGTAGGGGAGGAAGGAAGACATCGTAATAAAATGGCATTTCTACAGTGAGCAAGTAATGTACATAGATGAAGGAAAGAAACCAGAGCCAAAAATAAAAAGTAGACTGCAGAGATGTAAAGGCAAGTCATGCACCGTGGGTCTGAGTAGCACTGAATGAACAAATGGGACACAGGACAAGAGAGCAGAATGATGAGGATCAAGATAGAGGGGTTATGTCAGTGGGCAGGGGAGTTAAACAAGGGCTGCTATTTGACAATTTTCACGACTTTGTCTTTTACTTAGTATAGTTTTAGTGTGGAAAAGGAATTAGAAGGATGAAAGCAAAGAAGGGATTTCAATAATCCAACAGATGACAGTGCTGTAAGATAGTAACAACAACTCTCATAAGGGTAATTAGATTTTAGACATAATAAAAGCAGAGTTGCCAGTCACTAGTTGCCAATGTCTAGAATCCTAGCTATTCAGGAGGCTGAGAACTGAGGATGGGTGTTCAAATCCAGCCTAGGCATAAAAGTCCATGAAAATTTTATCTTCAGCTAAGCAGCAAAAAGCTAGAGGTAGAGGTGTGGTTCAAATAGAAGAGTACCAACCTTGAATGGAAAAGACAAGTAAGCATTCAAAGCCCTGAGTTCAAGCCCCAGACCTAGTACAAAATAAACTTACAAATAAGCAGATAATAGATAATAGTCAAGCCATTAATAATCAAATTTTCTGTAAAGCAAAAGCTAATACCAGAAGAAAATAGCTTGAAGGTGCCTAGCACATAGTGATGATATTTGAAGAGTTGAAGAGAAGGAAGTGCTACTCTGATTTGATCATTACACACTATATGCATGGATCAAAGGACAACACTGAACCCTATCAATACCTACAAATAGTACTTGTCTACTTAAAAAAATAAAACAATTGAAACAGGACGTTAATCAAATGTCTGTATTGTTTGAGGAGCCCTGAAATTAATTCCCCGTGGCTACTGAGGGACTACTGTATTTAGGAACTGAGAGGGACTGAGGTCACCTGTGGATCAATGTGGATATGCTTTGGACATCCATAAAAACCTGACTCGGCAGCTATTTTTTCAAATTATCCAGGGCTGCATTAGCCTTTGAACATGAGTGTCAGAATAATCCACACATGGTCCTCTCATAAGCAGAGAAAGGTATTTCTCCAGATGTGTCTGTGATAACACTTCTCCTGTACGTCCTTTCTATTATACCAGGAGCATCTTTTGGTAGAAGACAGGGACAATCAATATCAAGATCTGAAAGGAAGACATTGCATCACTATCCTGCATCACCATAGTAACCTAGGTTCTGAAATTATTTAATCTGCTTCCTTATTCCATCTCCAAGGTGAGCAAAATAAATGTAAGAGAAGAAATAATAGGCTAGTGAAGGCCACACGTCTCAATGTTATTGTTTCAAACTTCAGGGGAAAAAAGAATAAAGGTTTGGGTAAATTTCTATTTTACTTAGAAACGCTTCAAATTTCTAAATGAAAAATCAGAGTGTCACCTGGAATTTAACTTAAAGTAGCAAATCAGGAATGAATATGGCCACCTCACAATACAGGCACTGAGATGCAGAGCCTTTTCCCATGTACAAACACTGTAGAAACATGATTCACTGGTCTTTATCTCCACTTGTCTTTAGCTCCACGAAGCTCTCGTCCCTCCTTCAGCAGATATTGAAATGTCCAGCCACACTCTTTCTTATGCCTGATACTTCATTACAGAAGGAATGACCTAAGCTCATGAACGGTCATTATGAAGGCTTACGTAATATGATAGGCAGATTGTAACTTGAACCCTGGTTCTGTCCCTTGTAAACTGAGTGATCTTAACTTTTGTAATTAACCTCCTAAACTTAGATGTCTATTCTAACAAAATGGGGCAATAATGCTTCCCCTCATTTTTACATGTGTAAATGAGATAAAAATGTAAGGTAATCCATACATGTTTGATGTCATCTTTAAAATCACTGTTATATGGGGCATCATCCATGAGTGGAAATAATCCAACCGTATTCTAAGCATGCTCAACAAGGAGAAAAGAAATAGACTACCCATTCCTTCCATGTCACTGCCTCCTAACCCCTACTTTGTTAACATGTGGTGAATTTGTCTTTCACGGAATGATTGGCTGTGACAAACCATTGCTGCCTTACCAGGTCACTTAGAGCCTGTGTCACATTTTCAGGGTCACTCCATTGTCCTTGCCATAGATTCACAGAGATAACTAGAAGTATCCACACAACTAGACATTCCAATATTCCACTCTAGCATGAATTTGGAGTCAAATTCACTAATGAAATGTCGTTAATGAAAACGTACAAGATATATTTTAAATCTAGAGGTTACAAATCACAGCTAAATTTCCTATTTTATCCTTTACCAGAATACATGTAATACTTGAGGTGGCAAGGTATTATTTGAGACTTTCAATTCCATAATTTCCAAAATTTGAGCTTCCTTACCTTCATTGGATATCTTCTCAACAGTCAGAATTTCAGTTCTAAATATGAATCCCTAGAGAAGGACTATAGTGGTCATTCATACCTGGTCTCCTTTTCATGTCCTTTTCTCTTCATTCCCAGCGATGTCTTAACAGATTTTCCTTCCCCCAGCCGTAATAGGTCCACCTAGAAAATGAAAACACAATATTTATTCATGACCGTATCATCTGTATCAAGGCTCTGAGCTGCATCATCCAAGGAAAGAGATCATTCTAGATTATGGAAGAAAAGTAAGTCCTTTAAACTCTGTAATCTCAGCAAGAAAACAATGGTATGATTTTTCTTTAGAGAAAAAGATAAGTATGATTTGATCAATATGCAGAAAAAACAATCATTTGAGATGAGGGTGAACTCTAGGAAATTGCTAACACTTGGCCAGTTAGTACTATAAATATACAACTAACATATGGTTCAACAGAACAGAAACATGACAGTTGACTAAGTGAATATCACCCCTGGAGGGGAAAAATGCCCAAGTGTTAGAACATTGAATTAGATTTACTATCACAAAGAAAAGACATAGCAGACAATAAGTACCACCCAGAAGAATCCAGGATTTCTCAAACACATCTTTAATACGTAGAACGGATACCTGAGTAAATGTCATATCCTTCATTTTACAGGTTAGATGTTTATAGGCCCAATAAATAAGTCAACCAACCACAATATAAATTAATGGTGAATATATTTCTTATCATTTAATATCTAATTATTAGTAAAAAAAAAAAAAGAGTTGGTATTTTAGAAAGTACACAAGAGAAAATGGGCAGGAAATTGTTGAAAAGCTACAAACATACTGAAAGAAAGAGGTCTAGGATTCTGGAGGATAGTAAAAGGAATGTTGACTCACCAAACCTATACATAAAAGTCAGCCTTGCAAGCCCTGGCAGAGAGAAATTCTTACGCTAACTCTAGAAATGATACAATTTATCTCAGTTCTCTCACCAGATCCAATACACATGTTCCTAAAAGACTACATGGTTGTAGCTTTACTCCCTTCAAGAATGAGGAGTAGAGCTCAAACCTCTTACAACAGTTTAGGGAGAAAAATATCCCAGAGTCTGCTTTGAAGCAGAAGAAAAGCAAAGCAATGCGTCTGAATGAGCAAAGGGAACCATGGAGCTCATTTCTAATGTACATCTGAGGAGCCCTGCCTTTTCTGAGTCATAGAGATGGTCACTATGCTTATGACAGGGCCTAGATATTAACCCTGTCATTAAACCATTAAAACTCATTCAAAAGCTGGGGCTTAAGATGATGTATTTCTGAGTTTCAATTTTTAAAGCATATTCCCAACCATTATTCTATCAACCCATAAACTAGGCAGAAAAGGCAATATTATGCCTATGTATAGTAAGAAAGATATTTTACTCCTGTGGCTTGTAGGGAAATGGAAGTCCATACATTTGCTCAATCCTCACAGGAATTGCAAGGCCTGTGTCTAGAATCTAGTTTAGTTTCAGAATTTATGCTCTGTTCTGAGAAATCCAAGTCTCATTTCTACAATCAATTTCCTCTGTAGTTACTTGGGTGTTGGTATTTTTACCTGCAGAGTGGGCATAATAATGTCCTTTCAGCCAGACACTAGTGGGTCATGCTTATAAAGCTAGTTAGGAGGCTGAGATCTGAGGACTATAGTTCAAAATCTAATCAGGAGGCTGAGATTTGAGGACTGCAGTTCAAAGCCAGCCTGGACAGAAAAGTTGGCGAGACTCTTAATTTCAATCAACCACCAAAAAGCCAGAAGTGGAGTTGTGGCTCAAGTGATAGAGCTAAAGCCTTGAGCAAAAAAGCTCAGAGACAGTGCCCCAGCCCTGAGTTCAAGCCCTAGAACAGGTGCAGAGTTCAAGCCATAGAACAGATATGCGTGCGTGCACGCGCGCGCACACACACACACACACACACACACACACACAAGTCATTTTCGAAGGCTGCGAACTATGCTCAAATAATTTTAATTCTTTTTCTTCTTGAATTTTCCTCAAATGGCTGGGGGTAACATTGTATACATGTAAAATAAACACTGTGTAAGTGAAAAGTAAATTGAGTGAATATTCAGAACAACTAACCATGAAATCAGTGAAGAAAAAGTTTTCTGGGTCAAAGATTGAAACTACAAGAATAACTGTTAAATTTCAGTGCCTCTTCCATGGTATTATCCAAACAGCTTAGACTGAAGCTGATATCCTTCAGGTTGTCATTTTCTCTATTAAACATGAATATTATGCTTTAACCTGGGGATTAAATGTGCTTTAAAGCCTAATTAAAAAATGAAGATTACAAGTTATGTGCCTTATTCAAAGGAAACAAAATATAAAAGAAGATGCCTTAGAGGTTAATGGGAAAAGAAATTGTTATCTTCATTCCTTTATCTGAAAAAAGCATTCAATTCAAATTAAAATTTAATATTGGATTACCTTTCATGACAGATAGTAATTTATTTAAAAAAGAAAGCAATGTGGCTCTCCCTGAAATATTATTATTTACAACACATGCCAAAGAAACAAAACTTTAAAATAATAGACTGCTTTGAAGTGGTTTCTTAAAAAATAAGAGAGAGAGAGATCAAAATACGAATAAATGTAGTATGGTTTGAGGCAACACAATTTCACATGAGCATACATAACTTAGTATGGTAAACACAGTAAAGTATCGATTTATTCACCAGATGGAATGGCTATCATCTCTACTCAGGGCATTTTGAGGATGAGACATAAGACTAATTCGTTTGATGTAGCAATGTTGAATTCAAGAGAAATATTCATTTCCTAGTGCTGTGGATGGCATGAAATTATGAGGGAAGAGTGAGCATATACCAATACCAGTCCTTCCCCATAATATTCTGTCTGTATAAGGCTCCGTACTAAAGTTTGTGAGCTAAGTGCTAGTTTCTAACTTACTTATAAGGCGTATTTATGTGTTCATTTTTGGGTAATGAATATTTTGAGCAGCATTTATATGCCAAGTGTAGTTGCAAGAGCTTCAGAGGGGAAATGAGCACCGTTCCCAAGGAGCTCACAATCAAATAATATATACATTTTCAGTAAACTAAGTTTACGTTTCCTGAACCACACATAGAAGTGTCATTAAGGAGCTACCAATTGATCACTAAAAATTAACCCTAAACATGCCACATATTAAGATATTATTTAAATAGGCTTAGCATAAGCTATAAGGAAATTTGACAAAACCACTTAAAATAGTTTTCTTGAATTATATTTAAGAACATAAAAAATTATTCATGGTACACTAAAGGAGAAATTGGGTTTACAGTATTGTATCAGTTTTACCTCACTGCTTAGCAGCTTGAAACATCAGTATATAATATGTCACAATGTTTTGGATCTCTAAGGCATTCTACTGAACTCTCCTGTAATTACTTACACAGTAATGTTACAGTTTACCCGCTAGCTCACTCAGAACCTTATTCTTTAGAACGTATGTGATAACCAAACTTCTTTAAAAAAAAAAATGTGAGTTTTTTCTTTCATTTCCTATGAGCCAAACAAGTAGTTTATCAAGTGTCATACTTCCTGCTGTCCCATTGGCCAATGCAAGTCACATGGCTAATCCCAGGGCCAATATGAGAAGGATTTTACCAGGCCATATACATACATAGGAGGAGACTCACTGGTACTAATATATTCTCTGAAACAAGTTGTAGATCAAAATATTCACATTCTAATGCACCTTTTCATAGGTACAATCATAAAGAGACATATTAGTTACCTTCTGGAGGGAGAAAAGTAAGATTACAAACATTTTCTTCTTTTTTCAGTAATGAGGATTGACTAGGGCCTCATGCTCTTAGGCAAGTGCTCTACAACTTAAGATATGTTCCTACTAACCCTTTCTATTTTAGTATTTGTTTGCTTAATTTGCTGTATTGAAACTTTAATGCGGGGTCTGGGTTCTCTTTCTTAGCTTTTTCCACTCAAGGTGTGTGCTCTTAAATCACAGCTCCATCTCAGGCATTTTTTGTGGTTAAGAGTTTCTCAGACTGTCCTGCAATCCTCAGATCTCAGCCTACTGAGTAGTGAGGATTATAGATATTATCCACTGGCATCATAGTTTATTTTCAGATAGAGTCTCAATCTTTGCCAGGTTGGCCTCAGGCCAGGATCCTCCTCTGTCTTCTGACTAGCTGGTATTATTACATGTGCCATCGTATCAGCCTTTTCTTATTTTCATAATTACTATATTTTAATTCTGAAATAAATATGTTATTATGATTAAAAATTCAAGTTTGACTCTGAAAACATTGAGGGATGGAATAGGAGAAACCCTAGGTCTCCTTGGAACAGGCTGAAATTTTCTTAATAAAGACCCAGAAACACAACAAATCAAAGAAAGGTTGTACAAATGGGATTGCATGAAATTGCAGAGCTTCTGCATGGCAAAGAACATAGCTAGCAAGATCAATAGAAAGCCCACGGATTGGGAGAAGATCTTCACTAGCCGTACAACGGACAAGGGTCTCATATCTAAAATATACTTGGAACTCAAAACATTAAATCCCCCAACAACAAATCCTCAAAGAAACAACTGCCCAATAAATAAGTGGGCTAATGACTTAAAGAAAAACTTCTCTGAAGAGGAAAGAAGGATGGCTAATAGACACATGAAGAAATGCTCAACCTTCCTAGCCATAAAAGAAATGCAAATCAAAACAACACTGAGCTACCACCTCACGCCAGTTAGAATGGCTATAATCAAGAACTCTAATAACAACAGATGCCGGAGGGGATATGGACAGAAGGGAACACTACTGCATTGTTGGTGGGAGTGTAAACTTGTTCAACCACTTTGGAAAGTAGTATGGAGGTTCCTCAAAAGACTCCACATAGAGCTCCCCTATGACCCAGCAATCCCACTTTTGGGCATTTACCCAAATGTTTACAAACAAGACCACACTAAAGCTACCAGCACGACTATGTTTATTGCAGCACTATTTACTATAGCTAAGATATGGAACCAACCCAGATGCCCCTCAGTAGATGAATGGATCAAGAAAGTGTGTTATATATACACAATGGAATTCTATGCCTCCATCAGAAAGAATGACATTGCCCCATTTGTTAGGAAATGGAAAGACTTGGAAAAAATTATATGAAGTGAAGTAAGCCAGGCCCAAAGAAACATAGGTCCCATGGTTTCCCTTATTTGCAATATCTAGTATATGTCTGAGTCAAGCAGAAAAGGTCAGATAAGGTAATGTTAGGGAAATGAACCCTAAGATATGTACTCAAAGGTTTTTTTCTTTCTTGTGATTGTTTCTAACACATTTATAAGATTATTTCTTTGTTGCTTTGTATGTCCCTACCTCACAGTATAACCCCTGCTTTCACTGTATTTGATGTCAGTATAATTTGTGGAGAGGAAGGGGAAAAAACAAATCGTTTAAATAGGGATACAGGTGTACCCATTGCAACAATGAGATGTACAAGTCGTTATGTCGAAAAGGAACTTTACAACTTTAGTGGGGGGGAGGGAGGGGGGAGCGGGGAGGATTGAGGGGGGGAGGATGAGAAGGGATGGGCAGGGGAAACAAAGGAGGAGGCTACAATGCTTGATAAGAAATGTACTCATTATCTTGCCCATATAATTGTAACCCCTCTGTACAGTATTTTCACAATTAAAAAAAATTCAAGTTTGCTCAAATTCAAAGTTAGCGCAAATAAAATTATCTGTGGCTGTTGTAATAAGGTAAATTACCAGAGACGCCACATTTTGAAGGGTCGAATCTTGGAGTCTATCTTACACAGCATTCTGCAGGCAGTTGATTGTTACAAAGGCCTGCAGCACACAAAAACACTTAACACTGTTAGGACATAGGCCAGAGAGCAAAAAAGAACAAAAACAATACCAATAAACCAATTCAGGTCTGATAGAGAGCTGAACTGGGACACCATGGTGACCACAGATGAGCCAGGAGACAGGACAAAGGACAGGAACATGGGGACATATGGCCTGGCATAATGGCACCTATTCTGTTCCATGCCTACATAGGGTCAGGAAAAGGGGCAAGGTCACAGGAAATTCCTGGTCCCAGGCACTGGACTGACAGGTTCAGTAACCTATCAGCCAAGTGCCTCCTTCCCCGAGCACGAAGACAAGCCGTCAGACCCTACCATTCACCATGTGGCCAAAATGGCACCGGCCAAACCTGACTTCCCTACTTCACTGTGTTTTATCAAATTATTATGAATTTGCTTAATTGCTAAAGCATCTAAATGATACATACTTCATAACAAAAAAATATCACTTTAAGACTCCGGCCAGGCCTTAATTCTTCTGGAAAGAAAACTGCACCACCATCATTGCTATTTTTTTTTAATCTACTTTGCTATATTTCACCCATCCATTTAGTTTTGAAGGGTTGAAAATTAGATGAGTCATGTGTTATTCATCAAAATATTAGCATGCTTTCAGATGGCAATTAAATACATACGCACAGCAAAATCAAGTTACACTCAAGGGGCACCTCATTCTCCTCTTTAAAGCTTTGCTAATTCAGTCCCTGTCTTCTGGATTGTTCTCATCCCTTTTGTAGTCAATCCTTTCCTCAAGGCCTACCTTCTGCCGAAGTTTTAGTTATCTAGTTCAGTCCCCATTCTAATGTTCTATCTACAGGTTATTTGGTCACTTAGTCTGTCTTGTTTTGTCACATCATAGAATGGATGAGCTTTGATATGTTCAGCCTGTGGCATGTAGCAAGAAGATATTTCAGTAAATGAAAACCTATCTCTGCAGTGATGGCCCCTACCTGTCACAAAGAGAACTCATTTTGGAAGACCCTTTTTCCTGTCCTCTGCTTCACTATCATCCTGAGATAAAAGAAGATGGTTCGGGCCAAAAGGAGATATATATTAATATTTCCTGAAGTCACCGTATAGGCAGAAAGTTCTTACTGCAGAATGGAGATACAAGAAAATGGGTTGTAGGAAGTGGCACTGTGGTGCTGTGGCACTAGCCTTGAGCTGAAGAGCTCAGGGACAGCAGCCCTGGCCCAGAGTTCAAGCCCCATGACCAACCAAAAAAAGAAAGAAAGAAAGAAAGAAAAAAGAAAGTAAATGGGGTTGTTCCAAGCACAATAAAAGTTCCCTTTAGGGCTGGGGATGTGGCTTAGTGGTAAAGTGCTTGTCCAGCATGCATGAAGCCCTGGGCTCAATTCCTCAGTACCACATGAACAGTGAAATCCAGAAGTGCAGCTCAAGTGGTAGAGTACTAGCCTTGAGCAAAAGAAGCTCTGGGACACTATCCTGGCTCTGAGTCAACCCCCCAGAACTGGCAAAAAAAAAAGAAAAAATTCCCTGTATAGTTGTTCAGGTTTTCGTTTTTTATATTTGTTGTTTAAATCTGAAATTTTACAGCTTTCTGCAGATGATAAAATAGGTGGACAGAAATGTTTATCTAATAAAATGCAAGCTATTCAACATGCTGAGTCATCACTTTTGTCCATCATAGGGGTTAGAAGCTTTGACTTTTTTTTTTTTTTCTGTTCTCTTCTTTTTCTTTTGGACAAAGCTCTACCACTTTTTGGGGGTCAGTGTCCATGTCTATCATCTGTTCCCATCATAGCCACACAATGATGACTGTTCATAGTCTCATGAAAATCACTTACCCTGGAGTTTGACAGGTTCAAGAGAAGAGCTTGACCCCAATTAAATTTGAGGTAGACAGAATTGTCTTCATTGTTTTCGGTTCTGATATGTACAACGTCTCCTTTGTTATTCCCACACTAGCCTGCCACACTTTTTTCTCCCATCACCATTAAAGAGGGATATCTTCTGCACACATAGAATGCTGAGTAGCGAAGTTGCCTATTTGTCATTACACTCATTTTCAAGAAGAGGATGAGAGTCTTTCGGTCAATCATGTGATAAAGGCATGGAAGGGCTTCTTACCCAATCAAAATCCTACTTGTGGTCTGAGAAGAAAGCACATACTCTGAATTTACTCCCAGCTGTTCATTCCATGCATTAACCATTGTCATGCACTATAAAGAAAGGAGGAAGGTCTCCATCCCTCTGATCAGATACTTGCATTCAAAACCTGGTTCTACCAACTTTTCATCTGGTGATCACGGACATGTTCTTTTATTTCTTTGTGCCTGAATCTGCTTAAAATCTGTGGGATAGAAAAAATTATCATACCTCCCTCATCAGCTTGCTATGAGGATTAAGTAAATACATGAAAAGCATTTTGAATGGCGCTTATTACATGGCAATCACCAATGAAGATTATAACATTTGTATTTATTTCTTACCTACTTGAAAGTGGCTCACTTATGCTGATGTCTTTTTCTGAACCTAATGTAGGAAGCCTTGCTCCTTCAATGACATGCAGTGGCAGGCCAGACAAAGCACGAAAATTAGAACTTGAAAACCTTAAATATGATCATAACAATTTAATGCAGTGAAATTGTACAAAATGATACAAATGAAAGTGAATCAGTTATAAAAATGAAAGTAAATCAGAGATAGTGTGATTTATGATTATGAGAAATGAAAATATTGATGAGAATAACAGGGAGAGTTTAAATGCACATACACATTGAACCCCACTTCAAGTCCATGTACATCCTTACCTCTACCAAAGCGCTACAGAGATTTTGCTAAGATTTCTTTTTTTAGAGCCACAACTCTGTATTTTGAAAAGACCTTCAGATTGGGGCTGGGAAGGTGGCTCAGTGGTAGAGTGCTTGCCTTGCATGCATGAGGCCTTGGCTTCAATTCCTCAGCACCACATAAGCAGAAAAAAGCCAGAAGTGGCATTGTGGCTCAAGTGGTAGAGTGTTAGCCTTGAGCTGAAGAGCTGGGACAGTGCCCAGGCCCAGAGTTCAGGCCCCACGACTGACCAAAAGAAAAGAAAAGAAAAAAGAAAAAAAAAGACCTTCAGATCATTCTGATCTATCTCTACTAGCCCTCTGTCCACTGGCGTGTACATGTTCTGACTCCATTTACAGAGAAGAAAGGTGAGGCTAACGAGGAAAGCATGGCTCTGACAAAGACATGCTGTGAATTGTTGTGGCCAGCATGTCCCTATTGTCTCAACGCTGCTAATGTAGGGTCTTCAGCCTCTGGTGGTATACACTTTACCTCAAGTAAAATAATGTATAAAATAGTTGATAATTGCTGGAAGCCTTCAGGGCACAGTCCACATCTTCTCAGAACGGAATCTTCCTATCAGCCCCAGCAGGGTTTTCCTGTCCTTGATCTCCCAGTCTTAGTCAGCTCCCAATTGCTGGGCTCATATTTCTAGCTCCATAATCCATGGCACCTCCAGGTTCTATGGTATCTCCTGGCTCCCACTGTCTCTACTTCCTATGTTAGGGATTGATACCTCTCCTGTTGGTGTGGTCAACTCCCTTTGGGCACCACTGCCTTCCATTAGGCAGTTAAGCTTAGAATGCCAAAGGTTTGTGCTGTGTGGAAAGCTAAGGTGATACAACGTGTATTGCAGTCTGCCACCAAATTTTAGCAGAACAGCTCTTTCTTTCAGCTCCATGGTTTGTTTTTAATAGTTTTTATTGTTATTGTAAAGGTGATGTACAGAGGAGTCACAGTTACCTAATCAGGTAATGAGTACATTTCTTTTTGAACAGTGTCATGTCTTCCCTCGCTTTCTCCCAGTTTTTTCCTCCCAACCTTCCTCCCCCACAAGTTGTGTAGCTCATTTTCAACACAGTATCTAGTGAGTATCACTGCTGCATTTGTTTGCCTTCCTCCCTCCATTTCTGTGCTCCTCCTTGCCCTCCCCCAAACAAATAAACTTACATACAAGACAAAAGGTGCAGAAATCAAAGACAGCAGCAGAGGAGAAAAACAAAAACAAAACTAACAAAAAAAACCCTCTTGTTTCCATTTCTTGCATTTAATTTCAATAAACATCATTTATATGATCATATTCCCATAGCTACTGAGCCTCTGTCATCCTCTCCTAAGATACCTTCCTTTGGTCTCCTTGTGAGGATGTCTAGAACCCCATAGAATTTGTCATGTCCAAATGGAATTGACAGATCTCCATGTTTATGGACCCTGTTTTCCTTCCTGTGTCTTTTGCTGGCATTGTATCTGAAAATGAGTAACACAGGAATTAGAAACACAATAATTACCTCATATAACTAAGGCTTTATTTCCACTTTACCTTTCAATTCTCTTTTCCTTTTGGACAAATGCTCTGAAACTTAAAAACTAAAAAACTTAAAATAACAATGACCATAATAAAAACTGTCAACACTTTCTGTTCAAGAGATGGTACTAAGCACTTAATACACAACAATTCCTTTAAAATTCACAAGCACCAAAGGACAAAGGAAACATCATTATATCCATTTATAGATTAAAATTAAGATATTTAGTCACTTGTCCAAAGGCTTACAATTGATAATGCGTAGGACAGATACCCTAGCCAAATGTACTGCTTACAAAATCCAGGGTCCTAACCATTTTACCTCATTGCCTCTGCCTACACTTCAGAAAGTTGGCAAACACAACTATAATATGTAAAATGTGAACTTATGTTAGATGTGTGTTTCTTTCTGGGGAGAAAAATCGGATGTTCAAAGAGCCATCTATGATACCAGTGTGGCTGGGTGGAGATGACTCACACCTATAATCCTAGCTACCCAGGAGGCTAAGATAGAAGGATTACTGTTTGAAACCAGCCTAGCAAACAAATCCAAGACTCTTGTCTCCAATTAGTCAGCAAAAAGCTAGAAGTAGAAATGTAGCTCAAGTGGTACAGCACAAGCCTTGAGCAAAATAGCTAAAGGACAGCACCCAGACCCTGAGCTCAAGCTTTACTACTGGGAGGGAATGCATGCATGCTTGCCCAAACACACAGGATCCTAGCGTTATACTGAATTTTCCTGTAGGAAATCCTACAATTTCCTCTGAAAAGGAACCTCTGCCACATCTGCCCCAAACTTGTCCCAACATGTATGAGTCTATTAGATCAGCTCTACTATAGCTAGTGGCTGAGTCAGAACCATACATTTAACAGTATTGAGTGGACTCAAGCCATAATATGGTATGTGTCTCCTTTTCCTAGCCTGATCTAGACTGGAGTGAAAGGCTTGCAAGATTGTTGAAGACATCATTGAAGCAGAAGGTGGAGGAGATGAACACAAAAATGATCCCATTCATGAGATGGTCAGAAAGACTAGAAGCCCAGTTGTTGGAAGCTGCCTGAGTGGGTGCCTGGGCAAAGCATCCTGCCCCATTTGTGTCTGCCTGGCAGCCCCATGAGATGACTTAGAATGCTGCAGCTGTGCAGATTTCCATCTCTGATAAAACTTCGCCTGAGAGGTATTTGCTGATGATTGTCAACAATCAAATGAATTATAGATGATGTTGGTAAACAAAATGCTGCCTTGATGAATGATGAGCTAGCTCTACTGTGACATGACTGCTAAGTCATTCAAAGCGCTGATTAAACCCATTACTGTAAAATAATCACCATCCATTACCTTTAATGTCGTCAACTGACAACCTAGTTAAGGCAGCTGATGGTGTCAGCTAAGTGATTTGTTGTACTGCATGTCCATTGACAATAAATCACTTCGATAAATCAATGAACAGTAGCAATAAAACAATATATTTTCATATTTCTTGACATTCAATTACAGAGTGTGTATACTGACTTATTCTTAAACACACTGATATGGAAGGATTCCGTATTTGCCAGCAGTGAACACGGGATTACGTCTATTTTGGCCCAGACTGGAGAAGGCTGTATAATTATGTGAATATGCATGTGTGTATGCATATGTTGTGCCTTTCCCAGCTACTTACCTGGATGCCAAAATAACATATTACATAAACATAATGATGATATCAAAGATGTTGCTTCCCTTAAGTTTAGATAACAAGAAGCAAAAACTGTATAGAATAAGTGACAGTGGGCCAGGTGTCAGGAGACCTCAGAACTGATTTGGAACCAGCTGTTTGACCTTGCCCAGATCATTTAACCTTCTTGGGATTTTTGTTACTTCATCTCTAAAGAAAGGGTAATACCTGACTACTGCAAGCATTGACCCTAACAATTAACTGAGACAATATAGAAGAGAAGCCTTTGCAAAACATTAAAAGCATCTTCAAAAGTCAGTTTGCATTTCTCTTTTTTCTGAGATCACCATTGGCTCTCAAACACTCTCATTTTAGATGGCTAAGGGCTCTTTCCAGTTCTAGAATTCTTACAGTAATTACATCTTTGCTGGCTTAATTTGTAATACAGAAATATTTTTGAGGGCTGGGTACTGAACCCAGCAAGCACTGAGCTATACCCCCAGCCAACTACAGAAATATTTTACATACTGTGTCCTTTCCTAACTTACTGACAAGTTATCTAGCATTTAATTTTGTACTAACCAATGGACTGTATCTTAAGAAGGCTGTAGTGAAAAATCTAGTTTACCATATCACGGCAAGAGTAGAGAAAAAGAGAAGCTAACAGAACTTATATAAAATATGATTATAGGGACCTTAGTTCCCCTCAATACCAAAATATAGTTTCTTTTGACCATTGTAAAGTTTATGTATTCACATTTTGAATTTTCATGTTAGTTTCTGGGATATTCTTTCAGAAAACTATTAGATTCAAGAGCCTGTGCAGGCTGATTATATAAGTATTCATGGAATCCTCTGAAGGTCTTGCTTTCTAATAGAAAAAACTATTCCAACAACTATGGGATGAGACAGAATTTGTAAAGAGTAATTTTTAAACCAAACTACCAAACTTCTTTATAACTGGAAGGAAGAGAAATTGCATGTGATTTTACAAATGAGAGTAAGTGCCCAGACAGTTATAACATTAAAGATGGTCTGTAAAGATAAAAAATAAAATGTCAATAAGAATAGTGCTGTGATAAGGGATGGAGGAATTGATCATTCTAAAAAGGATGCTCCTAATGGAAAGATACCTAAAGGCAACATATAAACAAGGGAAATTACAATATGGTGCAGACATTGGTGTGTTTGCCAGCTTTGGCTGATATACTCATTTCAGGAGGCTAGGTTATCTGTGGCAGCAACTAACTTCAAACTCCCAGTGGCTGACATGACAATACATGGACAGAAGATTTCTTTCTTGCTTGTGCTGCATACCCATCATAGATTAGTGGCGACTCTGAGTCCACCACTTTGTAGTGTGATCTGAAATGTACAGATCTATCTGTTGCTTCAGGAAGCACATAAAGAAGAATGGAGAACTCACACCTCTTCTTCTCTGCTTTGGAAGTTAACACATACCTTTTCGGCGAATTGCTCATTGACCAGGTTAGCTGTTTGGCCTACCCAACTGCAAGAAGCTGGATAACATAGGGAAAAGTAGACTGGGTGGTGAGATTTACAAGCTCTTTCCATCAAATGCATATAAGAGGAGTTTAAACAAATGAAAAGCATCAGCTACTTCCCACTATAAGTGTCAGAATAAGTAGTTGGTATTTCCTTTAATAGGTGCTTGGGTGGTATTGAAAGCTCTAGACCAGGGGAATCACCTAGGAAGGACTTGTTAGATGCTGCCAGCTGCTAACCAGGTGGAAGCAGGCCTTGCACACGCAGTGTGAAATCACAGAGAGAGTAGTATAGTGCCTTTCTCGAGGGGAGACAATGACAGTGCCTCAGCAATAAGAGCCAGTGTCACAGCCAGGGTGATGAAAAGGACTATGCGACTCTATTAGATCTGGCCAGTAATTGAATGAGTATTATTAGTAAACACAGAAAGGAGGGATCAATGGCCACTCTGGAGATTCCACAGCGAGGAGGTAACAGTTATTATGATAAGAATCCATGTGGAACAAGAGAACAACACATTCAATAGAAGCCAGAGTCATGATTGGAATCTTGGGTATCTTAAATCCATTTCAAATTCTCTAAGATGTCTAACAGGCTACTCATATTTATTTCTTCATCAATACAAAGACAACACAAGCCATTACTATAAAGACACCACATGTCTTACATAGGAATAAACATGGAGACTCCAAAACTTAACAAGTGTCATACCACCAATTGAAAATTATTATTAATTTATTATGCAGCATTCTTTGAAGTTTTAATCAATACTATAAAGGTATGAGAGTGTTTATGGAGTGCTTGTATTCTACGTTTTGTCCTAGCAAGATGTCAGACCTCAGGAAAATTATTTCCTCACTCTAAGTTTTAGTTTGTTTCTGTGATATGTTTTGTTTGCTCTACAGTTCCTTGTCTGTGAACTTTATCCTGGTCATTTTCTCTAAATCTCAATTGCTGCTACCAATTTAAATGGTTATTTTTTTCTTTTTATTGCCCTCTAATATGCTATAAAATTTCCATTTTGTTTTTGTTCAGAGTCTATATCTCCTAGTGGAATGTAAGCTTCATGACAAGGGAGATGCTTATTTTGTTCATGAATACTCAGCACATAAAGATCACACCATAGATGGGAGAAATCAGAATAATATTACCATAAACAGAGCTTATAACTGGACTCAGCAACAACAGAATACAGGAACTGTTTTAGAAATGTGTCTAGAACTCAAAGTATATTTTGCTGACTCTAAGTATTTGTAGAATATTCCAACACAGATGCCCCTTACACTTACCTTACCATTTCAAATTCCTTTAATGTTTGGATTATCTTTTCAACTCTGGCCCACCCACACAGTAACAAATATCTCTGCACATACAACTATCATTTTTCTCACATTACATTATTCTTAAAAGAATTATTTATGGGTAAAACTATATGAAATTTTGGATAACTCTTACAGTTTGTTTTTGGCCAAACTATCTTCCAGAAAGGCTTTATCAATTTACATTTTTCTTGAACAGAGAAAGGCTCAGTGATTAGGAAGACTATGGCTCCTCAGGCTAGACCCTTGATGCAACCCTAGTTTATGTCCCTCCAGTTGAAGGTTCTGGGCAAGTTACTGATTTTAGAAGTAGGTTAAAATAACAGAATTTATATTATAGAATGTTCTGTAGATTAAACTTGAAAATATGCATAGAGTGTAAAATAGAATGTAATACGTAGTAACAGATGTATTAATAAAAGTTACCCATGTTACTACAATGTACGAGACTGCTGCTTCCCCATATCCGTACCAATATCATTTCTATATGATGTCAAAGGAAAACATAACATTTTTTATTCATCAAATTTGTATTTATTTGATCATCAATAGCAATGTATATTATTTTTATGGTCATTTCATTTTTTCCTTTGGAATTGTCAGCTCAATATATGGAATTTCTTAAATATGAAAGAAACTAATCCCATGTTCCTTATATAATAAGAAGCATGTGCTAGTGTTAAGAAAACAACTATATGTATTCTAAATGCTTTTTCAAACTGTGACTTGGCTTTTAATTCTGTCTGTGAGTTGCCTTACCAAATTTAGACTTTTTTATTTTATCAGATCTACCAGTGATTTCCTTTATGAATTATGTTTTTGAGGATTTCCCTTAGGCTCTTTTCTTTTATCAAGTATAATTATTTGATTATTTCTTCTAGTACACTGAGGCTTATGTTATTTATATTTAAAAGTTACAACCATCTGGAGTTTATTTTGGTTAAAAGTTTGCAGTAAGGATCTAGATTTTTTCCCACAGGCTCAACTGATTGTGTTGTACGCTCATAACATCTATTCTTTTTGTTAAGCTAAGAAAGTACCAAAAGTGCCACAACTAACCAGATTAATGAAATCTAGATAGTTATTTTATACAGCAGTCTAATGTATAGGTTCTCACCTACCTTCTACAAACTTCTTCTGAAATGGATTTTGTTTTCCTGGTTGTAGTCCCTCAGTCACCTCTGCCGAACTGAGTCTTCAGGTTAAGGTTTCTATAAGAAATCCACAGCCCGACAAGCATTTATCCCTGGCAAAAGTATTGATAGAATCCATACAGCAATCCTGGTCTCTGGTAGGAAAATGGAGGAGAAAGGAAGGAAACGGGCCTCACTGGATCTTCCACAGACAAGGACTGTTTATTGAGCTAGAGCAGTGAGGGACACAGCCTTTCCACCCGCTTGGAGACTCTGTAAAGGGCTGGCTCAGGAGTTGGGCTTTTATGAAGTCTGAGCAAAGAGGCAAAGGTTAGTGAAAAAGTCATTAGGTCTAGGGAGGTGGGGGGGGGCTTTCTGGTTGGGCCCACAATGGAATGTTTATAGCCAGGCTTAGGTAGATTGCCCTGCCTGCATCAGGCAGTCTGCACCTATCTTTGGTGGCTTGCCTGATGCTTGTTTGAATCTGGGAAAACAGGGTGGGGATATTCATCTTTGGATACATAGAAAGAATGAATGGGCCAAGAGGGGAGAGGCCCTGCATGAAGGGTCTTTGGATACCTAAAAAGAATGGGCTGAGAGGGGAGCAGGTGGAGTTATGAGAACAAAGCAGATTCCCATCAGTGTCAGTGTGGGAAGTTGCAGGGAAAATCCTAAGTGTCTATGACTATCCTATAGACACTTGTTTTAAGAAGGAATTCAACTTGGAAAACTCAAATGTTCTTTCTCAGGTCTCTTCTTATCATAAATGAGATAGGAGAAATATCCCAGTATAAATAGCAGGAGCAACATAACTTATTTTAATTGTATTTTTCTCCCAGTCTTAGCATTAAATCTTTCCTTAGTTCTATCTATCTAAGTTCAATCTAAACTTAGAGTACAAAAAAATTATCTGAAATAAAATAAGCTTCCTTGAGGCCTGTTTCAGATTCTATTATTTTAGGGGCTCCATGAGCATAAAAACTTTCTCCTTCTCTCTCAGATCTTAAAGAAATATGTTGTGATGGGATATTTGATCTGTGAGAGCTATTACATATCAATATGTCTCCCCAAAGCCAACCCTGAGTTTTAAATATGACCCTTGGGTGTTTTCTGTTGGTTTCTAGATACAAATCCTGATCACTACTTAGTCTTCAGAAAGACTCAGGCCTTCCAACATCAATTCTTTCTCTTTGAAGATTCTCCCTTTGTTGGGCATTATCTCCTTGATTTTGAACTTTTGTTTCTCCAGCTTAACTTTGACACCTGACCTTGCCTTGCTAAATGTGGTCCTTTGACTTTCATCCTTCTTTTGCCTTTGAAGCATTCTCACTGGGTTCAAGTTAGCCTTATTCATCCAAATTTCTTGTCTTCTAGGAGGATTATGAATCATATGAATTAGTGTCTGATGTAAGTATTGAATGTCTGATGAATATTTGCTAAGAAATACCTGATTATCTAAATAAGTTTTATAAATCATGCTTTATTTTACAATTACCTCTTATGTTATTTTATTCCCTCTTGTATATTTTTACTTACTATATTTTCATCTCCTAAAATATCTATCTTTTTCTATATTTCCTATTTCCAAATCATAACTATCTATCAAAGCCCTACTCAAATCCGTTTTACCTCCATGAATCTTTTCAATTTTTTTTAAAATTTTTCCCTCTTCTCTTCTTTCCCTCCCATCAACCTCCTTTTTTTCTCCCCCTTTCTCCTCTCTCCTCTCCCTCCTTTCCTTTTTTTTAGAATTTCAACTTAAAATGTGCCTTAAAATGTATATCTAACAATTTATATTTTCTTGCCCAATGATATGATATATGGGTCTTGTGGATACCACATGTTCTGTAATTCTTACTATGGCTAGCATCATGCCAACTGTACTACAAGTACTCAAAATATGTTGAAAAGGAGAAGGTTCACTGTACTACAATGAAACCCAATCAAACAGGATTTGCCTGTTGTAATTAGAACTCAGGGAGGTAAAATTACCAATTTGCTTTTGGTTGATATTTTTGTCATCTACAAAACTCAGCCCTATTTCTTTATCTTCCTCCAGCCTTCCTTACAATTATATAAAAATGACTGTGGCTGATAAACATCTATTCGTTTTACTACAACTATCCAATAAATTGATGTTAATATAAGACCTTAAACTTGTTTTATAGTTTCAAAACTAGTATATTACTCCATCGTTACAATTTGACAAGGCAGATTTCTGTTATCCTCAATATGTTGTTGATAAGTGGATGGAGAGCTCATATTTTCAGGTAGCTGCTCCAAGTTCACAGCAAAGGTGAGACAAAGCACAGTTCAGCGAACCCCAACCAGCTGGTCTCTAGAATGAGACCAGTGTTCTCTCTGCTAAGTCCCATGGACCCTCAGTTACCGGAAAAAATTACATTTAAAATTTCTCCCACTTAAAAATACAGATAAACACACATTTTTATCAGTGTCTCAAATCAGATCACTATTCCTCTGTAAGACTTGGCTTAAAAAAGTCCAGAAATCAAGGTTATGGCTTGTTCTTGCTTCCTCAGAACCAGTATTCCCACAGATTGAGCCAATCTTAAAAACTAGATAACACCGTCAGATTTCTGTCAGAGGTATTTTAGTTCTTTTTTTTTTTTTAAACTGAACTGTGTATGGGACTGGCTGTATTTGAAATTAGTTGGAGAGATAGAGTGGCGAGCATACCCTGGCTACTTACAAAGTGTAATTAAACCCTGGGATGATAGCCAAAGGCCCTGGCAAGCAGAGACTTGAAACTAGAGGAAGGATTATATTGGAACCATATTAGTGTCATCTAATTGATGTCTTCACTTTCTTCTTTCAGCTATACTAGTCATTCTGGCAAAGATGCACTGCTTCCAATAGAAGCCGAAGAGCCAGTGTAAATTTATCATCAGTTTGAATTGGTTTGTATTTCAATTCGTCTGAGACCTGGCCAGGAGAAATTGTTTCCTTTACACCTTTGATGCTGCTCCAGATGTTCCAGCTGCTCATAGGTCACTATGTGGCTGATTCAGCCATGGTCCTAGCATTGGAAACAATAGCTGGTCAACCTTTTGGAATCTGTTCCTGAGTCAACTGTTAATAGATTTGTGTTCATTCCAGAGACTAAGGCTTTAGAAATAATATATAGATATAATAGAGAGAGAAATGATCTTATAAGTCCCTTTGGTAGTAAAGGAAAGTAGAATTCCAGGATATTAAATGTGTAGTCATTTGGAAAAAGAAATTCTTTCTTCTTGGTATATTCTCCACTGTTTTCTGTAATTCTCTATTAGTTATAGTAGAAATTATCATTTCAGACTCCTTCAAAAGATAAATTCCTTCAGAATGAAGACCAATTCAGCCTAGTATATATGGAGGAAAAAGAGCCTGGGTCAGCCCAACTGATGTATAGATAGATAGATAGATAGGATATGAGAAGATATGCAAGGTTAAGGCAAATGTTGACTTTTAGCTACAAGACTGGGAAGAATTAACATGAACTCTCTTTAGGCTTGTTAAGCCAATGTGCTACAAAATATGTAATTTTTTCAAGTCATAAGTGATTTGAATCTTTCCAAGTCACCTGTAATCACAGCATTTAGGAAACCAAGGCAGAAAGATTGCCATGTCAAGGCCAACTTAATTACATGAGGAGACTCTTTTCTTGGTATTATTATCTTTAAATAGTTGTACATAGGTCTTGCCAGTTAACAAAGAAGTTTATGAATACAATGTATCTTGATCAATGTCACCCCTTTCAACACACCTCTTCCCCCTCTTTTCTTAATTCTGTAGGATATGCAGATTCTTAACTGCATTCTTAACTGGATTCTTAACTGCATTCTCCTGCTATTCTTCTATTCTTCATCTACCCTTTCCACTCTACCCTGCCCCTTCCTTTCAAGTACCCTCCTCCTGGTGTTTTATCATACTGAACTTTGATTTTGACTTTCTAAGGAATTACACTATTTGGGACCTCCCTTCAATTTATCATATTTCAACTATTACATTTATATATATTTGCATATCATCCAAAATATTTACTTATAAATTTATAAGCTAAATCTAGCTTCCACATATAAGGGAAAACATGCATCCTTTGTCTTACTGGGCCTGACTCACTTCATTTAACATAATTTTTTTTTCCAACTCTTTCCATTTGTTTAAAAGTAGGACAATATCATTCTTTCTACTGGATGAATTCCACTGGGTATATATACCACATATTTTCTTGATCCACTCATCCATTTAGGGACAGCTCGGCTAATGGTCATTATCAAGAAAACAAATATATCAGATGCTGGCAAGGATGCAGCCCAAAGGGAACCCTAAAGTATTGTTGGTGGGAATGTAAACTTGTTCAACCACTCTGGAAAGCAGTGAAGAGGTTCCTCAAAATAATTAATCTAAATTTATCTGACAAATGAGATTTCGCAAACATGATTCAACAAAGAACTTGGAACTAGGGTGAGCATCCTGGACCACATAGGTTGGTCCAAAAGAATGATAAGAATCCATTTAAGAGAAAGGTTCAAGAGTCAGAGAGGTAGATTTTGCAAATGGAGCATACAGCCATAAACCAAGGAATGTAGGAAGCATTTAGGAGCTAGAAAAGTAAGGAATCAAATATACTGCTAGAGTCTCTAGTAGGTATGAAACCCTGACAACATCTTGATTTCAGGATTTGTAACTTCCAGACTTAAATATATATTTATAGTTTTGTTTTAAACTGCTAAGTTTCACAAAATTCTTTTTTTTTTTTGGTAAGTCTTGGGGCTTGAATTCTGGGCCTGGGCACTCTCCCTTAGCTCTTCAGCTCAAGGCAAGTGTTCTACCACTTGAGCCACAGTACCACTTCTGGTTTTCTGGTGGTTAATTGGAGATAAGAGTCCCATGGACTTTCCTGCCTGGGCTGGCTTTGAACCATGATCCTCAGATCTCTGCCTCCTGAGTAGCTAGGATTACAGGCATGAGCTACCAGCACCCAGCTGGTTTATATTCTTTAATATAGATTTATGTTTATGAAGTTGGTTCTTCCTTAATTATTTATGATTAAGGTAACTTCATTGAAATTATTCTAAATATTAAGGACATTAAGAGAATCTATGTATAAGATTGTAACCAAGCTCCTGGTATGTGGTAGGTACATATGGTAGCTATCATTGTTATTATAATGGATGATTTGCTGACCTAAAGGGTTTAGCAAACTGTGTAGTGGAACTGTGATCCAAGTTGGTCCATAAAGATTGAAGTCAGTGTGTGAATGCTTAGAGTGCTTTTTAATTAATCATAGCCAAATGTAATTATTGGTCTTTTACTCTCCATGGATTAACTTGTATATTTACAGCACACAAAGCATTTGCACACTGAAAATAAAGGAGGATATTCTTAGGAGAGGCTCACAATGGCTCAATAGCTATGTGCATATGAACATGTAAAGTGATGCTTGTTGAAATGAACTCCAAGTAATGGAAACAAGAGGTTTTTTATTGAACTTTTTGCAGTTGTTTCTTTTTTTCCCACTTTGATTTATCCCCTGTTGTCACTGTTGTTTATTTCTGTACCCTTTGTTTTGTATATAAGGTTATTAGATTTAGGGAAGGGAAGGGGAATCACGGAAATGGTGGGACAAAGGGTGAACCAATTCAACAGTGATACTCACTACATACTATATTGGAAATGAACTTTACAACTTGGGAGGGAAGGGAGTTGGGAGGAGAAGTAGGAGAAAATGAGGCAGGGGGTAACACTGTTCAAAAAGAATTGCACACATTACCTTACCTATGTAACTGCTATACATCACCTTTACAATAATGTTTAATTTTTGTTAAAAAAAGATTGAAGTCCACTTGAATAGAGCCTTTTTCATTATGTTGTGGAGTAAAGGATTAGGGATAGAGACTTGAGTCTATTCATAACCTCTGAATGTGTTGCTTTACCTCTCTAACCCACAAGATATTCAGCTGAAATCTATAACAATACTCACCCTAGAGGATCATTTGGGGAATAAAGTTTGTGAAAGCCCCACAGCAACCACTGTGACAAGATGGGTACCAAGGACAACATTGAGGAGTTGTGTTTTTGTAATAGATAAACTTGCAAGCACTCATCAGCAGAGCCAGAGATGGAAGGAAGATAGGTGATCAAATTAGAGGTGAGGTTGGACCTCAATTGTTTAGGGAGCTCTACATTCCTGACTAGGATGGCCTGATCTAAAAGACTGGAGGTGACTTTCATAATAGAATCCATCAAATATCAGCCATATAAGGTTTTTATGTAACACTATAAATCCCTGTCAGTTTGCTCCTAATGCAAATGACAGAGGGGATTTTAAAGAGATACTCTTGGGTAATTCTACAGGTTAAAAGATTTCAGAGTTACTTAGCAATGGAATGAACACATGTATTCATGCATAGCGACCAAGTAAAAATCACAAAAATGTTTTTAACATGAGTGTGTGCTTGGTACAACCAAACATTTAAACTGCACCAACCATTTAAACACCTAGAGATTAGATAGTGAATGAAGGATTTAGGAACTAGGTCTATAGAGCTTGGACTCATAAAATACAGGGATAAAGTAGATAATTACATAAACATAGATTTCATGGAACAGACTATAGAATCATTTAGTAAACATATATGAATATTTCATGCATGTTATGAAAAGAAAATATAAATGGCTGTGATAACATACAGGGATTTGAAATAGTCTGCTATGAACTGAACTATATCTTCCCAAAGTGATGGTATTTAGAGAGAGATCCAACAGAGGTACTTAGATTTAAATGAGGTCATGAGGGTATTACCCTTATGATAGAATTTATACTGTGGTTAGACAAGGCAAGAGATACCAGAGTGATCCTGTCTCTGTTTTTCTGTCTCTGTGTTTCTTTCTCTGTCTCTCTGTCAGTCTCTGTCTATCTGTCTTTCTGTCTGTCTCTCCTCCCTCCCCCCCTACCCTTTCTCTCTCTAGTGAAGATGAAATGAAAGTGTGGAAATAATCCCTCACCAGAAATCATCATCTTCTCACACTGATGCAGCTCCCAAACTGTGGATAAAATTAAAATCTGTTATTTACCCACTGAATTCATGGTATTTTGCTATGGTACTGCAAAGTGATTAAAATGTGCTCTAAGGAGTTTGTATCCTTGACAACTTCTCTCAAACTTTACTTAGGAAGATGCCCTGAAAATAAAATAAAGGTGACTCCATTGTTCCTTGATTGATGAGGTCTATTCAAAACCAACTCTCTCTTGCCTGTAGTAATAGTCTATCAGACCTCCTCTTTCACCCATTTACTTTATCTTCCCTTTGCTATCATAATTCTCATCATTTGGCTGCTTCCATGGGCATGCAGTTAAATGGTGGATGTGATTTGACCTCCTTGATCCTTTAAGAGCTATCTGTTTTCCTGTTCCATGCATAGTACACAGTGAAGTATCTTTTGACTTTATTAGGGTGATTGCAAATATATAAGAAGTCCTTTACTTGAGTTAGAATGTGGTGGAATAAGTGTGGATACACACTAGGTAACAAATATTGCTCAGAGAAATTTTAAAAAATAATGGAAAAATTAAAGCCACAACAAAAACTATAAAGAGAAAACAGAGCAAAGAAGAAGAAGACAGAATAAAAGAAAAGCTATTAGGGCTGAGGCCCTGGGTTCGATTCCTCAGCACCACATAAGCAAAAATAAAAAGGCGGAAGTGGTGCTGTGACTCAAGTGGTAGAGTGCTAGCCTTGAGTTGAAGAGCTGAGGGACAACGCCCAGGCCCAGAGTACAGGCCCCAGAACTGGACCCCCCCCCAAAAAAAAGAATAGAAAAGCTATTAAATGGCTAGGCAAGGAGACCACATTGTGAGTAAACTTGATATTACATTTGAGTCAACTTGATCTCCCAAGAAAGGTCATTTTCCACTGTTCAATTACTGAATATTTCTAACTGAAGGATAAAGCCTCAGACAAATGGAAGGCCAATTAGTGCTACTGACTCTACTTATATGGTCTGCTAATTCTTCAAAGAGAAAAACTTAGGATTCAACTTTACCTGGCCTGTAGTTACATTCTACAAACAGTTTCAAATCACTGTCACCCTTTACAATCCAGTCTCCATACACATACCAGAATTACACTTATGAAGGAAAATTGGATCCAAACTTCCCAGGCTTTTCCTCTGTATTGAGGATAAATACAAGGCTTCCAAGGCTCTCACTGGCTGATTCCCACCCCTCTGCCCCAATTCCATACGATGGCCACCCAATGACCTGCCACTCTGTCCTAGCAATTTAACCCAGCAATTTCATTCTTGACTTTAGTTCCCCCAATGGCAGAATGCTGAACCTGCCATGCTCTTCTGCTATACCATAAATCAGATACAACCTCAGTTACAAGAAAACAGAGAAGCCACATTTTGAGAGGTCAAATTTGGAGTCTTTATTAAAAGACCTGCAACTGCATGGTGGACTCCCGTCTTAAAGACCAGCGGCTGGGAACCAGGCCCACCAAACTTTTAAAAACCATAGCCACATGTCTGGTGGAGACCAAACCTCAGCAAAGTATTATAGACTCATTCCTCACTTCATCTCTTTGCCTCTTTCATTTTCCTGCCCTTCTCCTGTGTCAGGTTTCAAGAATGAATGTCACTGCCCAAGAGAGGGCTTCCAACAAGCACTCTGTCAAATGGCCCTTTGTTCTCTTCCTCTATTGTGCTTTGAAACCAGGCACTATTTTAAATCAGAGAGCCAAACTCTTATTTTTTGTTTGTTTGTCACTCTATTAGCAGAACCCAACCTAGTGTTCTACAAATAACAGATCTCAAGCATTTCTAGAGGCCAAAAAACTAGAGGTTGAATCTAGTGCCTTGCACTCATTAGACAAGCAGTCTACTAGTTGAGACACTCTGTTTTTTGCTTTGGTTATTCTCAATTTATGTCTAGCCCAGCATGGAATGTGGACCTTCCATTTGTGCTTCCCTTGGTCACTGGGATGACAGGCATATGCCACTGTACCCACCCATCAGTCCATTGGGCTAAGTTCAATTTTGTTTTCAATTTACAAATGGATGTAGTGTTGTAAGGTGAGAAAACAGAGAAACTCCATTTGGAGGGATCAAATCTTGGAATCTTTATTAAAAGGCCAGTGACTGCATGAGACTGCTGTCTCCAAGACTAGCAGCCAGCAAATACACTTAACACTGTTAGGAAACTGAGCCATCAAGGCTGGAGAGGAAAGAAAGAACAAAAAGCAATACAACAAACCAATTCAGCTCCAATGGAGAGCTGAAGTAGAATGCCATGGTGACCGCAGAAGAACCAAGAGACAGAAGACAGGAGAAGAGTCAGTAAGATAGGACATGAATACAGGACATGAACATGGAGACATGTGGCATGGCCTAATGGTGCCTGAGCTGGTCCATGCCTAAATAGTGTGAGGGGCAGGGGGCAGGGTCACAGGAAACTGGAGTCCCAGGCACTGGGACTTTAGTAACCTATCATACAAGTCCCTCCCCCTGCCTCCAGGGATTCAGGCACACCCATCACCTAGGTGGTGAGAGCTTCACCTTCCCCTACCATTAAGACAAGATGCCCAACCCTACCATCCACCATGTGGCCAAGACAATGAAGGCCAGACCCCATGTCCCTACTGCAATAGTATGGATGGTTGGTTGATAGAAGATTAGTATTCCTGCGTGAACGATGTGAATTTGATAGCAATTTTGAGAGACTGATTTTGAATATTTTACTTATCAGTCCTTGCATAAAATTAAAATCTGCATCTAATAAGCCCAGCACAAAGTTCTCCAAGTACTGTTTTTCCCTTTTCCCTGTATTTCTATAGTATTTTGATCCTGGATAATACAACTAGTCTTTAAAAAAGGCTGTCTCTTTTTATCCTTTCTGTCTCTTTTTATCCTTATCTGCATGATTTTGTCCGCTACTTTGTCTCTCTTTCTAGATGTCTTCCCAGCATTTAGGAGGTACTTGAACAAAAGTAGAAAATTTTGATGTCAAGAATCATACTAAATATCTCTTAGACCTTTAAAAAAAATCAAGCCACGTGTCAAGGCACGAGTTGACATGAGTAGATTTAAGCACCAATGTTTTGAAAGGTAAACATACTAATCTGAAATGTAGGATATATATGATTTCTAAATAGGCGAATGAGAAAAATTTGACATTCTCTAGATTATTAATGTGAATACCAGTCATTGTTTGCCTCTGCCTCTGAGGATATAGTTGGTCCTGACATTTTCAACAAGGAAAGGAGGTACACAAGCAGAAGCACACACTCTTAGTTCCCTTAACCATTTACAGTAAGTAGACTGAAGCATGCAAGATAGAAACTATAAGATGATCCAACAAGCAATTCTCCCTTGTGAAAGAAAAATGGATCCAAGTATGGGTCTCTTTGATGATTTCCTCTCTAAAGACAGTAACACTGACATTTCATTTCTACCACATGGCTCTTTAAATTTAAGTACATGAGAGGAAATTAGTTGCCAACTTTGTGATTCGGGCTACTCACCATGATTTTCAGAATTTATTTTCAGAAAATGTGAGGAAAAGAGCATAGCATTTTGGATTTACATGGGGCTGAACCTTAATCCCAGTACTGCCACTTATAAGGATGTAGGAGAAATGTGAGGGTTGGATTATATATAACCCATATGTCATGCCTTACATAGTTCCTGACACACAAATATATGTGTGAGTCCTTGGATTTGCTCATCCCCGCCATGTGTGCTATCTGACCTCCTAGCATCCTAACTGCCCTGAAACCCACTCTCCATTACCTAGGAAAAGTAGTCAATCAATTTCTTTTCCTTTCTTCTGCCACCTATCAAGAACGATTTTATAGAAATAATTCAATTAATTAGCCAAAGATACTGGGTTCTAAAAATTACTTACTGGTATTATTTTTCTTCCTAGAGCTATTTGCATTTGGACAGATGATACTAAATTCACCCACAGAGTGGTAGAATATCTAGCAACGTAGTAAAACGGGTTTTACAAAATCTCGCTTGAAGTGTTGATTTGTTCATTGCTACTCTTTCAATCACTCAGGCAATGCTGCCTCTGCCTTAGAGCAAGACAAAGACTCGTGTCACACTTTTTAATGTGTATGATTAAAATGTATGTGTTGATAACTCTGCTATCTCAAAGTTACACATAAAAAAAAGCTTTCTCCAAATGGAATAGGGCAAAGCACAGCCAATACATTTTCTCCCTGGAAAAATCCGTGTAACCGCTGTGTCTTTATATAGCTGCATCTCAGTCTGACTTATTGAAGGATTTCAGCTTTTCATAGACAGGGTTTTAACGAAGCCATTTTAAGCCCTTTTTAGATTTGAAATGATAAAAGCACTGGCAGGACTTGTAAGGGTAGCACAGGGGTTGCCCTCCAAACATCTTTAACAGCAGAAACCTGCCCCCCGTCCAAAGAGAGCACTTTGCTATTTATCAGCATTGAAGAAAGAGACTGAAGTACAAGCATGATGTAACTTTGAAAGATCCCTTTGAAAGCAGATATTTCTACACCTAGTAGAAATGGGGATTGGTTTATCTGAAAGTCTGCAGGTGGCACGTTTTTCCATTTTTGTGGCCATTAGAAAATGATTTTCAGAGTGGAGTTTGACTTGGGAATGCTAAAGTTCACTTTGTAATTCAAGAAAATCTCTCATCTTAATGACTCACAACCAAAGTGATTCATTTGGTGGTGATTTTTTTTAAGATATACAAGTTAGAAGCTAATCATGTTTTAATTGAAATCTCAAGAAATAAGTTTATATTCCAATAAAAGGAGCTGAGTTTATTTGACTGTTAATACTCTTCAGTTTTTATATGAAGTCAGTAAAACTAAAAAATAATTTTAAAAAAACATTTAAATTTTATCATATTTTGTTAAGACAAAAAGAAATAGACTATTTCTTTAGGAAAATATTGTGGCTAGCCCCTCTGAAGTGTCTTCAATGATCCTCACCTTCTGGTATTTGCTTCTGTGCAAGGCCCGCCCTCCTTGACTGACTTGATTCTAAATGAAGCATATGGAAGTAGTGATGAGATGTCACTTCAAAGATTAGGATATAAAAGAGTGATACATTTCTGTTCTGTTACATTCTATATTAAAGCTAGTTGTCATTTGTTAGTGCCCCTACTGAAATATGTATAGGATGCAAGACTGATAAACAATGACCACCTTAACACCCATAAAGAGCTTAATCTTGGTAATACCCATTGGAATGAACTTGGAAGAATACCCTCTACCAACAGAGTCTTTAATGAGACCACAACCCCAGGCAACAATCTGATTTCAGTCTTGGGACAGATCTTAAGATCCAACTATGCCATACCAGATTTCTTATCTACAGAAACTGTGAAATAATAAATGTTAGAAGCCACTAAATTTGAGAGGCATTTATCATGCTACAATAAATACGTAAGTCAAGAACATTCAATACATAACATCTTACTTAAATGAATAGATAAGTAGAGCTGGCAAGGTGGCAAATGCCTGCAATCCCAACTACTTGTGAATTAGAAGCAGAAGGATCACAATCTGAGGATGGCTAATAGAGCACAAGACTCAATCAGGAAAAAAAAGCAAATAAAAATGACTATGGGAATGACTCAAGTGGTAGAACATTTAGCTTGAGTTCAAACCCAAGTACTGTCAAAAAAGAGAACAAAAAAGAAAGAAGAAAAAGAAAGTGGAGGAACAGGAAAGGCAGGCAAGGCTAGGCATCGGTGGCTCACGCCTGTAATCCTAGCTACTCAGGAGGCTGAGGCTGAGGATCACGGTTCAAAGCCAGCCTGGGAAGGAAAGTCCATGAGACTCTTATCTCCAATAAACCACTCAGAAAACTGGAAGTGATTCTGTGGCTCAAGTGGTAGAGTGCTCGCCTTGAGCTGAAGAGCTGAGGGATAGCGCCCAGGCCCAGAGTTCAAGCCCCATGACCAACAAAAAAAGAAAGAAAGGCAAGATGGAAAAAGGAAGGAGGGAAATAAGGAAGGAAGGAAGGAGGGAAGGAAGGAAGGAAAAGGAAAGGTAGGAAGGAAGCAAGGAAGGAAGGAAGGAAGGAAGAAGGGAGGGAGGGAGGGAAGGAGGGAGGGAGGGAGGGAGGGAGGGAGGGAAGAAGGAAGGAAGGAAGAAAGGAAGGAAGGAAGGAAGGAAGGAAGGAAGGAAGGAAGGAAGCCCAGACAGATGGTGCTGGTACCACCAAAAGTTCTCCACAGAAGCTGTAACCTCTCTATCACCACTACTGGTTCTTCCTGCCTAAGGTATAGCAGCACAAGTCATCTCTACTGCCATCTTATTGTCCAACACCTTGTGAAGCTCTTCTGTTGGCAGACCTTCCTTTAAGTCTAAATAAAGAGAGGTTTTGGAAAATTCATTCCTGATAGAAAGAAGGGGGTGTGGCTTTGTGCCATAAACAATGTCTGTTATGTATGTGAAATCCGTTTCAATATTTCCCTTTAAACAATAGCATATATTTTCCAAGACTGAAATGATCACAAAAGGATTCGTGGTATGAGATTCCTCAAGCGTTTTATTTAAGTATTATAAATTAAGCACAAATTTACCACTGTATTCATTCAATGACAGGATAACTGGATGAATTATGTCAATTCCACCATATATAAATCTGACACATTCATGATTTTAAAATGTCATTCAAACCTTTTCTAGAAGTGAGTTCTTTGACTGAGCAATTTAACTTGACTGAATAAGTTAATCTAGTCAAAACAGTTTATCAGAAATATATTACATACAGTTACTTACTAGCCTGGTCTGCCTAGATTTATATCCCTACTTCTTTAAGGAGGAGAACTAAAAACATATATACCAGATATGGCTCCTTTCAGATCCAAACATTATTCTTGCCTTTGTTCATTTATATAATTGCTTGGCATTCCAAATGCACAACCTTGTCTTCTTTAGCCACACCACACAATGTTAGTTACCTGCAATATTTATTCTTGCCTCAATTTGAACAAGTCTTTCAGCTATGCTTAGAGAGAAATCAAAATTTCAATTAATCTTTATTTGATTAGTACCATAAATTTCAAAACTACCTTAATCTTTGCTGGGTACCAGTGGCTCACTCCTGTAATCCCAGCTTATCAGAAGACTGAGTTCAGCATGGTGGTGAGTTGAAGTTAGCCTAGGCTGAAAAAGTCCTCAAAAAGACTCCATCTCCAAAATAATGAGCAAAAAGCAGGACTGAAAGCATGGCTCAACTAGTAGAATAACAGCCATGCAAGCAAGCTGAACAAACACGAGTTTAAACCTCAGTTTTTCCAAGAACAAAGACTCTTAATTTTTGTTTCTTCCACTTGTCCTCTCAAAAGACTTTTGCTGTTCACTGTATCTATGTAAGCTGGGTGCCAGTGGCTCATACCTACAATCCTAGCTACAAGGAGGCTGAGATTTCAAACTTGCAGCTTGAACAGCTTGGGTAAAATAATCCATGAGACTCTTATCTCCAAATAATCTGTAATAAGCTGGAAGTGGAGTTGTAGCTCAAATGGTATAGTGCCAGCCCTGAGCATAAAGATAAAGGACAGCACCCAGCTCCCAAGTTCAAGCCTTAGTACCTTGATACTGGTACACACATACAAAAGAGTGCACTATTGAGAGCAATACCCATGTTTTCAGTTTAACAAATATTTACTAAAGACTAGTAGGTGCCACCTCACTTCTCTTCTTAATTTTAGTTATATGAGCCATGCCCCTTGGTTGGCCTGGAGCTAGTTATAAGTGGGTAGCTATCAAATAACTGATCAGTTTAAGGAAAAACTAAAACAGATTTAAAGGAACTGAGGATTTTCTATTAAATCACAGTCTTCTGTCTAGCATTGTAACAGATTTATTTCCTATCTGCCCTCACAATCCCTGGTAACTTCTCAATGGCACGGTTACTGTAGAGGAGAGTAAAGCCCATCTTGCTTTCCTGTGTGGATTTCGACAGATAATTGGATTTCTTCCTTCTTGAGGAAGGACAACTAGAAAGTCATGGGTCTAGTCCTCTACCTTTAAGAGCCTAGAGGACACTGGACTACAATTTCTTGCCTTTTTGTGAAAGCTTTTCCTAAGCTTAGCTGAGTAGTTAGCACTACCACAACTGTTCCCGAAGGCTGTTATGGAGGAAGGTACTCTGGGTGTTGATATTTGTATCTAAAAACTGTACTCAACTGTACTCAACAGTGTATTCTGTACAGCCCCAGAGAAAGGAAGGGCCTTTCTTGTTGCTCTTAGCCTTAAACCTTATTTGTTCATGTGAATGAACAATCCACACAGCCAATGACAACCAAGAGGGCTTCAAAGGTCAGCATCTTGGAATAGTGTCAATGGAAGATGGAAGATGGCAGAGTGAACTTTGCACGTTGAAGCCAGGATCACTGTGTGATGATGGGAGAGGATTACAGTCACACATACAAAGGGAAAGGCAAGCATAACAACTGAGAAAGTGTACAAGCAGATACACAAAAGCAAACCCAAAATGTTGACACCAAAGTATGAAAGAGACTGCTGAAAGATCAACAGAGTCATACTGCAGAAACCCACAAAATATTCAGAAAGGGATATTGCCTAGCTTCCCCTAAAAAGATTAGGCTAGATATTGAAGCTTGATTGGAAGCCTGCTTACAAAGCAGTTGGAGCCAATATCATCTCTCCAAATCAGTGAGTGACTGGTCACATGACTACAGAACTATTTTCTAGAGAAGGATTTAATAGAATTGTTGAAAATAGAAATATGATACTAAGGAAAGAAAAAAATGCCCGGGGGGGGGGGGGGGGGAAGGGGGGAGAAATGTGTGTGGGGGAGGATGGGAAGGGATGGGAAACAAAGGAGGAAGTAACAATGTTGATAAGAAATGTACTCATTACCTTGTAACCCCTCTGTATGGTATTTTCACAATAATATATATATAATTTTTTAAAAAGAATAAATAAGTATAAATCAAAAAAAGGAAAGAAAAAATGTGAAAATCCCCATTATGAATCTTGAGATAATCCTATCTCCATTCCTTACCATTTTCCCTCTCTCCTACTCAGCTGTTCAGAATTCTATGAGGAAAACTTATCCTTCTAGAAAGAATAGAAAATTCTACTCTTGGAAATCTGACCAGTCCTAGAGAAAAGACATAAACCTGTAACAGTGACAACCCCGTTAAAACACCATTCAAACACACAATCGGCCATAACACACTAACAAATTCTCTTAAATATGACAGAGCCAAGCGCTGGTGCTCAGGCCTGTAATCCTAGTTACTCAGAAAGCTGAGACATGAAGGATCTTGGTTCAAAACCAATATGGGCAGAAAAGTCCATTCCATCTCTAATTAAAAACCCAGGCTAGAGGTGTGACTCAAGTGGTAGAGCGTCAGCTATGAGGAAGAAAGTGAAGTGAGACCCTGAGTTTAAGGCTCAATACTGAATATACATACATTTACACACATATATGTCATATATATACACGTACGTATACATAATTTCACATATTTATATATGCACATATATATAAAAGAGGCAAGAATCAGGACAAAGAAAAACATACTACTCTATCTGAAAAACAGAAACAGAAAAATTTCAAAATGAAATGGGAAAATCATAAAATGTGAATATGTAATAATATCTTCAAGAATTGAGACTCTAAGTAAGATTTTATTGGGACATAGACACACATGCTCATTTGTTCATAATGGGCATGCTAAGGTTTCTCTTTTATCTCTTGCCTCCAAGTATGTACATTGCACTAATAACATTCACAGAGTTGTCCATTTGTTAAAATTGAGGAACTTATTTTACAAATCATTATGATACGAAGTCCAGCATTTATATTATGTTTATATTACAGCACTCTTGGTGCTGTACACATTGTAGGTTTGAACATACTGTAATGACACACATGCATCTTTCTAGTGTCATATAGGGTAATTTCACTGCCCTAAAGATTCTCTGTGTTCTGCCTGACTTTTTATAGAAAAGAAATTGCTAACTTCTAATTGTAGAAGTTGAACATTTTTAAACTTCGCTTCACTTTTCAAATGTTCTTTCCCATAAACATTTAAAGAAAGAAAATAGCCAAATGAAATTAGAATTGTAACTCTCACAGCAGTATAGAGATTGAATTGCCAAAGAAACAACTCTATAGGCAGATCAGCCACTTAGAACCCAATTACAGATGAACAGAAAAGTCACCTGAAGACAAGGGAGGGGAGTATCTTTGAGATATTTATCATAAGGAATTGAAAGGGATTGGAAAGATTGGGGTATTCATTCTGGTAGGTTGAGTGACATTATTTGAAGAGACACAAGGAGCGGCAAATTAGTATAGGAGAGGGAAAGTAAAATGAATTTGGCATTGCATATTTTAAAACTGGCATATATTCAATACAGCTAGGAAGCCTTTTCTCTGAATGTGTGTAGCACACTCACTCATGCAATTTACTGCATAGATCATTGTGTTTTCAGTCTATTGTGATCCCTCAACAATACAGCCCATATATTATTCATTCAATATCCCAACTCAACAGGTTAGAATTAATAGCCTACACATATTTTTAAAATGTGAATTAGATAACAAATACCTTATAGGCAAGAATGTGTTTTAAGTTGTTCCACAGCCCCTCAGCACTCAAGAGAGACCAAATAACACTGTCAATGTGTGTTAAGTGCTTAGTGATAGATGTCAAGTAGACAGACTGCCCCACCTATAGTAAAAGAATGCATTGCCACATACTAGTTATTTTTAATTAGCCTAAGTTCTATACCATCACTTTGGTAAAGATATTGTCAAGTCAGGAACTCTTCTCTGAGAATCAGAATGCTATAGAAACAGAGAATTTGCTTTTTACCTTTCTGTCCTCCGGGGACCACAGACAGACAATGGTTGCTATTTTTAAAAGACAGCTTATTGGGAAAGCTGCCGGTGCAGATGAATGGGAAAGCACTTTGGCAGTGAAGAGAGAATAAACACTAGGGCATTAGGAGAACCATCAAGAGATGCCATCCCCAAAGGCTCAATACACCTATCTGCCAGTGACATTATTCAAAACCATAGTCCAAACTGCAATTGTCTGGCAAATAGACCCCCAGGCCATTAAGTGAAAAATGATAGGTGGTGACAGGTAAAACTGAATGAAGTCTACCTGTTGTATATATTGAATGCTGGGAGTCACTTCTGAATGTCTAGAGTACCACAAGAAGTTCAACACTCGCCAGCAGCTGTCAGAGGAAAGAGGGCTGGACAGAGGCCAGGTGAATGTGTGCCTGCTGGCCACGACTGGCAGTGATACTACAAAGCAAAGATGAGCCAGAGCCACAAGAGAGGTGATCTAGAGGTGGACCGGGGAGATTACATCATGACCCAAAGCAACTGTGATCTCATGGTGACTACCCCCTAATTTGAACCTTTTCCACTTATTTCTTCCAACTCCTAGCCACTACTACCTCATTACAAATTAGGGTGCTATTTCAATGAATAACACGGTGAACCTTAAAAGATTAAAAAATCCCTCTTTTCTCAACTTAACATCCATAAGTACTCAGCTAAAATCAACCTTCTCATACAACTAGGGATTATTAAATTACATCAGATCATCAGAATTAAGGGCATGTGTGCCCCAAGAGACCTCTTAAAGAGTAGATTTTCCATAGAATAGTAGTTTCAATTTGTGTGTGTGTGTATGTGTGTGTGAGAGAGAGAGAGAGAGAGAGTGCGTGCACACACTAAAGAGCCTTGTGCTCTTTCTTGGCTTCTTCACTCAAGGCTGTCACTCCACTACTGGAACTACACCTCCACTTCCCTTATTTTTTTTGGCTGGTTACTTGGAGATAAGAGCCACACAGATTTTTCTGCCCAGGCTAACTTTGAGCAACAGCTCTCAGATCTCTGCCTCCTGAATCGTTAGTATAACAGGCATGAGCCACCAGTATATGGCTGTTTTGATCATTCTTGAGGACTACCTGGTGTCATACGGGATATCTCAATTCATGAATATAAGCAGTTAGTTCTAGAGAAATCAAATTAATAGGCTCAGTTAAGAGGATACTCTGAAAAAAGCAAAAGAGATGGCACCGAGAAGTAGGCATCCCCCCAAAGCTGACCAAAACCCATCATACCCAGGTTGCTGTTAACCACACATTGACGGGAATGGAAGTTGTCACCATCTAAACTATGGTGCTGGAGCAGGAAACAACTTCTCCTAGGTTTGGGCTGTAGCATTCCCCTAAGCCCTCAATAATCATGCAGAATTTGCCCATTAAAAAATAACATGAATTGTCCTTCAGATTTCAAGAGTAACTTTCAACTGAATAGTTCAAAGGACCAGCCAAATTCTCACATCTTTCTCTAGAGAGTCATAGCATATGAAATTCTTTTCAACCTGATCATGCTTTTTTTTTCTTTTTAATGATCAGAAACCATTAGAAGAAAGTTTGTGGAATGTCTCATTCTTGAAAATTGTGCATTAAAAAAAAGGAAGATTCATATAGAGATTTCTTATGGAGGATTTAGCTATCAATGAAGCAAAAAACTTTGCCTGATCTTATATCGTGACCAAAGACAAAATAATGCTAAAGGGAATAAAAGAAAAGTAGAAACCATCTCTGTCTCAACAAAGATGGTAAAGAGGAAAGAAAAAGAATACACATAGGCTGTGGGGTTAGTGGATCTATGTTTAAATACTGTCTCTATGGATTTCTGTGTGACCTTGAGCAAATATTTGAGCCTTTCAGTCTTAGTGCCCTTATTTGTAAACACAATAATGTGCTATATCTCCCAGGGTATTGGTAACTGAGATGGCTATTACACATGATACTCCTATTCAAATCTTGATCTGTCTCCAAAAGCAAGGGCAGATAAGGCTAACATGGAATGGTTGCAATTTAGTGGAGATATACTAGAAAGCATAGGGTAAAAAAGAGTCAGAGGATGAAGTGTTGCCCTTGCAAGAATAATAGCTACAACTTTTATAGCTATTTTCAGATTAGAAACATGTTAACATGTATTTCAGGTCAGTGATCTAAAGTGAACAACATTAGTCACCTCAGACAAATAAAAAAAGATGGCTAGAAGCAGTTTGCTGGGGCTCTTCCATGGCTCCCATTTTATGATTCTAATCACTAAACTGCAGGACATGGTGAGAACCATAGGAAGCAGCACGTGGGTGAGAGTCTGCAATGCTTCTCAAATTTTTATAAGTTAAAATATTCCCTCACCAATGCAGATGTGGCAGTGCATACCTGTAATCCTGGCACTAGGGAACTGAGGCAAGAGAATTCTGAGTATATAGGCAGCCTGAGCTACATCGAGAGACCATGTCTCAAGAGCCACCCCAACAATATGCACTCTGCGGTGCAAGAATTGCACACAGTATTCCTACTTTCAGGCCTCCTTCACACCTTCCTCAAAGCTTTCTTTTTTTCTCTCTATTCCTGTCTTTCCTGTCCACTAAATTCATCATCTCCTAAGTCTTAAAAAGAATACAGCAAGAAAGCAGAGAGGTAGTGAATAAACTGACATGGAATCTGTGAGAAAAGAAAGGAGATTCTGTTGACTCTCACACACATTTTCACACAAATTTCCATATACTCTGTGTTACGCCAAATGGAAGGGGATATGTGTTAGTCTGCTTTCTATTACTATAACAAATGCCTGAAATAAATCATCTTAGCGAGAGAAAAGATTTATTTTGAGGCCATACTCCAGAATCGGTTGGCCCCTTTGCTTTGGGGACTATGGATAAGCAGCATATTACGGCAGAAACGTGGTAAAGCAATGCTACTCGCTTCATGGTCTGGAAGCAAAAGCAGAGAAAGGGTTTGTTACAGTGTCCCACCCAATCACTGGAAGACCATCCACTAGATCCTGCCTCAAAGTTTCCACACCTCCCAACAGCAGCAATTTGGAGATTAAACCATTAGCACATGGGCCAACAGGGCCATTCCTGATGATGGTAGTTATAGTCAATGTGTTGCATCTCAACTAAATTGTATCAGACATCAGGCTTTGAAGAACTTAAATGTATAGGCTTAGTGATGGATCTGAGGCAGCAATTCTGTTCAGTTGCTGGGCTGGAAGAGTCAATGTGTCCCACCCAGAATCTAGACTGTCCCAGGGCCAAAGCAATGACTAACCATTCCTATACCCTAATATTAGTATAATCACAAACTCTGAAGCTCCTCAGTGTAATTTCCAGTTTCTGGCTTGTTTAGTCTCAAAGGAACTAGTTCTCAAAGAACTCAGAAATCTAACCTACTCTAGTCACTATTTGCTACTCCAAAATTCCCTTTATCAAGCGTCAAAATATCCCTAAGCTCCTAGGTTAGGTGTTGAAAACTAAAGCAATTGTAGTCCTATTGCTAAGATTCCCCTCTTCTCCCCCCACCCACCTTGCCCGCTACACACACATACCTCTTCTGTCTTGGGTAAAAATTTCTGCAAGTCTTGGAAAAGCCTGAGGAGGACAAAGAACAAAGCTTATTTCTCCAGGACATTTGCGTATGTTCATTCCAATATGGCTGTGCCTTTCTCCCCTTTTAGCTCACTAGTCCTTTCCTATTAACCAAAGGCAAATAAAATCCAATTTACATATTCCTGGATTAGCAAGTCCTCATCTGCTTTGTTTCTGAGGGGACATATCCTCCCGCAATCCTCCCCCAAGGTATGGGATGAAAATCTAATTTTTGGAAGCTGTGTTCCCTCAAGTCAAAAAGACAAAAAGATGCCCTACATATTTTTTTAACTGATCAGTCTAAAAACAGCTTCAGCCAATTTAAACCACTTTTTGTAAAATATCATTTGCATCAGTTTTGACAGCCTGCCACTTTCCCACCCCATTATGATATGAAACCATTCTGATGCCAACTGTCTGAAAACCTAACTTCCTGCTAGAAGATGCAGCTCAATGGTAATGGTCATTGTCTGGCAGCTCAGCCACATTATAGAGTTCAGCCTGGGAAATTAGAAGAACCTAAATCAACTCTGAGGAAGTCAGGGGAGGAAGTAGCTCTCTTGTGTTACATAAGTAGAGGAAAAGTTCCTGCAGCTGATGTACTCTGTGGGTCCTCAGAGAATGGTTTCCAAAACAGAGTTAACCCTGTTGGGGGGAGTCTGTTGAGAATAGAATCTCCTTCACCAAGGAACCTACAGCCAATAGTCTAACAAATCACTGGCCTGGTGATTGAGTTCCTAGCCTGGTGAACCATCAGACCTAAGAGACACAGTTTAAAATCCCCCTGGAATTAATAAATTCTCTGCCCAGGAATCAGGACTTTTACTTTTCCCACCTGCAATTTGTTTTGCCACGTGAAACTGCATACCCAATTTTGCTTGTTTGGGTTTTTTTCTTAGTGGTGTATATTTGTTTGTTTGGGGGACAGAGTTTTATTATTTAGCCCAGGCTGGCCTCACACTTCTAATTCTCCTGCCTGAAGGGCTCAAAGCCCAGTTTTGAAAGGATATGGTGATCTGATAGTTTAAACAACCACATGAAGGCAGGCGAAATATACTCCCTAATTCATTTTCAAATGTTTTTGTCTGAGGCTTCCATTTAAAGTTTAGAATCTAAAGTTTAGAATCTAGCTAATCTGAGATGAAGGCAGTCATGTTCCTGGACACAAACCTAATTTTGTTTTAAGAAAAAGGCTTTCCTTCTACAGTCCCAGCACTCATGAAGTGGGAACAGGAGAAAGAAGAGTGGTGACTGTTTTGGGGGTCGGTTGTGGGTCTTGAACTCTGGGCCTGAGCACTGCCCCTCAGCTCTTCAGTTCAAGGCTAGCGCTCTACCACTTGGGCCATAATGCCATTTCCAGTTTTCTGGTGGTTAACTGGAGATAAGAGTCTCACAGACTTTCCTGCCTGAGCTGGCTTGGAACTGTGATCCTCAGATCTCAGCCTCCTGAGTAGCTAAGATTACAGGCATGAGCCACCGGTGCCCCGCTGAGAGGTGACTTTGTAGCCAGCCTGGGCTACAGAGAAAACCCTGTCAGAGATAAAGAAAGGGTGGTGACAATGGAATTCTGTGCTTCCAACAGAAAGAAAAACATTGCCCCATTCTTAAGGAAATGGAAAGACTTGGAAAGAATAATAAGTAAGCCAGACCCAAAGAAACATAGGCTCCATGGTTTCCCTCATTTGTAATAATTATTATATGTCTAGGATAGCCCTAGCAGAGGACCACAATAGCTCAGTAGCTATGAACATATAAAATGATGCTAATTGAAATTGTTGGGAAAATGGAGAACGGAAAAGGAATAGGACCAGTTTGATCATCCACAGGCAAGGACTGTTTATTGAGAACAGCAAGGGGAACGGACCTTCCCGTGGGTTTGGAGGTTGTGCCAGAGTTGGGACAGGCACTGGTTTTCATATGAGGTCTGAGCAAGGAGGCAGCGGTGGGGGGAGGTGGGGGGCTTTCACATGCGCTCACAATGGGATGTTTACAGCTGGGCTCAGGCACTTCAAGCAAGTTCACACAAACCTGGGACATACCTGGACCTGGGAGAGTAGGGTGGGGGTTAATCCTTCATATTCCATCTTTAGACACATAAAATGATTGGGCCAAGAGGGGAGAGGTGAGTCCTTCAGAAATGAACTCCACAATATGGAAATGGGGTTTTTTTGCTTTTGTTTTTTAATATATTATGTGAAGTTATTTCTTTTTTTTTTCTGTTGTTTTTTGTTTCTCTCCTTTGCTTTATGCCCTGTTGTCACTGTTTTTTATTTTGGTACCCTGTGTCTTGTATATACATTCATCTGGTTTGGGGAAGGGAAGGGGAATAACAACATGATGAGACAGAGGACAAAGGGTGAACCAATGCAACAGTGATACGCACAAGACAACATGTTGGAAACGAACTTTATGACTTGGAGGGGAGGGGAGGGGGGGGGAGGGAAAGTGGGAGAAAGTGAGTAACAATAATCAACCAGAAGTGTACTCATTACCTTATTTATGTAACTGTAATGCCTTAGACATCACCCTTACAATAAAATAAAATATTTTTTTAAAAAAGAAAGGGTAAGGTGGGGAGGGAAATTGAGAAGAAGGAAAAAGAAGGAAAGGAGAAAGGGAAGGGAAAGGAGGGGAAGGAGGAGAGGGGAGGGAAGTGGGAAGGGGAAGGGAAGAAGAAAGAAAGAGAAAGAAAGAAAAAGAAAGAATGAATGAATGAATGGAAGGAAGGAAGGAAGGAGAAAGAAACAGAAAGAGAGAGAAGAGGGGACAGAGGAAAGAAGGAAGGAAGGGAAAGGAAAGGAAGGAGGGATTGAGGGAGAAAATAAATGAATAAATACTGGACATAGATAAAAGATAAAGACAGAGCATCTCAGGTCATGGCCAGTCTTGGCAAAGTTAACATAAGACCCTACCTAGAAAACAAATAAACAAAAACTGAAAGCAAAAAAACTAGAGACAGATCTCAAGTCAGCATAGAGCCCTGAGTTTAATCTCCAGTACCAATCATAATAATGATTACAAAACAATAAAACTTTAATTAAAAAGGAGGATTTTTATTCAGAGGACAAAGTTATCTTGCCTATAGTCAGTAGACTATTCAGTGGCAGGAAAGAGTCTATTCTTTGAGAAAGACTCGGATTCTTTACTTGGCTTTTTCAGAGGTTCTCTAAACAAATTTGTGAGATGTCTCATTTTAAAACCTTTTTATTTCAATGTAATCTTATACTTACAGTCAAGTTGTCAAATTAGTTCAGATAATTCATATAGACCTTTCTCCTAATGTTAACATCTTATATAACTAATTTACATTTATTAAAATGAATAAATTCATTTTCATTTTATGCTATCTATATATCAAGCAAAGTATAAAAATTCTATAGGCTTTACTCAGATTTTACAAGATATTCTAGTTTCTACTAAATCTTCTGTGCCAGGATTCAATTCAGGACCCCACATTATATTTCTATTGTCTTCTCTAATCTAGGCCAGTTTCTACTTACATTTTTCCTGACCATTGAAGGGTGCTGATTGGGTATTTGTAGAACATCCCTCATTCAGGGTTTGTCTGATATTTTCTTCTCTCTTTCCCTCTCTCTCCCTCTCTCTCCCTTCCCCCCCTCTCTTTCTCTCTCCTTAGTTTTACTTTTTTGTACTGGTCCTAATATGGTGGAGGAAGTAAAGATGGAATATAATATCTGACTGGATTGTGTAAAATGGATAATGAACGATTTTAAGATATAAATGTAAGTGTGCTGTGGATAAGACTTCCCTGGCAACTAGCTATGTTAGCTAGTAACTGTAATTGTAACTTCGTAATCCTGTAACTCTGTAATCCTAATGTCTGCTTCTGCTATTTTTTGAGCAATGTGAGCCCTAACCCAGCTGAACCATCACCACCCTTTGTTCTATTCCCCTGCTTCCTGCCAGCAAAACCTTGGCGGGAAATTTACTAAAACCAACACCCAGCCTCTTCCTTTCCCCATCCTAGCCCCAAATCCTTAAAAGCCAATGTGGGTTAGCACTCGGGGCCATTTCCTGGGATCCCAACTCCAGGTGTGGTCCTGGCACATCAGCAATTTTCACTCAATTAAAATCTTTCATATTTTCACTGAGGTCTGAGGGGTCTCTCTGCACCTCCCCACTACAGTCCTAAGGCTTGGACCCATGGCTATGTGCTTTCTCTAGGCATTTTTTTTTTTATTGTGGCTGGTCTACTCTTGTAAGGTGAATCATCCCATAAGCCACATTTAGGTAGATGGAATATTGGAGTCTTTATAACACAGTTAGCAGGCTGCAGGCGGCCTATTGTTACAAAAGCCTGCAGCCCCTAAATACACAAAACATGGTTAGGAAACAGGCCAGAGAGGAAAGAAAGAACAAAAACGATACCAACAAGCTAATTCAGCTCCAGCTGAATTGGTACGACAATGATGACGTGAGACAAGCCAGGAGACAGGACACAGGACAGGATCACAGACACGTGGCATAGCATCCTGCACCTATGTAGTTCCATACCTAAAAAGGGTCTGGGCAGGGCGGCAGGGTCACAGGACACTCCCAGTCCCATGCACTGGACAGACAAGTTCAACATCCTATCAGCCAAGTGCCAGCCCCTGTCTCCAGGGTTTCAGGAATGACTATCACCTGGGGGGAGGGGGCAGGGAGGAAATCACCCTCTTCCACCACAAAGACAAGATGCCAGACCTTAAATGGACATACTCAGGTACCATCAAAAGTTTCCCATCTAGGGAAGATAGGTCTTAACCTTCCATATAGAGTGTGCTTAGAGGCTACTCAGAGGCTGGTGATTCAAGCCGTTTAGGGAGCTAATGCATGCAGAATCAGAGCATTCAGCTTTCCTGAGACTATGACACTGCATTTCTCTAAAGGGGAGCTCTCCTATCTCACCCCATTGAACCAGGGGGCTGGGTGGACAGATTCCCTCTGCAGCATAGACACCAGGATGTCTGCTAGGTATCTGCATTTCAAAGGATGGCTTGTCTCACCTCCAGGCCTTGAAGCTGGGTGAAGAGCCCCCTACCCCCCCCACCCCCCCCACCCCCTTACCACCCCCCATCTCCTGCCTAAGCACTGAGTGGATGCAAGAAATTATTTAGGCTTGGCCACCTTACTTCACTACCACTGAGGCATGTCCCAGTCCAGCATTTTGTTGGTTAATTGGAAATGGAACCTTGTCGACTGGGCTGGCTTTGAACCTCAGTCATCCAAATCACAGCTGCCCTAGTGGCTAAGGCTTGACTTAATGGTAATGAAGCTAACTGTGAAACCATTTGGTTTGGGTAATATCTGCCAGATTTCTCCACCACACACACACAAAAATTGTTGTTCGTATTCTTTATTAGTAAAACTTTAAATGTAGCCAGTGGTCAATAAAAGGAGAACTAAGCTATTCTATCTCAGAGAAGATGGAATATCAAAGAATTGTAGACATCTTGATACAACTACCAAGCTAGTTAATAAATATTTGGGGGAGAGATAGTTTGATGTCACAAAAACATTCTGTTTAAAGTTTCACCAATTGGTTTCAACATCTACTTGTGAAGCTTTGTAACAGAGATTCATTTGGAACTGCTCCTTAATCCTGTCTGCTAAAGAGATGCCATCCTTAAATTTAAATTACTCAGCTCTAGGAAGTGGAAGTCCTTGAGTTGCTCCTGACAGAGGAAGACATACTAACCCCTCTTTAGATCTATATATTGTAAGGTCCACTCCTGGATGGTGAGCAGACCCCACCCTCCTCAAGGCCAAGTCTCTGCCCAGTACATGCATTACTGAGGCAACTGGCACACCTGGACGAGGTCACATCTGGATCCTATGTGGCCACACCTTTCTCCCACTTGGTCCCACCTCCTCTTATCTGGTCCCACCTTCCTTTACCTGGCCACATCTTGTCCAGCCCCTACTCTAGATAAGGCATGGCCAGGGGCCAGATGCCCTCTTTTCCAGCTACATGGAGTGCCAACTTGGCCTAGTTCCTGCAGGTCCACTGAATAAACCTATCCCTTACCTGAATACCATGTTCTTACTAGGCTGCCTTTTTAAATACCTAACACATATATCCCATCTTGTAAAGAACTTCCATTCCCCAAACCCCAACTCTATTCCCATTCAGCACAAAACAGCCAGAATAGTGACCATGCCCTGTAGCTCTTGAGACAAAATGAAAGATTGACAATAGGGGACACAACTGTATAGGCAGAATCATAGTTAACACTAAAAAGGTAAGTGAACTAGACAGGTGGCTCATGTGGCATAGTGCTAGTTGTAAACACAAAAACTGAGCAAGTATGTGGCCCTGAGCTCAAACCCCAGGATTGCATTTCAAGAAGAAAACTTAAGGATTATAGACAAATTATGAGCATGAGATAAAGTGTTGAAATGTAATTGGATAAAATGTTGACATAAAATTAATTGTATTTCTATGCACCAGCAATGGTCCATAGACACATTACTAAAACAGCTTAATATTAACAACAGTAATGTAATACATATCAAATATATGAACACAACAAACTATGCCAATTATGTCTCAAGAAGATCAAAAAATATAATTTGAAAGCATTACAGAAAAACTAAATAATCTCAGCAGGGTGATGGTGGCTCAAGTCAGAGTTCAAGCCCCATGACCAACAAAAAATAAAAAATAATTAACTAATCTTTGTGGTCAATGATCTTGCATTAGAAAACTAAGTATCAGGAGGACATATATATTAACCCTATGTTAATATCTGGCTTGACTATTGGGGGGGGGGGTGGGCGGGGAGGGTAATGCTATAATTTGAACTCAGGGCTTGTTTGGTTTGCTTGCCTGGCTGGAACTATACTACTTGAAAGAGTGAACTGGTGCTCTACATATCTTCAGCTCAGCTTTGTGATGGTTATTTTGGAGATGTAGTCTCCCAGCCATCTGTACTCATGCTGGTTTCAAAATACAAGCCTCTGGATCTCAGCTTCTTGAGTATGAGGATTGCAGTCATGAAACATTGGCACCAGCTCCAAGAAGTTCTTTTAAGAGAAATTCATCATTCTGCTTCTCACATCTATGTGATAGACCAAAGGCCAAGAAGTATCAATATTTTTATTATTATTATTTTTTATTGTGAAAATACTGTACAGAGGGGTTACAATTACATGGGCAAGATAATGAGTACATTTCTTATCAAGCATTGAGTATCAATATTTTTAAGAGGGCTTGCTATGCCAGAAAGGAAAAGATTTAACAAAAAGCTATAATAAATAATATACTGAAAATTTGTACAAAGATAATCAAATGCAACAGTAGGATACAGAATTCAGAAACAAAGTTATACACATCTGTAATTTATGTATTCTGATGGAGGTAGTGTTGTACAGGAAAATGAGGGGCTCTTTACTAAATGGTGTTACAAAGATTGGTTATCCCTAGGGAAAATTGAAAGTATACCTCTAGGACCCAAGCATACATACAAAGAAATTTCTTATACATTTCAGACTTAAATTTGAAAAGCCACAATTTTGAAATATATATCTAAAGCAAGGGTACTGGTGGCTCACATCTGTCATCCTAGCTACTTAGGAGGCTGAGATCTGAGGATGGCAATTCAAAGCCAGTCAGGGCAGAAAAGTCAGTAAGACTCTAATCTCCAATTAATCCCCCCAAAAAAATCTGGAAGTGGAGCTGTGGCTCAAGTAGTAGAGTAAAAATATCAATTAAGAATGAAAAGACCTGAGTTCAATCCCCAGTATTGACAAAATACATAAAAGGAATATATCTCTCTATGACTTTGTGGTATAGAAACAAGACTATAAAAGGAAAATATTTACTAGATAAAAAATGTTAATCCCAAAATGCTGAAACAAGGATATAGGTTGACCCATTGTAACAATGAGATGTACAAGACACTTTAAAACTTGGGGTGGGGGAGGGGAGGAAGGAGGTGGCAGAGAGGAAGGGATGGTAGGGGAAAAACAAAAGGAGAGGGTAACAATGCTGATAGGAAATGTACTCATTACCTTACTCATGTAACGGTAACCCTTCTGTACAATATCTTTACTATAAAATATATATTAAAATGTCAATGATTGTGTTAATATTAAGAACTTTTGTTCTTCAAAATATATCAAGAGGGGACTTTAAGAAGGATTCAAACAAAGATTACCTTTCTAAATACCTTCAATAAATCAATAACAAAAAAAGAACTTTATGTAAAAATGCGTAAAATATATTAAGGAGCATTTTTCATGAAGAGTACCAAATGACTAAAAAGTGAATGAGGAAATGTATATTCAACTATGAATCAAAGAATTGGAAAACAAGATAGTTAAATATAATTTACAGTCACCAATCTGAAAAAAGTTTCAAAATCTGACAATACTGTGTATTACAAGAACTTGAAGTAAAGTTGCACTATTGATTGAATGTATGGCTGATATTATCTTAGAAAGCTGATGGATATAACTCTCTAACCAGAGTTCCATTCATAGGAAAGCATTACTATGTCCTAAACAAGCACTGCCCAATAGAAACTTAAACTATAACCTAATATTCACATTCACAATAGTAAATAAATAAAAAGTTAAATTGCTCTTAGCAATTGATCAAATATAGTTATTTAACCCAATATTACCAAGATATCAATTCAACATATAATCAATGCTAAAAACACTGATTTGCAAGATGCTGATGGCTCACAACTATAATCCTATCTACTCAGGAAGCTGAGATCTGAGGATGGCAGTTCCAAGTCTGTGAGACTCCACCAGAAAACTGGAGGTAGAGCTGTGGCTCAAAATAGTAGAGCACTAGCCTTGAGCAAAAGAGCTCAGAGATATCCCTCAGGCCCTCAGCTCAAGCCACATAACTTACTAAATTAATTACTAAATTAATAAACAAATAAATATATACATACATACATACACATTAATTAGACACTTTACATTTTTGTCCTAAATCTTTGAAATCTGGTGTGTATTTGATAGGACATAGCAGTTCACGCTAGACACATTTCATATTCTCACTAGTCAAAGGTAATCAGTGGTTACCAGATAGGACAACATAACTTTGATGATCTCAGGACATAAATAACAGTGCTTATGTTAATAACAGGAGAACTTGGGAACAATCTGCTAGCCTACTAAAGGTTGTTCAAATAGTGGAATAATATGCAGCAATTATAATGAAAAAACCAGTGGCCAAAAGAGGCATGAATTTTAGAAATAAATGTGCATGCAAATTTTACAAAAGGAATAAAATTAAGCAGTATGTTGTTTAGAGACACATTCATACGTGATAGCATCATAAAGAAAGATAGAAAAATAAAATCAAACTTTCAAAGGTCATGGTTTACCTCTGAGGGGAGGAGAGAAATAGGAAAAATATAGAAATTTCAAGGGTTTAAATAACTTTTCATTATTCATGGTGTTTTTCATGGGAGATTCCTAATTATTCTGATTCATAATTCATGTATGGCTTCTTTGTTGCTTTTTTTTTGTCAGTGGTGGGGCTTGAACTCTGGGTCTAGACACTATCCTTGAGCTCTTCAGCTCAAGGCTAGTGGTCTACCACTTGGAACCACAGTGCTACTTCCAGTTTTCTGGTGGTTTATTAGAGATAAAAGTCTCATGGACTTTCTTGCCTGGGCTGGCTTTGAACCACGGTCTTCAGACCTCAGCCTCCTGAGTAGCTAGGAGTACAGGCATGAGCCACCAGCACCTGGCTTCTTTATTGCTTTCCATGTGCTGAACTCTTAGTGAGAAAATGAGAATAATAACTCAGATGTTCTGGAAAATGCTCAAGTCACTCTTCCTAAGGTCATTTCCATCTTCCCTTTCTCACAGGTTTTCCACATTTGTCCACAGAAAAATTACAGAAAAGCCTTCATATATGTAAGTTGCAGTTTAAAAACAACCATTTATCATGTTTCAAGCAGTGAAGAATGTACTTTATTTTCAGTGACTTTATTCATTTATTTGCTATTTTTGATGGTAGTAGAGATTGATCTCAGGCCTTGTGCATGATAGGCATGTGCTCTACCACTTGAGCCATACCTTTAACCTTTTTTAGTTTTTATTTATTTTTCAGATGCAGTCCCCTGCTTTTTGCTTGAGCTAGACTTAGGTGGTGAGCCTCCTAACTATGTCTCCCACAGAGCTGGCATGTCCCAGGATGCCTGCCTTGTTGTTGAGATAAGAGTCTTGCTAACTTTGTATGGCCAGGCTGGCCACAATTCTATCTCTGCCTCTTGCTTGGCTAGAATAATAAGTGTGAGTCACTGCACTTGGCTTAATATGTTATTTAAACCATCACAGAAAGCAATCATGTGGACTCTGTTATTACCCCCCAGTGAAATGCTTCAGTGATTAAATAAATTGCCCATAGCTACATGGTTAAGTAAATGACCAGATCTGAAGTCAATTCTGATGATTATGAGAGACTAAGCTCCTAACACCCAAGGTCTAAAATTTCTATTTAAAATTTTAAGTTATTGCTATCCTTTGGCTTTTGTTTTGTGTTGCTTGGCTTGTTTGGTATAGGTGGTTGAATCCAGCTACATGCTACACCACACCCATATGCCACGTCATTTATCTTTACATTCAGGATGCACTTAGTGTATACTGAATACTGCAGCAAATACAAGAGGACGCCGTGGTTTTTTGTGGGGTATTGGCTGAACCCAGAATGTAGCTGCCATTACGCTGGAACATGCCTAAGAAATAAAGGCTAGTGATTAAGTAACTTATGGATATCATCAAGTATGTCCTCTATACTGAGTATGCCTCTACCTCCCCTGCCACTGAGTAGTCATTGTTCTCTTTTACAGATGAGAAGACTGAGACTCAGAAAACATTTAGTGTTAGTCTAAGAGCACACTTTCTGGTTAGCTGCAGTTACAGAATGCCAACTTGAATTGTGGATGCTTCCTGAACTTTTCTCTTTTTTTTATTTGTTCATTTGGGGATGGAGGAAGACAGAGTTTTGCCAAGTAAACCAGGCCAGCCTTGAACTCATGATCTTCCTGACTCAAACCCTCTAGAGCTAGGATTACAGGTATATGACACCATCCTAACATGCTTCCTGAACTGTAATTAATGCTAAGAAGAAGGGATGGGGGGTGTAACTTGAGTTTGCTTCAGCCCTACAAAAAGTAGATGAGAGAGAGGGAGAGAGAGAGGGAAGGGAGGAAAGAAAAGGAAAGGGAAGGAGGTAGGAAGGAAGGAAGGAAGGAAGGAAGGAAGGAAGGAAGGAAGGAAGGAAGGAAGGAAGGAAGGAAGGAAGGAAGGAAGGAAGGAAGGAAGGAAAGAAGGAAGGAAGGAAGGAAGGAAGGAAGGAAAGGAGGGAGGGAGGGAGGGAGGGAGGGAGGGAGAAAGAAACTGGGAAGAAAGGGTTGGTAATTTCTGTCATTTCAAAAAGGCTAACATGATATATCTTTCCATATATGGTGATAAAAATGATGACATCTACATGGGATATTACTATGTATAAGCCACACCCAAACCAAGACTGTTAGGACTCCTCTACATTATTGGGGCAGGGAGGTAAGGGAGACCCAGATCATCCAAAAGATGACAAGAAAGGAAAGCAGGTAATGATTCTACAAGATGCTGACCACTTAGTGAAAAGGAAAGCAGAAGCAAAATGATGAGTGATTTCGGCAGTTTCACTTTGTAAAAAGGGTACTTTGAAGCTTGATGCTACATACAGTGAATAATTCATTCTCCTTGGGATCACAGAAAGGCTTTGAGATGGTCTAGAAGAAGAAGGGGGAAAAAATCTGTCCAGAGGGTTTTGTGGGCTTAGAAAAAGAAGGGTATGTGCACTACATGTTAATGCAACTCTAACCAGGTGTCTGATCAGCAAATCTCACCACAGACCACATGAGAAGGAATCAGATCAGCTTCCAGGGGGAGTTCAACCAGCTTTACAAAAAAAAATTTTTTTAACTCATCTCACAGTCAGCATTCTATGTGGTATGCAAGCTGAAATGTCCTACCCTTCTATTACAGGTTTCTGACTCTTGTCTCTCTGGGTCAGCTTTACTTATTAATATTTGTACCATCCATCCTCCTCTCTGCCTCCCTGATTCTCATAGCAGTCATGCTACGATGCATGAGGTAAATCTGAAAGACTTGTAATACAACCACCACAGGAGAGACACAAAGGTTGAGGGAACCCCACTGGATGATCTGATGGGACTTTCTATTTGTTCTGTGAAATATACCTCAGAGCTAGCTTTCAATACTCTGCAGGCCTTAATGCAGAACAGCATTGACAGAACAGCTTTAACACTAAGCAATTGTCTCACTGAACCATCTCATCCCTACAAACTGTCTCTGATTTCCTTTATTGGGAGCTGTAGAAACTCACCAGGAATGAGAGTCCAGGCAACAGAGGTTGGACATTCTTTGAATGCAGAGCAGGAATGATCTAGGAAAATTATTTGAAGGACCAGATCCAAAGAGTTACTGAGAGAGAGCACAGGATGCGTATCCATGCCCAAGGTATCAAGAAAGTTCTGGAAATAGCAGTCCAAGAGACATTTTTTAAAAAGACTGAAAAACACGTTCCTCTTCAAGGATAGGTACAGGGCTGTTAGAGAGGGATTAGAGCTCCTCCAAGCAATGAAGTGTCACTAGACTGAAACCTAAAGTTGCTCCAAAGATGGTAGAGGGATTGCTGCAGCTCATTCCTAATGAGAACAATGGTTCCTAGAGCTTTTCTTACTATGCTGTCTTATCTATGTCTGGATTTGCCAACACTTAGGACTCTCAACCCAAAACCTAAAGAGGAGTAATGGTGACGGCAATGAAGATGAGGAGAAGGAAGAAGATGGTGATGGTGATGATGGTGATGATGAAGATGATGGAGATGACACTTGTTTTAGGAAGTAAAGCACGGTGAGGCACAGGAAAATAAAGCACAACTCAGCACATTCATATTTGTATGGCTTTTTTTTTGGGGGGGGGTCCGGTCATGGGGCCTGAACTCTGGTCCTGGGCGCTGTCCCTCAGCTCTTCAGCTCAAGGCTAGCGCTCTACCACTTGAGCCCACAGCGCCACTTCCGGCTTTTTTCTTTTTGCTTATGTGGTGCTGAGGAATTGAACCCAGGATCTCATGCATGCAAGGCAAGCGCTCTACCACTGAGCCACCTTCCCAGCCCATCATATATGTATAGCTTTTAAGTGTAAGAGCTCAGATTTGAAGTCAGGTCTGACTTCAAACTCTATTCTCCTAAGATGTAGAGCTAATTGCAAATTTAAACAATGCTGAGATCCATTTAAAAAAAATGAAAAGTTTCTACGAGTCTGCAATATTGATTAAAATTAGCTATAAACTCCTTGTAAGTATCATTAAACCCAAACCAAGCTTATACATTAAAATACTTAATAACCAAAGTATAAGGCCAATAAAGTTCAAATTAAAAACATTAATTTACCATGATGAAAGACACTTATTCTGTTGAAACTAGATCTTTGGTATTGGTTTTAACAAGAGAAAGATGAGCCCCAGGTCAGTCTCTGCATTGAATAATTTCTTGTATGTATTTTGGCTTCAGTAATTCAGATAATGCCTGTTAGCATAAGTATGTTATTAATTATTTCAAGGCTCTGCTTGCCGCTTCACAATAAATAGACCTCACGTTTTTCCAAAACACTGCCAACAAACAATCTTCAAGTGTCAATTTTTATTAAGTGATAGATGATAACTCTGTAATGCTGTCTTGTTTACTTGGAAAGAAGGTTATGATTGCAACATTATTGAAATTTTCATTAAATAAATGCTGATTGCCAGAATTAGATCTCATTTTGTAGTCTGGCTGTGTTGATTGGAAATAAAAGACAGTATGGCTTGTGCAAAGGTGGGACCTGTAGTGGGTGTATGAACAATATAAGTGTTCATGCTCAGGATTCGTTATCTTGAGTATGATGTGCATACATCCTCTCTCTCTCTCTCTCTCTCTCTCTCTCTCTCTCTCTCTCTCTCTCTCTCTCTCTCTCTCTCTCTCTCTCTATTTGTCAGTCATGGGGCTTAAACTCTGGGCCTGGACACTGTCCCTCAGCTCTTCAGCTCAAGGCAAGCACTCTACCATTTGAGCCACAGTACCACTTCCGGTTTTCTGGTGGTTAATTGGAGATAAGAGTGTCAGGGACTTTCCTGCTCAGGCTGGCTTTGAATGGTGATCCTCAGATCTCGGCCCCTTAAGTAGCTGGGATTACAGACCTGAGCCACCAGCACCCGCCAACACATGCTCTTATGCCCTCTTTTGGCTCTGCTCCTCACCACATTTCAAACTATGATACGTTTTTTAAAATTAGTGTTTCACTCTCTGGAGTTACTTGAGCTTTACCTAGTGAAAATAAATATACCCACATGGAAGTTGTAATGGCAATTCTCAGACTGCAGTTCTCAGAATAATACATCACAGGCCTGTAACTCATCAGGTTATCATTAAAATATACTCTGATTTTAAAAATATTCTTTTATGAAACTTTGGGATCTAAAATATGGTCCATTGGCTCTAACTTGCGAAACATGGACCACATGTACTGATGACCAATAAGCAGGGAGAGATCAACTCTTTCAAGGATTCTTCACTATTAAAAAAGCCCAAAACACTAGTTCTGGTGTCATCACTTATGCCAACTTTTTTGGGGGAGGTGAGTACAGTGCAGAGATTTGAACTTGGGGCCTTGCATTTGCCAAGTGGGCACTCAACCACTGAGCCACACTCCAGCCCTGGAGTCATTTCTCAAATACACATAGAGATTTCACTTTTAGTCCCTACCAGTGGACCCTAACCTAGACCCACGTTTCTATTTCTCTATACTCTACTCACTAGTTGAGAAACTCTTATTTTTTATCATCCAGATTTCCCCCAGGAAGATCCATAAGAAAGTAAAGGCACTGGGTCCCACATTGACTTGTTTTGTAAGTCATGCAATGAGACTGATCCCCCTCTGTAAATAGATGAGCAAACTGTAGGTCAAAGAACTGACTTGTCCGAAATCAATAAAAGAGGATACAGATTTCCAGTGAATGGTATGCTCATTGAAATACATTGTTTCATTTGAGTAACAGATGCAGAGGCAGGAAATTCTCATATTCTTAAAATGATTAGAACCATTTTGTAGCTCCATTAGAACTGTTTGTTGACTTTGAGTTTTATGTCACCCAAGTTGGCTCCACCTCATTAGTCCTCTGTATTGACTTAATATTAAAGAGTTGGGAGTAGGGTTCAAGTAGTAAAGTACTTTCCATCAAGTATAAAGTCCCAAGTTCAAACCATGTACTACTAAGAAAAAAAAAGTATTCAATATTAACAAAATGAGGCAGGGAAATCTCAGATTCAAGGCTTTGTAGAACTTGAATTGAAGGCCAGCTCTATAGAGCAAGACCCTGTCTCAAATATAAAATCCAGATACGGCAGCTCAAATTTGTAATCCTAGCTATTTGACAAGAAAAGACTAGGAGATTATGGTTTGAAGTCAGCCCAGGCATAAAAGTACATGAGATTCCATCAAACCAATTACTGGGCATGGTAGTACATGCCCATCATACCAAGAAGCACAGTGGCTGTGCACATTGGTGCACCTGTCATTCTAGCAACAAAGGAAAGTACACATAGGAAGATCACAGTGCAGGCTGCTTGAACATAAAGCAAGAAACTATTTCGAAAATAACTAATGCAAACAAAGGGACTGGTGAAGTGTCTCTGGTAATAGCCCCTGATTAACAAGCATGAGATCCTAAGTTCAAATCTCAGTATCTCCCCCTAAGAAGACTTAATATCAGGACCTCCTATTTCACATAGAACAGGAACAATAATAATGTTGCTAATGACTGAGAATTTTAGCTTAATTTGCAGGTCCATTGTCTCTTGCTCCACTTGCTAGCATTTTGAGAAGTTATATGAACATTTTTTTCTGTCATAAACACTCTAAAATCTATTTTTTTAATTCAACAAATACTTACATAATGGGCTACCAGTAAAGATGAATTTTAAGATGTTAAATTTTCTTTTAATGGAAAGCTTCTGATGTTAAATCACTGGAATTTTTTGAAAGATTTTCTTTTGTTGAGAGAAATGAACAGGATAGATCCTGAGTTACCCAGAGATGCTACAAATACTGACAACTGTTCTTCAAGAAAACTATTTCCCCACAAACACGGATGGCACAGGCTGACATTTGTATTTTCTTTTAATTGAGTCAATTGAGTGTATCCATGGTAAACCAGATTAGGCCCTTAACAATTTAGATAACTTCTAGATAGCAGGCTTAATAATTAATGTAGTTTAAATGACACGATTTAAATTAGAATATCATAGACTTGGAGAAATGCATTGTTTATTATTGCAACTGTTTCTCTAGAGTTCTCCCGAAACAAATTGTTGGGAGCCAATCTTAATGTTAGGACCCAGTGAGCCTATGTGACTCCACCCTGGTTAAACATCCATCTTGTTGCTTACAAGTTTAGGAAAAATGTGGATTGCAAGACTCTGATAACAGAGCCTAGAGGCCAGGTGGACACGTCAGTAATGAGCATAATCCCCACCACCACCACCAAGGAATGCAAACCCCAACCCTGCCAAACTTGCACTCCAAACTTGCACTGACCAAAGTGATAGGCTAGTTGAAATAACTGCTTAGGGATAAGTTGTAACCTCATTGGTCACCTGCTTGTGGCCCAAAATAACTGCAATTTTGTGCAAGTGTTCCAATGCTATTGGCCACCTGCATGTGGCCAGCCTAAACTGCCTGGCCTGTTCCCTATAAAAGTTAGCCCGTGCAGCTGAGCGGGGTTCGCTCTCTGCCGAGGTGGCCCTGACCAGTCAGTCTATTTCTAGGTCCTTGGTGTGAAATATAGCTTTGTCTGACTTTCACTTTGTTTTAGTCTCGTTCCTTTGACCATGGACCTCAATATTGGGAGGCCACCCCAATACAAATGAATCATTCAAATACAACAAATAGACTGAAGAGGACATAAAATCTTCCTTCCAGGCACCAGTGGTACATGCCTGTAATCCTAGCTACGCAGTAGAATGAGATTCTGAGAACTGAGGTTCTAAGTCGGCTCAGGCAAAACCAAAATCAGTTAAGATTCTTATTTTCAGTATATCAACAAAGAGCCAGAAGTAGAGACCTGGCTCAAGGCATAAACCACTAGTCGAGCAAAAAAGCCAAGTAAGAACATGAGGCCCTGAGTTCGAGTCCCAGTGCCAGTGTGTTTACACACGTGTGTGTGCACTTGCATGCATGTACATGTGCACGCGCATGCACACACACACACAGCCCCACCCTTGTCCTGGCTCAGGGATTAGTGTCTAAAGTATCTGTTGATCCCAGAAGTGACCTTGGTATGACAATATATGTTCTTCTTCCACTATGATTACATCAGCAACCCATAAATGATTCTGACCTTAGTTCTGCTTTTGAAGATTCAACAGATGAGAGAGACTGTTTATTCTTAGCCGAGAGAGAGCTAGTAGCCTAGAGATGTGAATTACAACACGGTATGATAATGTGACATATGGAGGAAGCAATGGTTTGAGGCTAGGCTGATGGACAAAAAAGCAAATCGCTGCCAGGACTAGTTTGAGGAACATTTAAGCATTCATCTGAGACTGCTTTTGAAAGAGAAATGGGAAAGAAAGGTTCACTTTTCTAACATTTCAGTTATAAAATATTGTGTAATCATTTTAGGAGCAAAATAAGTGAAATTGCTTAATTAAATGCATCATTCATAGGGACTAGACACAGTGCTTGAAAATGGACACATGGGGGTAAATTTAAAATGGCTGACACCCTGGTAGCACTAATACCAAGTTGGCGGGCACCTGAATGTATTGTGACAGCAAGGGATTGGTAGGCAAGTTAGAAAGGTTTCCTTTTGAAGCTGGATAGACTAAAAAAAATACAGAAGATATTCCTTCATGTAGTTCCTTTAAGATTAAGGGAACAAAAGTCATTTTGAGGGAAATGAAGCAGGATAACTTATGGAAACTGAGGCCTGGTGTAGGCAACTCAGAAATATGGTATCTAAAAACTTAGAAATGCTATCATTGCTTCAAAGACCAACTGAATGCATTCTTTCCTAAGGGATGCATTTGTCACCCAAAAATTAACAACTGCCTGACTGGATGCCCCAAAGTGAAGATAGCATTTCAAGGATTAGGATCTGTTTTATGGCAGGATGCATTCTTACCTGGAAATTCAGAGTCAAAGCAAAGACAAAGCACCTAGCTTTGCATAACTTAAAGCCAGACCCCCTACCTTTACCCTATAAATACCCAACAGTTCAAGGAGCTGTGTGTCTCTCTGGGTGTCTCCTGTGTGTGTCTGTGTATGTGTCTTTGTGTCCCTATGAGAGAACCCACATTGTGCTACAGTGTGCCCCTGCCCTTCTGTTTGTCTGATTTTTTTGTCTGTTTGTCTGTTTCCTTGTTTGTTTACTTAATAAAGCTCTGCCAAGTTTTCTTACCATTGTGACTTGTCCAGAAATTCTTATTCTGTGATCAAAGTCAAGGACCGTAAGTGAAGAGTTCCTATATTTAAAGGGGAGCTTCATTAAACCTCACCTCTGTCTGGAGACACTTTGAACAGGTCTCTTTCAAAATAGGTGTAAACGTGTTTTGGTTTATCAAGAGTCTTAGTAAGAGAATAGTATTTGGTAGCTTAAAATTCTTTTCCCCTATAGCAATATGTAAAATCAACACACACACACACACTCACGCACACACACAAATATACACAAACATATACATGAAGTGGGCCCTGAGAGGAGACCCGAGCTTGTACAACTCCATTCTAGGCTTTGCCTTTGTTTTAGGATTTTAGACTCCATTTTTGACTGACCTTTAAGGGTGGTGACTAAAAACCTTTCAGCAATGTTCAAACTAGAAAAACATCCTTAATCACAGGGCCACATATTAGCTCAGATAGGCTGGGCCTAGTCCCCAGAATGAAAAAATGCATCTGGTCCCCCTCCCCAACACCCTACCCACACTTGATTGTTCCAGTTAAAGACTGACCAATAGAGCAGCTAGGTTGTAATCTTGCTCAACTGGCAACACCAGCAGCTTACAGTAAACCCCACTTTTTGCCTGCCAAAAGGTAAATCCCGCCTTTCCCCACCAAATTTGCATGCATTTTTAAACCAAAGTGATAGGCTGGGTTTAACAGCCATTATGAGACAAACTGTAACCTCATTGGCCATGTGTGTGGTCTGGTACAATCCTTTGTATGTGTTAAGATCCCATTGGTCACCTGCGCGTGACTGGGTTTGACCTCATGAATTTTGCCTTTAAAAACCAAAGCATGGGGGCCTCTCGGGTCACAGTATCAGCTCCCAAGCCTGCGCTGCGGCCCTGACCCATCAGTGTAGAAACCTTCTCAATAAAGTTACTTCTTTGCTAACAACTTTGTTATGGTGGGCTCTGTCACTCTGGACGACTAGGTGGCTTGCTTGCCTGAGTAGGGGTCTTCCTACTACATACACATCCCCTCTCACACACAAAGTAGAAGCCATTTATTAATCATAGGTTTCCAGAAAGAAAACACTGCTCCATAAGGACAATGCCTTATTCCATCCTTTAAAAACTGAATAGATTTTTTTTGAGAAAAAGGAAAAGAAAAGACTAAATTAAAAGACATCAGAAAAATGCAAATGAAAAAGAAATGAATATCTGTGAATTAAATGCCAAAATGGAGCAGAAAAGCATATAATTAACTTCACCTACCACTAAGTAGAGGAAGACTATTCTTTGAGTTTCAGCCCTGAGGTGTTTCCCTTCCATGTGGTGAAGTGACATTTACCACTTCCTACATGCCTTGCATGGTATCTGGTGATGAATGATGATGGCTCACTCAGAGAAATCAGAAAACATAACTTCTGACCAAAGAGGTAAAGACAAAACAGTCTATCAGATTTAGAAAGAGATATTTCTCTTCCCACTTCTCAGCCACCATCATTCAGTATATTGACAAGGTATTGAACAGTTTAAATGGGTTCTGTTGGGATGGGCAGGGTGGGGGGCGCGATTTCAAATTCTGAGCATTTGATCAGCATTCTCTGTGTGAAGCAGAGGTGGGCTAGGTGACAGAGGGCTGTTAGCTAGTTGCTGGGGCTAAGGCTGTTTTTCTTCTGAACAGCAGAAGTTTTCTGTGCATAGAAAGCAATTTCTCGAAGAGTTTCTATATGTAGAAAGCTAGCAAAAGAATGATAAAATAAGTAGAACTGGAACTATTTATTTATGCTCCACCATGATATATGAAGATTAAAAAAAAAAAAAAGAATGGGCAGCCTGGCAAGGTAGTTTGAGCCTATAAGCCTAGCTACTTGAGAGAGAAATACCAGGAGATCATGATTCAAGGCCAGCCTGAGCATGAAAGTTCACAAGACTTTATCTCAACCAATGGTTGGGCAAAGTAGCATATGTTTGCCATCCCCAGTGACACAGGAAAGCACAAATAGGAGGCTTGAAATACAGACCAGCCGGGGCAGAAGATGGGAACCTTGAGGCATGGTTCAAGTGCTAAGTACCTGCTTTGTGTGAGGTTGATTTGATTTCTATTCTAGAACAAAACCACAGTGGAAAGAGCACATGAGGAAACAGCAAAGGTCTGAATGGAGTATGAAGAGCCACAGTGTGGTTGCTATGGATTCCAACAATTTCTCTTCTTCAGTTATCTCTAGGTCATTGTACAAAGGGATTTCAATTCAACATGTCAGTTTCTGTGTACAATGCATCTTGATCACTGTCACTTTTCCATCTCCCCAAACCCAACCATCCCCTCCCAAGTTACCTATTTCCATTTTCACATATGTGCATTGAATATTATGACTCTATTCACCCACCCTTCCTCTTCTAGTCTTTTGTGCCAGCCCGCCGCCCCCACCACATTTTGATCTTCCTCCAGTCAACACCTGTTTCAGCTTCCTAGTATTCATTCTGTTAAACTATGAGTTCATTGTTGGTATTCAGATTCTCAATCATCCTCAGAGCAGAAAGTGGAAACAGTGCTGGGATTTTCAGGATCAAAATTTCTGGCATGTCAACACTGAGCTCCGGTGGCTAAAATAATATAAAGACAACTGGAAAACAAATTTAATTATCTACATCAATATGCTCACTTGAAGTTTAAAAAAAGAAACAGAACTGTTTTCTAAAATCAATCTTGCCTTTTCCCTTTGATGTTATCAACATCTTGGGGTTTCTTTGTTTGATTTTGGGTGATCGCTTATTTTCATTTTTGTTTATTTCTGTGTTGCCACTGTTTCAGGATGCTGGAAGGAATGTACACAATGGAGTACAGATATTATGCCAGCAGATTTATCCTAATGTTCTTACCAGAAAATCAAAATGGGCACAAAACTATATCTGTGTCCCAAATGGCAAACCTTATCTTTATCAGAAATGAGAATGAAAGACCAGCAAGTCTTCACCCACAAGAAGAGGGCACTGTTGAATTTACTGAAAGTCCTTATAAATTTTTGTGACTTAACTTTAATTCTCTGTATCCTCAAAGTCATAGTTTGTAAGATGGAACAACAGGATTTAGTAATACTGTGCCAGCCTAACAGGCATGAAACCATGACTTCAAATCTCAGTGCCACCAAAGGAAGAAAAAAGAAAAAGAAAACTCAATGGACTATTTAGGAATGAGATATCACCTCAATAGACCGTCTACCCATGACATTGATTCTCCTTGGAAGAAGTGGTATAAGAGGCACCTCTATTCTGCCATGTTCCCTGGTTGGTCAACAAAAGATTTTTGTGTGTTCTCCCCCTTTTCCTTGCCAAAGCATCTCTATATTGCATTTCTGGCTTAATGGATTACTTTTAAAAAGTAAAATATTTGAAATAAATTAATATTTTTTTAGATTTTTAGTTAGCCCTTATCAAATCAAAACTCTGTGAATAACTCAATAAATGATTACTCTTCCCTCTGATGTCTGGGTTGCTCATGTCTGAAAATGAAGGCAGGCATATGCCAAAGGAAACCAGGAAGATGATATTTTTCTGGCTAAAAATATTTTTGAGAAATTTGAGAATAAAATAAATGGGACCCTATTACAAACTGACTACTATAAAATAAAATACTCCAAATAAGTGAAAGCCTTTCAGGAGATCTCTTTGGAAAACCCCTCTCTCTAGAAGTAGGTGCATGGAAATTGTTATGGAGCAAGCATTATTTTGACATTAAGGATGAAAAACTCAGGTTTTATACAACAGTAATTTTTTTTTGTCATTCCCAGACAGATATAAGACGGGGAGCTCCTATCTAGATTGATACTGTCAAGTTAATCTAAGAAACATTTTTATATTTCTTTATTACCAGACATAACATCAGACAATGTGTCATTTAACTGATGGTGCTGTCATAAATCAACGCCCATTTGTCAGCTCAATAAGATCGAATGACAAAAGTGTCAGGGATTGAAGGGAGAAAGGGGCCTCAGTTAGAAGACCACTGTCACATTTGAAGATGATCCTGGATCTGTTAGGCTAACTTCACCTGTGCTGTCTCCCCGCTGCCTCTCTCTCCTCTCCAGATGTCTCTTTATCCCTTCCTTCTTGTCAAGCCCAAATCCATTTCATGCGATGTTTTACAGATTCTTCTCAGATTACCTATTAGAGAAAACTCTAGTATTTCTGGTTATGGTCCCATTTGCACATTTTAAGCAGAGAGGAGCCAAAAGTCCTTCCAGAATAAGAAAGAAAAAAGAAGCTTTTTGAATCCTATATATTGGAATATTCCAAAGGCACTAGATTTGTCAATAAGCAAAAGGTTTTTACATGTCACCCTGACATAGTGAATCAGGGCTGCCTTGGTTTACGAAGGAGTGTGTGAAGGCTGAGGGACTAGTTGCCCAAGCCCATGCCCTGGTATCAGATGGGAGATAAGCAGTGTTGCAGTACATGTTATTCACTTCCATTTGGCTGCTCCTTGTGCTGAACATATTCTTTTCTGGGGGGAAAAAAGTGGATCTATTTCTCCCCTTAGTTCCCCATTGACAAGGTGATCATTAAGTCCTGGGGTGGTCTTTGATCATCTTAGCATAATTAGTAGGGGAGATTATTTAAAACCTCACTCTAAAAATCAGCACTAGAGCTGAGCTATTTCTAGTTAAGTCAGAGCCACAAAAATAAAAGCATAGCATTAAGCAGGTATATCTCGGCCACAGTGAGGTTGGAATGATTCAGCAGGACTATCTAGAAGAAATAAATAAGAGGTCACTGCTTCCAAGGTCAGGGAGGCTACAAGAGGCTCAGACCTAGCCAGCAGAAGTTGTCATGTCATGTCAGTTGGCCAGCCAAGCCAATCAGCCTTGACCTGCTGTTTCCTGCGGGGAGAGCCGGGATGGCTGCTCTTACCTTCCCTGACAGCTCTAGCCCTGCCTTTAGGACCATGGCACCTCTATTGGAATTCTGGGCATATTACTTGTCAACTAAGGCACATTCACTTAACTTCTATAAGCCTCAGCCTTTCCATCTACTGGATGAAAATCACCAGAGCTGCCTTGTAGGGTAGGAGAAAGAATATGAGATTACAGAAGCAAGAAATTTAGCCTGATATCTAGTCAATGTTAGCACACAAAAAGGTAAAAATTAGTTATATATCCTACATCCCTAAATTTGAATTCTGAACAGTCTCTCACGTGACTCTCAAGTCCTTTCTTCCATATAGCTGTCTCTCACCTCTCCTAATATTTGGTAAATGCCTTGAAGGCAAAGCCTCCCTTTCAGGTCTCAGCTCTGCTCACAGCACCTAATACAAAGCCACAAAGCAATCCTCAATTCCCTGGTCCATTAACCCCAAACCCTGTAACCTCTAGTGCCCAGAGCCCTCCAGCTCTCTCCTGGTCCTAGCCAAGCCAAGATATCAGAGCCCCTGGGAAGCTGGAGGCATTCCCAGGACAGAGGAGATAGATGCTAGGCCAAGGAAAGTCTCTGTGTGGAATTGCAACATGTTATTCTTTGAAAGCAATAAAAACTCACTGCTTCTCTTTTCTTTAACTAGGTTCATAAATAATAGAATCTCAGTATTATTTTTTTCTTTTTCCCAGAGTATAAAAATAGAAAACAGTCCTGGATTTGCAGCTTGCAGGGCCCTCATGGTAACAATTGACACTCAGGTTTTCATAATCAGCACCTGTACATGCCAAAATGCTGCTATGTTTTGAATATGTGTATACACTGTATACATCATACTTAGAACCTTTTCTAAGGGTTTCACTGATGACTGTAAATGGGTGCAAGATCCAGGTGAGCTAGAAAATTGAAAAAAATAATTACCTCCTCTGCTACAGCACTATGGCATGAATAGTTGGCATCTAAGTTTAATGCCACAGTTTAATCCCTTGACATTCCTAGGGGGCAAAGAATGTTATACACTTCATTTATGTTGCCAAACTAAATGCCTGAGTTCCTTAAAGGACAGGGTCATATTCTGAACTTTGGTACTTGTCAACTCCCACAGCTAGACCATTTGGTAGACATTAGGTATAGAATTGTATTGCTAATATGACTAGTGGATTCACTACAAACATTTGAGAGAACTTTCACTAGCTTTGAATTTTTTATGAAACTTTGCAATGGTCACTCCAAAGATGACTACCCTCCCCATTTACTGGTGTCAGTAAATACGAAGTGTGTGACCTTCACAGCAGTGCACCCCAATTCCCAAGCAAGCTCCCTTTCAAATTTGTGTTTATGCTAAAGCCTTAAAATGTGGGAACCAAAGCACTACTCCCAAAATGAAGGAAGAATTGAATTCATTACCCAACTTATGAAATGGTAAACCCTCTGTATAGCACCTAAATAATCAGTTGACAAATGGATCAAGAAAATGTGGTATATATACACAAGGGAATTTTATTTATGTTACAAAGAATGATAGTGTATCATTCATAAGGAAATGGAAAGACTTGGGGAAAAAAAGTATATTAAGTGAAGTAAGTTAGACCTAAAGATGCAAAGGTTGCACGGTTTCCCTCAGATGTGCCTATAACTCTGTATTTATACCGCACTGGGTAGTCAGCAAGTGGTTATAAATGAATTAACTGAAGTGTAGTAGATTCTATGGAGAGCTCAAACAGTATAATCTTTTAGAAAGACTAGGTCAACAAAAATCAGCACTAGGAAATTGATATACGCAAGAGAGAGGGTGCAACCAAGAAAGGAAGGGAATGATAGGTGTGGGGGAGGGAGGAGAGGAAAATGCAGTAAAAAATTCATTGTATATCCCACAAAATTAAGAAAAGTAAGAGAAAGGGCATGGGAATGACCAAGTGCATTATACTCATAAACTGCTTCATTATATAGCACCTCCTTTATACAACTACTTAAAGATAATTTTTAAAAATAAGTAATTTTTAAAAGAGGAAGAAGGGAGAAAAAGAACACTGATCCCAAAGATCATTTGCTATGTCTAAGATACAAATTCTCTCCGCTTCATTTTTAGGGGAGACTGAGACTTCCTATGTCTTTCTGTGAGACATTAAATAATGCAACAGAGGGAGAAACAGGGAGAGCACAAGGGAAAGGGTGACATTGTCCAAAAAGAAAGGTACTCATTCACCTGACTTATGTAACTGTAGCCCCTGGTACAACACCTTATCACCTTGATAATAACAATCAAAAGGTGAAAACATATGTAGTAAACATAATGCAACAATTTCAGAACCTACTTTGTTGGCTCAAAGCAGAACAAAATTCCCCAAGAAGCAAAAACGTGTGCCCTCCACCTATCACTAGTCTTCATAGTAACATCGTTGTTGATATAAATTTGCCCATGCACTCTGTTTGCTTTCCAAAGTTGTCAAGGACAAGTTGAGGAAAGCAAATCTTCACTCCACCCCACAATAGATTTGCCTTGACCTCCTCAAGTCCTAGGTGGGAGAATGGCTCCCACCAGGGGGAATGCAGTCGGAGATGGTACATACTGTCAATGGCACAGTTGGGGCGAAGCTCAGGAAGGCCAGTGACATACGCTTCCCCACTAAAACAAACTGGAAAATTGCCACCAAAAAGATTTCCTCTTGTAGTGCTGAACCACTACTTCTGGCCTTCATGGGAATAGCTGTGAGGAGAAGCAGTGTGCATCCAACCAGGCTCTCTCGCTTGCGCCTATCATTCAGTCTTCACAAGAGCACTGAAAACTAAGCATTCTACATATCTATCTTAATGGAGAAGAAACTGACTTTCAGATGCCTGTAAATATCCTAAGAGTCTATAATTGTGATGAAACTGTGATCAGAGCTCAGTTCCCAAACTCTAGCATACTGCTCCTTGTTTTGCTGGTCTTAAGAATAAATAAACAGTGCAGACAACCAGATGCCTGGCATCCTAAAGGATGCTCCCCCTGCCCATCTCCCTATACTCAGCAAAATCAGTCACAGCACCTCTCCTCAGCCTCCACTACCTCTTGTCCAGTGAATTTACTCTAGCTCTCATTCCTGCATCCATCTGAGCCCAAAGTGCAGGGCCACAAGGTGCAATAATATAGATCTTGCCTTGTTTAGCATTAACATTATGATTTCTGAGCCTGTCCTGTGGAGAAGAGGTGTGCCATGCCTTCGCAGCCATGCGTGGCTGGTTGTTAAGTAGTTATGATAGGCTCATATGTATCTGGCTGTTTGTACATAATCCCATCTTATTCTTATCATATGTGATGATCAAACAATAAAATATCAGCAAAAAACAAGTATATTAAGAAATATAAAAGATACTATAATTTTGGTAATAATGTAGACAACAATTTTCTTTCTTAGGATAGTAGCATGTTTACTCAGCAATTTAGTCAATTTATTCAGCAATATAGTAATAACTGAAAATATATCCCAAATAATATCACTGTTAGTATCTCTGTTAGCAGGCCTTACTGTATTTGAGAAACAATAGAAAACAAAGTAAAAATTATTCAGCATGAATGTTGATATCTTAATTCTGCCTCAGTACCTGTGGTAAATTGCTGGTTAGAGTGGTTGATCATGAAATGTTTTCTATCCTGTTTACACACGCCTTTACATTGTGGCATTGTGATCCTACAATCAAGAGATAGAAGCTGTTCTTCTACCCCTTGAATCTAGTCTGGCTGTATGATTTAGCATGATCAATGTAGCAAAGCAAAAGGACTTGAGTCTTTTGGAATACTACAATAAAAACACCACTAAGATAGCCTACTGAGGGACAGGCCCAGAGCTGTCATCCAAACGGAACTGTTTTGGAACCATCAAAAGACCAAATGTCTGATTATAGACGCATGAATGAACCCATATAAAACTATTCAACTGAACCCCAACCAAATTTCTGACCTCTAAAATAGTGAATGAAATAGACTGCGGTTATTTTAAGACATCATAAATTGAAGTTGTTGGTTAAGTATCGAAATCTGTCTCAATGCATAAGAAAGAAAACACTGTTGTCCTTTTTTTAGGTCTAGTTTCCTTTTAACAGAAGAATTCTTGGTGCAAATATTCCTACCTCAAATCATTTTACAGTCCTATGTGTAGGACTTTATCCACATGTGGCTACTTTCTCCAGCATTAAAATGGATTTTTCGGTAGGCAAAGAGACCTCTTCTAAAAACTCCAGAAACATATCTTCACAAAACTTCCCAATGCTCAGGAAGCACAGACAAGGATAATAAATTCAGTCACTTTGGTCTACACAGGGAGACACCATCTCAAAAAATAGTAATTAAATAATTGGCTATTAAGATAATATTCCAAAATAAATTGTATTTTTGAAATGTGATAACATAAAATGTGAGTTTAAATATTGATATCTTTGCAATAGCAGAAAATATGATATTATCTAGAAATGTTTATATGAAAACATTCTAGATACAAGCATATAATTTTATTGAAATACATCAAAGAAAGCCTTTAATTCTTTGTTGCTTTGTATGTCCCTCCCCCACAATATAACCCCTGCTTTCACTATAAAAAAAGAAAGCCTTTAAAATGATAGCATACAATATTCATGATAGAAAGATAATATTTTAAAAGTGACAACTTAAGAGGAGAGGGGTAGACAAATGAAGAGTTGATGAGCAAAAAGAGAGAAGAGTCTCAAATCAACAAAATTAGGGTTGCCAAAGGAAACATTACAACTAACACCCAAGAAATCCAAAAGACTATGAAGGATTACTTTAAAAAGTTTCAAATAAGATGGAAAAATCTAATTGAGATAGATACATTTCTAGAGACATACAAACTGCCTAAACTGAACAAATGAGATATAAACCACTTAAAATGAGACATAAACCAACTATGCAATTGACAAAGTAATAGTCTCCCAAAAAGGAAAAGCCCAGGTCCCAAAGGATTCATAGGTGAACTCTGTAAGACTTTTATACTTGAACTAACACTGCTATCCTTCAAACTTTTCCATGAAATAGAAACAGAAGCATCAATTCCAAACTCATCACACTCATCCCAAAACCAGGCAATAATCCAACAAATAAAGAGAACTGTAGACCAATCTCTCTAATGAACTTAGATGCAAAGCTCTTCAATAAGATCCTAGCCAATCGAATACAGCAACTAATCAAGTTATGATCAAGTGGGGTTTATCCTAGGGATGCAAGGCTGGTTTAACATATGTAAATCAATAAACATAAATGTAATATTAGCAGAGCCAAAGACAAGAACTACATGACCATCTCAATATATGCAGACAAAGACTTTGACAAAATCCAACATCCATTCATGCTAAAAGTTCTGGAGAAGCTAGGAATTGAAGGAACAAACCTTAAAATAATAAAGGCTATATATGACAGACCAACAGGTAATATCATACTGAACAGTGAAAAATTAAAACCACTTCCTCTAAAATCAGGAATATGACAAGGATGTCTGCTCCCTTTACTCCTCTTCCATATAGTTCTGGAATTCCTAGCCAGAGTTATAAGGCAAAAATAAAAATGACATAAAAGGCATTCACATAGAGAAAGAAGTCAGACTACTCCTATTTGCAGACCTTTATCTAAAGGAACTGAAAGACTCCATTTTCAAGCTTGTAGAGCTTATCAATAACTTTGGCAAAATAGAAGAATACAAACTTAACCCACCAAAATCAATAGTCTTTTTTCATTCCAGCAATGTACAAGCAGAGAGGGAAATCAGGAAAACAACTCCATTTGTAACAGCTTCAAAAATATTTGAGAATAAGGCTAGCCAAGGAAGCAAAAGACCCTTATAGCAAAAACTATAAAATTTGAAGAAATAAATCAAAGATGATATCAGGAAATGGAAAGACTTTTCATGTTCATGGATAGGTAGAATTAATATTGTGAAAATTACCATACGGGCAAAAATGATTTACAAATTTAACACAATCCCCATCAAAATCCTAATGACATTCTTTACTGAGATAGAGAAAAACAATCCAAAAATTCCTGTGTGACAACAAAAGACCTCAAATAGCCAAAGCAGTTGTAGGCAAAACAAAAACAGAAAACAATGTGAGTGGTAAAATCCCAGACCTCAAGTTCTACTACAGAGGTATAATAACAAAAACAGCTTGGTACTGGGATAAAAATCAACCCAAATATCATTGGAACAGACTAAAAGACCCAGAAATAAAACGGTCTACTTACACTTATCTGATAATTGATTAGGGAGCCAAAGGTATACATTAGAAAAAATATTCTCTTCAATAATTGCTTTTAGGAAATTGGGCATCCATATGCAGAAAACTAAAAGTAGATCCCATGAACTAATATTAACTCAAAGTAGATCAAAGACTTCAATATCACCCCAGAAACTTTGAAATTACTTCAAGAGGGAGTAAGAAAACACTAGAATTTATAGGCATAAACAGAAACTTTGGGAAAAGAGTACATGAGTACAGCTGATATGAGAGAGACCTGACAAGTGGGAAGACATCAAACTAAAAAGCTTCTGTACTGTAATGGACACAGTTACTTAACTAGAAAGACATCCAACAACAGACTGGGAGAAAACCTTGGCCAGCAATCTATCTGACAAAGGCCTAATATCCAAAATACACAAGGAACTCAAGATATTAATCCCTCTCAAAGCTAATAAACCAATCACTAAATGGGCATAGGATCGAAGGAGAGACTTCTCTGAAGAAGAGGTAAGAATAACAAGGAAACATATGAGGAAAGGTTCATCATCCCTGGCCATAAAGAAAATGTGAACCTAAATGACTGTGAGATTCCATCTCACCACAGTTAGATGACCTAAAGTCATGAATACCAACAACAACTGTTCACAGGGATGTAGGAAAAAAGGAATCCTATTGAACTGCTGATGGGAATGTAAATTAGTATAACTGTCTGGACAGCAACTATGGAATGTCCTCAAAAAACTGAACATAGATCTTCCCTACTCCCCAGCCATATCACTCCTGGGCATCTACCCAGAACATCACATGCCAGGATACCATAAAGACGTATTCAAATCCACCTTTCATTACTGTAATTACTAGTCACAATAGCCAAATTATGGAAACAGCCCAGATGCCCCAAAATAGATAAGTGGATCAAAAAAAAAAAAGTGGTATCTATACACAATGGAATTTTACACAGACATTAGGAAGAATAAGATGTCATTTTCAGGGAAATGGATGGACCTAGAACAAATCAGGTTAAGTAAGGTAAGCCAAACTCAAAGAGACCAATGGCACATATTTTCTCTCATATGCAAAGCTAGATCTAAAATAGGCTGGGACATGATAAAATACAAAGGACTGCAGGCATTCATACACAGAGACTCTTAGGGGAGGAACTCAAAGGCACAATGCCTCTGTGCCTCTGATCATATAAAATATTTATCGAAATGAATTCCAGGAACTGGAAACAAGAGGACTTTTTTCTCTTTTTTTTTCTTTTGTCTTTTTTTAAAATCTGTCTTTGAGGGGCAAAGGAGGCACAGTAATGGAGGGACAAAAAGTGAACAAATGGGCTGGGAAGGTGGCTCAGTGGTAGAGCGCTTGCCTTGCATGCCTGAGGCCCTGGGTTCCATTCCTCAGCACCACATAAGCAAAAAGAAAAAAGCCGGAAGTGGCGCTGTGGCTCAAGTGGTAGAGTGCTAGCCTTGAGCTGAAGAGCTGAGGGACAGCGCCCAGGCCCAGAGTTCAGGCCCCACGACCGGACTCCCCCCCAAAAAAAAAACGTGAACAAATGGAGCAGCGGTACTCAGTAGACACTATGCTGAAGATGAACTATACAACTTGTGGGCTGGAACAGGTGGAAGAAATTGGGAAAGAGGGAAGGAAGGGGTGACATTGTCAACAAAGAAATGTACTCATTACCTGACTTATGAAATGGTAACCCTTCTGTACTTCACCTTTATAATAACAAGATACAAACCTATTCAAAATAGCTGAGATAGAAGAGATAATTTTATAAATTACAACAGAAAAGAGAGGCTTTCTAATAAACAGTCCTACAACAATTGTTGATTGGTTTGGGTAAAAGCTATTATGCCATTAGATAAAAGCTAAAATTGAGTCCCTAACTCACATCATACACAACTGCCATTACCAAACAGATCAAAGGCTAACATTTATAGAAAAAAAATACAAAAAATTTTAGAAACTAATTTCTGATTTCAGGATAAAGAAAGATTTCAAGAAAATGAAACATATGTAATATTAGTAGACTATACCCTACTGAAAATATCTAACTATAAACACAACTACATGGCTGATTATTAGAAACACCAAACTTGCCTTAGAGTTGTGGCACATGCCAATAATTCCAGAAAGATTGTAAGCCTGGTTTTCTAGTGGTTAATTGGAGATAAGTCTCAAGGCCTTTCCTGCCTGGGCTAGCTTTGAATCATGATCCTCAGATCTCAGCCTCCTGAGTAGCTAGGATTACAGGCATGAGCCACCAGCACCCAACTGTGTCTGAATATTTTAAAATAATTTAAGCATTAGTTAGCTGGATGAATTAAGTCTTTTCTACATTAAAAATACTATGATTCCTTAGATTAATTGATGAATGAATAAAGTTAACTGTCCATATTGGCCAAAACAGTTAACAATATGGAATCCATTTTGATATTGGTAACTCTTATCTTTCCATCCCCAAATTAGAATACATCAGTTCCCTCTAGAAAACCAGGCAGAAATTTTGCTTTTGTTTTCTCCCTGATGATTGATTTCTTTTTTCTAATCCTAATTTTTTTATTGTAAAGATACTGTACAGAGGGTTACAGTTACATGAGTAAGGTAATAAGTACATTTCCTATTGAGCATTGATACTCCTTCCTTTGTTTTTCTCCTCCCTAACTCCTCCTCCCACCCCAATTTGTAAAGTCATTTTCAACGGAGTGTTTTGTACATTTCATTGTTACAATGGGTCAACCTGTATCCTTATTTCCTTTCCCTTCTCCAAATTAGCAAAATGGATATACAAGATGGAGGGCACTGGAATCAAATACAGTGACAACAGGGGTTATACCGTGGGGGAAGAACATACAAAAGAAATTTAAAAATCACATAGTACATTATAAGTACTTTAAAAAAGAACAGCAATAAAGATAAAATCTCTGTGTCCTTATCTTGGGGTTCATTTCACTTAACATGATGATTGATTTCTTAAATGTCATTTTTCTTCAGTGAGGCTGCGAGGGTGGACGGAAGGTTAGGATAGATATGTGTTTTTAGCCTCTTCTTCACGAGAATCTTATTAAGATGAAGGTGAAACTCATTTTAGCAGTTAACAAGTTTTTTAACTGGAGTTTATACAAGCTCAAGTAAGAAATCCCTCTTACATGAGTTTGATTTTTTTTTGTGGGGGGGTGTTAGGAGGGGGTGAAGGTTGGGAGGATGATCTTAGAGAATTCCATAGCTTTTCATGTTTGTATATCTTTTTGTTTGGTTGGTCATGGGACTTGAACTCTAGGCTTGGGTGCTGTCCCTCAGCTCTTCGACTCAAGGCTAGCACTCTACACCCTGAGCCACAGCACCACTTCTGGTTTTCTAGTGATTTATTGGAGATCAGAGTCTCATGGACTTTCCTAACTGGGCTGGCTTTGAACTGCGATCCTCAGATCTCAACCTCCTGAGTAGCTAGGATTTCAGGCATGAGCCACAGGCACTCTATGCCCAACATATTCATAGATCTTGAAGTTGAAACTTTTACTAAAAGTGTTGCCCCAAATTCCTCAGATCCCTCACTGGAAGTCTGTCTCAAAGTTACCACTACAGAAAATACTCTAATCCAAAAATTGTAGATGGAATAAATTCATGGGTGCTAACTGCCAAATGTCAAGGACAAGCTTCCATGCCTGCAAAAGACAGACGCCAAAAGGATACAACATGCAAAGCTGTGCATGAGCACCTTAATCAAATCCCTGCCAGAAACATAGCCCATTTTTAGACCATTCAGATAGGCTAAGTATTCCTGCAGATCACCCTAGCAGCAATGCCTCTTACCTTGAGAGATCTGCTTAGACCTTGCTCACCCACTGGCTTATATCTGCCATGTATGGCTACGAAGGACAGTGAAAAAAGATATTCATGACTTCAATCCAGAATATCAGGCATCAGTTGGGTCAGAGGACAATACTGATGCTGAAGCCTGAGGCAAGACCACACCCCTTTTCTGATTAGTACCCTTCCCAGTGATACACAACACTATACGGGCTTTAGAAGGAGAAAGTCAGTCCTGTCTGGGTTAAGAAGAAAATGATGACTAGTGAGGACAATCGTCCAGTGGAACCAGGCAAACTATTTCAGTCGTTGATCAAGGCTCTGTTTGTGTCTTCCTCAGGTCAGGTGTAAGAAACCAGATCTTGAAAGGTAAGGGAGTAGATTATCTGATTATCCTGACTTGGAAATCACTGCTAGCGCACGTTAATTTTACTAGCCTGGAAATGACCAAAAAAAAAAAAAAAGAATCCCTTGGTTTAGGTCACGTGACCTTGCCAGTTCTCAAGACAGATCTCCTCTCACCAGGACACTCTGTGGAGCCTCTGAAATCTGTGGAGGCTGCTTGCTGCCAATGCAAGTGGACAGCAAGTGAACGGAGAAATGAGCATGGCCTTGCTCCTGGTCTCTTGGGTGGCACTCCTGAGCTTGGCATCTGGATGTCAGCATCGCCTGTGTCAGTGCACTAACAGAGTTTTCCTCTGCCAAGACAGCAAGGTGACAGAGATTCCCCCCGACCTCCCCCGAAATGCAGTCGAACTGTGAGTATCAGAGCGGGAACAGCTGCGTGGCTGACATCGGTGTACAGAGAACTATTATTATTTTTGCATTAGGCTGCTTGCTATCTGTGGGGCTGAAATATTTCTGCCTTGACCAAAGGCTTGAATTAAACAAACTTCCTCAGCTGAAGCTTCTTGCCCTGTGGCTTTCCAAGGATCTTACTGTGGAAACTTGAATCCAAAGGTAAAGGGAGGAGATTTTTAGTCTTTTAAAAACATTCACTCAAGAATTCCACACTCTCTTTAGCAGAACCAGAAAAAAGAAGAAGAAGAAGAAAGAAAGCAACACAGAAAAGTTAGGAGACCTAGAGCCAGAAGGAGAAAGCTGGCTGATATAAGTTGAATACATAATATCTATCTCCTAGGGACACTGTATTGGAGAATGCCTGAGCTTCTGTAGCTTTGAAAGCATCAACAAATAGTTCCTGAAGTGGGATTCTGCTTCCTGAAATAAGAGGAGGTGGAGAAGAGGAGAGGGGAAAAGAAAGGATGGGGAAACAAAGGAAGAAAGCAGAGGGAGAAAGTTAGAAAAATCATTCAAACAGCCGGAAAAGTGTGGCGCTAACTTTAGATTCTTAGTGAACTATTTTAACAGGAAGCCAACAGTGTCTTCAAGTTGGACAAGAAAGTGGATATCATCTTATTGTTTCTCTCCATTTTACAAATTGGGAATCTGAACTCACAAATGAGTGGAGGTAGAGTTCAGACTAGACATCAGACATTTGGGCTCAAGCACTTTCCCCAATCCCATATGTCTTGCTCACTTCTTCATTAAGTAGATGACTTTATGGTAAGGATTATAAACAGAAACCACTACTGGGGCTGGGGGCCGATTTCCACTCTTGTTGCCTAAAATTATTGATAAGAACACAGTCATCCTTCCAGTTCGCAAGTTACTCCATCAGTGTTGTTAGTGCATTTCAGCTTTTTCTCAGAATCAAAAAGCAGCAACCTGGCTGTCTGCTTGCCCTTTCCCAAGCATACCTCTCATCTTCAGGGCAGAGGCAGCTACAGAGACTTGGGAAATAGCTGGCCGTCTCTGTGTTTTGGCTACACTGTCTCCCATGAGACAATTAGTCCTGATTATGCTGAAAAAAATGTGCCTATGGAAAAAGATGACAGTCTGGTTTATTAGGTCACCTATAAGCCAGGAGAAAGCCTTGACCCTGAGCTCTTGTGAGAAGTCACTTGCTACTGAGTACTTGGAACAGTTTTTATTACTGAGTAATTGGGTCTCCTGAGCCCCAGCTTCTGTACTTCTAAAGCAATTTTAAACAATCTGCTGGATTTGATTGTTGTGAACACTAAAAGGTATACGTTCTCCCACCCATCCCTAATTTCCACCTCTCAAAGACCTGCCCAACCTCTTCCTATGTATCCTTGTGGGCCAAATGTCCCATTCAGTTACTAAAGTTAACGGTCCCTAATAAGATTTAATTTGAGGATGACATTTGTCTACTCCCAAAACTCTCTTCTGCGCTAGGATTCCTGCTAGGTGATATGTCTTCAATAGAAAAGATCTTTTTTTCTACTCTACATAAAAAACACTGGATAAAAAGAAAAAAGAAAGGGAGGGAGGGAAGAAGGGAGGGAGGAAGGAAAAGAGTGAGAGGAAGGAAAATGTTTATTCTTATACCCAAAACTTGCAGGCAGTGTATGTGTATGGATGAGGGTGGTAAAAGTAGGTGTATGTTTCTTTTTTCATTATACTAAGGTATAAGTGATTTAATTAGACTAAGGTATAAATGCATCTCTCCCCAACAGCATTTTGCAACCACTGAAAGAGCTATTGAAATTTTATGGAAAGAGATTGTGGAGATGGTATGTCAGATAAGTACCAGAAACAAATGTCAAACTCATGATAAAGGCTGGCTTTGGGTCAACTCTTTTTGAGGAGTACAGAGTAGAGGACAATATTGCTAAAAAAAAGAAATAGGCACAGAAAGAAAGCATACACTACAGGCATGCTGCTCGTCAGAGAAATGAGGATGGCTGTTTAGGAGTTGTGAAGATTAAGTTCTCCTGGTTACCTAATCTGGAGAAGATTCGTTTTTCAGTATACTCCTTAGCAGATAGATCTTGAGGTAAACCATCCTACATTTAGCTTTGCAATCTTCTTGGCAATGTGTTCTGAGGGAAAGAAGAAAAATGTTGCTTTGGTGGGTAGATAAAATTGAAAATATATTTGAGGATATTTTTGGTGTGCCAGTCACTAAAGAGGAGATAAAATGCCAATTAAACTGAATCTCAGATGTTCTGTTAGCGTGAAGGAAAAACAATTACTTTTGCTCCTTAAGAAGACTGGATTGGGGCTATCTTGTACATAGGTAGAAGAGAAACAGAAAGGCCTGTTTTGTTTCTCATACACTTTGAAAGTGCTCCAAGTTTGGGTATGGAGTCTAAAGATGATCAGATCCATTGCTTATAGATGGAATAGCTGGGCTTTGTGGGTTGTAATTGCTCCATCTGTCAGTATGGGGAAGGTTCATTGTTAGTGAAGTTCACTTGGAAACTTCATGTACCACTTTAATCCTATCATTCTGTCCACCTCATAGTAGTTTTCATTTCATTCTGCCTATCTCTCAGCTATCATCAAAAGAACCCAGAAACCCATCTACTTACCCAATGGCTCCTATGATTTGCTTAATGCTTCATACCTATACTGCATTCAAATTTCACAATCCAACTGCAAGTTGGTACAATCACTCTGTTTTGCAAGTGGTACAAATCAAAGCAGGAAATGCTACATTGTTTGGGAAGAGATGTCTCTGCAGCTGCTGGATCGCAGAACTGGGAACTAGACTTGAATTTGTGTTAATTCCTTCTTGGCAAGTTGTGTACAATGCATGTCTTCTGATTCTTTTCTTCTTTGAAAAGATAAAAAAAATTGTCTTTAAGAGTCCTTGAGAGTGTGTCCTTGGGTGTCCTTGGGTGTTTGTCCCTGAGAACTTGAACCAGAAATCAGCATTCTGGGCCATACAGTAGTCTCTCTATCCTGGTAGCAATATAGAAGTTGCTTTAGATAACATATAAATGAGTAAGCTATGGGAGTGGTCCAATAAAACCCTATTAATTGACACTAAAATTTGTGGTTCATATAATTTTACATCACAAAAGTTATTATTTATAGTTTCTAGTCATGTAAATATAGGTCAGTTGATGCCTGTAATCCAAGCTACTTGGGAGGCAGAGACAGGCGGATCATAGTTTCAAGCCAGCTTGGGCAAAATGTTCATTCACTATCCTCTGTCTTAAAGAATAAGCCATGTATGGTGGTTTATGATTTTCCCAGGTGGTAGGAACAGGTGACAAGGCTGTCTTCTGAGGCTGGCTAGGAAAAAAAATGTGAGATTCTATCTTAAAAATAACTAAAGCCTATAATCCTAGCTCCTCAGGAGGTTGTGATCTGAAGTTATGGTTCAGAGCTGTCTCTAAGCAGACAAATCCATGAGACACTGATCTCCAACTGACCGAGAAAAGCTGGAATTAGAGGCATGGCTCAAGTGGTAGAACACTAACCATAAGCAAAAAGAAATCCAAGCAAGAACTTGAGACCCTGAGTTCAAACACACATGTGCGTGTGTGTGTGTGTGCGCACACACACACACACACACACACACACACACACCAGAGCATGGGGAGAACCAAAGTTGGCTCAAAAGCTAAATATTGCCCACTTCTGATTTAGAGTCCAGCTGAATGATTAAGTATTAATGGCATACACAGGATCTAGGCAGCCTGAAACAACCTGGTACCACAGAGAAAGCACTAAGCCTCTAGAGTAGGTCAGGAGCTGGAGAAGTTTGGAGGTAGTACTAATTGATTACTCTGTAACTATTTCTGACAAGTCTGGGGTAAGGGAATCTGAGAAGATCCCAACATTACAAAGTAATTGTACAAAGAGACTTTTGCTATTATATTTATAGCAAGGATGTATTTTGATGAAATTTACCTTGTTTATATTATTCTTCTTTAACTCCTCCTCCTTCTCTTCTTCCTTTTTAATAGTTTTCAGTGAGTTTCACTACACCATTTTCATATATATGTGTTATATATATATATATATATATATACATACATATATATGTTATCTATAACAGCCTGTTATATACTTACATAGGTTACATATGTATATATGTATATATAAACTATGTATATATATGCTAGGTTATATAAGCATGTTATATATGTTAGGTAACATGCATACAGATATAGCATACTTCTATACCATGCCATTAAGGTTTTGCTCTGTCCTGTGGGCTCTTGGCTCTATGATGGAAATTACAATGTGTTCGTAACTCACAGAACTGCTATGAAGACTTAATGAGACAATATAAGTAAACAACACAAATTTAATACAAACTTGGAAAAATATTATCTTTTATGATGTGGTCGATAGTGATGGTGATATTCACATCTGTAAAATATCACCAGCAAACCCCACTTCCCCCAGAGGACTTTCCTGAAGACCAAAATCAGTCAAGGAGTATGGGCATGCTTTGGAAACAATTACCATAGGATTTTTTTTTTTTTGTCAGTCTTGGGACTTCAACTCTGGGCCTGGACACTGTCCCTCAGCTCTTCAGCTCAAGAATTGCACTCTACCACTTGAGCCACAGCACCACTTCCAGTTTTCTAGTGGTTTATTGGAGGTAAGAGTCTCATGGACTTTCCTGCCCAGGCTGGCTTTGAACCATGATCCTCAGATCTCAGCCTCCTGAGTAGCTAGGATTACAGGCATAAGCCACCAGCACCCAGCTACCATAAGATTTTTTAAATTTCCAACTTCCTTTTATTATCATTGTTGTTGTTGCTGTTACTATTAAGTAGTTGTAACAAGTGATTACAATTCCATAATTCAAGTTATGAGTGCAATGCTTCTTGGTCAATGTTGCCTATTTTTTTCATTCTGCCATAAGGATTTTTATAACTGAAATAGTTTGCAATCTCCCTTTTGTTTAAGAATAATCTCCTCCTACTACTGGTTGTAACATTTATATTTCATGCACTAAGAAAAAATATTTCTTAGTCTGTCAGTGTTCACCAAGAACTCATGGAGTGGGTTTGTTCTGAACAATGTCAAAGGCATTAGGATGTCTGACTTATCCAAGGAAACTGTTGCAGCTAGAGCCAAGCAATGAATCTAGAAAAGTTCTTTGAGCCTTGTGTTATTCTACCTGGGGTTAGAATTCCCCAGGATAATGCAAGCACCAATTCTAAAGCAGAAATTGTAAATCTGTATAGATACGCCATCTTTTTCTCTAGCAGGGTCAGACTTAAAATACTGTAAGAGAGAGATGGTAACCATTCTGGCCTCCATACCCGGAGTCCATACTAAGATTATAATATAGTTTTTCTGTAATGAATCTTTACCTCACAACAACTGCTCATATCTCAATAAATTTATTTGACTAGTACTGACTTATCTGATAATCCCTTTCCCCCTTTTTTGTTCTTTCATTTCTTGTATCCTTATCTTACTATAGATTGTCGTGCACATTACAGAATCATAGGTAATGATTTGGTTAGGAGCGTAAAAGGGGAAAGGGTGCCTAGTTTAGCCCTTCCTTGGTATTTAGTTCTGAGGGATATATTAGTGTCCAGTACCAAAAGAGAAGCTTTTGATGAGATAGTAAATTCAGTGATCTCAAGTAGAGTTTTTGATGTTTGATTGGCATGTTTAATTGTAAAATCTTTTCCTAAAAGAATCTCTGGGGGTTAATATTCCACAGAACACACTTTCTAAAATGGTTGGTCAACAGACTGCTCCATCTAACCCTGGATAGCAGAAAAAGTCAGTTCTAAAGTCTGAACTAATGTCAGACTCCTTGGCTCCAACCCATTGCTAAAACATAGCTAAATATGAACCCTGAATCTACTTTCATTACTTTCCATCTGAGAAATAGCTAGTTAAGAATGTGCTATGTCTTCATCAAGAAGGTGGTACTAAAGTATAGACTTCACTCAGCCATGAGAAAGTTAGTTCTTACCTTGTCCAACCAAATGACCAATAGTTTTTATAAACTTCTTTCATAATGCTGTCTGCATAAATTGTCACTTTTTTTCTTTTTTTGGGGGGGGGGTCCAGTGGTGGGCTTGAACTCTGAGCCTGGGCACTGTCCCTCAGCTCTTCAGCTTAAGGCTAGCAATCTACCACTTGAGCCACAGAGCCACTTCCGGCTTTTTTCTTTTTGCTTATGTGTGCTGAGGAGTCGAACCCAGGGCCTCAGGCATGCATGGCAATCACTCTACGACTGAGCCACCTTCCCAGCCCCTGAATTGTCACTTTGCATTTGGCATCATCTTTGCTTGGGCCCTCACCAAAGTCTAGATCTTACAATTACTTTGCGGAAACAAATCAGCCCACCCACTGTCATTCTATTTCCTCCCAAAATTGGCACTGTCACCATATTATTATGCTATCTCAGTTCAAAACCATTCAATAGCTTAATAGCTCATCTTTCTCATATCTTACGATTTTCCAACAGGAGCCTGCTCTTTGTGGCTAACAAGGACTCTATGCAGCATGGTGTGTGCATTTCTACTTCTCTGTCTTTACATCTGTCTGCTGTCCTCAGTTTCTTCTTTGCACTACACTCAAAGTTTGTCACTGTGCTGAAGTCATCCTTTACCAGTACATCTTTATTTAATCTTGCCTTCGTCTGAACCCTGGTACAGTTCACTTTGCACTTATTCTTGCTTTGCATTTCATTTTTCATGTGTGGCTTAGTTCTTCAACTGCAGTGAAAATGTCCCTGTGGTACTTCCTGCTCCAGGTTCTGTGCAGTGTCTGTCTGGGCCCTCAATTATATGTAGAACAAGCGATTTAATAAATCAGGGGGAATTACATCTGTTTATTTGCTCTGCTCCTTGGTACTGAAGAAAAGATTTCTATAAAAGATGATTATTGCTCTCTCCTACAGTGAACTACCATAAGATTTGATAGTTTTCTGTTTCCCTTGGTCTTTTATGTGTTTGTTTTAAGAAAATGCCTGTATGTTATTCTAGGATCCATTAATTTTTTCAGAAAAAGAGAAATAAGTTTGCTAAGTTAAAAGTTGAGTATTCTATACTCTAGGCACGGCACTCAATTCTCTTGATTTAAAGTATGATATCTGCTTCTCTATACTTAAGAATAATGTTGAAAGTATGAATAAAATTGCCTCAGCACAATCACTTAAAATCATATAGAAATGTTCAAATCAATGTAATTTTTGCCAATTAGGATCAGATATCAAATCTCAATGTTAGGTTTCCTGTGTCCCCTAGATGTACCTTAATTACGGCAGCTCTATTTGGTTATCAAACAAAACCAAAAACTCCAACCAGACAAAGTATCATAAGTTTGTAATCTCAACACTGGGAAGGCTGGGAATTGTGAGTTCAAGGTCAGCCTGGTTTATTTAGAGATACTCTGTCTCAAAATAAACAAACATACAAACAGAAACCCCAACTACTCTTTGTACAGATTGCATTGGGTGTTCAAGTCTAAACACTGCTGTCACTCCTACAACCTTGTCTTGTGTCTGTGTGTGTGTGTGCACGCACACGTGTGTGCATGTGTTTGTGTGCATGTCACGCCTACACTAGAGCTTAAACTCAGGGTATGGGTACTGTCTCTTCGCTTTGTCAGCTCAAGACCAGTGTTCTACCACTTGAGCCACAGCTCTACTTCCAGCTTTTCGGCGGTTAATTCCTGAAGACAGTTTTACAGACATTCACACTGCACTTCTCAGACCTCAGCCTCCTGAGTAGTAGGATTATAGGCATGAGCTAGCACTACCCAGTAACCTTGTCTTTTTAAGACATCTTTTTGATGAAAACCAACAACACCAAGCTCATGCTAATACTGACATAATCCTTCCTTCCAACATAAAATCCTGTGGCTGGGATCATTCAAGATGATATGTTACATCCAACATTTGGAATGTAATTGGGCTGTGAGAAAGGAAGGTTTATATTCACTATAAGAGAGCCAAAAAATAACCAAAAGAATAAAGAATTCAGTACCTTTATAAAAAAAAAAAGCAGAAATTGCATTGCAGTGAAAGAATCTTTCAAAGTAGAAGATGAACTCTACCCAGAGAATTGGCTAAGAGCTATAATTTAGTCATTATCAGCAACTGAAGAGTGAGGATTTGATAGTATAGAACTGCACTCCCTAGGGGAGGCTAAAATCTTGTTTACCTCAAGGTGTCTGCTGTTCTTTCTCATCTAAAGAAGCCTAAACTATAGAAGTAGGATGTCATATCATGGTAGAAAGTGGGAAATGCACTTAACTTTTGATTATTCTTCTCCAAAGCCACTAATTGGATTAACAAGTCACTGGGGTTGATTGGACTGTTCTTTTATTTTATTTTTTTTTTTAACAGTTCCATGTAGACTCTCCAATTTAGCTTTATTTAGACTAGATTCTAGCTTATATATCCGGCAAGGTCACCTAGGAAAAAGATAATTATTTTTAATTGCCCAGGATCTGATTATAATGAGATTTGAATGTTTGTTCTTAATCTGACCTCTCCCTGAAGTAACTCGGAGCATGTCTTGTATCTGTGACCTGGACATGCCATCAACCTTGTTCTTTCATATGCACCTGCCTCCTGATCTGAAACCTTCCAAGGGACATGCAGAAAGTATTTGAATAAAGCAAGCAAGCCTTTGTCGCGGACTTGAGTGTAATTATATTTTTATTTTTAGGAGTGGCTTGAGTCTTCTCTCTTTCATCTCTTTTCTGGACTTTTTTTTTTAGGGGGGGGGTCTGGTTGTGGGGCCTGAACTCTTCAGCTCAAGGCTAGTGCTCTACCACTTGAGCCACAGTAACACTTCTGGCTTTTTTCTTTTTGCTTAGGTGGTGCTGAGGAATCGAACCCAGGGCTTCATGCATGCAAGGCAAACACTCTACCGCTGAGCCACCTTCACAGTCCCTGGACTTTTTTTTTCAGTACAAACCTACCCAGAGAGAAATTCTGTTTCAGAAAAGGCAGTAAATGCCCAACACCTACTTCATCACACTGCCTTGATGGTAACCTCTACCAGTCAGGAACCTCTAAAGTTTCACTAGGTTTCAAAGACAGAGAAAGTTCAATTGCACCTAATAGAGAGAAAAACTCAGGAGTAGACTGCTGAAAGATTGAAGTAAAATGATATCGAGTTTCCATATAGCTCTAAAAATGCCTTGATTTGACAAATATTAGGCACCAAACTTCCCCCAAACCAATGGATGTTTTTTTTCCCTATGTCTCAGATTCTAGCAGTTCTGTAATGAATATACATATCTGACCCCAGCTGTGGGACTCAGTAACTTAGTAGCTGAGGATGTTTCTCATGGGTTTCATAGATAGTTTCCTTGTTATAAAGGTAACATAGGAACCCCCACACAAGTAATTGTTTTGTTATTTTTAGTTTGGTGAGGGATGTGTGTGGTATGTATGGATGTGTATGTATGTATGTATGTATGTATGTATCTCAAGATTCTCACTATGTAGACTAGGCTGGCATAAAATTCGCTGTATGAAAGTCAGACTGTTCTCAAACTCATGAGCCCAGATTTCATCTCTATTTCTGCCCTCCCCAGTACTGAAGTTACAGGCGTGTCCTACCACATGCCCAAATGGTAATTACTGTTAACAAAGAATTGTTAGGCCTTACAGCTGTGCTTATGATGTTGTACCTAAATAAACCCAAACTATTATGTCTCTGAGCATTGTTATCTCCCCATTGTGCTTTTGGAACAAGAAGGACATGAGGCAAGCTCTCTGAACGGCCATACCCTTGAGCACTACACTCTCAGCAGTGGCTTCAGCATTGAAATATTCTGTTCCCTCTATGAAAGTCTATGAAATTTTGGTTCATAATGGGAAATCACATCCCTAGAAGAGAGTGTTCCTTCTGCGTATACTTTCCCTCCCCTGGTGGTAACAGCTTCTCAATTGTTCTCCATGCCTTCTGTCTTCTCCCTTACCTAAACTGTTTTCCCAAGGTTCTTGTCTTGTTTTAATCACACTCTATGGTTCAACACTCAGATTTAGGACAAAAAGTCAAAGCACTAAGTTTGATGTAGAGGTACCCCATAGTTTGGCATCTAGTTAGCGATTCTGTCTCCTAATAGCTCCTGCTACAGCTATTTCCTAGCTCCTAAACACATCTTATCTCTCCCTACCAAAATACCACTATTTTCTCAAATCAGAATATACTTTCCTACTCCAATATCATTCATCTTTAAAGAGAGGAAATGAGCTACAGGAAAGGACTCATTTCTCATGAAGTTTTCTTTCAAAAGCAAATATTTATTGATTACATATGTGGAGGTCACTGTAATGGACACTTGGAAGAAAACAATCAATAGGAGATGCCAGGTCCCTGTTCTTACCAAGTTGCTAAAAGAACCATGCAACAAATAATGACAATAGTATTTTTCCTCACTCTCGCCCACAACAATTGAAATTCCCCTCAAAGCCCAAAATAGTCTTAGTCCCAATCACTAATTTGATGATTAATTGCATGTTGCTTTGTGCAATATAAAATCAGATAGTGGGTGACAAGAAATGATGACCAGTGAAAACCAATTTTGCCTGATGGCAAAAGGAAGCAGATCAAAAGACAGGTGTCTACCTGCCCCACCTAGATCTGCCCTTCTGATCACTGAAAGGTCTCCTTCAGGGGTATGTAGGGCTATTTCCCAAACACTCCATTTTTAAAAAAATCTTTGCTTTTTTTTTTTTTGCAAGGAGAACACAGCCATGAAATAAAATGACAAATGAACATCAGCAAATTAATGATAGGGTGGACGTGGCAGATGTCCAAATATTTAAAATTGATTAAAAATGTTCAAGTTGCAAAAAAAAAATAAGGAATAGGATGCTTTGGATTTGAATATGATATTGATCCAGAACTTGGACACAACTGACAAAAGGGGAGGCTGAGGCTGTATCTCTTCTTTTCCATTTTTTAATTTTTCCTAAAGCTACTTGGTTTCATGAATGCTATTCATGTTGGGTAAAAGTTTGACTATCATTGGGTTTGGTATTCAGATTTTTCCCATTCCCAGCAGCTGGGTGTCATCTCCAAAAGCTGGAAATTTCACAAAAGTTGTCTTAACACAGCCCATATGTCTCAAAAAATTCCTAATCATGGCAGGAAAGAAGAAATCTTCAATTAACTAGTAATTGTTCTGTTGGAAGCAGGATAGCACTTCTTTTGAGTGTATATATTGGAGAAGGGGTAGCCAAAGTGCAACAAGAATGTTTTAAATTTAGAAAGCAAACTGGAAAGTCAACAAAAGAAAAGAATGAGAAGATTAATGGAAGCAAAGAGGTCATCTGGAATTATGTATGCAGAAGCAAAATTGCTTATCATGCCCTGAGTGTGAAAAATAAAATCTGCTGAGCTCTTTCAGTAAGAACACACAGTCTTAAAATGGCATCTAGTTCTCACAAACAAATATTAGAGAGAGAAGTAGAGAGAGAACAAACAGTTCTCATAGTCAGATAGGAAGACTACAAAGCAGCCCTTGCAATCCAGAATCTCAGGGAAGATTCTAGACAAAGAAGAGCAACAACAGTAACTGAAATTATAGTGGCCTCAGTAAACAATCTAGCTGGCTTTTGAGCTGATCAAACTCCATGAAGAAGACTCTTCCAAACTTCTATCTGAAAGCATAAAGCTTACATTGGCAGCATTTTGGTAGCTGGATCAGGAGTTTAGGAAAGGGTAGGGATGGCTACATCCCACACTTTAAAAATGTTCTCTGGTAGGCTGGGAAGGTAGCTCAGAAGTAGAGTGCTTGCCTTGTATGCATGAGGCCCTGGGTTCGATTCCTCAGCACCAGAAGTGGCACTGTGGCTCAAGTGGTAGAGTGATAGTCTTGAGCTGAAGAGCTCAGGCACAGCACCCAGGCCTAGAGTTCAAACCCTGCAACCAACCAAAAACAAAACAAAACACACACAAAAAAATGCTATCTGGTATCCTCATGTCCAAAGCCTTAAGTTTACTCTGTCTAAAGAATAGATTTTTGGCATGTAGCATAGTGGTTCATGACTATAATCTGAGCTATTCAGAAGTCTAAAGCAGAAGATAGCAAGTTCAAAGCCATCCTGAGCAACACAGTAAGACATCTTCTAAAATATAAAATTCTTTAAAGGTTATGAGATGAGTGGATAGCTCAAGGACAGAGCACTTGTCTTTATTGTATAAGACCCTGGGTTCAACCCTCAATACCACCAAAATAAATTAATAAATTAATCAATCTTTGGGTCTGTGATGAGGAAGGTCTCTTGCCAAATTGCTCTGCATGGGAAGCCTAGCTACCCCTCAACACTTCCACAAATTCTTTTAAATTTATCTACTTTACTGTATTTCTGTGACTTACTACACTTCCACCTCCTACCCACTCCCAACGACTTCCAGTACTTCCAGTCACTGAGCATTTCAGAAGTTGTGTGGTGTGAATCCCATTGGGTTAGGAATCCATTCTGTGGAGTCCATCAAGTTAGTACTGCTTCATCTCTCATTTGAATGCAAATCACAAGACGATACTGTGACAAGGTAGATTCTGATTGAGAATCTCAGAATAAGATCTGAAATCCAACATTGCTAATCAATGTGTTGCTACAACTTGAGTACCACGTTTACCCATCTTCTTTACAGTCATAGTATTTTGTTATTCTGCTTCCTCTATCCTTCTGACTTCATGTTTTTAAGAAAGAAACAACCCCTCACTGTCTTCTCAGTGGGGGTTAGAAGGGAGACAACAGTTGTTTGTTTAATATGCCATCACGACCCAGGAATCCCCATTCATTATTCAGCTCCTTCAATCTGATTTTCACTGAAAATTCTCCACACATGCCAGTAAACGTTACTCCAGTATGCTTTATGCTGTGGTTATCTTTCAACTGTTAAAGAGATAAACATTTGAATGTGAGAGGAATGCCCTACTTTGAGATAGGAGCTAAAATCTTTGAGTTCTCTGCCCACATTTCACTCGTAAGAGCGAGCACTCCACACAGCTCACCAAAGCCCTTGTCTCCCATGACTTCAGTCTTCTGTGATACCACACTTAATTTCCTCCTACATTTTTCTGACAAACCTTGATCTCCTCTGCTAACTTCCCAGGCTTCATCCGGTGCTTACTGTCCCCTGGGTCTACACACGTGTATCTACACTCCCTTTTCCATGTTCTCATCAGATCCAGTGGCTTTAAATCTAAGTGACATTCAGAATGTTAGGTGTCATGCTTGACATCTTCATGAAGCCTCAGACAGGGTATATCCAACACAAGCCTTGACCTCTCACTTAGATCCCTCACTGGCATCTCGAAACAAACAAATGGAAATAAGTACATATAATCTCCCTGGCCCAAGTTCCATGCTCTCTTCTCCTAGGCTCAATTATCTGTATGAATCTGTACGCATATGCCATCAAACCCTCAGCTCCAGATCAACCAATCAAGCACTAGATGCTTGTTATTTGGCTCCCCTAATATAGCTTTAACGTCTCAACCCCTGCTATCTCCCTATTTTGAGTCACCATCATCTCTTATCTGTATTACTATAGGAGATCCCAGCACTTCCCATTCCCTGGCTACAACTGAAGCTGCAGTCCATCCCCAGGTGACAGTAAGAGAGAATTGTCCATACAGCTTAGGATTGCACTCAGAATAAAATTTATTCAAGCCATATTTTGTGACCACCTACTGTGATAGGAAATGTCCCAGATGCTGGGGACTGAGCAGAAAGCAAAATAGACAAAGCGCTTTCTCTTGTGCAGCTTACTCATATGCTTCGACTACAGCATACACCTCATTGGCCACTGTCTGCCTTTCCATAAACTTAGTGCCCACCACGTACTGCCTGTCATTACTGCTGTGCTCTACCCACACTGAATCCATCTTGGACTCTATTCTATTCTATTCTTCCTTCTGCTTTAGCTCTTTTCAGTTATTTCTCTTTCTGTCTACAATGATTATCTCTCTCCTCTACACATTCCTCCTCGCCTTTCCAATCTCTACTCAAATGCTACCACCTTCAAACAGAAGGTCTGTCCTCAACCAGTCTAATATCGAGGTACTCCCATTGCTGTAGTATGTGTCCCTCTGATCCCTTTCATAAACTTACTGTGACTTGAATATGTTCATTTATTTATCCTCCTGCTGCCACTAGACTAGAATTAAAGTTTCCACCATGCTATCTTGTCCCTGGCACAGAGTGGATGCTCAGTATGTATATTCATTGAGTGAATACATGGAAGGTCCCATCAAGCAAAGAACTAAAGGAGATGAATGAATTAAATAAACTCTTGGTCTTACTCTGTCTCTATATTGTATGTCTCTTATAGTATCTCCCCAAATAGTCTTGTACAGATGTGATTACTGTCTCCAGTTTGGGAGTGAGGAAAACAAAGTTGAACAAAACTATCACAGAGTCACTCCATTTCTTCAGAGTCACAGTTGAAATTAACATCCCTGATAAGGTATGCAGTGAGAGGTTGTTCAACAATCTAAGACACTACATCCGAGTGCTCACATAAGGAGATGGAGTGGCCTGAGACCTTGTTGGTCTGACCCTCCTGGCATGGAACAGCTGCTCTGTGAAATGTCCAAGAACAATTAGGACCCCAGCATTCTCTCTCAGTTGGGTTATGCCTAAGGTAGCAGACAAAAGAAGGGGGCTACTATTTATCAGCCACATGTGCCCAAAACATACCTTAGAAAAGGAAGCCGTGGATATCATGAGAAATGCTAATGTTCTACGGCCCTCGGGAAGAAAGTCCTTCAGTTGGAGCTGAGAAATAAGAGAGAAACCGGAGTCTTGACAACAAGACAACAGACTGGACTGGGTTCTTTACTGTTTGATAGGAGAGGTGACAGATAATACACAACCTCAGTGCAAATACCACACACAATGATTTTTTCCCCCACTGGGTTTTCATAAATTTTAGGCAAATGTGCCTTTGAGCTATACTCAGAATCTTTAGTGTTTTCAAACAGGGTCTCCTCCTGCCCAGAACCTGCTGAGTGCTAGGATTGCAGATGTTTAACACCACATCTAGAAACTTTCATACATTTTCCAAAAGAAATATTTCCTTCTTGACTTTTTGCTCTTAGGATTGAGTCTAGAGGACCTGTGTAGCTTCTTGTTGTTAAAGCCTTTGTCATATTTTTTGCTGCACTGAAACAAGATAACAAGACTCCTCACACAGGCACATTAGAAGTCAGTCACACTACCATATTCTGGATCAAACAAAAACAAAACAGAGAATGGATTGTGGCTGAAACAGCAAAGCAGTCAGGAGATTAGAACAATCATCTCTGAAATTCTTGCTATGCCCTGGCACAAAAGAGAACAGTTGTGCAAACCATGAGGAAACAAATGTTATCACAATGGAATTATTCATCTCATTTTTACTTTAATGTTTTCTATGTGCATTATTAGCTTTAAATAATTCATTACACATGTCCTAAATATTGGTCTGGTGAATGGTAATGGCTCTGTCAACTAAAAATAAAGCTGTGAACTGCTCTTCTTGGCAGGCATAAGAGGTTTTAAACACTTTGATATGGTGAGCAAAATACATAGAAATGGAATTGCAAGCCCTGCTTTCCAGGGCAACTTCAGTTTGGTAGAACAAAGAAAAGAAACAGATTTATTTTCTCCTGAGTGAGACAGAAACAAAAATGACCTTCTTTCTCTGTATTTACAATCCTGGCCATTCAACTGAAGTAATTTCAGCCACAAACAGCATACAGTTATACCAACTAAAAAAAGGAATCAAAAGTTATATCAAAATCCTGAGTTCAACATCTTCACAGCAAATCACTGAGATGATAAACGAAGCCATACATCATCCAAGACCCATAACTACAAGCAACATATCTTTATCGAACACTTTCAATGTGACCATTTGCTGGGATAGAATGCCAACCATGCAAGCCCTGACAGAAGGCCTTTCAATTCAGCTAAAGAAAGTACACACACACACACACACACACACACACGTGCACAGACATAGAAAACAAGAACAAAGCTTCTCACATTATCATGAGATACTATAAAGAGAGAGTGAACAAGGTATACCAAAGTCCTGCAGAACTTCTTTGAAAGGAGATATGCCCACACTAGAATAAACATATAGTAAGATAAGATTCTTCCCTGGCAAGTTGAGACATATTCTGGGTATAGAAAAACAATTAAATATATGGTAGAGAGAAGATGGTACCATGGGCAGAACAATCATTTGGAGAGCTAGTCAAGCAGTAGCAAATTAATAAAATAGTTTTGACTCCAGAAGGAAATATTATTATCTCTGAATTATCAATCTCATTCTGGAAATGTGTCAACTATAGCAATTAGGTGCAGGTGAGAAAAGCTGAATATTTTCCATTGCAACATTTAAATTCAAGATTATTCTGCAGAAAAAAAAATGCTGGGTTGTGTTTTATTTTTTTAATATGTTGGAGAGCTTTGGGTAGAAAGAACCAAGGTGAAGTCCCAAGAACTTAGTGAGTTGTGATGAACAGCTATAAAAGCCTTTATGACTGAATGCAGAACAAATTAGTTTTGCAATTAGTTTGCCATTGAGAAATACAAGTGTCTTGAGGCAGTAGAAGACTTTGAGTACAGAAGTAATTTTCCATTCATTTGTATCAACAGCCTTGAGTAGGGACTGGCTGAGATTTCAGCATGCCTAGAAAAATCTTTGAATCTGAAGTCACATGTTTTGGAGATCACAATTCTCTCAAAGAAACTTACTTACACATGGGTTCATTTAGCCTTTTATACATTGAATAGCTCCCAATTAGAGCTAGATAACGTCCCCTAAATTATCTTAAATTCACCATTTTATTTGTAGGTCTTCAAATGACCCTTTAAGAAAAATGAGTATGAAAATGGATATCAAGAAAACTTGAGAACTACCCTGTTTCTCCATTTAAGCAGTCAAGATGCAGCCAGCCTCATTTTATTTTTGCATCACTCTGTTGTCTCTAATAATCATTATGGTATAAGTGACACTTGGAAAAATCAATTCTTTTTTGGCTAAATGGAAAAGCCATTGACTTCCTTGGGTTTATAATTGGGGTTCTGTTTTGCTATTGTTTGAAACCTGCAAAAGCCACACTTCAGTTTCCATGGAAGTATAGCAGCCTCTGGGGAAGGCTTGCCAGTTTTTAGGAACTTCTCTCTCAAGGAGGGAATAATTAAAACCACTTAGCATGAGTGCATTTCCCAGCAACTGGCTGAATGTCCTTTTCCACAAGATTGTATGCAGAAAAAGTCCTTAAGTCCCAATGGACACAGAATCTTTTTTCTTTTCCCTCCACTAAGAAAGCTATATGGTGAAAGAAAGCATTCAGTTTTGTTGAGATCCACAGAAATGAGGGTTCTCATATTTCTTTCTTTTGGGGGGGGGGGGGTCCGGTCATGGGGCCTGAACTCTCAGCCTGGATGCTGTCCCTCAGCTCTTCAGCTCAAAGCTAGCGCGCTACCACGTGAGCCACAGCCTCACTTCTGGCTTTTTTTTCTTTTTGCTTATGTGGTGTTGGGGAATTGAACCCAGGGCCTCATTCATTCATGCAAGGCAAGCCACCTTCCCAGCCCCAGGTCCTCATATTTCACTTCTGTTTGCCTCAGGCATGCCAAGTGCTAGGCATTCCAGAGACCTCAGAAGGCATTTCTGAATAAATACCATCAATGACTTGTAGCAAATTGAATTGATGTATTGAATTGGATCAGTTTGAACTAAATTGGACAGAGCCTGTGAATTGACAGGTAGTGATCATGAGGTGGGAAAAGAATGCCAGAATGTTCCATTCACCAGATAATCAGGGACAGGAACTTGGAATGATCAGGGAGTCCTGGCTTCCTGGCCCTTGAGGAGACTGAGATTAGTGACCTTCTCAAGGACAGATAGGAGCTGAGACAGTAGGCTTGGTAATATGGATGAATAATTGAGCTCATTCACACCAGAGAACGATCCACACGTGTGCAGACGCACTCTAGTTCTTTCATTGTGTCATCTCACTGAATCCTCATTTCAGAAAAACTGAGGCATGATTCAAGTAAGTAAATTATCTAAGTGTTACATCCAGAAGTGTAACCCAGGAAGCAAGGATCCTAAGACATTTCTCTTAGCCATTTCAAGAGATCATGGACAGTTGGTAAGTTTAAAACAGCCACTTAAGTATGAATTTATAACTAAGGAAAAATAACCCAGAAACACAGAGGCTAACTACAGGAAAATTTAGAGGAGGCAGACATCAGAGGACATGCTGGGAGAATGACAGGGTGCATTAGAGAAGGAAAAGTTCATGGAAGGGATGCAAGAATATCTGTGCCTTGCATAATTGAAATAAGGGAAAATGTAGTGGGGGAGTAGCTGAGGAAAAAAACAGTACAGTATCACAGGAAAAAAATAAAGGTCCTTATCAGGTATCAGTTTTTAATGAGCATAGACTTTTAAATATACATACTTATTCTATTTTTATTCCTTTTTCTTGATGGTTCACTTGTCTCTTATCTTCTATCTCTACTTGTTTACATGCTCAACTTTTTCAATTATTTTACCACCCAACCACTCTTGTATACAAGGTGATTTTTTTCTCTGCCTTTCACAAGTGCTTCCACTGAGCTGGCCCCCAAATCATCTTCGGTTGCCCTCCCTTTCTCTGTTAGACTGACACGGATTATCTTTTTCTCCAGTAAATTGAGGAAGCATAAAGGTTACAATGATGCCTCTTTGGGGCAAATGAGACACTTGGAGGCCCTGTCAATAGCCTATAGAATGCTCTGCATTTATGTCCCAGGGCTAGGAGGCCAAACAGCTTGATGGAAGGACCCAGAGATGGGCAAGAGAAGACATGACAGTGGTTCCTGCATCAGCCATTATCCAATGTAGGAAAATCATCTCTATCCCTGGGCTTCATTTGTTCCACTATACGACAAAAGAATTGAGTAAAATGACCCCCTACTTCCTTTCCATCTCCACTAACCAGAAGGAAATCTTTACCCTGGGAAGGAACTAATGATATAAGCCATTCAACCATTTACTATTAGAGCCAGTTTCCTCTTCGAGTTCACTGTCCTTCCAAGATTACCACTTCCAGAGACTCTTTACGGCTTTGTCATTGGTGATTCTAGAAACCTCAGATGTGTAGTGGGAAATTACCATCATGATATTCAATGTACATATGTGTAAAATGGAACCAGACAACTTAAGGGTGTGGATGGGGTTGGGATAGAAGGAATAAGAAGGATGGAGAGGGTAACTGAAAGGAAAAATGTAACCCAGGCAGAAAGTAACCCAAAAGAAAGTAGCCCAAAAGACCACTCAGACAGAAGTCAAGTAGAAGAAAAGATTTATTGCCAGCAGAGCTGACAAGGCCAAATTCTCAAGAGGAAAGGGAGTCTGGCTCCTTGGAGGCCCCTTTTACAGTGTCGGGGGCCGGAAGTGGGCGGTCCCTCACCTTCTGCGCAGGTGCTGCCATCCAGGGCAGAGATCAGGTCTGCCAGGGAGGCATTTCCTTACAGTAACATGGGTCAAGATGCATGTACCTATAAATGACATGTCAAATTGAAACCTCTTTGTACTACTACTTAAAGATAATAATTAAAAACTGAAAAAAATAAAAGAGAAAGGAAGAACTGGCAAGTAGAGGCCTCTGTAGTTCTTCAGTGATGAGGTGAACAAAACTCTCACTGGAATAAAACCAGAAATAGAGAAGTTGGGTAGAGCCAAGATATCTTTCTAAGAAAGAAGTGGTCAGATATTTGGGTAATGGGGGTTGAGAGCAGAAAACAAACCAAATAAGACCCCCCAACTGTTGTACCTAAGGAAGCCAACTGACTTCTTGGCAAGCTAATTGTAACCCTGCGCCTCCATTCCTAGAGAAAGCTGGAACCAACCCTCCCCATGCATTAAGAGGGTGACAGCTCTGTCAGAGCAATCAGTGAGACACCAGCCCATTCCCTGTAATCCAGGAATGTGCCTGGGCGGGTCTGTCAGTCTGTTTTCAGCTCTTTCTTTCCATCTTGAAGGTACAAAGGAAAATGCTCTAAGCATGCTTCAGGCAAAGCATATTTTATCCCACAGCTGAGAAAGAAAAAAGGTTCACCCTCACACCATCAATGCCAGGATTTTGAAAGCACCAAAAAGTGGATAAAAGAAAAGAAGCTTACAGCAAGGGTTCTGATTCTTTAGTTATGAGCAATTTGCCGTGGCATAGATGTCGCCTGGCTGAGCAGACATTGGGGAGGAGAAATACAAAGTGGGATTTGATTGAAATGCTTTAGAAGACATTTTCCTCAAATAAATAAACAAGTAACTGGGAAAACATCGTGTTCAAGAGAAAGGGTATTTATTTGGTCCTCATCATGCAGAACTATGGCAGACAAGAGATGTTACCTTATGAATATTTTCCTTAAGAAAAACATCTTTGTTATTAAAAATGAAAGACTTGGAAACTTTGATGTCATAGCACAGGCCTTCTTGTGACTCTGATGTTAGAGTTAAGTTTGCTATGCATGTTGAGCTGCCTTTTTTGTAGGTACTGTGGCATTGAAGATGACAACTTAAAGGCACAGATTCTAGAAAATTGTACAGAAGCCTGCTGCTGATACCCAGTAAAATGAAAGCCACTTGAGAATATCTGGAATACAGTAGTCATCCAATAAATGATTAGCCCCATTCCTGCCTTGACCTCAACTATACAGATGCATGAATTCTTCCACTTTATAATAACTCACCTCATCAGAGTGCTTTATGAATATAAAGATGCATTATGGCATTACCTCATTTGGTGTTCACAACACTTGACTTAAAGGTTATGATTCTGTGCTGATGAGAACATTGGAAGCCAAAGAGGTAAAATGATTTGCCTAAAGGTAGAGACTTTATAAATGATGAAACAAATAGAATCTGAGGTTATTGTATAAATGAATACTATTTCATGGAAATCATTCAGAGGTAAATGGCCCATGGGATCCACTTGATAAGCAGTAGACCTTATTCCCACACACACACCAGAATTTCACTGGCCACATATTATCCAAAACAACTCACCAAATACCTTAGCAATTCTTTCTTCTATGTAAAGCACACTAATTTCATGTCCTATCAGTTACCATCTAGAAGTCTCAAAGGGACAACTTCTTCCTAATAATCTATTAGATCACAAAAAATTAACTCCAAACCCAGTGCAGCTCATTCTGATATTCTAATACCTGATTAACTTATACAGGTATAGTATTGATTTAAAATGTAAACTATGGAAGAAAAATAAAAGGAAGCCAAGAAATATGTGCACAAACTACTCAGGGCCAGCAATCATGATAATCTTTTCTCAAAGAACTCTGTAATACATCTGTCCCTGAAGTCTCTTTTACAGAGTGAGGCTTAAGGAGGGGTTTTAGGACATATGTAAGGTATATTCCAACCCCAGTAAAGTGTATGTAGTCCCAAGCCCAATCTTTTTCAAATACAACTCAAGATCTCTTGATTTTACAGACTTCTAAATTGCTTTGGTACATGATGTAACCTACCCAAAATTAACTCTTTCAGGAACTAATATTATATCATTTAGGGCTAGGTATGCTAACACATGCCTATAATCCAAGGTCCTTAGGAGGTATACATGGGAGGATCACAGTTCAAGACCAGTCTAGGCAAAGTTACAGTGAAACTCTACCTAAAATACAAACTACAAAACAAAAAGCAAGAAAAACTGTGACTATGACTCAAGTGATAGAGCACTTGCCTAGCAACTGAGAGGCCTTCAGTTCAATCCCCTAGTATGAAAAACAAAAATTACATCACTGCATCAATTAAATTCAGTGTTTGTTTTATTTTCCCTGTAGTCGCGTCCTGTTTAAAGTCAGAAACTAGACTCATCCCTATCATCTATTAGGAAAAAATATAATTCATTTTCCCCCAGGTTTGATTTAGATTGGACTTTATCATCCTAATCTAGAGGATGAAATTCAAAGCCCTAAAGCCCAGCACTGTGACTATTTCCTTCTTCACTCAAGAGCCATCTGTGAGCCTCTCTACCATGTGCTATGATCATAGTCCCTTATTTTACCCTTTGTAACCTTTCTATGTATAGATTTATCAATTAGTGGCAGCTTACATTGAAAAATGGGGACTTACACATAGATCTGAATATGAAATTGAACAGGAATCCTAAGTCTGGGCTCCTTGATCCATTTTTTTACTTCTGTCCACTTGGTTGATGTTGAAAATTACCTCTTCCAATCATAATAACTACAAAGAAAATGAGTTCTGTAGGGATGTAATCTGTGACTTCAGTGGTAATTTATTATAAATGTTTATATAATATTTTTCATGAGAATTCTGTAAGTCAGTGCTAACAGAATGGGTCAAATAAAACAAGCCAGTGATTTAAAATATGCCACACACAGAAAAAGGAACAAAATTATGCAGGTATGCATGTGTGGCATAAATGAAACTGATAGATCTGTGTGTGTGTGTGTGTGTGTGTGTGTGTGTACTATACCCTAAATTTCCTCCTCCTCTACACCAGCATAGTACTAATAAACCGAGAAGTCCATAGCTTCTTGCTCTATGTCATTAATCCCTAGTAAGGTCAGTCTTTGTCTTACCCTAACAAGATCTCTTTGTTACACTGGAAATTCCTGGATATGAATGACAGGATGTGCCCAAAGGCAGTCCTACTATCCCCACTTATGTCCACTGCCCATAAAGCACTTGATATAACACCTCTCCAGTCCCATTGTTGTTACATGAGAATGGGAAGGGTAAAGGTACCATATCTCAAGATGTAACTAGCTCCTCCTTGAGAACTATCTTTTAACCTACTTGTCCTATTCAGCCAGAGACTCTGGAATTCTCCTACCTTGATTGGATTATGAAAACATCTGTTCTCATGTCCCTGCCACCTATAAGATCTCCTTCTTTGCCCTTTTGTCTCCATGAAAAATTCACACTTAATTTCTGCCCCATCTCCTTTCTGTAGAGTAATTTGACACAAATCCATAGCTTATGAGTGGGATAGACCACTTGCTAGCTTTCCATTGGCCACAGTTTTCTGGTATTCAACTACTACTAAGTGTCTAATGCTGAAGTCATGTAAATTCATTCCTATGTTCCTAGTGTAATATGCAGCAATACTTGACACATAGTTATGGTGCTACTTAATAGTTCCCTAAAATAATTCCATTACTCTTATTTGCGTTGCGTTTTCTACCTCTCTACTATAATGAGAGAGCATTCATTGGTGTAATGAAAAATGGAGCTCATGGAAGAAAGTAAAAATTAACACATGTGATCAGGTGGAAAAGTTGAGGTGAAAAGTCAAGAATGATCACATAAAGTAAATAGTGAAAGTGGAGACAGGAACAAATATGAAAAGAAAGTTGAAAAACATAAAGACAGGAGTAAAAAGGATAAAACTTTCCCCCTTTTCATGTTCAAACTAATTCATCATTTATTGGGCTTTTGATATCAATGAACTTTGTTCTTCCCCTCCAATTTCATGGCTCAATGCTTCAAATAAAAAAATCCCATGACCCTACAGATTCACTGCTGAGTTTTACAAGACTTGAACTAACATGAACTAACACCAATGCTCCTCAAACTTTTCTATGAAATAGGAAGTAAAGGAATACTACCAAATTCATTCTTTGAAGCTGATATCTCACTCATTCCAGAACCAGGCAGGAGGCAGAAGAATTATGGTTTAATCTCTATAATGAACATAGATGCAAATGTTCTCAATAACATACTTGCAAACAGAATTCAGCAACACTTTAAAAACGATCAAATGCCTTTATAAAGTTGGTTTTATTCCAAGAATGTAAGGATGGTTTAATATAAATATATCAGTCAGTTCAGTATAGCACATGAACAGAATCAAAGACTAAATACATGATCATTTTAATTGATTGCGGGGGGGGGGCCTTTGACAAAATTCAGCACCCTTTTATAGTCCCCCAAGGAATGTATCACAACATAACATGGGCTATATATAAAAAAACCCAAAGCCAGTATCAAATTAGTGAAGGAAAAATGAAATCACTTCTTTTTACGTCAGAAATGAGACAAGAGTGTCTACTCTCCCCACTCTTATTTAATATAGCATTAGAATTTTGTTTTTTTTGGTTTTTTTTGTTTGTTTGTTTGTTTTTAAATTTTATTTTATTTTATTTGAGAACATACTGTACAGAGGGGTTACAATTACATGGGCAGGATAATGCATACATTTCTTACCAAGCATTGCAGCCTCCTCCTTTGTTTACCCTTAGCATTAGAATTTTGAACTAGAACAAGGAAAGGGAAAAAATAAAATAGCTATAAACAGGGAAGATGTCAAGTTAACTCCATTCACAGATGATATGATTATCAGCTTAAGAATCTAAATATTCCACCCCCAAATTCCTAGACCTGATAAACATTCAGCAGGTTGTAAAAATGAATATATGAAAGAAAATCAGTAGTTTTTCCATACAGCAATGATGGACAGTCTGAGAAAGAAATCTAGAAAACAATTCTATTCATAGTAGCCTCAAAAAATAAATGAAATAAAATACCTAGATATCAGCTTCACCAAGGAGGCAAAACACCCTTACAATGAAAACTATAAAACTCTGATGAATATAACTAAATAAGATACTGGATATGTTTCTCCCCCACAGTATAACCCATGTTTTCACTGTATTTTATTCCGGTGCCCTGCAACTTGTATATACATTTTTCTAATTTGGGAAGGGTACAGGAAAAAAAAATGCTTAAATAGGGACACAGGTTGACCCATTGTAACAATGAGATATGTTGAAAAAGAACTTTACAACTTCGGAGGGTGGAGTGGGATAATTGGGGAGGTGGGGAAGGAAGGGATGGTAGGGGAAAAACAAAGGAGGAAGCAACAATGCTGGATAAAAAATGTACTCATTACCTTACTCATGTAACTGTAACCCCTCTGTACAGTATTTTTACAATAGGAAAACATCTTAAAAAAAAAAAGATACCAGATAGTGGAAAGGTATCCCATGTTCATGGATTGGCAGAATGACTATGGTGAAAGGAACAATGCTAGGCAACCCAATCTACAGATTTAATGAAATTCCCACCAAAATCTCAGTATCGTATGCCATAGAAATAGAAAAATCAATACTAAATTTCATATTGAGTCATACATATGTAAATATTACTAGCCATAAAAAGTGAAATTATTACATTTGCTGAAAATACATGGAATGGAAGATGATCTTCTTGAGAGAGCTAAGCCAAGCTCCAAAACTCAAATATCAAATGTTACTGAATTATATGCCTAAAATGATGATGATGATGATGATGATGATGATGATGATGTCATGATAAAGCTATTAAAAGGGACTGTGGTGAAGAGAAGACACATCAGTGTGTAAATACATACACATACACACTTGAAGCCAGTGTAATTAAATTCACTAAGAAACACTAAGAAAGGAGGAGTGGGATGAGGGGAGGAATAGAAATAGATGGGAGGCTGAATTTGTTCCAAGTGCACTATGTACATGTATGGAATGAAGCTCCTTCACATTATAACTATTTGTTAGACTCTTCATGGTCCTCCACAGAAACAGGAGCAGCTGTTGGTTTTTGTGAGTTCAATTTTTTAAAAATCTGACTGAGTTTCTGAAATGGGAAAGGTAAAGTAACTGTCCACTTATAAACTTACCTTTGCTCTTACCTTGTCAATAACCTATTATTATCCCAACACCTCAGCAGAGCCAACACTAGACATATCAAAGACATCAATGGTATTAGCTGGCATGCCTCCAATGATATCCATGAGTTGCAACTGTGTGTGGTGAGAGAAAGGGAAGGCTGTGGTAGAACCCTGGAAGGATAAGTATTAGACTCAGAAGCTGGATAGTCTATAGATACCCTCAGGGATTTTCTTTTTAAATCTGAAACAGATGTGACACTGTTCAAAAAGAAATATACTTGTGACCTGACTTATGTAACTGTAACTCCTCTGTACATGACCTTTAAAATTTTTTTTAAAAAACATAATAAAATAAAACAGGTGTAGATCTTTCTTGTGAACCTTTCTTTCTTGATCTGCTTTCAGGCTGGACTTTTCCATACTACCATACTAATAGCAGTCCTCACAAACTAGAGTCCATGTTTCACATGGCTGTGAATGAAGAAGACAAAGATTCCTCCCCCTTCTCCCTAGCTCTTTCTTTTTGAACAAGCTGGACTAAAAACATGTTAATACCTTATCACAGTATATAATAGAAATAGAATCAAACAGTGACTGTCCACTTATTTGGTTTTAATTGTGCTAACCAAGCAGGTCTGGGGGGAAAGAGATGAGGTTAAAACCAAGAACATTACTCTTTCTTTTAGAAAACGTTTTTGTTATCTTTAGTTATACAAAGGGGTTATTATTCAACAAACCAATTTATAAGAACAATGCATATTGATCGATATCATCCCTTTTGTCATTCTCCCTACACCTCACAACTCAACTCTTCCCTTCAATTATCCTAGCTTTATTCGGTATGCATTGAACATTGAACATTATGACTATATTCCCCTACTTCCTCTCATTTAATCTTCTCTCCAGCCTTATGAAGAAATACTATACAGTTCAGAATTCACAGAGTCAACAGGTAGCATAGCAAATCTAGAAGCCTGTGTCATCCTCCCCAGCCCAGAGTTCAAACTCATCCTCTACATTGTCCCTTTCACTCACTGTGCTTAAATCGTTCAGGGGTTTCCCTGATTCCCCTCAGGACAAAGTCCCATTCAGGAACACTTCCCTAAAGCCTGGCCTGACTCAAATCCTGCTCACACATCAGGTCATTCTGAAAAACTCCTCACGCCTCTACTCTACCAACCATGAGTTTGCTGCAATTCTAGAAAGTGAGAAAATTCTTATTTGCAGGTTTAGGTAGGAGATACTCCCCTTAGTAGTACAGTCTTCCTGCCCTGTCCTTCTCTGCCCTGCCCTGATTACCTGATTAATTCTGATACAAATGCACGGGAGGAATTGTCACTGCCTCACCTTCTTTCAGAAGTCTTTGAGGCCCAATAAAGCAGATAGTGGCCCTCTTTTCTAAATTCCCATAGCCACCCTTTTACCTGCATCCTTGTACATACATGACACTCCTAAGTGCAGTTTTCTCTCATCCCCCTACATTGAGGTCTTTGAGAGCAGGGATTTGTCAAGTGTATTGTTCTATCCCCAGCACTTAGCCAGAATGACTGATATAAACCTGGCTCCTCATAAGTCAGCCAAGCAAGTGAAGTCACTTGAGAACTGCGTGAGATGTAACTAATGATGCAACGAGGCCACTAAATGAAGAGGGCCTGACTTCCTGACCTTCTCAAGATACAGCAGAGTATAAAGTGGCAGTGAGATTGTGCCTCTGGCAGCATGGCCTCTGGGCTCATCGCTAAGCTCCATCGCTAACAATCTTCTAAAATTAACCACTCCCAAGAGAAGTGCTTCCTTGAAATTTTCTCCTCTTCATAGCAACAGTCCCATGTTTATTTTTACCCTAATCTCAAATTGCAATGATTGTTCTAACAGACTGCAGTCTAAAATAAAATCCCTCTTTCTACAAAGCTAGAATATACATTATCAGATGTTAATACATTTGATCAGTGAGTTGAATGACTTTGACATTGGTGTGTTAGTGTCATAGGGTTTATGCTTCACATGTGTAAGATACTGGGTTCACAGGCAATGTTCAGCACGCTTCTAGAGGCTAATGCCTCTTTAATAAGAGGTCTGTCCACTTATAATCTCTCCCTGATCTTCCCTCAGAGTTTCCTGTTCTGCTCTGTCCTTCCATGGTCTTCTCCAGCCCTTTCATCTACCTACTTACTTACCTACCTACCTATCTATCTTTATCTATTTATCTAAACATCTATTTTCATCTATCCTTCCCATAAGCCAAGCATTTTGTACATTAGGGACTGAAGGAATATGTTGCTTTCTGTATGCATACATTTTATTCTCTAAAACTAGGCTTATTTCAGATCATTATCTAAGAACAGGAATGGGGTCAAACAAAATTTTCAACCAAATGACTTAAACTAAATTCTAGCTCTTCCTTTTTTACTTAGGCAATAATGCTCTTTCTTTTAAATACCTTCTCATCTTTCATCCAATCCTTATTATCTCATATATTTTACTACAGTCAAATTATGTGGTCATTGTAACAATAGTTCAGAAACTTATATGTCTTTAGCATTCCCTCCCATCAAAAAGTTTCTGCCTTTATTTTAATTTAGGCGCTTCAGAATCCCACATGCACAGTTAGAGATACCACCCTAACTTCTTACTTCAGAAGATGCAAAAGTAGTATAATGTTGCTATTATCTTTATTACATTTTCCAATGTATTTTATGTGTATTATTCCTTTTGAATACCACAGGAACCCTGTGAGGATTTTTACTCTGTTACTCGTTTTGTTTTTAACTGAGTAACTGGTATCTGATACTTTAACCCACTGACTGGCACCCTACCACTCCCAACCTCTCTATTTGTTTCTTAGAGTTGCAGCAACTAAGACTCAGGAGTATTTCACCCAAAGTCATACAACAGTGAAGTGTTAGAGCCAAAGGTTGATCATGGGACTTCATGTTAATGTACAAAACTTCTTATTCATTCTTGTTTTCTCTGCCTTGTTCCCCAAAGGCAAGACTGTGGTTTTGACAAAGAACATATGGCAGATCTGTTCTGACATGTCATGTTAAAGTAGTTAAAGCAGTGTATCAGGAGAATATCATCCTGGTGTAGAATGGATGTGTGAGAACAAGAGGTATCTCAGGATGCAGAGCGGATTGTTCCCTAATCGCCACATTTGGCATCCAGATATCACCCATTCCTGCAATATGAGCACAGGTGCTTGAACTAAGAATCTGATGGTGCTGGGTTACAAAGATATTCATTCACACAGAAGTCTCTGTGCCATCCTTAACTAACAGAGGAGTGTAAGAAAATGGATTTTCTAGAGAACATGTCTGCTAGAAGAAGGCACAAGTGAATAGTCATCCTGAAGACTGGGGGTGCAGCATGTCCCAGGATGTGATGTGAACTGAGCAATGAGCTCCTGGCCATCCGTTAGCTCCCCAAGCTGTAGTCTATTTTATTAAAGGAAAGCCTTGGGGCTCACCTGAGACAATGTCAGGTCACTTGAGGATGACAGGAGATGATGGGTGTGGAGGTACTGAAGACTGCCAGCAGGTGATCAATGAGAAGCAGACTTTTCTGTCCACATGCCCAGTACCTGTCAGGGCTACATACTTGGGTGCCAAGGCCCTCTGGGGCCTTCAGAGGCCTTTTTTCTGCAGTGTCTGCTCAGAAATCACCTCCCACAAAATGTAATTGCCAAAGTAAAGGAACAGACCCGTGCCTTCAACGGGACTATTCAGTTCAAATAGTTGCTTTTGAAAGCTAAATAAATAAAAATAATAATAAAAAATGTCCCTATAGGTTTAAGTTAAAGGTGAAAAATGCATTTGGGGAAAAAGGAAACAAAACAGGTCCAAATTTTAACTGTCGCTTCCTAACCTGCTGAGTTAACATTAGTGCTCTCCTTGTATAAATCCACAGCTTCCCACAACATAAAGCCAGGATATTGGTGGATGAACTGTTCTCATAAATATTCATCCTTTTACATTTCAGAACCAAAGAGACAGAAATCCACAGGAGCTCGAAATGCATCTCTTTCAGGCAGCAGCCTCTCACCCCAATGCCTTCCAGACTTACACAGAGCACACAAGAACATCTGCACAGAGACTTCCAACCTATGTTCTGCCAGCAGGATAAGCAATGTGTTAAAATGGCTAAGCCCTCTCTGGCAGACCTCATTCTAGAAGCTGTGAGCCTCAAATATCTATAGGCTCAGGCACCTGTTCAAGGTCACCAATAGTTATTACCGGTTACTGAAGGCTACCTTCCCCATAGTATCTCCATCTTCACCCCTATTCACAGGTCCCGAGCCCTGTCCAGGCTCCCTTTCTTTAGATGCTCAAATATGATTTACTAACCGGTCCCTGGTTCTTCATTTACACAATCCCAGGAATTTTTTCTTCCAATTGCTTTTTCCCACAAGAGCACTAGACTAGGGACTCATTTCAAGAATGAGTCCTCAGGGCTAGATCCCAAAGGGTCCATTTGGCATTAGTGTAACTTTCTAACAAATGTGCAGTACAAACACCCCATCAAAATATGTGATCCATTTTTAAAAACTTAAATAAAGCACTACTTGCAACAATGAAACTTTACAATAGGCAAGAAGGACTTACCATCCTTTTACTGTATTAAGTATGAGTCAGCTTCTCTCCCCAAAGTAAGCAAGAAAGGGCAGTTGGTGGTTGGTGTTAGTGATTGTGGGGATTCACTTCCATGTTGCTTTTTAATTTGCTCATGAAGTGATCTGCTACTCTGTCTCAAGTTTCTAAAGACAAGTGCTTCTCCATTTACCAATTTATTCTCTTAAGTTTATAATTTTGTTTTCTTTTTTAATATTGAAAACTGTGCATGGTAACATGATAACCCCAGTGTTTACTTAAATTTCAGCTTCCATAATGATTAATAAATAGCTAATTATATTTCATCTATGTGAATTGCTTCTCACCTCTATTATGTTAAAACAAGTCCCAGAAATTACTATTTCAATTGTAAATGTTTTTGTGTGTATTCTGTTAGGACAAAAATAGAATACACACCTTGCCCAGGTTCATCTTCTTATTAAATATATACACATTATTCAACAGCAGTTTTAGCTTACCTAGTTGTAGTTTTGTGAATGGAAAGGGGATAATTGGAACGGACTTTTTCTCTTCTGATTTTGAGGAGTAAAGGAGGCTCAGACATATTATCAAAGTATTAGTTTTATCTTCTGAGAAGCGATAGCATGAAAGGAGAATAACCTAGCTTGGAAGCTTTATCTTTCCTCAGTTTCCTCTTCTTCATGTCAGAGGTAATTGTCTCTGTTACTACCTTTCCCAGGATTTTGTGAGAATCTCAGCAAACAATCCACATAGAATTGTAAAGACAATGCACTGTTCAAATGTAAGAAATAATTACTGAAGGGAGGGGGAAGACACTGCAGAGGCGGGGCTCAGCAGGAGTGTGTAAAGAATATGGAGATTTTCCCTGCCAACTTTGCTGGTCTGGCTCCTGCAGCCTTCTGTGGAAAGCTCATAATGGACACGTGCTGAGGAGCCCTGGAGAGCACCAGCTGCAAAGCCCTGCCTAAAGAGAGCTCCTCAGATACTATCTCAATCAATAAACCCACTATCCTGGGTGATGCCAACTTCCTCCTCCACCATGTGGGGGCAGACACAAAAGACACACACACACACACACACACACACACACACACACGGTATTTTCACCTTCTTTTGAGACCTGAACAGAAGAACAAATCTGTGTTCTTTCCCCTTAGAGAGAAGAAAAATCGTCTAATAATAATACTTTTCTCAGCCAGCCAGAGAAATGAAGTGACCAGCTGAGTTGCAAGCAGATGATTGTTCTTTTGGCAAAAGAAAAAAACTATGATCGGTCTGAATTCAAAGACCAAACACATTTTAAAGGCAAACACACCTGGAGAGCAGAATGGACAGTGGATTTAAACAAAAAATTTCTCTCCCAGGGCCAACCAAAAAAGAACAGGAGGCAGAACAGGTAGTGAGGAGGAATAAAATAATGGTTGGTTATAGAATGGCCCTTTGTCTGACAGTGAAACACTCTGCAGCTGCCATTCTCTCCCACTGTCAGAACATGGGCTCTCGTATCTTAATGGCACAACGGGGACAAGATGGTGACAACTGAACTCATCAGGACAAAAGACCAGCCCCAAGAGGGACTTTCTGTTTCTGATCAAGCTAACGTGGCCACAGGCTGCATGGGAAGCATGAACTCCATTTTTTAAATTTGTGATTAAAAAACAAATCACTGTGTACTCATAAGGGTGATCTAACTTCTTTAATAACGAACCTTTTCAAATCACAATGGTTTAACACAACAAAATCAATTATTTTCCTTTCTTCAAAGTGTCCATTTGTCTGAGGGGCTCTTCCACTCCACTTTAAACCCAGAATATTAAACAACAGGATGCAAGGAGGATGGAAACACTATCCTTTTTTTTTTTTTTTTTGCAGTAACTACTCCATATCATGCAGGGGTAGTATAGGGAATATTTGCAGATTCTGACAAGTCTTGGAATATCTTGAAAAACTATGTCTAGGACTGTTAAATGGGGGATGGGAGAATCTTGAGAAATAGACAAGTAGGCATTTGTGGATGCTTTATGCAAAGACATCACCCATCTATTTATAGGAGAGACAGAGAATTATAGAACCTTTGAGCCTCAAGAGGCTGAAAACCTCTAATGAAATCCTCTAATGAGGACGAGAAATACACAACCAACCAACAACTGATCAGATGCGAACACCTGCCCATTCCATTTTCTTTGAGTTGTGCTAATTTCCTTTTATGGAATATTGATGAATGTCATTGTCCCTATCGAGAAACAGATGATTTGTTCTCTGTCAAGAAAGTTCTATTAAGACCTCTACTGGCTCATGCTATGCACTAAGCATCAGGACCAGAGCTGCTAGAAATCTTGAAGCATGCTGGCATCCTGGGAAAAGCCACTGTGACTGTGTTGGGTATTATTATTATTATGTGATTGTACAAAGGGATTAAAATTCTATGAGTCAGGGGAAAGAAAGGAAATTCTATTGAAGAATTTAGTGTTAGGCTCTTGATGATGAACTTAATGGGGTTGAAAAATGCTTAGGAAACTATTAAAGTGTACCTTGGTGAGTCTGTGAAATCTTTGCAGAGAGAATTTGACCATGAGGGCTCTGACCTAATGAATGGATTCATCTCTCAATGGATTTATAATATAGTAGCAGTATTGAAAGATGAGGAAGGTAGTAGGCAGAGCCTAGTTAGCAGAAGTAGGCTCCTCCAGGCTGTTTCTTGTTCTGGTCCTTTCTTGTGGCCCTTCTAGTAGTCTTCTTCTCAGCTACAATGATGTCAACTGCTCTGCTCCATGATAGATTGACACCTCTGAAACCATGAGCCAGAGGAATTCTTCCTCCTTCCAAATTGCTTATGCCAAGTATTTGGTCATAGCAACATGGGAGTAATGAATGCAGACATACCAAGACAATATGTTAAATGATTAAGACAGCATTAGGACCAGACAGACTGTGTTCAAATCTTGAGACTGCTACTTCTTAGAATTTAATCTGTTCTCTTACCTTTAAAATGAGGGCAGAGATATTTTTGCTATCTCATTGGTTACTGCGATGACTAGATAAGCTCACAGAGGTAAGATAGGACATACTCAACAAGAAGTAAGCACTATGTTAATGTTGGCTGTTGTTGACAGAAAAGGGTGTAAGAAATTAAGGACATAGCCAGGCACCAGTGGCCATACCTGTGCTACTCAGGAGGATCTGAGGATCATAGTTAAAAGCCAGACTGGGCAGGAAATCCATGAGACTCTTATTTCCAATTAACTACCCAAAAATCAGAAATGGAGCTGTGGCTCAAGAGGTAAGGACTCAAGTGGTTTTTCTTTCTTTCTATTGTTTCTAACATATTTATAAGGTGATTTTTTTTTTTTTTTGCTTTGTATGTTCCTTCCCCATAGTATAACCCTTGTTTTCACTGTATTTGATGTTGGTATAATTTGGAGAGGGGAAGGGAAAAAACAAATCATTGTTTAAATAGGGATATAGGTGGACCCATTGCAACAATGAAATGTACAAGATGTTATGTCAAAAACTGAACTTTACAACTTTGGCCTGAGGCGGGGGGGGGGGGGGGGGGGGGGGAAGGGAGGAGGGAGTATAAGGGAGTATAATCATAGTCGTGGAGCTGGGAGGGCAGGGATGGTAGGGGAAAAACAAAGGAGGAGGCAACAATGCTTGATAAGAAATGTACTCATTACCTTGCTCACGTAATTGTAACCCCTCTGTACCATATTTTCACAATAAAAAACCTTATTAATAAAAAACAAAAGAGGTAGAGCGCTTGCCTTGAGCTGAAGAGCACAGGAACAGTGCCCAAGCCCAGAGTTCAAGCCCTACGACCGACAGAAAAAAAAAAAAGAAAGAAAGAAATTAAGTTTATAAAAAACACAAGGATTATTGAAATGTCTCCGTTTGCATGTCAGCCTTGCTCCAGAGACACTCTTCTGGGCCTCCTCCAGTAACCATCCTGCTGCTGCCTGCCTCTCAGTTCCCTCATGCAATCTGCCACAGGAACAACCCTCCTTCTCACCCTAAAGGGGTTTTAGCATGGTGATGTGAGAACCCAAGGGGCTTAGTTCCAGGGGGGGATTTAAGGGAGCTCCCAGGAGAAGTAGCACAGAGCTGTGCAGAGTGGTGAACGATGCGTGAAGCTCTATAAGGCAGCTGGTTGTCTATTTCATAGCTCTTCGTCTGATTCACAGAGCTGAACTTCCCCGTGTGCTATCCCATGACTCGACCTCTTCATTCAGCTTCCATCCACTCATCCCACTCTCTTCCTACCCGTGGTGAGAATTGTCTTAAAATCTGGTCATGACAACTTCATCCCACCCCTGCCAGGCCATTAATGAGACCTTTCTTATAAGACGCGGTAAGTCCACAGGCTCTTCCCACAAGTGCCTTTTCAGGCTTTTCTCTATTCCAATCCTCCCCTTATGCCGACTCTACATGCCAAACGCCAAACTATTCTCCCTTCCCAGCCCCACCAAAGCTCTCAGCTTCGTCCTTGTCTGGAACACATTGCCATCTTTTGGGATGGAGAATTTATACTCATCCTTTCCTACCTACCCAGATACAGGTGCCTTTGTCTGTGGCACTTTCTTCCCCAACTTACCCTCCCCACCCAGGATATCAGGTATATTTGCTTCCTCTTGCCTTCCGTCCCTCAGTCAGGCCAGCTCCTCTGATACTTTAGACCCATCAGAAGTGTTTAATACCACCTTCTATGAGAGAACTTCAAGCTTCACAAAGGTAGCCCGCTGCTAAGTTATAGAATACATGTATTAAGGACTATCTGAGTCTTCATATCTAACTTTTAAACTATATCCTGAGTCTGTTCTCCCATTCCCATTCCCACTGCCACTTGCCTTCATCTTCAGACCACAATTCACCCCTCTGATCCAGGTTAGCCTCGGTATTCTCAAAAGCATACCCTGTACCGGTACAGGTCTCTGATCTTCCTTTCACAGCGTGCCTTGATATATTTTGCTGAATTTCTAAAAGTTCCTATGCTCAATTTTCTCAGGGAAGTATCTTCTCAGCAGATTAAAGAGGAGACAAAATGATATCCAATGAGCCCCTAGCCTTCTTCCTGTTCTGGAACCAAACGTGAAGGTGTCAAAGCTCTAAGTTGAGTTTGGCTGGGCAGTAGGATAGGGCAAGGAATGAGGGAGGCAAAAGACATGTAAGACCAGGGGGCAAATACGCCGAGGTGTGTATGCATCTGTATAGATGTACGTATGTGTACATGTGTATATATGCATGCTTGCATTGAGATGCTCAAGGAAATAGAACCAATAAGAAAGAAAGAAAGAAAGAAAGAAAGAAGGAAAGAAAGAAAGAAAGAAAGAAAGAAAGAAAGAAAGAAAGAAAGAAAGAAAGAAAGAAAGAAAGAAAGAAAGAAAGAAAGAAAGAAGGAAGGAAGGAAGAAAAGAAGGAAAGAAAGAAAGACAGACAGACATTATTAGGAATTGGCACATGTGATTTATACAATGTGAAATCCCATAATCAGCCGTTGGAGAACCAGAAAAGCCAGTGATGTAACCCAGTAATATCATTATGGTCTGAATCAAAATACATGAGAACTAGGAGGAAATTGATCATGTAAATCTCAGTCCAATGTCCAGCTCAAGTAGTCAGGAAAGGAAGCTAAAGGGGTGCATTTTTTTACATCTAACTTTTTGCTCTATTTAGTCTCTCAATGGATTTGATGACACCTACCACATTCGCAGGGCAGCTGTGTTTGCTGAGTCTACCAATGCAAATGCCAGTCTTATTTGGGATGACCTCATGGCCACATCAATCCATCGTGTTTGTTGGTATATCACAATGCGGATGTGTTTAAGTGAAGACTATACTCTCAAAGTATATCTCAAAATGCATCTGAAAGCCATGGTGTCCTGGGAGAAGACAAAGCTCTACGCAGTCCCTCTCAATCTCATTTTCCTCATCTGCAAAATTGAGAAGAGCAGTTCTTTGTAGGGTTATAAAGAAGACAACAAGTCAATATATGAAACCTCCTACTAGTTCATGACACACAGTAGAGTTCTAATAACAGGTAGTGATTACTAACAGTGATACAATTAACCATTGTCAATTTGTTTTTATTTTATAATCAGGTAATTTCTCTTTTTCCATCATAGATGGATCAATTATTCCCCAGCAAGCATTTCTTAAACACCTCTAATTTTCAAGACACAAGATGAATGAAATACATAGCCTCACCTCCTGGGGCTAATTACCATGGAGTAAAGCAATCAGGTTGGCAAATAATTACAGCAGTCAGATAAGTACTGTAAGATGGTTATATGCAGGCTTGTTCCAAAAGAAGAAAGGCTTAACAAAGCCTAAAGAGGTCAGAAGCATTTTCTTAGTGGGGATGAGATTGAAGATATATTTCAAAGGGAAGGAGGAAACTCCGTGAGAACTGGGAAACGAGGGCATCTCAAGCAAAGGGGACAGGATGGGCAAAGCACAGAGACGAGAATAGCCTGGTATTTTTTAAGAAACAGCATGCAACTTGGAATGGCCAGAAGGAAAAAGAAAAGTGAAGAATAAAGCCAGAGCAAGATCATACAGAACTTGTTCACGGCTGCCATCCTGAGGAAGTCTGAGCTTTATTTCATGAGTAGGAAACATTCATTGAAAGGATTTATTGCTGGTACTGGGGCTTGAACACGGAGTCTCATGCTCTCACTCAGCTTTTTCACTCAGGCGGACTCTGCCACTTGAGCTACACCTCCCATTCCTAGATGGTATTTGTATTCAGAAAGTTTTCTTTAGATATTATAGAAAACACTCAGGCAGACTCTGCCACTTGAGCTACACCTCCCATTCCTAAATGGTATTTGTATTCAGAAAGTTTTCTTTAGATATTATAGAAAATGAATTAGAGCAATACTGTCAGCTTTCCTACCTCATGACTGTGCAGACTAGCACAAATAAGGGTGGTTTCTTGTGTCCAGTAATAGTACTGCGTAAGGTGAGAGGCTGACCCAAGACTCACAGAGGTGCCAGTGGGTTGAATGGGTCACACGTTTAAACATATGTATAAAACTTAGCTTTATAGTACTTTACTAGTGCAAGGTGGTACATGGATTCAGAAGTTTTCAAATTAGAGGGAGGCAAGATCATCAGGCAAAAAATAAATGCTTGAAGAACTTAGCTGCACTAGGATTATTTATCTGGAGGATCCTTTATGAGCAAAGTGTGAATAAAAGTCAGTAACATGGATTTAATGTCAAGATTGTTGCCCATGCCCACAGGCCTGGGATTTGGTCGAATTTAATGAGATGGTTCTTTACTTGTGACATAAAATGCCCTAACAAGCAAAATGGGATAAAGTCTATTTGTTTTGGTCCTTAATGGATTTAAATACACACTTTTAAAGAAAAGCATGAATGACAAATCAGTTCTTCAGTCAAACTATAAAATTAAGGCAGCTCATTCTGGGAATCTTGCCTCCTCCTCATCCATCCCTATAAATCACATTCTCTACCTGCAGGCCAACTGCAGGATCTCTCAGCCCCCCCCCCTCCCCTCCTACACACACACACACACACACACACACACACACACACACACACACACACACACACACACACACACACACACACACACACACACACTAGATTCCAGGGCTATCCCTGGTTCTGAGAGACATCTCTGATACAGTCATTAACCCTTAGGCTTAAATCTGTATTGCCATATCACCTCCCTGGAGCAGATATGCTGACAACAGCATCTCACTATGAAACATCCAGTGGTATTTCACCCAGTGCCACTGGCTCACATCTGTAAGCCTAGCAATTCAGGGTGCTGAGATCTAAGGATCTCAGTTCAAACCAAGTCCAGCCCAAGCAGGAAAATCCATGACACTCTTATCTCCATTAAACAACAAAAAGACAGAATTTAAGCTTTGATTCAAGTGATAGAACACTAGCCTCGAGCATAAAATGCTCAGGGACAACACTCGGATGTTGAGTTCAAGGCTCAGAACCAGGATAAAAACAACTAAAGAAAAGACAAAAGACAAACCCATAACACCTCATTTAGTCTTCCAAATGACTTAGACAGAAAGCAGAGCAGGTGGTCACAGGCTCACAGGAGGAGCAATCTGAGATCTATAGGAGTTCAGTGAATTGCTTAAGATAGTAAGATTCTCTTTGGGGCTAAGCACTGGCTTCCTGATGATGCTAAGGGGCATTCCCCTCAGCTTGCCATGAAATTTTTCTGTTGATTCATTGTTCCTCAACTTCCATTTCACATGGAAGATCCAGACAGCTACCCTTGGTGAATCGAGGTCAGTGCATCCATGCTCACATCCTTACGGAGTTTTGTCTGTCTACCCACATGGCCTTGAGTCAGAAGCTTCCAGCTGGCTGGGATTGTGTACAGCTCACAAGGACAGCTTATCCTGAGAGTCCAAATGTATCATTGTTGAGACTAAATTGGGCCATCTGGGGGATGGGAGGAGGAGACATGTTGGATAGGTCACAGTCTGCAGAGCCTGATTATTTTCCCCACTTAACTATTTTCCACTTATTTTTTTTCCCTTATCCTCCTGGATCATGAAGTTTAATTGCCAATGTCTGTTTTATAGGTACTATAGAATAAATGTCTAGTTTTGTAACATATAAACTGACTTCAAGCAAGCTTTCTTGGAACCTTTGTCTTCACACAGAACTTTGGAAAATGGGCCTCCTGTCTCAGGTGTTAAGTGTAGCTGTGAAAGGTGGTAGAGGAAATTGGGTGGGGGAGGGTGGAGGAAGGGGCTCCAAGATACCCCCGAGACGTTTAAATACAGGAATACACACTGCTAGCAGCACACTAGGCAGACAAGGCGAACTGTCATTGCAGGCTGATGTGTTGCTTTTAGAGGCCCTTCCTGATAGGATGACAAACTAGATTACTTTGGTGAGAATATATTCCATCTTTGTGTTTTGTATCATTTTTTAAATAAAAACTTCCATTGGCTCCAGATTCTCTCTCTCTCTCTTTCTCTCTCTCTCTCTGCCTTTTCTTGTCTAGCATTGATAATTTGAGTTCCTTCCTCTAAAGATTTTGTACCTATAGATTTCTTGGTTCAAAACAATTATTTCTGGGGCTCGGAAGGTGGCTCAGTGGTAGAGTGCTTGCCTTGCATGCATGAGGCCCTGGGTTCGATTCCTCAGCACCACAGAAGCAAAAAGAAAACACCTGGAAGTGGTGCTGTGGCTCAAGCGCAGAGCGCTAGCCTTGAGCTGAAGAGCTGAGGGACAGCGCCCAGGCCCAGAGTTCAGGCCCCATGACCAACCCCCCCCAAAAAATTATTTCTATCCATTACTTAGATTTTTCCCCCTTAATTCTTGGTTTCATTCCAGTACTAGGGTTTGTACCCAGGGCCCTGTGCTTGCCAGACAACTGCTCTAACACTTAGGCCACACCTTCCAGACTTCTCTCCTTTAATGCTCGAATTTCCCTTACCAAGTCTCCCATTCTTCTGTCTGACACAGGTGTGTTCTCTTCTTCCCCCTCTCCCCTCTGGCACCCACCCAGAGGGGACCCACCTTGGGACCTAGCAAAGTAGGGCCTACCAAGCTATGCAGCTGGAATAGGGTGGTATGTTCCCTTCTCTCTTCACCCTGCTCTGCAGAGGAGGCTCACAGTCAGGAAGAAAGGACAAGAAAAAGGACCCGGCTAAAGCCATTTGTACATTCTTGACACACCCATCCCTTTCTCATGCCATGCCATGTGCCCTTTAGAGCACAGTATCTTTCTACAAATGGTTTTTCTCTTCTTGACTTAGAGAACCCATCTGTTTCTGTCAAGATCACAGCTTGACTAGAATGCAAAGGAAAAAAAAAAAAAAAAACAGAATCCAAACCTTTTCTCTTTCTTACACATTTCCCATTTCCTATGAAAAAGAAATCAGCCTTTGATGGAAATGAAAAAGAATGGGGGCTGGATGTCTCCTTAGAACAACTTCCCATGGCACATTGTTTTGAAGTCTAATGGGACAAAGGGAGCTCTTGTTCAGGCAGTTTCTGCATATCAACGCCAATGCCTTTCCCAATACACATCATCCTCTGCTTATATTGGAAGAAAAGAGCAATGGCCCACCATAAAGTCAAGGGTGGTTGCTAATCTGATTATCCCAAAGCCAGGACATGGTAAGTAGAGCAATTTGACAGCGTTAGGGTCCACCCCTTTCTCAGAGGGGTCATTGGGACCATAAGGCATTTTACAAAGATTAAATCTACTCTAATCTTCTTCTAGCTAAAGGTTTGCTGGAAAATGACCTTTTCTACTCTCCTGTCTGGCCTGATTACTGATACTATCATCTCTTTCAAGCTTGTACAAACTGCAATCACAATGATAATAGTGAGTTGCCTTTTTAGGTTATGAGGAAAGTACAACTCATGCCCCCCAAAATCGTAACTGACAGAAATGAAAGACAAAATTTTCTAGAGAAAAACATAAACACATTTCCTATTCTAAAAAAAATTTGGTCATTAAAATGATCAATAGCAGGGCTGGGAAGGTGGCTCAGTGGTAGAACGCTTGTCTTGCATGAATGAGGCCCTGGGTTCGATTCCTCAGCACCACATAAGCAAAAAGAAAAGAAGCCGGAAGTGGCGCTGTGGCTCAAGTGGTAGAGCGCTAGTCTTGAGCTGAAGAGCTGAGGGACAGCACCCAGGCCCAGAGTTCAGGCCCCACAACCGGACCCAAAAAAAAAAAAAAAAAAGATCAGTAGCTTCTCATTAGAACTGAATGTGGACACTGAAATGAAGTGGCTAATTTTATTGTTGTTGCTGCTGCTGCTGCTGTTAATTATAAAGAAGATTGATGTCTATACCATAACATTTGCTCCTTTAATATGAACATTTCAGTGATGCTTTTGGTACATTCTAACCATTGCGGTATCTAATTCCTGATTATTTCCATCAGCCCCAACAGAAACTCTATGCCTATTAGCTGTCAATCTGTGTTTCCTTCTCTCTCTTCATCCTTGGCAGCCACTAATCTACTTTTTAATAGATTATATACTCTATTATATATTATATATATTATATAATATATTGTATATAATATAATAATAACATATAGAATCTATATTAGAATATACATATATATTGCTTATTGCTTATTCAGGGTATTTCATATTAGTATAATCACATAATATGTGGCCCTATAATGTCTGTTTTCTTTCACCTAGAAGATTTGCCAGGTTTTCCTATGTTGCATCATTTATCAATACTTGCTTTTTATGACCAAATATATAATATTCCATCATAAGGATATCTCACATTTTGCTTACCCATTGACTTAATGATAAGCATTTGGATTGGTTCCACTTTTGAGTGCTATGAGTAATGCTGCTATGAATATCCATGTGCTTATTTTGGTGGGGACATATGCTTTCAGCTCTCTTGAGTATACATATTGGAATGGAATTTCTGGATTAAAAGAGAATGTAATGTTAACTTCTCAAGCAACTGTCAAACTGTTTTCCAAAGTAGCTGTACCATTTTATATTCCCATTAGTAATGTAAAAATATTCTAACTTCCCCTCATACCAATCAACACTTGTTACTGTCTGCCTTTTTCATGTAGTCAGCCTGGTAACAGTGAAGAGGCATCTCACTGTGGATTAGGTTTGTATTTGCCTAACTAGTGATGTTTGAGCACTGTTTATATGACTAATGGCCATTTGTCTAATCTTCATTGGAGAAATACATTTCAAACCCTTTGCCCACTTTTAAACTACATTGTATTTTCATCCCTAAGTTTTTCATATATTCTTGATATTAAACCCCTATCAGATATATTACTTGCAAACATTTGATCATGGAAATGCCATGGTGAACTCCCTTACTATATACTATTTAATATACTCCATAATAAAAAATCATCTATTTTGGGGCAATATTTTTACTTTCTTGATGAATTTTAATTTATTTACTTTTTCTCTTGTATTGCTTTTGGTATCATATTTAAGAAACAATTGGCTAATCCAAGGTTACTCATATTTGTTTCCTTCTATGAGCTTTATTGTTCCTGTTTTTGTATTTAGCTCTTTGGTCCAATGATCTTTGAGTTATAAATGATGTAAGGTATGGGATCCAAATTCCTCCTTTGGAATATGCCTGTCTGGGCCTTCAGCTCAAGACTATTTTTCCTCATTAAGATGTCTTGACATCCTTGTCAAAAGCGATTTTTCCAGAAATGTCAGGGCTTATTTCTGGTTTCTCAATTCCAGTTCATTGATACATACATCTATCTTTGTGTTACACTCCATGGTGAGTTTTGGAATTAGGAAGTGTGAGTCTTCTATTTAGAGATCATTTTGTCTATTGTGGCACTCTTCTGAATTTCTGGGTAAATTTCAAGAAGCATTTATCAATTTCTGCCAGTAAAGCAACAGATTTTTTGAAAAAAATTCACTGAAACCATAGATTAATTTGAGGGGTAGTGCCATTTTAACAATAATTAAGTTTTCCTCTCCAAAAACAATAATGCCTTTCCATTTATTCATGTATCCTTAATTTCTTTCAGCAATGTTTTGCAGTTCTTCAGAGTATAATTTTAACACAAATTTTGCTAGATTTATTTCTAAATATTTTATTCTTTTACATTCTATTCTAAATGGAACTGTTTTCTGCTTTCATTTATGGAGAACTTATTGCAAGTGTGTAGAAAAGAATTGATTTTTGTGTATTGATTTTATTTTCTGCAACTGTGTTGAACTCATTTATTAAGTCTTATAGTTGTTTCTTTTTTGCAAATTCCTAAAAATTCTATATTCAAGATCATGTTATATGCAAGTTGAAGTTCTTTTTATTTCGTTTTCAATCTAGATGTCTTTTATTGATTTTTATAGTCCAACTGTTATGGTTCAAACCTCTAATAGAGTTTTGAATTAAAATGAGAGTGGACAACCTTGCCTTGTTCTTAATTTTAGGTTGTAAGTTTGAATCTTACATTATGAAGCATGCTGATAGCTATGAGGTTTTGTAGATGCTTCTAATCAGTTGTTGAGGAAGTATGCTTTTATTTTTTATTCCTTTTCAGGTTTTTTGGGGGGTTGGGAATTAGTTTTGTTGTATTTCAACAGTATCATTACATACTTCAGACTGGCCTCAAATTTGCTAAGTAATGGGCTAATCTCAAACTCACATCTTTCTGTCTCAGCCTCCACTGCGCTAGAATAACGATCATTTCCCACCATGCCTGGCCTTGTTGAGTATTCTTTCTTTATTATGAAGCACTGTGGTATATTTCAAATGTTTTTTCTGTATCTTGTGATATATCATTCTTTTCCCTTCTATGGTATTAGCATGATGTTTCACACTGATTTTTTTTCATGTGTTAAACCAACAACATATGTGGGATAAATTCCATGAATCATAATATATAATTATTTTCATTTCCTGATGATTTTGGTTTTGTAGTAAATTTTGTTGAGGATCTTTGCATCTATATACAATGGGTCTGTAGTTTTCTTGCATGCTTTTCAATTTTGGCACTGGTGTAATATTTACCTCACAGAATGAGTAAGAACTATTAACTCCTTTTGAGAATTTAGAAATTTTTGTGCAAGACTGCTGCTAATGTTTCTTTAAAATATTTGGAATCGAAATCATCAGTAAATTTGCACATTGCAGTGAAAGCCTGTAATACTAGTACTTGGGAGGAGAAAGCTGGAAGATGAAAAATTTGAACTATCAAGAAAGTACTCTGCACATACATGTAAAAATAGAATGAAATCTATTCCAATAACCAGGGAGGATTGAAGAGGGGGAGTAATGGGTGAGATGGATTTGATGGGGGCCCATTCTGTTTGTACATTAAAACATCAAAATGAATCCCTTTTTTACAGTGACTATGTACTCATGAAAAGGAAAAGTGAAAGATGGAACTAGGGTGTTCTCAGAGGTAGAATACGTGTTTAGCATGTGAAAGGCCCTGTTTCAATTCCTAACACCTCAGAACTTGATAGAAAATAAAGTAAAAGTAACATGAGAAGAATGGGGGAGAAGAGAGAAATGAAGGAGGGAAGAAGCAAGGGATGGAGGGACAGAAGGGAAAGAAGGAAGGAGGGAGGGAGGGAGGAAGGGAGGGAGGAAGGAAGGAAGGAAAGAGGGAAAAAGGGAGAGAGGAAGAGAGGGAAGGAGGGAGGGAAGGAAGGAAGGGAAATCAGTAAAATTACATGATTCTGAGCTTTTATGAGAAATTTCTTCATTACTCACTTGTTCTCATTTATTACAAATGCAGTCAGAATTTTTCTATTTCTTCTGTTCATACCTTTCCAGGAACTTGTCCATTTTACCAAGGTTATGGCATATAGTACCACATGGTATTCAAAAGATTTTAATCTTTTGTACATTCTGTCTCTTTTTCTTAGTCATCCTAGGTAAAATTTGATCAGATTTTCAAGTTGTATTGGATTTTTCAAAGAACCACATTTGAGATTTATTTTATTTATTTATTTTTTTCTACTAATTCTTTATTCTCTTTTCAATTACTTCTGCTCTAATCTGTATTGTTAGTTTTACTTCTCTTTATCTTCTTAAGGCAGAAATTTAAATTATTGATTAGCATTCTATCTTCATCTTTTTGTTTTTAATTTGGCATCTGTAGTTACAAATCTCTCTCAAAACACTGCATCCCACAAGTATGCCGTTGAATTTTTGTTTCATTTTTCTTTCAATAAGAACCCTATGCCAGTATAAATAACCTTCAAGATGAGACATGAAATAAGACATCCCCAGAGGGGAGAAAAAAATCAAAACACTAACAATTTGTTGTAAGAGAAAACCTGGAAAAAATTCATCAGTTGGAAGAAAAAAAATCATACCAAATGCAAATTTAGGAAACTGGTAATAAAGGGAGAGCCTTAGAAATGGTTAGCTAACATACATTAAATAATATAGTAGGCTATTTTCCCCCTCTTAATTTTTTAAGTACACATTTAGCAATTAAACACCAAAATTAAAATCTTTATTAATTTTTATTACATTTTTTTATTGTGAGAATACCGTACAGAGGAGTTACAATTACATGGGCAAGATAACGAGTACATTCCCTACCAAGCATTGTTTCCTCCTCTTTGTTTCCCCTTCCCATCCCTTCCCATACTTCCCCTACCTTCCCCCCACCAAAGTTGTAAAGTTCGTTTTTCAACATAACAACTTGTACATCTCATTGTTGATCTGCTGAGGTTATCAATGTTTGTAAATGAAATGCTTATGACAATTACAACCTGAAGGGAGAAGTTAAAGGGTTTGTGCTGGCAAGGTTTCTGAATTCTTATTGAATACATAAAATATTAATGCTAAGTAGATTCTGAAATTTAAAGTGGGCATATTTTAATCCCTAGAGCAACCACTTAAAAATTTATACAAAGACATGGTAAAATCAAGTTGAAGAAAACTACTCAAATAACCCAAAGGAAGGAAGGATGAACAAAACAGAAATATAGAAAACAAATTTGAAATTGTAGAGCTAAAGCTAAACCTAAATTATTAATAATTAAGACACCAATTAAAGCTAAGAGACACAATTATATTTTTTCTAAAACAAATACACTTTAAATATAAGATTTATAGGAAGGCTAAAAACAAAAGAATATTTTAAAATAGATCATGCAAACTCCAATCAAAAGAATGCTGCAGTGCTATATTTATATCAGCCAAACTAGAATAGAGCAAAGAAAATTAACAGAAATAAGAAAGGACATTGCACAATGATAATGAAATACAAGAGACATAACAATTTTAAGTGTGTATATATCTGCAAACATTGCATCCACATACATGAAACAAAAGAATGATACAACTGAAATGTGAAATGGACAAATCTACACCTATATTTTGACATTTCAACAGTCCTCTCTTAAATACCCAAAGAACAAATAGAAAATCAGTAAGATTACACAAGAATAAAATATCAGATAACTGGATCTAACTAAAAATTTTCTAATTCATTTTATGAAGCTAGCAGTGCTCTGATATCAAAACAAGTTATAACCAAGATAATATAAAAGAAGAAAAAGATAACTAAATAATCATCAACACAGATGAAAAAAAAATCCTTGATGTTCTCCTAGCAAATAAAATTGAGCAATATATAATAAAAAAAATACACAGTAAAAAAGTGAAGATTATCCCAGGAATGTAAGATTGTGTTAATATGCAAAAGTCAGAAAAGGTAATTCACAGAATGTAATTAAACGGCTAAAGAATGCCAGGCACTATTACTCTGGAAATTGAGATCTGAGGATTGTGATTCAAAGCCAGCTTAGTCAGAAAAGTCACTGAGACTCTTATTATCAAAAATCTTGAGCAAAACAACAACAATAACAAAAACAAAAGAAACCAAAAACCAAACTCAAGGATGGCACCCAGTCCATGAGTTAAATCCCCCAAGAATGGCATTAAAATACAAACAAGTCAGGTACCCATGGCTTCACCTGTAATTCTAGCTACTTAGAAGGTTGAGATCTGGCTCAGGGATGGTGCCCAGGCGCTGAGTTCAAGTCCAAGGAATCAGAGAGAGAGAGAGAGAGAGAGAGAGAGAGAGAGAGAGAGAGAGAGAGCACTAAAGAAGAAACAAGACTATATTACTCAGTAGAAAAAAGCATTTGAACATCTTCCAAATTGTTCACTAACTCAGACCAAATAGGACTAGACAGAAACTTCCCTAATTTCATTAAGAACACCTACAAACTTACCCATCTACAATAGTGTACTAAATCATGAAAGATGCAAAGTTTCTCTTGCCAAGATCAGAATGGAAACAAGAATGTACACGCTTACCACTTCTGGGCATGTACCAGAAGCTCTAACCAGGGCAATAAGCAGAGAGAAATGAAAGACATTCTGATTGGAAGAGAGGCTGGAGACATGGCTGAGTAGTAGAAGTTCCTTTTGTGCAAGGATGAAGCCCTGAGTTCAAACCTGCCAAAGGAAAGTTTATTTAAGCATTTGTTTTGGAGTGTGAATGAAAATTAAATTCCTTATCCAAACATTATCCCCAAGTGGATTATAAACCTAAATATATAACATAAAAACTAAGCTGTAAGTCCTAAAAGAAAACCCTGCAGAAAATTGTATGACCTGGAATTAAGCAAAAATATAACTTCAGTAGTGTAACCCATAAATAAAATATATTGATAAATTGGACTTCATCAACATAAAAAAATGTTTCCTCTGAGTAAGATATTAAGAGAATAAAAGGCAGACCAAAGATTGGGAGAAAAAAATTATAAAATTTCTATCAGGAAGTGGCGCTGTGGCTCAAGTGATAGAGCGCTCGCTTTGAGCTGAAGAACTGAGGGATAGTGCTCACGCCCAGAGTTCAAGCCCCATGACTGACAGAAAAAAAAATCATATCAAAAGAAGAATTTGTATCCAGAGAATCAAAGAATTCTCAAACCCCAACAGAAAGGAATCAAGAAAAGTAAAAATTAGACATGAGTGTAAAGAATGGAAACTTTACCAAAGGATATATAAAACTAATAAATAAGTATGCAGATATTCAATGTTGGTATCCACTCAGAAATTAATTAAAACCATAATTAATAAATAATGTAATAAAACTGTACAGCTCTTACATGAGCTAAAAGCACACACCAATCAGAACTGACATTACTGCACGTTGGCGAGGATGGGAACCACCTAACACCTTAGATACAGCATCCCTGTGAGAAGTCCACATGACAGCTGCTCTGGAGAACACCTCAGTACTACCCTAGACAGAAAAGTTTACATTTACCACATGACCTCACAAGTACTTACCCTAAAAAGAGTTTACATTACATTTATAGAAAAGTTACCCAGACACGTGTATAAGAGGCTCCACTCATCTTAACCTCAAAATGGGAACCATTCAAATATTCTTCAACAGGCAAACAGTAGTCTCAATGTAGTATACCTATACATACCATCAAGTACTCCTCAACAGCAAAAAGGAACAAACTATTGACCTACACAACAAAAATAGACGCAAGAAGTCAGACTCAAAGGTCACACACTATGTAAAGTCATACACTATACATAGCACTTTTGAAAAGAAAAAACAGTGACTGAAAAGAGATCAGTGATTGGTGTGGGTAAAATGTGAGGGGCAAGGGCAGTACTTCTTCAAGGAAGTTGTATGGTAAAGGAACTTCCTACATCCTCATTATGGTGTTAGTTACACAAATCTACACACACACACACACACACACACACACACACACACACTTTTCTATGTGTTAGTTTTTTTAAAGCAACCTTGCTTTGTGACACTGCACTGAGAACTAAAAGTAAGACTATATGGTAAACAGCTTTGAACAATAACTGTTAGTTCCTCAATTACTTTTAGTCCCTTGCCCCAGCCCTTTCTTCCTCTTAGCCAAGCTGCAGACTCTTGTAAGTAATCAGTATCCCCAGCAGCCAGAATCCATCCATGTGCTTGGTACAAATCAGAATTAGGAAATCCTGCTGGAGATGATTTGGATATACATCTGCCAGCACTGAGTCAGCCCTTACCAGCCATATTTCAGAATTAAGTCAGTGCAAAGACCCCTTTTAACAGGGCCATTTATTTCTTAGATCAATGGATGCTGTCAAAACAGGAAATGTTAAAAGTCAAGACACAAATCTCATTCCTAAAGTTACATGAAATATATCCCTGTCTTCTGGAAAATGGACACATGTTCTCTGTTCAATGCTGGGTATCGATACAGTTATTTCAGTGATGTTCTCCAGCCTGGTAAGCTGTGCTTTGTCACACATAGTTATGCTAGAAATGGCTAGCTATAGATTGCAGTCCCTTTTAATGAAGAGTTCTTGTCTTTCTGTCCCTTATTGCTATTTATTTCTACCAATGAAGTATGGTAAAAGACAAATGTTGCTTTTCCTCTAGTTCATTGTGTGTGCTATTTACTCAGAGTCTGATCTATGCTGGCACTTGGTACCTAGAGAAACAGAATGTGTTCTTTATAATTATTTTATGTTCTTCAGAGGCAAAGCAGAGTTATTTTCCTGGATTTCTGCTAAAATGGCCGGTCTGTATTTAAGAGCAACATTGCTTTAACAATGCTTTGTTTTTTCTCCCCACAGAAATAATTAATTTTCAGAGAATCCTTTTTCCTTCTGTCAAAATACAAATCACTCAGCAGGATTAAAGATAAATATCATTAGACTATCAACAGAAAAATTAAATAATTGAACAAACAGTCCTTCAAAATCCTATAATATATTTATTATCTGAGAAGGAGACTTGAATACAGGGTTATATTCTGAGCATCGAATCTTTCTAACTTTCCTTATGAATCTATTTTAAATAATATTATACATTTGTTCTTCTCTTAACAGAGTTCATTTGAACATTCGACATTTGCATTTTACAGTCAGTAAAAGATAATTATTGAACGCATATGCTTTCTGATTAAATGTGTGAAAGATCTAAATAGAAAATGGAAATTAGTTTGAAATGCTCTGTGAATGACCCAAACCTATCTGTGGCATCTTCTATGTCATTGTTGATGATTGTCAGTCAGTCAGAACACATAGAATCTAGAAAGAGGTTTATTCCTATTTAATCTTCCCCTATCTGAGCAGAACTAGCCTCCATGTTGGCCTGCTTGTGACAGTTGCCTTTCATTATTATACCATGTGCTCAATGCTGTCCCTAAAATAAATAAATAATAAATAAAAAGCGCAGTGAAAGAGTAGGCATCGTGGCTTGCACCTATAATCCTATCTACTCAAGAGACTGAGATGGGGTATTGAACTTAATCATGACTAACCATCCCAAGCTGCATCTCTCTTCCATAGCAGATGTCCACTCTTCATCTGCATGGATCAAATTTGAATTGTATTCAAGCCTCTGCATGCCCCAAACTGTAGGACATGGATGTTAGTTCCTTCAAAGAGTTCTCCCAGGGAGTTAGAGGGAGATGGGAAGGGATGGGAAGGGGAAACAGAGGAGGAGGCAACAATGCTTGGTAAGAAATGTATTCATTACCTTGCCCATGTAATTGTAACCCCTATGTATGGTATTTTCACAATAAAAAAAAAGAGTTCTCTCAATGCCTCCTATACTTGGCTTAAAGTAGACAAGCATCCTTTCCACATGAAGGAAGACAGATACAGAGCATTGGTACACTTCTATACCAAATCCTCACTTGGAAATCTGGGGAACCCAATGAACTCTTTGCACTACTAATGCAAGTTGAAGGTAGATGATAGAGTAACTGTAACTGGATTAATTTTTCTGTGTATTACAGTGATCCAGCACATCAAATTAAGGCAATGGACACTTGCATCTATTATGCTTGTCAGAATTTAGGTCAAAATAAAGAGGAATTTTTTAAATATCAAATGGAAGGTCAAGTTATATATGGAAGCTCATTTGTCCTATGTACAACTATTTTTCCTTGTGTCATGAAGATCCATGAGTGACATCAAGAGAAGTGCAACAAATAGATGCACAAATGATCAAAAGTGGGTAGACATCTACTGGGTCATGGTAACTAGTTTGTTCTAGTTATTTAGATTCTATCTATTTTTCCAAATGACTTGATATTTTTCAGCTCAGTCTATCTCTTCGGATATTCTTCTTGAACACATTCTCCAAAAGTTAACTATGGTAAGGGGTTGACCTAAAGCGTGTGAGACACAAACTGTCATGGCATTTTGAGGTCAGGAAGATGATCGGATTCCTTTTCTGTGTATCCTTTGCCAAGCTGTTCTCAGTTTAATTTTTTAACTTGTGCGAAATTGAAAAAAAAACACAACCTGAGCCCAGTGTCATTCACACTTGGACCATCATAAAAAAGGCAGTTTTCTCCAAAAAGAATATTGGCTGCTTTCCAGGCTGCCTGAAATTTTCTTTAATGGAATCTTTTAGACTATTCTCCCTTAAGCCAGAAAGGGAAATTAAATTTGGCCAAGGGTGAATGGACTGCCCAAGATAGGAATTCCTTCCAACAGAGACAGAGCTCAAGGGAATCCTAAGCTTCTAAATCTTAGGGATGGAAGTGTAAATCCGACCTACCCCATTTAATACGGAACAAGCATTAAGCAAAAGAAGATTTTCAGCTAGGTGCTTGTAGTTCACATTAATCATCCTACCCACTCAGGAGGCTGAGATCTGAGGATCACAGTTTGAAGCAAACCCGTGAGATTCTTATCTCAAGTTAACCAGTTAAAAGCCAGAAATGGAGGTGGGGCTCAAGGGGTAGAGCACCAATCTTGAGTGAAAAAGCCAAGCAAGCGTATGAGACCCTGAGTTCCAACGCCAGTACTGACATGCATAAACACACATATACACACATATACAAAACAGCTTTTTATTTTCAGAGCCATTTGGTGGATTGCTAATTCTTTCTGAAACCACTCATATGCTATGTCCTCATGGAGAGGGGTGAAAGTGCATGTAACACAGTGTGACTCTACACACTGTAAAAGTTGTAGGCTAGGTGTGGTGGCTCACACCTGCAATCCTGGCTACTCAGGAGGCTGAGTTCTGAGGATAGATTGTGGGTCAAAGCCAACCCAGGCAGGAAAGGCTGAGAGACTCTTATCTCCAATTAACCACCAGAAAACTGGAAGTGGCACTGTGGCTCAAGTAGTAGAGTGCTAGCCTTGGACAAAAGAGCTCAGGGATAGCACTCAGGCCCTGGGTTCAAGGCCCATAACCATAGGGAAAAAAAAGCAAGCAAATAAATAAATGTGGTTTGAGACTTGGTAAGAATTTCAGTCTTGAAAAGCTAATCATGAACTATGTCAAGAATAACATATACTGAATAACAGAATACATGTCCATAAAATGATATTCATCTTAATAGTTCTGCTCTTTAAAAAACATAAAATATTGATGTAATTGTGCACTAGTGCTTTTTCTTTTATTACAGAGGTAAATACTATTCTGATTCTGGTGTTAGATGCTGCTATAATTTCTTTTTCATCTTAATGAATATATATGTGTATGTATACAGATATATCTATATAATAAACATATACACATGTATATGATATATTTAAATGTTTTTACATATAGGCTTTATTAGTTATATATAATGAAGGTAATAGGTCTGGAGATCAGGAGACAACTGTCACTGCAAAGGTAGTTTGTTTTACTCACAGATTGCAAGAGAAGAAATCATTGAGAGAGCAGCATCAATGAGGAGGCAAAGGAAAGTAAGGGAGACTTCATAGTTGTTTCCATATACGAAGGGGTAAACCAGGTTAAAATAGGCTAGTCAAAGAGCTGTCCTTAACTATCTGGTGATGTCTAGTGATGGGAAGATTAGGGCAGTAAATAGTGCCTTGGGCTAACTTGGGGGCTGCCCCTTATGCTTGCTGCCTGGCATTATGAGAAAGTATTGCGCCACACATCACTAGCCTCGGGAAAGACCAAATTCAAATCTGAAGTATTGTTTCTACATGAATTCATATTGCTTCCATACCATCATAGAAGTTTAAAAATTATACATCTAACCACTGAAAGCCAGGGACTGTACATCAAATTGTAATTTACCCTGCATGTTTTATCGTCTCAAAACATTTCTATTAACAATCCATCATTTCTACCAACATATCTTACTGCTTTTGAGTTTTTTCACTTCTGCCAGAAAAAAAACATAAGGAAATTTCTTGTGTTGAAAGTCTGCGTCATTAATTTCACATTTTTACTTTCCTTTTCTGCTATAATAAATTAAAACTAAAAGATTATAATAAGCAGTTTAGCTACATTTTCAGTTATATTTTTTCATTTTAGTATAATACAAATAATTCCTAATTATAATTTCACTTCTTCTTGGCCTATGTATGACTTAAAAGGATGTATTTTATTTTGTATCGTTTTGATTTTCACAATGGGTCTACACAGGTTGCAGGAAGGGGTTATCTTAATTTAATGTGATTTAAGGAAAGAAAATTATTTTTATCCTAATTTGTTTTGTGACTCAGTTCTTGGTTAATACTTAGCATTTCTTATTGATGGATTTTCCAGTTATTATGAAAACCACCTTATTTAATAAGGGGCATTAATTTCTTTGTTCACTTTTACTCCATGTTTGGTAAATGTGTGCATGTCTGTCTATATTTCTTCTATATTAAATTTTTTGTATCAGTACTGGGGCTGGAACACTTAAGGGCACTGTCCCTTACCTTTTCCCATCAAGGCATTCTACCACTTGAGTCACAGTTCTACTCAGGACTTTTGCTGGTTAATTGAAGAGAAGGATCTCATGGACTTTGAACCACAATCCTCAGATCTCAACCTTCTGAGCAGCTAGGATTATAGGGGTGAACAACCAGCATCTGGTTCAGATTAAATGTTTGATCCTCTAAAGGAATTGTTTTGCTAAAATTGTATTAGGGGCTACTTAAATATATAGCTTTATTTTACCCTTGCATTTCAATGATATTTTTAGGTACACAATTCTCAATTGGCAAATATTTTCTCCAGTAATTTTGGAGATACTTTTACACAATTTTCTACTTTTGTTTCTTTGAAGATAATGTAGTTTTCCCTCTACTTGCATTGAAAACATTTTGTTTTATGGCTCTAACCATTTTAATTAAGTGTAAATTTTGTTGTCTTTCTTGGGACGTCATGGGATTTCTGAGTCTGAAGATTTATATCTTTTACACATTTTAACTTTGGGAAATTTCTGGATGTTATTTCATTTGAAAATGCCAGTTCTTCATTACTTTCTAAAATGCTTATGACATGATTAGAAAGAAGAAATTCAAGGAGGGAAGGAGTGAAGAGGGAGAGAAGAAATAAGGAAAGACAGAAGGAAGGAGGAGGAGGAAAGGGGAGGGCAGGAAGGAAAGAGGGAAGAATGACATTTGCATTTTTTTTTTCTTTTTTGTCATGGAGCTCGAACTCTGGGCCTGAGTGCTGTCCCTCAGCTTTTCAGCTCAAGGCTAGCACTCTACCACTTAGGTCACAGTGCCACTTCCGGTTTTCTGGTGTTTTACTGGAGATCAGAGTTTCACCGCCTTTCCTACCCCAGCTGGCTTTGAACTTTGATCCTCAAATCTCAGCCTCCTGAATAGCTAGGATTACAGGCATGAGCCACCAGTGCCTGACTCCATTTCATTCTTCATGACTCATCTTATGTGCCAGTTTGACATCAAAATGCAAATTCCTTGCCCAACAAATCTGGAAATTCCTCCCAGGAAACTTTGGTTCCCATTCTGGTTTGCATTTACTGCTGCTTAGGTTAACAGCTAAGATTCAGTTGCTTTCTTTGGACCCTTGGGAATTCCTGGCACTTCTTCCCAAGCCCAGCTATGCCTGTTAAAATATTTGTTACATGTTGTACAAGTCTTCTAGGTGATTTTAGTGGACATATCTTCAGATTATTTAGTTTATAGTATTTCAGAAAACATAAATCAAGACTTCTAATATTTGAAACTTCAATTGTGTCAGTAAATTTGAACCACTTAATACAAGCATGGTCTCTAAAAACTTTAGACAACATGCTTTCTACTAGAGCTGAGTCAGATATGTTACCTAGTTGAGTTGTTATGAAATGAATTACTTATTCCAAGACCTTATTCTTTGTATATCTCATTAACAATTTATTTTAATACTTAAGACTCTCTTGGAACTTTGAAACTGAGTAGTTTTATTTGTTTGTTGTTTTAATTGCCTAGGATTGAATGGAGGGCCTTGCTAGGTGCTCTAGCTAGGCAGGTGCTCTACCAATGAGCTACATATCCAGACCTACAGTTGTTTCATTTGTTTGTGTTCATCGCTCTGTATTTTGCAATAAATATTAACAAAAGAAACAGACATTTGTCAACTAAGGTCTAGTGAGGACATTTTGTGTAATGTAAGCTAATCTTGATTATTTTTTGATGATTGTGTGATTTTTCCTGAAAGTTTTCCAAATCCATCATACCTAATCCTAATCCTAAATAAAATCTTTTTTTAAATTTTTTAACTATTTTATTATTTTAATTTTATTTTGTTAAGACCTTGGCTTAAACTCGGAGGAGTATGGGAAGGGATGGGAAGGGGAAACAACAAGGAGGTAACAATGCTTGATAAGAAATGTACTCATTATCTTGCCCATGTAATTGTAACTCCTCTGTATGGTATTCTCACAATAAAAAAAAAAAAGACTCGGGGCCTCAAACACTTGCCAAGCTTTCTTTCTCACAGCTGGTGCTCTACCACTTGAGTCTTACATCTAGTTTGGCATTTTTTTCTGATTGAGATAGAATCTTTTCTTGCCTGGCTTCAAATTGCAATTCTCATGTCTCAGTCTCTTGGGTACCTAAGATTATAGGCATGAATCATCAACTTTTAGCTTAGCTTACTTATTATGTCTTCAGTAGGACCTGATAGTTTTGAGGCACAGGGTCAAAAGTTAACTTTCTTTTTACATACTGTGTACTTGTTTTTCCTCATTTTAATCCTTGAGTCACACTTATAGTTAGCTACTACATTGGTTATGGCCCAGAACTGGTTTCTGGCAGTCCCAAGTTTTCTGGGTTTGCTCCAGAGCAAAAGGATTCTCTCAGGATTCCTCACCAAAGAGCAGATACATAAAAAAGAGAGCAGAGGCCGATGTGCCTCTTAGAAGCTTTACATGAAACAGGTTTCACTGTCACCTGGATATGGTAAGAGGCCACAGCAATGAACATTTGTTAAGTTCTCCAAGCCCATGGTGTTTAATTACAATCCCTGCTGAGTGGCTGCCTTGTGGAAAACAGGTTTTAAGAGAAAAGGAAACCAAATCCATAATCAATTATAAAGTCAGAAAAATCCAGAGTGAAGGAAAGCCAAGGAAAGAGGAGTGTTCCCATTGAAGAGATACCCAAAGGCCACTTGTAATTTTTACTCCCAAGCCTAGAATTTTTAAGACTGAGCTATATGTAGCCAGTACTCAGCCATTCAGTAAATGTCATGTTCCAAGCATAGTCCTAGGCATTTTGTATACAGCAGTAACAAATGATAGGGCTTACATTCTGGTTATATGAAGAGATGGATGAACAGATAAGACAGGCAGACAGGTGATAGATAGATAGATTAGATAGTTAGATAGATAGATAGATACATACATACATACATAGACACACAGATACATAGATAGATACACAGAGAGACAGACAATAGATAGATGAAGCATATGTTAGAAGTATTGTGAAGAAAAACTTAAGCAGAAAGATAGGCCAGAGGCTACGTTCAGGGAACCAAAATTTTAAACAGGATGGTCAAACAAATCTTCACTGAGAAAGTGGCATTTGAACAAATAGGAGCACCTCAAAAAGCCATTTTCTTTTTTTTTTTTTCTTTTTTTTTTTTTTGGGTCCGGTTGTGGGGCCTGAACTCTGGGCCTGAGAGCTGTCCCTCAGCTCTTCAGCTCAAGGCTAGCACTCTACCACTTGAGCCACAGCGCCACTTCCGGCTTTTTTTTTCTTTTTGCTTATGTGGTGCTGAGGAATGGAACCCAGGGCCTCAGGCATGCAAGGCAAGCGCTCTACCACTGAGCCAACTTCCCAGCCCACTCAGAAAGCCATTTTCTTACCATTGTGTTTCAAGCCTTTTTGTTAGAAGCTTATATAGTCATGTTGAAAAGATGAATCTGAGAACGTTACTAAGGTGTCAAGGCCTATGAAAATGAAGAGCAGAAAACTCCTGTGGGGTACTGAGGCCACTGCAGGCAATTTGAAATTTTTCCATGAGTGAATGAAGAAGATATTAGCAGAAATGTTGTGGTGGGGATCAAGACAAAGTTGTGGTGGGGATAAGGACAAATATTTCAAGTAGAAGAAAACAGCAAAATCTGGAAGTGGCTTAGGTTAAGAGAAGACGTTTTCAGATGGGAAAAATATTGACAGACAGAATTCTGTAGAGAAGAGAAAATAGATGCACAAATGTGTGAAAGAAACAGACAAATTTGTGTAATGGTTACAGGACTCAAAGAGAGAGTAAAATATGGAGTATGAATCAGCAGGACTGCTTAGGGTCAGGACCCAGGACAGCTCACTCTTGTTAACAGGGGGAAGAAGGCAGGCATAGAAGTATGGAGGCTGGTGGGTTGATGGCCATGAGATACCTAAGAATAGGAGGACATTAAGTCATAGTTTCTATTTTCCTCTGAATTGAGATGTGAGGTAAGCTGAGCATGAACTAAAGGAAGATGCCCAGCGTGACTGACATACAAAAATAGAAGGGCCCAGCCCAGGGCTACAGGAAACCCCATGGAGTACTGTGGTTCATATTCCAGCTTTGCCATGGGTCAGCCGTGTGCCCCTGGGAATGATTTTTAGTATTCTTACACTCATTTCTTCATGCAAAATGGAGTTGGATAACAGTGTGCCTATACTCATTTATGTGAGGGTGGAGAAAGTAAATGTAAATGTGTTTCAACTATTATTATTATTGCAGGCACTTAGTATACACAGCTGTTGGCTGGTATCATATATTAAGCACATAATGATGTATCAGTGGATACAGTGTGATGCTTTATATCCATTCTCTTTTCAGGAGGTTTGTCCTTACCAAGCTTCAAGTAATACCAAAAGGAGCATTTTCAGGATTTGGGGACCTGGAGAAAATGTATGTATCTGATCATCACTGTGTCAATGTCTCAAGTGAGCTATAGTGAGCAACCTCAGGTCATGACGAGTATGACCTTCTGTACAATCAAATCTCCCATAGCCACCAGTTCCACATCAGCAGATTCAACTAACCATGGTCTAGAAATATTTGACAAACAAAAGTGTCTATTGATCATGTGCAGAACTGCTCTGGTTATTCCCTAGTCATTATGGTTTAACAGCTAGTTACACAGATATGTGTGATATTCAGTAATATAAGTAATCTAGAGATGATTTATGTAGGAAAATACAGGAGTATGTAGAAGGATGTTCATGGATTATATGCAAATACTGTACCATTTTATATTAGGGACTTGACTATCTGAGAATTGTTGCATGCAATGTGGAGCCTGGAGCCAATCCTTCATGAAAACTACAGTTAAAATCTACTTCATGGGAGTAGAGGTATGGCTTACGTCCTAGAGTGCCCAGCTTGAGCAAAAAGAGGCAAGTGAGAGTGTAGGCCCTGACTACAAGTACTGACACACACTCACAAAAAAGTCAAATTCATGTGTCAAGAAAACTTTTGCATACCCACCCATCTTATTTCCATATCATGCTTCCTGGATATTTCTGGGTATGGCTGTTGGAATGAGCCAAAGGTCAAGCGAGGGATCCCTGAACAAGGAGTTGCTCCCAAATCCCCAGTGAGTGGCATTTTCATTAGCTAAAACCTATTTTTTTCTGTTTAAATTCCTTTTTCTCTCAAAGATTATTTACTATTAACTTTTGGCCAACACTGGTGCTTTAGAGTCTCTAGACTTCTTACTTCCAAGCTATATATATAGATAAGTGGTCATTGATCCATAAACTATCAGGAAAGTTAGTGCTTTTGATGATGTCCTTTGAAAATAGAGAACTTCTTCGTCACTGCAAATATTCACTTCTTATTGGGCTAGTTTAAGATTGGCCCCAAATAAGATTTTCTCTAAATAGGGTAGTTTTTTAAGAGAGCAAGAGAAAGAGGGAATGGGTGATGGAGACAGAGGAACAGAGATTGTGGAGGGGCAAATCCTTCCACATTTAAACTAACCAGCCAGACTTAGGACTTAGATGGCAATAAGTTCAGCCATAGATAGACCAAGTATTCAGAATGAATGATTCTTGATGTTATAAGATAAACGTAATTTTCCAATTCATGTGTTCCTCCTTGAGTATGTTGTTTTTTCTTTCTTGCTATTGGTTTTTTTTGGAGGGGGTCCAGTTGTGGGGTCTGAACTCTGGGCCTGAGCACTGTCCCTCAGCTCTTCAGCTCAAGGGTAGCACTCTACCATTTGAGCCATAGCGCCACTTCCAGCTTTTTTTCTTTTTGCTTATGTGGTGCTGAGGAATTGAACCCAGGGCCTCATGCATGCAAGGCAAGCGCTCTACCACTGAGCCACCTTCCCAGCCCCTCTGTTGTTTTTTCTTCTAGTCCCTTTACCCCTGAAATAAGATTCATTACTTGCTGAGATCTGGAGAATTGAGAAAGGAATCCATTAACAAAGGGAGCACAAAGCCAAGAAGGTGGCAATGTATGTCATCAATTAAGCCCCTGGCTTGGAGGAGAGTGGTCAGAATTCTAAATTGAGAGTTGCTTTAATATGCCTTACTAAGTAACTTTGATTAAATCACTTTATCCTCTAGAGTCTTGGCTTCTTCATCTGTATATGAGGAGGGGAGGATTAAAGGGGTCTAATTCTGCTCTTGAATTCCTATCCTCTAGTTGGAAGAGTGCCCATTTTAAGACTGTTTCCTAGTGTTTGTTTTGTTGAGGCCACTCAACACCATGGGGATTTTAAGAAGGGTGCTCACCTAAGCACAGCTCACAAGGGAAGCTATTGAGTTGAAGAGCTTTGAACTTAAAGATATAGTCAAGCATGGATTAGCCACTTGCTCTGCCTGGAGTGAATATAGACAAGATGACTATTGACATCCCTGAGACCCCAAGCGTCCTTATAATTTTATAGAGATAAATTATGGGGCCAGAAATTCAGAGAGCACAGATGATCTCACCTAATAAAATTCAGTTTGGCCAGTGTAACCGACCTCTCCCTGGGTATTCAGCACCAGATAGGACTCTGCTGTGATTGAATGACTAGCTGGGCTGATAGAACCTAGTAATAATCAGAGAGTCAAGCAGCTGGCTCAAACACAGCTTGTCCATTTCTACCTCATGTCTTTATTAATCATCCTGAACTGATATCCTGAGATGTCAAGAATAAAATCCATCTTATTTTAACACTCATTGAACCCTAAAGCATCCCCTGGTGGAGAGCTGAGCAGAGTTGAACTCTAAAGAAACTCTGTACCCCTCAGCCTCTAGGCTTACCTTCATTCTAGTGTCTTATCTTCTATACTTGGCCACACAGAAATTCTCATCTCCATTTTAGACCCATCCCTTTCGTGTTTCTCCCTCCTTCCTTTTTAATCAGTTTCTTGAGTTTAATACTTAATTTCATCTTCAATATCTCCCTCTTAAAAAAAACATAATTTCTTTCATTCATTTCTGCATGCACATGTAATCAAGTTTACTTATCCTTGTTAAAGGAAGAAGAAAATCCTTCTGTATAAATTTCAACTTTCTACCACGTTACCACACACACACACACACACACACACACACACACACAGGCTCTTTTCTTTCAGTCATCCTCAGGCTGTGCCTATGTGTCATTGGATAACAAATTCTTCAACACTGTTAAAATTATTTTATCAAACATCCCAATTATTTCCCATGTGAATGAGAAAAATACATGATGAATTTAAATTCTTCCATGTCTGGTGCACAGTCAGTCATCAATAGTGATAAAAAAAATTATAATAGTTATAACTGCAGTTATAACAGCAGTTATTGCAATGAGGATGGTAATCATGAAACTCTAAATCTATAAATCCCATTACTCTTCAAGTTTCAGTTTAATTCTAGAAACTTTCTCTAACCACCCAAGCCATGGAGACTTTGTCTTCTTGGTAGGTATTAGTAGTGTGCCTTGCTACCAGTATTCAACCTCCATTTTTTTTCCAGCAGAGGCTTCAACTATTTAGTGGGTGTTTTCTCTCTCCCTCCAAGTCCAGATGCTTGAGGTAGTAATTTCCAACTCTAAATATGGAACTCATGACCCAGGAAATAGCAACTTGAGCATCACATACTCTTAGCTGTAATGGTTGTTCCAGGAAAGAATGTGTGATCTACACATCTCACACTAAATTTTAATGCTTTTATGAGTTTAAAGAAGTACAAAGTGAGCTCTTTTTTTTAGTACTACTCCCAAGGAAAAGTGAAACCAGGAGAGTTGCCAATTTTCTACTACCAGAGATGGGACTGAGAGATGAAGCTAAGATCCTGGAAGGGTTGTCTGAGAGGGAATGTTCCAAGTTGAAAACCAGTATAAAGCTGTTTCTTCCTCTTTGGGCTTCAAAGACAGTTGAGTCGTTACATTCCCTCCTTTACCTTAAGCCTTTTCAGCATTTGTTTTCTTTTGCCACTCAGAATATGAAGAGCCCTAACAAATATAATACAGATATCACTTATTCTGCACATTGCTTCTTATGCATTTGGGGGTTATATTTCAAATTATAATTTTATATCTGCCCGTGTCATAGTAAGTTCTTAGCCAATGCTCAAGTCTCTTTATTATTGATCACTGTCAGTGGTAATGTTTAGCATATTGTTTTCATATCTTGTCTCTACAAACTAATTTATCTGTCCATTCATTTGTATTCATGCACTTGTCATATATTTATGGCATGTGTAGCTGTGTGAGGCAGCATGAATTCAATGCTGAGCAAAAACAAATGTGGCTTGTGTTCATGGAATGAATGTTCATGGCAAGTGGTCATAGCTGTTAGAAATTAAATTATCTCATAAATAATATAAAATTGCTAAGATGTCATCTACTATTTAGAGACTGCTAGTTACTTGACTGTGTCTATAGTAGTGGGTTTGGCCTACCGGAAGAGGTTAGGGAGGGCTTTGTGGGGGAGTAACATTGGCATAAAAATCTGAAGGATGAGCAATGAGCAAGTAGGCAAAAGTGGCCAAGTAGAAAGGACACTCTTCTTTTGTAAAGGTAATGTACAGAGAGGAGTTAGTGTTGCATAAGTCTGGTAATGAGTATATTTCTTTTTGAACAGTGTCACCTCTTCCTTTGTTTTGTCCCAGTTTTTCCTTTCTTTCTCCCCTCCTCCACAAGTTGTATAGTTCATTTTCAACATAATGTCTAGTGAGTATCACTAACTGCATTTGTTCACCCTTTCTCCCTCGATTTCTGTGCTCCCCCTATCCCTCCCCCAAACAATCTTACATAGAAGACAAAAGATACAGAAGTAAAAAGCAGTGACAAAAACGCAGAAACAAAAACAAAATGAAAAAGCAAAATAACATAAAACCTCTTTTTTTCCATTTCTTGGAGTTCATTTTGATAATCATCATTTTATATGATCATGTGCACATAAGTATGGTGCCTTTTTGATGCTCTCCTAAGAATATCCTCCTTTAGTCTCGCTGTGTGAGTACTGTTTAATTTGTCATAATTTTTTGTCTTTTATCATCCGTTGTGTTTACTTGTAGATTTACAGGCACATTCTAATTACCACAAATGAGAGGAATCATGCACCCTGTTTCTTTGGGTCTGGCTTACTTCAGTTAATATATTTTTTAAAAAGTCTTTCCATTTCCTTATGAATGGGGCAATATCATTCTTTCTGATGGAAGCGTAGAATTCCATTGTGTATATATACCACATTTTCTTGATCCATTCATCTACCGAGGAGCATCTGAGCTGATCCCATGTCTTGGCTATTGTAAACAATACTGCAATGAACATGGTCATGTTGGTAGCCAGTTTTGTAGTCAACTAGATAAATGCCCAGGAGTGGAATTGCTGAGCCATAGGGAAGCTCTATGTTTAGTCATTTGAGAAACCTTCATACTGCTTTCCAGAGTGGTTGAACAAGTTAACATTCCCACCAACAGTGCAGTAGCATTCCCTTCTGTCCACATCCCTGCCAACATGTTATTGTTAATTTTCTTGATAATGGTCATTCTAATTGGGGTGAGGTAGAGTCTCAATTTTGTTTTGAATTACATTTCTTTATGGCAGGGGATGTTGAGCATTTCTTCATGTGTCTTTTGGCTATTCTTACTTCTTCTTCTGAGAAGTCTTTCTTTAAGTCTTTAGCCCATGTATTAATTGGGTTGTTGTTTCTTTAAGTGTTTAGCCCATATATTAACTGGATTGTTGCTTTTTTGTTGGGGGGGAGTAATTTTTTTGAGTTCTAAGACATGAGGCCTTTGTCTGATGCATAGCTGGTAAAAAAAAAAAATCTCCTTCCATTCCGTGGACTTTCTTTTTATCTTTCTAGTGATGTTCTTTGCCATGCAGAAATTTTTTAGTTTGATTCAATCACATTTATCCAGTCTGTGATTTGTTGTGATTCTGGATTTTTACTTAGAAGTTTCTACCTGTGCCAAGAGCCCTAGTATTTCCCCTACCACTTCTTGTGATAGTTTTGTGGTATTTGGCCTTGCATTGAGGCCTTTGATCCATTTGTAATTGATTCTGGTGCAAGATGATATATAAGGACCTAGCTTCAGTTTTCTATATATAGATAGACAAATGGTACCGGCACCATTTGTTGAAGAGACTGTTTTCCTCCTCTCCTGTGTTTTGGGCTCCCTTATCAAATATTAAGTGGCTACAGACCTGTGGGTTTATTTCTATTCTATTCCATTGATCCCAGGCCTATTCTTGTGCCAGTACCAAACTGTTTTTATAACTATGGTTTTGTAATAATTTGAAGTTTGGTATTGATATTCTTCCAATACTGTTCTTCCTTCTAATAATTGTTTTTGCAATTCAGAGTCTTCTGTTATTCCATATAAATTTTTGATTTGCTTCCTTTATATCATTGAAGAATATTGTTGGGATCTTGATAGGTATTTCATTGAATTTACAGATAGCTTCAGGTAGTATTGCCATTTTCATCATGTTAATTCTGCCAATCCAGGAGCATGGAAAGTTTTTCCATTTCCTTAAATCTGCTTTCATTTTTTCCTTCAGACTGGTAAAGTTTTCATCATAGAGGTTGTTCGCATCTTCGGTTAAGTTAATTTTAAGTATTTTATTTTCTTTGAGGCTATTGCAAAAGGATTTGCTTTCCTGATTTACTTCCAGTTCTTCTCATTGTTGGCATACAAAAAAGCTACTGGTTTTTGTGGGTTGATTTTATACCCTGCTACTTTGCCAAAGTTTTAGATCAGCTCAAATAACTTGGGAGAGTAATCAATAGGATTCTTTAAATACATGATCATGTCATATGCAAAAAGGGATCATTGTACTTCTTCTTTTCCTATTTGGATCTAAGAGTACGCTAATCAGAAGAAATAGCCTGTTCCAAAGTTCATGGTGAGCTGGATACCATCTTACCTCTTTTGAACTAAAAGAGGACTGAGTAAAGGAGAGCATTCAAAAGATTCACTTAGGCACAGCAATAGTCCTGCAGTATTAAGGGGTCTCCTTTTTATAGTAAGAACAAAGGAAAGGCACAGTGCCTGTGTGAATATACAGAGGTGGGTGCACATTTCTAAAAGCTGACACAACCAGATGCCAATTCAGATGATCACTTTGGATGCTGTGTTGAAGGTGGGAATGAAAGGGAAGCATGCTGAAGGACAGGGCAGCACAAGGAGGCGTGTTGTTACTAAGCACTTTGGTTTTTCATCCTCCCAGTCACATAGGGGGGCAGTGACATTTTACAGGTGAAGAAACAAGGTTATAGACCTCAAATACCAGTCAACATAAGACAGTGGGTAAGGAATTTTAAAAAAGATGCTCCAAAACAGAATGTATCTCATGTTTATAGGCTTAGCCTCGTTGTTTTAAATTCTGAGATGATGTATGTCTCTTCTCTCCTTTCAGATCTTCCCCTGTATTGTATAAGCCTTTTAACTTCTCCAAGCATCACCTTATCTGGGAGTGTACAAAATAGCTCCTATTTCAAAGTTGTCAAGAAGTTTAAATATACATTACTGTCTACACACACTATGGGTTTGTCTCGTCTCCCCATTCTACTCTTAGAATGAAAGTGCATGCTTCACCCCTTCAAGATCATCCTTCATTAACCCAGCTTGACCCAGGCCCCTCTATCTTTATCAGCAGTTAAGAGAGAAAAGGTATTTTTGGTAGACAGATGTTTCTCCATTAGAAATGAAAAGGCCTTATAAATATGTTTGAAACAATAACAAGAAAGAAAAAAACCACTTGTGTCCTTATCTTGGGGTTCATTTCACTTAACATCATCTTATCTGACCTTTTTGGCTTGTCTCAGATATATACTAGTTATTGTACATAAGAGAAACCATGGGACCTATGTTTCTTTGGGCCTGGCTTACTTCACTTCATATAATTTTTTCCAAGTCTTTCCAAGTGATTTTTTTTTTGTTGCTTTGTATGTCCCTCCCCCATGGTATAACCCGTTTTCATTGTATTGGATGTTGGTATAATTTAGGGAGGGGAGGGAAAAATAGATACAGGTTGACCCATTGCAACAATGAGATGTATAAGATACTATGTCGAAAAACGAACTTTACAATTTAGGCGGCGGTGTGAGGGTGTGGATGGAAGGGAAGGGATGGGAAGGGGAAATAAAGGAGGAGGCAACAATGCTTAATAAGAAATGTACTCATTACCTTGCTCATGTGATTGTAACACCTCTGTACAGGTTAAAAACTTACTAAAAAAAAGAAATGAAAAAGCCACCACTCATACCTTAGCTTTTCATCTTAGACCACTTTACTCATCACTGCTTTGGGTTTTGCTGGAGTGGGGGCAGTGCAGGGTCAGAAAGAAAGTCATTAAACTCTCTGCAATGAGAAGTGGCTTTGCAAAGTGCACTGTAAACTGTTTACATTGTCTTTAATTACTTCGGAGCCATATGTCAGCCTGGTATAAAGTGTGAAGATTACACTGAATAGATTGGGGGGAGTAGGTGACAATGTGCTGATTTATGGTAACCAGAAAAATTATGTATGGAAATGAGTTCAATTTAAAAACACATCTATGTACTATTATAACACTGGAAGGGGAAGAAAAGCCAGTTTGTAACAAAATATCCTTGAAAATAGGAGCATGATGAATATGTAAATGAGACCAATCAACATCAGCTGAGATACAGTATATGCAGATGACTTGGCCAGGAGCCAAAAAGTGAAATAGCTCTCAAACCATAAATATGGACCATATAAAATTCATTTGAAATATTCATGATAACATAAGGACAAAAAATATAATCAAGTGATTTATTTGCATATAAAAATGAGAACATAAGTCTGACACTCCAGGCTCCACCCCCAGATTACTGGGGAAAGAAACGTTGACTTAACAGAGGAACTTTTAGGGGAAGAGATTTATTGTGTGGGAACTACTGCAAGCATACTGAAAAACCTGACTATCCTCCTCATTCTCAGTTTTTTGGACTCACTCCTCACAGATAAAAAGAAAAAGAATAAATCAGGTATCTGTAATAGTGCTAGAAAATTTGAGTTCCAATCAGTTTTGACTCCTGAGTGCTTCCTTGTTAGAGGACTCAAATCCCAGAAAAGGCTGGGGTCCCATTTTCTGACTTACAGCAAGAAAAAAGTTGATGATTCTATGGGCTTCTGGTAAAACAAAATAATAATAATAATAACAACAACAACAATAATAATAATAGGGGAGGGGAGGCCAACACGCACTGGTTGGGCTCCAAATGGGAAATGGGTACATGAGTCCCTAGCTATAAAAAGCATGATAGTGTTCAGTAGCTTTCATTTTCATCTTGAGTTGAATTTTAGCATCCTCCAGGGGATTTTATTGGGTGGTTGTTTTTTTGTTTTTGTTTTTAAAGAATCCGCATGCCTGAATACCATTTCCAGAGATTTTTTTTAAATTCCATTTTCTTAGAATGGGTACAGGCAGTAATCACTTTTCAAGCTTCCTTAGTGATTCTAAGGTATATATAGAATGGAAAACTATTAAGATAGGTGAATCCAATTTATACAAGGAACATTCATGAACATGTAGATTATGTGTAGAAGATAACCCTGTTTTTACTGTATTTGATGTTGGTATAATTTGTGGAGGGAAAGGGAAAAAACAAATTGTTTAAATAGGGATACAGGTGGACCCGTTGCAACAATAAGATGTACAAGACGCTAGGTTGAAAAAAGAACTTTACAACTTTGGCGAGGTGGGGGTGTGGTCATGGAGATGGAGGGAACGGATGGAAGGGAAAAACAAAGGAGGAGGCTGCAATGCTTGATAAGAAATGTACTCATTGCCTTGCTCATGTAATTGTAAACCCTCTGTACCGTATTTTCACAATAAAAAAAACATTTAAAAAAATAGAAGGTTGGAAGGACACAAAGGAAAAGATAGAATTGAAGCTCCTTATAGGACAAGGGGTGTCATAATGTGATTAGTATTAAAAAAGGATACTTTCAACAATCATGTGAAATTATATAATTTGTTGTTTAAGATTGCTCACATACAGATTCTTTATTTGTTGGTTTTTTTGTTTTGATTTGTTTGGGTGTTTTGTTTTTGCTTGTTTTTTTGTTTTTGCTAGTTCTCAGGCTTGAACTCAGGTCCTGGATGCTGTTTTTGAGCTTATTTGTTCAGAGCTAGCAATCTACCACTTGAGCCACAGCTCCACTTTTAGATTTTTTTTTTTTAAATCATTAACTGGAGATAAGAGTCTCGTGGGATTTCCTGCCTGGGCTGACTTCGAACTATGATCCTCAGATCTCAGCCTCCTGAATGTCTGCTAGTATTTTTACTTTATTTTATTTTATTTTTTGCCAGTCGTGGGGCCTGAACTCTGGGCCTGGGCACTGTCCCTGAGCTCTTCAGCTCAAGGCTAGCACTCTACCACTTGAGCCACAGTGCCACTTCCCACTTTTCCTGCTTATGTGGTGCTGAGGACTCAAACCCAGGTCCTCATGTATGCAAGGCAAGCACTCTACCACTGAGCCACCTTCCCAGCCCTGTCTGTTAGTATTTTTAAAGAATTTTTGTGTTTGTGTTTGTAGGGAAATTAGTCTATATACTTGTTTTCTGGTAATTTCTTTAGGCTCTATTGGTGTTGAAAAAAAGCAATCAGGGAGGACTTTTTCATTGTCTATATCCTGGAAGACCTCGTTTTCTAGAGTTTGATAAAGATTTTTTGTTCACAAGTGGTGGCAATAATGTTGGTACCTGGGGCCGCGAAGATGGCGGCACGGGGGAGGGGAAAATAAAAAAAAAATGTTGGTACCTATGAGGGGACAATGTAAAGTGCAAAACTTAACTCAAATTGATTGTAGGTTTAACCAAAAAAAGGTTTCAGGGGGAAAAATCCAGGGAAATTCTCACAATTTGAGATAGGCAAAAATCTTAAATAGGATGAAATTAAAACATTATTTTGGACTTTATAAAAACAAAACCTTCTGCTCTTCAATATAACACCAAGAGAAGGAGAAGAAAGAGAAGGAGGAAGAGGAGGAGGAGAAGGAGGGGGGGGGGGGGGGGAGGAGGAGGAGGAGGAGGAGGAGGAGGAGGAGGAGGAGGAGGAGGAGGAGGAGGAGGAGGAGGAGGAGGAGGAGGAGGAGGAGGAGGAGGAGGAGGAGGAGGAGGAGGAGGAGGAGGAGGAGGAGGAGGAGGAGGAGGAGGAGGAGGAGGAGGAGGGAGGAAGAGGGAGGAGGAGGAGGAGGCAAACCATAAAATATATTTGTAGTTCATATATTTGAAAAAGAACTTTTGTCAAGAATATATAAGGAACCCTTAGAAGTAAAAACTAAGTATACAAACAGTTCAATTAAAATGGGCAAAAGATCTGAAAGATGGAAGATATACAATAAGCAGTAAGCACATGAATATATGTCCATCACTAGCCATTAGGGAAATGCACAACAAAATACCATTTCATGCTCCCTAGATTGGCCTAAATTCAAAACTGATAATGTAAGGTATTGGTGAGGACATGGAACAACTGGAACTCTTGGTTCTTTGGAACTCTTGGAACATTCCTGGTAAGAATACAAAACAGTGGAACTCTTTTAGAAACAATCTCTCAGCTTCTTATATTCACCAAATAGAAATAAAAACATTATGCCCACACTGAGAATGGTTCATAAGAGATCTATTCCTACTAGCTCAAATGTCAAACAACCAAAATACATGTCAGCACGCCACTATATAAACAGTGTTATGGATGGACATGCTAACCAATGTGGACACTAATCATTATGGATGGCTAATAACAACAGCATAGCTTCATCTGTCAAAGTCACACTAAACAAGCTAGGAATATAATTTTATCATATAAAACTCAAGGAAATTCTATTCTTTAGCCACTGAAAGCAGCCTTGGGCTTGAGGTGATGGTGAGGATTGTCTCAGAAAAAAACACAAGGGCACTTTTTCAGCATGGAAGAGATATTTTATTTCTTGGTTGGGGCCATGATTACAGAATGCATCCGTTTGTGCAAAGTGATTATACGTCAATAAAGTTGATTTTAAAAAATCCCTCTCTGATAATTGTATACCTATTCTGAGTCCGTGTTCTTGGTTAATCTACACTTGACAGACAGGAACACTGGGGTTCAGGAAGGGCAGGCCATCAGCGCACGTGGCAGGGCCCTTTATGTGGTAAAGCTGGGATTCAGTTCCACAGTAATCTGGTTCTTTCTAGTCAAACCTCTGATTTTATAAGCAACAACCATTTGAAAGAATTATTCTGAAGGAGATGGTCATTAAAATTTTGTTGTTTCATATATATAAAACAATTGTTGTTATATATATAATAGAGAGAGAGAGGAGAGAGAGAGAGAGTTAGAAAACAACATTTCCTTACCTAAGCATTTGGAATCTCCAGAAATCAGAACCTAGAGTAGTTTTCTATTGGGCCAGACACAGAGGCAAAGAAATCTCTTCTTAGAACATTTGTATTTTAAATTCCAGTGTGCCATGTCTTCTGGGTAAAGCCTGTGATGAGAACAACTTTTTCAAGGATTTGCAAACAGAGCTCTCTGATAAATTAACTTACTCGCAGTTGGGGAATTTTACCAGCCAGGACAATTAAGTTGTCATTGTTGACTCAAGTCAACCATGACTCTGGGTACAGAATAAAGTGAAAGTCCTTATCTCATTTACTGTTCTCCATAAGTATCAGAAAATAAGTGTTTTTGCTTATTTATTGCTCATGTTTCCAGTAAGTCTCTTTATTTTCAACTATTTTCTAGGTAGGTCCTTAAAATAAATTCTACAATATCTAAGAGCTTCCCAGCTCAGAAAGGGAATGGTTTATTAGTTTTGTGTTAATATGCTTGGTTTGTTGTTTGTTTGTTTGGCTTTTGTTTCATTTCTCCTTTGATTTCTTTTACTTGTTGGGTGGGGTATGAGGGCCAGTCTAAAGGAGAAACAAGGGTTCCTAAGATCTAGAATTGTGTGTGTGTGTGTGTGTGTGTGTGTGTGTGTGTGTGTGTTCATGCATGCATGCGGGGAGAGAGGGGGAGGCCTAGGGGTTTTCCCCTGACCTTTTTTGCTCAAGGCTAACACTCTACCACCTCAGCCACAGGCTCTTTTTGGTGATAAATTGGAGATGAGGTGCAAGAATTTTCCTGTCCAAGCTGACTCTGAACCTCAATCCTCAGATATCAACCAACCCCAGTAGGATTACAGTAGTGAGCCAATGGTGCTTTGTCTGAGAGCTATAGATACTCTAACCCCATACTTAAAGCTCTCCACATTTCATGCTTTTTCCATGGGGGCTACAGTGGAACGTCTTAGCTAGAAAGGACTACAAGGAATGGAATATAGGAAAAATATAGGTGAGAACCCACTGTGAACTAGTAGTTTGTAATAATAAGGTCTAGGATGTAGATGCTTTCTTCATTGGGAAAGCAATATCTACCCTCATTACATTTCCCATGCTTAAAATCCATGATATCTAAGTTTCTTATGTGTGAGATTCTTCCAACCTCTTGGCTACTTGATTTTTTTCAAAGCAAGACGGATTCAGGTAACTCCTGCCTGATGCTTTACATTCAGCCCCTAAGACTTATAGGTGGCAAAACTTGACAGGTTGCTCAAGGCTATTCAGACTTGCCATCCAACACAAATCTACTTTCTAATCAATAGCCAACAAGCCTAACTACTATGCTTCTAAGATTTCTGACCTTCCTTGACCAGGCAGACTTGAGAGGATTCCTCCATCTCATACACATACTAGAAAATAAGCCAGTATTTTCTTCCTTCCTGTCAGTAACTCAATCTTTACATCTACCTGGAGAAGATACAATTAAGGCAGCATAATACTCAAGTTAATAATATCCTTGTGGCTCTGCTCTGGGGACTCTTGTTAAGTTTTTTTTTTCTTTTTAAAGAGGATGGCATTGAAATAAAAAGATGCAATCTAAAGGCAAGCTCCAATCGATGCACAAACTATTTATTTTTATCTCCTTATTTAGCCCATGCCCATGATAACCACATCCATCTAGACCATTTATGACTTAATAAGATGCTTTAAATAGTGAAAGACTGAAAGAGAATATGGGCCCACTCACCTGCTGACCCCTCAACGAATAAACTATCTGAATCTTACACTTCATAAAACTCCCTCATCCTCCTCCATCTAATCTGGCTAGCCTACACAGAAATCAAATAAGCAAGAAGTGTTTTTATAGTTCACAATATTCTAGAAGTTAAACAGAAAGGAAAACTAAGGGGGCTAAATGCCAGAGTGAATAGAGTAGAAATTAACCATCCCAGTAGGCCTGAGGTTCTAAGAAAGTTCAGGTATTGACATAGCACTTGTTAATGCCAAACGTTCTACAAATGGAAAGTTTGTACTTGGAACTCAGATGGTTTGCAAATAAAAAATGTAAACAGATGAAAGATAGGAATAACAAAGAGAGTGAGTACGTGTGCTCTGTTTTTCCACTAACTACTGATCTCTACTTTGCTTTTCTCATATTCCAAAGCATCTGGCACATGCCTGGGCCCAACAAAATGATAATGACAACAAAATTTATGAATTTATCAGCTCTCCCCCTTGATTTCTTTCCTAACCTTTCAGAACCTGCCTCCTGTCCCCATTCCCTTCTTTTCTACAAGAAAGACATACTTTATTTTTACTACTATTATCATCACATTTTTCTAGCTCATTGAGATATGATTGACATAGAAATTTTACAAATGTAAAGTATATGATAAGGTACGTTGATAAACATATATATATATATATATATATATATATATATATATATATACTGTGAAATGATTACCACTGCCTAGCTAGCTACTCATCATATTTATCTCCACATTTCTTTTTTTTTTAATTTTTTTTGGGGTCCAGTAGTGGGGCCTGAACTCTGGGCTTGGGTGCTGTCCCTCAGCTCTTCCACTTGAGCCACAGCGCCACTTCGGGCTTTTTTCTTTTTGCTTATGTGGTGCTGAGGAATCGAACCCAGGGCCTCAGTCATGCAAGGCAAGCTCTCTACCACTGAGCCACCTTCCCAGCCCATATCTCCACATTTCTTAAGTTAAATTCTCATTTAAAAAATTTTTTGCTCTTAATTCTTCTTTCATAGTAAGGATAGGAGTGTTTGAAGAACTTTTAACTTTTAACTGAAAGACTAAGAAACTCATGTCTTGGAGTCTCCAAGACAATTTGCCTTCCAAAAAATCACAACACTTAGTATGATTTTTTCCAAGTCCTTCCATTTTCTTACAAATAATATACATATATATACATTCTTACAAAATATACATTCTTACAAATAATATACATATATCTACATATATACATATATATGTTGGAATTCTATATATATGCGATATATATCACATTTTCTTGATCCCTTCATCTACTGAGGGGAATCTGGCTTGGTTCCATATCTTAGCTAGGGTAAATAATGCTAAAATAAACATAATTGTGCTGGTAGCTTGTTTGTGATCATTTGGATAAATGCCCAGAGATGGGATTGCTGGGTCATAAGAAGCTCTATGTATAGTCTTTTGAGGAACCTCCATACTGCTTTCCAAAGAGGTTAAACAAGTTTACAGTCCCACCAACAGTGTAGTAGTGTTCCCTTTTGGCTACATCTCCTCCAGCATCTGTTGTTATTAGATTTCTTGATTACAACCATTCTAACTGGAGTGAGGTAGAATCTCAATGTTGTTTTGATTTGCATTTCTTTTATGGCCAGAGATGTAGAGCATTTCTTCCTGTGTCTACTGGCCATTCTTATTTCCTCTTCAGAGAAGTCTCTCTTTAAGTCTTTAGCCCATTTATTAATGCCAGACCCAAAGAAACATAGGTCCCATGGTCTCCCTTATTTGTAATAATTAGTATACATATAGGAAAATCTTAGCAGATGAGCAGAATAGCTCAATAGCTATGTACATATGACCATATAAGATGACGCTAAGCAAAATGAACTCCAAGACATGGACATGGAGGTTTTTCTTTGTTGTTGTTCTTAATGTTCTATGTGATTTCTTTTTTCTTTTGTGTTTCTCCCCCTATGGTTTATTGCTTGTGTCACTGTATTCAATTTTGGTGCGCTGGTATTGTATATACATTGATTTGAACTAGGGAAGGGAAGGTCAACAACAAAATGGTGCGACAAAGGACCCGGGGCGGGGAATTAATTCAACAGTGATACTGACGGGACAATATGTTGGAAATGATCTGCGCAACTTAGAGATAGGCTGGAGGGAGGGAATGAGGGAGGAAAATGAGAGAAGGGGTAACAAGTTAGACAAGAAATGTAATCACTACCTTACCTATGTAAATGTAACCCCTCGATATATCACCTTGACAATATTTTTTTTAAAAATCAAAACAAAACAAAAACCATGAAAGGGTCAACACCCAGTCTGAAGGAATGAATTGCTAATAGTAGGATTTTGGTCAACATAACCGAATTTGCTTAAGATTTGACTTAATATGTGAACAAACATATCTTGGCTGACGTGTTTGTTTGGACTGACACGAGAAAAGTAAGACACTGTGGCTGGTACTTTCAAGACCCAATCTTTCATAAAGGCTCCTTAATTGTCTATTGCCAATCTTCACATAGCCAGTCTTCACATAGTTAGAATGCAGTCCCATATACCTTCCTTTAAACTTTTTCCCTGCTTCTGTTTACATGAGTATAGAACTCAGTCCAAGCAAGTCAGACAGTTGAGATAAAACTGTTCAATTTAATAAAGCCAGCATTTGTGTGTGTGTGTGTGTGTGTGTGTGTGTGTGTGTGTGTGTGTAATGCATAGAGTGTAATTTCCCTGCTAGTTTCATAGAAGCAAGGCCATTGAGCAAAACCTCAACTAGTTGAGGTTTTGTTGTTTGGGGTTTTCTTTTTTCTTCTGTTTTATTTTTAAAGATGTTTTTACTAGCATACATAGTTGTACAAATGGGGCTCTATTGTGACATTTCAATTAATGCAAATAATGTACCCCATAAAACTCACCCCCTTAATCATTCTCCCTCATCCCTCCTCCTTTTTTAAAACAATTTCAGCAGATTTCATTGTTCTGTTCTCACACTCGCATATAAAGTACTTTTACCGTATTTACTCTCTCTGTTGGTCCTTCCTTACCCATTGGCAAATGCTCCCTGAGAGAGATTGTTATGCATGCTTGTCATTTATTTTCTCATCTTTTAGTGTATATTACCTGTACACAGGGGTTTCCCCGTGGTATTTCACATGTGTATGTATATATTATAATTTAGTCAGATCAGCCTCTTTCCCTATCCCCCAACCTTTTATTCCATCTTTATACATCAACATAGACACAATGTAGTTCAATATCATTCAACGTCTGTCATTCCCCCCAAAACAGCCCGATTACAATGATGTTACATGCTTCACACATGTTTCTTATATATAAATATATGCATATATGTATATATGTAGTCGTATATATATGTATGCATATATGAAAATATGTATATATACTGCATATATATGTAGTTTGAACTTGACTTATCTCACTTATCTTGCCATTCATACCAAGGAATACTACAAAAAATACTATTCAGATCTATTACTCATAGTTGAAGGGAGAGGATTTATAGACTTCCGTCAATACCCAAGACAAGAACAGGATGATGGGTGACATCAACTAATTCATCAAGTGATTTATCAGGATTCACAGAGTAAATGATTGTGACTGCCATCATTCCCTGCACATCTGTGAAGCTGAAACTCGTACATCTAATATACTTTGCCAAGTTGAGTAGCCTTTCTTCACACTACAATACATGCTGGTTTATTTGCTCTCTTCTTGGATCAACTACAAGTAAAACCACGTGAATTAAGAGAAGTATAATTTGTCTATCAGTTGAAAATTCAACAAATTCTTAGACCCCAAAAATGTCTGATAATTACCTAGGAAAGTAATTTAGTGAAGCCTATATTTCAATCACTGATCACTATGGCAATGAAGATACACAATTCATGTTCTTATGGAATTTCCCATTGCTAAATAACAGGAATCACAACTATAATTTGATGAGTGATGATTACTTTGTCAGATTGAGATGAGTCAGTTTACCCAAGTTACTTTACTTAATTAACAACAACCCTATTATCATCCCAATCTTATAGTGAGGAGGTTGAAACTAAAATGTTTTACATGAATTTCCTGACACTGCACATTTAATACGTGATGGGGCACTTCAAAGCTCATGCAATAATATTCTATTCGGTGATATCTCTGAATGTAGTAAGTGTAGACTAGGTAAGATGTAGAAGGTAATAATTTTGATATCTAATAAAAGTAGAATATGTTTTAATTAATTTATTTTTATTGTGAAAATACTGTAGAAAGGGGTTACAATTACATGGGCAAGATAATGAGTACATTTCTTATCAAGCATTGTAGCCTCCTCTTTTGTTTCCCCTTCCCATCCTCCCCCTGCCCCCTCACCCAATCCTCCTCCCCCTTTCCCCCCACTCACCAAAGTTATAAAGTTCCTTTTTCGACATAACGACTTGTACATCTCATTGCAATGGGTCCACCTGTATTCCTATTTAAACGATTTGTTTTTAAAAAGCAAATTCATTTTACTTGTCATAGTTTGAATACCATTGTATTGGTATGTTATTTTATGATTTACCAACACTTCTTCTGTCTATTAGCTCATCTATCCATTAATGGAAACTTAGGCAACTTTTGGGCTCATCCCCCAGGTGAAGGGATAAAGCTCAGAGAATTGGTAAATGGCCTGTCATCTATAGTAAGGAAGTCACGGAGGAGGGATTTCTCTGACAGCACATTCTGTGGACCCTCTTACTGGCTTCTATGCAAAGTTACTTCACTATTACAGAGGAAACAGATCTGGAGGTCTTATAAACATGACAGATTAGGATAGTAAACGTGTCCAAGTCAAATGAAAAGGTTATTCTAGTATTTCTGTCAACCCTATAACTTTTGCATGATTCCAAGAGAGCCTTAAGAACTTACAGCTCTATTCACCACAGCACAGATGCCCCTCAATGAACAAATGGACCAAGATCGTATGGTATACATACACAGTGGAATTTTACTCATCCATGAGAAAGAATGATGATGTACCACTTGAAAAGAACTGGAAAGGCTTAGAAGAAATGATATTAAGTAAAGCCAAACCCAGAGAGACAAAGGATAGATGTTTTCCCCTCTGTGTGAAAGCTAGATTTAGCTTATAAACGTATAAGTAAACACATTGGGTGGTATGCAACATGCAAAAGTACTAACTGAAATATGTTAGATTTAAGAGAGAATTCAAATAGTGTAATTCTTTTAAAAGGCAAAATTAGAGTTCAACAAAATAAACACCTGGAAGTGGGTACTCGAAAGGGGTAGGGCGGGGGTCAAAGGAAAAGAGGTGGACAAATGAAGAAAAGAGGGAGAGAACGTAGTCAAGAATTCAATGCCTATCCTACAAAATATGGAAAGACATTGGTCATTGTATTCATAAAGACATTGTATTCATAAAATACTTTGTTAAATGGCAAGTTCTTTGTACAACTGCTTAAAGCTAATTTTTTTTAATAGGGGAAATTAAAAAAAAACAAAAACAAAAACAAAGGATGCCCTTGAAGCTGATAGGTATCTGATTCATGAAGTAAAACTCCAGAAGCAAAACTGTCCTTTTCCATGCCAAGATGGATATATTTCAATAGGACATATCCACTATTAAAAATTGGACCAAACTGTTCCAGAAAAATATCACTTCGTAAAAGAAATTTTTCTAAGTCAGCCAGATTTATCACCTTATTTTTTTTAAACTTACTTCTCTTAGTCTCCCTTTGAAACTAATATCCTAATTACATATAGATCCACCCAGAACCTGTACAGGCAAAGTATGATCTTATCTCTGCAAAACAAGGTTTTTCATGTGTTCCTGCTCAGTATCTTCTACATCCAGACACCATAAATTGCCTGCAGATGTAACTATTATAGCAAGTCTGATTGAATTGGTCTGAGTGGAAACTGAAAACTCTAGCTCCCAAGTGAAGCCAATGTCCACGGTCATATTGAGTAATTTGACCCACAAAATAATAGTCCTCAGTAAGGAACTGGGTGGCAGAACATCCAAAAGAAATGGCATTACATTGCTTTATGTTTGCTGTCCACCTGGTAAGAAGTAGAGTGAGATCATACAAGGCAGGCCAGGCTGAAGGTGCTGCAGGAAAGACCGTGGGAGGTAGTGCTCCTTTGGAATGAAATGTGCAAAGAATGGCCAAAGTGCCCTCCAGAGTTACATTCCCTCAGCTACATGGCCTAAGTCACCAGTGCAAATGTGCCTCAAGTCCATTAACTACTTTTACTTTTATTAGTTGGCCACAACTTTTTGATGCCCTCCTCTAATGCTTCTGTACAACAAAAGGAAGGGGCAAGAAAATCAGCATGGAAGAAAGGCAAGAAATTAAAGAAAAGCAAGGAACTTATTTTTGGCTCCATTCTTTTTTTTTGTTGTTGTTGTTGTTGTTATTGTTCGTGGGGCTTGAACTCTGGGCCTGGGCGCTGTCCCTCAGCTCTTCAGCTCAAGGCTAGCGCTCTACCACTTGAGCTACAGCACCCCTTCCAGCTTTTTCTGCTTATGTGGTGCTGAGGAATCGAACCCAGGGCCTCGTGCATGCAAGGCAAGCACTCTACCACTGAGCCACCTTCCCAGCCCCAAGGAACTTATTTTTAAAAAATATATTCTTATTATTTTTAAGTCACTGTGAAAGGAGGTTACACTCCAATATGTCAGGGGAGATCTGTATTTCCCTTTCATTACTCTTTCCTATGTAAACCTCGCAACTCTTCAATTTTCCTAGTTTCATAGGCTATGCATTGGATATTGTTACTGTATTCTTTACAACCCCCTTCTTTCTTCATTTGTCTACCCCTTCCCTTGAACCCCCCCACCTCAAGTACCAGCTTCCTCGTATGTATGTATGTATGTGTATGTATATATGCATGCATGCTATTTATTCGTTTATTTTTATCTTTTGGTGTCAGTCCTGGGACTTGACCCCTGGGTCTAGACACTGTCCCTGAGTATCTACATTCAAAATTAATACTCTACCACTTGGGCAACTCCACTTCCAGCATTTTGGTGGTTAATTGGAGATAAGAGTCTCACAGACTTTCCTTCCCAGGCCAGCTTTGGACCATGATTGTCAAAACTTAGCCATCTGAGTACCTAGGGTTACAGATGTGAGCCACTGATACCCAGCCCTAGTATTTATTTTGTTAGATAATATAGTAGTTGTTCAAAGGAGTTACATCATTCAAATTCTCCCCTACAAACACCATAATATGTTCATAATATGTTTGTGTATCTGACCCTGCATTTATCTGGATATATTTATTAATTATACCTAAGAAAGCTACTACTTTTTATTATGATATAGTTGCTCAAATTTGTTTCTTTCTCCTATGACATTAAAAACAATGAAATTAACAAAAAAAAAAAAGAAATGGCATTACAGCCTCTGTTAAAATGTAGTTGATAAAACATACGTGAAACAATTAGAAAAAAAAAAGCAAAGAACAGATACATAAGCACATGCTTTATTGCTCTAGATCAAGTAAGAGATTATGGAAAAGACAGTTGTCTTATTCTTCTCTTTGTCAATCAGAACACACAAAACAGTTAGAATGACCCTCAGTTTAAAGTCTCAGTACCCTGTAAAGTGCTGTTGCTGTTTCTGAAAGCTCCTCTGTTCGTACTCTGGAAAGACACCTGTACACTGAGTAACGCAATTCCCCAGCAGCTGTGCCCGGAGCACACCCATTGTATGGTCAGTCATGAGGACAACTGAGCCTAGGATGCCTTCTTGTGGCAGCAAATCTATATGAGGCAAGAGCAGGTACTGAATGACGGCAGTTATGTCCTTAAAGTGCAAGATGGATAAAGCAAGAGGGAAAGCCTTATCAAGGCCACATACAGGATTTCTTTTATGTGAAACAGAACTGTGAAGGAAGTACATTAGCAGGTAGCAAGAAGGGGGAAGGCAACATAATTGCTGGAAGGAAACAAAGGCCCTTTCTTTGTTCCTCCCCCTCCAGCCAAACAGTCCCCTCCAGTAACAGTCCTGCAATGGAGCCCACAAAGAACCCAGCACAGAGTGAAGTCTATGATGGTTTGTAAAAGTTCCAAAGGAGGAATGCCACAGAGCTAATCACTGGCCATGCCCTGCCCTTCCTCCAAAAGCCATTCATCAAGTTTATAGCAGCAACAAGAGTTCATTACCATGTTCCTGTTTTGCACATTGCTGAACAAGGTTATGCCTCCAATTTTAAGTGTGGTGTATAAAAGGAATGAGGGAAAGTGGGAGGGCACCAGAGCTCCTGGAGGGAACCGTAATAAACAGAATAGGAATGTGAGCCGCTCCCACCTGTTTATGACTTTATGTAATCAGAAAGAAGGCACATCACTTAAAATCACACATCCATGCCTATTGGTAAGTCCTAGCGGCTTCATGCATCTATCCATCTTTCAATCACTCCTATTAGGAGCTAAAAGAAAAACAGATTTTTCTTCTAATTCAGTAGAAGTTTCCAGTGTTGTTTATAGAAACCAGAATTCATGCAGGAAATGATTAAACACTTACACACACACACACACATACACACACACATGTACATGTACATACACCAAAGTTAACTACGAGAACATTGGGTGCTGAAGCCTTTCAGAGAGGTGGCAACTAGAGAAGCAAGAGAAAGCCATGTGGAAGCCAGAAGGTTTCCATGATCAAAAGGCAAGAGGTAAAGCATTCTGTGGGACAGAGTTTAATGAAACAGATTCAAAGTCATAATGGAAATCTGAAGTCTCCCTAAAAAGGTTATAGGCTCCCACAATCCTTGTCATTTGATCAAATTATGTACAATGGGCTCCCACTGAGCCCTGAAAGTTCAAATAGAAATAGAAGAAAAGAAATTTCATCCCTTGGATGGCTGAATCTGAACTCACCAGAACATTAACCCTTTATATTCCACTATTGATTCTGTGGACAGGATACAAGAATTTGCTCTCCCATGTCCTGACATCTTAGTGATCTGGATAGAGCAGATGGACTTTAATTATATCTGAAAATGCTTGATGTCACTGCAAGTCAGCTCTCTATAGAATAAATATCTCTTATGCTAGGATATGAGAACCAAAGGAAATGGTAGACTATCTACCCATATGCCTCAGTGAAATTACACAGTCAAATCAGGGCATATGTAATTCATTCAAGGCCTTCATTGTCCAATTTCTCTGTTTCAGTGGCTAGCATTCACTAAGTAGGTAAAGAACACCTATACAACAGAAGAAAACATACCTCTGTAGTTTGGTAAAAACCAGGGCTCTTGGCTCTGAAATAACTCTCCTGGCTCATGTTAAGGTTCCTCCTTCCTCCCGATACTTGGATAGACATGAAATCAGAAATGGAAACATTCTGATACAATCAAACACAACAATAGTAGGATGTCTCCATTCTCCTCTCTGGTTAAGTGTATGCTCACTTTTCTCAAGCCCTGTTTTCTTAGTTGTAGAAATCTGAAAAGGGATCAGTAGGTTTTTAAAAACCACTCCAGTATCTCTTAATTTCTGACTTTTTCCCCCATAAACTGTTTTCACTGTCAGGCATAAAAGCAGACAGTCTGGGGGGAGGTGAGTTCATAGGTGGGCCTTGGCTTTTTGGTAATCATCTGTTTAAACAATGCAAATGCAGACTTTAACTGAACTAAAATATGCCACATTCTCAGGCCTTTCTTGTCAATTCTGTCTTTTGGTCCTAACCTGCTCCTGCTTCTGGAGTATAGGAAAAAAAAAACAACCTTATAAATACATTTGGTGGCTCTTTAAAGGTTAATATGCCATATTTGAAGTCACCAAAATAAGGAAACCTCTGCTGTTGTGTTCACTGATGTGCTGAAAAGCAAAACTGTACCTTTTGAAAGACTTCAAAGATGTACTGAAATCATGTGGAGGGTTGATGGCCATCTTCTGCACCAAAGATAGCATTCATGGGTGATAAACCTTGTAGCTCATTATCCAGACAGAATATGGGTACATTTTTACTCGCACTTTTCATCAAATTTCATCTCCCCCTTGCAGCTCTGATCATCCTGTTTCCAGGTCTTTGTATTATTTTTTCTTCTTTGTTTTTGTAGTAGTGGGGTTTGAAATCAGGGTCACGTACTTGATAGGTAGGTGCTTTCTGACTTAAGCCATACCCCAGCTTTTCTTTGCTCTTGTTCTAGCAAGAACAAAAAAGAATACACAAAACCTGCTTCTTCAGAATCCAAATGGCCCCAGTCCCAAGTCAATAGCAATTCTGGCCTTAGTCTCATTCCTGATAATTCTTTAACTTTAGTTTTTGCTCTTTTTTTGTTAGCATGTGTTAATGGTACATTCAGGCATGTAACATGACTTTGATCAATTTCCTCTGTCTATTCTTCTTCCTGACTCTCTCTCTCCCCCTTTAAAATAATTTTCACAGGCTTAATTAATATATTCTCACACATGTGTATGAAGTACTTCAATTATATTTATTTCCTCATACTGTCTGTTCACTTCTCATACTAGTTTTCCCTCAGAAATGGCCTCTCATTTCACACTTGTATTGTTGAATTCCACATATGAGAGAGAAAGAGAGAGAGAGAGAGAGACAGACAGACAGACAGAATATGTGGTAATTCTCTCAGCTTTCCTTATTTCATGTAACAAATGCTTTTCCAGCACATGACATAATTTCATTCTTCTTAATGGCTCAATAGTTCTCCATGCATGTATATGCTGCATTTTGGTATTTGTTAGTTGATGGTCACCAAGGTTGAGCCAATAGTCGTGACTAGTGCTGCTATAAATATGAGCATGCAGGTATCTCTTGTATGGTGACTTACATCCCTTTGGATACTATGCCAATAAATAGTATAGCAGGATCATCTGGTAGTTCTGCTTTTAGCTTTGTGAGGAACCATACCAATTTCCATAGTGGCTACACTAATTTACATTGTTATCAACAGTGAATGAAGGCTTCTTTTTCCTTTCATCCTTACCAATACGTATTAGTTGTTTTCTTGGTTGTTGTCATGCTGACCAGAGTGAGATGAAATCTCTGTGTGACTTTGATTTGTATTTCCTTTATAGCTAAGAATGCTGAACATTTTTTAGTGTACATTGGCCATTTGTACTTCTTCTTTTGAGAATTGTCCATTCGATCCATTAGTTTATTGGGCTGTTGGCTTAATTTTGTTCTAAATAGTTTTAGAAGGATAAGGATGGCTGACCATCTTTGACTCACAAGTTAAATACCCCAAGGCTGCTGTTAAATATCCAGACAGCTGGGCAAGAATTCAGAAGGTGAGGTTTCAAAAACACAAGCTAGAGGTACTACAATACAATAAAAAAAAAACATGTGGGAGAATGTGCAGTTACCTTGCTGGAGCCGTTCAGAATATTTCCAAAGTAAATGGCTATGGACATGCTGAGAGGGTAGTTACAACACTTCAAGAAACTATCATTCCCTGCTTTCTTTCATGTGTTTTCTTCTTCTTCACTTCCCAAAAGTAAAAGACCCCTGCTAAGAAGGGAAGGATGAGGCAGAAGAAATCTGTGGGCTTCCTTTCAGACATGAACACCAATGGAGCAATCTCAAGGGGAAAATGGCCTGGACCTCCTCAGACTCCCGTTCAGTTCTTGATTATGCTATTGTGAAGTCTCCCAGGGACTGCTAGCTAGAGCTGCTCACAAGAATCTTGAAACATTAAAATAAAATCCTCCAGGGCTATCCATCACACAACATGAAGACTGAAATCATGCTTCATGAAGCTTGACAATCTTACAACAGAGATGCACCTATCTGGAAAGAAGATGGCGTTTCTGTTCTGCCTATCCTAATTACAATTTCAATTTTCTAGTAAAATTCATGATTTCTGCATGGCAGGAGGAGCTCCCTGACATGTCACCCTTAGAAGCTGGACTAAGCAAAAAGTCCTGCTGCCTCTTTTCAGAAACTGCAAAGGCGTGCTCAGTGTAGCATGTAAACATTTCATACTGACTGAATTCCATTTCCACCCATACTCATCACAAATGATCACCACCAATATGTTCAAATGCATATTCACGGTGTGTTTCCCAAATACGCTGAATGAAGGGTGGAAGGAAAAAAAAATAGCTAAGCACAAGGAGGCACAGATCCATTTCACTTAATTAGAGTTTCAGAGAAGCCTGAAGAAAAAAAAGTGTTGTATCTTCTTGAGTTTTCAATTTCTGCATGAGTGTACCTGTCAGGCATCATCAGGTATTTTGAATTGAAAATGATTCCAAATGTTGGATTTAGGTTGCTTTTTTTCTATCAGAGATAGACAATTAAAGGAACTATTGAGCTCATGACTGGGCTGAATGTTTGTACCTGTGTTCCCCTTTGGTTTACTGTAAATCGGAGTGAAAGACTAATGCTGTGCCAGACCTAGAGGCCTGAATTAAAACCAAGCCAGAATCTTATATTACCCTCAGTTCATCCCAAGTGTATTTTTTTTTAATTTTTATTTTAAAGGTGACATTTATCCCAGGTGTATTTTGGCCATCTCCATTTATTGGCCCTTTACTTTGAGTCTTCCATTTTATTTGCAAGATTCATTTGTCACCTGTTCTCAGCCCAACCATCCAGCTTTGTTTGCTATTCCTCCTCAGAGAAGGCCTCTCTTCCTGCCGAGTAGTCTCCTTGTGTCCCCACCTACATCCATACTATCTCTTCTCTTACCTCTTCATCTCAACTCATACCACTCACCTGCTGCAGTACCCCTCTCCTCTGTTCCTGTGGACATAACCATGTTACATTGGCTCTCTCCATATTCACTGACCACATACTGAGTGCCACAGGCTACAGAGACAGCATTGACTGAAACAGACATAAGTTCTTTCCCCTGGTGGGTATAGACCATATATAACATTTATCTAGCTTTTATAGATAGTAAGATGAAGAGCTGTAGAGGAGGGAGGAACATTAGGGCATAAAGTATTAAGGTGACAGAAGGGTCCCTTCTAAGGCCTTCACCCTTGGAATGAGATGCTCAGTCCCCAAGATCCTGAAATCCCAGCCTGGCCTTCTCATGTCGCAGTATCTCCAACACCTTCACTGGGCTTTTACCTAAAACAAAGTTTCTGTCAGGCACCAGCTGGCAGCTAACCCTGTAATCCTCGCTACTCAGGAGGCTGAGATCAGAGGATATTCGTATAAAACCAGCCAAGGCAGTGAAGTCCGTAAGATTCTTATCTCCAATCACCCACCAAAAAGCCAGAAGTGACTCTGTGGCTCAAGTGGTAGCATTAGCCTTTAACAAAAAAGCCCTGAGTTCAAGCCCCACGTCCAGTACCCAAAACAAATAAGCTGACAAAAAAAATCCCGAGATCAAAACAAAATAGGCAAAAACCTTGTTTGCAGAGTAGTACCCCCCAAACTACAGTACAGTCTGCTTCTGAAAAAATCTGTATAGCTTATTGTAGGCCTTTGTTTGACAATCTAAGTAACACTCCCTCCCCGCAACTCTCAACCGTGCTCTGGAGTCAGAAAAGCTAACCCTGGCAGAAGCATCTTAGTTTCTCTTTATGTTATGAAAGTAACAACACATGCTGGCCGTAGAAGAAAATCCCAACAATACTGTGAGTTAAAAGAACAAAAATTGTAGATAATTACACAGTGCGATATCCATGATTAACATGCTAATGAATAGCATTCCACAATTTTTTTCTCTGCTTAAACACACATTTAAGGAAAAAATTAAAATAGGATTACAATACACATGCTGATTTGTAACCTACTTTTTCTCCATTGACTGTGTGCTGACAAAAAGTTTAGAGGAGACAGATGGCTAAGTAAGTGTCAAAAGAAATTAGCAAGAACCTCTTGTCAAAGAACAACAGAGGTCATCATCTAAGAGGCTACAAGGAGCATGTCCCCTCCAATGCAAACTAAAAACCTTGCAAGACACACCCCTCGCCCAAGAAAAAAACATCCAGCATGTGCTTCTCTAGAGGAAGTATTTATTATTGGTCATTCAGGAAGAAACACAAAGTAGAATAGCATTTTGTTTTCCATTCTGTACTGCTTTATGCCTGTTTCATATCTGGGTCTGGCAGGATTTTAGACAAAGCCCTCTCCAAAAGGGGGTGTTTCATATGTTGATAGTCAATGGATGTCAAATATCATTAGAGTAAAGTCAATCTATGTACTAGACATAGGGTTTCTAGAATACAAGGCCAGTAACACAGGAATAAAGACGACTTTGGGCTTTTCCAAACACTGATCAGAAAACAAGGATATAAACGGACGCCTAGAGCCTAGTTTCCCAGTCCTAAAGGCTCTATCCATTGTAGTAGCTTTTACAATTGTACTTGCTACAACAATGACCTAGAAAAAAATTACATTCTGTGTCTATGGGCACGTTTAAATTTTGCTTTGGATTTATAGTTAGGACATGTCCAGGGCATTGTGAAAATGGAGTTGATTTGTGAGCAATCAAAAGACAGCCGGTGTTGGACACATACACATGTCAGCCCATACACATAGAGTAATAAAACCTCTTCCTTGTGAGTGTGAAATTGACACCATTACAATGTCTTTGCTCCCCTACCTTTCCCCCTCTACCCTTCCACAAGTTAATGATTTTCTGTTTATGTGGTTTTATAGTTACTTTCTAATTACTTAAAGCAGGACCTGGAACCCATAAACAAGTCAGGGTCACTTGCCCTTTGTGAACACAAGAAATTTACTATTTAGCTGTGGCTTTCATCTTCCTCTTGTAACTGCCCAGGCCGTATTTGTCTAGTACTTTAGGTCTGTCTTGTTTGTAAATTCCTCCAATTATTGTTCGATTTCTGTTGGAACTTCTTATTCAATAAAATGAGGATTCCCTTCATTCCACTCAATCCAACTAGGCAGATTTTGCTTCTTAAACTGTACTTGTTTCTTTGGGCTGTTTCTTATTGTATAAGAGAACTCTTTGACCTTTCAACTAAAACCCATAACTGAAAGCTCAGTCTTTGATGTCTGAAATTTTCAACCCTAAACTTCGTGAACTATTGACCATAGATTTATAAGTCTCCGTGAATTTCTAAGTCTCAGTGGACCAAAAGATCCATTCAGTACATGATGCTATTATTTTCTGGTATCTATAGTGGTTAATCTGAATCTGGCTGTCATGTTTTTAATCCATCCTTCTCTGGTAAGTTTTCAGATTTTGTTTGTGCCTATAGCTTCGCCATTGAATTTTTACTTTGTTAGTAGTATTCTCAAAGTTAGGCAGTCTTTACGTGAATCCAGAAGATGTTTTGTTATCTTTACCTATCTCCTCATTCTGCCTTCTCTCTTTCTGGACCCCCTATTACACACATCAGTATTGTAACTTTGTATAGTATTCTCTAGGTTTCTTCATGTCTCTCCTATTTTCTATCACTGTGCTATGACCTCTATTGAGTGACTACCTCATCTATACTCTAATCTATTCATTGCAGTTCAGATTAAGTCTATTATATACCCTAGTTGTTGAGTTTTTAATTATTTAACTATATTATTGTATCAGTATTTTAAAGTAACACTTTTTGTCCAAATCCCTTCTTTTTTATACTGTCCTATTTCCCTTGAAGTTGCTATATATTTTTTATAACTTTGATACTTAAAAATATACATTTTTCAGTCTCTTGGGGTATCATTTAATCTTTAGATAGGAAGATATAAATACTCTCTCTGGGATAATATTCCGTAGTACAGTTTATGTGATTTATCTTATCCCACTCTAGGAAACATGAGGTATTTTTGAGGGAGCCCCTAATCTGTATGGAAAAGTCCAGTTTCTCATTTGCTGCCATCAAGAACAGAGTGGTCAGTAAACAAACAAAGGTAAACAACATGAAGGAGATGATGAAAAGTAGAACAACGATAACAAGTCTACTGCTTTCCTAATGATAATCAATTCTAAGCCTACAAAGAAGAATAAAATAATTTCCTTGAGTAGAAAAGCATCAGCCCATGTTCCTGTCATCACAACTTATAAACATGCTCTGATGGGAAATTTGAATGATCATTAACCTTGTTGAATATCTGTGTAGCACAACTAATCATGGCTAAAAATGTCTATTCAGTGTCCACAGTGGACAATCTATATATGGAGATCATGTAGCTACCTTTCTTTTTATTTGAATCTAGAAAACATGGTATCTATATCTACCTGTCTATATGGGGATTATGGGGATGTGGACAAAGAGAGAGAGAGAGAGAAAGAAAGAGAGAGAGAGACAGAGACAGAGAGAGACAGAGAAGGAAAGAAGTGTTGTTCAACTTTTCAAATACAGGTTGCATGCTAGTGAAGTTCACTATAAGGAACAGGCATCAAAAAGTATTCTATTATTTTGTGATCTAAAGAATGCAAATCCAAAATCTTATTTGCTCAAGGAGCTCTCTTCCTACTGGCCTGCAAGTGGGCTTGCAATTCTCACTTCACTCACAGTTTTGCAGTCAGTCCTTTATTAAAATGCAAAGCTGTTGGCCAGGAGGTGGAGACTGGTGTGGGCAGAAGTGAGAAAACTTGCTGAAAAAACACACAGACTAAAGACACGGCTCAAGTGGCTGAGCACTTGTCTAGCAATATCTAGTACTTAAAAAAAACAAACAAAAGTAACAACAGTAACCAAAGCAATGCTGTTGTTTAAAAACAATAGCTTATGGACCAAAAGCACCTGTGAATATCTTGAGGCACCGAGGACATTTTTGTGGCCTTGAATTTCTGAGTCTTAATTTCTGAGGTATTTCCTCTCCTTCAAAGTCATTTTGCAATTTTGCAATCTGATTATTTCACAGGTAAGTCTTGATAGAGAACTAGAAAGCATGGTGGATTTAGAATCTCAAATGGAATAGGTGGGGTAGATGGATGGTGAGAGCTATGATAGCCAAAGCCAGGAAGATGCTGGATTCAAAACACTTGGCAGAAGATAAAGAAGATACCACCAAGGACTGATATTTCACGACGTTGCCCCCTACATGGGTATAATGTTAAGGTGAGTTGTCCTTGATCCCTTCAGTCACTAGCAAAGACTTTGGCAGTGACACTAAATAAAATAGTTAAGAACTATAATGCCAACTCCTTGCCAATGGAAGAAAGTTGCATTCAGAGACCTCCTTAGCACATTGTTACCATTTCTGTCCTCCCTCTTGGTAAGTTGTCTTCAGCAACATTAAAGAAAACATTTCATCTTGCAGGGGGTGGGAGTGGGTGGGAGGGGAAATGCAGGTATTGGGGCTTGAACTCAGAATCTGGGTACTGTCTCTCAGCTTTTTCACTCAAAGTGGGTGCTACACTTCTGGCTCTTGTAGTGATAAAAATTTCATGGACTTTGTTCCCTGGATTAGCTTTGAACTGTGATCCTCAGATCTCAACTTCCTGAATAGCTAGGTATAGAGCATGAGCCACTGATGCCAGCAATGTAAGTTATCTTTAGCATAGATATCCTAACTTCTAAAACAACAATGCATTGTATGAAGTGCAATGCCTATGAAAACTAGCCTCGATCCTCACATACATTGAAACCCATCAAATGTGAAGAAGCAGCCCTTCAGAGCATTTTGTAAGGAGCACGGCAAGGGATCATCCCTATAGACAAAAATTCAAAACAAGATACAGTCTCTAGTTCACTCTCCTTTTTTTTCTTTTTGGTCATGGGGCTTAAACTCTGGGTTTAGGCTCTGTCCCTCAGCTCTTCAGCTCAAGGCAAGCGCTCTACCACTTGAGCTACAGTGCCACTTCAGATTTTCTAGTGGTTTATTGGAGATAAGAGTCTCACAGAGTTTCCTCCCCGGGCTGGCTTTGAACTGCAATCCTCAGATCTCAGCCTCCTGAGTAGCTAGGATTGCAGGCGTGAGCCACCTGGCTTCTAGTTCACTCTTGGTGCCTAAACTCTTCCTCTCATCGCCATCACCTCTAATGCCACCCTCAATCTATTTTTCCAGGGAAAAGAAATGATTGGTCTTCAGAACTTGCTCTGGGTGTGAATTTATCAATATGGCTTGAGTTTCATCTGTAATAAAAAGTGTGTCAGGAGGAAAAGCATAGCAGAAAGAAGACTTCAGAATGGAACCAAGAATGAGAATTCTATTAAAGAAAGATAGAAAACGGGAGGAGGGAGAACTCATTTAATAAAGTCATTTCTTTTATGTGTAGTCTTGCTTCCTTGGTGGCTGAATAACTACCAAGGAGTAGTTGGGCAGGTTAGCAAGTTGAATGTTTTCAGTTGCCTATACTTTAAAAATATTAGATATGAAATTCAGAAATACACAACTCATAGGTTTTAAGTTACATGTCAGAGTAGCATGGAAATCTCATGTCATCCCACTCAACTCTTCAAGGCCATGAATCATCCCTCTCCCCAGAACACCCACACTGTAATACACAGTGACTTAGTACAGCCTGGGTTTCTAGGTAACTTTTGTAGAAGTATACACACTTCTATGAAAGTAATCAGAGGCCAGGTACTGGTGGTTCACCTCTGTAATCCTAGTTGCTCAAGAGGCTGAGGTCTGAAGATAGAAGATCAAAACCAGCTCAGGCAGCAAAATCCATAAGATTCATCTTTAATTAACTAAAAGGCTGGAAGAGAGCTGAGGTCCAAGTGGACAGAGAGCTAGCCTTGAGCAAAAAGAATTCTGAGACAGTGCCCAGGCCCTGAGTTCAAGACCTAAAACTAACACACAAGCAAGCAAGTAGGAGCAAGGGAGGGAGGGAGGGAAGGAGGGAAGGAAAGAGGGAAGAAAGGAAGGAAGGAAGCAAAGAAGGAAGGAAGGAAGCAAAGAAGGAAGGAAGGAAGCAAAGAAGGAAGGAAGGAAGGAAGGAAAGAAAGAAGGGGAAGAAAAAGCAATCAGATTAACATAAGTTTTATCTCAGACTGTTGTTTTAATGTCTCTGTTTTACTGTGAATCAGAGTTGTTGATATCTTACTGTGCCTAATTTATAAATAGAACTTTATCATAGAAAAGTATGTATAGAAAGAACTACACAGAGTTTACATACATAGTATATATAGAGTATAGATAGAGTTTGGTGCTATTCATAGCTTCAGACACATCCTGGGAATCTTAGAATGAAATTCTAACAGATAAGAGAGTATGATTATAATAATAGCAATAATAATTCTAATCATTTCAGAAATGGATTTTTGTGATTAATAATTTACAGATCACCAAATGCTTTTATGGGCATCATTTAATTTTGCCACATGAATGGATAACAGATGCACGAGATTTGGAGAATTAAAGGAGCTTATCCCAGGCCACACTATCAGCAATCAAGTGAAAAACTTTAAGTAGATGCAAGCTATTGACATCTTTACCAAATTTTCTGAAGGTCACAGGGATGATCTGACTAGGGAATCAGATATATAAATTTTAACCACAGACTTAACAGGCCAGACTGAATTACCAAGGATTTGGTTGGGAGTTGAGGGAATGCTTTGAAAATCCAAGGCCCATCTCACCCACCGTCATCCTCTCCCATATTGGAACTTTGCCCCACTTGGTCCTCAAGATAAGAAGACCCAGGGGAGGCTGGGAAGTTGGCTCAGTGGCAGAGTGCTTGCCTCAAATGCATGAGGCCCTGGGTTCAATTTCTCAGCACCACATAAGCAAAAAGAAGTCTGAAGTGGCGCTGTGGCTCAAGTGGTAGAGCACTCGCCTTGAGCTGAAGAGCTGAGGGACAACACCCAGGCCCAGAGTTCAGCCCCAAGGACTGACAAAAAAAAAGAAGAAGGAGGAGGAGGAGGAGGAGAAGAAGAAGAAGAAGAAGAAGAAGGAAGAAGGAAGAAGAAGAAGGAAGAAGGAAGAAGAAGGAGGAGGAGGAGGAGGAGGAGGAGAGGAGGAGAAGAAGGAGGAGAAGAAGGAGAAGAAGAAGAAGAGGAGGAGGAGGAGGAGGAGGAGGAAGAGGAGGAGGAGGAGGAGAGGAAAGAGAAGTACTGAGAAAGTCAATCTAGACTCAGGGTCCTGTCTCCTCCACACAAACGTTCCTATAAAACTTTGTTTTCATGGTGTTGCATTGTACTTGAAAATCACAGACACTTTGGATACTAGAACAATGACCTCATCTAATCTTTTTCTTCAGTGGTGAGTGCCTGAAGCTCATTTATAACTAACCAGACTGTTAGGAAATCACAGCAGGTCACAGATATGATCGAAGGAGCTGTAGAACAGTGAAAGCTTCCAAAACTACATCCATTCCCACTTCTTTGTGCCCAGTACTCAGGATAGATATTTTATTAACACTCTACCCCTGTAAAAACCCCGCCCCTGAGACTGGACTTTCCTCACTTGTCAGACACTGACACTTCGGTGTGAATGAGTTTCTCTTCTTCTGAACAGAGAATAGAAGAAGGGAATTAAGACAAAGGAGTACCCTGGGAGGTGACCTGGAAATACAGTTGTACCCTGTACAGACTAATTGTATGTACCATCCCACCCCTGACCTTAGGATGCTTTAAGCCACGCGATGACTACCAACACAGTCACCCACCCAGGCATGCTCACTACAGATCACCTCTCTTCCTCAAGTACCTTAGTTCCCTACTGAAATGAAAATAACCCTCCCAGACTTGCATCTTCATTAACTCCTCCTTTGGCTATTCCATAGTAGTCTCTCTTTCAAACTGGTAACTTTTTTTCTATCTCTAGTTTCACCAAGCACTCAAGGAATAGAAGGAAGTAGCATCAACCTCCACCAATATCTCTCAGCCTCCCTGCCCAGGCTCCTGTTGGCTGGTTACAAACTGTTGCTACTGTAAGACATATCTTTAGGTTACACAGACACGTGCAACTCTAAGGAGAGATTTCCAATAGTTTTCTCATTTCCTGGATGTCCTCACACATCTCTAGCTCACTTCAAACATTGTGGGGCTTACCCAGGCACTGACCTTGTCTAATCATATTGATTGTCAGCAATTGCAGTCTAATTGGAAAGCAAGTTGCTATGGTAATTCCTGTGCCTTATGTCTTACATTTAAAGACACAATGATCCTAAAAAGGGGAAAATTGCTTGTGGTTGGTGACAGAGGGGGAAAAAAACATAATTAGATATGCAAATTGTAAAACTAATGTATTCAAATGAATGCAGAAATCTAAATCAGGATTTGATGTAATAAATTGGTCCCAGAATTTCTACCCAAAGCACATTTGGTCAGAATGTATTTCTTCCCATCCATCTCCCCCCAAATACTTGAACATTTTTAGAAAAAAAAAATTGAAAAAAAAGAATCCTGGATAAGCAGAAATGGGGAGTCTATTCATAGCTAAAAATCGTGTTTGGGATCCATTACCAGGGGTGGGTGCACTGTGTGCCTGACAGAACTCCAAAGAAGTTAGCAGAGTTAGCAGACCAATCTCCCTACCCTCCACTGTAACTTGCTGTGTAGTCTTAGGTAAATCACTTAGCCTTTCTGTTCCCTAATGTTCTTTACTGATAAATAAGCCAGTAAATTTTGCTTTGTTGTATTCTTTTGGTCTATCAGCAATCACTTACTGAACACATACTCTGTTCCGGATTCATTATGGGAAGCCTTGAACATCTGTCAGAATACATTCATTGCAAAAAAAGAGAGGGTACATTGTATTCATTGCTTTGCTAAATGGCAACTTCTTTGTGCAATTCCCTGATGATAATACTAAAAAAAATTACATCCAGGTAAAAAATTAAAGTAAATACATTAAAAAAAGAAGAAGAGAAGGCCATGCCCCTATGGTGCTAGAAGCTTCCTAGAGGCAGAAAAATGGCTCTCTTGAGTAAGTCTGAAGACAAGGCCTGCACAGAAATTTGAGAAATAGTGCCAAAAATACTGAGCTATTGGTAATCCCTGTTCAATGTAGCTCAGTAGAAGCTGAAGCCCAGTGCCCGTGGAAAGCGCTCCAGTTGTGGTACTGCAGCTGGCAAGACGGCCTGTGTGATTATGATCAGCAATGTACCCGGGACGCTCTGAGGAGGGGAAAGCCTTAACTCTAGATGATTAGAGAGGCTCCCTAGGAAATTACTCAGAGAAGCCTCAAAATGAGAATGAGGTTTCCTTCCTGATCTGCTGCTCAAGGGCAAGGGTAAAGGATCTGCTCCCTGTACTCAATGCCAGGCAAAGGATTTGAACCCTGAGATGCCCAGCTGCATTCCACATATTTCTGCAGTGCCTGCAGCTACACAAATTCAAAACACTTCTTTAAAAAAACGTACAAGTCCCTTCACTATAAAAAATAAGGGTCCTGGGCTGGGAAGGTGGCTCAGTGGTAGAGCGCTTGCCTTGCATGCCTGAGGCCCTGGGTTCGATTCCTCAGTACCACATAAGCAAAAAGAAAAAAGCCAGAAGTGGTGCTATGACTCAAGTGGTAGAGCGCTAGCCTTGAGCTGAAGAGCTGAGGGACAGCACCCAGGCCCAGAGTTCAGGCCCCACGACCGGACCCAAAAAAATAAAAATAAAAAATAATAAGGGTCCTCTGAAGATCTGGTAATGCATATGAAGCATGGGAGTAGGATTCTGACATTGAAGGGTAGCATGGGAGAATCCGTTCTTTAGAAACAGAAAATCAGGCAAGTACTGTGTCAGTGAATATGGCTCTCTGATTGGTTTTCTTGTTTTTATGTTCATCCTAGGACTTGAACTCAGGGCCTGGGTGCTGTTCCCTTACTTTTGTTTTGAGCTCTACTGCTTCAGCCACACAGCTCCACTTTTGGCATCTTGGTAGTTAACTGGAGATAAGAGTCTCACGCAGTTTCCTGCTCAAGGTGGCATGAAACTGTGATCCTCAGATCTCAGCCTCCTGAGTCACTAGGATTCTGGGCATGAGCTCCCCGTAACCAACTGTTCTTTTTCCTGTCTAGACAGAGACAGAAATGCTCCCTGAGCTAACTTCTGAATAGTCATGAAGGACAGGGTGGATAACAGCTTTGCATACTCAGTGTTTATAGAGTGCTACATTCAGCATTCCAAAGAGAAAGGCTTTCATGATCACCAATGTGACTCATATTCAGAAGCAACCAAATGTGAGCTACCTTCCTGCTCCTTCACCGAGGCTCATAAAGAAAGGACTTTCATGCCAAGAATAAGAGTTAATGAGGTGGAAAATAGAGGGGCATAAAAGATGGAGTAATTATGAATTACAGAGTGAAAACAGAGACCCGGGGGAGGAGGGAAGCCAGGTGGGAAAGAGAGGTTGTGTTATAGGAGCAACAAGGGTCCAGAAAGGCACAATAAAATCTAGAGAGAATTATTGAGGAAAATTTTAGGGTAGTGTAAGGTTAGTGCAATAAACTGTGATAACTACAATAATTGCCACACACACACACACACACACACACACAATTTCCTTGGTAAAGAGGTCCAGAACATATATCCAGGAAGAAAGAAATTAACCCTGACTTAAAGGAAGCATCAACAGAGCCTTCTATAAGCTGACAATAAAATATACACTGTCTTCAAGAAAAATAACAAGGCTAGTTAGGGATTCTTTGTCACCTGATCTAGGGCTTCAGGACACCAGATCTGTTGGAGACCCTGGAGACCCCCTCTAAGTTTGCCACAGAGCCCTTCCCAGGGAACCGCTACAGCCCGCATCTGCTGGAATGAAAGCTGGAGCTGTCACAGAGGACTGCCTGTGTCATGGCTGAGTGGTTTTTAATAACAGCATCACAGGAATAATTTTTAAAAAACCACTGAATCCTAAGGCTAGAAGTGAACCCAACACTGTTGTTTTAGAGATGAAGAGCAAACACACCCAGAGAAGAGAACTGATGTGACTCAAGGTGAGTGGTTAATTAGTGGCAGAATCAGGACTAGAACCTAGGTCTCCAGACTCTATGAAGTAATCACACAATAGTAAGCAGCATGACCTCTACATGACACCCTGGGCTTTGGTTCATGGGGTAAGACATGCATTATTCATGTGATCTTAAACACACTGGCCAGCTATTAGGCACAGAAGACAGTGTACTGAACAATGAAGAACTTAGTAACATTTTACAGAGAAGCATGGATCTCAGGTGATTCTGGTAATTAGCCAAAGTGATGAAGGGCTTCCCCTTGCCTACTCAAGAGACCTTGCCTTATGCAGCACCATGTTTCTGGAATTCAGAGAGCTAGAGATTTGAATTCCTTAGCCTGAACTCCCCCTCAGACTGTATGCAACTAATGGATTTAGTAGTCTTCACCATTTGAAAGTCATCCTTTCTGGAAGATGAGCTCTTCTTTCTCCCATGAAATTATTGACAAAGTGAGAAGAGCAGCCCAAAAGGCCCATAATTCAGAAATCTACAGCCAGCTACAGATTTCCGCCCCCCCCCCCCCCCGCCACCATCTCCCAATCAGGAGCCAGTGACAGGGTCCAAGGTAGATATTATGTCACCAGCAAGAGGGTCTCCAGCTAAATGAGGACAAACACGTACTTAGTTTCAAGAGGCTTTTCTATTATTATTTGTTTGTTTCTAATTATCCCAGTAGTTCCCTTGCATAATTCTCAACTAACTCAGCCAATATGCATTTAGTTGATACCTCTGGATGTGTCCATTTTTCAGAGCTGGTAGTTGTACAATTCTTGTTGCTAACAAGTTACTAGGTACCATGCACATTGCTAGATTCTTACCTTAGGTATTAAGAGTATGATACATGACAGCAATGAAATCCAAAATGGCAAGGACTTAAAGAACCCATTTCTTTCTTTCTTCCTTTCTCATTTAATGATCCAGTATGGTGTTCCTCTGCATTTTACTTAGGATCTTAGGTCAACAGTGGCTTTGCCAACTTTAATTCTTTCAGGGTTGCCTTGTGCCTCTCCAGCCACCATGTGGAAGGAAGACAGAGTATGGAGTAGCACCGAAATGAGCACATTCTATGGGAGGAGTTTCCTTCTCACACTGCTATCATTTGACAGCAAGATTAGCTAAAAAGTGTAGTCAAGGGCAAGTGTGACACATGGTGGAGCATGCCTATAATCCCACTTACTCAGGAAGCTAAAATAGGAAAACTACAGCCTTGAGGTCAGCCTGAGGAAGGTAAGGAGACCTTGCCTCAGAAGCATAAAAGCAAAATTGGCTACAGATTAACTCAGTGGGAGAATGTTTGCCTAGCACGTACCACACAATACCCGATGTTCGATCTCCCGTACAAAGAAAAAGAAAAAGGAAAACAAAAGTAGTCTAACTATGTAGCAGAGATAAGAGAGAGGAAATAGATTTTTGGGTGACAGCTAAAATGTCTATCCCATATAATATTTCCATATTGCTAACAAAATCCTTCAAAGGTTACATAATTATCTCCATTAAATAAACAGCTCCCATGAGTGTTAATTGCCTTGTCCAAAACCACACAAGTAGGCAAGGATAAAGCTCGAATTTGAACCCAGGCCTGCCTGGCTCTTGGGTACAGGCTGCCATTCACCACATGTGAACTAAGACAAGTGCAAGTCAGCAGATCCATTAGTGAAGGTAAAACAAGGCCATTAGTGACAGTGCACATGACAAGCTATGCTCTCTGCAGAGCAAACGTCTAATAAAGATTAACTATTATCAGCAACATCATTCTTCCTGCAGGCCTCAGTGACACATTCAAGCATACAAGTGTCCCGAACCTAGAGACAGCTTACCATCTCTTATGTATGAGGCTGCTCCAAACTCCTTTTGTAGTCTTTGCTGAAGCTAGTAAGCCACATGGAAACCACATGATATAATCAATGGTCCTTCCTCCTTTCCCCTCTTCACACAATGTCTGCTCCCTCACTCCCTTCCCAATGCCTCATCTTTTATTACCAAAAACCCAGTGGGCTCCTGTTGAACTCAAATAGCCACCACACAGATTAATAAAGGAATTGTCTACCTTTCCACTTCAGCTCTAATCTAGTTCTCCTGCTAGAAAAATCTCTTTCCCTTTCACTTTTGTATATCCTCCTATAATTCCATTTGTTTTCCTAAACTGCAACCCTCCCCAGGCATGGTTGCCATGTATTGATGCCATCCACACTTCTGTACACAGGCAGACAGGCCATGAGTAGGCATTCTTTTTTCTACTTGACACTCCATTCTTACTGTCTTGAATATTATGCATGTAACCACGAATCTAAGTAAATCAGTGAGATACTCAATTCATTTAAGAAGCAATGATCCATGACTCATATAAAACCACTCTTTAGTCATCACAGAGCTAAGATCTGATGATCTGATGGAAATTGCATAGAGTCATAATTGACATAATGATGGTAGAAAATAAAAGAACATTTTCAAGAAATACTGAAAACCATAAGCAAGAGGCTTGGATATTAAATGATCAAGAGAAATTAGATACAATTTGGTACTAAAAGCTTGGATTGTCAAATGGAGTTGTTGGCCTGGAGTTGGAGTTGAAGGGGAGACAGAGAGAGATGGGGTGAACAGAAATAACCAGCCTGCTTTAGACCATCTGTCTATGAATAGACAGGGAATCGAGGTGGACCCAGACAGATACATATTCCAGCAAAGAAGTTCTACCTGAAAGCTATGTGTGGAATGAGGAAGCCCAAGAGGACTTCGATGTGCAGAACTTGAGAGATGCCAAGACCAGGCTTGGGAAATGCTGACATTAGGCTGGGCACAGTGGTTTATACCTGCAAGGAACCAAGTATCAAGAGGATTGCAATCCTACTACAGAGAGGGGAAGTGAGGAGAGAAGGGAAGAAAGAAGGAGACAGAAAGAGGGAGAGAGAAAGAATGACAGGAAAGAAAGAGAAAGAACTGAAAGAAAGGGAAGAGAGAGAGAAAGGAAGGAAGAAGAAGGAAGAAAGAGAGGGAGGAAGGGAGGGAGATGGAGGGAGGGAGGGAGGGAGGGAGGGGGAGGAAGGGAAGGAGGGAGGGAGGGAGGAAGGAAGGACTGAAACTATCTCCTCTTAAATCAGAAACAGAACAAGGATGTCTACTTTCTCTACCCCTTTTCAATATAGTACAGAATTCCTAGTCAAAGCAATAAGGCAAGAGAAAGACATAAAAAGGATTAAAATAGAAAATAAAGAAATCAAACTATCCCTATTTGTAGATGACATGATCTTATATCTTAAAGAACACTAGAAACTCCGTCCCCAAGCTCCTAGAGCTTATCAAATAACTGATAAAATAGGGCAGTATAAAACTCAGTCCACCAAAATCAGTTGCTTTTCAGTACACCAACCATGAGAAGACAGAAAGTAAAGTCGGGAAAGCAATTCCACCTGCAATGGTCTCAAAAATTAAAAAAAAACATACCTAGGACTCAAACCAAAAAAGTAAAGAATCTCTACAACAAAAATTATGAAACTTTTAAGAGATACTATATGTCCATTGGCCACACTAAGACTGGGCGCAAGATGCCTTTTTATGCATGGTCTCCACCACTGAAGTCATACCTGAAAATCAGGTTGATCCTTTAGGAAGAAGGTCAAGGTAAAGTGGGACAAGTTGTCAGAATGTGGCAGGAATATTGCCAGAGGCCTCCTCTGACTTCTCAGATGCATTAGGTAAGTACTTTCCTTTTCTCACATGTCTACAGCAGTCCTCCCTTCCCAAAGCTGCTTCCTGATCCTGGAAAAGGTGATGCCTTTGCTAACAATGCTCTGAAAATGTCCTCCAAAGTGGCAGAGAAAAAAAGATCACCCTACAAGCTGGGTGCTGATGGCTCATGTCTATAATCCTAACTACTTAGGAAGTAAAGATCTGAGGATCATGGTTTGAAGCCAGCCTGGGCAGAAAAGTCCCCATGAGACTCTTATCCAATAAACTACTCAAAAAAGCTGGAAGTGGCACTGTGTCTCTAGTGGTATAGCATTAGCCTTGAGCACAAAAAAGCTCAGGAACGGTGTCCAGGCACTGAGTTCAAGCTCCAGGACCAGCAAAAAACAAAAAATGAAAAAAGAATAATGTTTTAAAGAAACAGGGTATATAGCACATTTCCAGAAAATTTGAGAAAAAAATTCTAAAAACTAAGAAACTATACAATATGGATAACACAAATATAGTATTATAATACATATATGCATGTTATTATATAATATACACATTAACATGTCTACTATTTATAACTATACATAGTATGTGTATAATAATTATATCTATAATCATACATCATTTATTCTATATAAATACATAATATATAATTACACATGTGTGTATTTACATGTGTATATTTGCACATAATTACATGTATGCATGTTTATTTGTTTTTCTACCAGGTTTTTCCCACAGTTCTACATATATACACGTATAATGTATTTAACCATTAGCATAAATAACTGTATCATTATATCATTATATTAAAATACAATATGTCCCAAATCCACCTTATTTTTTCAAGTAACTGAAATGTAGCTCACCTAATGTTCAGTTAAGAAAAGTCTAGCATAGAAGCCCTCCCAGGCTGGATGACAGGTAAAACCCAAGACCCAGGATATTTATCTCTAGATTCCTAGCACCAAGGCCGGTACGTCAAAAACAGGAACTGCTTCATCAAAATTTGCTGAACATTTGCTGAATTCATTCTCCACTCTTTTAAAATCTCACTTCAAGATTCTGCTACACAAGAAGCTCCCTTCCTGCGTTAATACATAATTTGATTTGCAAAGTGTCTGTTTACTGCAAGTTTTCAAGAGCACAGCTTTATTGTACAAAAGTGAAGTTGGAAAATCTTTTCTAATCTTTCAAAAGATAATTCATTCATTGAGCAAACACTTGGCTTAGGATAGGAATACCAAGATAAAAGACAATTTGCTGTCCTCCAGAAGTTCTTTGCTTAGAGCAGAAGATTTATTTATTGCCACTATACAGCACAATGTCAGAATGCAAATCCAGTGTAATGCATGAGCATCTCTGATAGCTACATATGTCCCCTAAATTACAAAGGATTCAGACAAGAAAACAGGCAGCTACACTTAGTTTGAGGTTACTAAAAACCAGGGGGAAAAATGATTCAATGAACATTACAAATATTTTACTACACTTGAATTCCCTACTATACCTTGTCAGGGAAGAATAGGTTGGGAACCTGTTCTGCAAGAGGTGAGGAAGGAAGAGAAAAATGTGAAAAATCTGGTTGGGGAATACTTCCTGTATTAGGAAAAAAGCTTGGTAGTCCATTTTGTGCTGCTATCACAGAATACCTGGCTCTGGTTAACATGAAGAAAAAAATGGACTTGTCTCCTAATTCTGGTGGTTATAGACCATCCAAACAGCATGGCACCCCCACCCCGTTGGGTTACAACATAGCAGAAAAGCTTAAAAGGGAACCTGCTGCATTCAAAGGGGCAATGTCCTCAAGCAAGGATTTTGACTGGGGAGGGGCCAGACTCTGTGTTTTACAGCCACCCACCCTAAAGGAAATGACTCCACCCCCATGAAACAAGCAACAATCCCTTCACATGGGCAGTTGGGACCCTATCACCTCTTAAACGCTTTATGCCATCTCTCAGCATGGCCATGCTGGGAATGATGTTTCTTGGATAGGAAACAGCAGGAGACACATTTGAACCATAGCTTAACTACAGCAGTGAACCTGTCAATATTCCAACCTCATTCTTCAAGGAAATAGAAGAGGAATCCAAAAATTCATATGGAACAATAAAAGACCCCAATAGCAAAAACGAGCTGTAACAGAAAGAACAGTGCTGGAGGAATATCAATACCAAATTTCAAACTCTACTACAAAACCATAGTAATCAAAACAGCTTGGTACTGGCACAAGAACAGACCCCAGGACCAATGGAATAGAATCGAAAACCCAGGAATGAACTCACAGACCTATAGCCATCTAATCTTCTATAAGGGAGCTAAAAAAAATAGAATGGAAGAAAGACAGCCTCTTCAGTAAATGGTGCTGGCAAAATTGGTTAATCACTTGTAGAAAACTAAAGCTAGATCCTTATATATCACCCTGCACAAGAATCAACTCCAAATGGATCAAAGACCTCAGAGTCAAAGTAGACACTCTGAAAACATTACAGGACGGAATAGAATAAATCTTAGGTCTCCTTGGCACAGGCCGAAATTTACTTAATAGAGACCCAGAAACACAACAAATCAAAGAAAGGTTGGACAAATGAGATTGCATGAAATTGCAGAGCTTCTGCATGGCAAAGAACATAGCTAGCAAGATCAATAGAAAGCCCACGGATTGGGAGAAGATCTTCACTAGCCATACAATGGACAAGGGTCTCATATCTAAAATATACCTGGAACTCAAAACATTAAATCCCCCAACAACAAATCCTCAAAGGAACAACTGCCCAATAAATAAGTGGGCTAAAGACTTAAAGAGAAACTTCTCTGAAGAGGAAAGAAGGATGGCCAATAGACACATGAAGAAATGCTCAATCTCCCTAGCCATAAAAGAAATGCAAATCAAAACAACATTGAGATACCACCTCACCCCAGTTAGAATAGCAGTGAAATTTGACTTCTTCACATATCTTCCGATATCTCCAAATTGTGTCATGGAAATACTCCTGAGGCCTCCAGCCTCTGGTCACAGCTCTTCAGTGTCTCTTTATTCAATCCTGTCGTGACTCTGCTCAAAATGAACTAGTCTCAGCACTGGGCAGCTATAGTGGGGGATTTCAAATGGACTTATACATGAACACCTTAGCCAGCAGAGTGAAGGTCTGAAGGCGAATTTGGTAGGACTCATCCCCAGAGAGCATGACCTTTACTCATAGTCCTTCATTGGACTGTATTTCCCTTTCCTTCATGTAAACTTGGACTGGAATACACAGAGGAGCTTAAAATCAACTTTTCTAATCTCTCATCAAATGCCTTGTAAACCCCAGTAGTTATCAGTCCTTTCTTTCCTTTCTCTGCTATGGGTGTTCTGTCAATTCAAGAGCCTTGTCTCCTGTGCAGAAAGGCTAAGCAAACCTGGGAGACAGAGAAATAGAGATATAGAGAACCAGATGCTTTCATACAGAGGTCAAATACATGTGTGTGTACTTGAACTGTTATATTAGTAAAATAAATTCCCTGTGAGTAAAGATTAAGTCATAGACAAGCCAGGCTTGGGTCTCTTGCTGGAGTTATACACACTACTAACTCCCAAAAAAAGCCAGGAAAGAATCCCTTCTGTAGGCTAGGAGGTTCCATTCACTGAATAGAAGATTCTTTCTTCATCTATTTCTCCATCCATTCTTCTATCCAGTAATCATTTACTGAGCATTAAATGCATACTAACTTGTCACATGCTGGAGATGCAGAGAAATGAGGAAGGTGTTTTCCAGAAATACAGTCAGAAAATGGCGATGGTCATCAAAAATTGTACTTATTTCCTTACTTATGTAACTTTATCTCCTCTATACATCGCTTTTACAATAAAATTTTAAAGAAAACCTTCAATGACAAGCTAATGTAATAACTGCTTATCTGAGAAATGCAAAATGTCTTTTGAGAATTTAATGGACAGGGAAACTTTAATGATGACAAAGGCTTTTCAGAGGAGATGTAGAATTTGTTTATGTCTAACATTTTACTCCCCTTGGACTGATATGGTTGGGCTCTTCTAGACATGTGCACACAAGTTGTGAGGAGAAGTCGAGTAGGATATTGCTACTTCTGCCCTAAAGAACTTTGCACTTCCCAAGTATGGTCCTGAAACCAGCACCAGCATTTCAGCCATTAGACTCACACAAGGATTTTCCAATGGGAATCTGCATTTGATCAAGTTACACAGGTGACTGATATGTGTTAGGGTTAACAGTTAGGAAGCTCTGGTCTACAAGATAAGGAGAACTTCACCTCTAGAAATTAGACTTCTGCAGATTTGTTCTTGAGGTCAAAAGTCCTTGGTACTTTTTGACAAAGGACTTGATAAACCATCTTCTCTACATGCTTATTTTACAATGAAGAACTTGGGGTCCAAAGAGATGCTTACGATGGCCATGTAGAGAAGGAATGGTGTGACCCTGCTGTTGACCACAGCTGGTTCTGCACAGAGCCATTGTATGCAAGACTGAAATGTCAACCTCAGGGTCCTGTCAAAGGATTGTAGAGACTATAGGGAAATAGTTACTCAATAATAAATAGTTACTTAATAAATAATGATGGAATTGAGCAGAGGCAGAATAGGATTAAACAGAACATGACCTGAGAATTTTTTAATGAAGTGCTTTATCAGTGCTATACTTTATTTTCCATCTCCCAACCCTCACCTGGCCTGAGGTACCCCCCCTTGACAGTCCAACACCCTCTCTCCTATCTTTGAAGTTGAAACTACAACATATGAACTACTTTCGGAAATAATTAGAAGTGTTTCTCGACTTGGTTGTTCTAATAATTTCTACTTCTTTTAGATGAAATAAATAAACCCAGATACTAGAATTCTTGACACATGAATTCAAATAAGGAACTATGTCTAGCTGTTAGGCTGGAATACAGTGGTTATCAAATATATCACTATTGGTGAATTAGGAAGATACAGCCTCCATTAGAATCTAAGTTCTCTTTGTCTCCTAAGTCCTCTTCTCCATGCTATCTTCTGTCCCTATATACTTCTTTCACTTGATTCCTTTAAATGTTCTGCTACCGCAGAATACATTTTCTCTTGAAGAATGACCCTTTACGCACAGGACTTGTGAGAAACGGCCTGGGCCCTACTGCATTGTCAGGCCCTGGATGTGTCCTAGCACCCTCGCTGACACAGCTGCTATTATAGTCATGTGTGCCCCCCCCCCCCGGGCCCCTCCCAACCCCTCCCTGCTCTGCTCTCCAGGCCTTTGTCACAGCCTTTCTAGAACTCATCAGCTAAATCCCAGGCCAGCAGACAGTTCTTCTGCCTTGGCCAATTTGAATGCCTGCTGCCTGTGAGATTTCCTGAGACTCTTCAGCTGCCACATTAAAACTGCATGAGAGCCTTCTCAAGAGGCCTAATAATAGCACGTTTCATCTGTGAGCCACTTTATAAACATTAACTGATTAAGCTGCCCTCACTCCCCATAAGCCCTGAGCTTCTGTGTAGTGGACTTGATTTTTTACAGACTTTAAATTGCTCCAAGAGAAACACACACACACACACACACACACACACACACACACACACACACACACACACACACCCCTGGAATCTGAAAGCTCTTATATGGGTATAAACCATGATTAATTCTACTTGTGTGATAGCATGGAAGCAGGTAAGGATTTAAATCCATGTTTATTTTAAAGGAGAATGCCAGAGAAGAACTTAGCTCCATGGTCTCAGACAAGGTCATTGAATTATAACCTACCATCTGTCTTTATAAATAAAGTTTTATTGAGACATGGGCCATTATGCATTATCTGTGGCTTCTTTTGCACTGCATTATCAGTCAAGTAGTTGCAACAAAGACCAAGTGGTCCACAAAACCAAACCAAAATGTACTTACTATCTGGGACTGAAGAAAAGATTGCTAAGTCCTGGTCTAGGGAACTTACTGTTTGTTCTGATCTTGTATGTTTGCTAAATATGGCTAGACAAATCTCTCTCCCCTTCTCTGGGCCTCAGTGTCTACATCCACAGACAAATAATCTCTAAATTGCGCCATTGCCTTGAATTGTTCTCCCACTGTTCTGTAAATATTGGCATCTAGTGTGTTTTTTCTTGTTATTATAGCTGACTCCTTTGAGGATAGGAACAAAGTTTCATTTGTCTTATGAATCCTCCTAGACAAAATGACCTAGCTGAGTCCAAAAACGTTTATGGACGTTAACTGATCTGACTTAAATTGTGTTGCCTTTATTACAGAGAGATTTCTCAGAATGATTGTTTGGAAGTGATAGAGGCAGGTGTGTTCTCCAACCTACCCAAGTTACATGAAATGTAAGTAAGAAATGAGAGGAGTTCTCCTCATTATTCTTCACAAAAGCCTTATCATTCTCTTACATTGTTGGGAGGCCCTGGTTCAGTTCTGTCCTCAGATCCAAACACTATCATTCTAAAATGTCAAAGTCAGCCTAAAAGCTACTGTAATTTGTCCCTGTCTGGTGATCTCTAGGTCAGAACCTACCCTGCTCACTGCCTCTCCTGAATTGTAGATTCAAGTGCCTTGTCCTATGACTATAAAAATATACTATCTCATTACTTCATTCTGGATTATTCCCTAAACAAAGCCCCAAATAAGCGCCACACAATATGGCTGAAGCTGGGAATCCTAGTCTAAATGCTATCCAAGCCTGTAGACTTACCATAAAAATGCCACCAAGATACAAAATTACGTAAGTTTTTGTTTTTTCATTTGTAAAATTGGAGTAAAAACCTACACCTCATAAGATTACTGAATAAAGGAAAGTATTAATGTAAATTAAAGTCAGGGTATCAACTGGCATAGAACACTTAAATTCAATGATCTTGGATTCTTCTACTATCCCAATCAAATTTATTTTGTCTAGTGGACAGTCCAGTTTGACAAACACATCAGTACAAAGATTCACTCCTGTTTTATACTAGTTTATACTTACCATAAATTAACTCAGAATCATATAATATCAAGGCCACAAAAGACTTTAGGCATTGGCCAAAAGTTTCCTAAGTGTATTCTATGTACAACTAAGAACCTAGGAAAATATTAAAGTGTTCAAAAAAGAAAAACAGATGCCAGGCACAATGGTACATGCCTAGAAGTCCAGTTACTAGGGAAGCAGAGATCAGGAAGGTCACAGTTCAGGGCCAATCTAGGCAAAAATTTGCAAGACCCCCAACTCAGAAAATAAATCCAGTGTTATGGTATGTGTCTATAATCCCAGCTTCATGGGAGATATAAGTAAGATGATTCTGGTCCAGGCTGGCCTAGAAAAAAGCCCAATATTCTATATGTGAAATAACTAAAGTGAGAAGTACTGGTTGCAGTGGTAAAGTACCTGCCTAGCAAACACCAGACCCTGTGTTCAAACCATAGTACTGCCAAAAAGAAGGAGGAGGAAGAGGGGGGGGGGAGGAGGGGGGGGGAGGAGGAGGAGGAGGAGGACAGGGAGGGGGAGGAGGACAGAGAGAGGGAGGGAGAAGAGGATGGAAGGAGGGTGGGAGGGAAAAGCTGGGGGGGATAAAGGGAGGAAGAAAAAGAGTGGCAAGGTAGGAGAGAGAGAGGGAGGAGGGAAAGGGAAGGGAGAAGGATGCAAAAAAGAAAATATTTTATGTTTATCAAATAAGGAAACACTGCAAGTAAAGTAGCACAGTTACACTTATAGTAGGAAAAGATCTCAAAGTTTTTTACAATGATATACATTTAGAATCTACAGGAAGAATATCATATTAAATATGTCTCAATTGATATTACCAGAAAGGTATCATTAGGAACAGAGAGGTGGTAAGGCTATCTAAAGTTACTCAACAGAATAGGGACATGATCATAAATCTGAGCTCGTTTGTATCTATTTAAATGATTTTCACTGGGCACCAGTGGTTCATACCTATAATCCTAGCTACTTGGAAAACTGAGATCTGAGGATCAAGGTCCAAAGCACACTAGGTCAGGAAAGTCTGCAAAACTTTTATCTCCAATTAACTACCCCTGCAAAAAAAAGCTGAAAATAAGCTGTTCAAATGGTAGAGCTCTAGCCTTGAGCAAAAAAGCTCAGGGACAGAGTCCAAGCCCAGGACCAGCACATTTTTTTTTAAGCATTCGCCAAGTATTTTTAGAGGACAGATACAAAATATTATGGGTGAGGGGAGGATTAAAGAGTTGATAGAAATGACAATTATCCTTACATTTCTCCTCCCTTTGCTTCCTTCCACTCACTCTATTTCCCCACTTCATTCTTCTTCATTGACATTGCCCTGCTAGTCCTTTTCTTCCTCCTTCTCTCTCTCTGCTTGGCTTCTTCCTGCTCTGTATGGGAAAAGGGAATGACCAGGGAGTCTCAGAACCTACAGGGCTTATCAGAGAGATTAACCAAAGTCAGCCAGCTTTTTGGACGTGGTCAGAAAGGCATTTGTCCATGTGGTCCAGTGGGCAGCAGGGCTGATGGGGCAGCCGGTTGATGGCGAGGTGCTCACTCCCACACAACACTGACTATGTTTACAATGAGTAACTGTCTGGTACTTGGATCTAGTTGGCTACAGCTTACTGCTACCTAAAAGCTAATGATTCAGGGAGGAAGTCATTAACAAAAAGTGTCTCTGAAAATATACATTGATCCAGCAAGATAGGGTAAAGACAAGCTCTGTTGGAAATGTGAACATGTTCACCTCCGGACTATTGATCAGGACCCAGCACAGGCCAGAAACATGGGCTACAAGTCACCCCTTCCCATGAGTGGTAAGGGAGCAGCATCCATGTGCTGCATGAAGGGAGTCATGCCTACTCCAGCTACTGTCTGGTGGAATTTCGTGGTTAAAAACAAGTTTTGTTTTACTTTGCCATTTTACCTCTGTTTCTCCAATTATTTTTAGTGCCTCATCCGTTTTCTTTCCCTCACACACTCATCTTCTTTTCACTCTCTTCTATTGTTTTTCATCTACTCTCATATCCAAGCCAAAGGATGAATTCTCTTTATCAACTTCATCTGAAACTCAGTCTCCTCTGACCCTTAGAGGCTTTTTGGGTTAAAGACACAGTCCTGCACAGCTGAAAATGACTCTGGTGAACGGGTCCCAAGAGATGAGTCTTAAATACAGCAGGGTTAAAAGTTAGTTTACACATTTAGTAGAGGAAGAGACACTGCATGCTTACTTAATTTCTGTTGGATGGATGGATGGATGACTAGAACAATGATTTACTGATATACTTTGTAAACCATGAGAAATACTATAGTATTCCTTGTAGTTGAGATCACTTTGCATGTGCCTTCTTTTACAGTAGAATTGAAAAGGCCAACAACCTGCTGTACATCAACCCTGAGGCTTTCCAGAACCTTCCCAACCTCCGATATCTGTAAGAACTCATACATTTGACACCTTCTCTATAAAACTGTTCCATCTTATTTTAGCCCAGTTGCTACTCTGGGAAATTGCTTGTTTGTTGAGAACTGGGGGTAGAGAAATTGAGGTGGAGGTAGGGAAACACTTGGTAGATTTTAGCTTAGCTTAATGAATAAATTCCACTAATACAATTTCATTTTTGTTTTTACTTGCAAAAATAGGAAAAAGGAATGCCATTTGCACCAATGGGATTGTCATGCAGACCTCTCACAGAACAAAGACATAATTTCAAATTAATGAGATCTAGCCAAAATTGCTTCTGTCATTTTTTTAGTTAGTGAACTTGACCTCAAGACATTGATTCTCTTATTTTACATAAAGTACTTTATTTATCTGATAGATTTCAGTGCTTTAGTTCCTAAGTTTTAGTTAACAATAGACATGGTATTCTTTCATGCTAGTTTGAATGTTGTTTGAATGCTCTCATTCTTGTTCAAGGCTGATGTTCTGCCACTTGAGCCACAGCTCTGTTTCCAGCTTTTGCTTGGTTAAGTGGAGATCAGAATCTCACAGACTTTCCTGCCTGGGCTGGCTTTGAACCTTGATCCCCAGATCTCAGCTTCTCAATTAGCTAGGATAACAGGAGTGAGCCACCAATACCAGCTAGACATAATATTTTAGCTCCAACCTTTGAGCCTGCCCTATCAGCAAAATCACTGCTTCCCCCACTCAAATGGCTTTAAAATTAGTTGAGGTCTTGACAAAGACTTGAATATTATGATGATGCTTACAAGATAACGTATGAGGGTTTGAGCTCTGGAGTTAAACTCTCTGGATCTATTAGCTATTTATCACAAGCAAGGACTTAACCTCTCATAGCTTATTTCTTAGAAGAGAATGGAAATAATAATGCATGCCAGCTGCTATTAACAAACTAATGCTGTATAACTAACCACTCCCTAAAGATGTAGGCTTAGGGCAATAGCTATCCATCATTTCTCACCTGTCTATGAGTTGGTCAGCAGAATGGTTCTGCTGATCTGGACTATATTTGCCTGACTTCAGCTAAGCTCACTCATGCATCGTATCTAGTTGGCAGGTCAAGTGGAGGCTGGCCTCTCTGGGTGGTCTCAATGGGAATGACTCAGTTCTAGCAAGTTGGCATAGGCTAGTTTTCACTGTAATAATGAGGTTCCAAGAAAGGTGAGTTAAAGAGGCCAAGACTCTTCAGCACACACCCTGAACTAACACATTGTCTTTTCTGATGCCTTTTATAAGAAAAAAAAAGGTCACAGAATCAGTCTAGATCCAAGAGGTAGAAAAACAGATGCTGCTTCTCCATGAGAGAAGTTCCAGTTCAGCAGATGTGGATATGGGAATAGGTTTCACCACTTCAGCACTCCACTTGAAGTGTATAAAATGTGTTTTGTAGTACCTATCATCATAGACACTCTGTATACATAAGCTACTAATACAATTACGTATCTCTCCCTAAATGTTTGAGTAAGAATTAGTGAGCATGAAGAGGTATCTAGTATCACTTCTTACAAGGACAATCATCCCATAGGATTTGGCTCTCATATTTATAATTTCACTTTTAAATGTAATTAAAATCCTAAAGGTCCTGTTTCTAAATACAATTACAGTGAGGACGAGGACTTCAATATATGAATCTGGGGGGATGAACACATTTCTTTCCCTGTTATTTGTGTTACAGCAGCAGTCCTATAATAGTTCTGTAATCCAACAGTCAGGTGGAGGCAGATGGCAGCAATTTCATATATTCTATGGGATAATGAACTATTTGCTTCAAGGCAAAGAGAAAACACAAAATAAATGAAAGAATCCAGTGGGGAGCAACAGAGTTGAGTTGTTGGCTTTTCTTTCTTTCCTCTCTTTTTGTTTTAGTTTTTTTCTTAAACAGGATAAATGTTTAGCATCTAAGCCACCAATGCAAGAGATTACGGGATGGGGGGGGAGGAGTGGGAGGCGGGGGCGGGCGGGAGGGGGGGGCGGGAAAAAGCGGTTGCTATTTGACTTCAGCATCCTAATGACTGCTCACACATACATAGAAATGTTCTAAAGTTCTCTGTGTTCATGCCATTTCATGCCATTCATTTGATGACACAGAATTCAGGACAACTAGAAATCAGTGCTCTTCATCAATGTCTTCATACCTCACTGAGGAACTTGAAGTGGTTAGCAAAAAATACTCATGAATAAAGAAATCTTCTTTAACTGGAACTATATGCATCAAAGGACTCATCTGGGTAGATTTTTCAAGTCAATATTGTATTTGTAGGCAATATTTCTCTCTTTATTGCTCTGCCTTCTCAGAGCTGACCTTTTGTGTATGAAGATTATCTATTGATCTGTAAATAAGGTCTATGCAATATTCTTTTGCCTGTGCATCCTGTCAGTGAAATTCTCAGGCAGCTGGGTGTTGCACTTTGCTAGTCAATAAACCATAATTCCATTTTAGTAAACAAGTCAAACAGCTGTGTGGACCCCACCCACAACGCCCCACAGAAAACTATCTTATTCAGATGTGGGCCATTAGACTTCCTTAGGATGCCTGCTGATGGCTGCCAGGCCATCTGCTTTCCTCATTAGGGACAATCCCAGAAGATTCTTTTTTTTTTTTTTGGGGGGGGGGGGTGGTCCGGTCGTGGGGCCTGAACTCTGGGCCTGGGCACTGTCCCTCAGCTCCCAGAAGATTCTTTACTGGGATTTTGCTCAGCAATCCAGGCTATTCCTTACCTGGACCTCTGCTAAGTCCCTCTCTCTCATTTCTGACTTGTTTTTCTTTCTTTTTTTTTTTTTTTTTTTTTGTCAGTCTGGGCCTGGGCGCTGTCCCTGCGCTCTTCAGCTCAAGGCTCTACCGTTTGAGCCACAGCGCCACTTCTGGTTTTCTAGTGGTTTATTGGAGATAAGAGTCTCATAGAGTTTCCTGCCCAGGCTGGCTTTGAGCCGTGATCCTCAGATCTCAGCCTCCTGCGCGGCTAGGATTACAGGCATGAGCCACTGGTGCCAGGCCCTGACTTCTTCTTTTATTTGATGAAATAATGCAAGTGGCTCTCCTGGCAGATTGCAAAAGCTAAATCAGTCGGGTGCCAATGGCTCATGCCCATACTCAGGAGGTTAGATCTGAAGTCAGCCCGAGCAAGAAATAAGATCTTAATCTCCAATTAAACACCAAAAAATGAGAAATAGAGCTGTGGCTCAAGTAGTAGAATGATTTAGCTTTGAACAAAAAGCTAAGGGTCAGGGCACAGGTCTTGAGTTCAAGCCCCAGGACTAGCACCAAAAAAAAAAAAGCTAAATCACTTGTTGGAGGACAGGAATTCTAGGGACAGCTCAGGTATCAGGGAAGCACAAAGGCTCCAGTGCACCAGTCTGAGCTCAGCCTTCAGCTTAGTCCCCTTGTTAGCTAGGCAATCTCTAAGATTCCATTTACCTTTTTATAAACTAGGGAGGTTTACATGTTTTATAATGTAGGAATGTTAATATAACTTAGAAAATTCTCCATAAATATTAGCAATTCTTAGAAAATTCCTGGTCTGGTCATTTACTAGCTGAGGTGCTCATACAAAAGACTTTGTTCTCTCCTGTAAGAAATATAGCATAATACTAATGCCTTCCTTTTAAGAATGACATAAGGATTAGATGAGAGAGAGATTCTAAATCTTACATATTCAGGGCATAACACATAATGTTATTCATTTATGATCATGACCATGTGATGATGATGGTGACAATGTATTTTCCTTTTCCATATTTATGAGACTTGTTATTATTCTTGCTTTGGCTTTCTATAGTCTACATAGTTGATAGTCTATAGTCTGGACTAGCTGCTCTGGAACTTGCTATGTAGTCCAGAATGACCTCACACTGTGACCTTCCAGCCTCTTCCTCCTGAGTGCTGGGGTTACAGATATGCACCACCATGTTCAACTAATATTTCTAAGATTTTTTTGAAGGCCTCTTTAACTACTTCTTTTAGACGGGATTCACCAGCTGGCATTCAAACATAGAAATACATCATTGAGTTTCTCAAGGGACCAAGTTATCCTTCCTTACATATTCACACATAACTGGAAAGGTCCCTCCACCCTGTGGAGCCTTTTTTGTTGTCAGTCATGGGGCTTGAACTCTGGGCCTGGGTACTGTGCCTGAGCTCTTCAGCTCAATGCTAGTACTCTACCACTATGAGTCACAGCACCACTTCCAGTTTTCTGGTGGTTAATTGGAGGTAAGAGTCTCATGGGCTTTCCTGGCTGGGCCGGCTTTGACCCACAATCCTCAGATCTCAGCCTCCTGAGTAGCTAGGATTACAGGCATAAGCCACCAGTGTCAGGCTTTAACCTTTCTTTTTAATATTGATTATTCAATACAAGTAGTTCACATCTCCCTTGCCATCCCTATCCAGTTTAATTCTAGTTCTTCACAAGGTCAGCTAGTTGGGTAACTCTTCCCATCTATATGTTGATTTGTAGTTTAATGCTTTTTACATTACTTTATTGCATTAAAACTTCCCAGCAGTCCATAGCACAGACAGAGCACTGTAAGGGTTGACTAACTTGGTTATAGGACTCTTCTGACAGAAACATGCAATGTCCTTACAGAAAGGTGCTGAGTTCTGCTTGCCTGTCTGTGATGACTGGATAAAACCATACTGATCCTCGTTTTTAGAAAGTTATGGCTAGTACACATGTAGAAGAAAGGACTTGTGCTTCTCTAGACTTGTGCCTTATCATTTTAGATGTGAACTGACTGAACAGTAAGAACTCTTTCAGTCAGACAAGCATTCAAAAGTCATTTATTGAAGCAATAACTCCTAGGCTTTCTTGTGACTTTGTGTGTCCAAAATATGACAAGACAGTTATCATAGAGCTGTTATTTTAATTAAGGAGATAACTGATATTGGATGATATCAGGGGTCGGGGGAAGGCTACTATCAAGGAAAGTATAGCAAGGAATAGAGATGGAAAGTAAAGTTTTAGGAAGGGTGCTTAAGAAAGGATGAAATAGAAGTCCAGTGCCTTCCTTGAACACCTCTCATCTCAAGAACCTTAGTCTTTTGGGAAGAAAAGACTGCTGTTAGTCCCTAAAGATAACACATCTGATGAGCTATGTGGCACCACTGTGTGTCATAGAAGAAAGGGTGATCTATTTCCACGGATGATTCAGAAGAAAAAAAAAGGTTCTTGGAGGCAGGGTAACAGATGACTTAGAAAAATGGGAAATCAGAAAAATAAACTTCCTGTGGGGGGAAAAAAGAGGTGAGTAAATGGATAGATTGTAAAAGGGTCATAGAGTATGACGAGGTTAAAGATACACTAAATCCCTACTTAAAAAGAGTATACATTGCAAGAAAGTCTGACTAGATTTGGATGGGTAGAGTTGGAGAAGGAAAGAATAAACTATAAGAGACAGTAGATTATGTGATGGAGATAATTTGTGGATTGACCAGTAGCAGACTATACTCTAGAGAGAACTGCTATGGGAAAATTGGTATAATCCAAGAACAGAAAGGCATGGTCCAATAAGTAACAGAAAAAAATCAGAAGCAGCATATTGTTTACCTCTGAGAGACACTTAGATCCAATGGACCGCACTGATTTTGGCTCACTCACCTCCAGTTACTCCCAAGGCTTCTCTGCCCTCCAAATTCTCCCTGAAGTACTTCCTACACAGTCATCCTGTAAATGGTACTCATCAAGCATTCAGTCATCAATCATTATCAGCCTATCTTTCTGAGATGATCTACTTTCACCTCTGAAAGTGCCTTTTTATATAAACTTTACCATTCTTATTAAATGTTGCTATAAAATAATTCAGTCATCTTACACAGTGCTGTGATTATTGGGAAGAAATTAGTAGCTATCTCCCTAGCTGTCAGTATTGTATCTAAGGATGTTGCCATGACAACAGGGATGTTTGGGCACAATGAGATTACACAATTGCTTTTTTTTATCAGTAACCTGTCAGGCAGATCCAACTTTATCTACTATTGTCAACACCTGCAAAATGTGGCCAGATTTTCCTTCTGGAACACTGATTTCAAGGTGAGATTTCAGTCCGAGTATGTTAGCTCTCAGAGGTCAAGGACCTCCTCTTGATCATAAAAATGGCAGCACTTTCCTGTTACTAACATTTTCTCCCTGTTCATTATGTTTTCTCTCATAAGAAGTGCAAGTCCTTCATCAGCCAGGCAATAATTTGATCCAATAATTCGTATCAATGTAGAAGTGCTGATAGTATTCTTTCCAGGGAAATTAGCATTTTTAAAAGAGGAACTTGGATATAGTAATGCTAAACTCACAGTTGATAATGACTCTCAGACAAAGAAACTTCTAAAGAGAGAAATATCCTATGGGATCCATGCAAATAACACATAGTTAACCATCTCTTCTATTGGTCTGCAAATTCTGTGCCAGTTATTTTCTCAAGATACATCTTTTTTTATGAGGTTGCTATATCCTCACCTCATTAATTTTGAAATAAGACCAGTCTGCATCTCATCAACAGAAATCAGATACTAGAGTCGGTCCAGAAATGGCTCAGTGAACAAGTCTCAGATTAGCTGATTCAAGTTCAACCTTGATTTCTTCCTCATTGCTAGTTCCATACTCCCCACCCCACCCCCAGACAATGTTATGCTAAGCCAAGTAAATTTCCCCATTTCTCAAAATGAAAATAATAAAATATATTCCACAGGCCATTCACAGGATGAAAATGACCCTTCCTCTTCTTGCTGCCTTTAAATGTTCTGTTTCTGAAGTGTGTTCTTCACAAATCTGTTTTCAGTGCCTGGCTTATCCTGAGTCCAATAAATTCAGGCCCACCCTGCAAGGCCTTGGATAAAGGAAGTCTGGGTGACATAAGAAAACCTAGCATCTTCAGATCTCTTCACTTCCCACATCAAGATCCTTCTTCCTCATGTTCAGAAGCTCCTTTAAATGCCAGATCCTGAAAGGACATTAAGAAACTTAAACCAGCCAGGCACCAATGGCTCACATCTGTCATCCTAGCAACTCAGGAAGCTGAGATCTGAGGATCATGATTCAAAGCTAGCTCAGGCAGGAAGGTCTGTTAGATTCTTATCTCCAATTAGCCACCAAAAAGAAAAGTGAGGTAAATAAATAAAAAGAGGAAGGAGAGAAGATTGCAGTCGTAATATTCAATGCATATTCTATGATACTAGGAAAACTGAATAGAAAGTTCAGGTTGGGATGGGTGAGGGAGACAATGAAAGGGGTAACAAGATGCATTGCATTCATACACTGATTTGTTAATGGCAACTCTTTTTTATACAACTAAAGATAACAAAAATATAATCAACACAGAAAGGAAAAGCTGGAAGTGGAGCTGTGGCTCAAGTAGTTGAGTACTAACTTTTTTTAATTTAGTTGTATTATAAAGATGATATATAGAGGGATTACAGTTGCACAGTAAGGTACACTTCTTGTTGAACATTGTTACCCATTTCACTGTTGTTCTCCCAATATCCCTTCCCTCCCACTTTGAGTATACAGATAAAACGAGAGACAGCTTGACAATGTGAAAAGGTATTGGTCAAAACCTAACCCCTGGGAAATAAACTGCTGCCTCTTATTCCAGCACTGCACTCTCCACACTGGGCAGTTTAAAGATCATTTTTGTCCTTACAAATCCTTTTATACTTGTGGTTGTGCCTGGGAGAAAAACATGTTAAGATTCACCATCTTGCCCAGTGCCAGTGTCTCACACCTGAAATCCTAGCTACTCAGGAGGCTGAGATGGATGATTATGGTTCAAAGCCAGCCCAGGTAGGAAGTCCATGAGACTCTTACTGCCAGTTAACTGACAGAAAGCCTGAAGTAGAGCTGTGGCTCAAGTGGTAGAGCCAGCCTTGAGCAAAAAGCTAAGGGACAGTATGCAAGCTCTGAGTTCAAGCCCCAGTATCTATACAAATAAATAATTAAATAAATAAACCACCATCTCCATGGGGATGGGCCAGAGGAGGCAATAGGAAACAAGGGTAGACAAAATATAGAGAAGAAGGCAAGTTTTACACAATGAATTTGTTCTCTACTTCCTCCCTCATCCCATGTCCTGGGTAACTAGTACTGAAGAAAACATGGTCCTCACTCTAGAGTAGTGCAGAAAAGGAAGGAAGAAAAAAAGAAGTGAAGAAAGGAAGGGATGAAGAAATGAAAGGAAGGAAGGAAGGAAGAAAGGAAGGGAGGGAAGGAAGGAAGAAAGGAAGGAAGGAAGGAAGGAAGGAAGGAAGGAAGGAAGGAAGGAAGGAAGGGAAGGGAAGGGAAGGGAAGGGAAGGGAAGGGAAGGGAAGGAAGGGGAAGGGAAGGGAAGGAAGGAAAGGAAAGAAAGGAGTGAGGGAGGTTCATTTCCTATTTTAGACCAGTTTAGTCATGACCCGAACTTCCCCTAGCTGGTTTTTACTTCACTGTAATACTCATTGAGGGAGATCTACTTTCTCCTTGCTTCTATACAGCCACTCATTTTGTCTACCTCATCTTTTATAATAGTGTGAACTGTACCAGCTACACTGTAGTCAAGCATCCCAGATGCTTCCAAAACCTTGACTGTCTATCTCAACTGCCTACCTGTCCTCCCCAGGACCAGATGCAGGAGGAATGGACCCTAGGGTTTCACCAACCATCAGATCAGCTGACTCAGGACCAGAAAGTAGCAAGTTGGCAGATTTCATCCCTATCTAGAGCCCAATTTATCTCTAAGACAACACAGAGTTAAAGGTCTGCCCACAGTAGGCTCCTAAGGAGAACAGAAGCCTGGCATGGAAACTTTCTGTTTGGGTAGTGAGCAGGGAGCAGCTGCTGTTTTCAGAGAAATATCTTGGGGCTTTGCAGAGTGTGAATGCTTAAGTGACAAATTCTGTATGGAAGAATATTTTCATCTTCAACAGACATCATAAAAATGTTCTGCTGCTGTTAATCATGAATCCACCGCCCCCCCCCAACAGTGATCAATCCACAAATAATGCCTAGTACAAGACACATCCCCATTTGGGATGTGAAGCTAGCAGGGCTGGGAAGAGACAGCAGATGGTTGCTGGGGTACTGCTAGGAAAGCCAGGAGGTAGTCTTCCTCAAAGGGTGCCTCCTGCATCATCTCCCTACAAGGACCAGAACACCTGAGCTGCAGGACACAAACTCAGCCAGACACTTAGGCAAAGCACTACTCTTTATAGGAAGAGTTTTGTGGTTGTGCTTGTAAGAACATGCAAGCAAGCAACAAGAACTAATTGTATCCAAAGTAAAATGGAGAGAAAAAAAATGACTTCCCTGTCTCCCGCAAAAGGCTATTGTAAAGAAGGGAATGGCCAAGATGAGAGAGGTAGGAAGCATTTGGGAGTGAAAAGCAACAAACCAGTACAAGCATAGTTCTTGAATAAGGCATTGCTGAATGACACAAGGTAGGTATCAGGAATCCTAATTTAGAAAGCTCTTTTCATTTAATCTAAATGTATTTAACAAAAGCCATATGGATTATTTAGGGAGGGCTCCATTTTCCAGACAGAAAGCTGAAGGTTCAGAGATGTCAACTGAAGTGTCTAAGATCAGAGGATTGAGAGGATGATGTGGAGGTGGGAAGACTACAGAAAAAGATAATTAAGCATCAACTACATGACAGGTTCTGAAGCAGGCCTGTGGTTCAGTTCCCAGAATGTATCTCAGCTTCTGACATTCCAAAATGCTGAGGTCAGCATTTTGCCCAATCTACAGATGAGGATTTTGATAGCCTGGAAATAAAAGCCAGAAATATTTGACTCGAGCCTTCATTGTCTTTCTTTGTGGCCCATGACTGGAGAGGTATGAGGTATGAATACAGCCAACACAGATGTACTAAGGGTTCAGAGCCCAATGTGTGCATTTGAGTAATATGTCGTTTATAATCTGTGATCATCTATCCAGACAGAGTTGAAGTGTACCTAAGAAATAGCTTTCTAAATAATTTATATTGGAAACGAGTTTGTGGGGAAGGGTGTGTAAATTGTTTAAAATATGAACTCTTTCGTGACTCCCAAATGTAATGTAAAACAAACTGCTTGCCTTATAATGGTACTTTAAGTTAGTCTTACCTCCAAATCCAAGAAGCTCCCAAAAGGTTGCCACTTGGAAACACTGATTGCTGCAAATCTAACCAGGGCAATCTTAGGCCTGAAAGTTCCTTGGTAGCCAGCATGCTATGATGAGAAGAGCATCACCAAGACCTGAGAGCTGAAGTGCTTGGATTCAGATTCCATTTCTTCCTCTTCCTCTGACAAGTCAATGTGAACTCTCTAATCCCATTTTCCTGCCTTTAAAATGAGGCTAATAGTAATATCTTCTTTTGTAAGGCTTTGGGCTGGATTCAATAACTTTAATCCAGGTAAGGCATTTGTAACCTTTTATTTGTAAAGCAAGGAAAGAGGTACAGTTTCTATGTTTTCAGAAGTCATAGGTCAGTCTTCCCTTTGCTTCCATGAAGGACCACATTTGCACAGAAATCAAGAACATAGCAGTACAGTTCATTCTTCTGTCAGGGAATCTCATGATAAGAATTTGTCATCTTGCTAAGCAGAGGATAGCAAGAAAAGAGCCTGCAATGTTGAACCTGGGTTCAACTTCTAGGTCTGCCTCTGTTGATGTGTTCCTGGACTTCTCTCAGACCTCAGCTCTGAGGATGAGAATACCTGTCCCCTAAGGTAATAGAGAGGAATAAATAAAATAATCAATGGTAAGTGCTTGGTGTGGTACCTGAACACATAGGAAGTGTTCAATAACTGTTGACCATTATTATTATGAATCCTACATGTACTTTCCAAAACAGCACAACACAAATCTATTGCCATTTCCACTTGGCAGCTTTTCAGAATCATTGGTTGTTCTTCCCAAGCAAAATATTGTACATGTCTGCCCCAATTCCTAACCCTGTGCACACAAACAAAATTGTACTTACATTCCAAAATAAGTTGGTTTATTTGTAAAGTAGATATGGCCATAACTGTAGTAGAGTATAGATAATAAAAATAATGATAAATATAATTACACTTAACTTTCATTTTATATACTTTTTAACATGGCACAAAAAGTCTATTTTGGGTCAGGTGCTGGTGGCTCATGCCTGTAATCCTAGCTAGTCTCCTCAGGAGACTGAGATCTGAGGATCATGGTTCAAAGCCAGCCCAAGCAAGGAAAGTCTATGGGACTCTTATCTCCAATTAACCAGCAGAAAACCAGAAGTGGCGCTGTGACTCAAGTGAAAGAGCACTTGTCTTGAGCTGAAGAGCTGAGGGACAGAGCCCAGGACCAGAGACAAAATAAAGTCTATTTTGACCAGGGAGCTGGTGGCTCATGCCTATAATACTAACTACTCAGGAGACTGAGATCTGAGAATCACATTTCGAAGCTAGCCAAGGCAAGAAAGTGTGTGAGACTCATCTCCAATTAACCACCAAAAAGCCAGAAGTGGAGCTGTGTTTCAAGTGGCAAAGAACTAGCCTTGAATGGAAAAAGCTCAGGGTCAACACTCAGTACTGTCCAGACCCCAGTACTGGCACAAAAGAAAAAAATCTATTTTATTTTCTCTAAATATATTTAGAGATTCGTTTTATAACCATATCAAAATTAGATTCTAATGGCTGTCAAAAGTAAATTAAGTAAATACAATAGAACCCCATAGATATAGTCCCTGGATCATCATACTTAGTGTTCAATCATATACTGCTTTTATGCAGATACTTTTATAGAATTCTGCTAGCAAACTTTCTTCTCTAGTGTCAATTAGATATTTTTTCAAATTGCCTGGAAGATGTTATGTTTTCATATTTTTAATAAAAATTCAAAATCTCGTGAAAACTTACTACAGATAGTATATTTCCCTGTTGTTAAAATATGCAATATGAAAGTTTTCGCACATGTTGATATACATCATTATCGTCCAGAACCAAATGCATACATGATGTTTTTCACAAATCTCTCTTCCTAACACATTCTTTTCAAATGTGTTTGCGCTCTTCCTCATTATTAATGTATCACTTTCCCTCAAAGATATAAACAAACATTCCTACTTAGAAGACATCTGCTTTGTAACATTATTTCTAATGGTCATTTGTCATCATCATAAAAGAAGTCAAATCAACTACAGACCACTAAAAAAGAAAAAAAATTAAGTCAGGTACCAGTGGCTCACACTATAATCCTAGTTATTCAGGGGACTGAGATCTAAGGATTAAGGTTCTAAACCAGCCTGGACAGGAAAGTCTGTGAGACTCTTCTCTCCATTTCATCACCAAAGAAGTTAAAGTGGAGCTGTGGTCCCAATGTTAAAGTGCTAGGCTTTAGCCAAAAGAAGCTCAGGGATAGCATCCAATCCCTGAGTTCAAGACCCAGGACAGGAAAAAAAGAAAATAGACCAGCTGGGTGCCAGTGGCTCACACCTGTAATCCTAGTTACTCAGGAGGCTGAGATCTGAGGATTATGGTTTAAAGCCAGCCCAGGCAGGAAACTCTGTGAGACTCTTATCTCCAATAAGAGTGGCAGTGTGGCTCAAGTGGTAGAGCGCTCGCCTTGAGCTGAAGAGCACAGGGATAGCACCCAAGCCCAGAGTTTAAACCCCACAAAAATAAAATAGACAAAATCTAAGTCATGTTTAGTTTTGTCACCTCTGTACAATTTTTATTTTCTTTTTTACTCACATCAATTATTTATACAAGAGGGGTTTATTTTAACAAGTACATTTATGTGAATAGACTTCTTCATCACAATCACCCCTCTATAAATCTTCAAGTGCTAACATGGTTCTGCCCAGGAAAAGCCAGAACAAGCAGAATCACACAGGTAAAAAAGGAGGATGCAGAAAAGCTACCAGGAGGAAATAGCCAACGGGATGAGAAAGGCGGTAGGGGGACACTGGGGAAATCTGCTGTGGTTTTCGACTCTTGGGTCCTAGCAATCCCACAGGGACTTGGACATAGGTGTAGTAAATCAGCACCCAAGAGAACTGGGGAAATGCAAGCCATGATCCCAGGTCTTGGCAGAAGTGAAATCACACCATCTCAGTTACAGCAACTAGAATAAAAGACTGGAACAGGACCACGGCAATACGTATCTGGATAGGATATTAACTCATGAGGAAATCTTGTCTTTCCCTTGATAGAATGACAATGAATCTAAGTCCTGAGAGACTTCAACTAACCCCAAGGGCTATAAAGAATGATGGAGCAAGAGCTGTCACCCAGATCATCTTTGCCAATATTCACACCGTTAAAACTATCTAGAACAGATGCTTTTGGCTGAACTGAAACAGTGGGTCAAAACTAGAGTTTCCAGCCAGGCAGATAGGGCCAAACTCTCAGAAATGTTCCCTCTGGATTAATTAAATTCCTTCTGATTACTAAGGAGTCTGGTTTCCATGGAGACTGAAGCAAGTCTGAACTGAATATGAGCATTATATAGTCCCAGTTTTGAAGGTCTGAGATTGAGAAGACAGGAAACGAGGCTCCCTGGCTGTCTCACGTAATTCTCTACACACAAACGTGTTAAAGAGAGAAACTTGAGATCTTAAAATGCTAAGGAAATTGCTTAGGGTCATCCACATAGCTAAAAGAACACCACACAAACCCAGGGTCTCATTGTACAACTGTTTACACACTCTGCCATCTAACTCCAAGATTCTGTGACACTGTACCACATCAAATCTTTACTTAATCATTTAGCAAACATGTTAGCATCTGTTATCATGTTGCGCATAGGTATGCAAACTCCTAGCTAATAAACTAGGATCTGTAGTGAATAAAAATATCTATATCAGCAGGCCTCATAATGTAATGAATTTTTTCCTCATTATTTACATAGTCTCTATTTGCTAATTCACGTGCTTACTAAATCAAATTCCCTTCCTAGTCAAATTCCCTGAAGCATGTCAATGCACTACTCCAGCCATGGCATAAACTCTGTACCTGTCTCAAGTCCTGGACTAAATGAGCTTGCTTACATAGTTGATTATATCATTGATTATTCCATGCCACCATGGGTTTGGATAGAATAGAGATGAAGAGTTACATTATTGATGAGGAGGAATATTTTGTCCTTTTTTCTGCTACACTTTTCTCATTTGCTTCCACAGCAGATAGTAACTATCCATCAATTTGGCCTGATCATGCCTATGAACTCTTGAGGTAATGCTGCAGTGGAAACATGAACTACCTACATTCAGAGAACCCCAAATCCTTAACTCTTCATCTCCTTTCAAAACCCTAGCATGGCTACTCAGGATTCCCAGACAATTACAGACTTTCCTACCTGGCTTTAAGGATACTTGTGATACTGCCTTGTTCCCCTCTTGTTCTAACTTCTTCTGCTTCACACCCTCCCATGTTCCTGTGAGCCAGCTGTGCACATTAACTACTCTTAGCTCATGCCAGAAGGCTCTGCGTTCTCTTACGACCTCAGGACTTTAAGGAACCTCCATACTGCTTTCCAATTTTATCAGCACTATTTGTTGAAGAGGCTTTCCTCCAATCTGTGATTTTGGCTTCCTTATCAAATATTAGGTGGCTATATGTTTGTGAGCTTTTTTCTGGGTCTTCTGTTCCATTTGTCCTCAGCCTGCTTCCCTATGACCCAACAATTCTGCTCCTGGTAATTTATCCAATGGACCACAAATCAGGCCAAACTAAAGCTACCAGCACAATCATGTTTATTGCAGCATTGTTTACCATAGCTAAGATACGGAATCAATCTAGATGTTCCTCAGTGGACAAATGGATCAACAAAAATTCTACCCATCCATCAGAAAGAATGATATTATATGAAGCAAAGTAAGCCAGAGCCAAAGAAATATAGGCTGTATGGTTTCCCTCATTTGTGGTAACTAGAATGTGCCTATAGATCTACAAGTAAACACATTGAATGACTAAAATGAATAAATAAAACTAGGGCATGATAAAGTATAGAAGACCCTAGTCATTAACATATAGAGGCTAAACGAGGTCTCTGGACAAAGGTTCAATAGCTATGTGCAGACGATTATACAAAATAATATTCTATGAAATGAACTCCAAGAAAAGGAAACAAGGGACATTCTTTAGCTGTCATTGTTGCTGTTTTAGTTTTCTTTTCCTATTGTCTTGTTCATTAGCTTGTTTGTAGTTTGGAAGGTAAAGGAGGGCACAAAAAGGTGGAACAAGGATGAACAAATACAATGGTGATCTTACCAGGAACTATGTGGAAAGTGAACTGGAGATCTAATGGGTGGCGATTGGAGGGAAAGCATGGGAGAGAGTAATGGAAGGGGGAGATACGGTTCAAAAAGAATTTCACTGATTGCACCTGATTCATGTAACTCTAATCTCTATCAATCAACTATACAAATACAATTTTAAAAAGACATCACCTTTGATTCTCTTCCTAAAATTGGACCTTCCTGGCTATTCCTTCCTTTTGCTCTGAACTTTTAAGGCATCTGTGATCAATAGCATACTAAACCATTCTCTGAATGTTTCATCTGTTAATCTTACTTCAACTGCAAGCTCCCTGAAGCCATGACACTATCTCTGACTTCCTCTTTAGGCTGTATGGAGGTAATATGGGAAGAATAATGCACAGTTTAGTGCAGCACAAAGACATAGTCGATTAACTCCCGTGCACGCACGTGCATGGGCACACACACACACACACACACACACACACACACACACACACACACACACACACACACACACACACACACACTAAGAACTTCCAAGTACTATTGCAGATTAAAGAAACCACTAAAAATGCAGTGCACCTTAGAGCCACAGGGTCACCTGTTCATGAAAGGCAAGTGTATTAATCTGTGGCAGAAGACGTGGGAATGGTTCCCAGCAATTGTGGGGACCCCACTAAGTTCACTCTGACAGAAAAAGTACTTACTTTGAAACCTAAAGATTAGGGGCAATCAGGCAAGAAAGGCACTAACAGCAGTTTAGAATGTGAAACTCGCTATTGAGAGGGGAGAATTCTGAGCCAGTTACTTTTCTTTAAACGATCTATTTGCAGAACTTAGATGTGCTGACATTTTACCTTTAGGCCTTTAACTGTTTTTGAAGATAAACCATGGTTGAGTGAATCAAAATAATTTTTCAGCAAGCAGTCATTTGACCAAGGCAAGCCTATTGAGACAGAGTTCCTCGCTGATTACCCACTTCCAGTTTCCATCAGACATAAATTTATTGATCAGAGGGGAAAAATGAATTGAAAACTAAGTGTTCATCCGAACTCCATTTCCTGTGTTATCTTGGGGTTATAGAAAGTCTCAGTTACACAGTTATAACCAATAATCCATCTCACTGGATGGTCACTAGATCTTTTTAAGTGTCTTAAACTCAGCACTACTGCAATCATTTTAGCCATTTTTGCCACATGTTTTCTTTCCTATAAAGACCAAAGATTTCAATGTGCTTCTACAGATATCTGTAGATAGCCCCTAAGTAGAGAGATATGGAATTTCATGCAATCAATGTTAAATGATGTACTGTACCAGTCTCATTGGAAATACATGAATTCTTCATTCTACCCATTATATAAAATTCATATTCACTCCCTAAAAGAAATGAGCAAGTTGCTACCCATATAATGTCAAATCAGATACCTATAATGGGCCCAAGCAACGTGTAAGTACACAACCCCCTCATGTGTTCATCTATCACATAGCAAATAGCACATTACCTGGCTTAAAAAGCTCAGTAAACATTGAACATACTACATGTGCTAGGCACTCTGCCTGGGCTGGGAAGGCGGCTCAGTGGTAGAGTGCTTGCCTTGCATGCATGAGGCCCTGGGTTTGATTCCTCAGCACCACAGAAGCAGAAAAAGCCAGAAGTGGCATTGTGGCTCAAGTGGTAGAGCACTAGCCTTGAGCTGAAGAGCTGAGGGACAGCATCCAGGCCCAGAGTTCAGGCCCCATGCCTAGGAAAAAAGATAGATAGATAGATAGATAGATAGATAGATAGATAGACAGACAGACAGACAGACAGACAGACAGACAGACAGATAGATTGAAATCTTGCCTTCCTACCATTGACAATCTGTTTAAGAGAAAAACATTGGATAAATCATAATAATATATAGAAATAATATATAGTTCAGAATTCTGATGAGTGACTATAAAAAGAAAAAGTGCTAAGGAGGATACAATTTTCCTGTGAATAAATCAGAGGCCTTCATTTAGATCAGCAGTCTGAATGCTCTTTTTTGAGGAAATGACATTTAGAACTGAACTCAGAAGGTTGAGTTGAAGTTAGCTGGGAGCAAAATGGGTGTGAGCCTTCCAGATGGACCACCTGCCAATATTCAGAGACAGGGAAGATTCTAATGTATCTCAGGGACTGAGGAAGAGCCAATAGTACTAAAGTGCTTCAGGGAAGTAGCATAAGATGAAGGTGCAAGAGCTGGTGGAAAGGAATATTAATATTAATCTGGGTGTTAAGGAAAGAATAAGCTCTTCGTGGCAAATGGAAATACGATTTGCATTGTTTAGAAGAATGCTCTGTATGCTGCATACAATGAAGGGGAAAGAACAAGATGAAGTGTTGAGAAAGCAGGAGACCATTAGAAATCCAGAGGGATGATTGTGGTGGTCTGTTTTAGAATAGTATCCATGGTGGTGAACAAATTTTCGTGGAATGGAGAGAGCTTTCAGAAATGGAATCTAAGAAGACTTAGAAATAGACTGGATGTTAGGAGATGAGGAAGAAGCCAAGTTCATCACATTTCTAATGGACAGTTGACTGGACAATAGGTGGCCGAACAATTGAGGAGGAAGAGCTGGGTGGGGCTGATGGTCAAGAGAAAAGCTTAAAGCTGTGCCAATAAAACATTCAGGAGGATAGTAGGACAAGCATTAATGAGTGACAGGCTAGAGGGGTCAGATGGTAAGTATGAATGTAAAGATCACCATACTTACATAATACTCCTACTCCATAAGCCCTAAAAAGCAAGGTCTACCAAGCTGAAACTATAAAAAAGAGATACAAAATGCCTAGGATACAAATAGATGGAAGAAAGACAACAGAAAATACTTAAAAGAGAACAATAGAGGAGAAAGAGGATGAACTGAAGCTAACAACATGACAGAAACCAAGAGAAGAGAATCTAGCAAAGAGAATAACAATCCAGAAAGTCAGATAAACTTAAAAAGAAAATTTAAAGCATTCAGTAGATTTGGAAGTTGGTGATTTGGTGGATTTGGACACAACTACAGTCATAGGGAGATATCAGATAGTAGATTGGGGCGAGCTGGAGATAAATTAAGATGGTATATGCAAACAACACTTTCTAAATGTGAAGTCATGAACAATGAGGGAGGAGAAATTAGATGAGTATAACTGAAGACAGATACAAAGTCAAAGAAGATAACAATCATCAATAAACCTATGTATGACGTGAAATTTAGTGGCATTTGGTGTCTTCTCAAAAAAAATGTCTGCACAAGTAATTACATGCAAGTAGTTTATTTATTTGCATAAAGGGCTTGGAGTGAAAGAAAAAGGGAAAGGAAAGCAACTCATGAATGCATTATCAAGAGGTTCAATACTAAATAATTAGAAACCATGCTAGCATCAAAATAGCATGTAGAATATATTCAAAGGTGTTCACCCAAGAGTGTTCTGATGGATGTTAACTCCTTAGCACTTCCAGATCTGCAAAGGCCTCAGGATGGTTGAACATGTTCTCATAGGTGTCACTTGAAGAGGGATGAGAAACCCGCAACAGCAGGTGTCTTTCAAGTTAAGTTTGATGATAGCTTATTGCCATAGAAATAGCTACAGTAAAAATTTAGGTCAACAGGATGTGAAGCAGGACCAATAAGTCTCTATGTTGATATTCACAATCCATGTCATTTGTAGCTTGAAGAGATAAAATGGCTGTGGCTAGTTTGTATCAGAATTGGTATGTAAGTCTACCTGATTCCTGCCTTTATAGAAGACTAATTATGGGGGAGAATACAGTTAAGAATTCAAGGTGTGTCCTATAAATTTAATAACAGTGAGAGATGGGATGGGTAGGAGGGATGTGTGAAAATGTTGAAAGGGATGACATTGATCAAGATTCATTCTATTCATAAACTGCTTTTTTAAATGGCAATTCCTTTGTACAACTACTTAAAGATAATTTAAGTTTTAAAAAAAGAACGTAAAAATGTACTCATTACCTCACTTATGAAAGTTACTCCTCTGTAGAACACCTTAATGATAATAAAATTATAACTTAAAAAAAGACTAATTACCTCAAAGATTAATGCAATTTGAGAAGCAAATTAACTAAATCAGGGGTTTTTGATGCATTCTTGGTGACAAAAGCAAGAAATCTTTTAGAAATATCAACCAATTAATCCAGTGTTTTAAGAGCCCATACCTCATTCCAAACCCACAGAGAATAAGAATATTGCCAGAGAATATTAAATACAGTCCCTGGTTTGATGTCTCACTAGGGGACTACTGAATAAACACATAGAAAGAGATCTAAAAATAGTAGAAGGAAGATATGATTAAATGAGATGGGGGCGGGGGGATGGGTATTTAAAGTTATGGCAGTGTTTCTTTCAGAAATGAGTAGAATCTCAGGGGCTATGGAGAGTAATGATCAAAGCTATTTTTGTAGATGCTTCAAATTCCAAATGTTAAGGGAAGCTATGTCTGAGTAATGAGACTTCAGGTAATTTTTTCTGCATGTATTTACGTTTCATAAGTCACAAGAAGTCCATATTACTTTGATTTCAAAGAATATGTTTTTAAATAATCAACAGATACAGAGCAAATGGAATCATGCAATCTAAGAATCCAATTTCTAGGTATTCATCCAAAAGAAAGGAAATTCTATATTCTCAGACAGTTTTAAAAACACTGTATATAAATTATTAAATGCTTAAACTATATAAAAATGATTTACTTTTCCTTTCATATTGGAATAACCCAGATATCCTTCAACTGGCAGGTGGAGAAACAAAGTGTGGAACATTCATAGGCTGGATGCTATTTAGGAATAGAAAACAAGAAACTAGTGACACACATAACAACACGAAAGAACATCAAATGCATCAGGCTAAGGGAAAGAAGCCAGACCCAAAGATGAAATTGCATTGTGTGCAGGAAATGGGTAGAGCTAGAGAACGTGTTAACTTTAAAAAAGCTATACTGAAAAAGAAAATACTTCATGTTTTCTCTCATATACAGGATCTAAACACACACACACACTAATGTGAGTATAAAACTGGCCCTGTTTGAGAGTCGGCACCAGCAAAGGGAAAAAGAGAGGATAAAAGAAGGGGTGAATATGACTAGCATACTTTGCAACATATGAAACCCAGAAAAGGGGAAAAGAGGGATGAGAAACAATAATAGAGTGGGTGATTTTGATCAAATACACTGCTTGCTTATATGTATGGAAATATCACAATGAACTCCCTTTGTACAATCAATATATGCCAATTTTTTAAAGTTGCATATTAGATAATTTCCTGAATATGATACTTTGGGGAAAGCCAAACTATAGTCACAGAAAACTGATCCATGGTTGTTATGAATTGAAGGTTAGGGAAGGGTTAACTACAAAAAGGAAACACAAGGGAACTTGGAGGCAGATAGAACCATTTCATACCCACATTGTGCTAGCGATCACATGGCTAAGCATTCATCTTCACCCACAGACCTTGATATCAAAACATGTCTGGGACAAGCAGAAAAGGTCAGATAAGATGATGTTAAGCAAAATGAACCCCAAGATAAGGACACAAGTGGGTTTTTTTCTTCCTTGCTATTGTTTCTAATGTATTTATAAGGTACCATGTGATTTTTTGTTTTGTTTTGTATGTCCCTCCCCCATGGTATAACCCCTGTGTTCATTGTATTTGACATTGGTATAATTTGGGGAGGGGAAGGGAAAAAACAAATTGTTTAAATAGGGATACAGATTGACCCATTGCAACAATGAGATGTACAAGACACTATGTCGAAAAATGAACTTCACAATTTAGGCAGAGTGTGGGGGGGGGGGGTGAGAGGGTCGGGGATGGGGGGTGTAGCTGAGGAGGTGGGAGGGAAGGGATGGTAGGTGAAAACCAAAGGAGGAGGCAACAATGCTGGATAAGAAATGTACTCATTACCTTGCTCATGTAACTGTAACCCCTTTGTACATATTTTCACAATAAAAAAACTTAATTAAAAAAATATTTAAAGGAGAATTAACACTAAACTAATCCCAAGAGAACCCTCTCAAATAGAGCAAAATACCATCTCAAAGGCAAATGAAGCAATCAAAGATGTTACCATCAAGATAAGTTCCATGTGCATCAGTGGAACCAAGTGAGGACTCAACATCTGAGAACCATTATGGATAACCCCACAGAGGGGATTCACCAAGTCTCTGGATACAGATGCAGAGAACAAGACACCAAAGTCCATTTCAGAGCCATAAACTCAACATGATACAAAACTCCTTCACAACTCATAAGAGTTCTTTAGGTGGCAAGCAATCAAGACCAACTACAGTTTAGATAAGGAAGGCATGGAAGAAGAAATAGGAGTTGAGAGATAGTGGAACTTTTTTAAATAACTCAGGGGTGAGGGAAATTCTAAAGAATAAAATGTCAAACAATTCTCTTGTGCCACTCACTAACCTTGGACACTACTGTCATTTAACTCAAAATTTTATCTGGATAAATCTAGGTACAAACTAGACATCACCTAACCTGGCTTTTTAGATTTCTCATTCTCTGTCTCTTCTATAATGTGATAAGAGTTGCTCATTCAGAACTCATTGAGTATTCATAAATATTCAAGCCAGAAGTGGAGCATTAATAACATGGTGTCGCCTTTAACTAGTAAGAAATATTAGTCTATAGATAGTCCTTCCCCTCCACTAGATCAACAATTCTAATATATGTTCTGAAAATCTCCTAAATCAAGCCTTTGAAATTAATGAACAATCACTAGTAGCAATAGCCAACTCAATAATACATCCTAAATTTGATTACATTTTTCACATTCAGATTCACACTTCCTGTCCTGGATGCCCTCACCTCCCATTACCAACAGGCTCAACTTCATCTCAGGCTCTCAGGCCCTAGACAATCAGTTCTTGGGAAGGATTCATGGGAGGTCTAGAACTGTCAAGTATTAATTTATACATTGTCTCTTAGGGTGAAAGCAGCAGAAGACTTGGCTCTAACCAACTTCCTTCACTCACTTCTCAAGAGAGTTTGATTGACCCAGCTTAGATCACAAAAATAATCCAGAGTAAGAGGGTATAGACAGACTCTTATTCCTTAACCCCAACACAACCATTCGTATTGTGGAAGGAGCATTCTCCAACAAGTATATTGAGGCTAGAAACAGCAGAAATTTCTGTTATGTAGTTGGAAATTACTTTTAAGCATGTTAACATATCAATCTATCACAATCAAGTGTGTTTATAACTGCAAACTACTATCCTGGTGCCTGAAGTATAAATTGTTTTCCTCTACATAGTGAGCAGTTTACTAAATCCTGGTTAGAACCTTAAAACAGAGAATATAATCATAATCTGTGTATATTACAGGCTTTTCTGGTATGTATTTCCGATAGTTCAACATTTAAAGTCTAGCCACTGCTTACATGGTGGCTTCATTTTTCCTCACTGTCACTTTGTCTCTCCCTAGGTTAATATCCAACACAGGTATTAAGCATTTGCCAGCTGTTCATAAGATTCAATCTCTCCAAAAGGTTTTACTGTAAGTTTTTCATTGAACTACATTGTGTCAGTCAGCTTTCTGTCACTATAACAAATGCCTAAGGTACAATTAATCTATACAGAGAAAAGGCTGATTTTGGTTCACTATTTATTATAAAGTGTTCAGTCTAATATTGATTAGTCTTCATTGCTTGGGGCCCACACATCAATCCAGGCACACATGGAGAAGCAAAACCTTCCACTCATGGGCAGGAAGAAAATTACAAGGAAAAAAAAAACCCTGGGATCCCACAATCCTCTGTAGGGCAAGACCTACAGAGACCTTCCACTTGGACTTATCTCTTAAAGTTTCTATTACTTCCAAACAGTATTGATCCAATGACCATGTATACAATACACAGGATTTGGAGGGTAATCAAGATCCAAAGTATAGCAAACAATTACTGACTCTACTCAACCACCTGGCCCTGATGCCACCTTGGCATCTAATATGCATTATGCTGCCTACGTCCCCTAACTGTATTGCTGTGGGTAAACCAAGATAGGAAGGCACGCAGCTAAGTCCTTGGTTTTTACCTGCAGAACAGTCAGTCTCAGTTTGGAGGAAGTCTATAGGTTCCTCAACAAGTGTTAACAAACCAAGCTTGTGACAAAGTCACCAATCTCTCATTTTCTCACTAATTAATGCTTGATTACTACATTCCTACAACCCTACCATACTCCATCATCCTTTCCTTTTCCCTCCAGGTTTTTTTACTACCCTATACATACAGAACCTATCTGACAATTCATAATAAAATGTTAGTAACATGCTGTCTTTGCCTTTTCCCAGGTTGCCTATATTTTAAAAGAGGATGAGAACAGGCAATGTACATTGGTCATTTTATTTCTAATAGTAAAATTGTAAGAATATAAATAGATCCTACAGAAAAAGAACAGGAAGTTAAGTAGGAAAGGGATCTTCTAGAACTCAAATTGCTTCAAGATGTTTACTACTACTACATGTACATGTTAGATCAGACCTAATAGGAAAGTTTGATGGAAGGAATTAGGAATATAACACTTAAAAATGAGAACTCAAACTTTAACTTATGAGGAAAAAAATCAGTGATGAAATTATTCTGTAATTCAAGGAGAATAGAAAGGGGAAAAAACAGCTATCAGAAGGGAAAGGAGATGGAAGGAGGAAGGCCTCCTGAGGTGACTAGAGGAAATGGGTATGGGAAGTAACAGGCCAGTTTTGGTGTCTATGTCAGAGAGAATCTTGACACAGTAACTAGCTAAGAAACCTTTCAGAGAGAGAAGGTATCACATGTCCAAAATTCCATCTTTAAGAAGAAATGGTAAGAAAGCCATTTGTTTCCAAAACTTTGGCCTCAATATCTTCTGAATAGAAAACTATATTAAAACATTATCTCAGCTATGGTAAGCAGGAGAAAGTGAGGGATGGGGTAACCATGTTTAAAAAGAAATGTATGCATTACCTTACCTTTGTAATTGTAACCTTCTGTTCCTGGTATACATAAATAAAATTTTTAATTACCTCCATTAAAATCTTGTCATGTCAAGTAAACTAAGCATGGGAACATTACATGGGTAGAGCTGACATAAATGTCTAATTGTCTATACTTCCTTCTAGAGACATTCAAGATAACATAAACATTCACATGATTGAAAGAAATTCTTTCATGGGACTGAGTTTCGAAAGTGTAATTCTGTAAGTAAATGGGGAAAAGGGAGTCTAATGAGAAACATTTGATTTTCCACTTACTGATCTCCTTCTTTGCTTGAGAACTTTGGTATTTCACCAACTTTCTGTTTCTTTGTTTTTCTCTCATCTTTATATCTCAAAATCACAACATGGTGTTGTGCTAATCATTTATGATTCTATGGTGTGAACCAAAGTATTTAAAATTGCTCTTTGAATGATGGTCTCCTGTGATGCAGCATCTGTTCCAAAAGACAGAATAACTTGTGCATCAATAAAGCTAGTTATTGCCTGGCAAGGCTTCTTTTGCCCAAGAATTATTTTTTAAGTCCAGAAAAGAGGCTGACTTTGGAAGTAGAACTCTCTTCCTTCATAACCATATTAAGCAGCTCCTGCTCAAGCCCATGCTGAGCATAAAATGACTTCTCGTTTTCTTGGGGGAAAAAAAAATCACATTTTTGTAATGAATTCAAGTTACTCCCTGTGACTTCTCAACAAGATTTTACATGTACTCTGCATTGTTAATGAACAATCTTCTACTCCTTTGTGCCAGTATCCAGCCTGATAGTTCACCTCCTCTTCAGAATGGCCAAGAAACTGGGCACTGAATTTATAGGGTCCATGAAAGTGAAATGTATATGGAAAGACATTGAAGGAAATAGTAATTGCAACATTACATCTGTAAGGAAAATTATCTTTTACATTTTATAAATTGTTGCACGCCTTTTGTTTTTGTGTGGTCACACGATTTCGTTTTTCTAAACAGTTGTGACTGTGTATGTATATTTTATTATTGTCAAGGTGATGTACAGAGGGGTCACAGTTGTAATAATAAGTACATTTCTTGTCAGACTTGCTGCCCCTTCCCTCATTTTTCTCCTGCTTTACCACCCCCTCCACCTCCCCCACAAGTTATACAGGTCATTTCCAACATATTGTCTTATGTATATCGCTGTTGCATTGTTTCCCCCCTGTGACTATGTATAGATTATTTCTTTACTAACTCCTGTTTATGGACACTGATTACATAGGATTTAGGTACATACTTTTCAAGAGAGGATGGTTTTCTTCAAAGACTCAACATTTTTTCACACATGTCTCTAGAGGATAAATCTATACTTTTGAGGACAACAGCTATGTTTCTTACCTTGGCTGGTCCTTAATCCACAAAACCAGAAGATTCATGCACAACACAGTTGAAGCCTCCAGTTGCTCTTAGTTCAAGTATTTCATCTTAACACAGGGTACTAGTTTCTACCAAGAGGGCCATCCAAGTGCACTCCGGGAAAAGCACAGAGCCAAAGGAGACTGAAGACCAAAAACGTTTTCTATTCCATAGAAAATTTGAAGCCCTGTTCTATAATAGACACCTTTGTATTCTTAGACCATCAAACAATGAAGGGTTATCAGGAACTTGGCTAGAAACTCAGGGAAATGAACAGTTAAAAAGACCATTGAGTAGAGGCCTCTTACCTCTTACCACCTTTACCACAGCAAGCAGAAGAGTGCAACAGCCTCCTAGAAGAATGGCTTAATTTGGAATTCATAAAATGAGGTTCTGTGTGTAGTCCCATGAAAGGCATTCCGTCCTTCCCCAGGTAGCTTCCAGCTAGCCTGCCTGCCCCTCAGTGGGTTAAAATGGCAAATCATCTATGCTTTCATTCTTCAGGAGGATGGGCTTCTGGGGAGAAAGCCATAGTCCTGACCCCAGAAGTGCAACAGAACTGAAGTAGATGGTGATGTACTTGTTCTTTAGCATCTGCTCTGCTCAGATCACCATTACCATAATCACCATCACCTTCACCATCCAGATGTCAAACTGGAACTGTCTTAACAGACTAAGAGATATATGCTGGCTTCCCTTTTATTCATAGTTTCAGTGGCTCAGAGCCTCAAGGCAGGGATTCTGGGCATCTTTGGCTTTTGTATGAATAACCCAAAATTGACATAAACTAATACCATCCCCTTCTTACATGGTGGTATCTGTGGATGGAGAAACCATATAAAGACAAAGGGTTCTTTGGAAGGTGAGAATTTGTCATTCTTTTTTAAAGTTTTGCTTAATCATAGCAATATCTGCATAACACCTGTGTGCTCTGAAGATGAATTTTCTCATGTACAGATAAATAGGTAGAACCCATATGGATCCACACGCTCCTTGGGGTAGACTAAAAATCAGCCAGCTAGAGTGTCCAGGACAAATCCACCCCATATACTAAGAGTGGTTTTTACGTTGTAGTGATACGAACACTATCATGGAATCTAAATGAAACAAAGTGTCACCCCTCCCTGCAAAAGCAGACTCTGAAAATAATAGTTGTACACAATTCTCCTTAGGTTTCAAATTCAATCAACAAATGTTGTGAATATTGTTTTATAAGAACTTATATAACGTATTCATATCCAATGAGTACCCAAGCCATCAGATCTAAAATTCACTATGGATCCTTGGGTTTGATACCAAACACCAACACTAGGAGAATCTGCCCTAGCATCCATCACCACCCTGGGACAGGCTGACAAATACGTCTAGAGTTTAAATGTTGCTCAAAGAAACATGAAAGGTGGGAAACAGGATGGTGCATGGGCATTTCTTCACCGTCGGAATCTGCTATTTGGTTGCTAATATTGTAACCGATTCACTTTATACCTCTCTGGATTGTTTTTTTCAATCAGCTGGTTTTCAGAAGGAGTCTTTTTAAAAAAAATATACATTCGCTCTCCTGCGACTCTAAGCATTTTCTAACTACCCATTGCAGTCTAGGAAATAAAGTCTTGAATACACAGCTGCTTCTCTGGGTCAGCTTTTTGAGCAGTGTTATTTGTAAACCCACTGAGCCTGACAGGGAAAAGAACCTGACAGCAAAACAAGAGCAGGTGGTTAGAGGCTCCTCGGGCTAAGCTCCCTGACCTTGGATGTCTGTTTTTGTTTTCAGATTCACTCAGGAGCAGAATAATGCAGAGCTGTCCACCCAAGGTGTCCTTGGGCTCCTCTGTCCAGGCAAACCTACTCCCTGACCTTCTTAGCACAATGAACATGACTGTTCTACTCTCCTCCTCCCTCCCTTCAAGACTCTCCCATGCCCACTCACACCACCTCGCCCTGCCACAGCCCACAGTCTCTGTAATTGATTTCTCTTCCTTTCTGACATAACCCAAAGCCACCTCCAATAACCAAGGCCCCATGGGTCACAGGAAATATCCAGGTTGCTTGACAACTTAATTAGATCACCTTTGGATGACAGTCAGGCCTGCTGCTGTGGGTGAAAATCTTATGGCCTTAGAGAAAGGTGACATAAAACCTTCTTTCTCTGTCTTAGAAACATTTGTTCAATAATTGTATGATCTCTGCCCTTCAAGACGGAAACAATCTTCATCTGCTCCTCTCATAATGGATTTTCTGTACATGAATGATGTGATACATGAAAAGACAGGATACAGGGAGTGTGTCTTTTTAAAATTAAATTTTCATTCAGACCTTGCTTGCCATGAAGCTCATTTTTTCCTTTGAATAGATAATACATGCACATAATGTAAACTTCAAAAGTTACAAAAGGTTACATGGTGATAAATTGGGCTCCCTCCCACTCCTATCCCCAAGCTTTAAGGGTGACATTTTATTTATGCCACTAACCTGTGCTATCTGACCTTGCCCCAGTGCTTCCAATTATGAAACCCCTGTATTGTTTGTATCTGACACTATTGGTTTTTTAATGGGCCTTTTATTTCAGATGGTTGAATAAGAACGGGATTCAAGAAATACACAACTATGCATTCAATGGAACCCAGCTAGATGAACTGTAAGTAGCCCTCACTTCTTATTCCAGGCCATTGAGAAGGAAATGGCTCGAGCAACAGTGATATTAATGTCATCTTGTGTTTCCCTTCCTCTTTCTTCAACTCCATCCCCAGGAATCTAAGTGATAACAATAATCTGGAAGAACTGCCTAACGATGTTTTCCAGGGAGCCTCCGGACCAGTCATACTGTGAGTAACTTCCTCCATTTCTGTGCAGAAGAGCTTAGTTAGTGTTTAGAAGTCAACTCTCTCCAGCTCAAAGATGCTTCTAAACTATGCTGGCAAGAAAGGTCCATTTTTATTCATGTTACCTACAAAGATTTTTAGGAGTAATTTAAGGCTGGTTCATAATCTGACTTTCAATAAAACAGCAAGAAGAAGAAGAAAAGGGATAACATAATGAGCACTTACTAAGTGTGAAGCAGCGTTCTAAGAAGTTCAGTGTTTTCTCATTTAATTCTTACAGTACTCTTGGTAGTAGGAGGTAATACTTCTCTTTTAGAGAAGGGAAACCTGGATTCCCTGTAAGAGTTAATTAACCCACTTGAGTTTGTGCAAGTTTTGTTTTGTTTTGTTGGTTGTAAGGCTTGAACTCGGCCTGGGCACTGTTCCCCTGAACTCTTTTGCTCAAGGCTAGTGCTCTACCACTTTGAGTCACAATGCCACTTCCAGTTCTGAGTGGCTAATTTAAGAGTCTCACATGAACTTTTCTTCCTGTGCTGGCTTCAAACTGTGATCCTCAGATCTCAGCCTCATGAGTAACTAGGATTACAGGTGTGAGCCATCAGTGGCAGATATGTAAATCCAAACTGGTCTGATTTATGGTACAGGATATCACTCTACTATATGTCTCTACCTAGAAGGACAAGTTCAGTTCTATTCCCAAACTCTCAATACTTGCAGACCTCTACACATGTGATTTAACCCAGTGAGATCCCAATACACATCACCTTTGGCTCCTCTTTCCAGATTCACTGAGATATATTTGGTGCCTCCAGCTCTATATCAAAAACTCTCCTCCTGTTAGTACCTCTTCATTTTCATCTTTTCCAAAGATGAGCCCCTCCCTTCCTTCTCTTCACATCTATGCGACAGCTTCCCTTGAGGACTGTTCTAAGTCCCTCCTCCTCTTCAAGACCTCCTCACGACCTCAGCATTTAGAATCTTCCTTCTGTCACTCCATAGCCTTTATGACTTGGTCTGTATCCCAATTAACGAAGAGCTTTCTAAAATGTGTTTTTCTGGGCTCTTAGGAAAACCTAAACAAAAAATGTACTTCAGAAAGAAGAAGAAAGTCTGACAGAAGGAAGAAATAAGTTACAAGGAGGAATGGTGGGCAAAGAAATAAACGTGAATAAACCTAAAGATTTACTAGCTGATTCTTATGTAGCCTGCCTAATTCAGGCTTTGGTAGCCATGTACTCATGCCTCAAATTTGGCAGTGAACAGACACTCCCATGTATGGCTATCTATCAAACTATAATCTACCAACATCACTTGTATTTCCATCAAATAGTGTATACTCTCTTTAAAGCTGAAAGGTATGCATCTTAGAATATACTCTGTATGATAGTATAGGAACTTCAGAAGTGTTTATTATTGATCATATATAGTATGTTGTGCCCATACACTAGGACTTTGTCTCTTTGAAGAAAGGAATGCGTGTTTTTCAGACAGATTTATTATCCTAACCAAATTCAAAGATTGTTCTAGAGTTCCTGGCTTGAGATTGGCAACATACGTGAAAGGACAAAGCATTGACATGATTAGAGCAGACTACCTCCATTTAAAACCAGTTCCTTGCTTATCTAAGCCTTGTTTTCCTCACCTAAAAATCGACAAAGCCAGTAACACCTATTTCTGATTACTTCCTAAAGCTTAAAAAATACATATGTGATATATATAACATATATAAACATTTCACTCATCAAATTTTAAGTATACATCAGCCTGTGACATTTATTATGCACATTTCAAGAAACAAAAGAATTACTCCTCCTATATTCTCATCATGGAGGAATTGAGACAAAAATTATCAAATATCCAGTTTAATACAACAGCTCATGATAGGTGCTATGAAGTACAAAGCAGGAATCTGGGTTGACAAATGCAGAGTACTAGACTATACACCAGGTATTCCAGTATACGCAGCACCTAGAACTTAAGATGTCTAATGTCTCTTGATTTTAAAAGTACCTGGGAGCCAATTAGACTAACAAAATTCTTCTAATGTTCTTTTACTATATATACATACACACACATATATATATATATATATATATATATTCATTTGTCCATTTCACTTAGCTGAAAGTCTTAAGAGCTTTAGATGTTCCTAAATAGGCACCACTATTTGTCCATAGCAGAGTATGCAAGTGATAGGGTAGATTTTTATATGACCAGTACAGTGACAGGTACAATGCTGAATCTAAAACACCTAAAACTAAATCTAAAGCTTCTAAAACTGTTTATGTTGGACATCCACACTTGCTAACTACCTAGCTGAAAAAAAACAGGACCCAAGAAGGGAAATGACCCATTAAAGGTTATTCCACAGCTATAAGAGAAAGACATTAGACCAGCAGCTAGCTCTTCTGCCTCATATTCCCATGTATTCCCATCATATCATAATTGCATGAATATATCTACTCAATAATCTAAAAGTTATTCAGAAGGCCTTTTGTAGTTGGTAACAAATCAACATTAATAACAGCCTCTTAGCCTAAGAATTTAAATCAGTGATTTTTAAACAAAGCTCAGAGGAACATCTTCTGAGGTTATATAAGTAGGTGCTAAACCAGGCACAAACAACCTAGCCCTTAAGATGAACAGACAGCTTCCTTGGCACTGCCTACAGAGAGGTCCACCACTTACTGGGCACTGTAGCTGCATCCAGTCCTCTCCTGAAGCTTAAGTTCATCAAAGAGGACCCAAGGTGCATCTGTTACCAGTTCAGACCCATATGCAGAAATTAAGTCTTACATGTGGAAACCCAGAAGTATTGAGAATACAGTGCAGGGAAAATTCTAGGCCATATCTTCATGTCCAGCAGTGGTTATGGGAACAAAATGCAAACAAACACATGCTGCTCAGTGCTTCTGGGAGTTGAAAGAGCTACAGGTGCTTCTGTAACCATTGATGGTTTTGAGGTCACCTACAATGTATATCCAAAGATCTGCAAAGACATCATGGGAAAAATGACCCATCTGGCCATCAGCATCACCAGTGTCACCACCCAGCTGTGCAGCAAAGACAATGAATAGACAACTTATACACACACTTTATTTGTGTGCATTCCTGTAATCCCAAATACTCAGGGGGCAAAGATAAGATCATGGCTCAAAACAGGTCCAGATAAAAACATGAGTACATCTCAGAAAAAACAAACTAAAAACAGAAGTACTAGGGGAATGGTTCAAGTGCTAGAGCACTTACCTAGCAAGTATAAATCCTCAGTTCAAACCCCAATACAGCCCAAAGAGAATGTGACCACAAAATACAAATTGCTAGTCAGACTTGTCAGGAATACAGGCAAAAGAGGGATGTCACTGGCAGGTGAAGGTCTGCAGAGTCTTTAAGTTATAGGCCCTATCTTTCCATGCCCATTACATCAGAAACACATAAATCCAGAACTTTACGTGAATAAAATTTGCAGAAAATCTAATGGAATGAAGAAGCACTTCTCCTGAAGTAGAGAGGAGTAGTGCATTCTTATGTCTTTTTTATCTCAATGCATGAGGATATACGTGCAAGATCCTGGCCAGGAGCCCAGCCTATAATTGTTAGTTTCCTTCTCCTCCCTTCAGGGACAAGTTGATCACTTTAATATCAAGCCTCCCCTTCTGGGGCTTTCAGGTTAGTCCAAATTGTCCTTCAAGCCTCTCTGCCTGCTAGCCTAGGATGCAAACTAATAAATAGCCGACTTCAGTTCCCATTTCCAAAACCTGCTACCCCACTGCATCTACAGTTGGCTTGAGGGCCACTTAGGTTGGTGTGAAAAGGCCCAGCTCACTTCAGGTACCATAAGCAGATGGGATAGAGTAAGAAGGCACAGGGGTGTGTGTAGCCTGCCTCAGCCCACAGCAGATGCTGCTCACGCTAGTGCTGCGAGCGTGTCTTCGATCACATGCCTTTCCCCAAATGACCCTGATAGCAACACTCAAATAGAGGAGCTTTACTGAAAAGTACTCTCGGAGTCTATGAGGAATGCTTGACAGGAACAGAATCTGGCTGAGAGGAAAATTGAACTGCAATGTATTTGCAGCAGAGGGCTCAGCAACCCCATGGGGAGCTCAGGAATTAGGATGGTTTGCAGAGCTGAACTGGATTAAGGCAAAAGGCCATACTTCTTCATAAACAGTCAGTGGGTACAGTCTGTCCCCTGGGAGGGAGCTGTGTTCCAAACTCAAATCATACAGCAACATCACCCGGAAACTTTAGAGGACTAATTTTCATTCCAAGAGTTCCTAACTCAGATCAAGGTTGGAGCTTAAGAACTGGCATGTCTGGCAACCGCACTCTGAGAATCCCTGTCCTAGAAGCAAGGCTGAGAATTAGGAAGCCTGGCCCAGTCTCCAAACTACCATTTCCACAAGCTGAGCTATGAAATCTTCCAACACACAGGCTTTGTCCCCCCCCAGTGAATATATCCCAGAGATTCTATACACGCTACAGGGAAACCACCCAAACTGGCTCTTTCCTGAAGGCAAAATGTCCAGCTGAGAAATGAACAAGGAGCTGAATTCCTAGAAGTCCAAAACTAAGCTGTGTTTCCAAAGAGAAATCAGTGCAAGAAGCCAGGGGCCTGCAGACAAGCTCCCTCACCTTTCAAAGGAGCAGCGTCTTTGCATCCCCTCCATGAGCCTTGACCTTGAACAGCAACAGCCATCTCAGTTTTCACCTGATATTCTGAACTCACTCAAGCTGCTTTTTTTAAGCAATCAAGCAATTGCTGTTTTCTTGGGAAACAGTTTCCTGTGGGGAAAATTTAATGCATTGCCTTTGCAGGCTGGAGCCAGTACAATCATATTCTGATGGTTTATCAAATTGATTTGGCTATAGCTCAGATTCATTTGATAGTTCAGATTCAAACACTGAGTTATTTGTATAAGAATGATTCTCTTCCATTACCAGTGTACCCACAGTCCTATAGATAGTAAATTGCCTTTTTATCCCGCCTGGGATCATGAAAGAAAGGTCTTCTAGCCATCTGTCAATGTAGTCTACACCAGAAATGTGCTCTCACTTATGGAAATGATTGACCTGTAATAACATCTTTGCTGGGAAAAATAGAAATTGTTCAAATCAAATTTGTGGCAGTGGCTATAACATACTTTATTAAATGGGGCACAGAGCGCTGTTTAACTCCTGCCTCTCCTGACTTGCTGTCATTACTGACTGCTGTATCTCTTGCTACTCTGTAGCTCAACACCAAGAATCCTAATAATGCTGAAACAAGTTAGGATTACTAAATCTCTTCAGGGCCAACCATCAGCTCCTAGTGTTCCTGTTGGGTACATTTTAAAATATAAATTCTCGGGGCTGGGAAGGTGGCTCAGTGGTAGAGTGCTTGCCTTGAATGCCTGAGGCCCTGGGTTCAATTCCTCAGCACCACATAAGCAGAAAAAGCCAGAAGTGGTGCTGTGGCTCAAGTGGTAGAGTGATAGCCTTGAGCTGAAGAGCTGAGGAACAGCGCCCAGGCCTAGAGTACAGCCCCCATGACCGGATCCAAAAATATATATATATATAAATTCTCAAAAACACTTATTGCTAAATATAGCATGTTTTGAAATGCTAACCAAAGTGGTATTTTTTTGGATTTTGTCTTAAACTTTTAGCTAGGATTTATTTTAGTAAAACAAGGTTAAGGTTAGGAAGAAATAAATAAAGAGAAAAACATTTCCTGTTCTCCATGCAAGAAATTAGAGTTACAACTTCCCAGAGTGATATCTTTAAATAGTTGAACAAAGGGGTTTCAACTCAGCACATCAACTGGTGAGTAGGATGCATCTTGAACAATGTCAACCCTTCCATCCCCCCCATCTATCCTGATCCCCACCTATCCCCTCAAACTTCCTGCTTCATTTTCATATGTGTACATTGAATATCATGATTGTATTCAAAGTGATGTTTTTAAGTGAAAGACTGCAGTTTGGTAGACCCAAACAGGCTAAAATGCAAGAATTAAAAACACACAAATCACATAGTTACCTCATCCAGCCCACCAATTTCAGGAACAAGAGCAGTCATGAGTAGTCTCAGCTATTCACTGAGGATATCTGGCCTTGCAAGGCCTGCATTTAGTAGGTGTTGACTGAGCTCTTTTTAGGTGGCTGGTACTAGGCTACATGCAGGATATAGGCTTAAAACAAAACAGCGCCTACCCTAAAGCATCAGGTGGAAAATATAGCCCACTAACCACTCCCTGTACAATATCCAACATGGGCATTTTCAGAGTAGACTACAGGAAAACAGAGCAAATCCTGTCATCTTCTGTTCCAGAGGTCAGGTGACAGTGTGGTGAGCAGAGTCTATCATCCAAGCCCGAGTTTCTGCCAAAGCCACCCTACCTACCTACAACTGGTTTTCTGTCCAATCCATTTAGCAAGTTTGTTTTTTGTTTTTTGTGGGTTTTTTGTTCGGTCCTGGGGCTTGAACTCTGGGCTTGGGCACTGTCCCTGCATTCCTCAGCTCAAGGCAAGCACTCTACCACTTGAACCACAATGCCACTTGCGGTTTTCTAGTTGTTTATTGGAGATAAGCATCTCACAGACTTTCCTGCCTAGGATGGCTTTGAACTTCAATCCTCAGATCTCAGCCTCCTGAGCAGCTATGATTACAGGCGTGAGCTACGTGCACCCAGCTTCAATTAGCAAGTATTTTTTGAGCATCTGCTGTGTGCTGGTCTCAACATTCTCATGACTAATCTTACTAAAATACAGACTCTCATTCTTCTGTTCATGCCAATTCTCAACATTTCTGCCTGGCTTTCAAGGTTCAGTGATTGAATTTCATCCCACAGTCCCCTGTACTTCTCAATCTATGATTTCCCAGAATGCCATATTATTGGATTACCCCTCACAGTGCAATGCTGGTGTTCTGGGTTTCTCTCCATGCCCATCTTGTCACTCCACTACTCACTGCACTAACAGGTTTCTTCAAAGACAGAAGCCATATGATAGGCATAGATGTAGATAAAGGAGATGTATTAGGAAAAAAATGCTCATGTAAATAAAGAAGCTGGTAAATCCCCTGACAGATCATCTGCAATAGGAAGCAACAGGGTAGCTGTTAGCATGGCTCAGTCTAAACCAAAGGCTTCTGAACTAAGGAAGCCACAGTATGATTCTCAGTGCAAGGCCCAAAGTCTGAGAGCCCAGGGAGGTGCTGGTGCAAGTTCCAAATGAGTCCAAATGCTGGAGAACCTGTACTTCTGATATCCTAGGACAAGAAATATGTTGGCTCCTGAAGGGAAAGTGTGTGATTTGCCTTTCCTAGTGTTGCTCTAGACAGGATCTAGTTGGCTGATCTAGTTGGCCAACTAGATGGTACTTACCACCCTGAGGGCTGGCAGGCCCATAGACATCCAGAAATCATGCTTTCCCAGCTCTCTGGGTATCCCTTAATCCCAAATCAATGCCCAAATTGGCCTATTGTTACAATAACCTATTTTCACAAAGAAATGAATAACTGATGTCATTGTTGTTATTCCTCCCTCCCTTAGAAATAGGTACATTTTAAGAATGGAGAGAATTTTTATAAAGGATCAATAAGTTAGATGCTGGTGATTTGTGCCTGTAATCCTAGCTACTTAGAAGATGAAATTGTTGAGATCACTGCTTGAGGCCAGCTCAGGAAAGAAAGTTTGCACAACACCTTCTCAATGAAAAGCTGGACCAGTGTATACCTGATATCCTAGCTACAGGGAAATCTAGGATAAATGGGTAGTACGTAGGCCTGCGCTTGAGCAGAAAGCGAGACCCTATCGCAAAAATAACCAGCTGAAAGCCGGGCTGGAAGTGTGGCTCACTGGTTAGAGCACTAGACGGGCAAGGGCAAGGTCTGAAGTTCAAGCCTCAGTATCATCAAAAATCAAAATAAAATAGATTGTAAAACAAATCTATATTTCCAAGAGAGACTGACAGAAAGAGACAGAGGGAGAGAGGGAGAGAAAATAGAGGGAGGGAAAGAGGGAGGGAAAGAGAAAAGGAGGGAAAGAGTAGGTTTTTTGACTGGGCACCAGTGGCTCACACCTGTAATCCTAGTTACTCAGAAGGCTGAGATCTGAGGATAGTAGTTCAAAGCCAGCCTAGGCAGGAAACTCCATGAGACTCTTATTTCCAATTAACCACCAGAAAACCAGAAGTGGCACTGTGGCTCAAGTGGTAGAGCACTCACGTTGAGTTGCAGAGCTTAGGGACAGCGCTCAGGCCCAGAGTTCAAGCCCCACGACCAACAAAAATAAAAAAAGAATATGTCTTTCAAGACAACAAAGAACACAATGGGAATATTAGTATAATTTTCAAATAACACTGAACAAGATCTATTTATCTTATTTTCCTGTGGATATATACCCATAGAAATACCAGAGAAACTCACTTGATACTCTAAATATTAGATATTTTAATAGGTTCCATATTTGGTCATCTGTCAAGTAGTTTAAGCAAACATCAGTATAAACACATATTTCCACATCATTTAGTAACCACTTTTGCTAAAGGATTTGTTTTTTATGGGATTGAAAGTAACTTTGCATCTCTCTTCTACAATCACTTCTTTCTTCGTCTACTAGCAGAAGATCTGCATTCTGGAACACGGAGAAAATTCCTAAACCTCACAGTAGCAAAGCCACCTCATGTAAATGGCAGCAACACACAATTTTGTAGCTGTGATACAAAGGAATCTAAACGAACCAAAAGGAGCTCCAACCACTGAACAGACAGAAAGGGATCCCCATTTCCCAAGGAGGTTTTCCCATTCAACATCAAGTTATGTCATCCAACACATCATTCTGCATAGTCCCTACCATGTCTATCTCCTTGTGAACTTTGCACTGGCCACATAACAAGTCTGTTACAGAAGTGTTATTTTGCTGAGCTCATATTAAATCTAGATTTTTCTCTCTCTGTCGGTTTAGAATCAGCTCTTAGAAGGTTTTCTCCAGCCTCTCATTTCTATTATGAGGAGGCATTTTTTCTAATCAGATAGAAGAGAACACACAAGGTATACAAGTTTTTGGTCCTTGCTAGAGGTCAGGGAGCATCATAACTCACTGAGGTAATCTATCTGTTCTCTTTCCTAATCTTTCTCCATCGTCAATCAACAATATATCCTCAAAATATGCAATAATGTTTTGGGTACTTGCTACATGAAAGGCATTGGTAAGAATGCTAGAGCTTCCTAGGCTCTAAGAGAGATGTAGAAATGTATATGTATATGTATTCATTCTCATATCTTCCCGCCCCCACCCCTCCCCCATCTCTCTCTCTCTCTCTCTCTCACTCACACACACACACACACACACACACACACACACACACACAAGCATCTCATTGTCCAGATGGCTTAACACTTTCACTACTAGCATGGCCTCATGGTATTCTGAGGTTTTTTTCTTTTCTTCTTTTTTTTTTTGCTGGTCGTGGGGCCTGAACTCTGGTCCTGGGCGCTGTCCCTCAGCTCTTCAGCTCAAAGCTAGCTCTCTACCACTTGAGCCATAGCACCACTTCCAGCTTTTTCTGCTTATGTGGTGCTGAGGAATCCAACCCAGGGCCTCATGTATACAAAGCAAGCACTCTACCACTGAGCCAGAGGTTTTTCATGGCAACTCAGGTGCTGATGTTCTTAAAGGCTACATCAAGAACAAGAGAGACAGACAGACTCAAAAGCCAGACAAATTTGGGAACTTGGTCACAGAGAATAAAACTAGTGTTGTGAGCAGGTCAGAAAAGGGAGTGCCCGAAGAGAAAAGCCAGAATGACCTCCAGAAAAGAAAATCAGAAGCTCTGCTGTGGTGGAAGTATAAATGCAGCTCAGTCAGAATAGCTAAGTCATTTCACAGCAGAGCATAAAGATGCACCACAGAGTCAAGAGTTCATGGGAAAGATTCTCAACATGCAGGAACTTTAGAACTGAAAAGTTATAATGTAAGGAAAGAACTAGCAAAAGTACCTTAGAACACCAGAAGTATCACCCTGTGGGTGAGGACGATGAATATTGTGAAAATCATTTATATTTGTCTTTATGTGCATGGGACCTAAAGTAAGAAGTTTTGCTGAGAGTTTGGATATAGGGTACAAGGAGAAGAGGAGAGTAAAAGGAGGCTCTCAAAAGTACTGTATGAATAACACAAACTGCTACAGGTGGAGAATCAAGAGCTCAATTTTTAGTATCCAAAGCTAGACCTACCTATGAGGTAGGCATAAAAACAGAGGCTGTAGTTATGAGGTGGCTGAATATGAGTAGGAATTTCAGAAAAGTACTCTAGAACTAGAAATACTAGCTCATAGTGGCATTTACTCATATGATTAGATAAGGTCAGTTATGGAGTATGCCAATTGCTTATGGAATAAACAAAGTTAGAGAAAATAAATGCAGGCATTGAGCTCAGGGTACTCTTTCCTGGAGGTAAGGAAAGAACCAAAAAAAGAGTGAACTTCTGAAGAGTTAGGAAATAAATAATAATATACATGAAGAGAGTAGTTGAGGAGGTGGGAGGGAAGGGATGGTAGAGGGAAAACAAAGGAGAAGGCAACAATGCTTCATACGAAATGTACTCATTACCTTGCTCATGTAACTGTAACCCCTCTGTACAGTATTTTTCACAATAAAAACTTATTTAAAAAAAAGAAAGTCACAAAAATTCTAAATTTGTGTGGACCTAAAAATAAGTCATCAAAAACATATAAAGGAAGTGGCTCGAGTGGTAGAGCGCTCGCCTTGAGCTGAAGAGCTGAGGGACAGCACCCAGGCCCAGAGTTCAAGCCCCATGACCAACAACAAAAAAAAACATATAAAGCAAAAATTAATAGTAGGAGTATACAAACGCAAAAATCACAGATAAAATATTTTAATATACTTCTCCCCATAGTGATCAAACAGACACACAAGCAGCCAGGCGCCAGTGGATCATGCCTATAATCTTAGCTACTCAGGAGGCTGAGATATGAGGATCATGGTTCAAAGCCAGCCTGGGCAGAAAAGTCCCCATAAAACCCTTACCTCTAATTACCAGAAGTTGCACTGTGGCTCAAAGTGGCAGAGCACTAGCCTTGAGAAAAAGAGCTCAGGTATTGCACCCAGGCCCTGAGTTCAAACCCCCAACTGACAAAAAGCAAAAGCAAAAAAAACAAGCAAACTATCCATAAATTCATGGAAGATTTGAATTTGTATGAGCAACATTATCCAGAAGTTTATAGAAGATTTGAATTAATATGAGAAAGATTAATTTAATTGATTAAACAAGAAGATAACAAGAAGACAACTAAGTATATTTAGGTACTACATAAAAGTAATCATTTGTCTTGCAATGTAAACCTGAATATTAAACAGATGTTTAGTAACCCAGAGATTAGCAATGACATTTAGCCATTATTAATCCGAGAGTTGAAGAACAATGACAAGGGGCCTTACTGAAGCCCAGAAACTGGATCATTAGCAAATCGGTCAGGAGTCACAAAGAAGCTTCAACTGCTGCCTAAGACAGAAGGGGGAAGCCCTTTCAGGCACCTTCCAATGCCCCACTAGTGCTGTTTGCTGAACCTCACTGACAGCTGATTGACAAGGTGGTGCCTTGGAAATGGAACCAGGATTTCCTTCCTTCAGAAAGAGGAGCACACCAAGAAAGGAGTGAGATGGATGTGAGAAAAACAGAGGACCTGCCACTATATCTACCGATTTGTCCAAGTGAAAAACCAGGTTTCCATTTTGAACAACAGGGCACAATGTAAGAGTTGTTTACTAAGATGGAAAAAAGAGAGAAACATATTTACAAGAAAAAAGTCCAGTTTTGATATCTGTGCAAGCTAACAAAATGCTAGATTAGTCCACTGGCTCACTCACCATCTTGCCTGGATTCCAAGAATATGATCTGAACTAGGATATATATTCAGAAGTCATCTACCTAGTATCAAAAACCAAAGGAACAAGTAAGACCACTTGGACAGATTAAAAAAATATCCCAAGTTGGAGATGGGGATGTGGCTTAGTGGTAGAGTGCTTGCCTAGCATGCATGAAGCCCTAGGTTCAGTTCCTCAGTGCCACATAAACAGAAAAAGTCCGAAGTAGTGCTGTGGCTCAAATGGTAGAGTGCTAGCCTTGAGCAAAACAAGCTCAGGGACAGTGCCCAGGCCCTGAGTCCAAGCCCCAGGACTGGCAAAAAAAAAAAGCCTAAATTTAGAGAAATACTAATATGTAAAGAAGAAAAGCAAAACAAATTAAGAAAGAAGATGAATGAATTGTCAGAAGAAATCAGGAACATAGGCTAAGAAAGAATACCTCAGGAAAGAGTGTTTGGCTTGCACAAGAAAATTGAGGATACAGGGTTAGAACCCAGAGATGGCCTTGGCAAGTTTTTTTTTTTTCCTCTATAGATTTAGGAGTGACTTGGTTTGCTTGTGAATTGGGAACCCAAGGACATCATGTATGGGTAAGCAGAGACATGACAAAAGGAACAGTCATGGAGAGTAATGCTTGTCCACTGGAGGGGGAAGCCAGTCCATTGGACAGTAAAAACCCATGAGAAATGTGGGAGTTAGGGAATCATACGACATGGGAACATAGTTTTCACCAGACTGTGAGAACACACGGCATAGCAGATCTGCATTCACACCCCAGGTGTCACTGACCTGAGTACCTACTCCTTTGACACATCACTTTTCACCACCCTCCATGAATGTGTGTATGTGTATGTATGAGAGAGACAGACAGACAGAGATTTGGCACTCTCTCTTGACCAGAAAGTTCTTTATATTTCTAAGTAAGCAACAAGCTCTGAAGTAGATATGATTTTCATGTTCCTACTTTTCTCATGGCTGAGAAAAGCAAAACATGGAGCTGTGACCTAGCTTGGCCAGAGTCACAGATCTAACAAGTATAAAGATGGAACCTAAATGCAAGTGAGCGTCCCATGGAGGCAAAGCTCATTCTGTCTTCCATGTAGACCCTGCTGAGGCTGCCTCTACTGCTCACCAGACTCCTCTTCCCTTTATAAAGGGTTTTCTTCTCTTTCCTTTCCAAAATGTCACTATTGATTCCATCCTGGTTCATCAAAAATATGTTTACAGCTAGTTCCATGTTGAAAGAAAATTGTTACTCTCTTGATTCTCTTCAAATTATATACTGCAGAGGAGGTGGCTAATTCTACTTGCCAGCAAGAGTTAAGCCACAAATCAGGCAGGATGAAGGTACATCCAAGAATCAGGGCAGCCTGTTACCTAATGGCTCCTACCAGTAACACAAGGATCAGGTTCCCGTCCAAATGAAAAGTCCTAACATGCTGAATATTAGTCTACCCAGGGTGTAGGATATTTCTGTGCTATAATGTCTGCTATTTTGCCTACTAACAAAGAGTAGAGAACTTAAGGCCCGCAATAATTACATTTCCTTTTTCTCTTTATAGAGATGTCTCAAGAACAAGGATCCATTCCCTGCCTAGCCATGGCTTAGAAAAGCTTAAGAAGCTGAGGGCCAGGTCAACTTACAACTTAAAAAAGCTTCCAAGCCTGGAAAAGTTTGTTGCCCTCCTGGAGGCAAGCCTCACCTACCCTAGCCACTGCTGTGCTTTTGCAAACTGGAGACGGCAAATGTGAGTCTTCTTTGTCCATCCCTGAGTCTGGCTTGGGTACTTTCCCAGTGTAGAACTCCATCCTTAACCTCAAAACGACTGGCAGGAAAGGAATCCATATACAGAGAGAATCCCTCTCCCCCTCTCTCTCTCTCTCTCTTGCCTGAGGCATGTTCTTCATCAAAGATTCAGTGTGGGCCTGACCCGGTGACACTCAAAGATCAGTTCAAAAATCAGGAGGCTGAGGCTGGAGAATTATCAGTTCAAGGCCAGTAGGATTCAGTAGGAAGGGATGGATGATAATTCCTTTTAAAATGTAATCCTAGCTCCTCAGGAGGCTGAAATCTAAAGATGCTGGTTTAAGGCCAATCCAGTAGCAAAGTCCATGAGACTATTTTTTTGCGGGGGAGGGGTGGTAGGGGCTGGTCCTAGGGCTTGAATTCAGGGCCTCTGCACTTTCCTTGAGCTTTTTTTGCCCAAGACTAACAAACATTCTACCATGTTGACCTACAGATCAACTTCTGGCTTTTTTGTTTGTTAATTGGAGATACGAATCTCACTGGCTTTTCTACACTGGGCTGGCTTTGAACCATGATCCTCATATCTCAGCCTCCTGAGGAGCTAGGATTATAGGCATGAGCCACCAGCACTCAGCCAAAACTCTTATCTCTCTAACCACCAAAAAAATGGAAATGGATCGGTGGTTCAAGTGGAAGAAAGAAAAAAGAAAGAAAGAAAGAGAGAGAGAGAGAGAAAAAAAAGGAAAGAAAGAAAGAAAGAGAGAGAGAGGGAGGGAGGGAGGGAGAAAGGAAGGGAGGGAGAAAGGAAGGGAGGAAGGAAGGAAGGAAGGAAGGAAGGAAGGAAGGAAGGAAGGAAGGAAGGAAGGAAGGAAGGAGGGGAGGAAGGAAAAATGGAAAGAAAATACGCTCACTAGAAAGGACCTGGTAAAGCAGCAATTAAATATTAAACAAGAAAACATAAAAAGCATCACAGTATCTAACTCATAATTGATGGTAATATATTTTTTCTTCCTTGTCTCGGTATCGATATATATTTATCTTTTAATGCCTATGCTCTGCACCCTACAAATGTTCTATCCTACTAATATCAAAGTCAACTTTGGAGGACAGAATCAAAAGTGTCACAGCAGACTGATGTGCACATCTATAACACATCCCAACCATGCGCTAAACCTCTCTAATCCCTTCCAAGTCTTACCAACTCACGGGAGGACAAAGAGGATTATCTCAACAGAGCCAAGTCCCAGGAGGCATCTGGCTCAAAAGTAGAGGCAATCATAGACAGGATCTGGAGAGAGTAGAGGAGTTGGGGTTTCACGTGTTCTAGACATTTAAGGGGCCCACTGGAGGTAAGAACTGCTTATCAGGGGGTTTCAAAGCTAGTAACCGCCTCTAAACTCACTAATATATCCCACCGCAGGCAGCTACACTAGTTCAGAAGATGCCTTTTCACTACTCTTAACAATAGCCCAGTCGTGCTGTGATGTTAATTAACTGTTTAAGACACCTCCTCAGTTATTCAACCCTTGACATACCCCTTGCCCCAAAGCAAAACAACAACAAAAAGCGAAAGAACAGCTCAAATGCCAAAATGTTCTCAAAGTAACTGAGAGCACTCAAACCCATCTTGAAGGGCGTGCAGGAAAGAGACTGCTTTTCAGAATTAGTATGCATCCGGGGAAAACACCCAGAAAGGAGCACTCTTCACAGATTCACTCAAGGGCTAATTTCTCCCTGAAAACTAGGGCTCTTAAGGGCCTGCGCTAAGGCTAAGGCCGCTTTTATATTCCAGAAAAGGAATTATTCTAGCTAGGGATAGATCATTATTCTGGCCAAGACTGCAACTGAACACCCCTCAGGAGAAATCTCAAAGGATGCTGAGTTTACTGTAAGAGTAGCCTGTGGCATGCCGTGGGGCCCAATGCCTTCATGTCAATAGGGATCTACTATTGGTGTTGCTCAGCAGCCTCGGGTCTTGCCATCTCCTGGTTGCATAGACAAGCCTTGGGGCTCTCCCAATCAGAAATTGTAGGTCTACTCTAGATGTACCACAACATGAGTCTTTCTCCAATCCCTCAGACCCCTCAGCCTATATCCGCCTCCTCTCAGTCCCTTGTGAACTTACCATCAGGGTTTGCTAGGGGCAAGGAAGAAGCCCATGTTTCTCCCACAACATACCACACTGTAGGTTATTTTTTATTTTAACATTTCATAAATCCACACACAGAAACAATATAAAATCATGGTGCTTTTCAGAAGAGAATTCCAGGATTCACTCCTAAAATAGTAACATTTCATTATATGTCCTATGAAATGTGGTTCGGTAATATGATTTGAGTTTCAAGTTGTATATGAAATTGTTCTGATTCTCATGTGGAAATTATGTCCATTATGCATACACAATGATATTGTAAATATGAGGCCTTTGCTACAATGAGATGTTGGTCCATGGTCCTCCCAGCTAAAAGATTGGGTCAACTGAACCCCTCATTTGTCATTGAACTGGATGTATTTTTGCCACAGCTGTACTAAACTTGCTTTATTTTGCTCCTACTGAATTCTTTAATTGTTCTTATAGCATTTCCTTAGAACTAGATTTTAAGTTGATACATCATGGTACATACTTCTAAATAGTGACAGAGCCTAGATCTTCAACAAGAAGCTACTGTCAGATGTCTCCATATTGCTGACATTTTCTGAGTACTTAGCTGACAGGCACATGCCATATCTCTAATAGTACAAAGGTAATTTCATTATCAGTATTAATATTATTCCTTGTTAATAGGGACAGAAACTGAGGCTTAGAGAGTAACTTAATGAACACTGATCAAACTCAGACGCAAGCCAAAGCCCAGGCTCTGGGATAGTCTGATATTCCAATCCTAAGCATGATGATTGATTGGCCAAGGTCCATGAATACCACTTTTAAACTGGTATTTATCCTACTTAGGATTTCCCAAGATATTGCAGAAGCAAAACTTTATTCCCTTTGACTCCCACCTTTGTTTCTGTTCTTATCTGAGAGTCTTTCTTTGTTCACCTTTCTCCCATCTCATGCTAGTAGATGACTTCTGTTTCAGGAAAGGGAAACATCAGTATATAGAATATACTGACAGCAACATCAACAATGAGAACCTTCAATGAAGCCAACAATCACTCTAGGAAGAGAAGGCTGTCTCTAGATGGTTAATGAAGAGCCCATTCCAATCAAGTAGAAGGCAATCAGAAAATGTCAGAATACTTTACTTTCTGTTCCTAGAATTAGACTACAGCCAATCCAGCAGTAGGATTTAGGAGTCACAATGGTCCTCTTAACCCCGCTATGCATATCCCAGATCTGGCCTCATCTTTCTTAGGTGTACACTGGATTGTGCTTTCACTCAGTTTTAATTGGATGTGTGTTAACTAGTCTCTTTACAAGCTGTGATTATTTGAGAAGCTCTGTCAGTTTCTAAAACAAAAGATTACATATAGCAAGAGGGGAAGAGGATGGGAGGGAGAGAGAGAATGAGGGAGAAAGGGAGAGAGGGAGGAAGGGAAGAAGGAAGGAACAGAGAGAGGGAGGGAAGAAGGAAGTGGAGGAAGGGAAGTAGGGAGGGAGGAAAGGAGGGGAGAAAAGAAGGAAGGAAGGGAGGAAGGGAGGAAGGGAGGAAGGGAGGAAGGAAGGAAGGAAGGAAGGAAGGAAGGAAGGAAGGAAGGAAGGAAGGAAGGAAGGAAGGAAGGAAGGAAGGAAGGAAGGAAGGAAGAGAAGCAAAGCGAAGCCCCAGGAATAAGAGAATACAATTTTCTGGTAATTCACTTCACTTCCCAAAAGTGAGAAAGGGGAGGACAGGCTCCTCCATAGCAGCTCCTTCTGAGGGTAATGGAAAAGTTCACTTCATGTAATTGAACATACCAGAATTTACCCTTTAAAATGGAGACTGTACCCCTCCATCCCCCTCCCTCCTTCCTATGAGGGCTTTAGAAGGGTTTTAATAATCACTTCCATGCTCTTTGATATGGTGTTCCTGTTTGAGAAAAGGATTTCACTTAAAAATTCTATGAACTTTCCCCTTGGGGAGAGAGGGGAAGGTAAGGATATATATGTATGGCTTTTTTCCGATTAAAAAAAAAATGCTCCCAGGGGCTGGGAAGGTGGCTCAGTGGTAGAGCGCTTGCCTTGCATACCTGAGGCCCTGAGTTTGATTCCTCAGCACCACATAAGCAAAAAGAAAAAAGCCGGAAGTGGCACTGTGGCTCAAGTGGTAGAGCACTAGCCTTGAGCTGAAGAGCTGAGGGACAGTGCCCAAGCCCAGAGTTCAGGCCCCATGACTGGACCCCCCCCCCCAAAAAAAAATGCTCCCAGTGTAAAATATTCACATCCCTCAAAACTTTGCTTCAAAACATAAGCATTAGTTCTGTCTCTACATCAAATTAGTAGTAGAATATTTACACATATACTCAGAACTGAATATTCATCATCTAGACTTCACTCAAATTCTTCTGTAAGTGCCTCGATCCTGTTGATAATATAAGAAAGTGAGCCCAAGAAGAGCTAGGTTCCTTAGAAAATACCATAATCTGAAAATAAACTAGACACCCCCCCCCCCTTTACAACTTATACTCGCCCTGAGGAACTTTTTAATATGAGATAACCAGCTTATCATGCAGGAAAAACATGTCTGTGGACCCTGGGAAGTGAAATTGTACACTACAGGACCCTGGTAACATTTCAGGCAAATGAGATGGCATCCCAAGAGTCTCAGTACCAAAGAACCCAAGAATGGGGCTGGCTAGGAATTAACTACAGATTCAGATCCTCTAGCTTCTGTAGATCAAACAAGAAAATGTGTTCTTAAATGTATCAGAAAATAGGCAGAACTTCCAGTGACTGGCAAGTAGAGGAGTAAGAGAATGTCTTCTCCCAGGCCCAGTAAGAAATAGCTGCATGTAGAAAGGAAAGAGGTGAATGTGATACCAGGCCTGTAAATTATTTGCACTTAACAACAAGGTTTAGCTAGTCCCAGGCGCCTTCCTCCCCACATTCAGGTTGTGGCCAGATGGTTTCCCCCGTGGGCTGTCCAACCGTAGGAATACATAGACAAGTCGTTATGTTCATTTACAGTAAGCAGCATTAACCTGTGAGCTCAGCTTCAAGGGCAGACACGTTATTAGAAGAATAAACACTCTCAGGAAGAAACCCCATTATTTCTACCCTATGCAAAGACAATGATGTATTTGCCATTCTGGATCCAGGATGCTGATTCTATTCTCTTTTTTTTTCTATTTTTTTTCTAGCTCTGAGTTTCATCCAATTTGCAATAAATCAATTTTAAGGCAAGATGATGATATGACTCAGGCTAGGGGTCCAAGAATGTCTTTAACAGATGATGATGAAACCGGTTATGGCAGAGGATTTGACTTGATGTACAGTGAATTTGACTATGACTTGTGCAATGAAGTGGTTGATGTGGCCTGCTCCCCTAAGCCAGATGCATTCAACCCTTGTGAAGATATCATGGGATACACCATCCTCCGAGTCTTGATATGGTTTATCAGTATCCTGGCCATCACTGGGAACATCACAGTGCTGGTGATCCTGACTACAAGCCAATATAAACTCACAGTGCCCCGTTTCCTTATGTGCAACTTGGCCTTTGCTGACCTCTGTATTGGAATCTACCTGCTGCTCATCGCATCCGTCGACATCCACACCAAGAGTCAATACCACAACTATGCCATTGACTGGCAAACCGGAGCTGGCTGTGCTACTGCTGGCTTCTTCACGGTCTTTGCCAGTGAGCTCTCGGTCTACACTCTGACAGCCATCACTCTGGAAAGGTGGCACACGATTACCCACGCCATGCAGCTGGAGTGCAAGGTGCAGCTCCGCCATGCCACCACTGTCATGGTGCTGGGATGGGTCTTTGCTTTTGCAGCGGCTCTCTTCCCCATCTTTGGCATCAGCAGTTACATGAAGGTGAGCATCTGCCTGCCCATGGACATTGACAGCCCTCTGTCACAGCTGTATGTGATGGCGCTCCTTGTGCTTAACGTCCTGGCCTTCATGGTCATCTGCGGCTGCTATACCCACATCTACCTTACCGTGAGGAATCCTAACATTGTGTCCTCTTCTAGTGACACGAAGATTGCCAAGCGCATGGCCACACTCATCTTCACTGACTTCCTCTGCATGGCACCCATTTCTTTCTTTGCCATTTCTGCATCCCTCAAGGTACCACTCATCACTGTGTCCAAGGCAAAAATCCTCCTGGTCCTGTTTTACCCCATCAATTCCTGTGCCAACCCTTTTCTCTATGCCATCTTTACCAAAAACTTCCGCAGGGATTTCTTTATTCTGCTGAGTAAGTTCGGCTGTTATGAAATGCAAGCCCAAATTTATAGAACAGAAACCTCATCCATGGCCCACAACTCCCATCCAAGAAATGGTCTCTGCTCTTCAGCAACCAGAGTCACCAACAGTTCCAACTACATACTTGTCCCTCTAAAACATTCAGCCCACAACTAAAATGCAATGAGAAAATATATCTGCATCATGAACGTCAACTAACTCTTCCCTTTGAAGAGCAGGCTACAAAATAGCTGACCTTCTACACATTTCATCTAATGTTACTGGCAACATGTAAGGAAAACTGGCTGAGAGCTATTATTTCATGTAACACATAAGGAAAGTGGATTATCATTAACAAAAGTTAAGATACTATACTATTACATCACTTCTTTTAGGTTCTCAGATTCTCGGATAACTTTAGCTCCATGAAGACAGGCAAGACTTCTGCAGGATATTCCTATCACTAAGTTAAAAGCAGCAAGAATGACACTGGGGCTCAGTTTGTCTTCCTCCAGCTATACCTTGTGTTTGTTGCCTCCAACATGCTCATGACCTTTCCTTTATGGCCACCATCCTGGAGACCTTTCATTACCAGCATCAGATGTGAAAACGACGTCCTTACAGAGACGGCTCAGCCAGACCTCCACCTATGTAAGACAATCTCCTGTAAAATATACCACCTATGTATACTGATGTACATACACATGCATGATCAATTCTACTGCTCTTGATGAGCCCTAATTAACCAAAGTTATACTTATGATAGGCCACACATATTGATGATCATGTGGCGGACATAGAAGCTTTGGAATCAGATGGAACTGAGATTCAGATTGCATAAGCCAGGACTCAACCTATTCAGGGCTCGTATCTTCTTCTGTAAACTAGAGTTGACTATAAATCTTTTAGATTTATTGTAAGAAGCAGATAAGAAATTCATGGTAAACTGACTGATGCTGTCAGGTTCAGTACATATTAGTTTACTTCTCTCCTTCCAAACCAATGCCTGGACCAAAAACCAGTCATCTTGACCCTCATTCGAGAACTCATTCCATTAGAGCATATTGCTCCAGATAAATAACCATACTACCCACATCTGTTCTCATACATGACCTATCTGAATAATTGGATCATAAATACCCATCATAAATTTCACCAAGCTCTGTGTGTTAGCTAGCCCACAAAGCACTACATCTCCTCTGAGAATCCTCTATCAGTGCTCAAGCCAGTCCTTCCTCCTCTTGCATTCTGGCAAACATTTCAAAAGTTCATCCCAAATGCATTGACAAGAAAGTCCTTATAGAACCAGACCCTTCCCTCCATAAAAAAGACAATCATCACTGTTCGTCTGACTGGGCCCCATCTCAATATATTGTGAACATCAAGTGAAAAGCAATTTTCCTGATAAATAGTCTAAATTTTAAAAGAAGAGGAAGAAAATGAAGAGAAGAAAACACCTTAAAAATATACTCCTAAAATTGAGGGATGGGTGGGGTTGGGGGAGAATAATAAAAGATGACGTTGATCAAGATGAATTATGCTCATAAACTGACATGTTGAATTGAAACCCCACATACAACTACTTCAATTCCTAGAGCGTCACCATGTCATACGATTACCCCTAACCACATGTGACCCCTAAGTACTTAAGATGTAGCTAGCCTGAATTGAGATGTGATTTAAGTTAAAAACACACTACACACTAGATTTTGAAGTACTTACTGCAAACAATAAAAAAGAAGGCAAGGTAGCTCTTCAATAATACTATTCTAGATATAATGGGACAAAGTTAACCCTTTGAAAATTCATTCTTAATTTTACAGTAATAACGTGGCTTCTAGAAAATCTGCAAGTAGCCATGTAGCATGCATTGGGTTTATATTGCAGAGCACTGATGTAAAGCTGTATGGAAACCAAGGGCTCTCACGGATCATTTTCCTATCTGACCCCACACATCAGTTTGTTGTACAGTTGGGCTGTCCCAGCCCCATTTGGAGTCATCTTCATCCTTATCTTTCTGAATTTGGACTCAAAAGTAGGTAGAGGCCATACCATAAGTATGATGAAGCAGTCACTATCTCACAACATTGCTCCTAATGACATTTAGGCTTAAGGGACTGCTGAAAGAATATTTTATATGTTTTTTTATTGTAAAAATACCATACAGTTACATGAGTAAGGTAATGAATACATTTCCTATCGAGCATTGTTATCTCCACCTTTGTTTTTCCACTACCATCCCTACCCACCCCACCTCCCCAATTCCTCCCGTCCTACCCCCTGAAGTTGTAAAGTTCATTTTCAACATAATGTCTTGTATATGTCATTGTTACAGTGGGTCAACCTGTATCCTTACTTAAGAATTTTGTTACTTGCCTTCCCCTCCCCAAATTAGAAAAATGTGTATACAAGATGCAGGGCACTGACATCAAATACAGTGAAAACAGCGGTTATACCATGGGGGAAGAACATAACCAAAGAAACACACACACAAAAAAAATAGTACATTATAAATACGTTAAAAAAATAGCAAGAAATATAAAACCACTTGTGTCCCTGTCTTGGGGTTCACGTTGCTTAACATCATCTTATATGGTCATATGTACATAGCTTGTGACCTTTTCTGCTTGTCCTAGACATATACTAGTTATTGCAAATAAGGGAAACCATGGGACCTATGTTTCTTTGGGCCTGGCTTACTTCACTTAATTTTTTTGTAGTCTTTCCATTTCCTAACAAATGGAGCAATGCAATTCTTTCTGATGGAGCCATAAAATTCCATTGTATTATATATAGACCACATTTTCTTTTAACTGACTTACTTACTGAGTTGACTTGATTACTGAACTACAATTATCAAAATCAAAATCAAAATACATTAACAATGTGTGCAAAATTCTTTTTTTAATTGTGAAAATATTGTACAGAGGGGTTACAATTACATGAGCAAGGTAATGAGTACATTTCTTATCGAGCATTGTAGCCTCCTTCCCATCCCTTCCCATCTCCCACCCCCGCCCCCCGCATCTTCCCCACCACCCCTCCCCCCCCCCCCCCCCCCCCGCCAAAGTTGTAAAGTTCGTTTATCGACATAACATCTTGTATATCTCATTGTTGCAATGGGTCCACCTGTATCCCTATTTAAACAATTTGGTTTTTCCTTCCCCTCCACAAATTATATCAACATCAAATACAGTGAAAACAGGGGTTATACTGTGGGGGAGGAACATACAAAGCAACAAAGAAATCATTTTATAAATATGTTAGAAACAATAGCAAGTAAGAAAAAACATTTGAATACTTAGCTTGGGGTTCATTTCATCTAACATCAACTTATCTGACCATTACTGTTTGTCTCAGACATATACTAGTTATTGCAAATAAGGGAAACCATGGGACCTATGTTTCTTTGGGCCTGGCTTACTTCACTTAATATAATTTTTTCCAAGTCTTTCCATTTCCTAACAAATAGGGCAATGCCATTTTTTCTGATGGAGGCATAGAATTCCATTGTGTATAGATACCACATTTTCTTGATCCATTCATCTACTGAGGGGCATCTGGGTTGGTTCCATATCTTAGCTATGGTAAATAATGCTGTGATAAACATAGTTTGTGCTGGTCGCTTTAGTATAACCTTGTTTGTGATCGTTTGGGTAAATGCCGGGTCATAGGGGAGCTCTATGTGCAGTCTTTTGAGGAACTTCGGCTTTCCAAAGTGGTTGAACAAGTTTACACTCCCACCAATTGCTGCAAGAATATTTTCAGAAACAAATACATATGAGGAGAAGCTCCAAAGACATTGCCTCCATCACTCTGATACTACTACAGTTCCTGGTAAAAGACGGGGCTTTCCTTAACTAAGCAAACTAAATAAGCTAAATGCACTGCTTCTAAGCCCTTTTAGATTAGGCTCAAGAGAAGCAACATTTCTTATACTTCCTATAGTGTAATAAAAACTATTAATATCCAGTATATAAGTTACTCTTCCCCCTATGAGCAATTGCATGGGTAACCCCTCTATTGCTGTACCACTGCATGGCAGTCAGTCCCACAGCAGCAACCTAGACACCTGCACACACAATCAAGAGCAATTTCAGAATAGTGCCAACGATACCGCTCAGTGGAAGGATATTCGCCCAGTCCATGTGAGGCCCTGGATTCAATACCCAGCACTGAACTTTTACATTTATTTCCTAAGTTTTTATTCCAGTCAGGTACCAGTAGCTCATGCCTATAATCCTAGCTTCTTGGGAGACTGTGAGCTAGAGGATCAGAGTTTAAAACCAGCTAGGGCAGCAAATTTGCCAGACTTCATCCTCAACAATAGCCAGCAACAAGCCAAGCTGGAGGCATGACTCAAGTGCTAGAGCATCAGCCAAGCAAACGTGAGGAAGCACTGAGTTCAAACCCTAGTACCACAAAGGTACCACCTAGTGCCTTACTTTGAATCCCAAATACCAGCCAGGCCCTGGTGTGTCATGCCTGTAATCCTAGCTACTCAGGAGGCTGAGGATTGCAGTTTGAAGGCAACCCAGGCAAAATAGAATTTGTGAGACTCTTATTTCCAATTAATCACAGAAAAAACCACAAATGGCTCTGTGGCTCAAATGGTAGAGCGTTAGTTAGCCTTATGCAGAAGGAGCTCAGGGATAGTGCCCAGGCCCAGAATTCAAGGCCCAGGACCAGTAGAAGAAGAAAAGAGCTCAAAAACCATGAAAAGGAATAGTAATGCCCAGAGATTTCTTAAAGTAACCATATCTCCAGTGGTGCTATTTGAAAGATTAACAACAGGTCCAGTCCAGGCATTGAAATCCCCCATACCTCTTCAAATATTAACCCTCATGAACTCCCTCAGCTCCATCCTGGCAGGCCTATGATGCCTTCCTCCTTCCTCTCTTTCTTCCAAATGCTCCCCTATTAAATACCAAGAAGCAGTTGGACATGGTAGGATATGTCTTGGAGGAATTAAGAGTGCAGAGATGTATTGGTAAACCCATCCATTTGTAGAGGGCAGAGGAGAGAGAAAAACCTGGGTATCTGAACTGATGTTTATCTTGCTACTGAAAGAAGCAGTGATGATGATGGCTATGGCATTGCAGAATATGGTTTCACTACAGGGCTCCAGATATTCAAAGTGTATCCCTTCACATCTTTTTCCTTGGAGAGACAAAGGAGAAAGCTAGAGGAGAATTTTGCATCCCCAAAGTGCTGCCCCTAGTACCAGAGTGGTACTGCACTTTATTTAGCTCAGTCAGCATCATAAGGCATTCATTACAAAGTCAAGAGGGAAAAAAGACTGTTGAAACTGATGGCCACAAGCTCTGAATTCATAAAGTGCTTTTTTATAGTAGGATAGTTTATAAAATACAAACAAGGAGTGAACTTTCAACTCCTGCATAAAAAGGGGCACTGGAGACAATAGAAAAACATTGCTTATGTGTTCGAAATATAACATAGTCCATTAAAACAAACAACAACAACAAAAATCTAAGCAAAAGTCAGCACAAAATACATACAACTATAAAGTTTTGTCTGCTGGTACCCATCAAAATGCTCTCTGCTAGCACAGCAGGTATGCCAGGTACAGATACCTAACACAGAAAGGCCAGTCACATAAGATGCTCATAACATGGATTGGAAGCCTGTTGTTCACAGGGGCCTGTCCATCTTTGTGCTCTGCCATACTGGGAGGGCTCGGCCACATCATCCTTTATAGTAGGAACATTGCCAAAGCAGTTCCACCTGCCCCCATGCAGTTACAACGAATCTGGAAGCAAAGAATGGGACTCTTTCCTCCCACACATCTCTCTTTACAAAGAGAAAGGAATGTCTCCTCGAAGACCCTAAAAAGGGCAGTCCTTCCTACCTGTTACCCAAGATTGATCTCAAGCTCACAAAGAAGTGTGAACTTCTGCTACATGCCCCAGCACCACCACCCAGGAGGCAGGGTCTTCCAGCCAGGAAGGTGGGAGGAGCAGCTAGATTAGGGAAAATGGTTGAGTGAGAAACTGCATCTTCCAACTTGAGGCATTCCAATTTCTCTCCCATGATACAAAGCCAGTGTGATCATGATACCTCTGCACTTCTCACACTGCATGACCCCATCCCCATCCTTTTTCCTGTCCTCCACTTACTACCTACAGGCCAGCTCCTCCTCCCTTTCTTAGTCTGTGCAATCCTTTCCTGGAACAAACCCTTGAAGTTATTAGAATCTGAAGGCAACCCTTAGAGGCAGACATTGCTCAATAATTTTTCTTTTCCCCCACAATGTACAAAAAAGAAAACTCAGAAAAGAGACAAACTAAAGAGTAAGGAAGAAAAGAAATGGACCAGGAAAGGAAGAAAGAAAATATGGACATTGCAACAATGAGATGTATAAGTCGTTATGTGGAAAAACGAACTTTACAACTTTGGTGGGGAGGAGGAGGATTGGAGGCCGGGGAGAGGCTGGGAAGGGATGGGAAGGGGAAACAAAGGAGGAGGCTACAATGCTTGATAAGAAATGTACTCATTATCTTGCCCATGTAATTGTAACCCCTCTGTACAGTATTTTCACAATTAAAAAAAAAACTCTAAAAAAAAGGAAAAAAAAATTTAAAAAAGAAAATATGGAGAGAAAAGAGAGAGGAGAGCAACACAAATCAAATAAATTGTCAAGGGGAAGGGCCAAGCCCTGATTGTCCCTGATTGTTGGTACTTGCTAGCCTGTATCTTAAGAAAAACCTTCCAACTTGTCACAAAAGGAGGTCAGCCCTAGAACAAGGGTATTCTTAGGTCCCAGTAGAACGTTCTCAGAGGTCATGAGGCTGGTCTAGGCTCTTCAGGGATTTGGGGTTCTAAATCCAGGTTAAAAAGATTAAAAACTACCCAGGCACTAGTAGCTCATGCCTATAATCCTAGCCACTCAGGAGATTGAGATCTGAGGATCATGATTTGAAGCTAACCCAATATTCTTAAGTCTAATTGACCTGGTGTATGGTTGATGTTATAGAACACCATCCTTTAGTGAACAAGCCAAAGGAGAAAGCAAGGTCCTGAGTTAAAACCCTAGTGCCAACACACACACACACACACACACACACACACACACACACACACACACACACACACACACACACACACACACACACACACACACACACACACACACGATGGAAAAATACTGCCAAAGGTCTTCAAAGCCTCCCAAACATCAGATGATGTGAAACCAGCTTGATTTTTTTAAATGACAGATCTTTATTTCATCCTCATCTCTCCATAAGCACTGGCCACAGTCCTCTGTGCTTTCTGTTCTGAAATTGATGGGCCCAACAATGCCTGAAATCTCTTAGCTTGGAACAACACTCTACTTGTCTTCTTGCTTTCCTGTCTTCTATTTTCTTTTCAATGCAGTATTCATTGAATCTTTAAACACTGCTTATGAAACACTTAAAAGAATAATACCATTAAAATCATCTTATTGTGAAGTGACAGTCTTCACATAATAAGATGCAAAGGACATTTTCAGCTCTGCACTTTGGGAACTTCCAGATGATTTCTTCTACATATCATTAGCTAGGATCATTTAAACTGCAGGTATTAGGGGGTTGCAGGAAGTGGTATTTTTTAGCCAAGGAAAACTTTAAGTTGTTTCACAAGCAACAGAAGCTATACAACAAGGTTCCTAGCTCCAAGGAATGAATAGACTAGACCGTGGTGTGTTCCTTTTATGGAAAGTGGGCAGTCAGACCGGGCAATGGGGAAGGTGACAGAGGGCTCTGAGACTCTGCCACCCAAAAAGTAAATCTGAAAAACACCACGCAGAATAGACAGCCTCTTGTCTACAAGGTGATGGGATTTCTTTACAGACCACATCTGTACAGAGACCCCCAACTCAATTCTCCATGTATATTCCCAGTGCATCATGAGCTGCTCCCAGGCTAGGCCCCAAAATGGCCCAGGAGGACTTACGTCCACCTCCAGCAGGTAGAGCACTCGCTGTGAGTTAAGCCTGAAGTGCTTAAAGCAGCTTAATTTTCTACAGATTTCCGTGAACAGCTTTAGATGAAAGCTCAAGAACCAACTTATTTGTGGGAGGGATTCTAAGCAAAAGACATACGGGCTAGCATTTGGAATTGTACAAATATTTGATTTTGAGATAAGTGATGTCACTGTTGGTCCCTTCCAGATATCAAAACCTGAAGAAGCCCACACAGTTCTGATTTCCATTCGTTTATTCACTTATTCAGTCCGTAAATATGTTTCAAGTTCCTACTATAAACCAAGAATCATTCATGTCACTGGAAATACGGTAATAACTAGGCGGAAAACTTCTTCCTCAAAGAGTCTACAATCTAGTAGAGGTGACAAATGGCATACAAACTAAATAAATAAGATGTACTGATGCTAGGCAAGTTCTGATAACAAAATAGGCCAGAGAAGAGGAATATGATATAAAACATCAGAGGGTAATTAAAGACCTCCTAAGGTAGAAACTTTTGACTAAAAGGAAATAAGATATGTACACGTGAAAGACAAAGAGGGAGGGAGAGGGAGAGAGGGAAGAGAGAGAGAGAGAGAATTGAGAGAGGGAGAGGGGGAGGGAGGGAGGGAGGGATAGAAAGGAGGGAAGGAAAGGGGAGGTTAAAGGGTGAGGGAGAAAGATTTTGTAAGACCCTGCTCTTAAAGATGGAGTGGGACATGGCTAGAGTTCACACTATAATAGCAGCTATTCAGGAAACAGAGGTAAGAGGATCAGAATCTTAGCCAGAAAGCACAAGACATTACTCCAAAAGTGCCTAAAGTAAAGGGGTTAAAGTTTGTGGGTGAAGTAAAAGAGTGTTTATCTCGCCAGTATGAGGCCGTACCACCATTGTGTGTGTGTGTGTGTGTGTGTGTGTGTGTGTGTGTGTGTGTGTGTGTGTGTGTACTGGAAGCCAGATGTACTTATTTAGATGTACTTCATTAGATGTACTTTTCTTCTAAAAATATAGGAGCTGAGTGGTTTAAAAAATAAAAATAAAAAATAACTTAAAGGACTGTAGTAAGTATTAATTCTGCTAGTTTGTATAACATGCTTAGCCTAGTACTTAACATTAGGTCTTGAATTCCACTCACTTTCTATTTCCTTTAACAGCTTATTCCTCCTCATCCTCCCCCTTCCCCATCCTCCTGGCTTCCCAACTCCCACTCTACTCCTTTACACTGTCATCCCTCCAACCTCCCTGCAACAGAGCTGCTCTCCTGTGGAGCTGTCATTTTGGAAAGGAGATGATAAATGATCATAATCTCTTACTTTTCCATGGGTTTTTTTACACATTCTGGAAGGCTTGGGTTTACATTGGCTCATTAGATACTGAAATTATTTCTGTGAGGTAGGACATAAGGTTCTCTTGTCATAGGAAGAGAAGGAGTGATTTAAAGGTCAAGTGAGCTATCTAGGGTCATTCAGCTAAACACCAGCAGAAGTGTAGAATTTGAGTCCCTGGGTTCCAGTCCAGACTGTCAACAAATAAATGGGTCTATTTCCTAGAGTTACAGAGAAGTAGGAGCTACTGGAGACACCAAACTTAGCATGAATGAAGAGATCAGAGACCCCCAGCCACAAGGCGTGGCCTATAGCTCACCAGCTACCATGTGCTCAAGCTATAGGGCTTGCTGGTCACTCTGAAGCCTTGATAACAGGAACTTAATCAACTGAACAAGGAACTCAGAGTCTTAAAGCACATCCCAGAACTCGGGTGGGCCACATTTTTACTAATTCCCTAGAATCTCATTCCTCCTCTTGATCTAAGTACAAGGTCCCCCAGGGGTGGCATGTAGCTGAGTTTAGCAAAGGCCAGGGAGAGAAAAATAAAGGCCATGAAATATACACTGGCTCCAGAGAGCTCTAACTCCTGACTCAAACTTGGCCGGGGGCCTATATGGTTAAGAAAGGGTTTGGAAACTCTAAGGTGTCTCCTCAAGAGAAGAATAACCTTTAATTTAAGTGTATCTTCGCTCATACTTAAAAGAGCTCATCGGCCAATGGAGAGTAAGACTTGTTGCATAGTCCTGGCCATTTTTCCTACTGCAATCAGTCATTTCACAAATGACAAAATAATGTAATTATGTTCCACCACAAGCAATCAGAAATAATAGTGAGGATGGGAAACAATCAGAAGTAACAAAAACTATAGGTCTGTAGAGGAAATATAACAAAGGGCAAGAAAAATATAAAACTTACTGACATAAAACCTAAGTGAAAAGACAAAATATGCCTATTTGAAGGAATTTTCAGTATTGTAAAGATAACAGTTTGCTCCCCCAAATGAATGCATAAAATTAATGTAATGTCAGTGGGTTTTCTAAGTTTAATTCACAAATAGAGCTTCATGAAGCTTTATAAAGATTGATCTGGCTATAAGATGCACATATCATATAATTTAAAATTTTCACTTCTTAAGATTATACCCCAAGGAAAAGCATACAAAAGACATATACAGAGCCGGTGCTGGTGGCTCACGCCTGTAATCCTAGCTACTCACAAGGCTGAGATCTGAGCCAGCCTGGGCAGAAAAATCCCCATGAGATTCTTATCTCCAATTAACCATCAAAAACCAGAAGTGGCACTGTGGCTCAAAGTGGTAGATCACTAGCCTTGAGCAAAAGAGCTCAGGGACAGTATCCAGGCCCCAAGTTCAAGTCCCACAACCAACAACAACAACAAACAAAAAAGACATTTACAAAAGGGTATACAAATGCAGCAGTGGTACTCACTAGACACTATATTGAAAATGAACTACACAAGTTGTAGGTGGAAGTAAGAGGGAAAAACTGAAAGTGAGGGAAAAGGTGACATTGTCCAAAAGGAAATGTACTCATTACCTGACTTACAAAACTGTAGCCCCTCTGTACATCACCTTTATAATAACATTAAATATATATTTACTCTAAAAAAGGAAACACATACAAGCATGACCTGATGGCTTCATCATTCTCCTATTTGCTTACTTGCTTATTTTTTGTGAAGTACTAGAAACTGAACCAGAGCTTTGCACTTGCTCAGCAGGCACTCTTGGTTATTTTAGGGGCAGGCTGTCCCTTTAGGAGTGGGCCCTGGACTCTGATCCTCCTACCTATGCCTCCCTTTGTCACTGTGGATAATAGGTGCATGCCATCACATCCGATTAGTGGTTGCAATGAGTCTTATAAGTTTTTTTTGTTTTTTTTTTCACCTTCCGGGGTCCAGGCCAGCCTCAAACTGTGATTCTCCAAACTCTGCCTCCCAAGTAGGATTACAAGGCCAATGCACCTGGCCCTGAACTATCTTTAATAATAACAAATATCTGGGGTTTTTTTTCCAGTTATTTCCAATTATGGTGGATGGAGTTTTTTTTGTACAGTACTAGGGATTGAACCCAGGACCTTACATCTGCTAAGCAACTGAATTTCTCATTGTAGTTGGAGAACTGGTCTATTATAAAGTTAGATCTTTAGAACTTAATGATAAATCCTTTGTGGCCTAATTTTGAAGCCAAATTTTGAAAAGTAATCTTTGTGTACTCAACATAGCATTTATTCAGTATTCATTATTTTTATTCACCTTTATTCCTGGAACCATTGAATCATCTTATATGCAATTGCTTCCTCACAGATTCATTTCACTTCTATCTGACTCCTTCGGGAATTTTTTTAATGAATGCTTAGTAGTAATTACTATCAGACACTGTGCCCAAAATGTTTGCATTGTACATAAAACTTTTGTTGTAGGTTAAGGGTGGAGCTCGCTGGTATAGTGCTTGCCTATCATACATGAGGCCTTAGGTTCAATCCCTAGTACCTCCCCTTTAAAAACCCAATACTGTAAATAATACTTTTACCCACTATGAAATCCTAGGCTTACCGTCCTCTTCTTTTGTACTTGGAAGATATTAATTTGTCGCTTTACTGTATCTAGTATAGCTGTTGAAAGTATGATTATTGTAATCTGATTTTCTTGTTCCTTTGGGGTAATATTTTTTTAATCTTTGAGCGCTTGTAGAGGTTCCTCTTTTGCTTTGATATCCTTTTAATGTTAGTGAAGAATGTCTCTGTGTGAGGTGACCTCTCCTTCTCAGCACTTTCTGTGTCCTTTCACTTCAAGGTCTTTCCTCTCCTCCTGTGATCTTCTTATTAGAGGAAAATTTACACTTTCATTTCAGCCCTCCGCATCTGTTAAATGACAGCCTTTACATTTCTCTATCCTTTCCCAATGCTTCTAAGAAAACTTCCTTGTTCCGCAACTTCAGTCTACTAATAGGTTTTCTGGCTCACGCAATCCACTGAGTTCTTTTACTTCAGCAATTATATGAAGATGTGTAAAGTCTCCAGTTGGCACCTCTTCGTCTTTGGTTCCTCCTGCTTTGGTTTCCAACCATGTTTATTTCTCTGAGGAAAATTCAGTACTTACTTTGGAAATTATTGTCTATTCTGTTGCTTTTGATTTTGCCTTTTGGTTTAATTTCTCCTATAAAATTTTATTCCTTGCTGCTCTTACTATTTCTTCACATAAGCCCATATTTTATTTCCTTAGGACTAACAACTACTTTGAAATAATATCTACCTGAGAGAAGGAAAGCATTTAGGTTTTGTTGGTTGTCCAGGTGAGTAGAAGGAAAATGGTCTTCAACTTGGATTCAACAATTCCCTACCACCACCAAACTTGGGTGTTATAGTTGCCACTAGTGGAAGGAGACAGGGAAGAGAATGCTCAGGAGACATCCAAGTCCCAGAGCTAGCTCCCCTGCCACTTCTGCATGGTGCTCTTCCTCTCTTGATCAGAGAGGGGGGAGGATCAAAGCCAAAGCAATGCAGAGAAAAGAATGGAAACACAAGAAACCTCTCTACCAGCCAATCCCTTGGCTTTTGCCTTTCCAGTTGATCATTCTACCCTGGCAGCCAAACACATTCATCTACTTGAGGGTTCTTACTTTTTTGTGTTAGTTAATGAAAAACAGTCAAGATCTCTCGATCTTACTTTTCCCTGTATTGGCATCTCCATTGTTTTGGGGAGAAGAAAACCAACACGTTGCAAAGCCTGAGCCATATGAGAGTCCAGAAATACCAAGGCTACAAACAAAAAAAAAATTGCCATCAAGATACGTTTAAATTATAAGATAGCAGGTATATATGACTGAGTGCAGAGTTGAATTACATGCTAACTCTCTTATCCGGCTGTATAGCTTTCTTAAGCATCCTCAAACCAAAGAAAGAATTTCAGAATCAATTTAATTTGATCAAGGCTCATCAGGGACACTAAAGAGAATTTCTAACTACTTGTGGTAATTGCTCAAAGCCTATTAGTCCTGAGAGGACTGACAAGATAGTCATAGAATAAACCCTATAAGACATAGTCTCTGCCCTCATTTCTATGCTCTCTAATCATTCCTTCTTTTCCTGGAAATGTTATGTCTTCACCTACTCTAATTCATTCTGCTCTAGTAAGATATAGACAATAGTTAGAATAAGACACCTCCACAGATCCTCATAGCAATATAATCCAATTGCTTCACTGAACACTGGTAATCATTAATTAGTCTGAGATTGAGCACACTTCCTGTGGCTCAGTTTTGGAAATTCTGGATCATACAGGACAAAGTCAAGGCTCCAAAAACAATTCAGTATTTGTATAGTATCCTGTGAAAAACAGAGAAAAATGACCATGATGTGAATCTCCTGGAGATTTACCCTGTAAGGGACATTATTTTCACACGGCAAAATAGCACCAATTTATATGCCTAGTCATTCCTGGGTAAATGGGTAAGGTATGCCACATGCAAAGCCCAAGAACTCCATTAAGCCTCTCAGCTATAGAATTGGAACACAAAACCATCACCATGGATTGCGGTAAAGATTCAGTAACAATAAATAATAATCCCCAACATAATGAGCATTTTCTACCTTCTAGGATCCTAGATATGAGTGGACACATATGTCCACACCACAATATCAATATGGGACTTTTCAACTTTCACTCAGCACCTCCCCCTCTCTACTCTGTCTGAAAGCGGAGACTTATAGTCATGGTTCTCCCAGTGGTGGGGGAGGGGGGGAAATACCTCCATTTATGATGATTTTTAAAAGTAACAGACGATGAGCAACTGAATTCCTTGGTACCTTCTGTCTTCTTCTAAAAGAATTCTAAGGCTCTGCCTCTCATTTCCCATCATGGTGAAAATTGTAAGGAAAATTACCCTAAACCCTGACAAATTAGGAATTATCATCTCCCATTTTTACCCTAAACCCTGACAAATTAGGAATTATCATCTCCCATTTTACAGACAAAGCTATTGAGATCCTTACAAGTTAACACTTGTCAAACACTCCACAATCAAGTGGTAACAGGTGAACTAAAATACAAGTATTATTACTTCCTCAAACAGTATTCCTCTTGTTCTCCCAAATGCTCAAGTATTCTCTGCCCACCACATGACATATAATTAGAAAGATCCCAACATTATTACGTCAAGTCTCATCAACTGTCTTATTTCACAACATCAATAAAGCTTCTCTATTTCACTATAGTGGGTTTTAACTACCTACAGTTGATTTATGCCAGGCTCTGTCAGTGGGTAGTTCACCAGGCCAGTGCAAGATTACCATCTAGTGGTTGAAATAGTAGCTGCAGGCTAAACAGCATCTCCTCCATGATTTTTCACTTCCCCTAAATCTACCCCTAAACTCCTATCCCAGCTAAATGATTTTCAGCAAACATCCAGCAATAATTTTCAAGATAATCAATAACCTCCCATTGTAGAAAACATAAAGTAACTTTTAGTTATTTGGAAATTCAGGTATCTCCTAAACCAATACTAATTCTGCCATGACTGCAGATTACTCTTAGCCACCTAGAACTTCCCAGTGGACTTCAGATTGGAATTATGTGGCAGATACACAAAACTTCAGTTAAGCACCAGCTTACTTTTATTGAAGTTGCTCTAGAGTTAAATTTAACTCTTTCCTTAGCATGGGAGAAGATAACTTTTTTTAAAGAAAATGATCTGCATTTGGAGTCTTCTCTTAAATAATAGTTGCTGAATGCCTACTCTAATAATAACAATTATCACTATTAACAATAATATGAAGTATCCTAGATAAACATTGATCAGTCAGCTAGCAATCTTATTTGCAATACCATTAGTCTTTGAATCTTCTAAGCTCTAGTTGCACATTTTTAACTAGACTTGGTAGATGCCATACACTGGAACTTCAAAGTTATTAAACCTTAGATTATAGAAGATTAACTTTGCCTTCAAATCCTCTTCCCTTTGTTCATCATTTCAGCTCTCCTTCCTTCCCAGTCAATGCCCCAAACTAGATGCATGGACACTCAGTTCTGCCCCTGTAGTGATCTCTCATGACCTCAGAGCTCCATCTATCTCCAGAACTACTACCATGACCCAAGCGATGATCCTTCTCTCTCAGTGATATCACCTCCCAGCAAGTCCTTGTTCTAAACACATGCCAGGGAACGTAGCAGGGACCAACCAAGCCTACACCCTTGATCGGATGGGGTTTCTGAGTAATTGCAGAGAAAGGTAAATCAAAAATGATAAATGAAGAAAGGCAACAACACTCTTCGTCCTTGTCTCCTTTGTTAACCTCAGACCTCATTCCATGCTAACCCCTAAGTGAGCTGCAATGAAACCAAGAAGCAATGAGCAAAGCTTTACCTGGTTCCAGCACAAAGAGGAAGAATAAATACCTATAATGTTTTCCTACTCCTCAAATCCCGCTTAACTTTCGAAAGTCATTTTCATAAATTAAAATTTTTTTAAACTTTTGAGGGTAGACAGAGTTAATTAGGCAAAAAAAAGTACACAAGCCTTGCCATAGCTAAAACTGTGAAATAAAACCAGCTTTTGTTACTAGGAGGCAAATTAGCAGAGCGTCCCTGTTTTGATAATCTTGTTGGAAACTAAAAACCTAAATTATTCTTATTATACTTGGAAGAATGAGCTCATCACATTGATGCTTTTGGAGCCTAAAAAGCAATCCACGGGGCGATTGCTTGTTGATTTAGACAATATTAATTAGCTGATTTTTTAAAAGTTTTCTGTATCTAAGTGATTCTTTCACTCATTTAATGTTTATAAAATGTGAATGAGGTATATAAAATGATATGGGTATATATAAATTCTGGTATATAAAAATGATATAATTATTCTTGAGAAATCTGTACTCTAGCCAGGTGCTGTTGGCTCACACCTGTAATCCTAGCTATTCAGGAGGCTGAGTAGTGAAAATTATAATTCAAAACCAGCCAACCTGGGCAGAAAAATCTGTGATACTCTTATTTCTAATTGATCACCAAAAAGCTGGAAGTAGAGGTATAGTTCAAGTGGTAGAACATCCTTGAGCAAAAAAGTTAAAGGACAGCACCTAGGTCCTTAGTTCAAGTTCCAGTACTAGCACAAAAGAAGAAAGGAAGGGAGGGAGGGATGAAAGAAAACAGAAATCTGCATCTTAGCCTAAAAAAGGAATCGTGAAAAAGAAGATAGAACTATAAGTAGAATCAAACCAGGTTCTGTGTGGAAGGATCTATGGGTGTAGGTAGGTAGGAGTTGGGCAAAGTATCTTGAAGGGTAAATGTTTTCAGTCAAGATGAGAAAAGATACTTGAGACAGAAGGAAAAGCGTGTGCTGAGGTTGTGGCACTATCCATCAGGACATCTTCCAACCTCTGGGATGAAAGGGAAAAAAAAAAACCCTACATCAGAGCACAGAGCGAGAATGGACCAGTTATCATATGAAAAGAAAGATCAATATGTGTACACTCAGCAAACAAGCAGATTGTGATGCTGGCTTGTTTGACATGGACTCAAATGACCACAGACCATGTGAACAATATGGAGAGACATATGCAGGAGTCCACTCTAAAAGCATCATCGCAATCCACAATCCCTCCCAGGCCCTTAAATTAACATACCATCAATGTGTCTAGGTTTTCCTTTCTAAAGCAGCCATGAATTTATTAAAAGAAATTTTTGTTCTGCCTGCCAGTTTGTATTAGCTAGTGTTCTGCTATTTGTGTTGTTACCACAGCAACATTTGGAGGGATAAATCTGGCACAGGGCATGTGGTGCTGTCAACATGCTGCTTTCTGGGGTACTTTCAGGTATTATTTCTACCAGAGGGATGAAAGATAATGTCATAGGACTACTGTCTAATAGGAATCAAAACAAAAGGGGAGGTAAATGAGAGAACCATGCTAAAGAAGAGCCTCATGAACTCTTTCCTGTGGTGAGGAATTAGTAGCTCTCACCAGAAAGTCTCTGAGGTAGCAGTGGGTTAAATTCTAATGCTGCTTCTGTGACCTTGACCCTCTCAAAGGAGGGGCAGTAGTCATTTGCTATCTAACTGGCTTTGGGTCACTTTTTCATCTAGAGGCTCTGGGATGGTCCAAGCAACTTACACAAGAAATGCTGGGTTAATATATAAGGACCTTAATTTGATCCCCAAGTAAAGATAGAAAGGCAGGAATGGAAAGAAAGGGGAGGGGAAGGAAAAAAGAGAGATAAGAGAAAGAAAGAGAAAAGGAAAGGGGAAAAAGAAAAAGGAAAAGAAATTTAAAAAGGATAAAGGAAAGAGAAACACTCAATATATATATGGAAGACATCTATGTATATATTACAAATTTATGTGTATATTACTAAGCTATTACTATACATATCTGTGTATGTTGCTAAGAAGCCAAACTGAAAAAGCTACATGCTATATGGTTCCAAATACAGGGCACTGTGGAAAAGGTAAGACTGTGGAAGCAGTAGTGAGCCCAATGGTGAACATGGTGTGGGGAGGAAGGAAAAGCAGGACCAGGATCTTCAAAGCAGTGCAAACATCCTGAGATACTGTCATAGAGAACATGTGGACCCATGCTTGTAGGATATACACCACCAAGAAAAGCTTTTCTGTAGTGACAGACTTCGGGTGATACTGATGTGTCACCTTAAGTTCTGCTGTTGTAACAAATACACCATTATGGTGAGAGGCGCTGGTAGCAGAAGGGGCTGTGGAATTGAGGAGAGGGGTAAAAAGCTCTCTCTACTTTCTGCCCAATGTTTCTGTGAATGTGGAAGTGTGTGTGTGTGTGTGTGTGTGTGTGTGTGTGTGTGTGTGTGTGTGTGTGTGTGTGTGTGTGTGTGTGTGTGTGTGTGTGTGTGAGTGATGGGACTTGAACTCTGGGTCTGAGCGCTGCCCCTGAGCTCTTCAGCTCAAGGCAAGTGCTCTACCACTTAAGCTACAGCACCATTTCTGGTTTTCTGGTGTTTAAGAGATAAGAGTAGCCGAGCACTGGTGGCTCACGCCTGTAATCCTAGCTACTCAGGAGGCTGAGATCTGAGGATCAAGATTCAAAGCCAGCTCAGGCAGGAAAAGGCCTGAGACTCTTATCTCCAATAAAACACTCAGAAAACCGGAAGTGGCACAGTGGTTCAAGTGGTAGAGTGCGTGCCTTGAGCTGAAGAGCTGAGAGACAGTGCCCAGGCCCAGAGTTCAAGCCCCATGACCAACCAAATAAATAAATAAATAGTCTCACAGACTTTTCTGCCCGGGGTTGGCTTTGAATTGCAATCCTCAGATCTCAGCCTCCTGAGTAGCTAGGATTACAGGTGTGAGCCACTAGCTCCCAACCTGAAATGTTTTTTTAAGGCCTATTTTTTTTTCCATAATGACATTCTACTCTAAACAAGAAAACTATAGAATTAGAGAAATCCTGTCACCAAAGTTCACTTTCCTGAACTGTGGAAATAGTGTTATAGTTGAATAATTACTGAAAGATGTCTACAAGTGACTCTGGTAGAGCGAAGTAAAAGTGTCAATTCCTGAGAACAAAGAGTTTATAATATGATAGGAAAAGAGAAAAAAATGATAGAAAGACAGATGTCCATTTTCTATGGATAGACATGGTAGACAGTTAGAAAACAGGTTAAATAGATGAGAAGGAAGATAGATAGATAGATAGATAGATAGATAGATAGATAGATAGATAGATAGATAGATAGATAGATAGATAGATAGATAGATAGATAGATAGATAGATAGATGATAGATGATGGATGGATAGATAGATGATAGATAGATGATAGATGATAGATAGATAGATAGATAGATGATAGATGATAGATGGATGGATAGATAGCTGGATAGATAGATGATAGATAGATAGATAGATAGGTAGATAGATGATAAATAGATAGATAGGTAGATAGATAATAGATGGATGGATAGAGAGATGATAGATGATAGATGATATAGATAGATAGATAGATAGATAGATAGATAGATAGATAGATAGATAGATAACACAGATAATTGGGAAATACAGTTAACTAGCATTACTAAGTAAACTATGTGTAACCATAGAAAATGATGGTAGTTTGTGTAACAAACAGGTTCTTAGGTTCTTCTCTTCATGGAGCTCTCTACCATGAGAATAAATGTTCAGTCAGCAAAACCACAAACAAGCCTGTAAATAGAAAGTGCCAGATAGGAACATGCATCATATAACATAACTAACACCAGCTTCATTTGGACTTGGTACCGAAGGCTTTTCTGAAGAACTGGTATTAGTGCATTGTAAAACAGCATTCTGGACAGAATTCTGGGAAGCGAGCAGGGCCCAGCAGTCAGATCTTTCATTCCAGTGGACTGGGAAGCCCTGGAAGGGCATTAAGTACTACTTGCAGTTTTCAGTGTGTGGGGTGTATATTGGCTCATTCAATCACTATCCACTACTCTCTGATGAAACAGAAGACTAAAGGGAGAAGCCATTTGGCCTGGGCTTTAATTATGCCATCTGTCAAAAGTTCCACCTATCCTGCAGATACAGGAAGCTTCCAGACCTCCTGTCAGTGGGGAAAGGGCAGGAGAGAGGGATATAGGCTTTCCATTCATAGAGCAAGAGAAAAGAATACAGTGAAAAAAAGAAAGAAAATGGAAAAGCACAGCCACCTTGCTCCTTTCTCCTTCCTTATCTCTAGTACATTGCTTTTATGCCCGAGGCTGCCAGGCCATCTCTTTGAGTTGGAGACTCAAATGGATACTGTTTGAGTTGTAGACATGCATTACCTCTGGGATTCATCAGCAGTCCGCCGAAAGCAAAGAACCAAGCAAGAGGAGCTCAGGCAGGTGGAAAGAACTAACTGGTGATGGTGACAGAGGACTTCACTCCTCCACATCTTTCCCTTGCCAATGCTGACCTAGGATCTGACAGTCAGTCTGAGTTCCCTGCTCTGTGATGGCAAATGAATCATTTGCTTCTCTGAGTTCTGGACTTCATAATCTGGAAGTTATAAGAAGGGACCTACATTGATGTGCTTCATGGAAAGGAAGATCACCAAGAGACCATGAAGACAGGCTCACCAAGGGGACAGGATGGAACAGGGAAGGGGAAGGGGCTACTGAATTCTCACCAGACTTACAACCTGCTCTATCCCTCCCTGGATACTAGGATTGAGCATGTTATGGAATTACCCAGAAGCTAGGAGGGCACCAGGAGATCTGGTGGCTTTTGCCTTTGCTTTGCATCTTTTACCTCACACCATCAAGGTGGGAAGAGCCACCTGGTGAAGTAGGGACATTTTAGAGCCTGAGTTTAGAATGTCCACCTCACCTCACAGGAGTGGCTGACGATAGTCAAATTGCATAAAAAATAAGTCGGCTTTGGAAAATGCCCAAATATCAAAGTTCACTGCAAATTTAAAGTATTCAACACAGAAAAGTTTGATGTTTGCTCTAAAGCAAGGTATTAAAGGTATTAAAAGCCAAACCAAAGTTTAGATTTGCTACAGATGACATGATCTCCTGTGCTGGCGAAAGTAAATTTTGAGATAGTCTTGCATTTGGACACATAATGTTCTCATGGGTTAAAAACATATCATGGGGATGGGAAAAGCAAGATTTGTCTCTCATTGATAATTGCTAGTCCTGGGTGACTGTACTTCTGGATCCACTTTAATATTCCCTTTACTTTTATGTGTTTGTAATTTTACACATAGAATTTTTAAAAGGCAGGGAAGGGATTTTGTCATTCTAAAATGCATACTAATTATCCAGGCACTAGCGGCTCATGCCTGTAATCCTAGCTACTCTGGAGACTGAGATCTGAGACTGTTCAAAGCCAACTCTGGTAGGAAGTCCATGACACTCTTATCTGCAGTTAACTACAAGAACACCAGAAGTAGAGGTGTGGCTCAAAGAGCCTCAAGCCTTAAGCAAAAGAGCTCAGAGACAACAACCAGGCACTGAGTTCAAGCTCCACAACACACACACACACACACACACACACACACACACACACACACACACACACACACATACACATACACACACACAAATAAATAAAATGCACCAAAATTGGATTTTCTAAATCTACTCTTACATTTTAACATAAAAACTAGATGACTAAATAGCCATGGATTATTAAACTATGGCGTACTCTCTGTGCTAAAAAACAAAAGCACAAGTTTTATTGAAGCACACATATGCTTATCTAAATGCTTTGTGCTAAGGTAGCAGAGTCAAAACAGTGACTGTATAGCTCAAATAGCCAAAAAAGAAAAAAAAGTACCCTTTGAGTTACTTGTTTTTTTTGTTTGCTAGTACCAGGGTTTGAACTCAAGACCTTTTGCACTTACTTGGCTGGAGTTCTACCACTTACACCATGCCTCTAGTTTTCTGGGTTTTTTGGTTTTGTTTTTGTTTTGTTTTGTTTTGTTTTGTTGCAGGTTATTTTATAGATGGAGTCTCACAGAGTTTTCTGCCTGGGCTGCCTTCAAATCACAATCCTCAGATCTCAGCCTCCTTAGTAGCTAGGATTCCTGCTGCCCACTCTACACTAAGGCTTTAATAGGCAAAAGTTGCCAAGTTCTTACCTATATACAACAGATTAGACGAACATTGGCACACACTGGTTTTGTGGGTCTAACTCTCATGCCGTAAACCAGACAAGGATACCAGATGGCCAGTACTAACCAAACAGTTATCAGGGCTGTCCAACAGGCCTGGCTGTGAGGGTATAAATCTTATCTGCATCTACACAGTAGCCCCCAGGCACATGTGACAGTGCACATTTTAAAATCTCACTCAAGAGGTTGAAAACTGAAGCTTTTATTTTCAGTTTAATTGATTTAAATGGAAATAGTAAAATATAGCTAGTGGATACTACATTGGTCAGCACAGAGCTAAAATTTTGATGCCTGAGCCAATGGAAGGCCGGTAAATACCTATTTACAAAGTAAGTGCATGCATGTGCATTCATGTGCATGGGCTCACACACACATACACACACACACATACACACACACACACACACACACACACACACACACACACAGTGTGTATGTGTGTGCCTAATGGTGAAAATACTCTTCCTATGCTAGATTCCCATGTACCAATGTAGTATCACCACATTCAGCTGTCGTGGGCCAAGGCCAGCTGGCTCAAGTATGCCAATGTTTAGTCTTCAGTTTGAACTATAAGTATCTTGGCAGCAACTCACGAAAAAGGATATGAAGCACCAATGAAGCTCAGATAAGCCAGAAAGCAAAAAAAGAGCACAAATATATAGAGCAAAGCTGCCCCAAATGAAGGGAGATATCCCTAGGAAGGAAGCGATCCCCAAAAGCCAGCACAGAGAGCAAAGCTCCACTTCTCCACAACAGCCTCCTGCACCCTCGACCCATTTTGTTTAGAGAAGGTCTCCATCCAGTATGATGTCATTCCTAGATCTGCAATTGCTGACATTGAAGAACAGATGGGTGCGATGTGAACTAGTTCTCAAACCTAAAATGATGAAAGGCAAAAGAAATTGGGTTAACAATAGAAATTATTCCAGAAGCCACCCGGCTTCAAACCTACTGCCCTTAAAAGAACCAAAATGCAAGGGAGAATAGTGTCAGCCCAGAAATACACATATCAGCTAGAAGTAATATGCCACCAACTCAAAAAAGAAGCAGAGATCTCATGGCAAGGCCTGGATTCCTTTTTCCATAACTCCAGAGTCAAACAGCTCTGAGACTTTGACTCTTGGGGTACATTTTCACAGCAGCAACTCCCTCACTGTGGGCACTGTGTAAGATAGGGAGAAAATGAAGAGTGTGTGTATGCCATCTAGTTCAGGACACAATGAGTGCTGGGAAACAAGGAGGAGGAAGAGAAAGACATGCTTGGTGGAAGGGAATAGAGTGAGAAGGGAAATCAAGGAATAGAGAGGACCAGCAGTAGGGGCCAAAATTGGGTACAGGCAGATGCTAAAGAAGATACTAAAGGTATCAGGAGACGAGACAGAAACAAGTATGACAAAACAAATATTTACTGACCTGCAATCACCATACTAGGTGCCGTACGACAGAGATAGTGCCCAACACCTGACTGATTTGTATGTGGGGGGGAGGGGGGGGAGGGAGAGGGAGAGACAGAAACAAGAGACAGAGAACCAGTGAAAGATTGCCTAACAGAGGAATTGAAATTTTGGACCTAGGACATCCAAGCCATCCCTAGAAGAACTATGGTATCTTCCTAGGAGAAATGCCATTTAAAACTAAAATTCAAGAATGTGAGGAAGATAGGAGGGGGGAAAAAAAAGACAGCCAGAACGGCATATACAAAGGTCTAGCACCGAGGAATATGCAGTCCATTGATTGGTGTCAGGACCACATGTCCTGGTTGTCCTGGAAAGTCCTGGTTTGTTCTTTTGGTCCAGGTATAATGATCTATATCTATCAACAGACACACTGAAAGTTTTCACATTTTGGAAATTTCACATTTGACAGAACCTGGAAGAAAAAAAAGTGTTCAAATACAGCAAAACAGTGGCCACCATTTCCAGCCACCCATTCACCACAGTGAAAGGACCTCACATCGAGTCCCAGCCTGGCAATGGTATGGCATAGACGGGGCAGAATGTAGCATGGCCAGCTGAACTAAGGGCAGCCCCCTCCCATGCACTGAGGGAGAAGAAACGGGGAAAGGCAGACAGAAGGGAGAGGTGGATCTATCTGGACCCCAATTCTCTCAGAAAGTGACTTGAAAGGACCTCCGAGCAAAAGGAAAGAACCTTCACCACTGTGGAACAATGAACAGAGGATTTGAACCCTCTGTGTAAAGAAGTTGAAGGAAACTTACAGGAGAATTTAATTTTAGAAAACAGCAAAGAGAAGCAGATCCAAAATACCTCTCCCTCCCACAACAAACACAGGGCTGCAAACTGGGTGGAGAGGCCAGAGGGGAGCTGAGATTCCTGAAGAGTTCTGTTACCATCACAACGGCAGAGAAGAACGTAACCTCTTTATTACTGGAGCCAACAATTATGGGAGTGTGCTTCGAAACCTAAGCCCTTTTGTGAGCTGGAGTTGATGGAACAATAATAAAAGGAAGACAATTCTTTTATCACCAGGAAATAAGTGTTAGTTTCCAGACAACATTTATGCCTCTCGGTGTCTGGGTGACAGTTTTCAGTGACCCCCATTGGGCCTGGGAAGAGAAGTGGTACCAGCCTGTTTCAAGGTGACCCAGTACTGGTTTTGCCTCCATTTCTTACATAGGTAGAACTAATCTGGAGAGATTGTGGGACCCCAAATTGTCTCAGAGGATGGTTCCTACTAACTGTCCCTTAGGAAGGTGAGGAGACAGAGACAGAGGTCCTGCTCTTTGTGCCTTTTGTCTGCATTCTCACGGAAGCCTCTGGAGCACCTCCCTCCTAGAGTCTATGGGCTCTGTTGTGGTTCTGTGACATTCCCAACCTACCTCCAGAATCCTGAGAAGTGACCAGGGTTAAACCTGTACCAATGGCTGGTTCCATTGTGATGTTTACCATCACATCATTAAACTCAATTTCTTTTTGAGGAGGGTTGCCCTGCCTTCCTGGACACCTACATTTCCACTGAGGTCCCAGGAGAGATTTGGGTTTTTAGGTGATCTTACAGAGAAATCTTAATCAACCAAAATTAATATTCAAGGATGGAGAACAGTTTACTCAAGTCAACACTAAACAGAAGCTCCAAAACCCGGATCAGAAGTACATCAGCATAATGGGAAAACCTTCACTGCCAGCCTAAGGGAGACTGACTTTTCCTATTCCATGTTGGATAGCCATAAACTTTTAGAGTAATTAACACTCAAAAGTAGTTTATAAGTCATCTAGTCTACCTTGTTCATTCTTCAGATAAAGAAAACAAGGCCTAGGGAGATTAACAAAAGGATATGTGTTATAACAAGGAATGCCAAGCATAATGAGCAGAAATTAATTCCACCTGGAGCTGCTTATGTAGGTAGTTCTCTTCTTTAATATAGCCATTTGTCCAATGTCTAACATATGGCCCCAAATATGCAGTCAAGAAGGGACGCACAGGAACAGGCAAAGTGGCATACATATATAATCCCAGCTACCCAGAAGGCAGAGATCAGGAAATCTACACTTGAGGACAACTTAGGCAAAAAGCTAATGAGATTCCATTTCAACAAAACAAGCTGGATATGATGGTACACACCTCTAATCGTAGCTACATAGGATAACAAGTAGTAGGGCCACAGCCTGAGGCCAGCCCAAGCAAAAAACAACAACAACATACCATGAGATCCTACGTGAAAAATAAATGAAGTTAAAAGGACTGGAGGTGTGGTTCAAATGGAAGGAAACCATGAGGCCCTGGGAGAGACAGAGAGAGAGAGAGAGAACACATTTCCGAGAAGGTTTTCTATTTGGGTCAAAGTTCTCTTTTCTGAAGGGCTGAAAGATTTTTGTATAGGGCAGGATGGAGGAAATTGGATCTAGTCCTTTATTCTTAGTTAATCCAAGAGAAGGTCAAAATGATTCTCCCACATTTTTAGTCGATGCTATGGTCAGTGCAAATAGCAAACAGCAAACATTTTGAATAGGCTGCTTCATTGCAACACCTACTGGATCATTATTATAGAAAGGACAGGAAGTGGGAAAGGAGGAACCGGAAAACACAACAGTGTTCTGTGTTTTGGATTTCACTGGGACTTCAGAGCTCAGGGCCTTTGAAACATTTGAATCCTTTGCCTATTTTCCCACCTATAAATGCCTGCTCATACCAAAGTGTCTCATGAACATACCCTAAGAATTCTCATGGACAACAGTAATTTCATTGTTCTAACGGCTACAAAACTGTGACATTCCAGCACACACACGGGAAAGTCATGCTGATAAGAGACATAGAAGAGTAAACCAAAGTACGTTTTAAAATTAAACTTGCTTGTCGTATCAAACTCTGAAGAAAGAAACAACTCATGGAGTTCCCTTTCCACCCCCATCGACCTTCCTCACTCCTACAGTTGAGTGCCTTTCTAATCCAAGTCTTTCAGAACACTCTCATCTCTAATCCAAGCCCTGTATTTCCCTTATCACTTCAAAATAATCTTGGGGACACAATTCACCCAGGCTTATTAGATCTAAAATCTAAATGTACTCTTGTCCTGTCATCCTGTTTCCTAGTATCCAGGTATCACTTTAAGGGCTGGGACAGATGATGCTTGTCACTAACCACATTCCAAATCAACCCTCCATTTCAACTGGAAGGCAGTGGTCCTTGCTGACAGGGCCAATTTCTGCCTTGTACAGAGAGCAGACTCTTTCCAAGGCACTCCTTGAGTAGATTATTGCTAAGCATAGCCCACCATTCCTTGGGACTTGTCTTCATCCTAAGATAAAAATATATACCTATCAGGTGCCAGTGACTCAGGCTTGTAATCCTAGGTACTCACGAGACTGAGATCTGGGGATCATGGTTCAAAGCCAACCCAGGCAGGAAAGTCAGTGAGATTCTTTACTGCCAATAAACTACCAAAAAGAAATAAGTATGGTAGAGCACTAGCTTTGAGCAAAACAAGCTCAATGACAGCACACAGGCCCCAGGACACACACTCTGTCTCTCTGTCTTTCTGTCTCTCTATCTCTGTCTCTCTCTCTGTCTCTCTCTCTCTCTCTCTCTCTCTCTCTTTCTCTCTCTCTCACACACACACACACACACACACACACACACACACACACAGAGATTGGCCATAACCGAGGTCCTACCCACTTAGATGACTTCTTAGAGAGGAAGGTAGAGAGCTGTGGAAAGCTCAGTCTTAAGCCTCAGGATGACTTGTAAAATAAAATTCATACTATCGACCTTTTTGGGGTTGCTGTGAGGATAAAAATGAAATAGTGTATGTAAACTATTCCACAAGGGTGTCTGTTATTTGTATTTTTCATTATCATCGCGGTCACCGGAGGGGCTAGCAGCTGCCCTGCTGTTGCTCTCTTCAGAACCATTTGTCAGCTGCATCTCATCTCCATCAACAGCCTCTCCTCTGGCTTCCCAGGCAGCTCGTGTACATGTTTCCCATCTCCCCTTGCTCCCTGGGGCTCGGGTTCTTCGATCACTGATGGATGTGTGCACACAGTCATGATGACCCGCTACACCTGCACCCATGCTAACCCTTGCAAGTTACGTGTCCACATAAAGGAGGCTGCTCCCATTCCCCTTTGTCCCAAGCCCATGGCTTCTCCGCCTCAAGCTATTTGCTTTGGTTTAGAAATGAAGGTTTGTCAAAGGGATCTATTATGAATTGCTCAAAAGCGATTCCACTGTGAAAAATGCTTGTCTAGAAATGACAGTGGTAGCGAAAGCTATAGACCAGAACAGTAAAATCCAGTTTCTAGTAACCAAAAAATACCTTTTCGTTACATGGAGGAACTGGAGGGCAAAATAACAACAACAATACAATTATTATTATTAAACAGGCCAAGGTGGAGCAAGTACACATAACACTTTCCCTCTGACAGTAATCACAAAGGCAGGTGGTCAGAGGAAGAAGAGTGACATGCAAGAATCCATAGAGAATTCGAGTTGCCCTGTCTTCCCACAGGGAAGCCTCCTCCTGACCCCGCACAGGTCACCTCTGAATCAGTCTGAGAGCCACAAGTGATACCTTGGACCTCCAATAGAGACTCAGCAGCTCAAGACTAACCAAGCCCCTGAGACAGACTCCAAGGCTCACAGGGCACGCTACTTCTTCCTCTGCTCAGAGCCCACCCAGGATTACTGCTGCTGTTGTATCAAGCTCCACAACTTAAGCTTGGCATCCAAGGTCCTCTCCAGATCAGAGTGTCCCTGCTTTCCTGATCTGTGACCCCTGTTCCTCAACACCACCCATATTATTATAAGGGGTAAGCCCATTGCTTCCCACACCCTGCTACTTCCCACTCAGCCCTCCCACAACCATCTTCGCCAACCCTCACGAATGCCTCAATTCTCCAAACTCTTAGGGAACTAATGTTGTCATTTATTGTGGAGCACATGGGCAGCAAATATGGCGCTGGGAGGGGGTTGAGTGGGCAGAGCCTAATTTACTGTAGAGCACATGGCCAGCCAAGATGGCTCTGGGAGGGGGTTGAGTGGGCAGACCCCAATTGATCTTCTGATCAGTGCCTAACCATCCCGTGAAGGCTCAGGTGAATGATAGGGTGTGACCTTGACAGTGATTGGTTCCTCTTCCTCCCTTACCATGCCACCCACCCTTGTTGTCTTTAAAAGGGGCTGCTCTCTGTTAATAAACGAGTTTTTCTACCTGCTGGATTTGGCTCCCCGCTGTGTCTGATTGTCTCCTGGGCTGAGGGAGGCTAGGGAATGGGCGAGCGCCACACTTACCTTTCCTCGGACCCCGTCCGTCTTTTGTGGGACGGACGAAGACCCAACAATTTATTCCAGGTCTGTTTCTGTCCTTTTCTTAATTGGACTGTGTATTCATGGAATACACAGATAGGGTTGTTTACATTTCTGCATAGCCCATTGTTCCCAGACAAAGCTGGTTTATAATAACTGTCCAATATAAGTCACTGAGCCAATAGGCTTCTTCTGGGTGAAGATAATAAATAAATATAATGAACAATAAATACAATGGTAATTAATGAATATAAATTATAGACTTTTTGTTTGGTTGGTTTTTTGTTTTAAGGTGTGTGTGTGTGTGTGTGTGTGTGTGTGTGTGTGTGTGTGTGTGTGTCTGTCCTGCGCATGCACAGGAACTGGGACTTGAACTCAGGGTCTAGACACTGTCCTTGAACTTTTATGCTCAAAGCTAATGCTCTACCACTTGAGTCACACCTTCACTTCTAGCTTTTTGGTAGTTAATTGGAAATAAAGAGTTTCATGGACTTGCCTGAGCTGGTTTCCAATCATAATCCATAGATCTCAGCTTCCTAAGTAGCTAGAATTACAGGCGTGAGCCACCGGCACGTAGCTGATAGACTTTTTCTTTTTTAAAGAAGCAAATAGCAGGGGTGGAAAAAAGAGAAAAGAAGTAATGTTTGATAGATTTTGACTAGTAATAACATTGAACACTTTATGCCAGCTTATGAGTTCTTCCCAATAATGCTACAAGATTGCACTATCCTGTTTTGTAGACATTTTTTAAGTTCCTAGGAGGTAAGGCAGTTGCATCAACAGTACACAATTTGTGGATGACAGAGCATAATCTGTCATATAAACCATAATCAGTCTAATAAACCATGCTCATTCCAAGAGTTATCAACACAGCCATGGTCACTCTGTTCTGCCTCTGGTGTCACCAATTCAGCTACAGAGAAAGCTCTCAGGGTGACTCTATCTCTGCAAACTAGAGGCACAAGGTAGACAACACACAATACAAAGCTGTCCACCTAAAATCACAAGCCTTCATAGTTTCCCTCACCTCACTCAATACCTGGACCAGGCAAAGAGCACCAGTTCTGACAGATTCTCACCTACAAGTCTATTCTATCACTTTCCAACTCACAATCATTGCAATGGTGGTGATTCAGTCCTTCCAACTTGTAGGGGAAGGGACGGGGGCGGGGAGCAGAGTGGGAGAAAATGAGGGAGGGGGTGACACTGTTCAAAAAGAAATGTACTCAGTACCTTACTTATATAATTGTAACCCCTCTGTACACACATTTACAATAAAATCTCAATTTAAAAAAATATACAAATAACCAAGAGGGAGTGAGAGGAACAGTGAAAGATTCTTGCTCTATCACATTTTTGCCATATGTTCCTTGGCAAATCTCTTGGTTTCCCTGAATCTTAGTTATTTCTTCGGTAATTCAGCATTCTTTCAGGTACTACACAACGTCATGACACGCAGGGTTATACAATGTTGAAAATCAAGATCCCCAAAGACCTCCGAGTCAAAACAGACATTCTGAAAACATTAAGGATGGAATAGGAGAAACCCTAGGTCTCCTTGGCACAGCCAAAATTTTCTTAATAGAGACCCAGAAACACAACAAATCAAAGAAAGGTTGGACAAATGGGATTGCATGAAGTTGCAGAGCTTCTGCATGACAAAGGACATAGCTAGAAAGATCAATAGAAAGCCCACAGATTGGGAGAAGATCTTCACTAGCCATACAATGGACAAGGGTCTCATATCTAAAATATACTTGGAACTCAAAAAATTAAATCCTCCAACAACAAATCCTCAAAGAAACAACTGCCCAATAAATAAGTGGGCTAAACACTTAAACTTCTCTGAAGAGGAAAGAAGGATGGCCAATAGACACATGAAGAAATGCTCAACCTTTCTAGCCATAAAAGAAATGCAAATCAAAACAACATTAAGATACCACCTCACCCCAGTTAGAATGGCAAAATTCAAGAACTCTAATAACAACAGATGCTGGAGGGGATATGGACAGAAGGGAACCTTACTGCATTGTTGGTGGGAATGTAAACTTGTTCAACCACTTTGGAAAGTAGTATGGAGGTTCCTCAAAAGACTCCACATAGAGCTCCTCTATGACCCAGCAATCCCACTTTTGGGCATTTACCCAAATGCTTACAAACAAGACTACACTAAAGCTACCAGCACAACTATGTTTATTGCAGTATTATTTACTATAGCTAAGATATGAAACCAACCCAGATGCCACTCAATAGATGAATGGATCAAGAAAATGTGGTATATATACACAATGGAATTCTATGCCTCCATCAGAAAGAATGACATTGCCCCATTTGTTAGGAAATGAAAAGGCTTGGAAAAAATTATATTAAGTGAAGTAAGTGAAGCCAGGCCCAAAGAAACATAGGTCCCATGGTTTCCCTTATTTGCAATATCTAGTATATGTCTGAGACAAGCAGAAAAGGTCAGATAAGGTGATGTTAGGAAAATGAACCCTAAGATATGTATTCAAATGTTTTTTTTTTCTTTCGTGTGATTGTTTCTAACGCACTTATAATTTCTTTGTATGTCCCTCCCCCACAGTATAACCTGTGCTTTCACTATATTTGATGTTGATATAATTTGTGGCAGGGAAGGGGAAAAACAAGTTGTTTAAATAGGGATACAGGTGGACTCATTGCAACAATGAGAAGTACAAGTCCTTATGCCGAAAAACGAACTTTACAACTTTGGGGGGGGGGGGGCGGGGAGGATTGGGTGTGGGGGTGGAGGGAGGATGGGAAGGGATGGGAAGGAGAAACAAAGGAGGAGGCAACAATGCTTGATAAGAAATGTACTCATTATCTTGCCCATGTAATTGTAACCCCTCTGTTCAGTATTTTCACAATAAAATTTAAAAAAAAAAAAAAAAAGAACATCAAGATGCCAAACTCTCATGTTAAATAGCAGAGTCAGTCTACTCTCTTTTGGAAAAACCAGCCAACTAATCAAAGCTCTGTGTGTGTGTGTGTGTGTGTGTGTCTGTGTCTGTGTCTGTGTGTGTGTCTGTGTGTCTGTGTGTGTCTGTGTGTGTGTGTCTGTGTGTGTGCGTGCCTTTGTGTGTGCCTTTGTGTGTGTCTGTGTGTGTGCATGAGCCAGTCCTGGGGCTTGAACTATGGACCTGGGCACTCTCCTTGAGCTCCTTTTGCTCAAGGCTGACACTCTACCACTTGAGCCACAGCTCCATTCCCAGCTTTTCCTGTTATTAATTGGAGGTGAGGATGTCACAAACTTTCCTGCCTTGTCTGACTTTGAACCACAATACTCAGACTCAGCCTCCTGAGTAGCTAGGATTACAGGCATGAGCCACCAGAGCCCAGCTAATCAAAGCTATTTTTAAGAGAGAAAAGTATAACTCTTACATAAATAAAATATGGCATGAACATGTGTTAAATGGATAAGAGAACCAGTAAGATATTACAATGAGTTCCCAGAAAAATTAAAGCCACATATACACATACCAAGAATGTCGAGATGAATTTATAAACAGAGCAATAATAGTTCAGATTTTGTGTAACAAACTCTTTGCATTTCTGTATGCAAGAATCCTTTCAATTACACTTAGAGTTCTACAACTTAGAGGATGCCCAGAATGCCACAGAATATTCAGAAACATTTAAAAGAGATCACTGCAAAGTTATTTGTAGTAATAAATACATTGGTCTAAAGATGAAGTCAAAGCAAGAAATTATTGACACTATTTCTGAGCATCTCTCCCATAATTTAACTCAGAATCTTTTCTGTTGAAGCATTAAGAAGTGGTATAGTATTCACTTTATTTATTTATTTATTGTTGGTTGTGGTGCCTGAACTCTGGGCTTGGCCCTGTCCCTCAGCTCTTCAAGCTCAAGGCTAGCACTCTACCACTTGAGCCATAGCGCCACTTCTGGCTTTTTCTACTTAAGTGGTGCTGAGGAATTGAACCCAGGGCCTCATGCATGCAAGCCCTGAACTTAATTTTTTTTAAAGCTCAGTACTGTCCAGGGAACAGAAACATCACCATCACCTGGAATATATTGGAGAATCAAATTCCTAGTCCAGGTCTCTACTTCTCTGAATCTGAATCTGCATTTTTAATATGATCCTCATGCGGTTTGATGAAAAACAGCTGTTTAAGTCAACATAAGTCAGTTCTACCACTGACCAAGAGACTGAGTCACCTTGAGAAAGGCCAGTCCCATCTCAGGGTCTCAGTTTTCTTATCTGTAAAATAAGTTGAGAGGCCCTCTCCTGCTCTCTAATTCACTGTGCAAAGGTTTTCTCTCTGACACCAAACTTCCAGTGCATTGTCAGGCCATCAGCTTCTGGGCTTGGGTCGTGTGGAGATTTAGCTAAGCCTTGTTTACATTTTCCTTTTGAATCCTTCTGTGGTAGAGGGGGAGGCATAAAAGCAAATTGACACAGTGACCCTAATGACATTAACTCTGTCTCAGGAACAACCAGCACTGTGCCAGGATTCCCTGAGAATCAAATGGCTAAGAAATCTCACCATCTGCTTGCAAGTCAGGAATTTCCACAGGTGTGCTGCCTGATTGAGTACAGTGCCTTTAAAGTCCCAAAATAATCGATCCTGACAAGGAAGATTCAGATACGCTTTTCAAATTATGAAAACTCACACAATACATACACATTTCTTGACAACCTGATGAGATGAGAAAGCAAATTACCGGCTGGTTATTTTTAACTTATTTGTTTTCTTCGAGCAAGCCTACTTGCTTTGCTCTACAGAAAACCTCTGACCTCAGGGCAGCACATACCAACACAGAACTTTCCAGAGCCCAGTTTTCACCATGGCAACACAGAGCCCCTTCTGTAGTGAGCCAGAGTTATGGTCTGTCCATGGCTAGGGAAGGATGGGGAGGGGAGGGTGAGATCATATTAAGATGCGCCCATATTTCCATACAGACAGATTTACCACCTTCCAATGAGATGTTTTCCCTATTGTTCTTAATTACATGTACATCTAGAATGGACCAAGGGATTCTGTGGCAATATTCAAGCGCTGACCTCTCCCAGCCATTTGTCTGCTTTGTTCCTTCATCACCCCCAACCCTGGATATCAGAATACTCATGATGCCTCTGGGACTCCTCAGATTATTCATTTATATAACACTTTCTCTCTGCTGAGTCCTGTTCTTAGAGCCCAGGCATCAATAGTAAGTAACAGACACAGTCCCAGACTTCTAATGAAGCTCTGGGTTTATGGGACATATGGATTTATGCTGTGAGACAGTCACCTCAGCATGATTTCCAACAGTGGGTGTTAGATCTGCTCCTGACATTGAAGAAGGCTTCCATGGCAAGTTAATTTCTTGACAGAAAGTTCTTCCCTCCAGATATCCCCCAACTTCTTGTTGTGACTCTCCCCTATATAGTTAAAGGCAGTTGGTGTGCTAAAAATAAAAAAAGGGACTGAACTTTTATAGCAAGAATATAAAGAGTAAAAAATTATCCATTTCAAGTTTTTTAGTTTTAAAATAGAGGCTTGTTGTGTTTTGGTTGTTTTCTTTTGAAATCAGAACAAACTGTCTGGAAAACCAAAACTTTTTTTTTTTTTTTTTTTTTTTTTTTTTTTTTTTTTTTTTTTTTAATTTAATTTTATTTTATTTGTGAACATACTGTACAGAGGAGTTACAGTTACATGGGCAGGATAATGTGTACATTTCTTACCAAGCATTGCAGCCTCCTCCTTTGTTTATCCTTCACATCCCTTCCCAGCCTCCCCCCTCCCCCCCTAATCCCAATCCTTCTCCTTCCTCCCTCCCCCCAGCCCCCCCCCCCCACCAACATTGTAAAGTTCTGGAAAACCAAAACTTTTAAAGGAGAAGGCTGGCCTGGTCCAGAGAAATAAGAGCTTTTTTGAGTTCTGAAAAATGAGACATATTGATCACAAAATATTGAAGGAATCAGTGTATCTGATTAGTCAAAAACTTCATCAAAATAAAGATAACTGAAGAGACAATTTGCATCTATACATGTCCCCAAGAATTAGCTGTAAAAATGTCAGCAGAGGGCTGGGAATATAGCTTAGTGGGTAGAGTGTTTGCCTGACATGCATGAAGCCATGGGTTGGATTACTCAGTACCACATAAACAGAAAAAACTGGAAGTGGAGCTGTGGTTCAAGTAGTAGAGTACTAGCCTTGAACAAAAGCAGCTCAGGGACAGTGTCCAGGCCCTGAATTCAAGCCCCAGGCCTGACACACACAAACACGCAAAAAAAGAATGTCAGCACACTCTGAGTAGTTGGTAGTTAACAGAGATTGGGTGGTACACTGACCTATGAGGTACAAGCATACACTTTATTTTCATCATGATGAAATTAAAGCCAACATGAGGCAATTAAAGCCAACACAGGGCCTAAACCAGAGATGACCCAAGGGTGGTCACAGAAATAGATTCTGTTTGGCAAAGAGAGCAAGGATTGAAATCTTCTCAAACACTTTGATAATTTACAAAGCAAGCCCACAAATTAGATACGGCCCCATAGAGATCCAGGGATGGGTGAAATCTTCAAATCAACTAAATGAATTGACTTAACTCTGGAATGGCAGAGAAAATCCAGGAAGTGATTGGATTTCATGGATTAACAAGACTTCAGTTTACTTTTGTTATTAGACAAAACAGAGCTTAAGAGGAAGACAGTTGAGCTATAAAATCTATAAACCAGGTACCAGGGGTTCACACCTATAATCCTAGCTACTCAGGAGTCTGAGATCTGAGGACTGCTGTTCAAAGCCAGCTGGGCAAAAAGTCCCTCCCCCACAGTATAATCCCTGCTTTTACTGTATTTGATGTTGGTATAATTTGTGGAGGGGAAGGGAAAAAAACAAATCGTCTAAATAGGGATACAGGTGGACCCATTGCAACAATGAGACATACAAGTCATTATGTTGAAAAATGAATTTTACAACTTTGGCTGGAGGGGGAGGGATGAGGGGGGTAGGAGATGGGAAGGGATGGGAAGGGGAAACAAAGGAGGAGGCAACAATGCTTGATAAGAAATGTACTCATTACCTTGCCCATGTAATTGTAACCCCTATGTACAGTATTTTCACAATAAAAAAAAAAGTTTGAGATTTTTATCTCTAGTTAACCATCAAAAAGCCAGGGTGGATTTATTACTCAATGGGTAGAGCATTAGCCTTGAGCAAAATAATCCCAGGGACAATATCCAGGCCCTGAGCTGAAGCCCCATGTCTAGCACAACACACACACGCACACACACACACATTCTATATTGTATAACCCGTTGCACACTTGAGTTTTGTGGGTTAAATACAAGACATTTGCTATACCTCCCTGAAGTGACTATTTAAGTAGAGATATATATTGGATTGGTCTGCCAGGTAAGGAAACATTCTAAGAGGAACAAGCACAGATGCAGCACAGCCCTAAATCAGTGTAGGATTTGCTTCACCTAAGGAATTAAGGGTTGGCCTGCTAGGGACAGGGGAACTGTATGCTACAGTTTGGATCTGAAATCTCCCCCAAAGGCCTACATATTAAAAACCAAGTCTTCCGCTTGGTCCTATTGTTAGTTGATGGAAACTTCAAGAGGTAGGGCCTAGTGGTAGTTCTTTCAGTCCCTGGGAGTATGTCCTTGGAAGAGTATCTCAGAGCATCCCAGACCCGTCTTTCTTTACTGTTCATCCTCTCTGTGAAATCAACCATTTTGGTCCACCAGGCACTGCTGCCATAATGTATTCCCCCTCCCCATAATACGCCAGAGGCCTAAGTGAAATACCTCTGCCCAACCATGTACTGAAACCTCAAAAGCTGTAAGGCAAAACAACCATTTTCTCTTTATAGTTGACTACTTCAGTTATTTGTTACAGTGACAGAAAGCTGACTAACATAGGTTAGTTCTGTAACATGACAGAACACTAGTTCCACATCATGCAAAGGTTTCTGGCCTAAACCTTTTCATTTCCTCATCAGAACAAGCAACAGAAGGCACTAACAGGTGATAGACAATTGGACTATCTTCACTAATTTTTCAGAGTTCCCTTCTTGGCTGTTAATACATATCCATTTGCCCCAGAGACTCTCCTAGGTTCTCTGTCGTATGTTTTAGAAGTTCTTTCCATTCACCTGGTGATTTTTCCCCATCCCTATTGAGCAGACCATCCCAATGAGGATACTTTCAAAGTTAAGATGAGAGTACCAGGTGCTATTTATGATTTGTTCAGGGGCCAAAGAAAAACAAAATCTTATCCAATTAACTATGCCTATGCCCTCTGAGCAAAGTTCTATGGAGAAATTCACAGAGAACAAACACAGGATGGGAATCAGAGCCCCCATTTACCTCCAGCTTTACAAGCTACATGCATACTGTGCACTTCAAAGACTGGGTTAAAAAGGGATCAAGCTCTGATTAGGGTCTCCTATTTACTTCCTCGCTCTCAATTCTAAATGATGAAGTTGATTTTCATGACTACCAACTGGGAATGAGAGAAATAGCTGAGCACATAAAAAAGTAGTATGAGTTCTGATCATCTTAGGCATAATTAGCCTCACTTTCCTTGGAGACCCAATTAAACACTCAAACTCTGACCGATCACTTTCACAAAAAGGTGTCATGTTTGAATTTCCACACCTGTCAAGGAGAGAAAGAGATCGCAGTATTCAACTCCATCATCATTGCCATCTTTCAGACTGTAGTTTAATCCACTGGATTGATGGTCTAGCCTAAAATCAAGTAGTGTTACCCATGGAGCGGAAAAACCAGAAAACTCTCAAGGAGTTCTTTTCCCCAAGTACTACTGTGAGGAGCAAATCAGTAGAAGTTGACTCAGTGCTGTGTACATTTTTCTTCCATGCATTGCTTCAACTGGGGAAATCTGCATTTTGGAAGAGGTTGGAAAACCACACTCCAATGATATTCATTGCAACTTTTGCAGTCAAGTAGGAAGAAAAGTCCAAGCAGAGGGACTTTGCAGATCCTCTCAAATCCCAGACCACAAAGATTACTTTCATCTTTTTCTTCATCTTTCTTGCAAAGCAAGATCTAGAATGATTTAGAAGAAAAGTTGATTTAAGGAGGAAAAAATTATAAACTATTTGCAGTTTATTAAATATTTGGTTATGTTTAATTGGTAGTCTTACCAAAGTTTATACTTTATGTCCCCATTTCTCTCCAAAATTCTTAGTTCAAACACTTATTTGTGGTCTGTTTCATATTATTTGGCAATAAAGCATTGCAGGTGTTTGGGGTTTTTTTTTCCCCTCGGAGACAAACAAAAGAGCTCTGACTGTTATAGCTAATAACTGAGTTTTTTTTTTAAAGACTACTGATGTTAATTAAGTGCTAGCTGAAATGAACAGATAAGAGTGAGAAATATGTTGATCTGTCCACAGGTATATGGGCTCCCTTCTCTTGAGTCAGCCATGTTGAGAGACAGTCTCAATCGCTGCTTAGAGTCATTGCCCCTTGTGCCTTTATGGGGCAGCCATGAAGACGATGGCACAGAATCAGCATTTCTCTCTTACCTTCTTGAGGAAAATAAAAAGATAGAAAATTATTCAAAAGTAACAAGAACAAAGAAAAACAAATTTCAAATCCCCAGTTAGGGTTTAAATGTCTTTGACTCTCCAGAATCCAAGCTGAAACAATACCCAATGCCATAGTATTAACAGGTGCAACTTCAGAAGGTGAGTAGGTCGTGTGGGTTCCTGCTGTGAATGAGATTAGCAACAGTATACAAAACCTAGATGAAGCTTTTGTTCTCTTGTTCATATGGACCTACTGTCAAAACACCATCTTGAAAACAAAGACGAGGCCTATCAAATGCCAAAATTCCCACCTCAGATTTCTTAGCTTCTGAAACAATGAGAGATGAATTTCTAGTATTATGCTGATCTAGTCTCAAGTATTTTGTAATAGCAGATTGACTCTCATACTCCTCACCACCCAAAAAACACAACAGCTGCCAAAAACCATTGTAGTTGGGAAGGAACGGTAACAGGAAGGAGCAGGAAGAAGGCTCTAAAGAATAAGATTCAACTACATTTTCCAAATATGTGAAGAAACAAATACATGTTCTTTAAAAGTGAAAGATACATACTTAGACGTTAATGTTTATACTAAGATGTGAATGTTTATTTTTTTAGTGGGAGCTCTAAGAAATACATGACTTATTTCCTATCCATGAGAAATGCATTTTAAAATAATAGTAAATAAATGAAAAATGAAAAGTAATAGATCTGACTACCCTCATTGAAAAAGAAAATCAGCTAACATGAATAACTTTGGCTCCTGTCTTACACATTTAGTGAGTCAAGAAATATTTACTTCATTTATAGCAATACAAGAAAAAAAACAGCCTAAGATTTACGCAAAGATAATGTAAGAGTAAAGACACTAGAAAAGAATGAAGAAAAGCAAATGGCAATGAAGAACATAACGACATTGCAATAGAGAAAATAAAAATTGTGGTAGAAATTCAAAACATTTAATAAAACAAGCTCTTTCATTTAAGCATGAGCACAAATCACCTATACAAGAGCTCAAAAGAAAGAGCAAAGCAAGAACAGATTGAACATGGGTTGAGAGCATTACAGAAAGAAGTAAAAAAGTAAAAATAAAGACAGTGCCAAATCCAAGAATAAAATGAAATAATAAACACCAGGGAACACAGAAGAAGATAAATGAAGAATTTTTTTTTTTTGTCGGTCTTGGGGCTTGAACTTTGGGCCTGCGCGCTGTTGCTGAGTTCTTCAGCTCAAGGCTAGTGCTCTACCACTTGAGCCACAGCACCACTTCCAGTTTCCTTGTAATTTATTGGAGATCAGAGTCTCATGGACTTTCCTGCCCAGGCTGGCTTTGAACCTCAATCCTCAGATCTCAACCTCCTGAGTAGCTAGGATTACAGGCATGAGTCACCAACAAGCTCCTGGTGAAGAACTTTTTAAATAAAGTTCTAAATGACTCAGAAAAAAAAAACTGATATAAAAAACAGTTGAAGTATAACTAGGAAAAGAAAACACAATTCAAGTGCCCAAAGGAGAAAACTTAAATAAGAGAAAAATAAAAGTAGAGGGATTGAATACACAAATGGATAATATACAAATCATTTAGTTTAAAAAAAAACCAGCTATAACTCATACTTTATAGCAACTAGTACAGATATCCAAGAATAATCCCTGTAGCAATGAATGAGCCCCAGAGAGCCAGGACATTATCAGTAACTGCCAGCCTCTGTCATTTCGCCTCTGCTCCCAACAAGGAACAAACCAACAAGGGCAAATATCTTCCCAAATCAGTCACAGAAGATGCCACTTGTGAATAGACCATTACCTAAGTCCATTCACAAATGTGTGACAAAATGCCATAAACAGAGTAGACAATAAACAACAGATACATGTCCTATAGTTCTGCAGGTTGGGAAACCCATGGTCAAGTTGCCAGCAGGTTCAGTGTCTGATGAGGGCTCAGTCTCTGCTTCATACCTTGGTTGAGCATGCTCATAGTAATCCCATTCAGGAGAGAGCTCTGCCCCTCCTTCTTAATACTATTAGGGATTAGGTTTCAACACAGGAATTTTATGGGAACACAAATGCTCAGGCTATAGATGTAACTGTTATCCCTGTTCCATGCCTGAAGAAGTATACTCAATAGATGAATAAAGAAAATAAAGGTAGGTGTGGCTGTTTATTTTTCCTGTTGTTTTTGATATGTGCTTATATGTAAATAAATGATTATTAGGTGACCTGGAATGTGGCAGTAGTAGAGGTACTGTAAACATTACCTCCATCTTCCAAGGATATAAATGAGCAATTAATAATGAAACTAAAGAATGATAAGAATATTGAAAAACAAACTATTCAGAAAAAAATTCTTTAAATATGTTTAAAAGGCAAAAGTTTAAAATTAAATTGAATATGCTCCCAAGTAAAAAAAAAATTAATCCAAAGAAAACTAGAGAAGTACTTGATAATTAACTACCGGCAGATAAGCAAAGAAAATAGGAATTGGAAAATAGAGGTCAATATAGTGATAAACAGCTAATCAAGAGTTTATGCCAAGAATAAAGAATTTCTGTAAGTTAACAAATAATAGATATACCATTATAAAAAAAAGGCACCTAATCATTTAAAAAATGGTATCTAAAATGGCCAAGAAACACTTAAAAGTGTTTAATCCCCTGAGCTCTTCAGGAAATGCAAGTTAAACCACCTGAGATATATTTTCCCTGCCACAATAACTACAGTTAAAAAGATTAATAATACCAAGTTTGGTGAAAATAAGGAAGAATCTTGATGGAGGTGTAAAGTTGTACAACCACTCTGACAACTGAATTGCCATTTTCAATAATGCAGTTCACCAGTAGAATATATACAGTTCCATTGAGATACACATAAGACACACATCCCAAGAAGAATATTAAAATGCTCATTAATAATGCAGCATTATACACACTAAGCCAAATGTTCATCAACAAAAGTTGGACACATTTTGATGTATCCATATGATAGAACACCATAAAGCAACTAAAGGTAGAGGATGACTGCTAGGAGCAACAACATGTACAAATCTCCCAATTTTCTCACTCTCAGGAGGAGCAAACACAAAATATTGATACTGTATGATTTCATTTACATAAACTGTGGAAGAATGAAAGTACGATATAGCAGTAGAAGTTAGAGCGGTGATTGCTTTGAGCAGTTGGAGGAGAGACACCAGATGTTCAGAGGAAGGGGGTTATATGGGTATTCAACTTTCTTATAACTTGAGCTACAAGGTTTTTTTTTTTAATTTGCATGTTTTTCAGCTTGCATAGTATTTCTTTTTAATTTTCACAGCTTGTTTAGAAGGAAAAACATCAACAAAAGCAACTTAAGTTTTTTATTGTATTAAGCCACTGGGATCACAGTTTATTACAACAGCTAAAGCTTACTGACGGGTAGAACACATTAGGGGTTATCGGTGTCCCTTTTACAGGTAAGAGAACTGTTGTTTAGAAAATTAAGGGACTTACCCAAGTAAGTAAAAAGCAAGTAAAAAGTTCTGCTCTGATATAGACTCCAAATCCATCAGGTCAATTCTTTTTCCTTTTTCACTATGTTTCACTGTCTGAACTTAATCTACACACCACTTAACACTCTCATCCCACTTGGTTCCAAATAAATAAACCATAATAATAGGAAGTGATATCCACCCACTCGGCAATTTCATGTGATAGTGCCTACCCTGAAATTGCTCTTGAAATTACCCAAATGTCTTCCTGTAAGTCTTCTCAGTAATAGAGTTCAGCGCATAACACACTTTCAAAAAGAAATAATACTTTTCCCAAGATAAAAACTTCATTAGCTAATTCCAGGTGCTTAGCTCCCCAAACATCATATGTATATTTTACCTTTTAAAAAAATCCACAAGTACTGAGATGGATAGAATTCTTATGCTCAAGTAAAAAGATGGCCTAGAATGTTCCTTAAAATGGTATAAATTGAAGGCATCTTAAAAATAATTATGTCTGGACAGAAATCAAATACATGATCAAAGAAAATCATATGTTTAAGTCACGCCAAAAGACATCATTTTAAGGATCTTTTTAAGAGAAGCTGGTGGCATTTCTGGGAGGTTCTCTTCTCAAGAAAATCCCAGCCAGTCCTAGCAGCTGTCCTGGGTTTCTAGTTTACGTGAGACACCCACTGGAAGCTGGCAGAATGACAAGAACGAACCCATGCCCACTGGTCATTTTCCCCACAGTTAGGGATTGTGTTCTGGGTTGAAGGAGTCAGGTGCAGGTTTATAGGTGATGTATGCTGTCCTCACCACAAAGAAAACTAAGAAAAATTGGTCTGTCGTATAAAAGTAAAGCTAACCTTCTCAATCTCCATTTTTATCACCCTTATCTTATGTCTTACATATAGACTTGTGTCTCTTCAAATTTATATGCTGAAACCTTTAATCCCCCAATGTAACTCTATTTGGAGACAGAGACTTCAGGAAGGCAATTAAAGCTAAATGAGGTCATAAAACCTGGGGTCATAAATCAGATAGGATGATTGTCTTTATAGGAAAACGAAGAGGTATCAGAGTTTTGTCCCTTTTTCCCACCCAGAGGAAAGGGAAGACCATGTGAGCACCTGACATGTGAGAGACATTTTGCCAAGGTTTCAATTCTAGAGCTATGAGAAATAAATATGGGTTAACAACCCAAACTATGCTACTTTGTTATGGTGCCGTTAGCCTAACTGCCTTGCTAATCCAGAAGGCTATGTATGTTCCTAACAGATCATTTCTGGGCATACTTCTCACTTAGTGGCATCTGAATTTTCAGAGAGATTATCTAGAGAACAAAAATCTAATCTAGACCAAGCCAGGCTGATGTCCAAAGGTAAAGTCAAAGCATCATGACAGACCAGAAAGAAACTATGTATGGGAAATAGATAGCCAAGTCTGGATGGGAAATGACCAAATAAACCTTAAACGCCTACCTAAGAAGCAAATTCTACCTAAGAAGTGTAGAATTTATTTCTGAGACAATGATGAATCACTGAGTTTTATTTGGGGAAGATGAATGTCTTCTGCATTGTTTGCAGATTTATTATTATTGTTAATCATTATTTTAATGACTTTTACAATAGTTACCATTCACCGAGCACTTATTCTTTGCCTTGTATTTTGTGTGCATTATTTCTAAAGCAGAGAAAATAGAAGGAAAAACCTCTGAAATAAACCAATAAGATTATTGGTCTCTTGAATGGAAAACAAGAAATGATCTGGGTTGTAATTTATTAAATTCTTCTTCATAAAATGTGGAAAATCCATAGAAATGCAAATGACTTCCATTGTAATGCAAATGAGTGGGGACAATGGAAGGCAATTGATTCATGCCCTTTAAATAGATCCACCTATTTTAAATTTATTTTGGCATGCCTTGTTGCCTACATTATGTACGGTTCCTTGGAATCTCTTTCAAACCAGTTACATCATCCCACTGGTTCCTTTATAAATGAACTACACATTCATTTTATATTGGACTGTCACCATTTTATTTTAATATATGTATTCGTTAGGTGTATCCTTTAACAATTCACACAATGCTAATACTATTATTTTCTCTCTTTCATAGATAAATAACTGAAGCTTTCGGACAGAAAGTCACAGTGATTGGTAGACAGGATATTTTGTTTGTTTGTTTGTTTGTTTGTTTGTTTGGTGTGTGTGTGTGTGTGTGTGTGTGTGTGTGTGTGTGTGTTGCTGGAAATAGAATTGGGACCTTGCACATGCTAGGCAGGCCTTCTACCACTGAAATACTTCCCCAGCTCCTATTTGGCTTTTCTGACCACATCAGAAGCACTGTCTCTCACCTGTTACTAAAGCTCTCTCTCCCCCCATCCCTTCTCTGTGGCATGAGAAGTCCCTCTGCTCTGTCCCACCATCCTACCCACCAACGTCTAGTCCATCCAAATAAGCAAAATGAACCAGAAATAGAAGCGTAATCGCAAGAATTAGTGTTCTGCAAGTGGGATTTACACAGACTGATCAAGTCCTTCTTGACTTCCCCATCCCATCTTTCCTCCCCCTCATATTCATGATGCATTATACACACACGAGTACATATTGTATTATCCTTGACCCATGGTAGCAGGTCAGGTCATTTAACCTCTAAGGTGTCTCCGCTACTTCCCATACTCCCATTCTTACCTCTGACCCCACAGTGCTAGGCTAATTCCCCCTCCCTCCTTTGAAACTTAATTTGCATATTCTACCTTCCATGATTAGTTGTCCCTCCTACTTGCTCCCATAAGGCCCTATTTTTCTCCCTTGAGCTCATTAGTCACACTACAATTACGTATCTGTATCACCTAATAAATTATTTTGCAAAAGGCAGAAACATGACACATTGAAGATGATCAGTAAATGCCTAACAGGTGTTAAGCATGTGAGACCTGGGAGTCTCTTGCATAAAACAATAGCTAGTCTTCACTGGGCTTCCAGTAAAGCCAAGAAGGCAAGTCTCTGAATTCCCAACAGGCCACATTTACTAAAAGAAACAAAAACCGCCTCCCTCAGGACTAGCATTTCCCCAGGCCCAAATAAATTCCTAAAGAGTGCGTTAAACTCTGCAGAAAATTGCTTTCCAGATTACAGGCACCCAGGGAGCCACTCACCTATGACTTCAGGGGTGTCAATGGGAAATGTGTTGCCCTTGTCTGTGTCACCAGTAAAATGGGATGAAATCAAGCTCCTAGCTGGGAGAGAGCACAGATTCCTTCTAGCATCTGAGATTTAGCTAGCAGACACTGTTTTTAGCCCTTGAGAAGTCATTCCATTTTTTCCCAACTCTATGGAGTAGGTACTGTTTCAGAAATGAAGAAGAAACTAAGGCACAGAAAGATGAAGACTTCTATGAAGTTCATACATTTAAAGAGTAATGGAGCTGAGATTCACAGATAACCAGTCAGGCTTTCTTATCTACCTTGAGGATACATTCAGGCTTCACCAGTCTGGGTCATATCCCCTAAGAAGCCAACTATACAAGCATCCCTGCCCAGGTACAAATTTTTACCCACCTCTGAAATCTTCTGGCATTTTATTTTCAGCACAACTTAGTTGGTAATCAACTTCTCATTTAGTGGTGGTGTAAGGAAGTCAAGGCCAAAAGATGCTTTCCTCTCATCTTTCCTCAGCCCCAAAGGGGTCTTTCTCATGCAGTTTCTTGTCTTTACAAAGGGAATGGAATGGCTCATCAGGAAAAGATGGTCTGAGATGTGCAAACAATACATCAACTGGCTATAAGGACATCTGGTAGAATTCAGCACAAGAAAAGCCTGGGTATATTTCTTTAAAAGGAAAAAAAAGGTCTTCTAGATCATTTATCCAGTTATCTAAGCTCTAGGAGGAGGAACGCAAATTCAAGAGTTTCTCATGGACTGAAAAAAAAAGTTAACCCCATCTTGCCCTCTATTACATAGGCCAAGCCCTGCAGTACCATTGGGAGGCACTGAACATGGAGTGATGCTCTGAACTTCACAGCCTGTGTCCTTATCTTCATTTTCTAAGTGCTTCTTAATTAATGATGCAGAGATGACAGTCTGTATTCTGTTAGGCAGATTCCTTTGCAGAAACCAATAGCCTATCAGAGACAGTCCTTTTGGGAAGAGAATGTTTAATCATCTTCATTATCATCATCATCATTATCATCATGATAGATAACATTTATTGAATTTTTATCACATGCAAAAGCATTGTTTATGAATGACCCACACCTCCTCCTCCTTCTAGCCTTGGAAAACATGTATTTGGATAGTAGCTATTTCTTCACATTAAACCAAGCCATTACTATTCTCAGATGATTTCAAGAAGCCTGGCACAGGACTCACCAAATAGAATAACAAAATATCTGTCATGCAGATTCTTGAAAAACAAGGTTTCTATATAAATGGTGATGTCATTTATAATGTTACAACAAATGGATTCAGATCCTTGACCAGCTACTCTGTGACTGCAAATAAGTGAACAAATCTTTCTCAGCCTCAGTTTCTCTAAATGACAAATGGGATAAAATCAGGTGATCATCTTGATGACTAGGAGCCCCTGACAGAGTGGGCCCTCACATGAACATCTAAACTCTACTCAGGTCCAACGTTGTTGGCCAACTTTCACTGAAGTCCTCCTAACGTTCTTCCTTCACGTATTAAACAGAACAAAATGTATATCTTTTAGCCTTTTTTTTTTTTTTGGTTTCCCAAGTCATAATTGAGATGCTCTAGGTTGTTGATTCTACAGTCTTCTTCTTTTCAGCAGCATTCTCTTCTCCATTCCCACCCTCCCCCTCCCAAGGCTTTGTCACTTCTGCAACCTCAATTTTCACAAAACTGTTACTCAAAATAGACTCTTGCCAGGAGATGCTCCTCTTGTGATCTCCCATAGAGTGAATGTCACAGGCTTGTTGGTGGCTGCTGTCCTTCATTCTCAGAGGTGATTGGAACTGATTTCCCTGTTGGTGGATGTCTTTCAGACTACTATTATATTCCCCCTAAATATTCAGGGGAGCATCTGAAATGGTTGTTATTGAATAGATACAGAGCTTCTCATTTTTATTTTCCCTTGAGCCTATATTACTCACTCAGTTCTTACGCATTAAATGAGAGATAAAAGTAGGAGACAGACATAGAGATCTGGTCCAATTTATTTTTCTAATATTCCAAAATGCTTGGTGTGGGCACAGACAGCCAAACACCAACATAATGCTGAATTCTGTAACTGTTCTCTGAAAGAGAGGCCAGTCCTGGCTGAAATCCAAAGCAAAGAGAGTTCGTGGTAAGAGTCCTCACTTGAAGTGTTTCCTCTTCCTCTTTGCCTGATTGAATAAAGCTCATGTCTGCAGACCAAGTTAAAATCCTGTCACTTCAGGAAGCCTTCCCTGACCAACCCAGCTCACGCTTACCTGCCCTTCTCTGTACTGAGCTCACAGCCACTCATCTACCTTTTGTGATCACCTCTTGCTGGTATTTAAGTCAAGTGTGACATTTCATTACTCCATTCTCCCTCTCAGCACACAGAGAATGTACACTCTCTCTACATCTTACTGTAAATCAAGGAAATGTCTATCTCATCTCTACTACCAACATCTAACTCCAGTAGTTAAAACAAGGTTTTCTGGCTGGGTCCTTATAGATGAGAACACTTGGGTGGTTATCCTCTGAGGAGAAAGGATATAGCAGAAATAAATAGAACAAACCATAAGTCAAAGAAGTTGCTGGCAGCTAGGGTCTTTGCCCTCAACTGACCTGTTCTCTCCAGGGTAGAAATACTGATTTGGCTGAATACTAACATGGAGTCAATATAAAACCCTAGGCTTCCATTGTGTGAACAGCTAATAAATCCTTAGTGAATAAGATTTTCTAAATTAAGTTTCTTTTATGAGGCAATACATGAGCACTTCTGGTATTTTTTTCTTACTAGAACAGCAAATGACAACTGTAAATATTAACAAAATGAGTTTGGGGGTGTGGAGAAAAAGAAAATCAGACATGAGGGTAAGAGTCTCTGACTTCTAAACAGCACAACCCAGCTCAGTGGGGTTCTTTATGACCAACCTTTGTTTGTTAATCCAAGCTGTGTGTTGTGAAGCACAATTCTAAGAAAGACAGAGCAACCTACTCTGATGAAATGGAACCTCATTTCATGGTGCAAAAACCACAGGTAGGTTAATATTATTCTTTCTGTGGTTGTCAAATTAAGGGTTTTTCCCTAAGACAGATTGTTACATACTGCCTGGATCCCATGTCAAAGGTTATGTATACACATTCATACATACACACACATACACACACACACACACACACACACACACACACACACACACACACACACACACACACTGGGTTACCATTTGTGTTTTCATTCATTTTAGGGGATAAATGCAGGTTACTTCCTTGAACCATTTAAAAAGCTAAATAATTTAATGTTTTCATGTCAATGGGAAAGGGAAAAGAAACATAGGAGAGACAGGAGACCACTAGCATGTCAGTTCAAAAACAGGAGTTGGATGTTCTCTAAGTATCAAGTATGTGTTATCTTTCAGTGCATTGCTATAGTCATCTAATAAGAACCAGAGTTAATGAGATAAATATGTGTCTCATGGCTTACATGGAGGATCTCTTTTAAACGTGTCGTTTGTGCTCACATGTTACAGATGGAAAAACTAAGTCCCAGGAAAACCTGCTGTAGGTTATACAACTTACAATAACAGCTACAATAGAAAGTCAAATCTAGGCCTCTCTGCTCCAGGAACAGTTTCCAACCCTCTTGCTTTCCAACCTCCTTGCTTCCTACTGCAAGGAGCCAACAGCCCACAGCTCTGATGTTCTGAAGCAGTTATGAGCCTCTCTGAAGCCCTCTACCAACAGAGGCTCTCCTTACTCAAACTGGAGAACTGAGCTCTGGGCTCTGCAGCATGTCTGCAATGGAGAAGGTGTTTCTGGTCCAGGGGAACATCCCGTGGGATCATTAGCACCAGCAGTCAAGCAGTCCAAATTCTCTTCCTGGTCCCTGTGCGGAAAGCTGTATAAGCCTGAGCAGCTCAATCAGCCTTTATATTTGACTTCAACCAAGTACAGTGCTAGAACTCAGCAAGAAGCTCAGCAAGAAGCCACGTCAGGGCCAGGGAGGAAGATAAGCTTGGAAGATCTGCACTGTGAGCCCAAGTGTCAGCATTGCTCAAAGCTACTCATGTTCTTGATGAGCAGTTTGTCCTTGCCAAGGGCCTGTGGGTTGGGGATGTGAAGTGAGGTACATTCAAGAACTGTGTTGCATCCCTAGAAGACAACAGTTAGCGCACATGGGGTCAAAGCCTTGTCCACTTACCTTCCCACTCCACCCTGATCCCACCACTGCCTTGTGACTGGTGTGAGGAGCTTCTTCACATTAATTGCTATCCAGGTCTCATGTCTGTCCAGTCAGAGAATGACAGCCAAAGTGTCAGGTGATACAAGGTCAGGATGTGAGAACAGGGTGCTTTCTGCTTCAGCTCTGGGGAAAGCACTAAAGCAATGAAACATCAAAGGGAATGGGAAGGAGACCTCCCAGGCAGAGGTATCCAAAGCCTACAGAGAATAGAGGATGTTTCTATGATATGTGCCCCACCTTAACCAGACTAAGAAACAAGACCAGATCAGAGAAGGTTTTTAAAAGAAGTTACCTTAGAAGAGAGTAACTGCAGAGAAGAGAGTGACTGTAAAAAAAAGTTTCTTAGAAGACAATAACTGCAGGCTATGATTCCCCTTACCACTGTTTTGTTCCTTTGATTGTTTTGTTTTGTTTTTCTGGGATAAGGGTAATCTGACTGTATAACTCCTCCAGGGAAGGGCTCCAAAGCAAGCCCTCAGTATACTCTGCAATGTGACTTCTACAACAGGGGGAGACTGAGGACTTCTGCTTGTACCATGTCTGAGAAAAATCATAAGCCCTGTCAACAAAGGTTTAACCCTTGTCCAGGAAATGTAGATATTTACAAAGGAGCCACTTCTCAGTAGTAGTTGAGAGAGGCTTGTAGGCAAAGATGAGGCTATAGTCCTAGGGGCGCCCCCCATGAGCTATCCAGGGCAGATAGCAGATGTGATATTACTGTGAGCCCTGAGAACTTTGTCTCTAAGAAGCTGAAGAAATCTTGATATTATGGGGTGGAAGAGAAATTCCAAGAGGAAGAGAAATTCCAAGACCATAGGGACAGGCAGGCTTCCTCAGAGGACTCACGTTACAGGCTCAGAAAGCATGCAGCCACTTTGGCAATAAAAACATTCTGATCACCTCTTTCCCCATACCAATCCATGGAGAATCAAAACAGCAATTAAAAAAAAAAGTAGAAGGAGAAGCATAGAGTAAGGTCTCCATTCTTCCCTGAAAATTACCATAGTAAGGCAAATCCAATTCTGGGTATGAGGTAAAAGAGTATTTCAGGTTGTTTCCAGTTCAGACATTTTTCTGGCTATTCTAATCCCTGGGTTGAGTTTGTATTACTGAAAGGGGTCATATCAGATTATTTCCTGTGTGTAAGCATAAAAGTCATAGAGGCCACCAACATTTTGTTCCAGGAGCAGAAAAAGATCTTCCTACTAATGAACTTACTCCCAGAGAAGGTGCTGTCCTCTTCCCCTCACAAGCCCCTAACTCTTCCACATGCTGGCTGTAATCAAAGCAACTACACTTCCCAATGAGTCCTCCTGGACAATAAGAGCCAAAGGGTCTACTGGGTTCTTCACTCTCTCTTCGAACTCTGACCACAAACAAACCAGCTGAGAGCAGCTTCCTGAACAGCTAAGGTCACAGAGTCAGTGACCAGTTATGGAGTCAAGAAAGGTACAAAGGACTTGAATCTCCCAGTCTGCTTTCAAATCCTCTCATCAGACTCGGTAGAATGATTCAGAGTTTGTGGACAAAAACCCTCTCATTCCTGAAATTCCTCATCCTTCATCCCCAATCAATCTATCATGCCTTTGTCATAGCCACATGCTATATTTAATGATTCTGAGCTCATTCACATTCATTTTTCACACCTTTCTGTAAATTAGTATAGTTCTCAAAACCTGGACATCCCTTTTAGATGTCTGATTCATTTTAATGTATTTATTGTTACAGCAGTAATTTAAGTATTGTGATGAAAACAAATCAAATAAATTATTATATTGAATATACTTTTCAAAAAAGACCCATGCAATTCCAGAAATCTAGACCCTCTCATCAATGATGGCTTACCTACCCACCACCCTATCCTCTTGCTTTAGTATCATCTTAGAATAGTACTCAATTATTCATGCTCTGGCTCAGAGCATAGTTTAGGAAACATAAAAAAAGGAAAGTGTCTCATATTGGTTGATCAGAGGGAGGGAAAACAAGAGTGAGCTTGCTAAAAAGTTGGTACCAAATTGGCAGAGTCATTTGAGCCCAGGAGAGTCCAGAGGGACTCTTTTCCTCAGATAATCTTGGATCTTCCAGTCTGTTTTCAAATTCTGCTTTCAAATACAAGATGAACAGTGCCGTCTTAAGATTTAATTTTATCTACTGATTCAGAACCCTAATTTTCCAAAGGCTAACGGACGATATGTTTTGATTCAAACTGCAAAATTCTGCCTCATAAAATAGTATCCTATCTTATATATAATAGTTCATTGTTCATCTACAAAGATGTTTTAGAAAACCAGCTGGGAATCAGAGCAGGCAGGAGGTAACTATTAAACTAGACAGTTTCACACCTCTTAACAAGCTCCATGACCCTTGACACATTCCTTACCTTCTTTGAGCCTATTATTTTATCTGCAAAAAAATGGAATAAAAATAGATGCCCTGAGTATCTACTGTGAAGTTTGAACCATCCCTAGAAAATGTGTCAAGCATAGTGCATTGCACACACAAGGTGCTTAATAACATGTTCAGAAACTTGTATGACAGACATTTTCCATGCAGACTCTGACATACCAAGAGAAATAAAAAGATGGAGGTTTAAAGATAACCCAGAGGCAGGCTTTTCTAAGGGGAACTGATGATACTGTAGTCTGCTGCCATTCACCTTAAGTGTCACACAAACTTGCAGTACATGTCCCTGAGTAGTTGCTGCCTCACCTGCCACCTTAGTACCCTAGATGATACTCAAGCAATCCTGGAGTGACCCCACCCCACAGCAGGTACACCAAGGGAGAGGAATTCAAATGTGCTGGGTTGCAGAAGAGGGAAGAGACATGGCGTGGGGAAATGAGAAAGTTCACAAAACCTATCTTTTTCCATCTTCCTTCTGCTGCTGCCACTGTAACCCCTATAACCAGACATATACAGAATTAATTTGGAGCACACAAGGCTGGCCTTTCACATCCCAAGCTGGGAACTGACAGGCTACATTATCTGTGCCCAGCTGTTCTTTCGCTGGAACTGACAGGAAAGGCTTCTTTGCTATCTCTGACATCTCTCCTTAACAACAGCCCCAGACAGCAATCTCAGCCAGGCTCAGATGGACTCCTGTTCCATCCAAACACACTCATTCTTGGACAGAGACCTCTCACTCAAATTGTGGGAGTCCCAGGAGTAAGATCCCAACTCCCTCCTTGGTGAAGGTAGTTGGGCCCAGGAGGACCGGGAGGAACAAGGGGATAGCACCTCACGTCACACTCCTGCTCAGATTGGAGGAGCTGAGTCCTCAGCTCACCAGGTACGCAGTCTGATGAGGGAAATGCAGCATAAGGCTATTTGTCTCCCTGTGGGATGAAGCCTACTTCCTTACACTAATTCCAATCTCTGAAGAGCCTCTCTCTGTCAGTGAGGAGAAAGGATTCCACAATGCTCCTGCCCTGCCCTCTACCTGTCCTTTTCAGCACCATTATAGACATTCTCTTCTTTAAGAGAAAGTAGGTATTTTTGTTATTATTATCATAAAGCCTTACAATATAGGCATGAATATATATATTTTACATTTGGGCACAGGGAAGGTTAAGGATGTGAATTAACATGCCCCAAATCACAAGTTTACTTAAGCAGTAAGAGAAAAATTTAACCAAATTCTCCTCCCTGAAAACAACAAATGATCTTCAATCAAATGATAGGTAGGAATATGGGTTAGCCAAGGCTCCCAAGTCCAAAGTAATGAAATGATGCCCATTCTTCTCCTCTCCTAACCCTCAAGAAAGGCTTTTAAACAAAAGTTCCAAGTTTCTGTGCCGGAAGTCAGGCCTCAGAGCATTTGAGAATGTCAGCCCCTTGGTCCTTGGAACACAATGTATCAAGATACATGTCTTCTTTCTATAGTGTAACATCATCACTGGGAAACACCATCCAAACTGCAACACAGAGAGCAAAGCCAGCCATCTTATGCTGAGGTCCCATGTGCTTCTCATGTCAATGGGGTATGAATGAAAGTGCCGCTCACCTACCCCAAGAAGAGGTTTTTAAACAGCAAACATACCATTTTTCATTGTTACTTTCACAGTCTGTATGCCAAAAGTAGAGAACATGGAGATGTACTCCTGCTTCTGAATACTGTATGGTAGACAAACCTGAGGCTGCTAAAATTTCCAACACAACAGCAAAACCAATAAAATCATAATCTCTGGGGTGTGATACAAGTATCAGTTAGTAAGCGTTCATGTATGACTCAAGTGATTTCTCCTGCCCTAGGGAAATATTAGAGTCCCAAGATAGAAGAAATTTTGTCTCTAAACAGTACAGTACTATCATACCCTGAATTTTGGACTCGTTAAGAGCCCCTCCCCAATGAAAAACAGAAGACAGATGATTTTTCTGTAGAAGACCTAGACATGAGGAAAAGAGAGTAATCCAGGTGAAAAAATTGACTGAGATTTGGGAATACCTCAAGGGAGAGGTGGACTGAGCTGGTCTAGTCCTCATCCCCATGAGAGAGGATGTAACAAATCCAAAACTCTCCAAAATGCTCAAAGGCCCAGTGATTTTACTTCGGCAGAAAGAGGCTAGGAGAGGCTAGAAAAAACAATGAGAAGATGGAGAGAAGGAGAAATAGAGATAGAAGGAAGGAAGGAAGGAGGGAGGGAGAGAGGGAAGTAGAGAAGGGAGAGAGGGAGGGGGAAGGGAAGGGAAGGGAAGGGAAGGGAAGGGAAGGAAGGAAGGAAGGAAGGAAGGAAGGAAGGAAGGAAGGAAGGAAGGAAGGAAGGAAGGAAGGAAGGAAGGAAGGAAGGAAGGAAGAGATGGAGAAGAAAGAAAAAGGAGGAGAAACCATGCTTCCCATCTCAAACCTGAGTAAGTAACCAGGCTGAGTTTTATCTCCTTCTGTGCTTCAAATGCCCTTATCTCTTCATATTATGTTTTCTTCCCAGAGTCTAGACTCAAAAACTCTACCCATAAAAAATACTGCATGTCTCATTACCATCACTAATAGGTCCCTCTGTGTCCATGTTATCCACCACATTAACAATACCAATTGCTATATTTCCCATAGACCAGGAGATGAACGAGTTCTAGAACCTGCGGGGAAGAAGGAGGGATGAAATTGCTGAGGGAAAGAAGAAAGGAGGAAGGCCTACAGTTCACTGCTGAGGTTTATAAAACATTTTCAAACATGGCATCTCATCTCTGAAAGATCTGAAATCCCTTTTCAGCTTTATTTCCCCAGGGGATGAAGAAGTAAAAGAGAAAAGGTCCAAATAACAGTTGCAGGATTTAAGGTTGTTTGCCAGGGTTGCTCCAGCTACAATTTCACTTCAATATGATTTGAGTGTTAAATTTATCAGTAGTGCTAAAAAGTCTCTGTTTCATATCCTGTCTTAGAGAAATTGTTCTATAAATGTTAGAAATTATTGTTACTGGATGAGTATTGAGTATTGGGGAGAATGGAAAAATGAATGAATAGATGGATGGATGGTTGGGTAGATGGCTGCAGATGGATGGTTACAGGTGAGTAGATAAAGGAGTAGACCTCTATATTGAATAGAAAAATTCATTCTTTATTATCAGAGAGTAATATTTTTAAACACAGACCATTAGAAATTGGCAGGTTGTCTGCCATTAAATAATTTAGCTTTTGATGTGACCATTCAGTCAAACCCACCAATCCTATATAAGGATTAGTCTCTAATCAAACTGAATTTTCAGCCATGCTTCCTTTCTCTACACTTTCCCTCCCTGGCATACTTACTTTTCTCTCATGTAAATATTACCTCCTAGAGAAGAACTCTAACCTTCTCTGACCTCTGTATCAACCTCTCATCCTGTATAGTTGCAGTCTTATGTATTCATACAAATGCCACTGTGTCACTTGAATCTCTACATGCGTACATAAACACTGGCATATCCCTACTGATACTCCATACCCCACACATCAATCCTGGTCCCATATCTAAGCACTTAATATCTCCATTTTCCAAAGTATTAACAATGAATCTAAAATCAGCTTTTATTGTTTCATCTCCATATGTAATCCATCACCATGTCATTTTATCTCACTATTACAAAAGCTTTTAGAAAAGACTCTAGCTCTTCTGATTCCTCCTCTTTACAATCAGTGCCACTTATTTATTTATTTACTCATAAATGTTACTCAGAGGATTCTTTCCTCAATATGCTGAGCCCTCAACTCTGCACTAGTGGTGACAATTTGAAGAAGTCATAGTTGTTGACCTGAAATATCTCTAACTCTTAATCTATACTTCATAAAGTCATACGTTGACTGTATTTGTCCCCTGCTCAAAAATTTTCTCAGCTCCTGTTGCCTCACATTCATAATCATTGTCTAAGACTTGTTCTGTCTTTGGCCTTAGAGGCTGGGGTTTGGTGCAAATTCAATTCAGTGGTTACAGAACAACTACTATGAGTTAAAACTAGCTGTACTGGATCTTGGGCCCCTGCCTATACCTTCTGTTCTCAGAGTTATGACACTGAGAACCAGGAATGCTGAGTTAGGACTAAAAGAAATAGCAGAATTGGCTAAAATTAAAATATTGGTGATAAATCGAGAAGTCACCTAGAGCTAGGAATGCTGATGCTGAGAGAGCATAAAAAAAGAATACTAATAAGAATAGGGAAAATAGTCTCCTGGAAAATAAGAAATAATGAAGCTCATCCCCAAGCTAGCATTTCTGGCATTTCTGAACCACACTAATTCAGACCCTAAAAAATATCAGGACGGGGGCCCTAGGATGTTTGTCATAATCTATCCTGCTACCCAGTCCTTCTGATGGGGGCCCCAAAGGGAAATCTCAACATAAAAAAAAGTAAGAATGCATGGAAAAGAGAGGGAGGAGATGGAGGGAAAGGAAGAAAAAGCAAAAAGAAGGAAGGTAGGAAAGAGTTGACATTCTATAAAGACAATAAACTAGAGAGGTCAATTGGGTCTTTTCAGGCCAACAGGAATTCCAGGCATTAGGGTAAATATGCTTTGTCATTTGGAAACTTAAATCTAAAACATCTTAAATCAGAAGGATTGTAGAGAGGGGAGAATTGAAAGAAATACAGTAGACAGTGTGAGTCCAATGGTCCCCTCTGCCTTCCACTTTCTGGATTTTCAGCTGAGTCAAGCTCCTTGGGCCAGAAAACTCTGTGTAGGTAGGTCATGACTGGGGAATTTTACAGGAAGTTGAGGTGGCCTGGGTAAGGGTGCAGTCCCAACACATTGAAAATTGCAGATGGACAGTGCGTACTCAATGCCGTAGCGTACCTGAATAGAGCACAGAGGGCAGGCCTAAGTAGGAATCAACTCGATTGATTTCAGCTATGGAGACCTACAATAGTAGAACTAGGAAAGGTCTTGATCCGGGAGGAGAGGGACGCAGATAGATGAGGACTTGCCCCAGCCTGATTGGCTGCCTGTAATTTCAGGAACAATCATTTTACTTTCTGTTTCTTGATGGCCTTCTGAAAAGAAATTGAGAGAATGATTTTTTCTTCCTCTTCTTTAAAAGCCAAATATTCCCAAAATGTTTGCATTTGTTGATGAATAAAATGGACAGGGACCCTAGGCTTCAGACGAATAGTTTAATCTCAGATCTGCCATGTGCCTACCAGCATGATTCCCTAAAATGTTCTGACTCTATCTGAACCCCAGTTCTCTCTCTGGTAAAATGATATTCACCTGCAAGAGTATTAAAAAATGAGTAACAGAGAAACAGGTATTGTTTCTCTTCCATTCTTCTTTTTAATTTGAATTCTTCTCCTGACTTGTCCCAGGTGAACACTGTAACTCCCCTTCTTAATTCTGAGCACCATATTGTCCACCAAATGTTGACCAGCTCTGCACATTGATAGTGAAGGAGACAAGTTTAAATTTTACTTCCCAAATGCAGCAGTGGTGCTTACTAGACACTATGTTGAAAATGAACCATACAACTTGTGAGTGGGGATGGGAGGGAAAAAGTGGGAGAAAGCAAGGGAAGGAGTAACATTGTCCAAAAAGAAATGTTCTCTTGGGGCTGGGAAGGTGACTCAGTGGTAGAACACTTGCCTTGCATGCATGAGGCCCTGGGTTCAATTCCTCAGCACCACATAAGCAAAAAGAAAAAAGCCGGAAGTGGCGCTGTGGCTCAAGTGGTAGAGCGCTAGCCTTGAGCTGAAGAGCTGAGGGACAGCGCCCAGGCCCAGAGTTCAGGCCCCACGACCGGACCCCCCCCCCCAAAAAAGAAAGAAATGTTCTCTTTAACCTGACTTACATAACTGTTACCCCTCTATATATCACTGTCATGATAACAATAAAAAAATAAAAATTTTACTCCCCAGATGCAATTCTTAGGGAATCTTAAGGGAGAAAAGTATCTATATTCCCTATTGAGTTGATAATGGAGCCAGTGATAGAGATTCCACTACTAAGAGATTTTGCTGCTAGAAAATGTCTCTTGGCTCATCCCAGATAGGAAACTTGAATTCTGGTCTGCCCTCTGCCACTGACCCGATAGGTAATTATGGACAGCTTATTTATTCTCTTAGAATTACATTTCCCAGTGTGTAAAAAAAGAGTAGTAAATATGTCTGACCCACCTCAGAGAGCACTCATAAAGATCACAACAGATTTAAAAGCTAAAAATGCTTTACAAGCACAAGACCTTATTAATGCTGCTTTATTTGCTTGGCTTGGGGGGGGGGAATGCAAACTTAGAAGGAAGGTACAAACTTATAAGGGAACCTGCTCTTATTCAGAGGAAGGAAGGAAGGAAGGAAGGAAGGAAGGAAGGAAGGAAGGAAGGAAGGAAGGAAGGAAGGAAGGAAGGAAGGAAACAAGGAAACAGAAGGGAAGGGAAATGAGGGAGAGAAAGAAGGAAAAGAGAGAGGGAAGGAAGGGAAAGAGAGGGAGGGAAAGATTGGGGAGAGAGAGACAGGAAGGGGGCAGGGAGGGAAAAAGAAAGGGTTGGACAAATCCCACACCACGTGCAGACAAACTGCTGTTTCTAAATGTGCCTGAAGACTTTGGAGGATCAGAAGAAATTCATATATTTACAAGCTAAGCAAAGAGAAAAATGCCACCATAAATCGGAGGGGGGATAATATAATAAAACAATACAGAGTGTCCTATAACCACAGAAACAATAACGCTAAAACAGAAATAGCTTATTAAGTTAAAACAACAGTAAATCTGTCAGAACAGCCCATAGAAACTCTCATCTTGTGATAGTAAAAAGCTTCTACCAGGCCTATTGTCTTATACTTTCATTAAACCACAGTTTTATAAGCTAAATTATTGCTAGTCCTTGCTCAATTCCCAGAATGAAAGCTAGTTAAACTCTTAATTTGGGAGATAGATCTTTTGCAAGTGATAGATCTTTAATTGTCAGTTCCCAAAAGCCTGACTTGACTTGGGAAAGGCGGAGCTGAGGCACAGAAGTCTATCAGGTATGATCACTGGCAGCTGCATAGAGAAGACTGTCTGGGCCACTTTCTTACCAGCACTTAGGTGTCTTCCAGCCAAGAAAGAGTGGAACCAGCACACTGGTATTTTTCTCCTCCAACCAAAATGGTCTAGCTCTGGGGTGGGGAGGGGGAGAGGAAGCCAGTCTACAGCCCATGCAAGCCCACACACACCCAGCATTGTGTATGAAGCAGCACGTAACAGCTATTTGAGTATGTCTTTGCAGGTTAAGCAAGGTTATGAAGCACTTACCTCATTCCTGGACTGGCTTGTCTCAATTCTCTTTGCCTCCAAAGGCATGGCTGGCTTGCTTTGTTGTCTGTTCTCAAGTGGCATGACTACCTAGGGGTTTACCACAAATATACACCCTGAACTTTTCCTGCCAAGTTTACCTCCACAAATGCAACCCCACAAATCTCTGTTGGGCTCTGTCCTCCTGAGAGACCCCTAGCCCCTCTGGGGATTGCCCAAGCTTACTGGGCAGAGACTGGACATCAGTACCTGCATAGCCAAGGAAGAGGTACAGGGGAAGTTGTCAGGATATGGAACACTCAGGGGCATCTCAGGCCTTCAATGGCTCCAGGCCTTCAATGCACAAAGAATTAGATAGCAGGGGCATTAAAATAAAGGAGTGCCCCCAGGAAGCTGAGATCTGAGGGTTGTGGTTCAAGATCAGCCTGAGCAGGAAAGTCCATAAGACTCTTATCTCCAATAAACTACTCACATAAGCTGGAAGTAGAGTTTTTGCTCAAATAAGTGGTAGAGTGCTTGCTAGCCTTGAGCCAAAGATGCTCTGGGTAGCACCGAAACCCTGAGTAAGCACACACACACACACACACACACACACACACACACACACACACACACACACACACACACACACACACACACACACACACACACACACACACACACACACACACACACACACACACACACACACACGGAGTCCTTTGGCTAAGGTTATCCAGGTAACTAACTTTTTGGTACAACAGCCTAGACATTTTCTGGTATCTGGTGAACAAGTCCTCAAGAAAGTGTTCTTGCTTTCAATGTCACGCACATCTCCAGTTTAATAAGTTAAATTATTTCCATAACTTGAGAACTGCCACAGATGACCAAAAGTACTTGACGTGGCCTATTCAGCACCCCACATAACCTTTCTCCCACTTATCCACATGCCAGCTCTACTCACCAGCACCCTTCCTCACATACAAAACTTCACTTTCTGTCCCCATCTCGGCCACTGCAGACCTTGCTCAAGATTCCTCCTCTGCCTGAAACCACCTCTCCCTGGGAGCCAGCCTCCCTGGCCTTCACAGTCCTGATTGAGTGTTCCGCTTTTCTGTGAGGCTTTCCTCGGCTCCCAAAGGCTCACCCTCATATCCCAAGACACTGTGCTTCCAGCTGGTAATAGGGTTAACCTTGCCTACCTAATGTGAATGGGAGATAGAGAGAAAGTAACTGATATGAATACTGTTCTTCTTGTGTTCACTTTGGGACAGAAGAGCCAAGATGACCTTTTTTTTTTTTTGAATCAAGATCCAAATTGACCTTTACATATACATGCATGCAGACACACAGAGATTCAGAAAAGAAAGAATTGGTATTTCAGGCCCACTGAGGAAGACAGAGCTGGCTTTACCAAAGGGAGGCCTTGGCCAGCAAGTGAAATGCCTAGTGCCCGGTGAGAGCACCAGACTTCAGGTCATCAAGGCTTCCTTTGGGCAGAGGGGAAAGTGCAATGCCTTCACCCCTCACTCAGAGGCAACATGCTGCAGCGGTGAGGTAGGAGACTGGATAGCTTTGCATAGCAGTCAGTGATCACTGGGGGGCATGCCTGCCACTTCCTCCCAAGCATCAGGACTGGGAGACAGAGGGACAAGAGGACCTGGCAGTAAAAGGGAAGATAACTAGATCCAGGACTGTAGGACCTGGGGGTACTCCAGGGCCTGCCACCCCCCAGGAAGCCAACCTTAACAAGGAGACTTAATATCTCTCCTAAGAGGTAGGTGGAGTTAAACAGCTTTGACCTAGAGAATGTCCACCTAAGGCTGCTGACAAGGATGCTATTAAAAATTCATACCTGCTACATCAGTGTTACAGCCTCATGGGTGGGCTTACCTTCTGCATTGTGTTGATACCCCTGAAATAGGGAGATCCTCTCCACCACACACACCCTCCCCCCTCAGCCTATCCATTTCACCCTCCCCCACCCCACCCCCCACACCCGCCCTCCATTTTCCTAGTCTAAAGGATTGCAAGGCATCTCTGAGGTCGCAAAATAAAGCTAAGGGAAATGATGCCATTTCCCCGGCAGTTTGTAATCCACAACCGTAAAAGGCGAGTGTGGAGGTCATCTTTCCATAAATTCCCAATTCTGCTAGAAAAGCAGACACAGGCAGCTGGGGAGCCAGGCGACTGCTTTGTTTTTGCAACTCTTTCCATTGCAGTGCCCTTTATATATGCAGCCCGAGTGGAATGCATCATAAAAGGTGACATTTTATCACAGCAGTTTGTAAATTTTACAGAAGCCGGCTCCCTGTAAATCACCCAGCTTATTCCCTCGCTGACTTTATTACAGCGAATCCAGTCATGGATAAACTGTATGCCAGTTTACTTGAAATTTATCTTTTTTATTCAAGCCAAACTGAGTCCTTTTAATATCCTTTCTCTCTTCTAATGATAAGCATAATGATAACCTTATTTTCTATTCAGACAGCTTTAAGGACTCTCATTTCTCTGCAAATGTACTTCCTATTCAGTGTCTCTTTTCTCCCAGAGCCATTTAGAATTTGTTGGTCGTGTCAGAAAAAGTGTGTGATCCCCTACATTATGTCTTTTCAGTCCCTAGAACTTAGCACTATTTTTATTTCTCAGTTTTCTACAGTCCCCCCTCAACATCTCTCTTTCTCTCCTTCCTGAGGCCTGTGTTTTTCCTGCCCACAACAACTGCACAAAGCCTTCCCTCTGTTCATCTCACCCACACCAGTGTCTCATCTGGATCAGACATTTCAAGGTAGGGCAGTTATGCAGCATTACTCAGTGCCTGCTCTCACATGCTGTCCAGTTCTCAAAAGTTTAGAGAGGAAACCTCATTAATAATATTAATGTTGTAAAAATGTATGGTTGAACATGATATTTTGAGTATATGAGGAAAAATGAAACATACAAGAGTTAATTGAAACTGTTTCTTTTTACCTTTTTGTGTGCTTATGTACTGGTATAGATGGAAACAAACTCAGAGCCTCATTCTCTCCATCAGCTTTTGGCTCATGGCAGGTGCTCTTCCACTTGAACTATACTCCAGTCTGGCATTTTGTGAGTTAACTAGAGATAGAGTCTCACAGACTTTTCTGCTTGGGCTGGCTCCGAACCATGCTCCTCTGGAGCTTAGCCTCCAGAGTATCTAATAGCCCAAGTATAAGCCATCAGCACCTAGCTCTTGTTCCTTTTTGGAATGTGGCTTTTGGGTCAGCGTAAGTAACATCAGAGGCTTGCATCTCCTGCTGTTGGACTGTGGTGCTCTGGACATGTCCTCTTATTACCTTGCTAGATGAAGACCCACCGCTTCAAGAAGTCATTACTGGCTTCTCATCACCGTGGTCTCCTGTGGTTTCTAGTTCAGGAGAGCAGAAGTCTCACAATTCAGCAGGTGGTTACAAGTATGTCATCCCACACCTACAAGTTTCTCCAAATAAACCCATGAAACTAGAGAGAGTATTTGATAGTGACTTAATGTCCTTGATAACTCTTGGTGCCCTTGGAGACTAGTTGGATGGATGTATGGATGGATGGATGCATGGATAGATGGATGGATGAATGCATGGATGGATCACAGACAATTCTTGAATTCCTGGACCGAACAGTGATTAATACAGTGGTTTGCTAGACTATAATCTTCTTCAAAAGAGGGTACCTTTCCTGATTATCTTTAGACCCTATAGGGAATAATCAAAGAAATATTAGAGCAATTGTGTATTAAGTTCTAGGAGAACTCAATTCAACACAAAGAGAGTTCAACACACCAAAGAAGCAAGAGCAGACCCGGAATTCAACTCTCCATGGCAGGACTACAACTCCTTGAGTAAAATTACGATTCATATCTCCCTCCTGATGGCTACTGTATAGGCTTCCAACTGAAACTGTATTCCCAGGAGAACACTTTTATCACATCCTTGCCTCATTCCAAATCTACCACAGGTTGCCAAAGTACAGTATAATGGGCCACCTTCACCTTGTTCTTCCTAGTACATCCCTAGAGTTACTTTCCTGACTATTCCACACGTAGTCAAGAATGCCTGACCAAGATGATCCTCTTCCTATATCTGCCTCCCCTTTTCTCTCTGCCCACTGAACCTCTAGCTCTGTGCTATAGAGCTGACTAAGTCTACAGCAGCTTCTCCAATGAGCCTTCCAAGACCTTCAGCCTCCCAGCTTCCTATTTGTCAGCACCTACAAAGCCATTTGGAATTGCTGTCATATTCCATGTGTTGATATCGTATTTCCACAGCCAGCTAGAAAGGCTGATAAACAGACTGAGGATTTAGAATCAGAACAAAAATAATTGTCTCGGCTCTTCTGCTTATTTAGAAAGTTATTTGTTCTCTCTAAAATTAGTTGTCCTGGCTGCAAGAAACAAAGGACAACCAAAACAACAATAAAATATGCTATCTCTCATACAAAAAGTATTAACATGATCAGAAAAATGTAAGTTCTCTCCTGCAGTATTGTTCTAGAGAAAGTGCATTGCAGAGATTGATATGCACACACACATACACACACACACACACACACACACACACACACACACACACACACACACACACACACACACACACACACACACCATAGTCTCTAAATATCTTCTAGACCCCCTGATACTTAAAGTGTCCAGGCAAAAGATTAGAAAATAGTGAAAGGAATGAGTGTCCAGATAAGGAATTCAGATTTCATCCTATAGACCATACAGGATTCTCCAGAGTAGTGAAGAGTAGTAAAGATAAAGAGAAGTCAAAGCCAGGCACCAGTGGCTCACACCTATAATCCCAAATACTCAGGAGGCTGAGATCTGAGGATTGTGGTTCAAAGCTAGCCCAGGCAGAAAATTCCAAGTGAGACTTTCACCTCCAGTTAATCACTCAAAAACTGGAAGTGGTGCTGTGGCCTGGAGCATAAGGAGGCTCAGGGACAGAACCCAAGCCCCAAGTTCAAGCCCACAACCAACAAACAAAACAAAACAAAAGAAAGAAAGAAAAAAAGAGGAGTCAAGATAGATTTCCTTATTCTTACCTGGCAAAGGCTGGATTACTTCTCAGTAGACCAATAATCTCTCTTTCTTTTTCTCATTATCTCTCTGTCTCTCAAAAGTGGAGGATGGACAGCCCAATATAGGACCAGAGCTTTTTAATTTCAAGGCACCTCTCTGCTAATTCACCCTACTCATGTACAGGTACCATCTAGTCCTTATTACATCCTCTTGGAGGTAAGGTTTAAAAGACTACTGCTAAGAAGTTGCTCTGACTATGGCTTTAGCCACAGTCTTTGTGTCTCTGACCCAATTTGATTTTTCTCTCTTTCTCTCTCTCTCTCTCTCTCTCTCTCTCTCTCTCTCTCTCTCTCTCTCTCTCTCTCTCTGAACATGGACATATGCAACATATACACAGTTGTGGGCTAATTTGTAGCCTATATGTAGAGTAAAATCTCAGACCTTTCCAAGTATCTGATTTAATAATATAGTACAATTAAATTAATAAACAGAAAACACTTTGTTGTGTTGTTGAGCCAGAATAAAAAACATATATGAGAATGTCAATCTTCAGCAAAAGCAAATGAAAGAAGGTCACACAATTTGATAGTCTTCTACAGAAAAAGTCTAAACTTCCTGGCCATTGATCTCATCTGACCAACACACTCCAGTGTTGGCAAACCTCTTCTTGCCACAGCACAAATCTGCCCAGTCTAGACCTACACAGGCATGTGAAACCCAACAGGCTTCTGCAATACCCGCAAAGGAGCAGGAACCTTTTTGAAGTTTCAACATAGCAGGGAATAGTAGAAATGGGAATTCAGATAGCTAGAACCTCAGAGACGCATTCAAAAGTAAAGTCTGAACTTAAATGACTGCTTATAAAGATGCTGAAACATCTCCAGAATTGATATTAAAATCTATCATTCAATGAGAACCTATTCTAAGGCAGTTCAGGGTTGAGAGGATGTGAACTGTGGTAAACACAAACAACAGACTAAAAACCAGTGTTGGAAAGAGAGAAATGGTTAACATTTTCCCCCTTCTTAGTAAAGAGAAATAAGGTAATGTAAAATACTATGTAATGATTATATTTCTGCCTATAAATTATATTTAAGTCAGCTCTTCTGTAAATTAACCACCCATTCCATTCAGCAGGCTCAGTCATCCAAAATGAACCGTCTTATTATCCTTATCAAATTCTGAATTGAAAATACTCTTTCTACCAATTGTAAGCAAAGTTCTTGAAGCAGATCTACAGATCTCAGCTAAGAGCTAGCAAATGATGTCCACTAGAAGCTGGAGATAAGAAGGCACCATGTCAGAAATGTAATGCTAGAATACAGATAGACCACAGCTTAACAAAAGCTTAACTACTTCCCTCCATAGATAAAAGTTACCTGATATCCAGAGTCCCCTCCACAGCTCGTAATGACCTCTCTGTTCTCATCACAAATCCCCACATTTCCACATACTGCCTAAAGCAGAGCTCACTGACTCTGCTTGACCTCTTCATCCCAAGTTTCCATCATCCTCCCCACAAAGTGTTATCTGCATCTCCCCAACGCAAGGCCTGCCTTCTCCCATCCTTCTGGAATGGGAACTGCTGAGAAGTTATCAATAACCAGATTTTCTCCAGAGGAAAACGTCAATATGGAGAAAGAACCTGCTGTTCTAGAGATGTAGCAGTGAGAGAGATGGTATTCCTCTAACCCCACCCAGCTCAACAAGTAATCTTAGCATTGTTACTCACATCTGCAATCCCAGATACCTGGAGACATAGGTAGCAGGATTGTCATTTCAGCCCATCACAAGCAAAAGAAGTAAGACCCTATCTAAAAAATGCTTGATAAGAAATGTACTCATCACCTTGCTCCTGTAACTGTAACCCCTCTGTACAGTATTTTCACAATAAAAAACTTATTTAAAAAAATAATCTGAAAGCAAATAACAGGATAGAGGCATGGCTCAAGTGACAGAGTACTTGCTAGTAAGTACAGGGCCTTGAATTTGAACCTCAGGAACATTTTTTAAGTCAAATCAAATAAACAAAAGGACTTCTTGCTGACTACCTTTTAACTATGGCAAAGTTACATAATCACACAGCTTCCATTCCATCTACAGAACTGATTTATCAAAGATCCCTGACATATTTCAAAATCCCCTCTTGCATGAGTAAGAGAGTCATTCAATGATCCACATAAAGAAAATAGAAGGGCACCAAAAAGATAGCCATTGTCCACAAACAGTAGTAGAAAATTAAACCTAATGCACCTAGGATTCTGTTCTTTCTCCTCTTTATCATTTGGTCCATTTGATCCTTGAAACTAAATAAACCCCTTAGGAACTTATACCTGAGTGAGTAAAACAGAAAAAATCACAATGTTGATTAGGAGTGGAAACGGGCTCCATTATAGAAGTATGCCGATGCTCAGTGTTCGCTCCTTCCCCTATGTCTCAGGGGCTGTTTCCAAGTTCTAAGAAAGGAGAACCTTGGGGGTCATGTCATTTACCCTGTGTAGGTCTGAAATATGAGACACTCTTTAGGGTCTTCCTCCATATGGCTGCTTCCTGCAACTCCCAGCCCCTTCTCAGAGCAAGAAGACACACTGTGGCTTATAGTAGAAAAGCAATGAAGATTACCTTTGAAGTTTTCTAGCTGTTCACTTGAGGACCATTGTTGCAAATCTATTTGTAGAACGGAGGTCCTCACAGGCAAGAGCATCTCCATCATGTCAGAGCTCTTATAATGAATTTGTCAAAGGAGAAAAATTATTTACATCCAAAGTACCTCAAAAATTAGTCAAACAGATTCCAAAGATGGATGATGTGACTTCAATGCTACTTAAAAATACCCTACCTGGGGTTTTTTTCCCCCAGAATTCAAATCACTGTTTCCAAGCTTGCCCTCTTTTACTTCATATGCTCTAAAATGATATCTGAACTTTGTAACCACCCCCCTATTGCTTTTTTGATTCATATGCTATTTTTTACAAACAATAACAAAAGCAAATGCAAGGGAGATTTATTTTAGTTCCATGACCAAAGAAATTTGGTTGGAAATAAATACAAAGCCATAACTGCCTAAAAATAATTCTTAAAGTACTGTTAGTAATTTACAGGAATAAAATTCCCATTCAATTTTGAGGTAAGATGAACCTTCAGAAATGATCTCTGTGTAGATTTAGGACAATTTCTTGACAAGGTAGAAAAAGGATTCCAAAACAGAACTGTGTTTTCAAGTCTCTAATTGCATGATGTAGTTACCTAATTACACATTGTTAGTACCTGATTACACAGCTCTGTACTAATTTTGTAATTGTGCCTAATTACACTAATTAACTCAATAATCAACCTACAAAAAATACAAAGATTTTTTTAGGAAGAAAATCCTTAGGTAAACTGGATTATCCTGAGAAGAAATTACCTTTTAAAGTAAGCTTTTTTTCATATTTATCCTACCCACAACTTTCCAACCTGAAACTCCTACCTCAAAGTGAGGCTGCACACAGATCTGTTCCCAGAACTCATGCCAAAATATAAGCTGAACAGGGACCCATAACAATCTGAGAAACATGAAGGTCTACTCCAGCTCTCTTCTCATTGTCACTGGGAAACTGAGCTCCAAAGAGGCCCGGACTTGTCTGAAATTATAAGCATAAGTGATAACTGAAGCAGAGATCCAACTTTCTAAATTTTCAATCCAGTATCCCTTTCCCTCACCAAGGTGCCATATACCAAGTCAAAGCAGGCAAAAGGTGTGGGCAACTGAAGATGTCAACCAGAATGCAGCAGATGCCAGATTCTCCTTTCGCAGTTTGACATGGGATTTTCTACCTGGCAGAGGATTTGCTAATCCCAATTCCAAATAGCCATGCCTTAATTAGAGATTTTTTTCTTTCCCTCATGTAACATGAGACCAGATAAGATAGATGGGCGTTCCATAGTGGTTATATTGGACCTAGGAATTTTTAGATTTCTGTTGTGTCAACATCAGCATAGAATAAAGAATTTCCTTTATTCTCTCATAATGATTGCAATATCTCCACCCATACTGTCTGCATTTCAAGGAGCACAAGGAGGTAAAGGAGGAGAAAAGGTTGTTATGTTAAATGAAGTAGAGTTTTCCCAGAAGCCATCAGCTCACTTTCCATGAACCAGAACTTCATGATAAGTAACGTTAGGAAAATCAGATGCTTCAGCAGGGTACAAAGCACTAGACATACACTTAGGTTCTCATAGGAAAAAGGAAAGAAAGAATGAGTGTTGTAGGGAACCAAGAGTATATGCCACATCAGCCTGTCCTCTAGGGCTTCAGATATGAAGAAAGCAAGTCAAGATAAAGCAGCTGGATCCCTGATACAATGGCAAGGATGCTGTGTCAGGGACCAGGACAGACAGACAGCCCACAATTTCTTCACCTGAAACATAAGAGCACTAGACACCAGCGGTGACATCAAAACATATTGGCAAGAGAACTCATGGCTCAAAGGAGGCTGGGTGAAGAGCAGGGGAAGGGTGCCAGTGGCAGTCACTAAATAACTACCACCAGTACCCCATCCCCTTTAAGGAAAGATTGTTGCCAAAACTGCTGGGACTAAAGTCAGCAGAGGGTGCTAGTCTGTGAGTCAGTCCTTTAGAGATCACCTGAACTAAAGAGAGCCTCCAACCAAAACCACGGTCCCTTCCCTGAGTGATCCACAATCAGTCACTAATGAAGATAGGCATGCTACAACCCAGTCAGTGTGGACCCACTTGGCCTGACTCAGGACAATGTGTAGGGCCAACCTAGCTTCAGCCTTCCTGTAAGGTAGACAGGTTCTACTGTGGGACTATCAGCTTTTAGACTTCCCAGGCCAAACCCTGGCTCTCCACAGAACCCAGTGTGAAGGCCATCCACTTTATTCTTTCCAGAGTTCAAATGCAACAATGCTACAAACCTAACTGGGAAAACAGAAGTGAGGGAACAGGGAAGTACTGAGGGAGAGGCAGGAAGAGAAAGACTAGGCGGATAGGGAGAGATGGTGGTCCAGTGGAGACAATGACCTCTCTTCTCCCTGAAGACCATGAGAGACTGGAAGAGACAGTGCCCCTGAAAAACTTGGAGCTGACCTGCACAGGGGACGGGTGCCCCTCCCCTTGGGGTGAGGCGGAGAGCGACCCAACCAGAAATCAACAACAGTATAAAAGAGGATCTCACAAGCACTGCAAGGGAATACTGGTTTCTGGGACCCACTTCTCACGCTTGCCTCCTCCACCCCCTCCTTTTCTCCTTCTCAACTTCTCCCTCTCCCTTTCTCCCTCTTCCTCCTATTCTCCCTTCTTCCTCTTCCTCCAACTTGCCTGGGAAGCAGGTAACTAGGACCTTGTGTGTATCAGTATCAGTCCAAGGAATGCTAGAGGTGGACAAGGCCAGTCTTGAGGGACTTCTTGGGAACAATGAATTAAAGGAGAGAAGTGGAGAAGCAAACCATTACAACAGAGTCCCTAGGAGATTAAATAAAACACCAGAAAGGTGATAATCACCATGTCAGCCACACCTGGCGTTTGCAGAACTCTGTGATGAGAATGAAATGCTTTCATATACATTCGCCAACTCCACAAATTCTAGAAGGATAATATAGTGGCTATGGGCAATTTGTTTTGTGTTTGGCCACCCAAGGTTCAAAATTTTCCTGTCCAGGGGAATGTCTTTCTTTGGGAGTCTTGGAAGCTTCCAGAAAGGCTAAAGGGAAGAGGGCGTTGATTTTCTTCTTGCCTTCGCCAGTTTGAGCTCAAAAGAACAAAGGCCATCAGATGCTACAAGCAGACATGCCCCCTAGAGCTCCGAATCTACACATTGATTCCCAGACAGCAAAGGGACAGGTCAGATTTTAATACCCATTTTACAGATTAGGAAAATGAGGCCATAAAGTTTGACAACAAGCAGTGGCCAGACTGGGGCGAAATCCAGTGCCTTTTCCCCCCAACAACACCCCTAGTCTAGAATTATGACTAGGTGTGTGAAATTGCCATTGTAGTGCCCTCTCTGAATTTTCTGCTGAGTATTATTATTCGGATTATAGTTTCTACTATCTGATTTAATCAATATTAAAATGAATATTGTCAGAATATATGCAATCTAACTTCATGGCTAATTAAGAGTTTGTTTCTTTTTGGACATTCATCAGGTCTTGGGGGAGGGCTTCTGCAGGAAGGAGGGAGGCTTCAGGAGGCCTTGGTTGCAGTAAAATTGTATTGCATATATTCATGACTTTGCTTCCAGCCTTATCGGAGCCGATCAGGCAGGTGCTGATGGAAATTTCTGCTCTGATCAGCCAGAATCACTGTCTGCTCCAGACCCTGACATAAGCACCACTGCTGGGGCTGCTTATCGGAGCCGATCAGGCAGGTGCTGATGGAAGTCCAGGGAAAGCGTCCGATTTTCCTAATGTTTCCCTATTACAAAGTTCTGGCTCATGACAAGTAAGTGAATGGTCTCTGAGGGAAATACTGAGTCCTTAATATAAGAACTACCTTCTTCCTTTACCTCCTCTTGCTCCCTGGAATACCAACACTACAGTTGGAGGTCTTGCAGTCACTCTGAGAGAATAAAGATAAGATTCTTTATCATTCTACCCAGATACTGGCAGAACAGAAATCTACAAATGCCTAGATCTAAGAGTCCAAATCTAACTAGTAGCATCTACTTTCTACTGTACACGCAGGATCTGAACAGAGGTCATTAGTAGCTATTAACTGTTTTGCTAGTCTAATTCCCTCCCCAAATACCTCCTCAACAGCACAGGATGGATTCCTGCCTCCAAAACCTGCTCAGTGATCATGGTGCATTCTCTGCTTTTTCTGTGGCTCCTGAGTTAAACAGTAATAGCAACAACCAAAAAAACACCCTTGCTTTGAGCCACTCACACCATTTTTCTTAACATTCACAGCGTGAGGAATTTTTAAATAACAATAACTTTCTAATCAAACATCTGGATCTCTGCAAACTAAGGACAAGAAGAAACAAGACAGGACGCAGATGGGGAAGAAGCGTCACAAAACGGTAAGAAGTGAGGCAAATTCTGCAACCCGGACTAGAATGATACCAACAGGGAGAAATCAGCGTGGGGACAGCATGTGGGCAGTGCCATTGGAAAGGTGTGGGAAAAGGGATTGCAGAGGTATGGGAGTGGGTAAGTCACAGGAGTCAGTAGACACTCCTGTCCACATAGAGAAGTAAGGACTTTGTATTTTGGAACAAGGAGGACCCATGAGGACAACAGAATCTTAGGAATACTAGTTGGATCACTTGGTAGAGTGACAAAGTGGTTGTGAGCTGGATGTCAGTGGTTCCTGCCTATAATCCTAGCTACTTAGTAAGCTAAAATCTGATGATCATGTGCTGGGAAGTTGGCTCAGTGGTAGAGCACTTGCCTTGCATGCCTGAGGCCCTAGGTTCGATTCCTCAGCACCACATAAGCAAAAAGAAAAAAAAAATCTGATGATCATAAGCTAAGCAGGAAAGTCCTTGAGACTCTTATCTACAACTAACCATCAAAAAGCTAGAAGCAGAGATGTCGCTCAAGTGGTAGAGCACCTGCCAAATGAGACTGTGAGGATCTAAATTCATAATTCATACCCCAGGACTGGCATTTAAAAAAAAAGTGCTAGAGGTAATAATGTTTGACAAGAAATGTACTCATTACCTCACATATGTAACCATAACCCCTTGACAATAAAACTAAATTTTAAGAAGTGCTAATGCTGAAGAACATTTTCAAAGAGGAGAATCACAAGTTATTGCTCACTGCAGTTTTCAAATTGAAAAAGAATGAGCCCTGGTTCCCTTCAGAGTCACCCAACTTTCCTAGTTTCATAATACAAAATCACAGGGCAAAAACCTAAGCCAGCTTCCTCAGCTCACATTTCATCAAGCCCAAACCCATCCTTTGTAATTGCTAAGAAAAATACTAACCAAACAGCCCCTGCCTATGCACCCTCAGCTAAGGTCCAGCTGGAAAGTTGGCGTGAGGTGTTCACAGTACACTTCTAGGGTTTGGGCTGGGGCGGGGGGGGGGGGGGGGGGCGGGGGGGTGGTGATGCACAGGTTTGGCTAGTGCCTTTAAAACAACAGGCTGATTCTGCTAGCCACATCCTACTGGCTTGTGGGAGCTATCGCTGATAGAATCATCTGATTACTCCGGCATGCCAAACCCCTAACCTCAGCCTGGAACTGGAGCAGACAGGCTCAGTGAAGGAAAATCCATTTCTTATAACTGTAGCACCACCACATGGCTTTTTGTATTCAAAATCTTCACATCTACAGCTAAAATGGTAAAATGTCTCGTGACTTCAGTAATTCTCCTGAGAAGAGACTTCTTGGGCTTTAGGGGATAGAAGGACTTCTGACTGATGAATCTTGTAAACACAAGCTTCCAGCACTACGAGGTACAGTCCTGTTGCCTCTAGAGTTGCTTCTGGCAAGACAGATTTGGAAGCCAGGATTTTCTGGGGCTTTATTCTTGTTGCTGTTGTTGTTGTTGTTTTCCAGTATTGGGGCTTGACCTAGGGGCCTGGGTGCTGTCCCTTAGCTTTTTCTCTCCAGGCTGGTACTCTATCACTTGAACACAATTTCACTTCCTGCAGTTTGGTGGTTAATTGGAGATAAAGAGTTTCATGTACACTCTTGTCCCTGCTGGCTTTGAACCAGCTTTCAGATCTCAGATCCACAGATTTCAGCTTCCTGAGTAGCTAGGATTGCAGGCATGAACCACTGGCTCCTGGCTGGATGTCAAAGAATTGACCTAACCTGGGTTCTTTGCAGCAAGATATGGGGTCTGATTAAGGCTCTAAGTCAAGCTAAGTTAGAAGAGGAGGACACGGAAAGCACTATAACTTCAAACGAGGAGCTGGAGCTGGGATTGTTCACCACAGCCTCCCTCCAACACTCAGTAACAGAAATGGGAGAAGGCACAGAAATGGGATTTCAGTGATCAAAGGCTGTGAGGGACCTCTATGTGTGAGGCTGAACAGGACTTGAAAACCATTCATTATGGCCTCTAGTTAGCTTCCTCTAGTTCTATGTGGATTTTCAGTATCAAATCTGGTTTATATCCTTAGAACTCTAACCTGGAAGCACCTCCTTCTATGCTGCCCTGATGCATTCTTGCAGGCCTTCTGTTTCTTGGAATGATATAAGGGAGAATTTAGCCTCTCTTCAGTTTCCTTTCTCTTCTTTCTGCCAGGAAAGAACACCAGAGAAGCCTGTGTTAGAGAATACAGTATTACACAAACATATTTTCAAGTGCTACCATGCTGCTGCAAAGCCACCTGGGAATTCCTAGGATCCTTCCATCTGAAGGAGCCACTGGCTTCACTTAGGTGGGATACAGACACGCTTTTCTTCACAAGTCAGTATTCTTCTTTCTTTCTTCTCCTCTAGGTCCGAAACCAGGACGCAAACTCAGTACCTATAGCCGCTTTCCCTCACTGGCTCTACCAACTGAGCCACGCCTCCAACCCCAGAGTCAGTCTTTTCTTTAAGTGACAATCTACCACGGCAAATATCTCCCTCACCACACAGGCTCCTCTCTGCTCTAGCTAGCACTTTCTGGTAAATCTTTGAGCCACCTCACCCACACCCTAGTTCCCTGTTGTGTTACTGATTTGACTCAGCTGGTGATTTTTCATCACTGAACCAGCCCTGGCTTTTACAGAACTAGTGTGACTGTTCTGTAAAACTCCCTCTTATGGGGGTGCTCTCTCTTCTCCATCCTTTCCCTGTGTTGTCAGAGTGTTCTAGTACCTGAATGCCCACCATCCCAATCCTTATTGTTATAAAATGGTCATTTCCAGTGCCTGGCATTTCCAGACCAGAGTTCATAGGGTCAGATGTTTAATTCCCAATGTGAAAACAACTGACAGATCAGGAAGCTACTCACAAGCCTAGGCAAGACTTTTACTGAAATTAGAATCAAGAGACATGACATTGGACTGGGGAGTGGAGAACAAGAACAAATAAGCAGAAGCAAGAGGAGGAAATAATAGCATATTTGACCTTTATATTTCTTACACATATTAAGTTATTTAAGGCCATTTCATTCAGTGTGCTATCAAGTCTTGAGATTGATTGGATTTCCAATGCAAGTTCTCTTTTTAGAAAAGAAAGAAAAATGGTAACTTGCCTCATATGTTGGTAGTGAATTCGATGCCAGTAACTTTGTCTCTACTAATTCCTAATCTAGTAGAGCATTTTAATTATTCTGCTCTGGATGCTCCTAATTTAAATGAAATTCAGCAGTACCGATATTGACAAACACATTAAACCCTAGCCATTCCCTAGTGGTGAGACAGATATCATGACATTCACTGTACTGAGTTATGCACAACACATGCTGAATTGCAGAGTTTTTAAAATGTCATCTAAAGACTGGGTGTGGAAACACCTTTGGCCAACCCATGCACAGCTCTGTGGTTTCTGCTGTAAATATGCCATGGTACTAGACACTGCAGAAGACCAATGGCAGTGTTGGCACTCTACAACAAGTCTCAGGCTTCTGCTGTCACCATTAGAGCCACTATTCTCTAGAAACTACATATCCCGTCATGTTCTTTAGGTTTTATCGGCTACTTTCTGTGACTAGGTTACAGATAAATGGACTTTGAGTTCCTCAGACAAGAAATTCCTCGGTGTCACATGATTTTGAGAAACAAGAAATAAATCATTGGTAAAAAGGAGACAAATTCAAATGTAGCTGTTTTTCTATTCTTAAAACTATTTTTTAAAATGGAATTTAATTTACATGGAGTTTATAAAGGTTGGGCATTAACATAAAGACTGATATATTTTTACATCATGGCTTTAAAAAAAAGGTCTAAATAATTTACAAAAAACTATGTTGAAAATGAACTTTACCACTTCAGCAGGGGTGGGGAGTTCTTGAGGAGGTAGGGAAGGAAGGGATGGTAGGGGAAAGACAAAGGAGGAGACAACAATGCTGGATAAAAAAAAATGTACTCATTACCTTACTCATGTAACTGTAGCCCCTCTGTACAGTATTGTTACAATAAAAATGTATAAAAATAATAAAAAGGTTTAAATAATAGTACTGTGTAGATTTGGATCTAGTTTGTTTTCCTGACAATGTCCCCACCCAGTTCCTCATTTGATCCTCTCAAAGACTCTCCCATCCTGAGTTTACAGATAACAACATAAAAACCAGAAGACTTAATGTCTTATTCAGAGTCAAACAGTTAGTGACAGACAGGAGCAAGATCACATGCACATGCATGTGTGTGGGGGGGGGTACTGTCTTCTCCAAATGCATCACAAATTACCATTAAACAAAATAACAATAGATCTTTATAAATAAATATGTAGGCCAAGCATGGTTGTTCAAGCCTGTAATTCTAGTTACTTGGGAGGTGGGTATCTAGAGGATTATACTTTGAGGCTAGCCCAGGCAAAAAGTTCATAAGACTCCATCTCAACCAACATCTTAGTATAATTGTCCATGCCTGTTGTTCCAGCAACAGGAAGCACAAATAGTCTTTCCTGGAATAGAGCATAATCTAGGCTGACTTGAACATCGAATGAGACCCTATCTTAAACAACCAACACAAAAAAGGGATGGATAAGTGAGTGGCTGAAAGGGTAGAGTGTCTACCTTGCAAGTAGTGAGACCCTGAGTTCAAATCTCAGTACAACCAAAAATAGATAATAATGATAATGCTGATAATGATATTAATACAGATTTAAAGCCCAGCAACAACCATTTTATCCACTACATACCTGAAAGAAGAAATAGTTAAATTCCAAGAGCCTGTAGGCACATCATATTATGTGCTTAAAAACATTTGCTATTCTGATTCTCATTAGAATTGTAAAGAATTTCAGGGTTGGGGAGGGGGACATACCATGAACATTAACACTTATGTCGTTCATTTCAACCCTGAGTCTGGAGCAACAACAGTCACTATCAATTCATAGAAGCAAGCTTTAATTCCTGAATGATAATCCTGCCATGCTGAGAAATGAACTCTACATGTGCATACGGAGAAGTGTGCTGCTGTGAAGTATACCCCTCTACGTGTACGCATCTGGTAGATTAAAATCAAAGCTCTTCTATGCATTTTACCTAATGCCCATAACATGATCAGAAAGTCAGCAGTCAGCTCATATTTAGCTGTCAGTTACCAATGGCATTGAAGATAGCCTTCAGAGCAGATTACTTTATACTCTCCTTTGGATAAAGGAAAGTAAAATTCACTTGAAGATTTGTATGTGTGTGCCAATCCTGAGGCTTGAAGTCAGAGCCTGATCATTGTCCCTAAGTATTTGTCCTCATGGCTAGTGCTCTACCTCTTGAGCCATAGCTTCACTTTTGGTGGTTAGAGATAAGAGTCTCATAAACTTTCCTATCTGGACTGGCTTTGAACAGTGATTCTCAGATCTAAGCCTCCTGAGTAGCTAGGATTACAGGCATGAGCCACTGGTGCCTGGCTTCACTTGTAGATTTACATAGTACTCTAAAATGACTCATATCAAGTGATATCTATAGCCCAATGTTGAAGAGTAAGTGGCACTGTGGCTCAAATGGTAGAGCACTCACCTTGAGCTGAAGAGCTGAGGGACAGCACTCAAGCCCAGAGTTCAAGTCCCACTACCAACAAAGAAAAAACAAACCTGGAACTCAAAAAATTAAATTCCCCAACAACAAATCTCCAAAGAAACAACTGCCCAATAAATAAGTGGGCTAAAGACTTAAAAAGAAACTTCTCTGAAGAGGAAAGAAGGATGGCCAAGAGACACATGAAGAAATGCTCAACTTCTCTAGCCATAAAAGAAATGCAAATCAAAACAACATTGAGATACCACCTCACCCCAGTTAGAATGGCTATAATCAAGAACTCTAATAACAGATGCTGGAGGGAATGTGGACAGAAGGGAACCTTACTGCATTGTTGGAGGGAGTGTAAACTTGTTCAGCCACTTTAGAAAGTAGTATGGAGGTTCCTCAAAAGACTCCACATAGAGCTCCCCTATGACCCAGCAATCCCACTTTTGGGTATTTATCCAAATGATCACAAACAAGACTACACTAAAGCTACCAGCACAACTATGTTTATTGTAGCATTATTTACCATAGCTAAGATATGAAACCAACCCAGATGCCCCTCAGTAGATGAATGGATCAAGAAAATGTGGTCTATATACACAATGGAATTCTATGCCTCCATCAGAAAGAATGACATTGCCCCATTTGTTAGGAAATGGAAAGGCTTGGAAAAAATTATATGAAGTGAAGTAAGCCAGGCCCAAAGAAACATAGGTCCCATGGTTTCCCTTATTTGCAATAACTAGTATATGTCTGAGACAAGCAGAAAAGGTCAGATAAGTTGATGTTAGGTGAAATGAACCCCAAGATAAATATTCAAATGTTTTTTTTCTTTCATGCGATTGTTTCTAAAATATTTATAAGATGATTTCTTTGTTGCTTTTTATGTCCCTCCCCCATGGTATAACCCCTGCTCTCACTATATTTGATGTTGGTATAATTTGTGGAGGGGAAAGGAAAAAACAAATCGTTTAAATAGGGATACAGGTGGACCCATTGCAACAATGAGATGTACAAGACGTTTTGTCGAAAAACAAACTTTACAACTTTGGTGGGGGGGGGGCTGAAACGGGAGAAATGGGAAGGGATGGGAAAGGATGGGAAGGGATGGGAAGGGGAAACAAAGGAGGAGGCTACAATGCTTTATAAGAAATGTACTCATTATCTTGCCCATGTAATTGTAACCCCTCTGTATGGTATTTTTACAATAAAAATTAAAAATAAATAAATAAAAGAGTTTGTGGATGTTGAAATGTCAACCCAGCCTCAATGACTCTGAATCACTAGGCCTGGGTCCCTGGAAACTGCTATTTTAAGAGGTTCTTCTGCATCCAAACTAAGGAAGAGTTGATAAAAGAGAAAAGGCTACAACAGGGTGAGAAACAGTCACAGAGGGGTAAGAGCAAGACCAAGAGAGAGAAGGTCAATACCTTGGCACTCCATCCCCAGGTGCCTCTAACACCTTACCATTGCTACAAGTTCACAATAAGCACCGCCAAGGCCTGATTGGATGATCCTATGGAATTCCCTCCCCTACCCTCAAGCAAGATGGTGTCGAGCCTCTTCTCTGACTGGAGACCAAGGGTTCCATTCCCTGCATTATGCTTTGCCAGCTGCTGGGGAGATCATAAGAAAGACAGCATTGCCACGTGTGGACATGCTTTTCCCATGGATGCTCTTGTCTGAGCTTGTAAGAGGACGACCCTTCTTTGTGTGAAAGGGGCAGGCAGGAGCTCACAAATAGGCTAAGTCACTTCTGGTATTAATTAGATGCAGTTATCTAGCTCTTAACTGCAAGCCCAAACAGTCAGGTGACTGCATACAAGGTGGTAACCTTAGCTATAAAACACCCTGGAAGCAAAAGTTAGTGTAGCCTCCCAATAAGCAGAATGAGAAGCTCATGATCTGTGAAGTTGTGTCAATTGCCTACAATTACTCCACACACACACACACACATAATTACACACACACACACACACACACGTGTGAAGTTGTGTCAATTGCCTACAATTACCCTCACACTCACACACATAATTACACACACACACACACACACACACACACACACACACACACACGTGCAGCTAGAGTGCTGATTATCAGAAAGGATCAAAGAATAAAGTTTAACTACAACCTGCTTGGAGCAGAATCAGAGATATCAAGGATGTAAACCAACTTATTTTACCTCTACTTTTATTACCGGTTTGTTCTCCTCTAATATTTTCTGGTGCTTAAAAAATCCAGATGCTTCAGCTGTGCTACAAGAACAAAAACAAAGCACTTTCATGCTCACAGAAAAATATGCCTTCCCATAGAATATTCACTTAAGGGATGAATAAGTAAAACTTTGAAGATGTTTTGAATATATCCATGGCTGAAATGGGCAATTTCCAAGTTGGGGGATGGTGAAGAGGAGGAAATACTCCCAAGGTAGGTAGAATGGGCGCCAGCCATAACTTAATTATATGAACTCAAAAGAAAAGTGAAAAAAAAAAAAATACCAGGCAGGGATTTGTGCTTCTTGCTACAACCGTCTCTCTATAGCCTTTGGAAAAAAAAATTTTATTCTCTACGTAATAACAGGAGACAAGGAACAAAGTAGGGAATTGAGGGGACACAGGCAGGGGACAGGTTGGGTTGAGAATTAAGTCCACTAGTTTTCTTAACTGAGAAATGCTGCATCTTCCAATTAGAAAAAATAGCTGATTGAGAACAAAGTGAGTTACCAGTTGTTTCTAGGCCTTCGCATATGCCATCTTATCAAATACATAAAGAAAGCCTTCTAAGTTGGTAGTACTGCATTCATCTCATGGATACTAATATTGAGTCTCATAGAAATTATTCAAAAGCAAGTCTAACAGCAAACATCTATTAAGTGGCAAAATCCACATGTAATTTCAGATCTGTCTTATTCCCAAATGTGTTCACATTCAACAATGTTGTATGATGCAATGTTCTATGATCTCTGTGATGTGTGCTTCCCACATGGAGGCAAGAGTGCTTCACAGCTGATGGGTAAATCATGTCATCTGTGACATGTTTGGACATGTGAACAGAGGGAGGAAAGGTTGTGTTTGTGTGTGTGTGTTTGTGTGTGTGTGTGTGTGTGTGTGTGTGTGTGTGTGTGTGTGCTTTGCTCAAGAAGTGAGCCATCCTCAATAAATATTTTTTATAAGATCACCTTCTCCAGCCTTTCTCCCAGCTAAACGGTCATAGCTCCTAGCCCCAGCTCTAGGGCAGACCCAAGTATGTCCCATTTTTTTATTGATCTTTGGTATGGCCTAGGACATGACTCTGCCCAACAAAGACAACAGTGATTCACTAACTCAGAAAGGTTAGCTTTCTCATGAACAGAATTGAGCGAGGTAGTAGCACAAAAGGACATTTCAGTGAGTATGTGGGTTTTGTATGTTAAGAGGACACTAGAGTCTCTGGACTATAAGTGTGAGCTTATTGAAGCCTCCCAGTTTTCAAACAACATCTCAATCTCAGGAGTGTGATTCTCTCTCTCTCTCTCTCTCTCTCTCTCTCTCTCTCTCTCTCTCTCTCTCTCTCTCTCTCTCCTTTGTCAGTCATGGGCCTTGAACTCTGGGCCTGAGCACTGTCCCTCAGCTCTTCAGCTCAAGGCAAGCACTTTACTACTTAGACTACAGCACCACTTCCAGTTTTCTGGTGGCTTATTGGAGATAAGAGTTTCACAGACTTTCTTGCCCAGGCTGGCTTTGAACCATGATCCTCAGATCTCAGCCTCCTGAGTAGCTAGGATTACAGGCATGAGCCACCGGCGCCTGGCCTGATTGTCTCATTTTAAAAGAAATATGTTTTCCCTATTTTCCCATTGATCCTTATAATCAACACCTTATTAAATGCAAAAAGTTGCATACTATGTCTTCTTATTGGGAGATTCACAAAGCACAATGAATGATACATTAAAGGTTCCACTTTGGTTGGTTTCACAAAAGAGAAAGAAGAGAAGAGGGACAAAAAGAGACATAGGAGGAGAAGAAGGCCCTCTTTTCCCCTTTAATTCAATACTCCTAAGAGATGTTTGTTTATAATTTACATTCCATATACCACCATCACCACCATCATCTTTCTCAAAATAACTCCTAGTGTCTTGGGAAACTAACAGAAACCTTTCCTAACAAGATATATACTATTACATATATTATCAGACTGAAGGTGGAGACGCTGGGATCCATCTTTTTAATACTCTTCCTCTTTTGTAATTTAATATTCAAATTATTAAGGTTCAAAATCAAAAGGGTCAAAATTTAAATATTATAACATTTACATAACAAAAATTCCTCCACTTGCTAGCCTATTTACTATCTCTACCCATTATTATTTCTCAACACATGCGTCTAGAGTTAAATCAATGAAATTATATTTGTATGGTTTAAAAATGCAAAATTTCTATAGGGAATAAAAAAGACCCTTCGGACTGGAGAGTTTGGAGCTCAGTATGGCAGGAAGAAGGCGCAGCCTGAGCAGAGGCAGAAGGTAGAGATGAGCACCTCAGGGGACTGGAGAGGGAGAGGAAGGGGCAGTGGCAGGGCAGCTAAGTGAGTAAGAGAGGGTAGATGCAAACCCTGTGGTTATTGTTACCATTGTGTCCCCGACTCATCAAACCCTAGTCGGTTAATGCCTCTATGGCAGCCCTTAATTTGTTTTAGTCTGTATTCACATTCCTGTTATTGTTTTAAATTCACTGGGGATAATTTTAAACTAATCTTCTAATCTTTTTCCAAGAGCCCCTCATCAATAACAACTGGAAGGAAGATTAAAATAACCCTCTGTGTAGAACAAACTAAGTCAGAATTACTGTGAGTAGATTAGTCTAATAGAGATATAATGTCAATGCCATTATTTATAAAAGATTTGTTGCCAAATGCTATCTCAATTCAAAAGTGTCTCCAGTCGTATAGGCTGGTCTTTCTCAGAGTCTCTAGGGAGAACAGAAGATGAATAAGGCCAGGACTTTGGTCTGTACTGGTCTGCCTATGCTATACCAACAACATGATAGAGGAAGGGACCGGGGTCCTATGCCAGGGAGGGAAACCGAGCTGTCCTCCAAACCCAGCTCGGCTCTGGGCTTACATTTCCTAGCACAGTTAAGCTGCTGCCTGGAAAGATCCTCTCCCCACCGCCTTCGTCCCCATTTCAGAAGCATCTAGGGGTAAAAGGCTACAATGAAAGATGATACTAGTACAGGGAATGCAGGTATCTCTGAGCTCCATCAGGGGCAGAGGTTGTAATCAGCTGGGAATGGCTTCACATCAGAACATGGCAGGCATTTTGTCCCATTGTGACCTCCTGGGTTTAGAGCAGTTGATACTTAGCAGTCAGCAAAGCGTGCCTCTGTCTGAGCGACATAGTAATAGACTAGTGTAGAGCATAAACCTTGAATGACACTTTAGAAATCATATATTTCATTCCCATAAATGACAGAATAAGAAACTAAAGCCCAGAGATGGTCAGAAATTTGCCCCAAAGTCACACAATCTAATAGAGTCCCAGACAGAATTTTGTCTACAGCAGTAATTGCCCCTCTGTGGCACCCCCTTCCCCCCCCCCACCACACACAAGTGCTAATTCTCATTTCCAGGCTTGCTCTCACTTCATAGTTTGGTCCCACGTTGTCATTTAAAATGAAAGCTTTCTCTCTGCCCTAGCAAAGCCCCACTGAAGGTCAATTTGACCAAGAGCCTCCACCTGGCAGTCAAGGTTTGGAAGGCTGACCACAGAGACTGATTGTTGTAGGGGTGAAAGAGGATATTAACCATAGCAGAGAGAGACAGGGGGTAATGAGGAGTCCTGACTAAGGAAACTCCTGCTGAGAATTTGTATGCATGCACAAGAGGGAAGGGACTTGCTGCAAAACATTGCTCTCAGATTCCCACAGCAAGAACTCATTCCTTCACTCACGAATACCTCAACTCACTATTGAGTTCCAGGACTGCTGGCAAATCCACAAAGATGAGTAGAGATGAGATGAGTAGGATGATGTCAGGGAGGAAGGGACGTAGGCAGAATCCCACCCTATAAAGCAGAAGCACATTGGACTCGAGAAGCCAAGAAACAGTAGTGCCAATACAGGGGCACGGCTCAGACTTCCAGCTGCGCTCAGAAATCCACACTGAGCAGGAGAAGGCAGGGAATGAACTGATCATCACAAAGGGCTTCTTCTTCATCCTCCCCTACTCAATAAATTATCCTAGAGCCACGGAAGAACCTGACAGGTGACAGACAGGGACAGCAAAGGCATGTAGTATTCCTTATTATTTGCCTAACATTTGATCTTGGCTTGAGCTACTAAGACCCTCCAAACAAGACTTCCTTCCTCCTGCGGAATAGAGACTCAAACTTGGAATGCAAATTGATATATCCATATAAAAGCCTCTACCTAGTCAGGGAGAAAATTTTCATAACGTAAGGTAGAAATGATACAAGGTAGGATTTGGGCTGTAGCCAGGAAATCAGAATGTTTAGGAGCTCTCCAGATGATTCCTAGAAAAGCCAGACTAAAGATCAATACCTAAAGGCTAGAGGGGTGGCTCAAGGGCTAAGCCCTATGTTCAAACCACAGTACCACCAAAAACAAACAAAAAAATCAATACCTAGAATCCTACTTTTGAACAGTAAAGGTTTTCTAACTATATTTATTAATAACTCCAGCAAGTGTCCAACTAGCTCTCATTAAGAATTTGGTGCCTTAGAAAACAAAATCCTAAAGAAGCTGCTTATGGCCATTAGATGCCCCATCTCTCTTAAGCACAAGTTCCCTAACTTCTCTCCAGGATTCCGTGCTAGGTCAGATACATAGTGGTAGATATTAGAAGCTGAGTTCTTTAACTACAAGGCACCTCAAGCCTAGCTCTCACTGTTGAATCTATAAAAGAGCTCTGGAGGTGTTAAGGATTCAGTGAAGCCACCATACCTAGGCATCTTCCATTTTGCCTCAAAAGTAGTTGATTACAAAGGAACTCACACATTCTCAGTTCCTGGAAAATTTTTCCCTGGGTGGGTAAGGCAAGGATTAATTCCTTCCCATAGTAAGCATCACAACTATGGGACTGTCTACACCTTTTCAGCTTAGAGCAAGACGCTATGGCAGATGGGATAAGAGCTTTACAGAAACCAATAACTCATGCCAAGAAGCCATACCTCTGATCACGTTCACATTCTCAAAGCTTACACACACATGCTCAACATTTTTCATCATGACCTTATTATTTATCCTCACTGCAATCCAGAAGGTGAACACTGTTATAGAGTACAAATGAATCAAACAGAGAGGTTATTCAAGTTCAAAAAAAATCAAAACCTGGAACCCAGGTTGGACTGATGTCAATATGTTTTAAGGATTTGAGTATCTATCTTTCTATCCTTAACTGAACACTGCCCCCACAGTGCCAGCCAGTCACAGATTGACCCAGAGTCTCAATCAGCCTTCATCCTGACCGATAGAAGCTGTGGGGCCTGGTGGAATCCAAGTCGGACAAAGTGACCAGATCACTATAACCATATTGCTGAGAAAAACAACCAGAAGAATAATCTCACTTACGTTATCAGTCAAGGTCCTCACCAAAAAAAACAACTCTACTCAGATGTTTCAAGTGAAGAGGGTTAATTCCCTGCCCTCAGAAAAAGGGACAAGGGTTAAGAAACCAACAAAGCAAATTTACTTCCCAGATCTAGCCAGAGGGAGGGGAAAGCCATTTTTATCTCAGCAGGAGTTGCAGGCACACAGGCATGCAGCCATGTCCAGACCTAAGTGGCCTCACAGGGAAAGCGCTGACAAGCTACCCCAAGTTAGCTCTCATTTTCTGTAGCTACCCCTCTAATCCCCATCAACCGGCCAGCAAAGCCTCGTGGGTTAGGCAGCTCATAAATGTCAGCCCCACAGCAGGGAAGGGGACTGAATAGGCCTGTGTTTAAAGGGTAAATGGAGAATATACTTGCAGGGAGAATGTAGTTTCCCTGAGATGTCGATACTCATTGTAAGGAATATTTTTTTAACCGAAGCATTGATTTCCTCAAGTAAATACACTAATAACAATGTCTGTGGTTTAAGGTATCCATCGTATGGCCTGGCACATTCTAGAGCTTTGTGGATAGAGCAGAAAAGAACCTAAACTCAACGGTGTAAGAAACCACGCACCTTTATATTTTCTGTAAATTAGTTTTTTATTCTCAGCTTCTGTTTTACTGGACTGGCAGAATACCTCATGCCAGTCGTCTTTTAGGATTTGTTAATCCAAGAAACCATGAACAGTGACAAGGCTCAATAGCCTACATCATCATGCATGTAGGTATAGCCACTGTCCTACCTGGCACGGCCTTTTATCCCCAGTGGCCCATTTCATCTTCAGAGACACGAAGAATGGCCTTTAGGCCCCTTTTACACTACAGGAAACCTCACCTAGAGCTGTCCAAACCTGTAGCCATTCTTCTCTAGGCTTCTACTCAGAAGTAGAGCCTGGCTTCCCCCACAACCCAAATATATTCACCCCCCTGAAGAAATCTTTAAGTCTGAAAAAAAGCCTCTACTTTTCTACTGCTTTATCTAGTCACCTTGTCTTCAATAAACCTCTCTTCTATCTCCTCTGGGTAACTTTATACTCTCTGATAGTGTTGAGCTTTTCAGAACACAAGCCAAGAGTTTCTGAGGCTATTCAACTTTTGTGCCCACCACAGAGCCCCTGGTGGGTACTGCAATGCATGCGTTTTCGTGGCTAAGAGGCGGGGAGATAGAAGGAGAAATCCAGGCAGGAAAAAAAGGTATCAATTAAATAGCTCAAAATGTGATCCTGCTGCACATCTCTTTCTTGAAGTTCTGAGACAAGTATATGATCATTGGAAATTTTTTTTTCCCTGTATTTTATGATGGTGTGACATCTTGAGATCTTTGTCATCCTGAGGAGAATTCCCCTCTCTGGGCCAGCTAATTCTTAGATACAGTCAGCCTTCCAAACCAAACAATCCAAAGCCTATACAGTTCTCTGAACTGCCTCCTCTATCTGGAAATAGTCCAAGAGGAAATAGCTTCCATCCTAATCATACAAGAGTCAGAAGCCAGCTGGGTACCCTAGGCTCATGCCTGTAATCCTAGCTACTAGGAGGCTAAGATCTGAGGCTCATGGTTCGAAGCCAGCCTGGGCAGAAAAATCCCTGTGAGACTCCTATCTCCAATTAACCACTTAAAAAAATAAACAGAAGTGGAGCTGTGGCTCAAAGTGGTAGATGCTAGCCTTGAACAAAAAGAGCTTAGGGAGAGTGCCCAGGTCCTGAGTTCAAGACCCATCACCAATAAAAAGAAGAGAGTCAGGATCCAGAGAACTAGGGAGCACTTCCTGTATCCTGGTCCTGCTGCATAGACTCAAAGCCCTTTCACGAGCCACCACCGAGCTAGCCAGCGCCTAACTTTGTCAGCCTGTTCCCTGCCACTGACTAATTCTTTCACACAAAATCTGATAAAATCAATAAATAAACAGGCCACGGCCGTGCTTTTCCCTTGCCTTGCTTCTGTCTGCTGACTCACTGTGGCCACCAGCGTTCTTTTCCATGTAGCCCTACATGATGTGTTTGTTGTGACTCCTATCACTAGGGATCTTTCAAAGTCAACATCTTCTTTCAAGACAATCATTTCCATATCTGTGTGTGTGCCATGTTGGATTAAAACAAATCTTGGGCACAATTTAGTACAACATATGTGCCATTTTTCACCAGTGAGGCTCAGAGTAGTTCAGTTAATTACCTAAGGTTGCCCAGCAGGCAAGGATGTTGTAAAGCCCACATCCATCTGCCTCTAAAGCCTGACTCCTAATTACTTTAGAGACGGCAAACAGACTTTGCTTCCTAGACTAGCTCTGACTGGCTGCTATGACTGCTGAGAAGGATTCAGATGCCATAAGGCACTCACTGAGAAACAGTGTCATTGTTGATTGGCAGGAGCTTATATGAGTACATGGGTGCTTTATATCTTATTCTTGAAAATTAAGCTATCTCTTTTATATAATGACATAATCTGTGAAAACATTGATCTGGCTGGCCATCAGTGGCTCATGACTGTAACCCTGCTAGCAACTCAGGAGATCTGAGGATCACGGTTCAAAGCTGGCCCAGGCAGGTAAGTCTGCAAGTCTTATCTCCAGACAACTACCCAAAAAGCCAGAAATGAGACATGGCTCAAATAGTAGAGCACCAGCCTTGAGTAGAAAAGACTAAGGGAGAGTTGCCTTGAGCCCTGAGTTTTACACCCTAGTATAGGCACGCACACATGCACACATGCACGCCCGCGCACACACACACACGCACACACACACACACCAATTTGAATTCATGGTATCAACAGAGCCCTGAAGATAACTCATTTTTAAAAAAATCTCCAGAGAATTCAAGGAAGGAAGGAAGGTAACAGGCAATGGATGGAGGAAGAAGACAAGTTCATGCAGGTAAAGAGAGGTTGGGAAGGTGGCGGGAGAAATTATGCTTCAGAGTACATCTCTCATCTCCCTCCCAGCAGGTAGTGAATCCTGTTAGATCAGCCCTTTGCTCATTTGATAATTCTTCTAATCTACGCTTTAATTTCATGTTCCTTTTATGCAAAACACACCAATGGCTCACATCTATAATCCTAGTTACTCAGGAGGCTGAGCTATGAGGATTGCAGTATAAAGGTAACCCAGTAGCCACCAAAAAGCTGGAAGAGGAGCTGTGGCTTGTGTAGAGTGCTAGTCTTGAGCACAAATTCTCAGGGATAGTCCCCAATCCCTGAGTTCAAGCCGTGAAACAGGCATATACATTCTCTCTCTCCCTCCCTCTCTCTCCCTCCTTCCCTCCTTCCCTCTCTCTCTCTCTCTTTCTCTGTCTCTCTCCCTCTCTCTCTCTTTCACACACACACACACACACACACACACAAAGACAAAGACAAAGACAAACATAAACCTACAGATGGGTCAGTTACTGTATCTGTCTCGTGTGCCTCCTGCTAGGGATGACCCTACAAATTAGCTGGTGGAATTCACTATTTTCTCTGTGGCCCTACTTCCCCTCCCCATACCCCAGCCAGCACCTACCCCCAAGGATATAAAGCCAGCAAAGCACCGATTAGTTCATTACATTTTTTTCCTTGCAGCAACTCTTAATGTCCTTCTTTTTAGCACCGTACATGTGCTGCCTTGTGTTGATTTATGTGAAACTAGGGATCATCGTCAGTTTAATTAAGAAAAAATTACCCTGCCGTATATGCCTGTCAGCTTAATTTTCAGGATTTGCCTTGTCTTACATTGTAAACTTTGGGGACAATTTATTCCATCTTTAATCAACACTTGTGGGGCTTGTTGTTTGTTTATTTTCATTTTTTGCTTTTTGCTTCCAAGACCAATATGAACAAATATGCTTCACATTTTCCCTTGTTTCACAGCCTGTACTGTCATGTTTATAGTCACTTTGAAGAAAGAGGCAAAGAATTTGTGCTTTTATTACAGGAAGCAGTTTGAGCATAATATAAACTAGTTACAAGATTCCTCAACAGACATCCAACCTATCAGTAGTGCTAGTTTCATCACAGTTCAGATGGCCTTCAGCCACCTGTCTTCTCTTAGCTCTACAGTGGACATATCTGAACCTCATGAAATACCAGTGAAGCTCAAGGAATTTATGGATCCTATGCTAATATTCTTGGTTGCAAGAAAGAGGAAAAATATTCTGGATTACATAATAAAATCAGAAGGGGTCTAAGACCATTTACAAATTTGCAGAAAGAACTGAACTAAGAACAGATCTAAGGGAGACACAAACTATAATGGCTTCCTAGGATTGCATCACTTAAAAAAAAATCCAAGAGAGGGGGTCATAAGTTAGACAAGAAATGTAATCACTACCTTACTTACATAACTGTAACCTCTCTGTACATGACCTTGACAATAAAATTAAAATTAAACTCCAGTAGCAATCTGAGTTCTTGATGATCAAATAGAATCATACCCATCCCTACCCCAGCTAACTCCATAACCATTTCTCCTGCTTACAAATAGTGTGAACAATCTCAGTTTTCTACTCTTCACTGAATCCATTCCTGTCCTTAATGAAAGAATTTGTCTTTGGTCACCAAGGCTTCTGAAAAAGTAGTAGCCAGATTCCCAAGCACAGGAATCAAAATTCCAGCAGGTTATTTTGTGTGTGTGTGTGGGCGGGGGGAGGAATTACTGTATACTTCCTCCCCTCACTGGGTGAACAACAATGAACAAAAGAATGAAGCAGCTGAGAATAATGGAAACCTCAAGTATCAATGACTTAAGCCAGATGAGAGTGCATTTCTCATATGTAAATCCTGGCAGGCCCTGAACTCTATGGCAGTCTATCGTATTGGGGACCAGATTTTAGTCTATTTCTTTACCAGGTCTAATAGGTTCCTGCTGTCCAATGGGCTGCCATTTATTTTTTAAATTCCAGCCAGTAGGAAAGAAAGTAAGTGAAAATCCTCTCCTGGGAGTTGTTCCCATGACTCATGTCTCAGTCATGTGACTCCACAGAGTTACAATGGAATTGAAAACTGGAATATTTACTCTAAGTGGCCATGGTGCATTTGTTTCAGTTATTTCAAGGTCCCTACCGTTCACTGCTCTTGGACAGGAATATTCCTTCATGTTATAATCTACTTCTTTGGCGCTGTAGCTCAAGTGGTAGAGCGCTCGCCTTGAGTTGAAGAGCTGAGGGACAACGCCCAGGCCCAGAGTTCAAGCCCCACGACCGACAAAAAAAAAAAAAAAATTATAATCTACTTCTTCCAGTAGGTTTAACCTGGAATGTTACTTCTAGCCATGGACAGGGGTCAGCAAACTTTCTGTAATAGAATAGAAAATATTTTAGGTTTTGTGAGGCATAGGTATATACCAAAATTACTTAACTTTACTACTGAACTACAAAGCATCCAAGGTTCATAGAAAACATGTAAACACATGAGATTTTACTTGTAAGGCCAGGTACAGTGGCTCATACCTGTAATACTAGCTACTCAGGAGGCAAAGATGGAAAGGATCATGATTTGAGGCCAGCAACACAAACACACACACACAGAGAGACACACACACACACATCTTTTAAAAAATAAAGCCAAGCCAGAACCCAGTAGCTCATACCTATAATCCTAGTTACCCAGGTGGCTGAGATCTGAAAATTGGGGTTTGAAGCGAGCCTGGGCAGGAAAGTCCATGAAAATGGAGCTATGGCTCAAGTGGTAGAGTGCTAGACTTGAGCAAACAAGCTCACGGACAGTGCCCAGGCCCTAAATTCCAGCCCCAGGACCAGCACACACACATACACATACACACAGCCCTGTGTGGTGGTACACACCCATAAGTCTATAATCCCAACTACACAACAAGCATAAAGAGGAGGATTACCTGCTCATCCCCATCACTGTCAGAAAAGTTAGAGTCAGGGACTGGACAAAAAGAGAGGCTCTATCTGAAAATAACCTGAACTTAAAGGACTGCAACTGTGGGTCAATCGGTAGAGCATTTACCTAACAAGTGCAAAGTCATGAGTTCAAACTCCCGAGGCCAATAGTTAGCAAACATTTATTCCAGGGGAACTTGTACTCAAAGAACTAAGGTTTCAGAGGACAGAGCAGTAGAGGGTGATAGGATCCCATGAAAGGATCTTCATCTCTCCAACAAAACTTCTTAGGCCAATCCGTAACCCTCAATAAATGTGAACCTCTTACACCTGGATATTGAGATCTCCTAGCAAAAATCACAAACCTAGGTATGTTCTCTTAGTCTCAGCCCCTACCTGCTCCAGAAAGTTCTTTCTCTTAATTAGTGTATATGAATAGTACAAAGACACAGTGGTATTTCACACATGCAGATACAATGATCAGATTAACTGCCGCTATTGCTCTCTCTCCTTTCTTCCTTCCCCAAACACTTCTTTACAGCAGCTTGCCTTTCTAAAATGCAAATCCGTTCATGCCAGGCTGTATGAAAATCTTTCTAAGGGTCCCAAAGGTCCCCCAGGTTCATCTAAGTTTCCCAACATATTTCTCAACATCTGGCTTCCTTCACCACTCCACATCCGCTTGCTGCTTGCATTCCATCCCCTTCTATTTCTTATTCCAGTTCCTCGCAGGTCTCCTCTGCCACCATTCCATCCCCGTTTGACAGGTCCCCACCTCCTCACCTGCTGCCTCCCAGAGGTTGTGCCTTTGATGCCATTTCCAGCAGCTTTGCACTGTGCCCCCTCTCTGTGCATTTTCTACGCACACATCCTCACTCCCATCCAGAAGCTCATCCTGATCGTGCAGCTGGATCCAGTGGTGTCCCTTTGAACAAGTGCCACTTGATGAATGAATCACCTTTCCTGTTGGTTTTCCACTGCCTTTGAAAAGTTTTGAACAAGAACTTTTTTTTGCCTGCCTCTGTTGGGTCCTCTCACGTAATTTGGTCACTTCAAATAATAAAACACAGATTCAATTGAGAAATCAGGATTTCTACGGCAATGTATTAAGCCACTCTTCTATCTTCATTTGAATTTCACAGTCCTGTCTGTCTTTTATTCAGCTGGAAACCAATGGTAGGCAGGGGATGGGATTAACTTCATCTCTCTTCCCCTCTCTGTAGTGGAAAATTAACGAGAAAGGAGGAAAGAGGAGCTCAGAAACTCATACTTGGGCTGGCATCACACTCATGGCCTAGCTCGTACTCAAATCATCTTTCCTTGTGGTTGATTTCAAGGTCCTTTCAAAGTTTCCCAGATAGGACACCTGACATAACTCTAATAATGGACCAGAACCATTGGCTCATTGACTTCTGCTTTTCCCTCCCTCTAAACTTATCTAATTATACTGCCATCCATTGATTCTCACTATCACCAGTGCTTCTTTGCCTTAAAATCCACTTGAATCAGAGTCAAAATAACCCCTACACAGGCTTTCTTTCCTGCACAGCCAGTGTCTGGTTCACATCCTTTTTGCCCTGAACAAATTCTTTTTTTTTCAATTTAATTTTATTGTCAAAGTGATGTACAGAGAGGTTACAGTATGTAAGGTAGTGAGTACATTCCTTGTTGAACTTGTTACCCCTCCCTTGTTCTTCTCCCACTTTCCCTCCCCATCCCTCCCCTGGAAGATGAATAGATCAAGAAAATGTAGTATATATAGACAATGGAATTCTATGCTTCCATAGAATGAATGACATCGTCCCATTCATAAGGAAATGGAAAGACTTAGAAAAAATCATATTAAGCGAAGCCAGACCCAAAGAAACATAAACTCCCTGTTTTCCCTCATTTGTAATAAGTAGTATATGTCTAGGATAGTCCTAGAAGAGGATCACAATAGCTCAACAGCTAGGTACATAAGTTGGAAGTGAACTGAACAAATTCTTAAATTGAAGGTTAATTAATTGTAACCTGTTCCTCCTGGTTCTGCTGCTCAAAGGTCATGTTCTCTACAGCTCTAGAACAAGAGTCAGGTCCAGTCCACAGAGCCACCAACTGCAAGGAGTACCTGATAAGCTCTTCAGGTGGTACCTTTGGAGTCTATCTCTCTACATTTAAACAGATAATATTAATTTTAAACATTAGTTAAGATTGACTGGGTGCTGGTTGGCTCATGTCTGTAATCCTAGCTATCCAGAAGGCTAAGGGGCATTGTAGTTCCAAACCAGCCAGAGAAGAAAATCCCATGAGACTCCATCTCCAATAGAGACAGAAAAAAGCTAAGCTAGATGCATGACCCAAGTTCTAGTGTGCCAGCCAAGCAGGCAAAGCTAAGCAAGCATACAATCTTGAGTTCAAATCTAAACCTTGGTAACAAAATAATAATAACAAGGCTGTATTCACTGCTTTGTCAAATAAACACCGATCTCAGTGGCTTAATCCAATAGGATTTATAACCAAAGGTTGGGAAAGATGGAGCAGGTGTGTACTCTCTGTGAAGTCAGTCAAAGGATTCCAGGATAATATATGCTCTGTCATCTTCAACACATTCTTCCAAGGTTGCTCTGGGCAACAACGTCTAATGAGAAGCCATATCTAGAGAGAAGATGGGGGAAGAGGCTGGGGCTTGGATAGGGAAGTTCTCACGGGCCAAGCCTAAGAGTTGAACATTCACACTGCCACATCCCTTTGCTGGTACTCAGTCACATGGTTACATATCATTAATTGCAAGGAAAACTGGGCAATGCAGATGAGCTTGAGCAAGTGGAAATGAATTTAGTGAACAAGTAGCCAGTCTTTGACACATCATACAGTCTTGATAATCTTTAAAACCATTAGATGATTTTAACACTACTCTAATACCCTATAAAAGCCAGTTCACCTCTCCGTGAACCTTGGCTTCTTTATTGGTAAAATGAGGGTTGGGTGAGGGCAACCCTGGCCCCAGATCTTCATTCTGTGGCCTTACAATCCTAAGGGACATAAATACCATGGGGCAGAGCAATAAGCCACAGTTACTGTGAGAGAGGACCTTTGGTCATACACACAGACAATTTCTTCCATAGTGTCTTTTTAAAACCGAAAGACTAGGATCTTCTTGGAAGGTAGTATATAAGAAAGAAAAGACCAGAAAGGCTCAGATGTTTCTAGAATCCCATTTGTTTTTCATCATCTCCACTGTCACCAACTTCCTTTATATCAGTCTTTCTGGCCTGGATTATCACACAAACGTTCCCAACCAGTCTTCCTCTGTGAGCCTCTTTCAAAATTAAGCTGTTGCTGGGTACTGGTGGCTTATGCCTGAAATCTGTGCAACTCAGAAAGCTGAATTCTGAGGACCACGATTCCAAATCAGCCACCAAAGGAAAGCCCATGAGACTTATCACACACTAACCACACATACACACTCAAAAAAAGAAAAAAAGAAGAAAAAGATGGAAATAAAGATATGGCTCAAGTAGAAGAGCACTCACCTGGAGCAAGAAAACTCAAGGGAGAATGCCTAGACTCTGAGTTCAAGCCCCAAGACTGGCACACACAGACAAAAGAATGTTTCAAGCTGTTGGATTACTACTGAATTAGTCCAAATGCTACTTATTTCCATTAGAAGCAATTTTAGAACAAAGCATTCTTATTCCTCTCATCACTCAAGCTCGGAATCCACCCCACCCCACTCTTCTTGCTCACTATATACTGTTTTCCAACCTCCCCACTCAAACTATTCTACCAGCTACATGAGATTATCCTAAGCAAAATTCTCTACTTTCTGAAATCCTATCCTAACTCTTCATCTTCTGTGTTCCTCCTACACAAGAGCCTAATTATTTGTATACCATCTTATCTTTTCAACTAAATTGTAAGTTCCCTGAGGGAAAAGACCATAGATCATACTATCTGCATTTTGCACCATGCTAGGGGACTTAATTATTTATTGAATGAATGAATGGGTAATGACTGTGGAGGGCTGTTAAAAGGCACAAATGAAGCAACCCTGTTGGAAACAGCAGTGAGCCCATTTCTGCTTGGCAAGTATATTGTTTTCTGCTTGTTTGTTTCAGAGTCCACCGTGGCTGCACTGAAAATCTGTGGGAAGATCTGTAGGTGTGAATCTTCAGCCAAGATAATGATTGCACTGGGGTCTGATTCAATTCAGCCTGGCCCAGGGGCAGTATTAGAAAGCCAGTTAAATGAGAGATCATATTCTGTCAAATCCTGAGAAAATGGCTGGGTGCCTGCCAAATGAGAAATTGCAGTTGGACAGTAATTTTTCTCTTTCTGTCTTTGAAATGTGAAGCTGTGTGCTCTGAAACAAAACGGAGGAAGGAGATGAGAAAGGTTTTTTTATTTTCCATTTTTTTCTGAGAATTCAATCAATGCGGACAATTGTTCTGTTAAATTCAGACAAAATAAGGCTTTCCCCCTCAGTAGCAGGAAATTAGGAGCTACTTATATGAATTCATGTTTCAGCCTCCATTTCCCACTGGCCCGTCTTGAGTCAATGGTTGTAGACATCTGGCCATTGGCCAGTCAGCTAAGAAGAGTACACTGTAGTTCACATCACATCAGCCATGAGCCTGGCCCTCAGTAATCCATGAGTCCCCCACATATCCAGAACCATAGACATGCCATGTGCCAGGGAGCACAAATGGGTCCAAGTGAAGTGAAGTATCTGCACAAAGCCACCTTACTACTACACAAACAGTTCCGATGGCAAACCATTGGCACCAGTGGACATGTTCCACAGCACCAGGAACCCACAGTACCATATCCTAAGAATCCATGGGATCAACTGCTCATCCTACTCACTGTCAGAAAAGAACAGCCATCAGTTATGGACCTTCCCTCTGGCCTATATACAGGGCTGGCCACTTCCCACACACAATCTTACACTGATCTCAAGGTGTATATTAGCCCATTTTAGAAATGAGGACACTGAGGCTCAGCGTGGTTCCTGCACATGATCCAAAGTCCTGGAGCTAGCATGTGACATGGTCAGACTCCAGGTGACCTCCAACACTAGAGCCTCTTATTTTCCATTTTGCCACACTGCTACTTTTTTAAGATTCCCCCTCATCCCATCCTTTCAGCACAGAGAGGGAATATGGATGTTGTACTGGACTGTAATGCTCTTTCCTACGTGTTCTGTCATTTGTTCCTTATAACAACCTGGCCAAGAATAAGCAGGTAAAATTCCCACAGCGCAACTCAGGAAAGTTAGGATTATGTGATATATAGAAATTCAGCTCCATTTTTTTCTTTCCCGAGGTCCTGAGCCTGCCCACCATAGATGATTTGGAAACCAAGACTTTGTGGAAGTCATTTTCATATTAACCATCAAAGTCACACTTCCTATGTGAAAAATCTCTGTGGTTTTCCATGATGTAGGATTAAATCCAACCACATTCTTGCCTCAGATACAAACCTTCCTATCTGGTGCTGCTGTGTGGCCAGTGCCTTGTAGTTCTCTTTCTGCCTCTCCATCTCTACTCTTGTGCTGCCATCTTGAACCCATGCAAACACAGGTTCAATTTTCAGACATTCTCTAAAGATGTTACAATGTCATCACATATGAGCCCTTGCCCATCTTAATCTCTTCCAGAACCTATCTCCTATCTCTCCCTGCCTGGTAGAGCAAGCTCTTCCACATCAGCCCTCCCTTGGTACCAGTTGCCCCATCCTGAAGGAGATGAGCCACAGGGAGTGCACTCAGTAGGTTCCCATCTCTAGTCATGAGATTGTTCCTCAGCTCACTGGCAGGAAAAGCCAAGGTCCTTCTGAGCCCACACATTCGACTTACCCATTACATCATTGAGCAGATGCCTGCTGCTCTTCCCTCTCACTACTCACAATGACCTCATTCTTCTCCAGCATTCCAAGCATGTGCTCACCTGAGAGCATTCCAACTTCCTTTTATCTATAGCATGTTCTTCCCAACCAACCCACAAGGCCCTAATGCCTTTTGAGCATGACCTTCTCTGATCCCAAGTAAATTTCTACCTCTGTTCTTACCTTATGGCTTTTTTTTTTTCTTCAAAGTACTTGTCAACATAAAGACTATTATCTCATTTCTCAAAATTTCTATCTTTGAATGAAGGAATCAATAAATTTCTGCAATTGTCCCAATTCCTCCCATCCCCAAAATGGTCCAAGTGTCTGGCTAGATAGAGTTTTCTGGTTCTATCCACTGTCTGGAAAATTCTAAAGAGTTAGCCAAACTCAATTTGATTCCACAAACCAGAAACAAGCCAGAGAAGTAAAGCCAAACTCAGAGACAATCCAGAGACAGAGCTATGGGTGAAGACTGGCAAATTATGTCAGGGCCATCCCTCAGAACAGGTGAGTCTGAAACAGTCACTATGGGGGAACAAATATTCAGAACCCAGAGAGTAGAGCCAGAGGAGAAAGAAAGGAAGCTAAGGATAATGAACCCAATCCGACAAAAGAGAAGGAAGTGTGCAAAAAATCATAGATATAGTAGGCTTTGGAATGATAAATTCTGTGGGCACAAAAGTCAGCAGAGTTTACTGAATAAATACATAAGCAGGAGAATAGCTGAAGTAACTGTTGTGAGCCAGTAACTTTCTGGCTTCTCTGCTGAACAACTTGCTTGTATGGTAGCTGTGATTCACATCCCCAAAGATGCACACACTATGGCCAGCACCAAGCTCTCATTAGCACAAGCCAATGCAGAGCACTACAAGTGCTCAAAGCAGACTATGCATCTTTCAGTTCCTGGGAAATAAGGCTAACATCCCCCAACAGATTTCTTTGGCAGAACTGTTCCAACTGATAAACAAAATAGGCCGAGTTCATGGTCTCAGTCCTGGCCCCAGGATGAGTTCTCTGTTGTGGTTCTGCTAAGCAAGTACAAAGCAGAGCCTAAGACACATTGCTATTCTGCCTGACAAAGCAAGCAGACAACACTAGACAACACTAGGGACCTCAGCCAAGCACAAGGAATCTAGACATTAGGGGGGGAAAAATCTCAAACTGGCATCATCCACCATAGATAATCCCAGGAGTTTTTCAACTCTAAAAATAGGGGGAATGTTAGGTGAGCATACAGTCAAATACTTTCTATTGGTGTATTAGAAAGATAGGAGATAAGAGAGGGAACCAGGGCCAGAAAACAACCATTTGTTCCGCTGGATAATTTTCATGCTGCCCACTTCATTCTGCTAAGGGGGAGGGTGTGTAATTTTGAGTGAAGCCAATTGGACAGAAATACTGTTCTAAATATAGATCATTTGCATTACATGATTAGTATATGCACCCAAAGGCTGAAACCATATATAGACATCAGTATAATATAGACAAAGGTACTGATGAAGTTATAAATATAGAGATCCATACTGCAAAACAGAACATTGCTCCTCTTTCCCCATGCCCCCATCTCCAAACACATTTCTCTTTCCAAGGTAACCATTCATGCCAACTTAGCGTTTTCTTCAGGTTAACTATTTATATATCGCAATCATATATAAAGACAGTTTTGCATTGGGTGGATCATTGCACATCATTTTTTCATGGCTTTTAGCAAAATGCCTCAATTATCTTTCCATGCCTGACATTGGATATCCAGTGAAAACTTAGTAGCACAATAGTAAAAATATTATGGTCACTTTCCTCAGTCATAAGGAATTGAGTATGCCACTACAGAAATTAGGATAGGACTCCTTCTGAACAGGGCAAGTCCTTTCACTCTATTGGTCCTACCCACAAGGCTGTGGCATCCACTGACAATTCCCATCCATATTGCCTGCCTTAGGAACAACTCGGCCTTCATTTCAAATAAGTATCGAGTTCAATTCAACCGTGAAGCTTCTCTTTTAAATTGTAAAAATCCCATTTCTTTTGCTCAAAGTATGATTTTCTTAAGACATTTTAGAACCCATAAGAATCCAGGAAGAAGAACAAAAGAAATATACCTACAGTAAGACCATATATCATAGGTAGCAGTAATATAAATATAAAAACTCTAATATTCTCATGTACACTTGGTGTCATAGTTATAATAGAATCTGAGTAGTAAGCATCAAACCTATTTTTTTAAAGTCATCATCTATCCATTAAAACAAGGGTGAGGAGACTTTTTTCTGCCAAGGGTCATTTGGATATTTATAATATCACTCATGAACCATGTAAAATTATCAACTTAAGAGTTTGCCTGCTAAGTCAGGCACTTGTGGTTCATACCCATAATCCTAGCTACTTAGGAAGCTAAGATCCAGATGTCCATGGTTTGAGCCAGCCTAGGAAGAAAAGTCAGAGAGACTCCATCTCCAAAGTAACCGGCAACTAGCTAGCCTGGAGGTATGGCAAGCAAGGTAAGAAGCAAGAAGTCCTGAGTTCAAACCCCAGTACTGGAATAAAAGAAAAATCAGCCTTAAATTAACATTTAATTAACTCACCTAATGTGATACCTGGAACTATTTCTCTTCCGTGAATCATGTGATGTTAGCTGGTGATGATGCTGCTTTTCCAGGTCAACATTGATCAGTCTGGAGCACAGTCAACTCAGTGAAGGTAAGTTTAAAAAAACTGCTCACAGTAGTAAGTTGTTCTGAATACAAGTACATATTTCAGTGCAGGTCTCCTTAAAGTGGGAAAAGCATTGCTGCTTCTATGAATGTAGCATTTACACAACTCTGGCAGTGGGAGATTGTTGTGTCTAGCTTTTAGCCTCATTGCTCTGAACCTAAAAGATTTCACATTTTAGGTTATCTTGCACATCATCGGTTCACATTGATGTTCCATTCTATTTGCTTATTTTTCATTAGTTTTCATTTCATCTTCGTTAAATGCCACAATCAGTTATATTCACCAGCATGTTCAAGTGTCATAGAATGCTTGTGTTTCTAATGTGAAGGGGATATGGGCATTCCTTTTTAGATGCACTTTCTACAGCTTTAACTTATCTTCTAATAACTTCATCTTTGGAAGAAGGGAACTGATGAGAGCCCTGCACCCTGATGTTCAGCTCTGAAAGACACGAGGTAATGTCTACCATAAATGCCTGAGCACACAGCCACTTGCTATCATTGAGTTCTCTGTCAGGGTTGCCCTCATCTCCATGAACTGCTTGATTTCAACCCACAGTTTGTACAAATCAGCCTCCACACTTCACAGATTGAGATAAACAAGATCACCAGAGTCAAGACCATTCAGCAACTTCTTACACTAGATGCTATTGAAGATTTCACTTTTGACAAAATTTATGCACGACACCACTATTGCCATGTATCGTCGAGCTGCACAACTGTACGCAGAGACGTTCTTGGTTGTATGATGCAGCAGCGTTTAATTAAGATCGAGTTGATTCCATTCTTTTTTCTTAAACTGAGCATAATACTTCTTTTCAGGCCATGCACATTGGCAGCTCCATCTGTAGTAAGGCCACATAACTTTTCAAATGCTGGCTCAAGTTTTTCCATTGATAAAACAAGTCTCTCAACTCCTCATGTGCTGTAGTCATATGCACGGCTTCCAGTGACAGTAGTACCTCTGGCGTGTCAAACTATACATTCACCCCCACTAACAAAGATGTGCAGTTGGGCAGTACTTGTTATGTCGATTGTCTGATCACAAGTCAGAGAGCAAAACTGGACAGCTGCAGAATCTTCAATCTTTTTTTCAATATCTTGTGCTAAATTAGTAATCCAATCTCAGATGATTATCCAGGGCAAACTAACATTCTGAAACAAGTTTCCTTTGTCTGGAGCTAGTATTTCTGCAGCAGCCATAATGCACTCTTCCACAAATTCTCTCTCCCTCTGCACAAGGCCTCAGCTTCTTTGCAGTTAGCTTGCTCCTGATGTAACTTATATAAATAACGCTGTCTCTGTCATAAAAACACCTCATTTAAAGCAGCTTATTGTGATCCAAACTGAACTGAAGTGCTCTGATTGTGCTCAGATGCATTTGGCACCCCAATTCATTGAATTTAGTATATTTTTTTAATCTAATGATGTTCTTGATTGGTTTTTTTCATTTCTGTTAATATATCACCACAACTAGACACATGGTTTGTTTGCCTTTGACTTCAAGAACAAAAATAATAATCATTTGTCCATTTCTCTTGGAAAAGTAAACATTTTTATCCAGTTTTCTTTTCTGTGTAGTTGCCATTTGTAAAATGTCACATAATTTAAGTTTTAATAAGTGCACGTATGTATCACCAGTAATGTGATTATTTTGCTTTGATTGCTGTTCCAATCCTGCATCCTGGATTTGGAAAATGTCAAACATGCACGTCACCAACTTTTGAGGTCTTTTCTGTGTACTATGATTTCCTTAATCTCTATCTGGCATTCAGTTATTGTGTTGCTCTGGGGTGTGTGGATTAAGATTGGATTGCAGTTACCCTCTGTAATGACAAAGAAGTCAATACCATCATCATCAATCATTAAAGACAAAGTCATCAATATCCACAGAAAACATCTCATTTTGTCTCATCATCACTAGATCAGCATAGTTGTGCCACAGTGTTGAACATTTTCACAACATACTTACTCCCAGCCTGCCTGGCCCTGACCATCCTATGTATCACCACAATACAGGAAGATGAACCATGGAAAGAGATGGAGAAGCATATGTCTGTTCTGTGATACTCAAATGTGTCCTGTCTATCCTGCATAGGATGTTCCTTGCTATGCCTCAAAATTCATGTTATTATAATTATTTGATATAAATTCATGTTGCTGTGAAAAGAAAATCTGGGAACGTAAGCCATGGCTTGAGGGGTAGAGCCCTTGCCCCTATCACATATAAAGCCCTGAGTTCACATCCTAATTTATTGATTTTGAGTCTCATTGGTAATGCCGGATGATCTCATGATGTTATATGGCTCACGGTCCAGACATTCCTCGCAGCTGAATTAAAAGGAGAACATGTTCCTCTTGATGAGCTAACAGACTCAGGTTACCTTCCTTCTATCCTCTGATCCATTCCTGGTATTTAAAAATAACTTCTCCTCGTCATTCAAAAGCTCATCTAAAGCAGCATTTTGCCTCATATTGGTTACCTTCATGTCAAGGCTTCAAGTATCAACTTTAGTTACTTATGGACTATGCTCATGGTCCATAGTAACTTTAGAGAAACTTGACAGTAGTAATTGTGCTTTATACTATAAGTATTATGAAAAAAGTGATTCTCTCATGGGTTTATTCATGGAAGGAAACTCACAATGACTATAGAAATCTATAAAAGTACATTCCTTTAAATATAAGAAATCAATATTTTTCAAAATTTACAATTTGCTAATTATTATTATACAAATAATAAATCAATGCTTTCATTGATGAGTCAGACTTTTCTAAACATCCAAACATTAATACATACTTTAATCAAACTTTTCTAGCCACATAATCATAAGTATAAATCTGTCATACCTTGCGAATTCAACAAACACCTTAAGAAGTAGATGAACCCATATAATTTATCATAAGAGTTAAAGAACTTAAACTGGGCACTAGTTGCTCAGACCTGCAATCCTAGCCATTTAGGAGACTGAAATCTGTAGATCAGGGTTCGATGCCAGCCCACACAGAAATGCCACAAGACTCTCATCTTCAATTAATTAGTAGAGGTGTGGCTCAAGTAGTAGAGTGCTAGCCTTAAGTGAAAAAGCTAAGGGAAAGTTCCCAGGCCAAGTTTAAACCCCAGAATAGGCACAAAAGAAAAAGAGAAAAAGGGAAGAGGAAAAGAAAGTGAGGAAGAGGGAGGAAAAGAGGGTGAAGGGAAGAAAGAATTTCCTAAAAAATTAAAATTACATTTGCACTTTTAACATTAATTTACATTTTGTATTTCCTAGAGTTCTAGTAAATAATAATAGCATATACACTGCTCCAAAATCTTACTGAGTATACAAGTTTTATGTAATTGATCCACTTTTGGTTCTCATTTTAACCATGAGATCTGGTTAGACCATTGAATTAACCTTCTTGCACTATGTCAGTAAGACTGCAAGATGATACTTTTTGCAAGGTTTTAGTATCTCTGTTAGAAACAACATAAGTGTATTCCAAATTTCCCTTTGTCAGCATGAACCTTTGTCTTATTGTTACACTATAGTGACCCAGCTTGTTAGCACTATTAGAAAATCTTACATTCCTAATTACTACATGATTATGATTAGTAAATCCATCCAGGGTTCTGTTTCCTAGGAGATGAGAGATTGAGTTGGTGCAAAGGCCTTTTTTTCCCTTAGGACAGCTGGCCAATTAAAAACTTTGCCCACACACTGCTAACCTCTCCCAACTTAAGTCATTCTGGGTAATCATTGTACCAATTAAATGTTGGTCTCTACATGTCACTTTTATGTGAGGCAATGGGTTTTGACCAGTATTCCTATTATTAATCATTTTCCTAGTACCATTTGGGAACGTATTTTTAATTCTTAACATCCCTATATTGTAAAAACATATGTTTACTTAATATTTGGAACAAAATGAACATATATGTTAACAGTCTCCTGATGGCTAAGATAAGTTTACATTTAAACATCCCTATTACATTAATTATTCTATTGTAACTGTGCTTTAGGGTGTTTATACAAATCTGTGTGCCTTCTGAGTACAATTCTAAACTAATAATCTCTCTAAATAAACAATTTCAATATTCAAATTGTTGCTACTTCTCCCATAAGCTGGCTGTTCCTTCATGTACTACCTGATCACTTGAAAGTGTATTTTTTCAAATAGTCAAGAATGCTCTTGAGCTTTACTGTGCCAGGACATGAGTTATTTCCCTTCCAGGAAGCTTACATTCCAACCAGGGTCCAATACTGGGAAGTTAGGAGGATGCTTGAGAGTCAGTAGTGGCCCAAAGGACTATTAGTACAGGATTTAGGTCTACTTTTGGAAGTAACAGATCTGGGAAAAATATCCCTTTTTTGAGTTCAAAGTGATTTTTCTAGCTTACATTATACTGATAGGCTTACTTTTTGTAGAGATGACTCTACAATATCAACAATATCTCTCCAAATCTACTTAAATATTTATTCCACCAAGGCCTGCTAAGCTATATTGATGTGAAAAATATCCTGCATAGAAGTGGGGCCTCTCATCATCCTATTATCGCTGATATAAGGGATATGCAAAAGATATAAGGGTGATTAATAATCAGAGTAATCTTCCTTTATCACATGCGTACCATCTCTAGCCTCACGGCACTAGTTCCTCACAGTTAACAGAGCAGTCATTCCATTCAACGCCTAATCTTCTGCTGAGGTGTAGTTAGAATTGGTGTTAGAATCAGTCAGCGTCTTGCACTCTTTCTAAACTTTTTTCACTCATAGCTGTTGCCCTACCACTTGAGCCATGACTCTAGCCCAGAATTTTGATGGTAAATTGAAGCTAGAGTCTCTCCAGTTTATCTGAGAAAAAGAAAAGGAATGTGTAATATATCTGGGAGGGAAAATAATCAGTCAGATCTGGGAATTAGTTGGATGTGGAGGAGCAGAAGACTAGGACATTTCCAAGTTCTATGATGAGGCTGGACTCATAGGCAACAGCCTCATTCACTACACTAAGGACATGTAAGGAGGGACAGACCTGAGAGGAAAATCTAGACTCACCATTAGAACTCTTAAGGCACAGAATAGAAATCAAATGGAGGGGCATGGGTTTGGGGATCACCCACAGAACTAGGTGTCATGAAATATCCTGGAAGCTGGGCACTGGCGGCTCATGCTTATAATCCTAGCTACTCAGGAGGCTGAGATACGGGGATCATGGTTCAAAGCCAGCCTGGGCAGGAAATTCCATGAGACTCTTATCTCTAATAAAACTCTAGAAAATGGAAAGTGGTGCTGTAGCTCAAGCAGCAGAGTGCTCACCTTGAGCTGAAGAGCGCAGGGACAGCGCCCAAGCCCAGAGTTCAAGCCCCACGACCATCAAAAAGAAAGAAAGAAAGAAAGAAAGAAAGAAAGAAAGAAAGAAAGAAAGAAAGAAAGAAAGAAAGGAAGGAAGGAAGGAAGGAAGGAAGGAAGGAAGGAAGGAAGGAAGGAAGGAAGGAAGGAAGGAAGGAAGGAAGGAAGGAAGAAAGGAAGAAATATACTGGAGAGAAGACTGGCGATAGCCAAAGAGAAAGAAGAGGTATGCATCTAACAAGTCCCTAAATCTAATTAGAAGACTATGAATCTAATAAGTCCCAAAGCAGGCCAAAGACAGAGTTCTGAGGAATACCAGCAGAAATGAGCCCCAGAAAACAAAGCCAGGAATTACTGTGTGGGTAAGGGATAAGAACACTTTCCCTTGGAAAAAATAATACCATATCTATTGTATTTTTAATTGATATAATACCATATGTGTGGTATTTTACTGATATATTTTGATTGATATAAGGTTTGTCAGTCGTGGGGCTTGGACTCTGGACTTGGGTGCTATCCCTCAGCTCTTCAGCTCAAGGCTAGTGCTCTACCACTTGAGCCACAGTGCCCCTTCTGGTTTTCTAGTAGTTTATTGGAGATAAGAGTCTCATGGAGTTTCCTGCCCAGGATGGCTTTGAATGGCAGTCCTCAGATCTCAGCCTCCTGAGAAGCTAGGATTACAGGCGTGAGCCACCGGCACCCGGCTAAGATTACTTTTAATATATTATAATAACTATATTATTATTATGTTATACACTAGAATTTAAGATTGTTATTATATATATATAGTATATATTTGTTTTGTACCACGGGCCTTAAAAAAGAAAGGAAAGCAAGTAAGACAGAGGCTCAAGAAACTAGAGAAAAACTGTCCAGAAAATATTCATATACATATATGTTTGTATAATTTCATATTTACTTTTCAAATTAATTATTTATATTCTATCTCATCTTAAAAAATTTAAAGGAGTTTACAAATTATAAGATAATTAAAGAGCCAAAATAGAAAGGGGATCAGAGAAAAAAAACTGAATAGTACTTGAATTTCTAAGGGAAAGAAAAATGAATATATAAATGGGCATCAGATTATCATATATTAATGTTACATGTACCAAATTTACTCCTGTCATGGTAGCCAAAGCTAAAAGGAATCCATTGTAATCATCACAATGAACACAAGAATATTCAAAATCCATTTGGACCAAAGAATGGTAGATTGACCTAATATTCAGATCTGAAAGAAATATTTCCTGTGGGTCTCCATGGCAGAGCATGCCTGGACTCGCTCGACAGCACCCACACTGATGCCCCTTCACAAAAGACAACAAACAACTTTCACACAACCCATACAGCCTTATGGCCTAACCTCAATGGACAGCTCAGTAAACAAGATCAAAACAATGTGGTTCAGGGCTGGGAAGGTTGCTCAGTGGTAGAGTGCTTGCCTTGCATGCATGAGACCCTGGGTTCGATTCCTCAGCACCACATAAACAGAAAAAGCTGGAAGTGGCTCTAGTGGTAGAGCTGTCACCTTGAGCTGAAGAGCTGAAGGACAGAGCCCAGGCCCAGAGGTCAAGCTCCACAACCAAAAAAAAACAAAAAACAAAACCAATGTGGTTCAAGAACATAGTTAGTGGGATCTGGAGCTACTTAGAAGTGTTGATAGCCTCCAATGATCCTCTAAGAAAGTTATTTTTCACAACTGAGCTTTTGATAAGAACTGAACAACAGAGTTCAAGGTCATGGTCTCTGGCAGAAAGAAACCTAGAACAGAGATATCCCAGAGCAGATCTGTTTCTTTTAACAACTAAATAAGAAGAAATTTTTCTTCATCTGTCTTTTTCACCAGAGATATTTTCTTATGAAAACTAGAGGGTCTGAGTCTGCTATGCCTAAAAGAGCCCCCACTTACCTAACCGTACCACACACACACACACACACACACACACACACACACACACACACACACACACACACACACACACACACACACACACACACACACACACACACACACACACACACACACACACACACACACACACACACACACACACACACACACACACACACACACACCCCTGAGAGAGCCCTTGCTAGGCAGAGCCCAAGTCCTTCTTCAGCAAGTGATTCTGAAGGTTGCCCTACTGTATACAACAAATGGCCAATAAAGCCTGAACATTCAAGCCAGCCATGTTTTATTGAAACTGGGACTTCTAGACATATTATATGCAGGGTATTTATTTGTTTTGTGCACTTAAGGTCCTAAGGAAGGAAGGAAAGCAAGGAAGTATGAGGCTAATGAAAATAAGGAGCAACGCTCTAGAAAACAAAACTATCCAGAAAAGGGGAAAGGGAGAGGAATTATCTGGTTTGTCACTAAAATCTAGAGAACAGAAAACCCTCACCTAATTCAGCTGAATCACACTGCCTTCTGCCTTATCTGTGCAGGCTACACAAACAGCAGGCTTTCTCCCATAGGAAACTTAACACAACATGCCCCATTGCCAGATTGGAACTAGGAGCAAGACTGATGCAAGACTGAGACAAGACTGCTAGCCTGGGTTCTAAGCTGTTCTTCAATACCATTTTATCAATGACACTCATGTTTATTCTTCATTGTTCTGAGAATAGGAACGCATTTCCCACTGGCATCTAAAAACTCTGAAAACTTCCATGTAGGGGGAGGAAGGATCAGACAGGTGAAGAACGAACTGATTGACTTGGAGTGATAGTTCTGATTGACAGAAGGTGTGGCTCTCACGCAAGGCCTTCACTAGGAAGCAGAGACTCAGCCCATAAGCTACGGGCTGTTCCTATGCCAGCAGCATTTCCTGTTCTTAGAGTTTTAGTAATAAGGCAAGGTATCTGGCATCTTTTTTTAATTATGCAAAATATGCCTTAAGTTGCTTTTTATTATTCAAGCTTCATTCTTTAGTTTTTAAAATTAAAATAGAATTGACTGTCACTAGCATCTGTTCTGGGAAAGATAAATGTTTTTGTCTTCAATCAGTGTCAAGAGTAAACTTGGGTGGATGTCAGAGGACCATTCTGATTACCAATGGACACATATTTTAGATCATCATTAAGAGACACAAAATATTTTCCAAGTTTTATGCCCACACAGATACTCTGGTGATTTATCACCAACTTATAGGGCGCACAAATATGAAACAGAAAGATACAAAAGATAACAGCTTGACTTTGCATATCTTTTCCCCTTAGAGTATACTTTCCATAAGTAAGACTTTACTTTTTACCTATACTCATCCTATAAGTGGTTTGGGGTCATAGAGAAAGTTAATATAGCTCAAAAAGATCTAGTCCACATTTAGTTTATTCCTTGTTACCCCAAGACTACAAGAAATATTCTTCAACTGAGTGCTGAGATTAGGACCTACTTAAAGAAACAAACTTACCAAGCCATTGAATGGAAGTCACACAGCTACTGGCAGCAGCCATAGTCTTTTTTTAATGACAAAAACAAACTTTACATACGAAGTATATAAAAGGGACTATTAAGGATAGTTTTCCAAACTACATCTAGAAATATAGAAAAATGCATCTTGCTGCTGTCATGGCGTGGGCAGCACTGGCTGAGGAGAGCCAGCGGTGGTCTCTGTAGAGCATGGCGCGGGTGGCCAGGTGTGGAGAGCAGCCCAGTATGGAGAGTGGTCCTGGTATCTTTGTTTCTCTCACTGCAGTTGGCCATGACTAAGCTCTCAGCTCTGTTTCTGTTTAGCAATGGTCTTGATCTCCAAAATCTTCTCTGCTTTTTAGCTACTAATCTCAATTTTGGACAGGCAACTGGAATATCTTAGAAAAGTCCTTGCACTAGTGGACACAGTCACAGTTAGCAGACTAGAAATGCTGCTGCTAGTCATTTCCAAGAATAAATAAATTTCCAAATATAGGTCCAAGAAGCCTCACCGGAAGCCTCACAGCTTCCAGCTGAGCAAGCATACCTCCCACACTCCACGTGGCTCTCAAGGAAAACAACCTTCCTACCTTCCTACAAAAGAGCCTGCCCACAAACACCTGCTCAAGATTTCAAAGCAAGTGATCATCCACAGGGAAAATATTATTGAGCCCCCTCCTCTGTTTTAAAAAAAGAGAACAGTAATCAGACTCATTGACCAGCTGCTAAGGACTTAAATCCTCTAATGCTCTAGTCAGAAGAAGCATAGAGGACTCTACTATGGAAATTGCATTTCTGGAGTTAACATGGTAACAAGTTAAAAGAGAACGTTCTGGAAAACTGTGAGGTTACTTACAAGATTGAAGACCAGAAAACTGAGATCGGACCAAACAGGAATGAGAAACCTTCAAAAGGTGTTTGCTGTCATCACTTCCATCTAAGCCCAAGTTTACATAGATGAGCTTCATCTTCTACCTCCCTTACTTTAGAGCACTTGCTCAAGGTTCAAAGTCCTATGAGAGAGAGAAGCCAACACACCAAGGTATGGGTTTGAGGCGGAGGTCTCAGGAACTGAGCCTGCAGCACCTCCTTCACCTGCCTACAATGGGACAGAAAGTCCTGGGGCTACCTACCCAACTCAACTGCACGCCCCCACCCCCGCCCCGCCCCGCCCCATAGGAAATGGAAGTTCTGTGAAGAACATTCTTCCCAGGACATTAAGTCTTACTCTCTTCTCTTTTTTTACTTAAAGAAACTAGGCATGATCTAAACAGGTTAAATACCAAAAGTGGAGATGTGGCTCAAGCGGTAGTGCAGCAACCTTGAGTGAAAAAGCTAAGCAAGGGGACAAGGCCCTACATTCAATCAAATTCCTTTTAATGACAAAGGCAGCATTAAAGGGAGGGATGGAATAGGAATTTGGACAAATATTCTCTGTCCTTGCTTTCCAAAATGTGGCCTATGGAGCTACAGCACAGCACCCTGCGGAGAGCTGCCTAGAAATGTGGACTTTCAGGGCCACCCAGTCCCACTGAGTCCGAATTTGCCTTTTAGCAAGATGCCACAGTGATTCTCACGTACCCTAATGTGTGAGAAGGGCAGCTATTTTAGTTCTCCACTTTTTTGACACCCAACCCAGGCATTCCTCACCTGAACTTGATCAATGATGACGTTTCTTCAGTTCACAGAAGAAAATGTTAGTTCTTCACCATTTTCTGGTCTCTGAAGCCTGATTTTTGTGTGTCAGTCAGCACCCTCCAGACAGAGGGCAGCTTATGGGAGCACCAGAAGATAACAAATGAGCACCTGAGCCAGATTCCAACACCGTGGTGAGAAAAGTTGTTGAAGTAATATAAGGGTAATGTTGAGCAGCTAGGTTTACAGGTGTGAGCCATCGGCACCTGGCCAAATTAAATCTTATTTGGTGCCACCTGTTAAGCAAGAAATCTAGTCAGTTGTTTAAGGAACCCTGTTTCTTTCCTTGGTTGAATAAGAAGCAGGAGGTTTGGGCTGGGAAGGTGGCTCAGTAGTAGAGCGCTTGCCTTGCATGCCTGAGGCCCTGGGTTCGATTCCTCAGCACCACATAAGCAAAAAGAAAAAAGCCGGAAGTGGTGCTGTGGCTCAAGTGGTAGAGTGCTAGCCTTGAGCTGAAGAGCTGAGGGACAGCGCCCAGGCCCAGAGTTCAGGCCCCACGACCGGACCCAAAAAAAAAAAGAAGCAGGAGGTTTCTGTAGTCCTAAAAATATTGGGAAAGGGCCTTTTATCTTGAACTTGGCTATGGCCAATAACTTACCCATCAGGTCTTCAACTCAGAGCCGCTGCTCTGGAGGGCTGTAGACATGCTCACTCTCTGCAGACCTCTTTCTCTTTTGACAAGCTAGAGAGTCATCCTCTCCTTCCTGCAGAGGTGTCACACACCATTTGTATTGGTGCACATGTTTTTGATAAGGAGATTTTATAGTACACACATAATGCAAGCATGGTTTCTGTTAGCAGCCTTGTTCCTTGTTTGCCTGCTGGGGTAAACTATATCATTGTTTATGGTGCACAATAAAGAGCATGGTGTAAACAGAGTGCGCCAATTTGTCCAGTGGCCCTGTCACCCAGGCTAGCTTGAAGAGCACTGCTTTGGGCGACCTGTAGTGTATTAATGGCCCTTGCTGCAGCTGGTGGGTTTCGTTACTCAAGGACTTCTGCTGCTGCTACTTCCAACCCAGCTCTTTATCATGAACCTATAATGTGTTTCCCATACGGCTCCTATTACCTCTTTCCTGCTATTGTGTAGTTATGCAGAAATATCTGGAAAACTTGAAAAAAGAAACTTTCTTCAATGTGGGTTATTAAGATCATACATCAATTATACAGAAGCATGTTCCAGTCATGTTAGGGGTGTGTGTGTGTGTGTGTGTGTGTGTGTGTGTGTGTGTGTGTGTGTGTGTGCATACACACATGCTGAGGATGAAAAGAGTGGTATAGATGCTAAACTGCATGGTGTTACTTTACGTATGAACCATCCTAACACATCTGACTATCTGGACTATTAGACACACACTATCTTTAATAGGAAACTGTTTCATGCCATAATTAGAGATAAAATATAATTTTCAACATCCCCAAATAAAAACAATAGAGAAGTTATAGCAGGGTGTGGTGGTAGATACTTGTAAATCAAGTCCTTGAGAAGTAGAAGCAGGAGAGTGTAAATTTGGGCTAGCCTGGGCTAGCTAGTGAGAACTTGTCTCAAAACGAAACAAAATGGGGGAGGAAGAAAGAGAGAAAGGAAAGAGAGGAGAGGAGAGGAGAGGGGAGAGGAGGGGAGGGGAGGGGAGGGGAGGGGAAGGGAGAAAAATCAATAGAAAGGCTGCCTTTCAGGCTAAGGTCAATTAAGTTACAGTAGAGATTTCCTAGGGTAGAGATTCAGCTAGGAGCTGAGATTCTTGTACACAATGTCAGGAAAGAAGAGGCCTTAAAAACGAGAGACACAGAAAGTGGATACATGGAGAATGCACATGTTATCTTCACAGTTTTGCCACAGTCTGGTACTAAATGCCAGTCCTGTACTGTACCCCAAAAGGCCCTTATATCTCAGCATGGCCAATGTCCTTCTTAACCAGCCACTCTGTCAACCACCCCAGTAAACACTCACAGATCAAGAGGCCTTGTAGAACCTTTAGGTTCTAGTTGACGTGGTGGACATCAGAGGTCTTTCCACAATGCCTTCCATAAAAACCAGAGTGAAGAGAGCAAAATGTCCATTGGAACACCTGAACTGCCTGTTTTACTATAATTTTTGATCAATCAAAGAAATATTGCGCCAGGCGCCAATGGCTCATGCCTGTAATCCTAGCTACTCAGGAGGCTGAGATCTGAGGATCAAAACCAGCCAGGGCAAGAAAGTCTGTGAAACTCTTATCTCCAATAAACCACCAGAAAACCAGAAGTGGCACTGTAGCTCAAGTGGTAGAGTGCTAGCATTGAGCTGAAGAGCTGAGAGACAGCGCTCAGGCCCAGAGTTCAAGCCCCACGACTAACAACACACAAAAAAAGAAATATATGCTAAGACATATTCAATTCCAAGAATGCCCTAGAATTGTTTTGTGTTTAGTTACTTGAGCAAACAGGTTATTGCACAGAAATAATTAATTGAATCACTTCATGGGAATTCAGGAGAGGAAGGGGTGGTAGAGTTTTCATGATTACCTAGTTTAGGAAAGTGTCATAGAGATTTAAAGATTTCAACCTGATCTTGGAAAGAGGTCAATGTTCTTCTAAGAAGCTCATGAATGGAGCTGTAGGGTCAATAAACCCTTTGGACATGCACTCTACTGGGGTGAAGTTTCAAGGTCTTCAGATTTTCAAAAGGGTAACTGAAAGCAATTGCCTTGTTAAAAAAAAAGTATATAAAGTAAATGGGAAGAAAGGGTGCATCAAAGAAGGTAATGCCAACAAATACACAAGACATATTTAAGTGAAAAATAAGCAATGCCAGTTTGGTATTGGTAGTGGTAGTGATATTGGTATTGGTAGTGGCCCCAGTTTCATGTTAGCAATATTAAGAGATGAAGTTGGAAAGCAGATCAGGATTATCAGGATTATTATCCCAAAGGTTATATTCACCTGAATGACATAGGAAGGTAGCTATAGCCATGGCATGAATGAGAAGGGATTCTGAGAAGAGAGGAAGGTGAATGAATACAATCATAATATTCAACGTATATATGAAATGTATATATATATATATATATATATTCAATGTATAAATGAAAACCGAACTCAGAAAATAGAGGTTGTGGGTGGGGTTGGGAGAGATGGGGGAGAATCATGAAAGGGGTGACACTGATCAAGATGCATTGTACTAATAAACTGACATGTTGAACTGAAACCCTTTGTACAACTACTTAAAGAGGATTTTTTTTTAAAGAAAAGGGATTCTGGAGGCCCTGGAGGACTAACATAATTTAGTTACTTAGAAATATGAAAAGAGAGAAAAGAGAACCAAGGATGACTTAAATCCCCACGCTGGATAGTAAACAGAAGGCTGCTTTCTGAGACTTTGATTTCCAACAAGTAGAGTGGGATGAGCTGCCTCAGGGACAATAGAGATCCCCTTTAATCAATGTCACCAAATATTCACCATCTCCTAGTAGAAGATTGAAAATGTGTCCAATCATATTCTTGCTGCCCAGCATCCTCTATGGTAGACAACTGATTTGGTCTGACTTCTTAGGGTGCACTGTTCACTTCTTGAGGCTGTGTCTTTTTTTTTTTTGTATTAGCAACCTTCCCTAAGCCATTTTCTCTGGACGACGTTCCCTCAGTGTGATTAGGAGCCCTGCAAGGACATAAACATTCCGGCACGATAAAAGCAGCCCAGCTTTCCCTGCACTCTCGGAGCACTTCAACTTCATTAGACTCCATGGAGTTTCATTAGAGCCAATGCCATTTTAAGTTTTTATGTTCACTTCAAGGCTATTTGTTTTGACAAAGGATTTTAAGAAAAAGCAGCTGAATCTTTCTGGGTTTTATTTAACTTTATAACCATATAATTTACTTCCCAATAAAGAGATAACTAAGCACTCCTGTTATGTTGCTGAAAAGCTCTTTACATGATTTTGAAAAATAACACAATGTTCTGCAAGGAAGAAATTCATGCTGGCATAAACTATCCAGCTTGGGCACCTGGGGTTATGGACACACTTCTCTTCACTCACACACACACACACACACACATACACACACTCACACACACACACACACACACACACACACACACACACACACACACCTTGTAGGACCCAAAGATACTTCTGTTGATAACTTTTCTAAACAAGTGTATCTCTGACCCTGCCATATGAAACCTAATTTTGGTTAGTTTTGGAAGCATTGATTTCCAATAACTAGAATTTGGTGACAATGGAGAGCCCCCAAATAGTAGTACAGAGAGGTCTTCAATCATAGTTGACTCCCCAAAAATCAATAGTCAGGAATAAAAATTACTAGCTCAGCACCAGTGGCTAGGCCCTGTAATCCTAGCCACTCCAAAGGCTGAGATCTGGGGATCATGGTTTGAATCCAGCCTAGGTAGAAAAGTCAATGAGATACTCTCTTCTCCCCAATTAACCAGCAACAGATCAAAAGTGTAACTGTGGCTTAAGTGGTAGAGTGGTAGCCTTGAGTGAAAAAGTCAAGTGAGACCTTGAGGACCTGAGTTCAAGGCCCAGTAGTGGCACAAATAATAAGAAAGAGAGAAGGAAGAAAAGAAGGGAGGAAGGAAGGAAGGAAGGAAGGAAGGAAGGAAGGAAGGAAGGAAGGAAGGAAGGAAAAGAAAGAAAGAAAAAGAAAGAAAGAAAGAAAGAAAAAAAAGAAAGGAAAGAAAGAAAGAAAGAACAATGACTAAGTAGAAGTGGGGTGCTTTAGAAATAATTAATTCAGGAACTTCTAATTTGCATTCCTCTACCTTGCATTTCATGATCCAAGCCAGTGCTCAACCCTTCAATTCTGTTCCATATTCTCACATACTGGATAGAACTTTCTTATCTATCCAAATGTAGCTGATTTCTCTCAAGCCAAGTTAAATCCTACCCTGAGCCTGCTCCTGTTTATTTCAGGCCCCTACATCATTGTCTTCCCTCTGACACCCAACCAGTAAGCTGCCAAGAACCTTCTTCAGGTACTGAAGTCAAGTTGCACTTACACTCTGATTGTTTGAGCGTATTAATCTCACATTCTAATATACTTGATTCCATTTATATCTCTCACACTGCCTAACCAATTCTTAGACACAACATCAATTAATGTATGCATGTTGATATGTATGTTGAAATGTACATGGCATCTGCTAAAGAAAAAGAAAGAAAAACATTTAGGCAAATCTATAAATAAGGCATCATTTCTTCACAATTAGAAAGAAAATTTAGAATAATGAGAATTTGTAACTTCTTTGTTTTTAATCAGAAGAAGATGAGGCCATTAGAAAGTCAGTCAAATAATAGCTGTGGAATGTGTTTGGATAGCTTCTGTGAAGGACAGAAAGGGAACAGAGCTAATTCTCACTTGGATCTCATAAAGAGATACTGGTCCTGAGAGGCGGCATGGCTCTCTACGAAAGCCCAGCCTGGACATGGGCAGCAGCTCATTCACCTTCTCAAGGATAACAGCCAATTTGTGCTTCCAGAAATGGCCCTGAAATTTACATACTCTAAAACTCAGGTCTGGGAAACTCCCCTCAGGTCACCCTCCAAGCATTAAGTGTGCACTCCCTGGGAGGGGAATAAAAAAAACAGCATCATAAGCAAAAGCATAAGGTCATTAGCCTTAGAAGAAGAAGCTATTTGGGGACAAGAGAGTGGTGAGCTGGTTGCAGGCCTTACATTCAGTGGAGGTTTTCCTAATTATGAAGTCGATGCTGCTATACTTCCTTTCCCCAATATAGGGCTTCTCTTTTTTACTTTGTCTTTTTTTTTTTAACTTCATGGTTCCCAAGTAGCTCATACTGCCCTCTAGGAATCAATAAAGACTTACCCCCCTGAACTGCTAGCTTCTTTCACAAGCATCTGGCAAGTTTTGTAGGCTACTTAACTATGGAATTTCCATATCAAACACATTTCCTATTTAAATCTTTTATTTATAATACTTTTGAGTAAATGCAAACATGAACAATATACTCGGAGGCAGAGATTGCAGCAGAGGAATAAAATTTTTAACACATAACTTTCATAGTGTGGCTACTTTAATGCAGGAGAGGAAGAGCACAGCAATTAAAATTATTGTCTATGGACTCAGAAGGAAAAAAAAGAAAAAATAAAAGCCTGTATTTATGTAGTCACGGAAGAAACATCTTCTCAAACATGATTTACTCTTCTCCCCGAACAGAGAAGACATGCATGCACTCTCTAAATGAGAATCCCTCTGAAGTGATTACTGAGAAACTTATCTTTTGATTCAGTTCCAAGAAGCCACAGAAATTTTAGTGATAAGGCACAGTTACTGGAGAAAATGTAATCAACATATATTATTTTACACCCTGGAGTTAGACATTAGCTTTATCATGAATTACATGAAATGCACACATTTATTAATAGTCTGATGATCTCGATCTGTGTGGCAATAGGAAAGTTTCATAGCTTCTCTGAACTTCATAGACTATGATGATAAAAATAACTCCCACTCAGAACTGTTGTAAGGATCAGAGAAGACCTTAAGCAACCTTTTTTTTTATTGTGAACATACTGTACAGAGGGGTTACAATTACATGGGCAAGATAATGAGTACATTTCTTATCAAGCATTGTAGCCTCCTCCTTTGTTTCCTCTTCCTTGTTAGGCAACCTTTTTTTAAAAAAAAATATTTATTGCTAGTGTAAAGGTGTTATTCAGAAGGGTTACAGTTGTATTAGTCAGGTAAACAGTACATTTCTTTCTTTCTCTCTTTCTTTCTTTTTTTTTTTTTTTTTTTTTTTTTTTTGGTCCCTTGTGGGGCTTGAACTCTAGGCCTGGGCACTGCCCCTCAGCTCTTCAGATCAAGGCTAGCGCTCTACCACTTTGAGCCACAGTGCCACTTCTGGTTTTCTGGTAGTTTATTCAAGATAAGAGTCTCATGGACTTTTCTGCTCTGGTTGGCTTTGAACCAGGATCACCTGATCTCAGCCTCCTGAGTAGCTAGGATTACAGACATGAACCACTGGCATCCAGCAGTACATTTCTTTTTGAACAATATCACCCCTTCCCTTACCATCTCCCAGTTTTTCCCTCCTGGCCACACCCACAAATAGTATAGTTCATTTTCTTTCTTTTATTTGTTATTTTATTTTATTACTAACATTTTTATTATTATCTTTAAGTAGTTGTACAAAGAAGTTCCCACTCTACAAAACTATATGAATACAAGGTGTCTGACAACATTGTCATTTTCAACAGTGTGAGTACCACCACTGCATTTGTTCACTTTTCACCCCACCATTTCTGTGCCCCCTTATCCTCCAGAAGACAGATAAAATTACAAACAAGACAAAAGGAAAACAGAACAAAAACAGCAACAAAGTAAAAGAAACACCTCTTGTTTCCATTTCCTGGATTTCATTTCTTCCTCTTTTTTTGGCTGGGGGGGGGTCCAGTTGTGGGGCCTGAACTCTGGGCCTGGGTGCTGTCCCTCAGCTCTTCAGCTCAAGGCTAGCACTCTACCACTTGAGCCATTGCCACTTCCAGCTTTTTCTGCTTATGTGGTACTGAGGAATTGAATCCAGGACCTCATACATGCAAGGCAAGCACTCTACCACTGAGCCACCTTCCCAGACCCCTGGATTTCATTTCAATAAATATTATTTTATATGATCAGATGCACCATAGCTATGGCACCTTTATGATCCTCTCCTAAGAATACCCTCCTTTGGTCTCACTCTGTGTGAATGCCTAGAGACCTGTATAATTTATCATGTCCTAATATAAATTTTTTTTCTTTCACCATCCAATATGTTTTCTTGTGGATTTATAGGCACATTCTAGTTACCATAAATGAGGGAAACTGTGCAACCTAAGCTTCTTTGGGTCTGGCTTACTTTGCTTAACACAATTTTTTCCAAGTCTTTCCATTTCCTTACAAGTGGTGCAATATCATTCTTTCTGATGGATGAGTAAAATTCCATTGTGTGTATATACCATATTTTTTGACCCATTCAACCACAGAGGGGCATTCCATTTCCTACCTATGGTAAATTGCTGAAATGAACATGGTTGTGTTGGTAGCTTTAGTGTGGCCTTGTTTGTGTTCTATTATATAAATGCCCAGAAGTGGAATTGCTGGGTCAAAAAAGGAATCCAAATAGGGAAAGAAGTAGTAAAACTATCCCTCTTTGCAGACAATATTATCCTGTATTCAAAGAACCCTATAGTTTCTCCTTCCAAGTTACTTGAGCTGATCCTAAACTTTGGCAAAGTAGCAAGATATACAATCAACCCAGAAAAATTGGTAGCTTTTCTGTATGCCAGCAGTGAAAAGATCAAGACTGAAACCAGGAAAGTATCTCCATTTGTACTAGCCTTTGAAAACAAAATAAAATACCTAGGAATTAACAAAAGACATGAAAAAAAAAACTTTTAAAATTGTGAAAATTTTAAAAATCTGAAAAAAGAAATTTAAGCAGATATAAGGAAATGGAAAAACTTACCATGCTCCTGGATTGGAAGAATTAATATTGTGAAAGTAGACAACCTTTAATACAGTGTCTTGCTGTGATTTGTAAGGAAGATGGGCTATCTCCTTGTATTCTTTTTTTTCCCCAGATGGCTTGTCAGAGCTCAGGCTTTGTACTCTGGGAATTTGGTGAGTTGGCATTTTCATGAGCTAAGTTCTTCATTCATCTTTGCTTTATCTTTCTTCCTGATTTAGACTTGGGAGCCTGTAGTTCTAAACCCTGCTTATCTGAACATCTTGAGTGAGCATGTGGAATAGAAGTGTCTGCACACAGGCTAGACAGCTTTTGGGGGGCCAAGGTAGTAGTTGATGAAAAGGAGGGCTGTTGGGTTTTGGATGGCCTGGGAAAACTTGTCTCTGTTGACCCAACCCAACCCTGTAGTTACTTCAATTTTTCTTCTCACAGTAAATAAGCTAGTCAAATTAGGAAATTGTTTCTTCTTTTTTTTTTCTTTTTCTTTATTTCTGTGGTATCTGTACTAGGGCTTGAATTCAGGGTCTGGGTGGTCTCCCTTAATGTTTAATTTGGGTTACTTACCCACCACATCATGGAGCCTTGGATCTACCTTCAATCTGGAACTTCAAACCAACTCTTGTCTCCTTAGGAGTCTAAAAATAGCTGCCATCCTTGTGGTGCATTAACTCTTTCCAATAGGATAGGCAGCTAATTGGTTCAAAACAGTTTCTTGATTGTTTTCTTGAGATCCTTGATTAAACATTGTTTCCTACGAGATGAAACAATTTGTTTTTTCCCTGGCTAATTTCCTCTTGGCCTCAAAAGCTATTGCTTCCAGGAAATGATAAAAGGCTTCCTATTCAGGTTGACATCTTGGAACCAAGGCAGTGAGAAATATGAAAAATGACAGGGGTCTTAAGGAGTCCTGGCCTCCCTCTTCCCCCACCCCCACCCCAGCTCCCTGAAAGAGGACCATGTTCATAAAGTCCCACAGGATCTGCTTCTCCAAAGCCAGAGACATGCAGGTGGGCAACCTGTGAGAAAGGTACATTGTGAATGTGATACAAAATGAAGTGGGGGAACAGGATTCAAACTCCATATAAACCTGTACCTCAACTAAGTTGGTTTTCAAATACTGACCCCCCCCCCTCAATTCTTCCTAGCCTCTGATAATCCCCTTCTCCTGACTCTCTTCTCCACACGCTCTGCTCCTCCATGTACAGACACATACCCTTTACATAATTTTGAAGAGTTAAGAATTTTGAAAGTCATGATCTGTAAACTGCTATTGCAATAAGAAAACACAATGGTCTTCTCAGAATTCTGGAAAAAATAAGTCTCCTTTTCTCTGAGGCTTCCACAGCCTTGAAAACAAAAATACAAATTAATGTTTTCAACAAATAATCTTACCACAATTATTTTCCTCAAATATCCAAGAAAAGACAAATTCTCTGAAGATTGCCAGGCTTATTGAAGGCTCTGAATACTTACCAGCAAACTGCAGTGAACCACACCACATAAACACACACACACACACACACACACACACACACACACACACACACACAGCACAACCACACACATACAAAAGACCCATATAAGAAGCTCTATTATGGGCAAATGAGGGGCTTCCTAATAGAAACCTTCTATCTCTTCACTCGTTATAGAATAGCCCAGCAACCAGCCACATACAGGCATCATGTAAGCAAAACTAGAGTAAGCTCCTACTTCTGTATATGATGTGACTGAAGTTCAACCAGGGTGGTCTCACTGACCCAAAATATCTTCCAAGTAGTCTGCAACCATGGCTGAAGTCCATCATTGGCCTTGGATCATCTTGGTCAAAAGCACTCTCACATCACCAAAATTGAGCTACTTTTAGTGAAGAGTATCTTCTTACAATTTAGTTTACCAGTTCTTTTTTTTTTTACAAGTTCTTTCCTAATAGGCAGCTTATTTTAAAAAAGCTTGACCCAGGACCAAATGGATATATTGGTTTTACCAGAACTTTAAAAAAGAATAAACTCTAATGCTTCACAAACTATCTCATAAAAATAGAAAGAGAAAGACTGCTTCTACATTCACTCTATAAAGCCACTAAAACCTGATACAAAAACCGAACAAGGACATGGAAAAAAAGAAACTTGCAGACCAATTCCTTTGATGAACATACATGCAAAAATTCTTAATAGAATACTAGTACACTGAATGCAACAGTACATTAAAAAGACGATACATTATATTCAAGCTGATTTCACTCCAGGTGTGAAAGGATTGGCCAGCCTATGCAAATTAATTAACATAATAGAGTACACAAACAGAATAAAATAAAATAAAAATATAAATAAATGCAGAAAAATGAGAAAATTCAACTTAACTTCATGATAAAATTCCTGAAGAAACTAAGAATAGAAAGAGCATAGTTCAGGCTGGGTGCTGGTGGCTCACACCTGTAATCCTAGCTATACAGGAAGCTGAGATCTGAGGACTAAGATTCAAAGCCTGCCCCAAAAGAAAAGTCTGTAAGACTCTTCTCTCCAATTAACCACCAAAAAGTTGGAAATGGAGCTTTGGCTCAAAACTGGCTTACACTGCCAGTCTTAAATGGAAAAGCTAAAAGACAGTTGAAGTCCCAGTACTGGCAAAAAGAGAAGAGAAAAAAAAGAGAAGAAAGAAAAGAAAAGGACTAGGAAGGGAAGATAAGGGAAGGGTGGGAAAGAGAGAAGAGGAGCTCAGTTATAAAGACTATATATGATAAATCCACAGCCAATGTCAAACTTAATGAGGAAAACCTGAAACTATTTCCTCTAAAATCAATGGTGAGACAAGGGTGGTCACTTTCTCCACTCCTACTCTGTAAGAGTGCTTGAATTCTTTGCCAGAGCAAAAAGGCAAAAAGGAATGGAATTTAAAAGGTATAGCTAGGAAAGGAGAATGTCAAATTATACCTATTTGTAGACAATAAAACCCTATACTTAGAAAACCCTAAGGACTCTAACAACAAAACAAAAAACCCTCTTACATCTGATAAAAATATTTACAAAGTAGCAGGACATAATTTTAGTATACAAAAATCAATAGTTTTTCTATACAGTAATAACAAATGGACTGAGAAAGAAATCAGGAAAATAATCCATTCACAATAATCTCAAAACATTAAATAGAAATGAGCCTAATAAATTCTTACTAAAAAATACTTGCAGCTTAGCTCCCATGGTTCATGCCTGAAATCCTAGCTACTTAGGAGTCTGAGAACTGAGGATCACAGTTCAAAGCCAGACTGGGCAGGAAAGTCTCTGAGACTCTTATCTCCAATTAACCACAAAAAGCCGTAAGTAGAACAGTGGCTCAAGTTGTAGAGCAATAGCTTTGAGTGAAAAAGCTCAGGGAGAGTACCCAGGCCCTGAGTTCAAGCTCCAAGACCGTCAACAACAACAAGCAAAAAACTTGCAAACTGAATTCAACAACACATTAAAAAGATCATTACACTAGGATCAAGTTAGTTTCATTCCAGGCACACAAGAATTGGTCAATACATACAAACAAACTATCATAATACAGCAAGTAAACAGAGTAAAGCACAGAGATGACAGGCCTCTACAATAAATAATATAAAACTTTGAAGAACTAAATTAAAGAAGACACTGTAAGATAAAAAAGACTTCCCATGTTCATGGATTAACAAAATTAAGCCTGTGAAAATTGCTAATGTACCAAAAGCCTCTATAGGTGCAAGGCAATCTCCATAAAAATTCCAATATCATTTTTCACACCAGTAGCAAAATTAATCAAAATTGATATGAAAGCACAATCTTGACTAAAAAGAGCAATGCTGGAAGTATGACAATACTTGACTTCAAACTATACTATCTAGAGACAGCAACAGAAACAGCATGAGAGTACACAAAAGCAAACCTATAGACAAATGGAATAGAAAAGAAGATGCAGATATAAACCCAAATAGTTTCAACCATCTTGCTAAGCCATTTTATTTTCAACAACAACAAAAAAACCAGAAACATATCTTAGAGAACAGAGAGCTTCTTCTACAAGTGATGCTGGGAAAAGTGAATATTCACACATGGAAGACTGTAAGTAGATCCCCTATTTCTCATTCTGTAGAAAAATTACTTCAAAATTAATTCAAAACTTTGAAACTAATAGAGAAAAAAAATAGGGAAAATCCTTGAACACAGGCATAGGTAATGCTTTTGTGAATGGGATTTCAACTGCCCAGGAAATAAAAGCAAGAATTGATCAATGGGATTGCATCAATTTTTTTAAATGCTTCTACACAGCAAAGGAAAGAGTTGTCAGAATCAAGAGACAACCAACTTAAGGAGAGAAAATCTTCTCTGCATATTCATTGGATAAAGAATTAATACCCATAACATGTAAAAATTTCCACAAGTTAAATACCAAAAGAACAATAAATAGGCAAATGAAGTAAGCAGATAATTCTCAAATGGAATACAAATGGCAAATAAATACATGAAGACATGTTCAACATCATTAGCCATAAAGGAAATGTAATCAAGACATCACAGAGATTCCATCTCACTCCAGTAAGAATGGCAATTATCAAAAATAATTAATTGAAAAAAATTAATTGTTAATTAATTAAATAAGCAATAACAAATGCTAGTAAGAATGGTACAGGAAGCCCTTATATAATGTTGGTGAGAGTGTAAATTGGTACCGGCAATATGGAAATCAGTATGAAAGTTCCTCACAAAACTAGAAGTAGACCTCTTATATAATCCTGCTACACCACTCCTGAGCATATATCATATATATGTCTATATACAACAGAGATACATGAACATCCATTTTTATAGCAGCACAATTCACAATAGCCAAACCATAGAATCAGTCTGGGTGTCCATCAGTTCATGAATAAAAACACTGTGGTATATACACACAATGGATTTATTATTCAGCCCTAAAGCATAAAATTAAATTATGTCATTTGCACAATGATCAAGGTTTATCATTTGTGCTGGACTGAATCATTACCCTCTTGACTGAACTCCATCTCCAGCCTCCCTCCCTTCCTGAGATCAGGATGATCTCACAGGGCTCATAGCCCAAACCGGCTAATACATGTTTAGTTCTTCTGAAATGGATAAAATCTACTCTGAATCTTCTTAGTAGCAGCAAAGATCAGAGCAGTTGTGGTATGAGAGGCCCATTATCAATAATAACAAACATTCCTCTTACTCTGAAAATTCTAATTAGAGGATTCTTCTCAGGAGCAGAAACAATCTCTAGACTTCCTATCAAATACATTCAACCTTTCACTCTATAACAACACCTTATACCCCAAAATATGTGTCTGGAACATGTTTCAAATACACAAGTCATGGGTAGTGGATGTAGAGCTCAAATACACAAGTTAGACTTAGGATGTCAAACATCAATTGACATGAGTTAGATGGTTACTTTGCTAAAGTGGTCAAAGAGGGGACATTTTCCTACCTACACAAACTATAAACTGAGCTTTTATAAGAGAGTCAAACCTCATTCTGGGTCTCAGATGAGTGGAGAGAATGAGGGGAGTAAGAAAAGAAGTATGAATTGTTACTTCGAACCTAAATGTTCAGCGGTGACATTAACTAAAAACTGAACTCTTAAACTATCCTAAGTATTCCTTTTTCTCCTAGCCCTCTCAAATGTATAAAATAGAAGAATCGAACTGTGCATCTTTTGTGTAGACACTGAGAAAAGATTTCAAATACACTGAAGGTTTGGGGAAGCAGAGAGTCACAGCCTTGCCCTGTGCCCAGCCAGGCGTGAGGCTCCCTGGACCACTTCCAACATGGCCTGCCCTTTCTGAGGATCCCACAAAGGGGAATTAAAAATTCTTCAATGGCAAATGCTCAAATTAGACTTGGAATGCTTTAGTAAAGAACCAATTGTAGCAGTTGTGGGAGAAAACTGTTCCTCCACAGATTTTTTTCATCACACTTGTCTTTAAAGAAAAGGATTAGTTCCCTAACCCTGTTTGCAAGACTTGCTTCCTTTCCTTGAGTCTTCTAAAACAGAATTTCAACTAAATGGATATGCTCTGCCTAGAACTCTTGTCAGTAAGTAGGGAATCTCTTATGAAAAGAAGATATGGTTCCTGACCTCAGAAAATTTAAATCTAGGTTAAAGAAATAATACTTTATATTTAAATCCTTTACAAAGGAACAATGCTACAATATTTAAGACAGTATTAAAATAGTTGATATTATGAGTACCTGGGGAAAACCACATAAAGAAAAGTTGAAGTTCCAGCAAATCTGGAGAAATAAAGGACATGAAATTTAGGGGCTGGGAAGTTGGATCAGTGGTAGAGCACTTGCCTTGCATGCATGAGGCCCTGGGTTTGATTCCTCAGCACCACATAAGCAAAAAGAAAAAAGCCAGAAGTGGTGCTGTGGCTCAAATGGTAGAGCACTAGCCTTGAGCTGAAGAGCTGAGGGACAGTGCCCAGGCCCAGAGTGCAGACCCCACGACCGGACCAAAAAAAAAAAGAACATGAAATTTGATTTAGTCTTTGAGAAACTACAGGGATTTGGCACACAGAGTATGAGGAGAGTGACTTCTAGAAAGAACTAGCCAAGGGAAGTGATGCACATAGGAAAAAAAAATGTTTGTTACTTATCTGGCAAGACTTTTTTTTTTGGAGGGGGGGTGGAGGGGATGAGGTAGCCTTATAGAGAGGTACTGCATTGGTCTTTTTTATGTTGATATAGTTAAATAACAGAGAGGGTAGCTTCATTTTGTTTTGTTCCCTCTCATCTACCAAACAGATTTTTGATGTAACAGAACAAAAAGCCATTAGTACTGTTTTACTAAGAGATTATCTTTGTAAAGAAAAGAGGTTCATTTTGGTTCATGGCTCTAAAGAGCTGGGGGCTGCTTTTCATGGGGAACTTCTGGCTGGCAGAGTCCTAAGAGGGTCAGGCATCATATAGCAATAGTGAGAGACAGGAATTCATTCCTATATGTGTGTGTATGTGTACTCTGTCTACTCTCTCTCCCTCTTCTCACAAACCCAACAAGATTCAGAGGGGCTCCATCTTAATGACCTTTCCTAAACCTAATCACTTTTCAAAGGTCTGGCCTCTGAATACCATAGTCAGATTACTTTCCCTGCTTCTTTGTGTGTTATCAAAAAGGTTAAATTTCAGCCTATGAAATCTTCTAATAAGAAAGAATTGTATTCCTTACTATATATTAACTCAGAAGACATTTCTCTGACCCCACACTCCTACTGGTATGAAATTTAGACACTAGGTAAAATTCAGACACATAAACAGGTAAACAAGATAAATAACATCAGGGGAAAAACAACTTACAGGGAGAATTCAATTTTAGCAAATGTTCTTCTAAGCCACATTGGATACAGCCAAATAATACAAACCAACATAATCTTAATGTCACAAGTCACCCTGGGTGGCAGAATTGATATGGGGAGTAAAATGTAAGATTATACAATGGTCCTACCCTAGCCAGATGTATTATAACAGAAATAAACCCAGTGTTCATTTGTGAGAGATGATGGAGATATCACTTGTATCACAGGCAGGAAAACTAGGAATGATAAATATAATATACTTTCTCCAAAGAGAGCAAAAGCAAACAGGCTGTGTGAAAAGCAGGGAAATGTCTACAGGCAAGGAGGGGCTTGCCAGGGCTCTTCTGCATAACATCATCAACTGTTATCACCATACACTCTAACTAAGTGATCCAGAGATGGATACTAACAACAATCTATATGGTATAACATGAAAAAGTCAGTCTAGGGACACACAGAGGCATAATAGCTGACATCACTATCTGAAAATCTCCTTAAGCTAATGGGTGTCTGTTGGTTCTCCACTGTATTCCCAAATTTTCCAAACCAAAAATCAGGATATTTTACATGACAAAAAGTTTGTGGCATTTTCAAGCATAAAAGGCAAACTAAGGTATGTGATTTAAAGACTGCGTTCTGGAAGAGCCCAGGGTTCTGATATAACTTAAATGGCAGTAAATATTTGAATTAGATATCATGTTCAAGAAAAGCTTGGGCTTATAGTCACAGAATACAATTACAATAAATGAAGAGGCATTCTAAGATGATAGACTCTAACTTAGGATGAGGAAAAATATTCAAGCAGGAAAAAAATTATTCAAAGTACAAATCATTCACCTCATTCTATCAATGATGAGTAGAGAGTTTTGACATAGATCACTATTGTGAACTTGCTATGTAACAATTGTTAACCTGTCCTGGAATTGTTCTGGAAGACAAGCAAGAGAATAGGCAACTCCAATACCTAAGGTTAAAAAAGAATTATTTAGTAGCAGTAAGAAAATTGTAGGATGTAGTTAGGGGAGAAGAGGGTGGGAAAAGTAATATTTGAGTTTAATCCAAAGGCTAGGTTCTGGTATGAACAATTATAGTGCATTCACCCAAGAATCAGAGCTATAAGTGATAATATAAGTGCAGGAAACCTAGACAGTATCCCAGGCCAGGGAAGAGATATAATAATAAAGAATATATAAGAACCAATAAGGAAGTAGGATAAACAGGACTTGAAATGGTAGGTGAATAGAAATGAGGTCAACAGTAGGTGAGTTTATTAAAAGATGGTAGTTCCATTCATCCAGAGAAAATATAACAACATTTTTGCTAAAAATGAATTTAGTCCTAGACAAGTAGGCTTTGAAGACTGGAGAGAATAACCACATGCAGATGTCAAGCAGACATCAGGTCTACATTGGTCTATAGTTCACATCAATGAAACAACTAGAAGACCAAGTTGAGGATATTTCATAAGCTGATAGACGCTAGCTCAAGAAGACAAAAAAAAAAAACTTAAGAAATTGTAGAAGTTCAAAATCCTAAACTATGACTTCTGAATAAAGGAAAGAAGAAACAGAACAGAAAATTGTCAAAGAAAATGTATACTAGAATATTTGTAAAGGACATGAATTTCTAGATTTAAATATTCAAACTTACAATATAATAATGAAAAAGAAGGTTCCCATTATGTCATCTTTGAATTTTAAAAATCTTGAATATAAAGGAAAGACTATAAGAAGAAAAAACAAGTGACATAGAAATTATTGAAACAAGAATAGCTACAAACTTCTCAACAACATTTGTAAACTAGAAGACAAATGTGTTTTCAGAATCATCAGAGAAAATAATGTCCAACCTATAATTCTATACCCAGCCAAACTAGAAACCAAGAGTGAAGATAGAACTATTCCCTACTTGCAGAGTCTCAAAATATATTTCTTATGCGTGCTTTCTCAGAAAACTTCTGAACAGTAAGTGTAAAACAAGAAGAAGAAAAAGAAGAAGGAGGAGGAGGAGGAAGAGGACAAGGACGAGGAGGAGGAAGGTAGAAAAAGGTGGGAGAGGAAGAGGAGATGGTAGAGGAGGAAGAGAAAAATATATGGGAGGCATATAATAGGAGATCCAGAGCAAAAGAAGTGAATGGAATTCCTGGCTGAAGAAGGAAGTATATCCTATGACAATAGTCAGACCACCATTTTATATGGCAACCAATACAGATTAAAACAGAACAGTTAACGGCTCTGAGAAGGAGATTTTTAGAAGAAAGTAAAAATGACAGATCTTATGACATGTTTATAGTGTGGAAGACTGGATTCTGAGTCATTTTACAGTTATTGAAGCCTATAAGAAAACATATCCAGAGACTGAAAGAAAGCTAAGTAAATTCTTTTTTTTTAAGGCAAAAGAAATTTGGGGAAACCCAAGGTTGAATAAGAAGAGAGATGCATTCATAACAAAAGGCTCAGTGCCGAATGACGTTAACTTAGTTACCATAAAAATAATAACTTCATTATGAAAATAATGACCTCAGATATTATCAAGTGCATGATAAAAATTATAGAGGAAAAATATGCATGAGTAAGAAACCTATTTCTGTGTAACAAAGCACTCAAAAACAGTGAATTAAAAGGACTATCATCTTATCTACATATAACTCAGCTATTTGGACTGGGCTCCCACACGCAGTTCTTTACTTACGGCTGCTACAAGCCATTGTAGGATAGCCTCACATCCTAAGATATCAAGAATTGGTGCTGGCTGTTGCTGGCTACTCTAAGGTCTCAGCTCAGACACAGGAGTCCTCTACGTCCCCTGGGACCCATGGCCCTCCCATGGGTTACATTGGACTTGTTGACAAGGGCAATGTTCCAAGAGGGCAAAACAAGGGTGAACATCTCCCCAAGGTCTAGGTTTAGAAGTCCCAGCATCAGTGCCAGAACATTCTGTTGGTCAAAGCACATCAAAAGGTCAACCCAGCATCATAGCTCTTCTTTTTCTTGTTGTTTTTGTATCTTTTTTATTGTATTATAAAGGTGATATACAGAAGGATGACAGTTACCTAAGTCAGATAATGAGTACATTTCTTTCTGGACAATGTCACCCTTTCCCTTGCTCTCATAGATCTTCTTAATAGGAGGAGCTACAAAGACATTTTGGAAATGGGTGCACACACAAGAATTTGTGTGGCCATGTTTTCAAGCACTCTACTAAAATGCTACACAAAAATTCAGACTCGATTCTGTGGTGATAAATCAGTAAGATATCTAACATGAAAAAAATCAATATGTAACTTACAGATATGGAACATAGAGTTACTAAATAAAGAGTTTAAAGTGGTTGATTTTAAAGACGGATGGGGAGGAGATAAGGAGGACAGTGACTCATTTTTTCATAAGCCATGTAATATTGTTTGGCACTTAAACTAGAATATGTGATTGATGTAAAAACCAAGCCAAAGTAAAAGAAATAGTTTGGTTGAACTAGCAATTTCACTTACAGATATACACCCAAAAGTGTTGGAAACAAGGATTCAAACAGATATAACCATCTTTACTGGGCATGATTGAGAATAACCAAGGGTGGAAATAACCCAAGTGTCCATCAACAGATGGATAAACAATGTGATATATATATAATATATATATAAACTGGATTAGTATACAATCTTAAAAAATGTGAGATATCTATCTATCTATCTATATATATATATATATATATATATGTATATGTATATAGAAACTGGATTAGTATACAATCTTAAAAAGGCAGGAAATTCTAACCCATGCTACAACATGAATAAACCATGATACCATATCAAGTAAAATAAACCAGACACAAAAAGGTTACTATTACATGATTCCACTTTCTATGAATACCTTCATAAGCATAAACAGTAGACTTATGGGCAGGGGAGAATGGTCAGCTATTGCTCATTGAATGGAATTTCAATTTAGGTAGATAAAAAACCATTCTGAAAATAGATGGCAGTAATGATTGCCCAACAATGTAGATTTATATATGGCACTATATTGTGTGCACACAGGTAGTTAAATAGGATATTTTAAATATGTCTTACCACTGTAAATATAAATATAAATTCTTTGCCTTGTATGTAAATTTATCTGTTTTGGGGAGGGTAAGGGGGAACACAGAAATGGTGGGTGAAGGATAAGAAATGTACTCATTATCTTGCCCATCTAATTGTAACCCCTCTGTACAGTATTTTCACAATAAAAAAAAGAAATGGTGGGTGAAGGATGAACTAATGCAGCAGTGATACTCACTAGATACTATGTTGAAAATGAACTATACAACTTGTGGGGGTGGGGAAAAACTGGGAGAAAACCAGGGGAGAGATGACACTGTTCAAAGTGAAATGTACTCATTATTTGACTTATGTAACTGTAACCCCTCTGTACATCACCTTTACAATAAAAAAAAAATGGCCATACAGGGAAAAAAATGCTACTGAGTCAAAAAAAAAAAAGAGTTATAATGCTAACAAATGATCCTTGTTGGTGTCTTTCTTTTCCTGCTTTTTTTCTATATTTTTTTCTTTCCTTTCTCTTTCTTCCTTAAGAGAGAAGACTAGAACCTGGCACTGGTGGCTAATAATACTCATAATCCTAGCTACTATGGAGGCTGAGATCAAGAGCCAGCCTGGAAAAATGTTCCCTAGATTCCATCTCAATAAAAGAAGCTGGGCATGGTAGTATATGCAAATCTAACATTTCAGCTACAATGGAAATCAAAAAATTAAGACGATAATAGTCCAGGAACATATCCTGGCAGGAAATAAGACCCTATTTTACAAATAACCAGTGCAAAAGAAAAGGAAAGGAAAAAGATTGGACACATGGCTCAAGGGGAACCTGGCTATCAAGGATGAGATCCTGAGTTCAAACTCCAGCAGCACAAGAGAGACAATGGCAGAGATGCAGAGAAGACCGGAATATATGCACAATCTCATAAGCTGTGAAAAAGAAATGTCTGCTAAAAGAAATATGTGAGCCAGGCAACTGAGGTTTCCCCACATTAGATGTGATCAAAGCAGTCTTGGCTGAGCTGCAGTTGAGTTGTCACTGACGACAGCAATGTCTCCCGTCCATCCTTGAGAGCCTTAAAAGTCCTGCATTCCTCAAAAAATCATGTCCACTGACAGGAACACTCACCAGTCATTTACTGTGTATGCATTCATCAATCACTTTGCCTGGTGAACTAGTTGGAGGAAAAGTATTTCTGTAGAGACTCTCTGTGGTAAAAAAGGGAAAACTTAACTACAGTTTCTGGGCAATGCTTCCTAAAGGATAATTACAAATAGTTTCCTAGTCTGTTGTAAATGAACAGCAGAAGAATCCACTAGGGGTGGGGAAAAGAGAAACAAGAAAGAAAAGAGGGTCTCAGACAGAAATCAAAAGAGATTATTTTCCCCAAATTAGAAAGAGGTTAGAAGTCAGTGAACCTTGTTCAACCGTCGTTGTTTTCATACCAGGTATCACCCTTATGACCATTCAGGGCAGGGGAGAGACCCAATGACTGTGGTTAGATTGACAGGGAGGAAAACAATGTTGTGACACTCCTGTTACCTACATTGGAATCCTTGGCTAATACAAAGGGAACTCAACACAATTTGATATTCTTGGTGATTAAGGGGAAGAAAGAAAATATTGGCATCTATGGATGTGATGGGAAGTTGGCAAAACTTATTCCAACTGTGCCCATTCTCAGAGACATGAACCTTACCATTGCAACTATCTTACTGTTCAACTCCTTGCATGGATAGCCACATTCATCTACATTCCTCACCACACATGTAATTCTAAATCATTTGGAACAGAAACAACTATTTAGATGCCATTTTTCTAGCTTTCTCTGTGTATGTCAACCTATACCTCCAATGGCCTTATATTTACTGTTTTCTTTTATTGCGAAATTGTAGAGACAGTCTTAGTCTCTGACCTAATCAGGGTCTGATCCTAGATCATTGTGACAGGACTTAAAGACTCGGAATCTGTGTGTTTCCATGACAACCAGTCTCTACTATAGAGTCTGTCCCTTCAGGAGGCATTTTAAGACTCTTTCTGGAAGATCAGAAAAGAAAGCAAGAAAGGACTGAAAGAGAGGAGAGAGGAAAAATAAAAAGTAAGAGAGGAGGGAACCATAACACTGGGGAAGAAGTAAAAAGCTATTAAAATGGAAAATCAACATACCAAACAACCTAAAGCAGATAGATAGATGATAGACACAGACAGGCAGATAGATGCTAGATGGTAGAACATTTCTATTATAATCATTTTCTTTTTCTTTATCTATTTCTTTTTTCTCCCAGCAAGTGTGCTGAAACTCCCAGTATCCTCATTTAGCTTAATATGTTTTATCTGCACAAAATTCCTCTTGGAATTTCAATCAACTAGCACTCTCAAGTTTTATTCCTTTCCTTTTTTAACATTTTATATACATATATATGTGTGTATATATATATTTATACGATGAATAGGGGGTCAACTGAATGCAATCATCACAATAGTGCTCGAATTGCAGCACCCTGTTATATGGAAAATTGTTTAACACTGTGGCCAGATGTGTGTGGGTTCCATTCAGAGCCTTACTAAGAACTAGAGTATGGATATTTGTCTGTCTGACCACAATCTTGCCAACAACTTTACAAAATTCCTGAGACTGTAATGGGTCTTCAAGATGCTGAAGCAGTGTGCATGTACACATGCACACACCACCACATACTACCACCTACAAAGCACACAATTTGTTCTCTGAGCCAGCTCCCCACCCCCATCATTTCACAGTGCCCACTTCCCCAATCTTTTGATTTATTGAAAATGACCCTACATTGCTCCAAAGTTCTTCAGTCTTCATTTCTACTTACAAAGAATTACTTCAAAAACTATAAAATCTACAATAAAATAGTGCTCAGATTCTTGAGAATCTTTTTCAACTCTTCTGGGGTGAGGTCAGAAAGTAGGAGTATGGAAAGCCATCCCAGCACTTTCTTCAGAAAAAAAAAAAAACTGCTAAGTATTGAAATTGAAAAATGTTACATTTCCTAAGTTAGTATTCTCATCAACCAGATCCTTTTAAATTCCCTAAGGACCACTCAGCTATTTTTTCAGCCTCCTTATGTTTGGTTTGGAAAGAGAAAGCTGAGGACATCTAAGCTGAGGACATTTAACTTAATCATAAAAGTAAACAATTCTGGACTGAATTAACCACTTAATTTTTTGTTCTGCCCCTCCACTGAAATGCTGAAAGACATGTAAGGGAGAAAGACTAAGGGTGTTAGTGAATCTAGTCCTGCTACACACACACACACACACACACACACACACACACACACACCGCCTACACTAAGCAGACTGCAAATTGCTGAACCCTTCAGGGCCAAATATGGAAGACAGTGGAAGACTGGGACAAGCAAGAGGAAGAAGGAAAATCCAAGGCAACTCACAGTATGGTGGGGAATAAAGATGGGAGAGAAGGCAAGAGAGAAATGGTAAAGGCAGAGATAGGTGGAGAAAGAAAAAAAAGAACAGGAATTCTTTTAAGGGATGGAAGAAGAAAGCAAAGAAGAGAAAGAGAGGAAGCAATGGGTAAAGGAGAGCAAAGAAATAAAAACATAACAAATGAAAACAGAATTTCAGGAAGCTGAAATATGTCTTATCAGAGGAGATCAAGAGTGAGGGGGAAGCCGGACATCCCTGGCTCACAGCTGTAATCCTAGCTACTCAGGAGGCTGAGATCTGAGGATCACAGTTCAAAGCCAGCCCAGGCAGGAAAAGTCTGTGAGACTCTTATCTCCAATAAACCATTCAGAAAACCAGAAGTGTCACTGTGGTTCAAGTGGTAGAGCGCTCGCCTTGAGCTGAAGAGCTGAGGGACAGCACCCAGGCCCAGAGTTCAAGCCTCACGACCACCAACAACAACAACAAAAAAAAGATTGAGGGGGGACAGAGGGATGAATGTAGAAAGGAAGGGGGGGGTGAAAACAGTTATGTGCCTTCTATGCAATGGACCTATGTGAAAATGGAAACACATAACATGCAGGTATGGATGGAGCTGCAAAAGATGAGAAGGACAGAAGGAGTAGTATTGAACAAGATGCATTACATTTATTTGTTGAATTTTTAGTTTGTTGAATTGAAACTCCTTTGTACAACTATTTAGAGATCATTTGTAGTAAAAGATAATTTTATTGAAAATAATCGAAGAAGAAATTGCAATTGGTCCAAGGATAATAAAGCTCACACACACACACACACACACACACACACACATCAGTGCAGACCAAAATTCTATTCACATGTTAAATGGAAGCCATGGGAATCTCCTTCTCTGGTTCCTTGAAACACTTGAGCCAGTGCCTTTGTAGATAACCTGAGTGATAAGCTGTGGCAGGATCTGACTGCATCTTAATAATTTAGGACTTCCCTTTCACTTCTTGCTTGTGGGTATGGATCTTTTATCTGCTTTATCTGTGGAGCCTAATGAATTCCTGTTAAGTCTTTATAGCAGTTGTCCTTTCCACTTAAATCTTCTCCCTGATCCTATTTACCAGAGTTTACAGTTCAGTGTTGTGTGCTAAATTGTTTATGTTTTTACAACCATCGCTAAGTGCTGACTGTGGAAAGTTGTTAAGTTGCTCAGAGGAGATTCTTCCAGCAAGGAAAAAGGGATCCTGATAGATGGATAGAACTTTCATCTTCTTGCACCTGCTGCGTCTGCTCTGCTGGGCAGACTCAGGTCCCCCTGAGACCTCTGCTTACCTGAGTTTTAGAACATAGGGAGGTCAGGAAAATGAATGTGCAGTCGGGAGATTTACATTATGTCTCGATCTTGGCATGACTCCTAGGCACACCAACTTGGGAAGGTTCAAGCTCTCTGAGCTGGGGCTTTCTCATTGTACATTGGGATCAGAATATCTCCCTCTTCCACACCACAGCTGAGAGGATGACATGGTAAATATAATTGGGGGATGATTCATTGAGCAATGAGTTGATTGCTATAGAAGGTGAAGTCTAAGGTACCAAAGGTTAAAAAAAAAAAAAGATCCAGTAAGCTGGAGGTAAGTAAAAGATGCCTTGAATCTCTTGTTTTTCTAAGTCCTTCAACCTGTAAAGGGGTAGAAATTCTACATAAGGAGTCTAAATTCTTCATAGGAAGCTTTAGATTAAAAAGCACTTAGGAACCCTGAAGGGCTAAGTCCCTTCTGTAATCATCCACTCTCTTCCTTGTCTTTCTAACCCTGACATATCAATAGCTAGCATAGCCCCAAAGAAACCACTGGCTCTTCACAGTGCCTCTAACCACAAGATATTCAGAATAATTTTTATTGTGAAGTCCATGATCCTCAGAGAATTGCACCAAACACATCTTCACCAGAACAGTTATACAGAAAACCAGAGACATGGTAAAACAAAAACAGCAACACTGGGAAAGACCACAACACTTAATATGCTGCTTTTCCAGTTTCTCAACCTGTCCTTGCCTTCAGAGATGATAGTGTGGTACATTCTGCAAAGCTATTTTTAGACATTCCACTGATTGTGAAATTTTCAAATAGGAAAGATACTCTGATAGTGCGAGATAATGAATTTAAGGGGAAAGCTGTATTATAGCTTTTCATTATTGGCATATTTTGTGTATTAAATATCTCTTTGTGTTGAAGGCTTATTACCAGCCTGTGATTCTATTGGAATACAGCAGAAGCTTTAATAAGTGGGCCTAGGGGAAGGAAGTTAGGTTATTGGCCTTTACCATGCTCTCCCTCCCATGATATTCCTTCTTGCCATGGGTCCAAAAGTTAAAATCATAAACCAGAATTCATCTTTCTTGTGATAAGTTGATGATCTCAGGAATTTTGTCACAGGGACAGAAAGCTACTAAGATAAATAGGTGTTAACTTGCAAATATTCCATTTGCTACAAAATATGTATTTCTTTAAACAAAGTATGCCAGCATTCAGCGGCTTCACATTTTGGCAGGTGCAAAAGGGCAGAATGTCCAGCGGATAAAGTAAAGCCTTACACAGAGAAGACATACAGAGAAGATTGCCCAGAAAGAGCAAAGAAGGACTCAGAGTAAGAACTGGGCAGTGTACTTCTACCAAGCACCCTCACAACTTGCTAGAACCCGCTGTGCTGTGGGCATTGATGTGAAGTGTTTAACCTCATTTGAAAGTGCAAGAAGAATAGGATGGCTTGTGGTGATTCAAAGGAAACTTCATCTAAGCAATCTATATTTCTCTGTGTGTGTGTGTGTGTGTGTGTGAGAGAGAGGAGAGAGAGAGAGAGAGAGAGAGAGAGAGAGAGAGAGAGAGAGAGAGAGAGAGCATGAGTGCTCAGGGCCTGAGTACTCAGGGCATGTCCCAGAGCTTTTTTACTCAAGACTAGTGCTCTACCACTTGAGTCTGGTTCTACTTCAAGCTTTTTGGTTGTTTATTGAGATAACAGTCTTGTAAACTTTCTTGCCTGAGCTGGCTTCAAACCCTGACCCTCAGCTATCAGCTTCCTGAGTAGCTAGGATTAGAGGCATAAACCACTAGCACTCAGTTATACTTCCTGTGATGAAAAAATCATATGAGACCATCAGAGAAAAAAACAATGAAGCTAAGAATATCTGAGTAAGAAAAATACAGTTTTTGACTGGGCATAGTAGTACACTCCCACAATCCTTTGCTACTCTGGAGGGACAGATAGGAGGATCATAGTTTAAGGCCAGCCTAGGCAAAGTTATTGTGAGACCTTTGCTAAAAAACCTCACAAGCAAGAAGTCCTGAGTTCAATTCCCAAGCCCACAAAAGTAAAATACTTGCAGGGTTTCCCCAAGGATTGTTTATTCATCTACTTTCCTCCCAACTCGCTGTGGACAATCTGTATACACTCACCTAAGCAGCTTTAATATGATGTCTGGACACATGACTTCACATTTTTATTTGCACTATATAGAGCTCATCTCAAGCTTTTCTTTGGTTAGAAAATCAATCTAGTGCTTGAGAAGATTGATTTGCTAAATGCATAAAAGATAGGTGGATAGAAATGATAGATAGACAGACAGACAGACAGACAGACAGACAGTGGGTTGTGGTATCTAAGTTATAAATATCTACTCTCTATTCTTATTTAGAAATACAAATATGAAACATGTATGTGTTCCTATTCAAATACAGCCAATAATATAATCATTTTAACCTTATTATGGTACCACAAATGATTATCTTAAGTATATGGGACTCCAACCTCCATTAATTTAAACCCAGTGTTTTCATTTGGACATTTACTTTTAATCAACCTCTATAATGAGCCTGATTACCTTGAGTATTAATAATAATAATCAGCTTGCTAATGACTTCTCCTCCTTGTAAGTTGCAGGATTAAGTACCGCCATTTAATCATGCTCATTAGCATTTTCTTGACTGGAGAAATTAAATAAAATGCAAATTCAAGAGCTCCTTGTCTCTGTGCAGCCCCACATACTTGTCAACACATTTTTTCTATTCTCTTGTTTTCCCAATTTATGGGCTTTGCATAGATGGAAGAAGTGGCACTGATCAAGATGCATTATACTCATAAATTGAAATTAATTGAAACACTTTTATACAACTACTTAGAGCTAGTTAAGAATAGTAATAATAATAATAAAGAAAAAGAACCCATTTGTATAACTTGTATACTAATCATTACGGACAGGGAGGAGCCAGAGAGCCTGTCCTAGCATCATGATTAATTACAGCAACAGCTGCAGCTGAACAATCATAGGCTAGACGTTTACAAAGCAAATCCTATGAGGTAGATACTTAGAGCACTTCCATCACTCAGATAAGGAAACCAAGACTTGGGATAAGTCACTAATGACAGAATGGCAGAGCACCTGTCTCTGATTTTAAAGCTGGTGCTACTGATCTCTGGGCTTCCCCATTTACTCACAAAACGCTCAAAATTCATCCACAAGATGACAGAAAGATTCACCAGAAAGTAAAATGTCCCAGGTCAAAACATTGACTAGCTTACCCTAAGACAATGGCTTCTGGATAGTAGCTGGAAGGGCTATTTACTGGGAACCAGTAGGCCTAGAAGCTTTGGGGAAAGTAGATTTTATTCAGTCAGTCTTTGACTGAACCACAAACCAGCCCAGCCGCCCAAAGACAGCAACAAGGAAAACACAGGAATTGAAAAAATTCCCAGTTCCTAGGAGCAGGGTATTCAGTGTCGGCCCCTATAAGAGATTAAAGTCACAATACATTGGAAAGTGACCTGAAGTGTTCAATCGTACGTTAGTATGGAAGGTCTAAAAATAAAATGACCTCAATTTTCTCCTTGTCGAACCTCACCAAGCGTGCCTGTTCCAGTCTGTTTGTCTTACTTCTATTTTAGTCATTTCCTAAGATGCAACTCTACCTATGACTCCCAGTTATGTCCAGGCCATTTAGTCTCCCAGCTCTAATAACCTTTGACTATGCAGCATATCAATCCCTGCTAGTTCTTCCCTTGATCCCTCCTCTGTCCATCTCATAAAGGATACATTGCTGTCAGACCCCAGTTTCTCCTGGGAACAAATCCCAGGCCTGGGTGTGGCAAGATATTTACAAAAGATCTTCTTTAAACTAAGCTAACTCTAAAAAGAAGCCCCCAAAATAATAAGTGACAGTAGCCAGGCTTTCCCAACCCTTTCTTGGACTTTGCATCTCCTCAAGGTTTAGAAGCAGAAGAGGGTTGCAAAGTTGGTTTGACATCCAAATATTGATATATTGCACTATATTAATAGAGCATAAAAACTATATGATCATCACGATAGATACTAGATGAGTTATTGTCAAAATTCAACATCTTTTTGATCAAATAGTTTCTAAAGCTTATCACAAAGTAATCAAAACAGTGTGATACTAGCATAAGGACAGATGTACAAATCAAGGGAATAAAATTAAGAGTCTAGAAATAAAACTTCATGGTATAGGACAAATGATTTTAGAGAAGTGTGCCGAAAAATTCAATGACTAATCTTTCAAGAGACAATACTGATAACCCCTGCTTTCACTGTATTTGATGTTGGTATAATTTGTGGAGGCGAAGGGGTAAAACAAATTGTTTAAATAGGGATACAGGTGGCCCCATTGCAACAATGAGATGTACAAGTCGTTATGTCGAAAACAAACTTTACAACTTTGGTGGGGGGGGGGGGGGGCGGGGAGGATTGGGTGGGGAGGCGGAGGGAGGATGGGAAGGGATGGGAAGGGGAAACAAAGGAGGAGGCAACAATGCTTGATAAGAAATGTACTCATTATCTTGCCCATGTAATTGTAACCCCTCTGTACAGTATTTTCACAATAAAAAAAAGAAACAATACTGAGACAACTGATATCCAAGTTACAGCCCCCTTCTCACCATTTACAAGTCTCTCATAAACATAGATGTAGAAGCTGAACTTGTAAAACTCCCAGAAGAAACTGTAAAACTAAATATTTGTGACCCTGGATTAGGCAATTGTTTCTAACATGAGATACCAAAACCACAGTAACAAAAGAAAGTATTAAAAAAAAATCAGATTTCCTCAAAATTCAAAACTTTTTGCCCAGCAAATGATAGGATTAAGAAAATGGTAAGCAAAGCCAGGATGAGTGATGAAGGCTCATACTCCCAGTCCAGAGGCAGAGGGTCATAGGGCCAGCCTGTTCTCCATAAATGAGAGCCTGTCTAAATATACACATACGTATATACACCATTCATATCTACATACATAATGTGTGTGTGTCACCAGTTATAGGGTTTCCTCTGACGTCTATGGAAATTGTTGAAAATGTATGGAAATGGTTGAAAATGTTGAGCTAGGCTCTGGTGGCTCCTGGCTGTAATCCTAGCTACTACTCCGGGGAGGAAGGGGGCCAATTTTGAAAGCCAAATACTATCTGTAATTCAAAGTTCTCTTCCACAGAGAATGAGCAGCTGTAATGATGTAATTCTTCTAAGGATCCCTGAGCTACAAAGAACAAGAGCCCAGGGTAGCGGTGACATATCTTCACCAGCACAAGCTAGCAGGAGTTGGGACAGCTTGCAGAGTACCCTTCAACATTGCAGGGTGGGGTGGGGGGGAAGGAGGGGTCAGGGATCCTCTCAAGATCACTCAGATCACTCTGCACTTAGAATAAATGGTTGGGGGGAGAGGAAATGGACATGTGCACACTGGTAAACTGGTTTACAAATACTGACATCAATGCACTCCCAGGGTTGGTTTGCTCATTCTGATCCTCTGTAATCCTTACTGCCTCTCCCCCCCCCCAAAGGCCTGGAGACTCTTAAACCTAGGTGGAGTGCGTGACTTTTATTTTTTAATAATATTTTAATGTTTTTTATTGCGAAAATACCATACAGATGGGGTTACAGTTACATGAGCAAGGTAATGAGTACATTTCTTATCAAGCATTATTGCCTCCTCCTTTGTTTTTCCCTTACCATCCCTTCCCTCCCACCTCTACAACTATGCTTCCCCCCTCCTAAATTGTAAAGTTCATTTTCAACATAATAGACACTATAGCTCATTGTTGGAGTGGGTCAACCTGTATCCCTATTTAAACATTTTGTTTTTTCCCTTCTCCTCCCCAAATTATTAACATTTTTTATTGAGACATAATTCATATATCCTAATTATCTTCTTGATGTATATAATTTGATGGGTTTTAGTATATTCACTGATCTATGTGATTTCAGAACATTCCACCACCCTTAAAGGATAAATGCACTGGCAGTCATTCCCTATTTCTTCCACCAAGCCCTGGCAACTACTAACCTACTATCTGTATGTATGGATTCGCCTATCCTGAATGCCACATATAAACAGAATAATTTGACCTGTGACATTTGTAATTGGCTTATCTTACTTAGCTTGTTTGCAAGGTTCACCCACACTGTGTCATATATCAGTACTTCATTCCTTTTTATTGCTAAGTAATAATCCATTTTATAGATATACCACAAACCTTTTATGCATTCAACAGTTAATGAGCCCTTGGGTTGTTTCTGTTTCCACTTTTAGCTCTGATGAATAATCCTGCCATAAATTTTCACGTGTAAGTTGGTGCCCAATCCTTTAGGCATTTAAATCTCCCTTGGACTATGATTCCATCCAGTGAGTGGATCTTCAATTACAGGTGTCTCTTAGGCTCTCTTAGCCCTGCCTTCCCCTCTCTGGGCTATTTATAGGACACAGATGCACATATTTTTTGGCAGTTCTCCCTACTTCCAAGTTCTTTCCAAGTCTAGGTCTCTATACATCTTAATACAAGGTTTATATAATAGACTTTTTTAGTGCTGTGACAAAATACCTGCCATAAACACCTTGGAGAGAGAGAGAGAATGCCAGACAGAAACAGAGAATGCTGTGAGATTTCTCTCGTTTCCCTGTTTCTTTTTCCATTCAGGCTCCCCGTTCTAGTGGTTGTGATGCTCACATTCAGGGAGCACCTTCCCCTTAGTTAATCCTTTACTGAAACACACTCACAGCCACCCCTAGAAGTATACAGTTAACTAAACTCCTAAGTGCTTCTCAAGCCAATCAAGTCAACAGTCAAAATTAATCATCACAATGTATTTTTCTTGGACTTGATCTTTATGATGGTAGTCATTTTATGCTCGAAAGCCCCAGTTTACACTCAAAGCATGGCATCCAGCATCATTCCCATATCTGCTCTTTCCTGGCATCTGAACTGGAAGCCTGTCTCTTACTTGTCATTCCTTCCTTTTTGCTTCAATTTCTAGCTACTAAAAGTTATCAATCTTTCTACCACCTTATGACCATATTCATTCATTCAGAAAACATTATTGAATCCTGTGGTATACCTAAAGAAACAGAGGGACCAAGAGACACATTAGAGCTCTAAGTGGGCCCAACCAGAATTGCTGAACAACCTTCATGAAGATAGCAGCATGGAAACAGAGGCCCACAGCCCAGCCTACAAAGCCATGCAGAATTCCCCTCATCCCTGAGTCATCCCCTAATGGTATTCATATTTAGATTTGAAGTCAGGAGGGGTATAGACTGGGGTGTGGTTGGAAAACAGAGATAGTCACAGAGAATGAAGTTTTGTGACAGATGTAGAAAGGTACTAATTTCCAGTCCTACCAGTGACACATCAAGTCATTTTTTTCACATTCAAGATGAAGGTTTTGATAAACATTTTGACCCAAGATTCTTATATCAAGTTTTCAGAACTTTTTTCCCCATAGAGATAACCAAAATAAGTAAATAAATAAATAAAGCAAGCTCCCTTTGCTTCCAGCAGTGGCTGAGGCTGGAAAGTGGGAGGTATTCTCGGATCACCCTAGATAGCCACATCTGTATACTCTCAGGATTATCAGAATTACCATGACAATGACCCAAGAGCTCTTCCTAAGATAAACTCTGCAAAACACTCAGCAGATTTCAGCCAGACCCAACTGTGTGCCCTTGAGGTTTGCACATTATGTTTTTAAAAAAGCGGGGCGGGAGGGGGGTTAACTAGAAGGAGGTAAATCAGAAAAGGCCAGCTGAGTTTGCACAACCTTGGAACTGCACAGCTCAAATGTGAAGAGAGTTCATCCAGACTTTATCCTTCTTTAAAAACATTGAGGTAGAGCCATGAGAAGTTCCAAACCAAATTAAGTGTCTCCAGGTCTTAAAACGTTTCCCCACTATTATGACAGAAAGGTGGGACCATGAAGGTACATACAGAGTTCCATTCCCAATGACATTATTCTTTACCCTATGTGTAAGGCTTGGACTGTGTCAAACAGTGATTTCATTACTTTCCATCTTCAGAGACCTAAGCAATACTTTCTGGACCTTCCCTACCCCACCTTGGGCCTGATTCAAATTGAAGATGCATTTCTCCACATTGAAGTCCAGAATATAAAAAGACTAAATGCTCATCATTTGGGGACATTAGAGACAAAATGTCTTCATCCAAAGTAGGTTCAATTACATGATTCTTAAAATCCACTACAAAACAAGCTCTATGGTTCTAGTACTTGCTAGAAGGAACATAACTAGAGTCAAAGCCTGAGTCAGAATCCAGGTCTCCCTACCTACCTTGTTCAGAAAACTCCTCAGGATAAACCCTATCTATCTTTTGTGATGAGTTCATAGTTGATTTGAATGTTTTACTTAGATCTTAAACATCTGTTGAGCAGTATGTAAACATTATACCATACATTCCACAAGGAGAGGAGGGGAATGGAGGTCAAAAAAGGAACAAGACAGGAAGAAACAGAGCTCCCCTTTTATAACTGGCATTGTCCTTAAACTAACCTTCTGTAAAATATTCTACAAACCAAATCCTGCTTTTAAATGAAAATTCAAATGCTTTCTTAAATGAGTTTTATTGTGAATTCTTATAATGGAAAGTCCTTTTGTATGGTGAATGACCACTCTTAATGTGTTGATGTAGGATGCTTAGATGTCTCTGTGTGTTTGGTTTCATTAAAATGCGTCCAAGATAGTAAAACCAACTCCACAAAAAGGTTTTATGTCGTGTCCTAGAAAATTCCAGGACCAACTCTGCACTGTCCTGACTCAGGAAATCCTTTTGCTATGCACCCATCCTCATAGCCTGGCTCCTTAAGGAACTCCTTAGCCTTGCCAACATCAGAGCCAACAGCTCCAAGTTGGACCTAACTTCTTTTTTTTAAAGTAAGACTGTCAAACAACCTCATACTGGACACTGGTAGAGAAACAGAGGTGCATGTCCCCCACCACCACACACACACACAAAGCCACTTGGAGTTCTCCTAATCCCTGAGCAATCCCCTGCCTGCTGAGGCTCATTGCTTAAAAGGAACATAAGCTCCTCTGACATTGGCCTGGACAAAGTGCTATGAGAAGACAGCAGAAAGGATAAGCACTATTAGCCTGCTGGATTTTTGCAGGCCATTTGAGTCAGACTGACCCCTGCTTTGGAGGAGAAACCCTGGAGGCAACAGGCTGGCAAAATAGGGAAATGAAAACTGTAGAAAGAAGGGAAGGAGGGAAGAAGGGGAGGAGGGAGGGAGGGAAGGAAGGAGGGAGGGAGGAGAGGAACGAACGAACCCTAAAAAATTATAAAGGAACAAAAGACTTTAAATTATTGTTTTTCTTTTTTATTCCTATTTCCATTTCATGTTATAACTTCTGAATTCATGACTTATTTAACTGGCCATTCATTTGCCAATTACTTGCTAGAGGTATCTGTTGTTGTCAGACTGATGCTCCTCTTGTATAAGGCTTTAACTATCTCAGAGCTATTTGAGTCTTCCCTCTCCATCTAGCCTATCTTATTGGTTTGTTTGTCTGTCTTGGTTTGTTTGTCTGCTTCTCAGATAGTGTAGATTGAACTCAGGGTCTATCATTGGCTCCACTTGAGCCATGTCTTCAGCCATGGTCTGTGTTCTTAAAAGTCAGAGGCAGAGCCATTTATATCTTCTTAACCTACAGAAAATCTTGGTAATGTTTGGGGTAGAGTTGGCACTCAATAAATTCATTAATCCATAGATGAGGATTTTTTCTGAAATGCTTACAGCCATTATGAATCTTAACCTCCTAGCTGAAGTATATTTTTAAGACTAACTTTTATATTCTCACTAAGTCAAGTCAATTTTCATTTTGAATTCTCATAAATTTGTAAGAGTTTCCATCTCAAACATTACTACTTTCTCCTTGGAATTACCCCCAAATATAGAATATAGTACTCAGAAAACCAGGGTTAGATCTCTATCCTCTTCTCCATGATTATTATTGAGAATAACGTTATTGTCCCAACTTATGGTAGGCCACTGAAGTCTGAGGTCTCTCAGCTAATCAAAAGGAGGTTTTGCCAACTGTGAGATTCTATCTCATCCCAGTTAGACTAGCCAACATGAATTTGAACAACAATATTGGTGGGAATGTGAGGAGAAAGGAACCCTATTGCACTATTGGTGGGAACGTGAATTAATCCAATCACTCTGGATGGCAGTCTGGAGGTTCCTCAAAAAAACAACCATAGATCTTCCCTATGACCCAGCCATACCACTCCTAGGCATCCACCCAGAACACAAAAAGCCAGGATACCATAAAGATACTTACACATCCACGTTCATTGCTGCACTATTCACAATAGACAAGTTATGGAAACAGTCCAGATGCCCTACAATAGATCAGTGGATCCAAAAAGTGTGGTTCCTATACACAATAAAATTTTATACACCTGATAGAAAAAGCATTATGTCATTTGCAGGCAAATGGATAGACCTAGAACAAATCATGTTAAGTAAGGTAAGCCAACCTCAGAGAGACAAATGGCACATATTTTCTCCCATATGTGGAAGCTAGGTATAAAATACATGATAAATTATACAAGACTCTACGCAGACACATACAGTGAGACCAAAGCAGGATACTCTTGGGGGAGGAACACAAAGGTACAATGTCTCTGATCATATAAAATAATATTGAAATGATTCCAGCAAATGGAAACCAGAGGGGTTTTTTTTGTTTTTGTTTTTCTTTTCTTTACTTTGTGTTATTTGTTTCTTTATCTGTCTTTGTGAGGGTAAAGCAGGGCACAGAAATGGAGGGACAAAGGGTGAGCAAATGTAGCAGTGGTACTCACTAGACACTATGTTGGAAATGAACTATATACCTTGTGGGGGGTATGGGAGAGAGAAACTGGGAGCGAGGGAAGGAATGACATTGTGTAAAAAGAAATGGACTCGTTACCTAACTTATGTAACTGTAATCCCTTTATACATCACTTTTATAATAATAATTAAAAATAAAAAGGAGGGCCGGGCGCTGGTGGCTCACGCCTGTAATCCTAGCTACTCAGGAGGCTGAGATCTGAGGATCGCGGTTCAAAGCCAGCCCGGGCAGGAGAGACTGTGAGACTCCTATCTCCAATAAACCACCAGAAAACCGGAAGTGGCGCTATAGCTCAAGTGGTAGAGCACTCGCCTTGAGCTGAAGAGCTGAGGGACAGTGCCCAGGCCCAGAGTTCAAGCCCCACGACCGACAAAAAATAAATAAATAAATAAAAAGGAGGTTTTGCTGTTAGAAGCTTAGAGGCCTATGTTCAGAGGCTTAGAGGCTATGCTAGACTTTCTAACTGCTTCTTCCCAGGCTTGGTGTCTTACTAGACTCCACAGGAGATCTCTCTTCTACTCCTCTCCTTCCTCTCCACAATGTTCATTAGCGCTTCTTTATGACATCAGGAAGACCAGGTGAGTTAGGGCAGTCACTTGCTGGAACCACAGTTAGTAAGTTGATCTGCTTGCTAAAAGGAGTAGAAGCAGTGCTTTCTACTTTGGGGCAATGGAGCAAAGAACAGAAGAGACTGTGTGAGAAGGAAAGTAGAAAACACATTGTCATAATCATTGGTGTTGGGAGGACAGAACATTGGGCAACGTCCTAGGACTAAAGGAAATCTGAACAATCAGTTCTCAAGAAGGGCAGAAAAAGAGCAATTCCAAGAATTTCAACCAGAATCTCACAAAAGTAAGAAGAATCTATAGCCACTTCTGTTTGCAAGTCCATCTACTGAAAGCTAAGCTCTCAGAAGAGAATCAAGTGGAACCATCCAGGTTATCTGCTCTCCACTGCCTGAGTAGGGCAAGTTGAAGGCCAAGGAGCACTTAGGACAACAGGTCAACTAAACACATTAAAGAGGGGACAAAGAATCCCTCCAACGGAGGGGGATCAGAATGCTTTCAAGTGAAGAGGATACTAGGAAGCAAATTGCCCATCATACCCAGAACAAAACTTCCTAGGTAATAAGCTGCCAAGGGAAAGCAAAATGTCCTCAGCAATATTGATTATATGTGATATGAAAAAAATGAACTTAGAGGATTTGCAGATACAAAAACTGAAAGCTGACTGAAAAAACATAAAATAAAAATTAATATAATAACCAGCTCTAAAGAGACTGTAGAGAAAAAGAAAAGACTAGATCTTGTCCTAGAGAATCAGGATAATTAGAGAACAAACTATGGAATAAATGAAACTGAGAACTATTTTCTTAGGGATAATGATTTTTACTAGTTACCTTGAAAGCAACAACTTGACGTTGACTAAATCCTATTCCAAATCCATGTATCATTACTGTACAGAAATATGTCTAGGTTAAGAATTTGTAAAATAGACATAATTCTGAAAACGATATGTGAGTTCAATTGCTACTAATTTTTTGTGGTTTTTATAAAGTCTCCAGTGAAAGAGTCCATCCCATTATTAACACTTATCCTTAATTGGATATCATTTTTCCAGGAAAAATTCCAAGCCCAGAAGTAGATAAAACCAGGTAAGCAATGAGACTTAGGGATGATGTCTCAAATTTATTTCTCTGTATATGTGTACTGCAGATGAACGAAGACCTATGTGTAGACTTTTTAAAACAAAACTATTACATTAGAGAAAGTTTCTCAATTCCCTTGATATTCTCTTTGGGGGGCCAAAAAGAGAATGGAGGATCCAGAAGAAAGACTGGAGATCAGAAATCTCCCATGAAGAGATCACTGAAGCAACTCACCAGCCAGCTAATAAAGACTGTAATAAGGAAAGTGGCTGTGGAAACAACAACAAAATACCTATATAGTGAAGCATCCAAGTCAGGAAGTAAAATTATCAAAAGAGTATCTAGCATTAACTTAAGAACCTAGAGGTCATAGCCCTTTGTTTCTTAACCATAAACTTATCTCAAGCTTATTTTAAGGATAAGTAATTAGTCAATGACATGGAAAAATCTCAAGAAACCAAACCAAAAGAAAATGTGGAGGGGTCATGTTGTATGATCACACAGGTATAAATTCTAAAGTATGCATACTAATCTACAGTGACAGGAATAAAATCAGTGGTTGACTGGGGCTGGGGGGGAGGGGGCTGGGATGCATAGAATAGGGGCTTAATTATAACAGGACAGAAAGAATCTTTTAGGATTGATGGACATGTTGGTTTTCTTGATGGCTATCGATAGCTTTCCATATGGGGATGTCAAAAATCTTTAAATTGTACATTTTTAAATATGTGCAAGTTAGTTATTTTATATCAGCTTTATCATTCTCTTTTTTTTTTTTTGTCCATCGTGGGGCCTGAACTCTGGGCCTGGGCACTGTCCCTCAGCTCTTCAGCTCAAGGCGAGCGCTCTACCACTTGAGCTACAGTGCCATTTCCGGTTTTCTGGTGGTTTATTGGAGATAGGAGTCTCACGGTCTCTCCTGCCCGGGCTGGCTTTGAACCGCGATCCTCAGATCTCAGCCTCCTGAGTAGCTAGGATTACAGGCGTGAGCCACCAGCGCCCGGCTATCTTTCTCTTAAAGAAGAAAACAGAGCACACTTCACTGATCTTTTCACATATAGCAGAGTTTCTCAACACTATTGATCATTTTGACCAGATAATTTTTGTCAGGAGATGGATGGAGTGGTAGGCCATAGATACTATGCATTATAGGATATCAACATCTCTGATCTCATTCGCTTTGTGCTAGTAGCACCACTATTGATAATCAAAGGTGACTCCAGGGATTGCTAAATGTCCTTTGGGGGACATTTTTCCTATCCTTTCAGGCCTAACCTTTGGGAACTCTGCTTTGGGGGTTAAGTAGAGCTATAAGGCATCAGGCAGGAAGAAGGCTGTGATGACCCTGATAGAAATTCCATGAAGAGCCAAAGTCAGTGCTATAGAAGAGGAGGACTCAATGATAACAAAGCCAGATCTGTAATCCTAGCTACTCAGGAGGCTGAGATCTGAGGATCATATTTCAAAGCCAGCCCAGGCAGGAAAGTCAGTGAGATTCTTATCTCCAATTAACCACCAGAAAACCGGAAGTGACACTGTGGCTCAAGCAGTAGAGTGCTCACCTCGAGCTGGCCCAAGCCCAGAGTTCAACAACAACAAAATAATAAAGCCAGACTTAAAAGGGGGGAGGGTAGATGAGAAGACTTTTTAAAAAATAATCTGGGATTTGTTCATATTCCCACAGTATTCTTATTCAGATTATTGTACTAGGTCCTTATAAGGCCAGTAAGAAGAGGAGAGAAATGGATCCTTACTTTTCAGATGCAGATACCAATATTTAAAGTGGCTACTAGTTTCTAAGTTGGTAGTTCTCTGAACATGTGGTTACATCTCTTGAGTCTCACCAGAAAAAGAGAGTTTAACAGGAATGCCTCATCTAGCCAGAACTTCCAGGTAAAAATCCTGAAAGGTTATGAGCAAAGATTCCTAATCTCTAGTGGCAGGGTGCAAAATCATAAGGAGTTCAGGAAGTTTAGTTTAGGGAGGCATTACTAAAACGAATCTTGTCAGCTGAAGAATGTATGGTTGAGGGATGTTGAAGAACACTCTCTTCTGGTACTTAAAAATAGGAGAAATTTACTTCACTGGAATGATTTCAAGTCACTGATGGGGGTCAGGAAGATAAATCAGAGGGCAAGCACAGCCCTTTGATTCTTTGCAGCAATAAAAGGAAAAGGAAATTCAGAAGTGAGAGATGGAAGATGGAATGAATGGATTTTCTAGATTGGACCTCAACACATTTAAGAAAGGGCTAGATTTCAGGGCAGCCTGCCTCCCCTTCCTTTCAACACCCTTCATCCTTCACAGATACCCAAACACTACATTTTAAAAGACCTTATCACTAATATGTGAGTGTCAAAAAATCTCTGAACAAAGAAACTCCTTTGTAGTAGGTAGAAATTTGGCAAGGGGATCTTTATGAACCACTATATACTACAGGGTCCAGCCCCTCCTCTAGTCCTAGAAATGTAAGTTACTTCTCATTGAAGGCTGACTACCCATCAAACAAGTTCACGAGAGACTTCAATCACAAAGACATTCCAATTAGAACTTACTTATCAGAATTTAATGACCCTCTGAATGGTGTATGTTTATGATGCAATAATGTTTTGTGATCAATTTTTGCTTTTCTGAGCACCTTTTTTCTGCAGGACTCCAAGAAATTATCCATATGGGCTTTTAAGTTTTATAATTATGTATGTTAACAACTTTATAGCGAACTATAAACAGAAGTACCAAAAATGGAGGAAATGCGGCCCTCCTCACCATCGTATCTAAAGCTAGTATCAGGATACCATGGTCTCTCCTTTCTTCAATATTGTATAGGTATAAATTTTTCATAATTGTAGTTAGTGCAACCACATATTACTTTTTATTTTAGTTTTAAGCTTTTTAATTAGTATACTTTTATAATATGGTGGACTTTCTTTGTGATGTTTCCATACATGCACTGAGTGCCTTTGAACAAATTCACTCATCCTTTATTCCCCTCCCTCTCCTCCTTCCTCTGCTCTTTCAAAGAGTGTTTAGTGGATTTGATTGCATCTGTATGCAATGTCCTTCGATCCTCCTTACCCTTTAGTATTGCCTCCTTTCCCCTTCCCACTCCTTCTGGATCCTTCCTAAACAATCACAAGCCATACTTTTTACTATAGTCATCATCATTATTCATCATTTTAGGTCTGTATTCTACAAAGGAGCAAGAATGCTCACTATTTGGCTTTTTGAGTTTGGTTTACCTCACCATCCAATTTCCATCCAATTTGCTGCAAATGAGATGGCATTTACATATTATATTTTTTAAAAATCCATTCATCTGTTGTTAGACCCCTTGGTTGATTCCACAGTTCAGCTACTATGAACAGAGCTGCAGTGCCCCTAGGTATGCAAGGACCTTTCTTGTCCCATTGTACTTGCAATATTTATTTCAGTTACTATATAATCTAGATGTTCTTTGTGTCCCTTAAAACACTAGATTGTTAACAAAATTGCTACCAATTGATCATTCACATTGTCTTTCACTGAAAGCAAACAAGTCTTAACAGGAATATGATCATGGACTCCCAATATTTTGCTCATTCGGTCCTTCATGGAGCAGAATGGAGAAGAAAGATGAAGCATCCTGAGTCTGGTATCATCTTCTTGCTGTCACACTGCCTACCTCCTAGCCCCTATGTATTCAACTCACCACAGTCAATATTCTGCTCCTTCCAGGTGAAAGCAATCCTCACTGCATACCATGAACATCTATGCATCTGTATCTCCCTCCCGCCTTTGTTCCCATCTCTGAGAAAGAGGAACACCACTCTTGCTTCTGCCAGGCAGTCTAACTCCATTCGGTCTCCTGATTCCTCTGAGACCATGTTCTAAAATTGTGTCCTCTCTTACCTACATCCTGGATCTTTCCCTTCCATTCTGGCTTTTTTTTTTTGTAATTCTAGATGAAACTATTGAGATCTCTCTTACCTAAAAAGACCTTTTCCTTCAAAATACCTTCTAACATGTTCAATTTATCCCTTAGGTTAACTCTCCCTTCCTCTGTTTCCTTTCCCCATCAGACTTCCTGACAAAATTTTTGTCTACGCCTGCTCACTCCACAGGCTCTGCCAAGCTAGCCTTCACCCCCATAACTGTGGAATCAGTTCAGGAATGACCTCGTCATCAGCAAGTCGCCCAGCCTGCACCCTCCTCCAGCTCGTTACTTCTAGTCACCTTTTTCTTTCTTCTCTTAAACTTTTCTGAAAATGATAAATACATTACAGAAATTTTAGAGACAAATGGTTCAAAACGATAGGGGGGAAATGAGCATTTACCACAACAATCTATTTTTGTTCTTTCCATTAACCCTGCTGAAAGGTAGTAGTGACATTTTTTAAGAATACGCTGCCTCAGAGAAAGCAATGTACCCAAAGGATATAGGGAATAAGAGGGGGGAAAAAAGCACTTGTAACAACCACAGAGAGTTCTCAGCCTCCGATCTCTGACAGTGCAACTGACCAAGGATCCCTACAGCTGGGCTCTGAAATCCAGCCAAAATCCACAGCTGAGTCTAAGCCTAGGTTATGCTTCCATGGGAGCTGCTCCTGACCAACTCCTGAGTATGGCAGTAAAACATAGGCAGGCCCATCCCTAGGGCACACAGAGTTCCTCCACCGGCCAGATTTGGCTCAAGGACTCCTGACAGCCTTGTTGAATTCTCCTTAGACTGCACTGTGGTCTGGGACCTTACCACCAAGGTCTTTCCTTCTCTCCATCATTCTCCTCTCAATCTGAAGTGCTCCCAGCCTCTTCTGGCTCTCTCTCTCCATTTTCTCTCACACAGGCGGTTCCCTAACTAAATCCTTGCATGTTTAGGCTAATATACAACAACAGGTGTCTATTTTCACAAATACTTGGAGGATATCAAGCAGATGGAGGAGCAAAGGCTGACACAGAGGTGTGACCGGACAGCCCTACAGATAACGATGCTGATAAGCACTGAGTTTATGGGGCTTGGAGACCCAAGTTATTATAGAAGGTAGGGTTACAGCCTGAAGCTGGAAACAAACTTTACTAGTTGAAAACTTGTATACAGAGAGGTTAGGCCACTAGATCTAATAGTTACTCTGGAAAAAAATTTCAGTTCTGGAATCATCAGATTAAGGGATATATGCATAGTCTCGGCTCTAGATGGAAATGACTATATTGCTTTCCAAAAGATTTAAATCATTTTAAATGTATGAATGTATTTGCTTTATAATAGTTTCTCTACTACTTGGCGTTTTCTTTCAGTGATTTTTCTTCTCACTAAGGAGTCAAATCTAACATCTTTTAAACTGAGTGCCTTTCATTTCAAAGTAGAATAAACGTGGCCTTTGGTTTCCCCTATCATTTTTGCTATTACCTCTCAAGGGGGAGGTGGGGTCTGTGCCCTAGATTATATCCCCTACCCCACCCTTTTTTGGTCTCTCTGACATTGCTCTTCATGCCTTCCTCTTGGGCTCCTCCTATCCTCTTCCTCTTCCCCAGGCTGCTATTCCAAGCCCCCTTCTTTCATCCATGAGTTTCACCAACTACTCTGGAGAAGTGTTTTGCCGAAGATAAAATTGGACCGCTCTTCCCACTCTCTATAAAAGTCCCCTAAGCACTTAAGATATGCATTTCCTGTGCTGATAGCAAATGTACAACATTCTCCCACCTTGGGCATCTCAAGTCTACCTACTCTTAAGGAACTTTCCAGAAATGATTTTTAAGAGTTTGACAACTGCTGACACAGAATTCTCAAACTCCTTTCTCCCACTTTGGTGTTTCTTTGGCTCAGATGAATGCAGTGCAGCTGCCTCCTTGCTCTTTTGAAGTAATGTCATGTCAGTCCCGCACTTCCAGACAGCCTTCCTGATCCTCTGACCCTCTCGGGAACTCTCAGTTCTGTGGAAAAGCAACTTCCGCTAAATTCCCCTGGGCTAAACACAGGGGCATCCTTCTTGCAATCTGTCAGCTCCAGGCCCAGCACAGTTACTTTCTGAAGTGGTCCCCCTTTTGATAAAGGCCTTGTGAGCCCTAGGGTAATGGCTTGCCTCTCTGTGTTTGTATACATGCCACATGATATCCAGACAGCATAATTCAATGTGACAGATGTTATCAGTAGCAGGCAGAGCGACAGTGCACCTCTAATAGAGCTGGCACCAAGCAAAGAGGAGAGGGGAATGAGAGAAGAAGGCTACAAGTAACCAGGAGAAACACAGGCCTTTGTAATCTCCCTACTGTATTTGTTCTGAATTCTTCTGAGGGCTAGTCATGGGTACAATCTGTTCCTGATACAGCTGTGAAGGAAGAGACTTACATCAGAGGTACTTCCAGGGGAGATCCATCCTTCCTCCCTGAGGACCCATTTCTAAACTCTACATGCCCAGGTCCTACCACCACAGAACTTCAAAATGTACTCTGTCAATAGATACAGATAAAATTGGCTCAAAATAGTCCTGTGCTGTGCTGTATTTTCAAAAAAGAGCCTAAAGGAATATATTACTAATGTAGGCATTTCTATATCTTGAGGGATAGAGGGAAGAAGGATACAAAGAACCTCCCTTTCACCAAAAAGTACATATATTAGCCTGTTATAAGGATGCTAGAGCATCCAGCTTCTGGTTCTGTAGATGAGTTCTTTGTCATAAAAATCCATGCCAGGCACTGGTGGCTCACGCCTGTAATTAGGAGGCTGAGATCTGAGGCTCCTGGTTCAAAGCCAGCCCATGAGACTCTTATCTCCAATAAATCACTCAGAAAACCAGAAGTGGTGCTGTGGCTCAAGTGGTAGAGTGCTAGCCTTCAGCTGAAGAGCTGAGGGATAGCACCCAGGCCCAGAGTTCAAACCCCACAACCAAAAAAAAATCCATGCCCCTGTGCCTGAAAATTTATGAATAAACCCATTTTCTCAAAGTGTATTCCCAAATCAATATTCTCATGGTGTCTCAAAGAAACTCCAGTCCTTTGCATATACTGCAGTGTTCTTAGAGATCTGGGAGGTATATTAAAAGTTCTGAGAAATTTTCTAGTTACAAACCAAAACAAAAAAAAAGCCCTTATTTCACTGTTGAAACTCAATTTCCCCCAAACTTCTCTGGCTTTGACACCTTCTCCCTAAATACCGTCAATCAGCACAATAGGAAACCAGTATCCTGTGGTACATACTTTGATTAATTCTACAGCAAGGTTTTAAAAATAAAATCCTATTTCCCTGTTGATTTGTATCATTATTTCAGGAAGTTTTCTGTCTTTTGTTGCATTTGCACTATCTAATACTTTAGAATTTGAATTTTCATTTCTACATCAGAGTTTACTAGGATGTGAAGAATGTTTGATGAATTATTTAGCAAATTGTAGCTCCCATAGAAAAAGAAATGACATAGTTGTAGATACTATTGTTCTGAGAACTCCCTATACCCTTCCCTCATTAATCTAGTTACTCACTTAACCTTTTATTTCCAGAAGCACAGTGGGCAGTGCTACTAATGTAGTGAAGGGGGGCAGGGGTTGGTGTGATGAGTCACATCACAAAGATAAGAAAGGCACAAGTGGTTCACACCTGTAATCCTAGCCACTCAGGAGGCTGAGATCTGAGGTTCACAGTTCAAAGCCAGAACTAACAGGAAAGTCTATTAGACTCTTAGCTCCAGTTAACCACTAAAAAGTGTGATGTGAAACTATAATTCAAGTTGTGAGTGCCAGCCTTAAGCATAAAAGCTAAGGGACCAGCGCCCAGGCCCTAAGTTCAAACTGCAGTGCTGAAGCAAAAATAAATAAATAAATACAAATAAAGCCCTGGTTCCTTCCTAGCTAATAAAGGATGGTAGTGAGTCAAAAGCAGAGAATGGAGATGAGGAATTTTGATTGCAAGTAACAGACTGAGCTCCAACTAGCTTCAGAAAAAGGGAGGATGAACGGAAGTCCAAGGATGCCCATGACCTTTGGCAGTAGTCAGAGGATGTTACCAAGACTCTGCTTCGCCCTCTCATCACTATTTTCCACCCCAGGGTTTTGGTCACTACCAGTGAAGTCAGGCTTTCTTTCTGTGAACCCAGAAGTATTGAAGTCCCCAATCCAGTCATATCCTTCCAGCAACATGATCAAAAAGGCATAATCTCTTCATCAGCCTTCTCTCCGTCCGTCTGAGAAAAAGATTCTCAGGTCCTAGACCAGCCATCACATCCACATCCCCAACCCATCTAGGGGCCTAGTGTTTGAGCCTGAAGCTTCAATTCCTCTCCTGCCAAAAGATTTCCAAGGTGAATGGAAACAACCAAGATTCAAAACATTATAAGGGAATACTTCTCAAAACTTTATGCTAATAAGTTTGAGAACTTGACAGAAATGGACCTTTTCCTAGCAAATATTGACATGCCAAAACTAAACCAAGATGAGTTAAACCAGCTTAACAGGCCCATATCAAGCATTGAAATAGAAACAGCAATAAGAGACCTTCCAGCTAAGAAAAGTCCAGGACCAGATGGTTTTACAGCAGAATTCTACAAGGCCTTCAAAGCAGAGCTCACACCAATACTCCTCCAACTCTTCAATGAAATTGAAAGAGAAAGTTCACTACCGAACACATTCTATGAAGCCATCATAACCCTCATCCCAAAACCAGGCAGGGACTCATCAAAGAAAGAGAACTATAGACCCATTTCTTTGATGAACATTGATGCAAAACTTCTCAACAAAATTTTGGCCAACCGACTTCAACAATTCATCCAAAAAATCATACACCATGATCAAACAGGATTCATATCAGGGATGCAAAGCTGGTTCAATATACGCAAATCAATTAATATTATTCATCACATCAACAGGAGCAAGAATAAGAACCACATGGTTATCTCAATAGATGCAGAAAAAGCATTCGACAAGATCCAACACCCCTTTAGGAATCCATGGAACATTCCTCAATACAATAAAGGCTGTATATGACAAACCTACAGCCAGCATTATACTCAATGGTGAAAAACTAAAGCCATTTCCTCTTAACTCAGGAACAAGACAAGGATGTCCACTCTCTCCACTTCTCTTCAATCTAGTATTAGAATCACTAGCTACAGCAATAAGACAAGATGCAGACATAAAGGGGATCCAAATAGGGAAAGAAGAAATAAAACTCTCCCTCTTAGCACATGACATGATCTTGTATTTAAAGAATCCCATAGACTCCACTCCCAAATTACTCAAGCTGATTCAAAACTTTGGCAAAGTAGCAGGTTATAAAATTAACCACCAAAAATCAATGGCTTTTCTGTATGCCAACAATGAGAAAAGTGTGGCTGAAATTAGGAAAGCAACTCCATTTGTAATAGCCCCACAAAAAATAAAATACCTAGGAATTAACTAAAGAAGTGAAGGACCTCTATGATGAAAACTTTAAAATCTTGAAAAAGGAAATCAACACAGAACTTAAAAAATGGCAAAACCTCCCATGCTCCTGGATTGGAAAGATTAACATCGTGAAAATGGCAATACTTCCCAAGGCTATCTACAAATTCAACGTGATACCTATCAAAATTCCAACCTCATTCTTCAAGGAAATAGAAGAGGCAATCCAAAAATTCTTATGGAACAATAAAAGACCCCGAATAGCAAAACGCTCCTCAATGGAAAGAACACTGCTGGAGGAATATCAGTACCAAATTTCAAACTCTACTATAAAGCCATAGTAATCAAAACAGCTTGGTATTGGCATAAGAACAGACCTCAGGACCAATGGAATAGAATTGAAAACCCAGAAATGAACCTACAGACCTATAGCCATCTAATCTTCGATAAGGGAGCTAAAACAATAGAATGGAAGACAGACAGCTTCTTCAGTAAATGGTGCTGGCAAAATTGGTTAACTACTTGTAGAAAACTAAAGCTAGATCCTTATATATCACCCTGCACCAGAATCAACTCCAAATGGATCAAAGACCTCGAAGTCAAAGCAGACACTCTGAAAACATTACAGGATGGAATAGGAGAAACCCTAGGTCTCCTTGGCTCAGGCCAAAATTTTCTGAATAGAGACCCAGAAACACAACAAATCAAAGAAAGGTTGGACAAATGGGATTGCATAAAGTTGCAGAGCTTCTTCATGGCAAAGGACATAGCTAGCAAGATCAATAGAAAGCCCACAGACTGGGAGAAGATCTTTACTAGCCATACAACAGACAAGGGTCTCATATCTAAAATATATTTGGAACTCAAAAAATTAAATCTCCCAACAACAAATCCTCAAAGAAACAACTGCCCAATAAATAAGTGGGCTAAAGACTTAAAGAGAAGTTTCTCTGAAGAAGAAAGAAGGACGGCCAATAGACACATGAAGAAATGCTCAACATCTCTAGCCATAAAAGAAATGCAAATCAAAACAACATTGAGATACCACCTCACTCCAGTTAGAATGGCAAAAATCAAGAACTCTAACAACAACAGATGCTGGAGGGGATGTGGACAGAAGGGAACCTTACTTCATTGTTGGTAGGAATGTAAACTTGTTCAACCACTTTGGAAATCAGTATGGAGGTTCCTCAAAAGACTTCACATAGAGCTCCCCTATGACCCAGCAATCCCACTTTTGGGCATTTACCCAAATGTTTACAAACAAGACCACACTAAAGCTACCAGCACAACTATGTTTATTGCAGCATTATTTACCATAGCTAAGATATGGAACCAACCCAGATGCCCCTCAGTAGATGAATGGATCAAGAAAATGTGGTATATATACACAATGGAATTCTATGCCTCCATTAGAAAGAATGACATTGCCCCATTTGTTAGGAAATGGAAAAACTTGGAAAAAATTATATTAAGTGAAGTAAGCCAAGCCCAAAGAAACATAGGCCCCATGGTTTCCCTTATTTGCAATATCTAGTATATGTATGAGTCAAGCGGAAAAGGTCAGATAATGTGATGTTAGGAAAATGAACCCTTAGATATGTATTTTACTTTTTTTTTTTTTTGGGATCCGGTCGTGGGGCCTGAACTCTGGGCCTGGGCACTGTCCCTCAGCTCTTCAGCTCAAGGCTAGCGCTCTACCACTTGAGCCAGAGCGCCACTTCCAGCTTTTTTCTTTTTTTTTTTTTTGCCTATGTGGTGCTGAGGAATCGAACCCAGGGCCTCAGGCATGCAAGGTAAGCGCTCTACCACTGAGCTATCTTCCCAGCCCTAGATATGTATTTTAATGTTTTTTTCTTTCATGCATGTGTTTCTAACGCATTTATAAGATTATTTCTTTGTTGCTTTGTATGTCCCTCCCCCACAGTATAACCCCTGCTTTCACTATATTTGATGTCAGTATAACTTGTGGAGGAGATGGGGAAAAACAAGTCGTTTAAGGATACAGGTGGACCTGTTGCAACAATGAGAAATACAAGTTGTCATGTCCAAAACGAGCTTTACAACGTCGGTGGGGGGGGGGGGGGGAGAAGGATTGGGATTGGGTGGAGGGGGGAGGCTGGGAAGGGATGAGAAGGGTAAACAAAGGAGGAGGCTGCAATGCTTGGTAAGAAATGTACGCATTATCCTGCTCATGTAATTGTAACCCCTCTGTACAGTATGTTCACAAATAAAATTAAATTAAATTAAAAAAAAAAAAGATTTCCAAGGTGACAACTGGACACACCTCTGGCTTCACTCTATGGAGATTGTGAGATCGGGATGAAATCTCTAAGCCAGCAACAGAAAGATAATATGGAAGTTCAAGGAATTCGATAAAAATAAAAGAAAAGTGTAACTATCAGGGGTCATTTTTGGTTGTTACTTTTATTAGGTTTGTTTTTTATTGTTGTTGTTGTTCCAGGTAGTAAACAGCTCAGAAGTGTAACTATTTTTCTTTCCCTCACACATTTTTATTTCCTCACCTACTTTTCTTCTATGGGAAGAGTATAACCATGCTTTTAAGAAGAAAGAAATATCAGTTATAGTATTAACTGGGTAAGTATTTAAAATTTTGTCTATTATACTTGGAGTTTTGTTAAATTATTACTTTGCTAACTTCCACCAACTCTAATGTTAATCTGACATCTAGTGCCATTGGGTTTTGACCTATTGATGAATACAAAAAATAATTTCATGACTTTATGACGTTCCCAAAATAAATAAAATTAGAATAAACTGATTGCAACTGAAAAGCAACATGTTAATAATCTTAACCATTCAAATATAATACTCTATTTGTATGCATATGCTTATTAAACAATGGGTTTCTTTAACAATGCATGAAAATTCTTAGGTTTCATTCAAAAGCTTCCTAAGCTGTTGGGTCTTCATCTTCCCAAGAAAGACCACAGGGTCCGAGGTGTGGAGCTCGCCTGTTCCCCAGCCTCCCTCAGCCTGGGAGATAATCAGACCCAGCGGGGAGTCAAGCAGGAAGAAAACTGGTTTATTAACACAGAGCAGTCCTTTTTAAAGCAAAAAAGGAGCGAGTGGCATGGCAGGGGAGGAAGAGGAACCAATCACTGTCAAGGTCACACCCTATCATGCACCTAAGCTTCCACGGGCTGGTTACGCACTGAACATAAGGCAAATTGGTCTCTGCCCACTCTACTCCCTCTCAGCGCCATCTTTGCTGCCCATGTGCCCTGCACTAAGCAAATTCAATTGTAGAATTTCCATTTTAGTGATTCTCAAATTGTGCTCTGGGACGACGATAGATCAGAATTACATGGAAAGATGGTTAAGATGCAGATTTCTGAGTTATTATCTCTTGGAGAAAGACCAAGGAAGCTTTGTAAAAATACTTCAGCACCCTAAAATATGAGAAACTTTGTTCTAAAACTTGGTGAGGGGAAGCAGGCATGGATGGATCACAGGACTATACCTATAATCCTAGCTATTCTGGAGGCTGAAATCTGAGAATCAAGGTCCAAAGCCAGCCTAGGCAGAAAAGTCTATGAGCCTCTTACCTCCATTTAGCCAGAAAAAAGGCCAGGAATCAGGGGTGTGGCTCAAGTGGTAGCACCCTTGAGTGAAAAAGCCAAGTGAGAGTCTGAGACCCCAGTACTAGCACAGAGGGGGAAAACCCTGGTGGGAGAGTCCATTGGGATTTCTTGTATAGAGTGTCAGATATTTTTATTTCTCTAAGGTGGAATAAACTTCTAGTGAATTTCATACATTTTATTTTGTCAGTAAAATGTAATTATCAAATGTATGTATCATGCTGTTTTGAAGTTATGTGACAAATGTAGCTTTAAATATAGTGATATAGGGCCAAAGTTCCTTGGATTTAAAAATACTCCCTATTAAGTAGGTCACATGTTAATGAGTAGGGAAGATATATTCCCTTGTAACCAATTTTTATGATTAAAACAAACAAGTCAATGTGAATTGAATCGAGGTACATTGCCAGAATTGACTGGTGATAATTAAGATCCAAGTAAAATTAATCATAGCAAAATTTTATGAAAATTCATTATGATTGTGAGCTTTCTTCCACATGAGCAATCTCACCTCATATAAGTAAGCTCTTATTTCCAAGAAAAGCTATGTCAATAACATTCTTTAATTCCTCTCCCCTTCCCACAGCAATACTGTCAAAGCTGTTCATAAAGTCTATGATTTTTAGTGATAGAAGAACCTTAATAATCATGAACCTCAACCCATGCTCCTATGGATGAAGAAGCCAAAAAAAGTCACATGTCTGGATGACAGAATCAGAAGAAAATTCCAAGTGTCCTGATTGCCTAGTCCTTCCACTAAAGTACACAATAAAATAAACAATCATTCCACTGGTGTACACAAAAAAGCAAACAATTTGTGTAAAGCCTAGTGCTACCTCAGCTTCTCAACCAAAATCTGGCAAAGCTAAGAAGAGGTGAGACAAGACAGCATGACCCCCACAGTGCTCATGGCTAATTACTTAGACAAGTTAGACAATTACTTAGACAAGTCTAAGTAATTAGTGGTTGAGAATAAACCAAGAAATGTCGTTAAGGTCTTCCCATAAAATTTACTGGGTCTGAATCTCATTTATTCACTCTATTATTTAGCAGACATATATAAGGAGGACCCACAAGAAAAACTGGAAGCTATGAATCAGAATATTTAGATCAGTTGATAGGGTAAGACAAAATTATACCAGTAAGTGCCATGTGTTATATTGCAGGCTACTGAATCAGGTGCTATGGTCACGACTACTAAGCTAGTTGAATCAGAACCAGAAGAGATTCACAGTAGAAATTACACTGGACTAGATCTTGAAGCACACCCAGGAGTTTACCTAATGGAATACTGGAAGGGAAAGATCACTCCAAGCATTAGCACTAGCATATGCAGTAGTATGGAAGTGTAAGGAGTCAATCAGGTTAGTGGCTGGACAGAGAAATTCAGAGAAGACCTTACTACACAGAAAAAGCAGTGGTTTTGTACCATGAAGTATGTTGTGGGAAAAGTCTAACCATTTCTTAAAAATAACAACAATATACCATCTTCTGGCAAGAAACCACAGACCCGTGACGGAAGGAATCTAACCTTAAGAATTGGCTTTTGAAGGCTTGGAAAAAATTATATGAAGTGAAGTAAGCCAGGCCCACAGAAACATAGGTCCCATGGTTTCCCTTATTTGCAATATCTAGTATATGTCTGAGTCAAGCAGAAAAGGTCAGATAAGGTGATGTTAGGGAAATGAACCCTAAGATATGCATTCAAATGTTTTTTTTCTTTCATGCGATTGTTTCTAACACATTTATATGATTATTTCTTTGTTGCTTTGTATGTTCCTGCTTTCACTGTATTTGATGTTGGTATAATTTGTGGAGGGGAAGGGGAAAAAACAAGTCGTTTAAATAGGGATACAGGTAGATCCATTACAACAAGTTGTTATGTGGAAAACGAACTTTACAACTTTGGTGGGGGGGAGGGGGACGGGGAGGATTGGGTGTGGGGGTGGGGGGGGAGGCTGGGAAGGGATGTTAGGGGACACAAAGGAGGAGGCTACAATGCTTGATAAGAAATGTACTCATTATCTTGCCCATGTAATTGTAACCCCTCTGTACAGTATTTTCACAATAAAAAAAAAAGTGGAGGAAGAGGAGGACAAGGAAGAAGAAGAGAGGGAGGGAGGGACAGATAGATGGACAGGGACGGGGAGACACTTGTTTGATAAAAGGTAGTCTTTAATAAGTAACATATCTTTTGTCTCATATATAAGTTTATCTATTTTGGGGAGGATAAGTGGGAACACAGAAATGGTGGGCTGGGCTGGGATGTAGCTCAGTGGCAAAGCGCTTGCCTAGCAATGCAACATCCAGTTCGATCCCCAGTACCAAAAAAGAAAAGACAAAAAAAAGAAATGGTGGGACAAAGGGTGAACAAATGCATCAGTGATATTCACTAGACACTATGTTGAAAATGAGCTACATACCTTGTAGGGGAGGGAGGTCAGGAGAGAAAAACAGAGAAAACGAGGGAAGGAATGATACTGTCCTAAAAGAAATGTACTCATTACCTGACCTATGTAACTGTAATCCCTAGTGTCTATAAACTTTACAATAAAAATGAATAAATAAAAAATATTTCCTATAAAAAAAGAGTTGGCTTTTGAAAGAAATCTGTTTTCTTCTTCTTGTCTTGAGAGCTCACAAAGTCCATATCTTTCTGTAAAACTGCTTGGATTTCCAGAGTCCATACAGAATCCTTGGAAGAAACAACAGCTTACTGGTCAGATTAGTGGGGAAATGATTCATCCCCATAAAATACAATCTGGTCTCTTTTTTTCTTTTTTTTATTGTGAAAATACTGTACAGAGGGATTACAATTATATGGGCAAGATAATAAGTACATTTCTTATCAAGCATTGTAGCCTCCTCCTTTGTTTCCCCTTCCCATCCCATCCTCCTCCCGCCCCCCACTACCAAAGTTGTAAAGTTTTTTTTCAACATACGACTTGTACGTCTCATTGTTGCAAATGGGTCCACCTGTATCCCTATTTAAACGATTTGTTTTTTCCCTTCCCCTCTCCACGAATTATAACAACATCAAATACAGTGAAAGCAGGGGTTATACCATGGGGGAGGGACATACAAAGCAACAAAGAAATAATCGTATAAATGTGTTAGAAACAATCGCATGAAAGAAAAAAACATTTGAATACATATCTTAGGGTTCATTTCCCTAACATCAACTTATCTGACCTTTTCTGCTTGACTCAGACATATACTAGATATTGCAAATAAGGGAAACCATGGGACCTATGTTTCTTTGGGCCTGGCTTACTTCACTTCATATAATTTTTTCCAAGTCTTTCCATTTCCTAACAAATGGGGCAATGTCATTCTTTCTGATAGAGACATAGAATTCCATTGTGTATATATACCACATTTTCTTGATCCGTTCATCTATTGAGGGGCATCTGGGTTGGTTACATATCTTAGCTATGGTAAATAATGCTGCAATAAACATAGTTGTGCTGGTAGCTTTAGTGTGGTCTTGTTTGTAAACATTTGGGTAAATGCCCAAAAGTGGGATTGCTGGGTCATAGGGGAGCTCTATGTGGAGTCTTTTGAGGAACCTCCATACTACTTTTCAAAGTGGCTGAACAAGTTTACACTCCCACCAACAATGCAGTAAGGTTCCCTTCTGTCCACATCCCCTCTAGCATCTGTTGTTATTAGAGTTCTTGATTATAGCCATTCTAACTGGGGTGAGGTGGTATCTCAGTGTTGTTTTGATTTGCATTTCTTTTATGGCTAGAGAGGTTGAGCATTTCTTCATGTGTCTCTTGGCCATCCTTCTTTCCTCTTCAGAGAAGTTTCTCTTTAAGTCTTTAGCCCACTTATTTATTCGGCAGTTGTTTCTTTGGAGATTTGTTGTTGGGGGATTTAATTTTTTGAGTTCCACGTATATTTTAGATACAAGACCCTTGTCTGTTGTATGGCTAGTGAAGATCTTCTCCCAATCTATGGGCTTTCTATTGATCTTTTATTTTAATTTTTATGTTTTGTGAGCACACTGTACAGAGGGGTTACAATTACATGGGCAAGATAATGAGTACATTTCTTATCAAGCATTGCAGCCTCCTCCTTTGTTTACCCTTCACATCCCTTCCCAGCCTCCCCCCTCCGCCCGCCCCCCAACCCAATCCCCCTTCCCCCCCCCACCAAAGTTGTAAAGTTAGTTGTAAAGATATGACAACTTGTACTTCTCAAAGTTGCATCGGGTCCACCTGTATCCTTAAACGACTTGTTTTTCCCCATCTCCTCCACAAATTATACCGACATCAAATATAGTGAAAGCAGGGGTTATACTGTGGGAGAGGGACATACAAAGCTACAAAGAAATAATCTTATAAATGAGTTAGAAACAAATGCATGAAAGAAAAAAACATTGAAATACATATCTAAGGGTTCATTTTCCTAACATCACATTATCTGACCTTTCCTGCTTGACTCATACATATACTAGATATTGCAAATAAGGGAAACCATGGGACCTATGTTTCTTTGGGTTTGGCTTACTTCAATTAATATAATTTTTTCCAAGCCTTTCCATTTCCTAACAAATGGGGAAATGTCATTCTTTCTGATGGAGGCATAGAATTCCATTGTGTATATATACCACATTTTCTTGATCCATTCATCTACTGAGGGGCATCTGGGTTGGTTACATATGTTAGCTACGGTAAATAATGCTGCAATAAACATAGTTGTGCTGGTAGCTTTAGTGTGGTCTTGTTTGTAAACATTTGGGTAAATGCCCAAAAGTGGGATTGCTGGGTCATAGGGGAGGTCTATGTGAAGTCTTTTCAGGAACCTCCATACTGCTTTCCAAAGTGGTTGAACAAGTTTACATTCCCACCAACAATGAATTTCTATTGATCTTGCTACCAGAAGCCATGCAGAAGCTCTGCAATTTCATGCAATCCCATTTGTCCAACCTTTCTTTGATTTGTTGTGTTTCTGGTCTCTATTAAGAAAATTTCGGCCTGTGCCAAGGAGACCTAGGGTTTCTCCTATTCCATCCTGCAATGTTTTCAGAGTGTCTGCTCTTTGATCTATTTGGAGTTGATTCTGGTGCACGGTGATATATAAGGATCTAGCTTTCGTTTTCTACAAGTAGTTAACCAATTTTGCCAGCACCATTTACTGAAGAGGCTGTCTGTCTTCCATTCTATTTTTTAGCTCCCTTATCGAAGATTAGATGGCTATAGGTCTGTAGGTTCATTTCTGGGTTTTCACTTCTATCCCATTGGTCTTGAGGTCTGTTCTTGTGCCAGTACCAAGCTGTTTTGATTATGATGGCTTTGTAGTAGAGTTTGAAATTTGGTATTGATATTCCTCCAGCAGTGTTCTTTCTGTTGAGGGTCATTTTTGCTATTCGGGGTCTTTTATTATTCCATATGAATTCAATCTGGTCTCTTTTATAAATCTCTTGCTATGGAGATCACATAGCAGTATTTTTGTCTTGCTGAGAGATGGGTAGGTGATAGACAAGATTTCACACCAGTTCCCTTACTTAGAATCTGGGTAATTTCAGGGAAATTGTGTACCTCTCAGAGCATGGCTTCCCTTGCTGCAAGTGCCCTGCTAGCTTGAAATGAAGCACCTGTTATGAGGGTCTAACCAAATGGAATCTTCCACTGGGGAAGCTGCTATGCTTAATGTAACAGTTTCACTCATTCATTCAACAAATCTTTGCTGAGTGCCTGCCGTGTAAAAACCAGGAGGAATACATACAAAAATCGACCTGAATTGGATTTCCCTCTCCAGGAATTCATAGTATGTAGTGGAGATACAGGACCGACCCAAATGCCTTTATTATAAAGAGGAGCACAGTTGCTACCAAGAGATATCACGGGGGCGGAGGGGGTGGTGGGGGGAGAGGACGGGGATGGGACGTGGGGAGGGGAGAGATAACTGGCAGCAAAGAGTGAAGCCAAAAGAGAGGAGAAGCCTCTGGGCTGGCACTCCGCCCCGGTCTGGTGTGGGCATGGCACGGAGACATGAGCCCCTCTCACTGCTGAAGTAGATGAAGACTGGGAAGAGGCAGGGATAACACAACTCCCCACTCCAGATGGAGAGAAGGAACACTCCGCAACTCCCCAACGCATTTCACTCCCTAAAACGTGGGCCCTCTGCAGGTGCTGAGGACAGGACAGGTCAGGGAAAACAGCGAAAGGACAGGGGTAGCTGGCCACTATCCCAGGTCGAGGAGGAGGGGCGGGACGGCCCGGGGACGCCTGGTGGGAGGGCAAGCCGAGGGGGCGGGCAGAGGGTACCGGGGTGCTCCAGCTCTCTGGCCCAGCCTCAGGAGCCCGCACAGGGACTTGGACGCCATGGGGCGGCGCTGGGCGTTGGGGATGCTGCTGGTGTTCGGGATACTGCTGCTGCAGCCACCGCTGTCTGGATCGCTGCGCGGGGCGCTCTGCCCAGAGCCCTGCAAATGTGCGCCCCAGGGTGCCCTGCACTGCCCGGGCCCGCGCCTGGGCCTCACCCGACTGTGAGTACAGAGGCAGCTTGCCACCTCGGCCCCCCCACGGGGACACCGCTCTGGCTCCCGACTTTGCCACTCTCCTTTCTCCTGTCCCCTTCGCTGGAAGCTGGAGACAGACGCTGTGCCCCAACAAACTTCCCCATCCTTGAACGCAAATGAGACAGATCCAGAGTGAGGGCTCTGTGGCATCCTGAGCCTCCAGAGTAACCCAGATCTCCACCTACCCCCCACCGCCAGCCCCTGCGCCAGTTTCCCCATCATTAAGCCCCAGGTTGGGTGGGGGGCCTCAGAGCTACTCCCAAAGCCCCAGGAGAAGGCCTAGGACTCTCCTGCTGCTAGAAGGGAACGTGGCTATGATGTTCTTCTACCAAACTGGGTCGGCGGAGGGAGAAGCCTCACTTGATCTTTGAGTCTTGGCCAGCCAGCCCAGAGCAGGTTGCTGAGGCTGTGGCGCCCTTGGGACCTCTGGGAATGGAACGTGGTGATCTGGTAGTGTTCGGGAAGAGAGATGCTAGCAAGTTCACCTCTGGAAACCTGGGCGCACCTGTCTCTAGGTAAGCCTGCCTGCGTGGAGGTGAACAGATCCAGCCCTGAGCTCCACTTCCACCTCAGCCATCTTAGCTAATTCGTAAGAGTTTCTGAGAATGTATACATCCAACAAGTGGATGGAGAGAGCAGTTGCCCCAACTCATAGGGTAAAGATAAGGCCTTTACTGCCAGAGTGTCGCCAAGTCTCATTTGTTACACCTGTTGCATGATTCTGTTTACATTGAATGGCCAGATGGACGGAAGTTGCCTGGGGCTTGGGGGAGGGGAAGGGAGATGGGGAGAACATGGGGTGGAGGGAATGCTAATGGGTGTGGGTTTGGGGTGATACAAAAATGCCTACCATCAGACTGCGGTAATGGTTGCACTAAACCTACGTTTTGTTTTGTTTGGGGTTTTTTTTTTAATGGCATGGTATACTTTAAGTGGGTGAATTTTATGTTACATGTTTTGCATCTTGATACAACTGTTGAAAGAGGAAAGGAAAGCTGGGGGGAAAAGCACCACGCTGCTGGAGGTCCTTGTCCTGTTCTAACTGCTAGGGATATGGCATTCTATGCGGAGAACCTCCCCCCCCCCACACCCCACACCCCACCCTCCGCCCCTTCACATCCCTTGGGCCCTCTGCAGCCCATCAGGGGCCTGCCTACTGGAGGAGTTCGTCTTCCCGGTGGAAGTTAATGGCCCTCTGGGAATAATTGTGGTTGAGAGAAACAGTTTAAGGGTTGAGGGGTTTATATTAATTAGTTTCCATTAATTATCTTGTCAGCTTGGTTCCCCGAAGGTGAGGACCATGCTGCTAGAATTTATTTCAATCAATCAGCAAATCCATGGAACCTGACTTCTGAGTTCCTGCCCTTGTCCTTTGGTGACAAACACTCCCGAGTTGCTCTTGTGAATGAATGATTATACCACTAACAGCCTTTCTCACTTGCCGAGTTCTTACACAGATTAGAAGAAAGTGCGATCCAAAGAAATAAAATAACTTGCTCAAGGTCCCTTGCAACATTACAAAGATAGCACTTTATCTTCTTTTTTTGTTTTGTTTTGTATTTGCTTGTCTTTGTAAGAAAATTACGTCTTCTTTAATTAAAAGAATATAAATACTCCCCAATTCCCCAAATTTGGTAGTGGGTAGAGAGCCCCCTGTTGCTGGGAATGGGGAAGGAATGGGTGAGTCTTAGCTTTTCCCTGAGATGTTTTGTTTTTTTGTTGTTTTTTTTTTTTCCAATGGCTCCTGACACCACACCTACACCAGGGTCAGGAGGAAACCTCATTCCTCAGGAAACAAACCAGAATACTTTATCTCATCATCCCATACTACAGTTTTCAGAAGTCTGGAACGCCTCAAAAGATTTTTCAGTGCTAAGGCTAAGGGCAGAAATGGGGACATGCATAAGAGACCACAGATAGCAAATCTGGGTCTCAAAAGGGCAATGGTTCTCCAGGCTCTGAAATCCTTTACCCTCCATGGGAGAGTCTAAAATCCTTGACTTCCTCCTCCATAGACCTATCTTATCAACTACAATGGAGTGTGTCCTCTCCTAGACGTTTGCCCTACATCAAACATGGTAACCCTCACAAAGTGGCGCTTCCTGAGGATTAGAAAGTTGGGAAGTAACTAAGACTTTCAGCGAGAACCATGAGATTAAACCCTATATGGGCCAAAACAGGGTCACATCACATATCCACATCTAATATCCACATAACAAAAGAGAGGCCTATGAAACCAGTAGGAGGATTGTGATTTCAAGGCAATGCTTCTCAAACTGCAATTGTGGACCAGCAACAGAGGCAGGCAACAACACCCAGGAAATAGAAGATGTAGACTCTCAAACCATGCCCAACATACTAAACAAAACCTCTGGGGGTGTCCCCCAGCAGTCTTCATTGTAACAACTCTCTCAAGAGATCTTGATAAGTACTATTTTAAAATAAGGCATTATTCTCCATAGAGGTACAGACTGCCTTGAGCCATGTGCCTCCTCTACCCCACCTCAACCCCATATATACAAAGCCCATTTATTGTGAAATAAAGAGGAATAAAATTAAATGATAAACGCCAAACTCAGAGATAGATGACAAATAAGCAGGATAGAGGAAAGAGTTTTTTCTTCAAAGGGGAAAAGAAGAAAGAACATGTATATAATGGGTGAGATATAATGGATGAGGGAAGATGAATATTGGTTACAAGAGAGAAGCAAAATCAAGGGAAGAATTAATTTTAGCATAGAGGTACTCTAGGTCCCAAACAAGGAAGGTGGATGGCTAAAGAATAATTCAATATAGCAGCAAAGGGCAGAAGTATACAGGTTCATGCTGATATCTGTTCTTGGGGACAAGTAAATGAAACAGGAAACCGTCATTACAAGATAGCAAGATGCTATGAATAACAAAGTATCCAGAGTTCACAGAGAGATGAGAGCTGGAATTTTAAGGTAAAGCAACCAGAAGAGAGGAGTATACTACTTATCTCCTGGATTTGGCTCTGTAGAGAAAAGAGGAGCACTGTAGGATCTGGGATGTGGAGGAGGCTGAGTGCCATACAGCACATCTTAAAATTCGTCAGCATCCTTCCATTTCTGCTGTAATCTTTTCAGGCCCTGGTGTCTCTACTTCCTAAAGTAGAGACATTGTGTTGTTTCAGTAGAAGCAGGGAAAAGGTACATGGGTTATAATTGCTTATCACTGACAAGGCCACCACTTAACAAAATTTTGAATATGGCAATGTTCAAATTGTTCTTATCGTTCCACCCTTCCTACATTTCATTAAAAAATGTAAGTATTTAAAATAAATGATACAAGAAATAGCCTCCAACATTTTCACTCATTTTAATTGGGGCAAAAATAACTGAAAAAAAAAAACATTTATTTAACATTTTTTCTTTTCCTTCTTTTTCATATTAGTTCCAGGCAACTAGAAGGAGGGAGGGAGGGGGGAATCTCACCTTGCACACAGTTATATAAAGATCTTTGTCTCTATGACAACAGAAAGGTTGATCTGCTTGATGTGGAAGCATTTTCTGAAAAATCTGTTAGTAGGAAAATGCTAATAATAAGTGCGGCAATTTATTTTTTGCATGTTGTGCCTGCTAAATAGAGATTAAACTCTTAGACTTTATTGTAAAATACTATCTGAGACTCTGGAAGGATATAATGTACATAGCTACCAGTCCAGTGTCCCAGGAAGAGTCTAGTCTCCCGACACCTTTCCTGAGTATATCACCCTGTTCCATCTTCAGTGAAAATCAGAACCCAGAACTGTGCTCAATGTTGTAGAGATATAAAACTAGTAGGGCTGCTTCCTCTCCTGGAGGAGCTCATGGTCTAGGTGGAAGCACACCCAGGAGACTGGTATAAGTAAATAGAGAGAGACCATATGGCTCCATGGAGTTCAAAAAAAAGAGTCAGCCTCCAAGAGAAGGCTGCATGGGCAAAGGATGAAGAAGTTGGACCTTGAAAGAAAAAAAACCAGGTGAGTCCAGATAGAAGAGCCATAGGTTAAAGTAGCCTCAAAAAACAAAGGAGAAGGTAAGTCTCCACTCTACATGCTTCTCTAGAGGGTTGTACAAACAAAGAAAAATTCAGCCGGGCACCAGTGGCTCACACCTGTAATCCTAGCTTCTCAGGAGGCTGAGATCTGAGGATCACAATTCAAAACCAGCCTGGGAAAGGAAAGTCTGTGAGTCTCTTATCTCCAAGTAACCACCAAAAAGCCAGAAGTGGCGCTGTAGCTTCCGTGGTAGAGCATCAGCTCTTAGGGGTAGTGCTCAGAGCTCAGTCTGACACAAAATAATAATGATTTAACCATTTGTTCAATATGTGCCTTTTCTGCTAGGGCAAGTTTTTGGACTTTTAGCACCTTAACACTTGAGGCTAGATAACTGTTTGGGGGACAGTTTTACCTATGGTAGGCTATTTAATAACATCCATTGACCCCCAACCACTCAGTGCTAATAGCACTATTCTCTCAAATGGTGATAACCAAAAATATCTCTAAATAATTGCCAGATAACATCTGGGTTGGGAATTGCTTTTTATTTTATTTGCTGTACTGTGAAGAAAAAAACCAACAACACTTAGAGATGTCTTATTCAACTTAAGATTCCCAGCATTTTGTTATGTATAATGATTAAACTGTTTATTGAACTACACAATAATTACACTGATTAGGCAGCCAAATAAGAACAATAGACCAGTTCAAAAAAAAAGAAAACCTGTCTGCCAGTCAGTATGTATCACATTTAAATGTCAATTTTGAAATCTCTACCTTAGATGATGGGGAGGTAGGAAGGTGCTCCAGGTAGTAAAGGGAACTCTGTGTTTTGTGTTAGGTCAGCATCTAGGTCCCAGAATCTGCAGGCTGCTAGTCTATGACTTGAAAAGGAATTAGTAGGCATATTAGCTTCAGAAAAACACACCTACAGCTTACTCATACAAATATAACCTGTCTAGATTATTTTAATTCAATGTTTATTTCATATTCAGTAGAAAGGAAAACAAAGTAACCAGAAACAAACAAGCAACAAACAAAAACACCAGAGTAGCTGAGACAGATGGGTTTCAGTGCCAGAAATACCTGACATTCCCCATTCAGGGATCACCAGTAAGCCACCCCAGGAAATACATCTACAAGATAGAGACAGAGCCTTCCAAGCTCTAACAAGGACAGCTAGACCCTACCTTCAGCCATCCTACAGTCAGAACATCCAAATCAGTCATAATAATCGCAAATTTCACGAAGTATATTTTCCACTTTCCTTTACCTCTCAAGAAAAAAAGGCCCAAGATAGAGTTGGATCTTGAACGTCAGTTCTATCTAGCCTTCCCTCCCAGCCATGCTTTAAAAGGCCATTCTTAAGCCTGACTGCGCTGATGAACAGATTGCTTCTAGGAAACTTTAGAAGGATCTGATTTTACTACTTAAAAACAAAAAAAAAATCACACTTTGTAGAAAAATGAAAGACAGCCCCTAGTAAGACACTGGAAAACAACTGAGCCCTTAGAGCTCAACGGAAGTACACAGCCAATAAGGTTCCGAGAGAAATCCTCTTCTCCCTTTGAGAGCAATGACTCCTGGAGTACTTTGTCTTGTTCGCTTCTTTCCATCCAACCAGCCAGTTCAAGACTCAGTGCTGCTCCTTTTCCCCACATCTTCTTGCTGCCCAAGCCCTTCAGTTTGCCTTTGTTTCTTGTAATGAAACAACAAAAGTCTCTTCCAAAATTTGATCTCCTAAAGTGGTGACACAGGTAAACTATGAGTCGCGGTACTAAAGATAGGCCCTGTTGCTCACTTGCAGACAGGAGGAAGCTAGCTCCATTGGACCTAACGGCTCTGCTACTGCAGTTCCCCCTGGGTGTGAGAAAAAAAATACAGATTTTACTAGAGATTTAAGCAAATTTCTCACTCAGACATGTTTTTTAAGAAGATAATTTTTTTTTAATTCTATCCACCAAGCAGGTGGTCTATCTGCCTTGAAGGGCAACTTCTAGCAGCTTCTCTACACGGGTTCTTATTTACTCTCAGCTCCCACCCCACTGGGAGATGACATCGCTCTCAGGTTGCAGGTCACTCACAGCTGCCCCATAGGGCTCCTTAATACCATCCGAGCCAAACTCACAGGAATCCAATCTAGAAATGGAACTCAACTTGCAGCCATGGCATTTGTCCTTGACTTGAAGGCAGTGAGGTGATTCCTGGATTCCAAACTCCTCATAACCAGAAGCAGACAGCATCTCTGAGCCCACAGAGATCAAAGACTGTGTGTGACATTGTCACAGGGACACACAAAAACTGGTGTGACCGGGGAGGGTCCAAAACAGCCCCTACATTATCTGAAGTGATCAGCAGAACAAACATGGGCTAACCAGGTCCTAACACCAGGCCCTTTTCACTGCAGGTGTGAGTGAGTACTGTCTGGAAGTGGGGTGGGATGATTCCTATCTCTGAGAGGGGCTGGCTTTAGTGAGGACAAACAAGACAACCGAGGTGCAAAGTATCAGGAAATCAAGGTTTCACACATGGGCAAAGTACTATTGTAGCAATCTAATGATTCCAAGAAGACCAAAAACCCAAAGTCCATACATGAGGTTGGATAATTAATATCTATCATCTGAGAGAGAAGCCTAGTAGATCAGATTTGTTCCTCAGAGGTGTTAATTAGAGAAAATGACTCACTATATCTCTCAATCTGAAAGGTGACTAAGACAGAATCTCAAAATATCACAGCTCATTATTTCCTCAAGTCTGAGATTCTGGCTTTTTCAGTCCAGATTTAGCCATCTCTGAAACATCTCTCCTCATATTGATGGAATGTGTTTAGCTCTATCTGCCCAGTAAAACATCCAAGAGTCTTTTCCTTTGGAGAGAGACCACCAACTAGTGTGTGCCCTTTAAAATGAGCTAGTTCAAGCCAGGTATCAGGGTCTCAAGCCTGTAATCTTTGCTACTCAGAAGGCTGAGATCTGAGGATCACAGTTCAAAGCCAGAAGTAGAGGTGTGGCGCAAGTGTTCCAGTGCCAACCTTGAGCAAAAAAGCTAAGGGACAGTGCCCAGCCCCTGAGTCAATCACCAGTACTTGCATCGAACAAGGTGAAAGGCAGTTCCAAAGACTTCTCCTCCCTTTCCCTTAAATTCCCAACAAAGAGAATCTGATTAGCCAAAGCACATACATGTCACTCCTCTTCAACCCAGAGCAAACCTGCTCAATCAATGAGACTTTTCCACCATCATGCACCCAGCAATAGCATGCTTGTAGAGAAGGGGGCATTCTTGAGCTAAGCAATCACACAAATCTACTCGGACAAGGGAATTTGTAAAGAATAAAGGTGCATATGCCAGTAGTTTCAAGTACTTCAAACTGATCCTCAGATTAATTAAAAATATGCAGTATATCAACTGCAAGTGATCATTTACATGCTCCCTCAAAAACAAAAGAATTTTTTAAGTGTCAGGTCTTGTAATGGAAGAACTTCCTGAAGCATCACTGCAGTGTCAGTGCCCTGACAACATAATATTCTCTGCTTCTGAAAAAATATTTTTGAGAAATCATTACAGATGACACAGACATTCCCCAGGGAGAATTCAACATGTAGTTTTATTTACCAGAGTTATTCTTGTCATGTTATATTATTGCTAGGAGAATTCTAGTTTAGGGGGTAGAATGGGTTATTTTGCTTTGTGTCTTTAGAAAACTTTAAATGGATTTTGAGAAAGGGCTCAGAGTGCTTGCCATTTTGCTCTGAGGCTCTATATTTTTAATTGAGTGGTTGCACAAATGACTTGGGAAAACTGTTATCCCAGGACTCTTCTTAACATCTTGGTTCATAGGATAATTCGTAAACTCTTCACAGTAGCTTGTTGGATGCTCTGGAAGAAGGTTTTCAAGGAGTCATCCAGATTACACTTTCCAATGGGGGAGTTCCAAACAACTGATTTTTTTAAATTAATGAGCAAATGTTAACCCTATAGAGTGGCTCTCTAGAGTCAAAGCATTTAATGAAAAGTTTTGCTGTTGTTGTTGCTGTTTTCATTTCCCTAAATGGCTATCAGGTAATACCGAGGACGTCTAAGCCCTAAAAAAGACACTAAGACAAGCATAACGTAGCACACACCCATAATCCCAACTACTCATAATACAGAGATCAGGAAGATTATGGCTACAACCCTATCTTAAGACCCATCTCAAGACAGGTTCTTAAGACAGGTTCTTAAGACCCATCTCAATAGAAAAACTTGGCTGTGCTGGAGTCTGCCTATGAGTGTATCCCAGCTATAGGAACATAAATAAACAGGAGAATCATGGTCCAGGCCAACCCTAGGAAAAAGCAAGAACCTATCTGAAAAACAAAAACACAAACAGAGCAAAATGGGCTAGAGAAGTAAGTTCAAATGGTAGAGTATCTGCCAAGCAAGGATGAAACCTTGTGCTATGAATGACTCACAAATAAAATAAATCCCATATATAACCAGTGAAGAATCTACAGAATCAATAGTGAGGGACAAGCATAGATATTACACAGACTTAAGGATGTAACTCATGATAAAGGGAAGAGTCACTTCCAAGGTGACTCACCCACTCTCACCTCCTGCCAAAGAAGTAGAGCCGTCATGAGCTGTAGCCTGTGTTGCTTATACACAATGAAATTTTATGCTTCCATCAGAAAGAATGGCATCACCTCATTCGTAAGGAAATGGAAAGAATTGGAAAAAGTCCTATTAAGTGAAGCAAGCCAGACCCAAAGAAACATAGGCTCCATGGTTTCCCTCATTTGTAGTAATTCACTTATGTCTAGGATAGGCTTAGCAGAGGATCACAATAGCTCAATAGCTATGTACAGATGACCATATAAAATGATGCTAATTGAAATGAACTCCAAGATAGGGAAATAAGAGACTTTTGTGTTGTTGAAGTTGTTGTTTTAATGTACTGTATGAAGTTCTTTCTTTATTTCCCTTTGGTTTATCCCCTGTAGCCACTGTTTTTGATTCTGGTACCCTGTGTCTTGTCTGTACGTTTATCTGATTTGGGGAAGGGAAGGGGAAGAACAAAATGGTGAAACGAGAACAAGAGTGACCCAATGTAACCGTGATACTCACAAGATACTAGGATGGAAATGAACTTTACAACTTGGGGTTAGGGGGAGTCAGGGAGGAGGATAGTAGGAGAAAAATGAGGGAGGGGGTAACAATGTTCGATAATGTTCTTATGTAACTGCAACCCCTCTGTATATCACCTTTGCAACAAAATTAAATTAGATTAAAAAACATCTTGGACAGAGAGCAGCTGTGAATTAACAGCACTCACTGAGTTCCTGTCTTGTGCTAGATGTTATATTAGTGTTATATAAGCATTTTTATCTAATCTCAGAACACTTCAGACTTTTCAATTACACACATTTCTTTGGGTCTGGAATGAAGCTATGATTTGATGCCAGGCAGTGTGTCTGTAGAGTCTGCACTCAGCACACTACACTGCTCAACAGAGGAAGCACAAGCTGTCATATCCGGGGTAGAATCTGGACCAAGGGTCGAATCTGATCAGATCTGCAGAAAGGTGGAGATGGGCCAGTCAGTGGAAACAGTGTGAATGAAGCAGGAAATGTGAAGCAAGTTCAAGAAGCATCAATAGTCTGACCATGGGAAGCCCTACCCCATTAAAAGGAAAAAAAAAGAAGACATGAGTCACAGAAGTTAACACTTCTAGTAACCACATTTTTAAAAAAGGTTTATGGCGGGCGCCAGTGGCTCACACTTGTAATCTTAGCTACCCAGGAGGCTGAGATCTGAGGATCACGGTTCAAAGCCAGCCCAGGCAGGAAAGTCTGTGAGACTCTTATCTCCAATAAGCCACCAGAAAACCAGAAGTGGTGCAGTGGTTCAAGCGGTAGAGAGCTTGCCTTGAGCTGAAGAGCGCAGGGACAGAGCCCCATGACAGACCAAAAAAAAAGGTTTATAAGGTGAAATGAATTTTTTAATACTGTATTTAATATGTGTGATGTCGCTTCAACCTAAAATCTATACAAAAAAAGGTTAATGAGAGATTCCACAACCATTTTCTTACCAAACCTTCAAGGCTTAGTATATAACTTATAGTTTCAGCTTCAGCAGCTTATCTCACTTCAGACTGATCATAGTTCAACTGCCCGTGAGTGGCCACACATGACTAGTAGCTACCATATTGGATGTTAAAGTCTAGTAGAAGAGGCTGGCGCCAGTGGCTCACACCTGTAATCCTAGCTACTCGGTGGGGTTGAGATCTGAAGATCCTGGTTCAAAGCCAGCCTGGGCAGGAAAATCCTTGAGACTCTTATCTCCAATTAACTACCAGAAAACTAAAGTGGCACTGTGGCTCAAAGTGGTAGAGCATTAGCATTGAGCAAAAAAGCCCAGGGACAGTATCTAGGCCCTGAGCTCAAGCTCTACAACCAAAAAAAAAAAAAAAAAAAAAGAAGAAGAAGAAAAGTCTAGTGTAGAAAGGGAAAGAGTAGGTTGTGGGAGTGTAAACTTGTTCACCACTTTGGAAAGTGGTATGGAGGTTCCTCAAAAGACTTCACATAATAAGTGGAGCTGTGGCTCAAGTGGTAGAGAGTGCTTGCCTAGAGATGAAGAGCTGAGGGACAGCGCCCACACCCAGAGTTCAAGCCCCACGACCGACCCACGACCGACCAAAAAGAAAAGACTCCACATAGAGCTCCCCTATGACCCAGGAATCCCACTTTTGCGCATTTACCCAAACGTTCACAAACAATACCACACTAAAGCTACCAGCACAGCTATGTTTATTGCAGCATTATTTACCATAGCTAAGATATGGAACCAACTCAGATACCCCTCAGTAGATGAATGGATCAAGAAAATGTGGTATATATACACAATGGAATTCTATGCCTCCATCAGAAAGAATGACATTGCCCCATTTGTTAGGAAATGGAAAGACTTGGAAAAAATTATATGAAGTGAAGTAAGCCAGGCTCAAAGAAACAGAGGTCCCATGGTTTCCCTTATTTGCAATTACTAGTATATGTCTGGGACAAGCAGAAAAGGTCAAGAGCTATGTACATATGACCAGATAAGATGATGTTAAGCAAAATGAACCCCAAGATAGGGACACAAGTGGTTTTTTCTTTCTTGCTATTGTTTCTAACGTATTTATAATGTACCATGTGATTTTTTTTGTTGATTTGTATATTCCTCCCCCACGTATGACCCATGTTTTCACTGTATTTGATGTCAGTCTAATTTGGGGAGGGGAAGGGAGAAAACAAAATGTTTAAATAGGGATACAGGTTGACCCATTGTAACAATGAGATGTACAAGACACTATGTTGAAAAATGAACTTTACAATTTAAGCACGGGGGTGGGAGGGTGGGGGAGGTGGGTAATTGTGGAGGTGGGAGGGAAGGGATGGTAGGGGAAAACAAAGGAGGAGGCAACAATGCTTGATAGGAAATGTACTCATGTATCTGTAACCCCTCTGTACAGTATTTTTACAATAAAAAACTGGTTTTAAAAAAGAAAGAAATGGAAGAGTAGGTGACTACAACAAAATAAAGGCTGAGAGTTGAATGCAAGGGACATTTGTAGAGAGGGAGATAAGCCATGGACAGGCACAGGAGGAAGGTAAGCGCTAGAATGGCACGGTGGGAGTTGTCAGGAAGAGGCATTTAGTTTGGACAGGAGAAAGCCAGAATGGCATGAAGAGACACCAGTTAGGCTACCCTAGTTGAGGCAGAGAAAAGAATAGCCAACAGTGGCGTTGGCTGAAGAATAAAGGGGCTGGAAATAAGAGACAGTGTAATCATGTAAGTACTTAGAAAACTCTCAATAGGATAGGAGGGAAAACACAGCAAAATCTGTAGGCACAGAAGAAAATAGAGAAAGATCAAAATCACTGTGCTAGGCTCCAAAGCTTCATGGAAGATCAGGAATTTGAACTGTGTCTTAAAGGTGAAGACTGAGCACATGCCCTCAATAAACTGCTGACTCCACTGAGAAGTCTAGAGTCTCAGAGGAAGCACAATGGGTGATCTAGGGGGATGAATCGACAAGTCTCAATTCAATAATACTGTTATGGAGAACACCACACTAGATCAGGAAAGAAGTGACTTACGTTCTAGTCCAGATCTGCCCTTGAACTGCTACATGGTTTCAGGAAAGTCCTTTCACCTTCATCTGTAAAGTGAGGGTTGTATCAAAAGATCTGTAAGCATTCTCTTCACTCTAACTCATGGATCTAATAAAATAAGTGTTTCTGATAGTCACCAAACAATAAAGTCACTTGGATGTATTTTTAAGAAATATTGTAAACTTCTCTGATATAAAGTGTGATCTCTTGGGTGTCCATCTATACTAACTTCATATTTCAGTTACAATCACCAGCTCTGTCTAGGTAAAAGCCAAAGACATGAGGCCAAGCAAAGGAAAACAGACTCTCTAATGAAGCTACCAAGTAGACTGAGGCCCTGGAAAAGCTTGAAGTTTAAAATCAAGCAGGCAAGCCAATGTTTGTTTGTTTTCATTCTAAGATGAAAACAAGTTTATTATGATTACTGAGCAATTTGAGAAGAACATAGAAATTCTTAAATCTGTTAAATGTAGAACATAAATAATTAAATAAACCCCTCCCATTTCCGCATGTTTATTAGGCACAAAAGCTTTGCCCTGCTAGGATTTCTCTTTACAGTCCTCTGATTTTATATCATTTTAAAAGTCAGGGTTGTGCTGGTTAATTTGAATTGTCAGCGTGATTGGATTGAGAGATTCTTAGGCTTAGTAAAGCTTGCGTGTGAGGTGTCTGTGATTGTATTTCCAGAGGTGACTGGATCCTGAAGGCTCTGATCTGACGAACAGATTAATTCCTAGGTGCATGGTGACATTGAGGGTAGTGTGTGGAGAAACACCAGTTAAAGGAAGTAGGTCACTGGAGTTGTGTCTTTAGGAGCTAAAACTTGCCTTGTCTACTCCTTGTATTCCCATTTCCCTGTTTTCCTGACTATCATGATATGCATTCTTTGCTACATCATGTCCTCCCTGCCATAATGGAATGACACCTCTGGAATCATGAGCTAAAATAAATCCTTCCTCTGTTAAGTTGTTTATGTCAGGTATTTTGGCCAAGAAGATGAAGAGCTAACTAATACAGGGTGTACTTCTAACAGTAAACTAATAGCCTGTGGAGAATAGATGGATGTTTGTAGCTTTCTTAAATCAATAATATGGATGGCTTTCTTAAACAATTAGAAGGCAGTGAGTAAAAATATTTCACCTCTGCCATTTGTTGGGCAGAAGGAAAGGCAAACGCTTCAGAAAGGTGACCAAATATCACACCCAGGCTTTGGAGACTTCTGATCAATGCTGAATTTCTCCCTGGCTCTCCTTTCCTTCTGATACTGCTCAGACTATGGGCCTTAGAAAGTGACCCTGCCCGGAGAATCAGCTTTCATTCTAAAAAAAAAAAATACTAGGGAAAGTGAAAGCCCTATAGTTACCACTTGCTTTATGAAATACCAGTCTTTCAAATAAAGAATATTAATAGAATCCTATTTCCCATTCATCTAAAGGAGTTGTTATTTAAAGGAATCATGCAGTGAATCCTTCTGCAGGACAAAGAATCTTTTAATAATGCAAATGTCTCTCAGTTGATAAAGTTTTATAAGCAAGAATTTCCAAATCTATCCGTTTCCTTGAAGGGGAATATTAGAGCCCTCCTAGAGATCTCTAGCTAGAGCCAATGAACTGGACAAACTGGCTCCTTCCAAGGTTGTATACAGTATTAAACTCAAAAGAAAAAGGGAGCGGAGGGGGTGATGGGGGGTGAGGGAGGGGAACCCAAGCCCCATCTGTGAGGATTCAAGAGACATTAGAAATGACTAGGGAAGGCATGATAAGCTGATGTTAGTTTCTTCAAGGTAATTGGATTTATCTGAATGATACAGATTTTCCCATGGCTGGACTCTGACAGAAGGAACAGTAGGAGCTTGGCATTCAGGTTGATTTTAAAAAGGATGGAGAACAGAATTCTGGTAGCTAACTTCTATAATCCTAGCAACTCAGGAGATCTGAGGCTAACTGTTCGTAGGCAGCCCAGGCAAGAAAGTCTGTGAGACTCACATCTCCAATAAACTATTGGGGGGGAAAAGAAAAAGAAAAAAGCAGAGCTGTGGCTCAAGTGGTACAGAACTAGTTTTGAGCAGAAGAGCACAGTGTCCAAACCCTGAGTTCATCCAAAAAAGAAAGCAAGAGAGAGAGGAAAGGTGGTAATGAGGGAGGGTAGAAAAAGAAGGGGAAAAAGAAATGGAGTCAACAGAAAGAAACATTGATAAGAAAGAGCTCTAAAGGTAGGGCAGTCCTTCCAAGAAGTCCTATTGTGAGGCAAGAGATTGTGCCTTTATTCTGTACATTGTCCAGTCAGTGGATAGGGGTGACTCTGGACAGAAGACATGATCTTTAGTGAGGAAGAAATCTTTTTTTTTTTTTTAATTTTATTTTATTTTATTTGAGAACATACTGTACAGAGGGGTTACAATTACATGGGCAGGATAATGCATACATTTCTTACCAAGCATTGCAGCCTCCTCCTTTGTTTACCCTTCACCTCCCTTCCCAGCCTCCCCCCTCCCTCCCACCCAATCATACCCCCCCCCCACCGACATTGTAAAGCTGGTTTTGACATGACATTTTGTACTTCTCATTGTTGCAACAGGTCCACCTGAATCCTTAAACGACTTGTTTGTCCCCATCTCCTCCACATGTTATACTGACATCAAATATAGTGAAAGCGGGGGTTACACTGTGGGGGAGGGACATACAAAGCAACCAAGAAATAATCTTATAAATGCGTTAGAAACACATGCATGAAAGAAACAAAAACATTAAAACACATATTTGAGGTTTCGTTTTCCTAACATCACATTATCTGACTTTTTCCGCTTGACTCATACCTACACTAGATATTGCAAATAAGGGAAACCATGGGACCTATGTTTCTTTGGGCCTGGCTTACTTCACTTAATATAATTTTTTCCAAGCCTTTCCATTTCCTAACAAATGGGGAAATGTCATTCTTTCTGATGGAGGCATAGAATTCCATTGTGTATATATACCACATCTTCTTGATCCATTCATCTACTGAGGGGCATCTGGGTTGGTTCCATGTCTTAGCTATGGTAAATAATGCTGCAATAAACATAGTTGTGCTGGTAGCTTTAGTGTGGCCTTGTTTGTGATCATTTGGGTAAATGCCCAAAAGTGGGATTGCTGGGTCATTGGGGAGCTCTATGTGGAGTCTTTTGAGGAACCTCCATACTGCTTTCCAAAGTGGTTGAACAAGTTTACATTCCCACCAACAATGAAGTAAGGTTCCTTTCTGTCCACATCCCCTCCAGCATCTGTTGTTGTTAGAGTTCTTGATTTTTGCTGTTCTAACTGGAGTGAGGTGATATCTCAATGTTGTTTTGATTTGCATTTCTTTTATGGCTAGGGATGTTGAACATTTCTTCATGTGTCTATTGGCCATCCTTCTTTCTTCTTCAGAGAAGCTTCTCTTTAAGTCTTTCGCCCACTTACTTATTGGGCAGTTGTTGAGGAAGAAATCTTGGGATGAGAGTGAAGTTCAATTGAGAGATTCCGACACACTCTCTCCTAGAAAGTAGGAAAGTGAACTGATCCACAGGGCAATTTTGGCAGTGCACAAGAGCATGGACTCAAGGAATTAATCTACTGCACGAGACAGCCCTGGCACAGGGCTTTCATCTGTGCCAAAAGTCCTAGTCTGAAGGGAGAGATACTAGGTTGATCCTAACGCGACAGCAGTCAGGAACTGACCTGGGACAGCATTGGGACAGCAGAGATGTGGGGATCAGAATGGAGCATTTGGGAAGCAGGGAGGACAGGACCCAGCTGGAATCCTACTCTTAGATGGACTCTAGAACTACCAGATGAGCTACAGGTTAAGGATTCAGGGTGAAACAACCCCTAAAGTGGGTGGGGTAGGCAGTGCAGAGACACTACTGCTCTCTAAAGATGGGGTTGGATCCAGTTTAGGCAATGTACAGGGCTTCACCAGACTCATGAGCAACCACAACCTCCCTAGACTAGGATGGATGGCTTCATTCCAACTCTAAGAACAGAGGCTGCATCTACTTCACCTTCAAGCTACGCATGACAGGGTGGGAGACTTGCAAGCTAGATTCATGAGTAGATGAAGTTTATAAAACTCAGGTGGCCTTTGTCATCTGATCTAAATACTTATTTCAGGATTAGGAAGATGGCTCAGTGGTAGAGTGCTTGCCTTGCATGCATGAGGCCCTGGGTTCGATTCCTCAGTACCACATAAGCAGAAAAAGTTGGAAGTGGCGCTATGGCTCAAGTGGTAGAGTGCTAGCCTTGAGCTGAAGAGCTGAGGGACAAGTGCCCAGGCCCACAGTTCAGGCACCATGACTGACCCCTGCCCTCCCCCCCCCCCCCCGCAAAAAAATACTTATTTCAACATCTATGGCGAAGATTGCGGGCAAGTGGGGTTTGCCCACAATGCAGGTGCTACCCATGCTGCATCACTGATTTGTTGTTGTAAAAGGACTGTCCGAGTGGGATGAATGTAAGTCATGAATGATGCCACAGTCATGTCCTTCCACAGCTGTCTTCACTCACTTTGCAAGGGAGAATTTCCCACCCTGCAAGTTCAAACTCAAGTTGGAACAGTACATTGGCTCTTTACCACTCATCCTTGATACTTTTCTTTCTTTCCTGTAGCCTGTGTGGTAGCCCTAGAATCCATCTAGGCATGGAGCCATTCTAATTCCTGCCTTTCTTCCTTCCATCCATGTATTTCTGCTTCTTAGAGACAGATGCATCATCTGGATGCTCACCTCCTTGTTTGAAGCATAAAGGAAAGTGCCCTTCCTTTATTTTATTGTTTCTTGCTTTATGCATAATTGTCGATCTCTTTTGGACTCTGAACAGCAGAAACATTGAACTGTTGTTTGTTTTTGTTATTTGGGGGGGAGGTCCAGTCATGGGGCCTGAACTCTGGGCCTGGGCGCTGTCCCTCAGCTCTTCAGCTCAAGGCTAGCGCTCTACCACTTGAGCCACAGCTCCACTTCCAGCTTTTTTCTTTTTGCTTATGTGATGCTGAGGAATCGAACCCAGGGCCTCATGCATGCAAGACAAGAGCTCTACCACTGAGCCACCTTCCCAGACCATGAACTGTTTTTTCTTTGGGCCTTTTTTCCCCCTTTTCTCTCTGACTTCTGCTCTGTGTCAAATGATGCTGACTAGAACTTTCCACAAGAGTGGAAACTCTCTTTGAAATACAACAAGGAAAAGGAGAGAAAGGCAGGGAGTCAGTTGGCCCAGCAAATGAAACTTTTCCTTCTGTTTCTCGGAGTTAAGTGGATGATAGTTTTTCATTCAAGAAGCATAGTCATCAGCCCACACACAGTCCTCTAGTTTTGCTTTTTTAAATCTCCTTCTCCTACTTCTCTTCTTTCTATTCTCCATAGATAACCATCCTAATGTATGTTTATGCATCTGATTTTTTGGGGGGGTCTGGTGTGGGGCCTGAACTCTGGGCTTGGGCGCTGTCCCTCAGCTCTTCAGCTCAAAGCTAGCACTCTACCACTTGAGCCACAGCACCACTTCTGGCTTTTTTCTTTTTGCTTATGTGGTGTTGAGGAATCGAACCCAGGGCCTCATGCATGCAAGGCAAGTGCTCTACCACTGAGCCACCTTCCCAGCCCCAATGCATCTGATTTTTTAATATCTGTTTTGTGCATACATTTTAGTTTTACAAACAGTGCTTTATATAGCTCAGCTCCTTCCTTGTCTCTTTTAGTTCCTTCATTGTCTCTTTTAGCCCCATCATTCTAGAATCCACCCATGCTTTTCTGTGTGCCTTTAGAGTCTAGCTTCTGATTTGAGTGGTTACCTGCTCAGTTAAGTGTATACTGCTACATTTTCCTTGCTTCCTCACCAAGTCAAGGGTCTCCAACTCCTTGATGCCACAAGGCTATGAAGAAGTCTTATATTGCTCACCCTTACCTATGGGTATAAGAATTTTGCTGGAATGGATATACAGAGAGATGGATTTGTAGGACATTTATTACAATCATTTATATTTGCTAAGTATTTCTGATGTCATGGGAAGAACAATAAGGACATCCACAGAGAAGGGAGCACTTTCATATGAACGTACACTCAAATCCCAACCAGGTATGGTGGTACACACCTGTAATCCCAGTACATAACAAATCCCAACCAGGTATGGTGGTACACACCTGTAATCCCAGTACATAACAAATCCCAACCAGGTATGGTGGTACACACCTGTAATCCCAGTTTCTTGGGAGATGAAAGTAGAAGGATATTGGTCTGAGAACCTGCACAGGCAATATCAGGAAACACTATGAAAAACAAACGAAAAGCCCAAGAACTAGGGGTTAGTTCAAGTGACAGATCACTTGCCTAACAAATGAGAGGCCATAAATTCAATCCCTTGTATCTGAAAATGATAAAAATTAAAAAAAAGTCACAGGTGGATAAGAAAAACAACTCCTAATGCCTTACAGCACAGTAGGTTAACTATGTTTGACAACAGTTAATTGCCTATTTCAAAATAGCTAACAGAGAAGATTTTGAATGTTTACAGCACAAAGAAAATGATACACGTCTGATGTGGTAGATATGTCAATTACTATAAGCTGATCATTGAGATATCACTCTGCACCCCATAAATGTATATAACTGCTATGTGTTGATAAAAAAAAAACCTATTAAGACAAACAAAATATATTAAGAAGAAGAAGAACAACAAAAACAAATCATGGGTCACACCACGAACAGACAAATTTATATACAGAAAACAAATACTTGAATGCTTAGGAACTGATGCCAACTGACGACAAATGAGAAATGAAAATACACCTTGGAATAAAATTGTAAGTCACTGGGGAAAGTATTTGTGATTGGTTTGGATGTGCAGATCCACATTCTCCATGGAGCTTCCTGTAAAAATATCCATCAATAAATAAAAGGCACAATACACCTGCCTCCCCTCACTCCTCTGGTCCCAGGAGTCTTGCTTGACCCAGGTCCACAAAGTTGCAGGCTGTTCCTTCCGTGTCTCTTTTATGGTGGGGATTCTATTTTCATTCTCATCTCAGCTGCCTCTCCAGGTCTATAGTCCCGTATTGACATCAACTGCAAAATTTCATCTTGCACCAGGGCTGTTCTGGAGTCACTGGGGACAGCCGGTGCATGATCTACAGCTTCTCTCACTTCTGTCCAACCTTTGCTCCTCATCCTTCATCTCCACCCCCCACCTCACATCCATCAAGAGCTCAGGCAACCTCCCTGGTCAAATCTAAACCAAACTACTCCTCTGGGAGCCACAGCAGGCTCCTATTTGGAAGAGGAGGCTGCCTGCTGCAAGGTCCCTGCTTCTGGGCTTCATTTGCATGAGTAAACAGCTCTGAAGGGTTTGGTTTGAAGCTTTTATGTAAACACTCTCCGAAATATGTTCTGCACTGCATTACCCCCAGCAATAAAGATTCTGGAATCAGAATTTGGCTGTCACTTTTATTGATGTTGCATGGGGTACAGTAGAATACAGCTTTCTCTTCTGGAAATTTATTGGCTTGGCAGTGCAGCGAGTAATAAAACTGTGTTTTTAATCAGTAAGCCAAGCGGACATGATTCCAGAAGAAATATAGTAAGCAAACATGCCATTGCAAGAAGATTTCTCCCTCCACTATCCCTGCTCTTCTCAGAACCCCAGTTAAATAATTTGGGGTGTTGAACAGTGTGCTTGGTGGGACTGTTCTCTGGTATAAATGCACAGTTTGGAATACAAAATTCTAGGCTGTGTCATCTGTGGGAAACTGTGGAACAAAAGCTTTTTTCTGAAATTTCTTTCCTTCTTCCTTCCTTCCTTCTTCCCTTCTTCCCTCCTTCTTTCCTCCTCCTGCCTTCATTTATGTATGTATGTATTTATTTATTTTGTCAAAGACCCAAACTTGAAGGTGATGTCTGATGCATTACACTCAGTGGTAGGCCCCCTTACCACCTGAACCACGCCTCCAACCCCACTTGCTTTCTTTTGATCAAGGCTGGCACTCCACCACCTCAGGAACAGCTTCACTTGTAGTTCTAAGGTTTGTTTTTGTTTATTGATGGTTAATTGAAGATAAGAATCACACAGACTTTCCTGCCCCCAGGCTAGCTTCAAACCGTGTTCCTCAGATCTCAGCCCCTTGAGTCACTAGGATAACAGGCATAAGGTACCAACACTTGGCTTGAAATAAACTTTCAAAAACCCCTGTACATTAGCTTCAAGGGAAGAGCTACTCGTAAGTGAGAGGAACAAGAGTGAGACATGCTTCCTTCCCAGAGAAGCAGGGCCACCACAGCTTCCCTCCACCATTCTTTATTCAAGCCAGGGTTACACCTGGAAAGGGCATTCGGAGTCAGTCTGCTAGGTTGTTATGAGTGACTTAATCCTCTCGTGACATAATTTCTTCTGCTACCAAAAGGGAATAAACACTTCACAACATCATGATGTAGATAAAATAAGGTTGTGAGCAAGTGTCCATATCTCACACAGTAGCTGGCACTCGTAGCAACTCCATTGAACTGACATCTCCATTGAACTCTGCTCATCAACAAGGAAGCATTCTTTCCTTGTAATTTCGGTCAACCCTGCTTCAGCAAGATGTGATCTCTTGCCTCTCTCTTCATGTTCCTCCCCTCTCCTATTCTCTTGGTTCCTGTCAGTCATTAAGCCCAAATCTCCAACCACTGCAGAAGTTTAATCAATAGCTAATTGTTCACCCCTACCTTGCAGAAGCTTTCTCCTGAGTTACCTGAACCTTGGGTTCCTTTAAGACTCACAGAGTATCTTCTCACCGGCTTTGGTATGGCTGTCACTCTTTTCCCAACTATGACATCTTAAACAGCTTTTATCTCCATTTTTAAGAATACTTAGGTTGTTAATGGAGCTGTGCACATTTGAAGGAAGTGCTCTCATAGACTTTCTCCCAAATGACTTGAGATGTCCAAGTGAGTTGGGTAACATTGCATAGGCTGCCTGAGGAAGGCACCGTGGGTCAAGGTGGGAACATGTCTCAGTGCATCCTCCCTTCCCTTCCCTGAATGTCTCCCCAACATTTATTTCTCTACCTTATCCCAAAGAGCCTCTTGTCCAGCAATAACTCTTCTGTTGATGCTAAGCCGTGCCCTTAACATTAGCTATCATATTTACTCCCTACCACAATTCTGTGAAATAGGAATTATTATTCTAATATTATTGATGAAGGAACTGAAGCAGACTACTGAAGTAGCATGCTGGGGTTACACAGCCAGGGAGTGGGGCAGTGGGGATCATATCCCATAACATTGATGATGTTAACCACCAAAAGACACATTCTTTTATAAAGACCAAGAATAAGTCATAGTGTATATCTTAACTGATACAAATCAGAATTCTCAACCTGAATTGCTGTTAACTCTATAGACAGACAGACAAATACACATATTATCATAAATGTACAAGGCACACTGTCTTAAATTTTTAACTTTTTTTTTTGTCGGTTGTGGTGTTTGAACTCTGGGCCTGGGAGCTGTACCTCAGCTCTTCAGCTCAAGGCTAGTGCTCTACCACTTGGGCCACAGTGCCACTTCTGGCTTTTTTTTGCTTATGTGGTGCTGAGGAATCGAACCCAGGGCCTCATGCATGCGAAGCAAGCACTCTACCACTGAGCCAACTTCCCAGCCCCACCTTGAACTCTTTTTAACAGTTTAAGGATTTTCTTTTTTCTTTTGTAGATCGCTCACCTATCTCCCTGTCAAAGTAATTCCATCTCAAGCTTTCAGAGGACTTAATGAGGTCATAAAAATGTAAGTAAGATACTGCATATCAAAAGACATTCATAATTGAAATAATGAATTTTTCTAAGAGAAAACACAGTTGAAAGGGGGTAATTTTTCTAGGAAAGATATTGTATTTAGGAAACCCAAGTATTTTTATCTTTGTAATACAAAATAATATCTAGCTGCCTTTGAAGAAATGGCATGATTTTCAAGAGTCATTAAAACCCAGATAATTAACCTTGCTTCAAAGAACTGAATGCATTTTGATAAGTGACGATACACGTTTTAAGTAGAAAAGAGATAGATCCTGATCATGAAAATTCCCCTTTGGGTAAAGCAGCTATTATTCCCTTGTGTCACAATTTTGGATGGTTCCCACATAGTAGAAAATGTGCTGGAAGTTTACAGTGCATCAGAAGATAATCCTTGTGTCTAAAATGTAATAAATAGATGACAAAAACACAGTGTTTATAGATGTGTTGATGGAAGGCCTTTACCAAAACTGTAAAGCAGCCAGATAATGCAGTGTGATCTCAGATTTGTCAGGTGTAATTTCAATCATTTGGTTTCAGCTTCTAGAGCTCCAAACCCCATATGTGGAGGGAACTTACTCGGGGAAGAAAATGCTCCAGCATCCTCCTGAATGTGAGCCTGAGTCAAAGGATCTCAGTAACCACTGCTTTTCCTCAAAGGTGCAACTAATCTTCACAATCCACAGAACTTGCAACCTAGATTTGTGTCCCACTACCTTAGCTCCTTGGGGCACCTCTGCCCAAACTTAGGGCATTAGCAAATGATAAAACTATTTTAAATAACTCCTCCAATGTGTATCATAGGGAATTCACTACAGGGTACAGGTATGTCAGTTTGCTGGAGCCTAAACCACACTCTTCTGCTCTCAAGTTAAAATGTTGAGTTTCGACGACTATTAGTACATTTATACCTCCTACTAAGAAAAGCATCCAAAGTTAAACAAGCAAGCCATTAGGTAGGAATAAGATGAATCTGCTCTGGAGCAATTCTGCCCAAGGTTCTGCCTTTTTGTGGGCTAAAGCTCTCACCATCAGAAGCTTCGGAGAATAGTTACCTTAGAAACACACAGGATGTACAATTTGGTAGGAAGAGGTGGGCTTTTAGAGCAACAGTGATATTACCAGCATACTTGGGGATTGTATTGGACAAAACTAATCCCTTTCCTTTTTAAATAATCTGTTCAATCACCAGTCACTTGATTCATTTATTCATTCACTCCCTTAACTATGTCAGGGGACAGGAAGCCATGAAAGATTCAGAAGGGAATAGAACGTATTCCTTGTTGGAAGTAGAGTTGTGGCTCAAATGATAGAGTAACAGCCTTCTGTGAAAAAGCTAAGCAAGAGTGCCCAGGCCCAGAGTTCAAGCCCCAGTACCAACACACACACACACACACACACACACACACACACACACACACACACACATACACTTTGTTCTTTAGTCTGTCCACAGAGTGAGATAGATTGTCAAGGAAAAGGATTATTATTACTATTACTATGTGTAATCACCTTGAAGTGGCCTCAGAAGACAGTTTTGGAAAACCCTTAAGAATTAGGAAACAAGGAATCACATAGATGGGGAAAATCTGATCAAAGTACATTATATACATGTTATAAATGTCACAATAAAATCAATCTGTATAATTAATCTGTGCTAATAATTTTTTAAAGAATGAAAAATTAGTTCAACCCAGAATACAGCCTCACAAGAGTGATATATATCGGGACCCCAGAGATTCCCAACCCCAGTCTTGAACTTTCATACAAATACTACTTGCTTCTCCAGAGCTATAAAACAGGGAGACTGACCACATTTTCTCAAAGGGCCTATCACTACAAAGAATATGTGAGTCTAAGTCATAGATAAACAAGTGAAGCTGCCTGTCACATAAAGAGGGTTACTGAAACTTGCATCTCAACTGCATCTGGGTTGTAGACACCCATCAGTGCTCCTAAAGGGAGATGTTAGTGCTTTAGGATATAAAAACAACTTGCACGTTTCTGTGTGTGTGTGTGTGTGTTTTTCAGAGACACACAATGAAGTCCCTTGTTGTTGGGTCTCATGCATAGCTCGTTATCATGCAGACCTGGTCACATCTTTCATGTTTCTTCTCTTATTTTCCCTAGTGAAGTCTCTCAGAGTGATTCCCTGGAAAGGATCGAAGCTAATGCCTTTGACAGCCTCCTCAATTTGTCTGAAATGTAAGCATCAGCTAACAGATAGTTTATTGCTATACACGATTACCCTCCCTGGCTAGAGCCCACTCAGTATTTGTATTCAACCATCCACTGCTAGGAATCCAAGAAGAAAAGACTACAGCAATTACTAGGTCTGGGCAGGCACTAACTTCTCTCACTGCAGTGGCCTCCAGGTTGCCATGGTGACAACCGCTTCTCCCCAGGAGCTGTATAAACTCCGAAACATCACAACACAATGTTGGAAATTAAAATTGACATTGTGAAGTCCTGCCAAGTAGATCTTGCCTTATGCAAGGGAGTTTATGGAATATGTGGAACATTTGGAAAATTTGGAAGGAAGCTTATAGATCATGGATTTGTTTGTTGGAAGCTGTTCTAGCATATCCATACTTTCAAGTAAATGTTCCTTGAATACCTACCATAAAAATGCCCTGTGTTGAACTCATTGTGCCTTGTTAGTTTAGTGACTGTCCTGTTTTAGAATTAACTCTTAAATGTAAGCCTTTCTAAATTATCTCCACCAATACTACCACCAATCCACAAAGGTGATTAGAGAAAACTAGCTCTATTCAGCATTTAGCCCAAAGGTTACTGAATTGCCTGATGCCATATAGCAAGTTAGTGCTAGACCCAGACTAGAAACCAGGTCACATGATTGGTTGCCCCTTACTGGGTCTCTTACCACTACCCTGAGTGTTTGGAAGCATAGTCAAAATCCCCGAGGGGGGACATCAAGAGTAAGGGAGGGCAGCAATCAGTACCACGTGTTTTTTGAATTCTTGTGCTTGACATTTCATATAGGTTGTATCATTAATCCTTACAACTATCCTGCACAGTGGGATAATTGCCCTTTTCATCCAAAGCAAGGAATGGGAGAGGTGTGTGACTTGACCAGTGTGACACTTTAAACAATGACAGGGCAGGGATTCAATTCCTCGCCCATCTTTTTCTTCAAGGCTTGTGCATTTTCCACAAGGCATCCCTCTATAAATGGTCCAATGAGTAATTGTGTAAAGGAAATAATTTATCGATAAGTATGTGACTGTCCACCATGCATCACACATAATGCAGAGGAGCTAAAGTACAAACATTCACCGGGCCATGACAGGGTTGCCAGGGTGGTGAGACTTTTACAGAAAAATCTGAAGCCATGGGGTCTTTAAGTCTAAGAGGTTCAATCTGGACATGCTGTGAGGCAGAATTACTTAGAGCTCATTGCAGTTACAGATAACAGTGTTACTACCCCAGACCTAAAAATGTGCACTTTTAACAGATTTCCCAGGTAATGCTGAAGCACAGCTTCCATTAAGAATCACCACAGATAGCTAATGATAAATAAAATTCTCTATGATGCAAAGTCACAATTATCAACAGAAGGAAAAATAAAGTACTCCAAAGGGAAGTTTATATATTTCCAAAAATGCCTCCTAAGCCTTGAACACTAGATCCCTTTGCTTTGTTCAGTTGCCCCGAATTTAGAATAGTGCTTGACACATGTAGGTGCTCAGTTAAACATTTGCTAAATTAATGAATGTGTGGACAACTAGTCTAAGATCAGATCCCAAAGAGATACAAGTCCCTTCCCTCCATTCATATGACATCCTATCTGACCGATGATTGTTTGATGGTAGTTGAAAACATAATGAACAAAAAAAGTATTTCACTCACATCCAAAGAATCCAATGCATAGTTTCATATTTTCAGTGAAAATGGGTGTCAGTGGTGGGCTATAGTATGGTGGTCTTGGAGTCAGAAAAACTGGATCATTGGTCTGGGAAGGTGGCTCAGTGGTAGAGCGCTTGCCTTGCATACCTGAGGCCCTGGGTTCAATTCCTCAGCACCACATAAGCAAAAAGAAAAAAGCCGGAAATGGTGCTGTGGCTCAAGTGGTAGAGCACTAGCCTTGAGCTAAAGAGCTGAGGGACAGCACCCAGGCCCAGAATTCAGGCCCCACGACCAGAACTCCCCCCCAAAAAAAAAGAAAGAAAGAAAGAAAAACTGGGTCATGTTCAAGTTCTACTAAGCTTCAACTGTACAGATAAATCATTCAACTTCCTGATTTCAGCTATAATAATTGCTAATGCTGGTTGAGGCCATGTTATGAATTAGACAGCCATATTTACTCCACAAAAATTACTCTAAGAGAAAATTGAGACATGGAGTTAAGTGACAGATACAACATCACACAATTAATGAAAATCAAGATATAAAACCAACTTGGGCCTATTGTGCAGATTCCTCACCAATATTCCCACCCAGTACATATAACAGAATTGTTGTCATGTCCTCTAGTGAGTCCTGTTCTGGGTTAAATGAGCCATGGGTGTTTACAGGCCTTGACTCCAAAGTAGATGGGACTCAACAATTGTTGTTACATCTTAAAGAGTCACAGTCACTGCAGAGTCAAGGAAGGACAATGGCTGCACTTTCATGCTTTGCCATCCCTGCCTCAGATGATCTCAGTCATTCTATTACATAAAGTTTACCAGCCTGTGAGTCAGGAAACATAGTCAGTATTATTTTTCCAATTTTACAGAAAGGAAAGCTACTCAGGGAGTTAGTCTGAGTATCACCTCACAGCAAACTATCTACGAATGAGCATAAAATTCCAAAAATATAAACCATTTACCTCTGCCCTGTGCTGTTCTGCACTCGTGGGCACCCATGTGAGTAACTACTCAGTATGGGTGCCAGCTCAATAGGAAGACTAGTTTGCTTTCAAGGGACAGTGGCTAATTTGCCCATCTCTCCTAGGGTGCAGAATCTCCCACCTCTCCTGGAGAGCAGGCTCCACAATAGGGCAGGTTCTACTTGGCCTGGAACCTTAGATGTTGATAGGAGTTGGGGTGGGCATAACAGACTTTCAGCTATGATACCTACACCTGCCTCGTCCAAAGGTTGGAATGGAGCTTCCTGGGAGCAGCCAACAAGCCCCCAGCAAGCCATTTCCACCCTCAGTGTTTCAAGAGCTCCTCTCGAGCACATAAAATGCACTTCGTTTTGTTGATACTCTTTTCAGCCAGCAATGCCTGGTGCCCACAGTCTGCCACATTGCAACAATTCACATCTACTAAACTGCTGCTCTTTTCCCTTTTCTCTTTACAGACTGATCCAGAACACCAAAAACCTGGTATACATTGCTCCTGGTGCATTTATAAATCTCCCTCGGTTAAAATACCTGTGAGGAATTTTCCTTTTAGAGCATCTGGGGAGGGAAAAATGGGTATCTGGCAACAAATCAAAACAATTCAAGGATTGAGGGGGAAAAAATAGTTTTTTATTTTTTTGTGCCAGAACTTGGACTTGAACTCAAGGTCTGGGTACAGTCCTTTAACTTTTTCTGCTCAAAGCTGGCATTTAACCACTTGAGCTATACCTCCACTTCCAGCTTTGTGCTAGTGAGTTTCAGATGAGAGTCTCATAGACTTTCCTGCCCAAACTGCTCAAACCACATTCCTCAGATCTCCTGAGTAGCTAGGCATAAGCCATCAGTGCCTGGGCTGAGAATTTTTTTTAAACATATGCCTTTTTTTTTTGGCATGTTCCTCCAGTGTGGTCTTTTGATTTAAATTTAATCAGCTTTTCTTGTCAGCTACCATGCTGGCTGCTTTTACCTACATGTAAATAACTGCCAACATTTGCTCCTTCTGGAACATGGGAAAAGAACATCACCTCTTTGCAATGATCTTCAAAGTTGACACAGGGGGTTGTCGAGGGCGGGAGGGGCGGGGGAGGCAACAAAATCTCTCAGGTGAGTGGACAGTAAATGAAAGAGAAGCAATTCTGATAGGCCCCTGACAACAGGTTGAGATGTGTCTCCTTTATCTCATTTGTTCACTGATTCAAGTGAAAAAATTTTTAAATACAGTCTTGACATGGGTACTCTGCCATGTAATCTAAGCCATTATTTTCTATTTCCCATTAAGTCTTAACTCAGGTTAAGTTAAGAAGGTAAAATTGTGTACCACTGGAGCTCAAACATCAGTTGGCTTTGCCAGCCAAGCCCAAAATCTTGAGGTGATCAGACTGTAAATATATCACCATGGATCTTTCTACATATCAAGTCATTCCTACTCAACCAGAAAGATTTGCATCCTCTGAACACAAAGATCTTCTATCTCTTCTCTTTGATAAAATAAATTTCATAAATTCCCAAAGGATTTAAGGAAGTCCACTTCCAAACCCTCCTCCTACCCCACCTCAACACTCCCTACCACCTATAAAGGGGGAAAAAAAATAAAAGAACAGAGGAGAAAGGAAGGGATAGCTCCCTGGGTTATCCATACCCTCAGCCTTGTTTGCTCCTGGACTGGTCCAGCAATCTTATCAGCTCTACAACATCCAAACTCCCACACAAAGTCTGGTTGCACTTAAAATACTGCAGAATCAACCCTGTTGAAAACAAAAGAATGGCCAAGAACCAAATCTGACCACTGTACCCTTTCATTATTGAAAAGTCATTTTCATTATTAAGTAGCATCTTCATTCAAAATTGTGGTATTCCTCCAATCCAAGCCCACACATTGCAGTATGAAGCTACCTTGCTCTGCACAGCCACAGACTGTGGCATTTGCTCAGTCATTCAAAAGAACTTCAAGTAAACAGGAGAAAGAAAGGGGCAAAAGAGAAACCTGGCATCATTTCACTGTCACCAGGAATCCTGAGCCCATTCTGGTGAATCAAAATATCAGTTTAGGGAAATCTAGATGCCTATTAACCTCTGAGGGAGGTTCATTCTTATCATAAAATATTCTTTAATGTTGTAAATTACTTAAGTCTCTATCTTCTTTGGAGGTTAAATAAAAAGGCAGGAGGGAAAAAAAAAAAAAAGAGGAATCTTGAGTGCCTCCAAATACCAAAACCATGTTCAATGGCTTCAATGAGATATAAGGAAGAACTTTCTAAATTGTAACATAGCCAAAGAAAGGAAGATTTTTTTTTTTAACAATGAAGGTATAGATTTCTCAGCAGAGATTAATCTTCCTGAAGTATTTAAGACCTGATCCAAAGGAGAAAGATTCTTTCTAAACCTATCAAGATCATGGACTAAACTAATTACCAGAAGGAAATGGAATACAATACAATAGGAAAATACACGGAACTTAATAGGGAAAGCCAGGCTGCAAATATACAAATGGAAAAGATCTGAAAGCTTGGTCTCAGCCCTTCATCTCTGAATAGGAGCCATTAGAGCAACTTCTCCAAGTGGAGTAGGCCTTTAGATTCTGACAGTTCTCATCAACTGGAAGTATTCCTAGTAAAAGCTGAATGCAATATTAAAAAAACAACAACAATGTGAAGATAGTATTTACAAAATGCCTTTCTTTTTTTGAAATCTTTATACCTTAATGACACTTTTCCCAATTCTGCCACATTACTATCCTGACCTGATTATAGGAGCATCTGCAACACAGGCATCCAAACACTCCCAGATGTTACGAAGATCTTCTCCTCTGAATTTAATTTCATTCTGTAAGTGCCGGGCTGATTGCTATGCATAACACTTTCCTATTTGCAGCTCAAATTTGGAAAGTAAATATTTCTCATTTCTTTCCTCCAGGGAAATTTGCGATAACTTATACATAACCACCATACCAGGAAATGCCTTTCAAGGGATGAATAATGAATCCATCACACTGTGAGTAAACCCCCTGATTCTTGTTCTGCCACACAGCCTCCTGCTAGTCTCGCTTTTAGCTGGAAGTGAGCATTTTCTCTTGTTTTACCACATTCTTCACTCACTGATGACGTTCTTCTTGACCTACCCTGCCAAGGGTGGCTGGCATCACGTGGCATCACAGTGAGTCACGTGTTCACATGACAGCTACCCAACCAGTTCCATTTGCAATTCATCAGATGGGTTCTGAAAGCTTTCAGTACTGACTTTGTAATTGGTTAAATAAAAAAGTTGTATGCCTCCGTGGGAGGCTCTGAGGCTGGGAAGAGACAGCTTATTAAAAGAGAAATTCCAAGATTTTAATTGAGTTTGGAAGGATATTTTTCAGGCAGGTAGAGTAGCTACCTGCTCTCTCCCTTCTGGTTTTTAACCTTCCCTTTGGAGCTCTCTCACTTTGTTTCTGAAGCAACACCATCTTTACTTCTTCCCTCTGTCCACTGATACTTAAAAATCATATAATTTCATTTGTCAGTAAGTGATTACAAGCTTACAAGTCCTATCCTTTTTTTGTTGTTGTTGTTGGTTGTGGGGCTTTAACTCCGGGCCTGGGTGCTGTCCCTCAGCTCTTCAGCTCAAGGCAAGTGCTCTACTGCTTGAACCACAGCACCACTTCCGGTTTTCTAATGGTTTATTGGTGATAAGAGTCTCATGGACTTTCCTGCCTGGCTGGCTTTGAACCATGGTAGTCAGATCTCAGCCTCCTGAGTAGCTAGGATTACAGGCAGGAGCCACCGGCGTCCGGCTATGTCCCATCCTTCTGTGATGCTGCCAGAGCACTTTTAGTATAAAGTACCATCCATGAAACCAGGCATATGGCTCATGTGTGGAATCCTACCTTGAGTTAAAAAGCTGAAGGGCAATGCCCAGGTCCCTGTGTTCAAGCCCTAGTACTGGCACACAAAAAAATTAAGTATAGACCAGGAACTACAAACTCTCAGACCTAACTCAGATCTACTGGCTCAACTTCTGTATTTTCATGGGATCCCAAAGAGTTTCATATGCGTATCCATTTGAGGGGCCCTGCATTAAGACAGCTCAACCCATTCTCTTTGCCATGCACCTGTCTGACCTTCTTCCCTCTGGAATCCCTCTGTCTGTTTTCATAGAGGACGTCACCGTTCAGAAGCAGCACCTTGAACACCATGTCTCATTTGTTTCTGTCCACAGCCCAGTGACCTACATTTAATACTGCTCCACACATCTACACTCCTCTCTCTCTTTCTCCTTTGGTTACTTGTCCATGGCAAGTCTGTGATGAGCAATAAATGAGCTCACCCTTCAAGAAATAAAGGAAGACAATGATTAGAATGGCCCTGAAATAGACGCATGAGTGTGAAACGAGATGAGAGAATTTTTAGATAATTTTCTTTAATATCAGTGGACCCTAAAACTTGGTACTGAGTGTAAGCTACATTTGTACAAAACTTTTACTTTGCATATAGTTCAACACAGGCAAGTGTCATGTTACAAAGCTGAGGCCAATGTAGACACAGCTCAGAGTACTGCAATCAAAAGATGAAGAACAAAAGCCAAAATGATATCTTCCTTTTTTTCTTTTGGCAGTCATGGGACTTGAACTCACGGCCTGGGCACTGTTCCTGAGTTTTTGCGCTCAAGATTAGCACTGTATTACCTTAATTCACAGCACTACTTCCAGTTTCCTGATAGCTAATTGGAGATAAGAGTCCCAAGGAATTTCTTGCCTGGGCTGGCTTAGAATCATGATCCTCAGATCTCAGGCTCCTGAATAGCTAGGATTGCAGGCATGAGCCACCAGCACCCAGCAGCTAAAATAATTTCAAAATAACTCAATTGTTTTACTTGCAACTTTTTGGGGGCTGAGGGCAGTATTAGAGCTTGAACTCAGGGCCTCAGCATTGACCCTTAGCTGTTACAACTTTTTAGTGGTTAATTGGAGATAAGAGTCCCACAGACTTTCCTGCTTGGGTTGGCTTTGAAATATGATCCTCATATCTCAGCCTCCTGAGCAGCTGAACTCTGGGAAGGAGTTCAAGACTGTAGAATTTAGAAATAGTCCTCTATAGTCTTTCTACCTTCACACACGATGGCTGCTTCTAACCTACATGCTGTTAATACTCCCAAGCGCCCCTGCATAAGAGGTCTGGGAACTATGTGTATACAATACCCTTGTGCCCATTTTTTCCTACAAGGTATTCATAGCACAAACTCTGAGTGGGGAGACATGACATGCCTTAGATTTTAGGGTCTTGCTGTGTCTTTGTTTTAAGAAAACATAAAATACTTAAGGTAATATTTATGTCCTCAAGAGGTTCATAATGTCAACATAAGCAGGGGTCATGAAATAATTAAAGAATATTACAAGCCACCAGATATTTGCTGTGAGCTTGTGTGTGGCACATGGGAAGAAGATCTCAGAGAAGGCTTCTTGGGATACAGAAGTCAAGGGAGGCTGCATAGTAGAGCTGAGGCCTGAGCTGGCTTCACAAAATCAGTAACCTATGTATGGGTAAATATGGTAAGGAAGGGTAGCTAACTTTTATACAGTATTCATTAAATGCTTACACTACTTTTTTAAAAAAAATCTCTTTTTAACCTCATAGACATATTACATGGAAAGGGGTTTCCATTCTACTGTTGGATGAGGACACCAAAACAGCTGGAACTTAAGTATTTATCCAGAGTCAATATGTATACCCTAGGCAGTCTGTCTTCTGAGACATGTTCTCAACCATTATGTGGTATCCCACAGAGAAAGGGGGAGCAGGGGACCCTAGAGAGCAGACATCATGAGCAGAAGGTAACCACGGGAAGAGAACAATTGAAGCTCGCTCCTGGGAGTGGACATCCTGTTTAAGGAATGGGGAAAAAAATTTTAAACAAATGGCTAAGGTGGAAGGGACACTGGCCTGGAATGCCAAGATAATATAGAGAATTCTTGGAAGGAACTGCAAAGAGAAGAAGAAATCACCTAACAGACTAGCATTTATTCAAAGATGAAAATATCCAAAATGCTCATTGATTTTGCTCTGCTGAACATCCCAGATATTGTGGGCATGGAGTGAAGCAGGAAGGAATGGGCAGAGTTGTGAGGGATGTGTTGGGATAATCCAGGGAGAACTACAAGATGCCAAAGCAGGGCCACCACACCAAACTCAAGGAGAAGTCTAAGAGCCCCTTCACAAGCCATGATTCAGCGCAAGAGCGATGGCATCATTTCTGCAGGGACATTAACTTAGGCTGGTTATGATTTAAGAGTACTAGCTAGCAGGGGGTTAATTGTCCCACCTCCTAAGTCAATGAGGACATGGGGCCGCCCTCCCCAGGCAGCCTGAGGAGACATTGTGCTTCCCTCCTCATCCTTTCTCCTAGCTTAACTTCATCTGGAAGTGAGTGAGTAGTCATTTGCTTGGCACTTGTTCTCAGCTGAATGGATTCTTCTGTACATGAAGGATCACGTGGAGTACCCTGCTGGATAAAGGGTATTACACTTAAAGAGGAAAGCCTTATTTTCCCAGCTATAAAGCTCACCGCCTTAATTAGAAAATAATGAAGGGGAGCCTTCTCTTTTCATTATTGGTAGTGTTTGAGATTGTGCTTTTAAGGGAACCTGTTCTGCCCTCCCCCGCCCAAATTTTTACCAACTGAGAGCTCATTTAATGAGAACAAAACACTTCACTCGATGCAGGAAAAAGCTCCACAGGGCTAATGGTAAAACTATGCATTATACTCTTATGCCTCTTTATAGCCACTGTGGCTTTTCATTAAATCTCCTTAAGAGGCCACCTTAAAATGCCCCACCCTACATCAACTTTAAAATATTTTGGATGAGTGGTCATACCAGTCTCAAAAAGGAAATAACCTTGTGGAACACACCTGTAATCCCAGCTACTCAGGAGGCAGGAAGATTGTGGTATGAGAATTGCCTGGGCAAAAGCATAAGGCCCTATGAAACTAGAGCAAGATTTGGGGCACAGCTAAAGCAGCAGGAGTCTGGGCGGGACAACCTTGACTCACTTGAACACCACAAAGACCAGAAAAGGCCATCCCAATTACTTTCTAAGACCTTTTAAACACAGAGTGTCAAAATCCCTCGTTGTACCCATGAGACTGCTGGGTGCAAGAGTCTGCCTTTTAGTTTGTTAGAAGAGCCTCAGTCAGGTCAAGTCTAGAAAGTCCAGCCTCTGTCTCTGGGGACTCAATGTGACTACTAATGTCTCCTGGAGCAGATACAATGACGTTTTATCAACTACACAATGACCACAATTAACCATAGCTAGAATCCAGTTTTCAGCAATACAGTCAGTTATAGAATATCCCCCAAACATTATATTTTATTACCTCCTTTTAAATATTTTTATTCTAATTTTTAACTGATATTAAGATTTTTGTCTTTCTGCTGACAAATAGAACAGTATGATGAACACATCTATACCCCTTGTCCAGATTCACCAAATACTTATTATTCGCATGCCACATCATTTCTGTCTCTACATGGGAGCATGCATACCTCTTTTTTGTCAAACCATCCCAAACTATAGGCACAGCTGACATTTCATCCCAAAACACTTCAGCATGCATCTTTCCTACAGCAATAGTCCATATAAATGTAGCACTATGACACCTAATCAAATCAATGGGAATTCAATGACGTCATCCAGCTTACAGTCTGCATTTCAACTAAAATGTTGCATGGAGATTCTTTTAAACTTAGAATCTGATGCATGTTTCTGTATGTGTTTGCTGTTATGCTCCTAGCTCACCTTCTTTATCGATTCCACTCCCTGAATTACCCCTAGTCCTTTGTGTGTTCTGCCTAACACTGAATCCTATGAGCAGCTCTGGCCAGTTGTCTGCATTCATCTTGACTGTATTGCCATGACTAGATTCAGGACCACACAAGCTGTGCAAAGGCAATGTTGTGCCAATCTTACTGCATCCAACCAGGAAGTACTTCCTGTCACTTTGTCCTTTTACCCAGTGGTTTGCTTAGAGGGTAGACTATCAGACCTGTTTATTGTAAGGATTGATTTTCCCATTGTTTTTTATGTTAGCTGTAGTGAGATACTCTGGGTGGCTATAATATTCAGTTAGACAACAACCTTTCAGCATCTGATGATGATTCAGTTTCTAAATGGCCATTTTCATATTATGCCATTCCTTAATATTTATTATCCAGCACTTCTATGTTTTTTGTTAAAGAGGAGGCTTCCTCTGTTGTTGTTTTTTTAAATTCTTTTTCCCTCTCTTGTGCTGTCCCTTTTTAAGTATTACTGGAATGTGGATTTCTCAAGCATTTTATTCAGAATATTAGAATCCATTACTGTCATCATTCTTTCTGATGCCTGACACCTTCTTTTTTTTTTTTTTTTGCTACATATGGTGATGTCAGAGAAGCTGACACGAACTTGATTGAGATACAGGGGAGCTGCTTACAGGCAGGAGACTTGCCCAGATGGGGGACAGAGAGGCTTTGAGGCCCACAGAAATGGGGCTGCTTATTTGTATTCAAAACTAGCATAATGATGCACATGACTGTAACTAGACAATAGACATCAGGTAGCCACTGCCGATGCATCTACTAGACTTGTCTCCATATCCAAGGAGAACGTCAGATGTTAAAGAATGTCAGAAAAAGGCTGAATGAGGAAGCAAGCAGTGACTGGAGGAACGTTCTCTTTAGAGTTTCTTCTGTCATTTGGCTAGAGTTTGCTTACCAGACAGCAAATTTTAGGTATGAATTGCCCTTCTAAAGCAGGGCCACTTTTTTTCCATACTGGTTGTAGGGCTTGAACTCAGAGCCTCATGTTATTTAGCTTTTTCACTCAAGGCTGATACTCTGCTACTTGAGATACACCTCCCCTTGCAGCATTTTGAGGGGGGGGAGGCGTTAATTAGAAATAAGAGTCTCACAGACTTTCCTCCCTGGGCTAGTCTTGAGCCATGATCCTAAGATCTCAACATCCTGAATAGCTATAATCACAGATATGAGCCACTAGTGCCCAGCTCAAGGTTTGAAGATCTGTAAACATGAATTCATCTTTCTTCTTTGAAATCACCCAAAAATACTAGGTGGCCACATGCTCTAAGAAATTATGACCAAATGTTTAATACTATTAACAGAAGCACTTGCAGAGATCCCAGGAATACTTAAATTTCACCTTAGGCAGCATTGAAGAGTATCGTTTGTGATTAATTTTTAATGCCCCCATCTTATTTTGAACAAAAAGATGTTATTTTTCTCAATTTAATTCACGATCACTGACATTTGACTAAAGAATCTAGATAATATTTGCAAGCTCCAGGGTGCTGGTCCTGCAGGGGAGTGAGGGGGAATTCTGCATCCTGTGCCTGCAGAAGCCCCTCGGCTAAGAGAGTCTCCTTGTGTCACTGGCACCAGGAACGTTTGGAAAACGTAATCTGAAGTGACTCTCCAGATGTTTCTAAAGGACACTGAAGGCATTGTGCAAGCCTGACAGCACAAGGTCTCCCACGAACACTTGCAAATTCTTCAGTCATAAGGAAGCTGCTCTTCTAATCAAAACAAGGTGGCATGTGCCATTGTGTCCAACTGGTAAGAACAGCTACAATGAGAGGCTATAATGAAAATGGTGAGCTGTAGCCTTCGGAAAATTGAGACCCAGGCTGTTGGCTTAAAAAAATCATAAATGTAAAACACAAAAGTAATAAACAGACAAATATGTCAAGCACTTACTGTTTTACTCCTAAGTGCTTAACATATGCTTACCCATCTAAGTTCACAATACCTTTCTGAGGTTATATGTGATTATCTCCTCCCTCCCCCAATAAAACAGAAATAAAACAATACTTATCTTTTCATATTCTCTAATAAATACTCTTACTATCATCCCTAGTTTCAGATTAGCAAACTTAAGCACAGAGATCTTGAGTAACTTGTCCAAAAGACTGTTTTTCAATAGATTCAATGTCTATGGGCTGAATCAAAAGGTTGTACTCAGAGGAATGGTAATATGAGTCCAACAACAAAAGGATCAAATCTAATATGTATCTGGGCAGCAGAGAATAGTGAAAAAGAAGAGGCATGCAGATGACTACAAGCAGCTTTGTTCTGGTTAAAACAAAAACAAAAATAGACAGGCCACTTTCTCTTCCCTTTTTTATTTAGTTGGCAGTGCTAGGGATGGAACCCAGGCCCTTGACCCACTGGAAATGTAGCTCCACCTTTTAGGAGGTAAAGAAAGCAGTAAGAGGACTAGACTCTAGTGCTGAGTAAGGAAACGATAACAACACTCTAGCAAGGGCTCCCACACTGTCATGTCTGACCCTCAGTGGCAGAGCTTGTTGTGAAAAGTGCTTATTCCTAGGGAGCACTCCTTGGTTCCAGTCCATTCCTTCTGTATTGTGCCTGGTCAGTAGGCCTGAGTTGCACTTTCTAAGTTTTTTTTAATATATTATTTTTTTCCTAATTTTATTTTTGAATGGCCAAACCTTACTGAGGAGCTTTCACTGTGATAATTGCGTAAATGCATTCACTATACTTTGAACAAGTTCACCTCTTCCATTATAGTCCCGTACACTTTGCCTTCTCCCTGTTTTTCAGTGTTTGGTAGGTTTCACTGTGCAGTCTTCGTGTGTGTGTGTGTGTGTGTGTGTGTGTGTGTGTGTGTGTGTGTGTGAGAGAGAGAGAGAGAGAGAGAGAGAAGGGGGGGTCCTCTGATCTCTATAACCCTCAGTATCCTTTTCTTTCCCCCTCCCTACTGATTATCCCTTGCTCAGATAGTTCTCTTTTTTCATTTCTTTCCATTGAGCCTGATATCTCTCACAAAACACAACTGTAGTTTCATCCATTTTCCTACAAATAACATCAGTTGTTCTGCATGGCTGACTACTATTACATGGTATGTAATACATATTATTTTCTTTATCCATTGGTCATTGAGCATCATAGCTGATTCCGCCACTTGGCCATTGTGAGCAGAGCTTCAATAAACATGTGTACAAAGGTAACTCTCTTGTATATTGATATATACTCCTTTGAATATGAAGTGCCCAAGAGTGGTGTGGCAGGGTCATGAAGCAGATCCGTTGTAGTTCGGAGTCTGCATTTTTGACAAACCAGTCCAGGTTTGTCAATTCAGATTCAAAGGATGGAGGTGAGTGCTTGAACACATTCTAGCCTAGATTCAAATTTCAAAGAAGTTCTGAGAAAAGGGAGATATGATTCTTACATTTAAAAGAGTTCCAAAAATTAAATCACCCCTCACTCAAATGACAGAGAGATTGACAAAGAATAATATTCTAACTATAAAACTTTGTAGAAGGCCCCATGGGCTTAAGTTGCTAAGAAGGCAAGAAGGTGATATGTGATTAACCACCCCTCTCCACACAAAAAAAGGTAAAAAAAAAAAAAACAAAAAACAAGTACTTATCTTTTCATATTCTCCAATAGAAAATGATACAGAAAGCATTAAGAAAATGGCACTCCATAATCCAGTACAAGTCAGAGGTAGGAGTTACTCTGGTAAGCTTAGAATTCCAGAAGATCAAGGTAAGCCAAGGAAGGCACTCTCTGCCAAGGAAGCTCAGCTGACTTGGCATCGTAGGCCACAGGTTTTGGGAGATGGGGGAACGAAGGTTTAAAGTGTATTTATGGAACATATACAAGTGTATTTTTTGTCTTTTACCATTCCGTTGTGTTTACCTATAGGTTTATAGATACATTTTAATTACTACAAATGAGGGAAAACACGCAACCTATGTGTCTTTGGGTCTGGCTTACTTTGTTTAATATAATTTATTTCCAAGTCTTTCCATTTCCTTATAAATGGGGCAATATCCTTCTTTCTAATGGAGTACAGAATTTGATTGTGTACATATACCACATGTTCTTGATCCATTCATCCACTGAGGAGCATGTGGGTTAATTCCATATTTTGTCTATAGTAAACAATGCTGCAATGAACTTAGTTGTGCTGGTAGCTTTAGTGTGGCCTGGTTTGTGGTCTATTGGATAAATGCCCTAGTGTTTCCCCTACCCCTTCCTGTAATATTTTTATGGTATCTGGTATTGCATTGATGTCTTTGATCCATTTAGAATTGCTTCTGGTACAGGGTGATATAAGGATCTAGCTTCAGTTTTCTGCATGTGTATAGCCAATTCTGCCAGCATCATTTGTTGAAAAGACTCTTCTATCCTGTGTTTTTGGCACCCTTATCAAATATTAGCTGGCTACAGGTGTGTGGGTTTATTTCTGGGACTTCTGTTCTGTTCCATTGGTCCTCAGGCCAATACCAAGCTGCTTTATTACTATGGCCTTGTAATGGAGTTTGAAGTTTGGTATTGATATTCCTCCAACACTATCCTTCCTGCTAAGGATTGTTTTTGCTATTCAGGGCCTTGTTTTCCTAATTTCAGTCTCTATCTTCTTATTGTCGCCATACTGAAAAACTACTGATTTTTGTGGGTTAATTTTACACCCTGCTACTTTCCAAAGTTTTGGATCAGCTCAAGTAATTTGGGAGAGAAGTCTGTGGGGTTCTTTAAATACAGGATTATGTCATCTTGTTGCTGTTCTTTTTAATGTACTTATAATGTACTATGTGATTTTTTTTGGTTTCTTTGTATGTTCTTCCCCAATGGTAGAACCCCTGTTGTCACTGTATTTGATTCCGGTGTCCTGCATCTTGTATACACATTTTTCTAATTTGGGGAGGGGAAGGGAAATAACAAAATGCTTGAAATAAGGATATAGGCTGACCCTTTGTAACAATGAGATGTACAAGACAGTATATTGAAAACAAATTTTCCAACTTTTCCAGGGGGGAGGGGAAAGGTTGGGGGGGAGGAAAGGGATGGTAGGGGACACAATAAAGGAGGGTGTAACAGTGTGCCATAGGAAATGGATTCATTACCTTTCTCATGTAACTGTAATCCCTCTGTACAGTATCTTTACAATAAAAAATATTATATTTTAAAAAAGAGGGAGAAGGGGCTGGGAAGGTGGCTCAGTGGTAGAGCACTTGCCTTGCATGCAAGAGGCCCTGGGTTCGATTCCTCAGCACCACATAAGCAAAAAGAAAAAAGACGGAAATGGCACTGTGGCTCAAGTGGTAGCCTTGAGCTAAAATGCTGAGGGACAGCGCCCAGGTCCAGAGTTCAAGCCCCATGACCAGACCCCCCCCCCAAAAAAAAGAGAGGGAGAGTTTTACTTCTTTCCCTCTTTGGATCTCCTTTATGTTTTTCTCTTGCCTTATTGCTCTTGCTAGGAATTTCAGCACTCCAGTACTATATTGAAGAGGAGTGGAAAGAGTGGACATCCTTGTATTTGTTCCTGATTTTAGAGGGATGGTTTTAACTTTTCACTATTAAGTACAACGCTGGCTGCAGACTTCTTAGCTTCTCCAGAGCTTTTTATCATAAACAGGTGTTGAGATGGACAAAATTTTATAAGTATTCATTCCTATTTGCATTACACTCATCAACTTCCCACTTGTTCTACTCCACCTTTTTAAAATTCTGATTGCACTCAACTAAATTGATTTCATTGCCCATGAATGGATCTTTCAAGAACTGTTCACAGACATTTACTCTGTAGAAACTTAGCATCAGCTAGTCCACATTCTCATCCAAGAAAAAAAAAGGTATCTCAGGATCTGTGTGCCTTGCTCTGCCCTCAGTTCTCAGCAGATTAGGAAGCCCTAGAGGGAGAAGACCACAGAGCTGGAGAAGACTGAGCCTTACATCCCAGCTCTCCGTTGTTTCCCTGACGTCATCAGCAAGCCAAGTAGCAATATGAAAGCTTTGAGGGGTTTTTTTTTTTTCATTTTATAATGGAAATGTTGATGAGAACTAAATCAGAACACAGGCATATGGTAGCACATGATCAAGGAGCTGGCACCTAATAAGTTCTTAATAAATTGGTGGTGATGGTGGAAGATAAAGTAAACCAGAGCAGAAAACGCAGTGCAATGTACTAGAGTCTGAAATGTTAGAGAAACGGTGCTAGATATTGTGAATTCTGGTGATTCTCTTGGTAATAAATGCCACGAGAGGAAGAATGTGTGCTTCTAAACTATGTTTCAGTTCCTTTTCCCAATTCCTAACCCATTTCTCCTCTCTCCTTCAGCAAACTATATGGAAATGGATTTGAAGAAATACAAAGCCACGCGTTCAATGGGACGACGCTAATTTCACTGTAAGTATGTGCTTATTTCCCTAGCTCATGAATAAAAATGAAGTATTACTCTGGCTACCAGATCACATTCAATCTTCAACAACCAACTCAGGGCAAAAAAATAAATAAACTTTCAAGTGGCTAGTCCTCAGTGCTTCATGTACGTTACTAGGCAACTGGTTGGCTGGAAGCCCCAGAGTACCCTGATTTCAAAGACAGATGCAGCCTCCATACATTGAAGTTGACAGTTTGTTGAAATATTCAACACACTACTTATTGCCTCCTGCACCTCACAGCTCTCCTCTGTAGCCCCCCTCGCTCGGGTTGATGGTGTGTCAGATGCAGCATATTTCAGGAGGAAATCCTTCCCCAGGACCCACTGAAAAGAAACCCGGTGACACTATTTCCCAGCCTAATCAGCTACCACAGCCCCTTCTTCAGAGACAGAGAGACCCATCCCCTCTTCCTTATGGGGAGGCAGTTCCTTTCTACAGAGTGAGAAGTTCTTTGTTTCTCTGCACTCTTCTCCAAGTCCGGCTGTAATAGCTTTAACTTGGATGGGGACAGGATGGCCCCCAAGGACTGCTCCCTTCATTGTTCTCACTCTCTTCTCTCTGTGGCTCCTCTGCCAGGGTAATATCACACCTCAAGCATGGGGCGGTACATGATCCATTACAGGTACAGGGTGACATGCCCATCACACTACAGTTGTCTGTAACAAAACCTTAGGGAAATGACAGTGTGGCTCAAGTGGTAGAGTACCAGCCTTGAACAAAAAGCTAAGGGTTAGTTCTCAAGCCCTGAGTTCAAGCCCCAGTACCAGCACACACACAAAAAAAAAAATTAAGAGAAAGAAAAAGAGAGGGAAAGAGGAAGGAAGGAAGGAAGGAAGGAAGGAAGGGAGGGAGGGAGGGAGGGAGAAATGGAGGGAGGGAAGAAAGGAAAGGAAAGGAAAGGAAAGGATGGAAGAGAGAGAGAGAGAGAGAGAGAGAGAGAGAGAGAGAGAGAAGATCTTTCAGTTTAAGCCAGGTACAAATGACTCATGCCTATAATCCTAGCTACTCAGGAGATTAAGATCTGAGGATCATGATTCAAAGCTAACCCAGGCAGAAAAGTCCATCAATCACCCTAAAGCTGGAAGTGGTGCTGTGGCTCAAGTGGGATAGCACTTGCCTTGAACTAAAGAACTCAGGAACAGCACCCAGGCCCAGAGTTCAAGCCCCACAACCAGAAAAAAAAAAAAAGTACCACAATGGCTCCAGTCAAACTAGTCAAAAATTCTATGTCCCCAGCACTTCATCGTAGCAAGAAATAGGAACCCAAGAACACAAATGTTTGCCAAGCACACCAATCAACTTCATTCATATATTCATCCAACAAATATTTATTAAGTACTCCCAACATACTAGTAACTGTATTAAATATTAGGTGTGAAGGAATTGTGTGGAAGTCTCTGCCTTCATGTGGCTCCTTTTCTACCAGAAGAGACAAAACAGATAAATTTAATAAGTAAGTAAATGTAGTAAAAGCTCGTGAGCCATACTATGAAGGACATAACCCATTACTGAGATCTGAAAGTATGGAATGAGGGATGGTCAGCTTAGGCAAGATACTTGAGGATGGCCTGATGCAGGATAGGATATTTAGGCTGAGATTACAGGATGACTAGGACTCCACCATGCAAGAGTGAGAAGTGCCTTATCCAAAGCAAGAGCAGCATATGCAAAGGTCCTGAGTGAAGAAAGAAAAGTTGGTAAGTCTCAGGAACTGAGAAGAGGTCCCTATAGCTGGAAGACCTTTGATAAGGGGAAGACTGACATGGGATGAAGCTGGAGATGGAGCAGAATCCGGTCCTGCAGGACAGAGAAGAGAGTGTTCTTCCAAACTGTGAAGCCAAGTTTTCACACAACACATTGAGCCCAGCCCCTGACACCTTCCTCATATGTAAACCTGTCCAAAGTTCTTCAGAATAATGAGAGGGAAGCTTCACATTGCCCTCAAATGGCCAACTTGCTCAGGGTGCCCAGGGAGAGGGGAACTGAACCAGAAGGCTACCTCAGATACCCACAGAGGTCTAGGATTTGGTCTCTCCCATCCCCAGAGCTCCCAAGTTAGGAGGATTTGTGGGGGTGAGGTGGGGTAGGGGTTGGGAGGTGGTTTCTCCCATTGTGTCTCAAATTAGCATCCTGTCCATGCTTCTCGCACCCCAAAGATCCCATGTCAAGAGAGAATTCTCAAAAGTGTCACTTAGGAACATAGCCTGAGTTTGCTTTATAATTTTAAACAACGTAATAGTTTAGTTACCAGTACACAGAAAGATCCGAGTTTTAAGAGGCCATCAGAAATGTTCATGAAATTGACCGATTAATGTGACCTGGCTGACCTGAGACTATTGGTTCAGAGAGCCCATCTTCAGCCCATTTGTAAATAGAACTGAAGGTAAATAAAACAAACCGAATCAGGAGCAAGAGTGATGGCAGTTTAAGAAAGAGAAACGTCTTTTGATTTTGGATTTTAAACAGCAATTGACTCTGACAACCTCATCTCTTTGAAAGTAGAAATACACCCAAGGGCTGGGGGCTGGGAGTCTGACAGGTGCATGTGATGACAGGGCTGAGGGTTTCCACGGAAGAGGCTGGGTAGCAGCAGTTCTACCCAGAGTGAGATGTAGGAGCTTTGGCAGGTTTTAAATGCCTATAATTGCCCAGCCTGCAGGGGTGACATTGGGTAATGGTGCATCTTTGCTTTGTTTTATTTGGCCATGTCACACTGTCATGATGGGATAGAAGGTTCTTGATCTCATGACTCCAATTACCACAAGAACAACAGATACATAAACACTGGACCTGCTACCCAAGGCACTCCAGAATACTCTTTGAGTCACTATCTTTGTCTTATAGAAAGAAAGTGCTCCCCCAAATGCTGGCATCCCAAACCAACGGTTATCTTTCCTAGATCTTTTGTTCACCCAGAGAAAAGCCTGTGCTTGCAGGAACCGGCATCAGAGCCCAGGCAAGGGGCTTCTCTGCAGGACCCGACTGAGCTGTTCCTGAGCCCTGTAGACTGAGCCACTTTGACCTCAAGGCCCAGAGCTCCCATTCCATCTCCCACCAGCTACGGCCCCTGTAGCCTTGGGATCCATCCATAGCCTGAAGAACAGTGGCCATCCATTCACACACCCAGAGTTTGCAGCAGTGTCCTGCCCTGGCTGGGATTCCTCCCTGCTCTCACACACTGAGAAGGAATATCACGAAGAAAGAATTGCAGATGCATTATGAAAGGGAAAGCATAGGAAAGGTTCTCCCCTAACGACTTGCAAAGTTCCGTGTGTTGGTACTGACTCTGAGACCTCCAAGGTCTCTCCCCGCAGCTGCAGATAGAAGCTGCACTTGAACCATTCAGCCTTGGCCTTGGGCAGCATTTCCCTCTTCTCTCAGCTGCCTGCTAGCAAATCACATTTCCAATGGGAGGGAGGGGGTAAATTCTTTAAGTTGCAAGACAAAGAGCTCCACCAAGTGAGAGGGAAAGTGCAAAGGAAAGGTCAGCCTGAATTCACACAGTTCATCGAGGACTAGCATGTCTTTTTCTACTGTTGCTACAGTTCCTTATCTTTTCTTACCACGCCTCCTCACTCCACACTGTACCCCCAAGTACATAGCAGAAATCAACTACACACCCGTGAATGCTGGCCCACAAGGTACAAACTCCACTAAGAAAACTGTTCTTCTCCAACAGGGAGCTAAAAGAAAACGGACGCCTGGAGAAGATGCACAACAGAGCCTTCCAAGGGGCCACAGGGCCCAGTATCTTGTGAGTACAGCATTACCACCTCCTCTCACACCCAGTGCCTCCCAACAGGCCTGTTTAGTGGCCCTGCCACATCATGCCCAGCCTGGTTTGCAGGGCACCAGCTTCTGCAGCTGGAACGGAAAGACGCAGCATACTAGGGCTGCCAAGATGAAGCACCTGTTGTGTCACAGTTGTAGAGGCTGGAAGTTCAAGGTCAAGATTTGTCTTCTGTGGGCTGGGTGGAAAGAACATGTTCCAGTTTCCAGTAATTCTTCTAGTTGTAGCAGTGTAACTGAATCTACACATGGCATTTTTTCTGGTAAAGTCAGGGGCTCTACTACCTAAGCCATATCTCCACTTCTAGCTATTCGCTGGTTATTTGGAGGTAAGAGTCTCACAGTCTTTCCTGGCCATGCTGCCCAGGCTGGCTTCAAACTGGGACCCTCAGACGTCAGACTTTTGAATAGCTAGGATTATAGGCGTGAGCCACTGGCACCAAACAAGTTTCGATTATCTAGCTAGCTAGCTAGCTAGCTATTTTTGTGCCAGTCCTGGGACTTGAACTCAGGCACTGGGTATTGTCCCTGAGCAATTTTGCTCAAGGCTAGAGCTCTACCAATCTGAGCCACAGCTCCATTTCCAGATTTCTAGTGCTTAATTGGAGGAGAAGAGTCTCATAGACTTTCCTGCCTGGGCTAACCTTTAACCACAATCCTCGTACCTCAGCCTCCTGAGTAGCTAGGCTTACAGGCATGGACTACCAGAGCCTAGCTAAATTCTCCTTTTTTATAAGAACATGGGTTTACCCTAGTCTCGTTTTTATTTAAAAAAAAAAAAAAAAAAAAAAAGCCTGTCTCCATGGGCACTGATGGCTCACACCTTTTATCCTAGCTACTCAGGAGGCTGAGATCTAAGGATTACAGTTCAAAGCCAGCCCAGGCAGGAAGGTCCGTGAAACTCTTTTTTTTTTTTTTTTTTATTGTGAAAATACTGTACAGAGGGGTTACAATTACATGGGCAAGATAATGAGTACATTTCTTATCAAGCATTGTACCTTTCTCCTTTGTTTCCCCTTCCCATCCCATCCTCCCCTACTTCCCCCCACCCAACCCTCTCCCCCCCCACACCACCAAAGTTGTAAAGTTCGTTTTAGACATAACGACTTGTATGTCACATTGTTGCAATGGGTCCACCTGTATCCCTATTTAAACGATTTGTTTTTTCCCTTCCCCTCCACAAATTATAACAACATCAAATACAGTGAAAGCAGGGGTTATACCGTGGGGAGGGACACATTTATCTCCAATTAAACACCAGAAAACCAGAAGTGGCACTGTGACTCAAGTGGTAGAGTGCTGGACTTGAACTGAAGAGCTCAGAGACAGCGCTCAAGCCCAGAGTTCAAGCCCCACAACCAACAACAACAACAACAACAAAAAAGCCTGATTCCAAATGAGATCACACCTGAAACATTAGGGGTTAAGACTTCAACACGTGAACTTGAAAAACACTAACCCAATTTCTAATAGCAAACTTAGAAGGTAGCTATCTCCCCGTGCAGGTGAAGGCCCACTGAGAATCCATTCATGAGATCCAAGGCCAGAGAATTGACTTGTCTCTGGCACTTGGCCAGACTGCTAAACTGGATGTCTGTCTGTCTCACGCTAGTATGAGGAGCAAGCCTAGCTCCCTCAGTTAATGGGGACATAGGATAAGGAAAATTAGAGGGAACAGGAAATGAAATCTGTCCTCCGCTGGTGAAGGCTTAGGACGCCTGAGATCTTACAGAAAGGAACTCAGCTGCAGGAAGAAATGCAGGGAGCAGGGCTCCAGACACTCTTCAGCATTTCCCCAGAGACCACATGACCCCTTGAGCCAGTGGTTCATGACTTCCTATTCTCGATGTCCCCTATTCAGAGTCCACCAGATGCAGAATCTTACAGGTTGGTTGAATTCCCTCCAGCCTGGCACACACTATTGGACGCTGGACAAAGAGCTGTCTCTGGCTTGGCCAGAACGTGACAAGTGAGTGTGGCGAACAAAGTCTGTGTGACAGCCTTGAAAAGCTGCTGGGTCAGCTGCTTAGAATTGACCAGGGCCACTGCGGGCACCTGGCTGACATGTCTGCACCAGTGAGGCCAGACCTAGGCCTCTTCCTTCCCAGCTAGTTGCTCTCAGGCCACCAGCAGGACTGGAATGGTGTCTAGAAGCATGCCCTTCCACCCCCAGGTTATTTCCCTCCCCCCATCCTGTAGGGATGGGCCACTGAAACTAGGAATCCATCCTCTCGCAGACAGACACTCCTTTGTAATGAGGAGCTGCCACTTCTAAGATCTAAAATGTGCCCATTCAAAAAAATAAAATAAAAGGCAATCAACTGGGCGCCACAGTGGCGCATGCCTACAACCCTGGCTACTCGGAGGGCTGAGATCTGAGGTTCACAGTTCAAAGCCAGCCTGGTCAGGAAAGTGTGAGACTCTTATCTCTAATAAGCTACTCAGAAAAAGTCAGATGTAACATTGTAGCTGAAGTGGTAGAGCACTAGCCTTGACCATAAAGAGACTTAGGGACAGCACGCAGGTCCTAAGTTCAAGCCCCAAGACTGGCAAAAAAAAAATTTTAAGGCAATATTTATCTTGTCTTTAGAGTCCTGAGCTCAATCCTTACCTAATCAGAGAGAGTAACTCTAATACAGAATGAGTTCACCAGTTACCTAACGCAATAAGGACTCATTTGTCCTCATGCCATGCTGTCAAGTTCGTCTTCCACTCATCCACTAGCCACTGATCCTTTCCCCCTTGCTGGGCACAGACTATCAGGGCGGATCACAGAGGAAGCAAAGTTCAGGGGGCAGCAGCAGCATCCATCTAGAAGATGATCATTAAATACCCATTGGCTATTCTTCCTCCTGACATTGTATGCATCCATAGTTTTCTTGGATGTTGCCTCAAGTCCAACCAGGGCATCCAGGACCTGGTTTTCGAGGCCTGAGCTTTCTGCACAGCTGTGCTGGTATGGTGGAGTGTTCCCTTGCTTTGGACAGCATTATCTCACTTGCCATTAGAGAATCTGCAATTCTTTTTTTTAATAAAATAATTTACAAATATGTATTAATCATATATATTAATGACTTCAGCAAAATATTTCAATACCTGCTTCTATGATCAAATCCATCCTCCCTTCATCTGCTGTATCTCCTCAACACTTAGGTATCATTGTCCATATAGGTTAACTACTTTGTGTGTGTGTGTGTGTGTGTGTGTGTGTGTGTGTGTGTGTGTGTGTGTGTTGGGGCTTAAACTCGGGACCTGGGCACTGTCCCTGAGTTCTTCAGCTCAAGGCTAGCACTCTACCACCTGAGCCATAGTGCCACTTCCAGCCTTTATATGGGGCTAAGGAATCAAACCCAGGGCCTCATGCAAGTGAGGCAAGCACTCTACCTCTGGGCTACCTTCCCAGCCCCTCCCTGAGCTTTTTTGCTCAAGGCTAGTGCTCTACCACTTGAGTCACAGCTCCTCCAGCTTTTTTGGTAGCTAATTGGAACCTGCAATTCTGTTTCCTAGGTAGAATAGGGCAAAGGCTGAATGGGACACAGTGGCTCTTAATGTGGTAACCAGCCTGCACTTCATGACAACCTCTTCTGCAGGGTTTGATCAATCAAAGACTGAGGAATCTGAAACCCTATTTCCCCCCTCCCCCCCCCCCCCCGCCCCAGGGTAGAAGCACAAAAGCTGATGTCACTTCAGGTGCTGCTGCCTCATAAAGCAAGCAGTTATTTCGAATCTGCTAAGTGGAAAGAGAAAGAGGGAAGGAGAAGGGAGAGAAATGCTAATGAATGTATGGCAGGTACAAGGAATTATACTCAGCCTTGAAAAGAATAATGGGGTGCCTATGAAAAAAACATACAGCGTGGCTTTTTCTTAGATTCAGGTCTTAATGAGAGTCGCTGAAATGGAGAATTAGAGGAAAAGCAAAATGGAGAACAGATCTGTCAGAAGCTGAAATGACGGGACTGTGGCGGTGGGGGGGAGGGGGAAAGGGGGGAGGGTTCATTCTCAGAATCAAATGTGTAAAATAAATAAAAAGCCTCTCTCCCCTGAACGGTTCAGGGATATTTCTTCCACTAACTTGCAGACCCTGCCAAGCCATGGGCTGGAGGCCATTCAGACACTAATTGCCACGTCCTCCTATTCTCTCAAAACACTGCCATCAAGAGAGAAATTTGCCAGTCTTCTGGATGCCACATTGACTTACCCTAGCCACTGCTGCGCTTTTAGGAATGTGCCGAAGAAAGAGTAAGTTAAAACAAAATGGGGGAGAGGGAGGGGGGAGGGGGAGCCTGCCCAGCTATGGCAGGAACTCAGATCTGAAAACCTGGTGGACTGGAGGACAGCTCCCTGCCCCTCCCTCAGTGCCCTCCTGCCAACTCTGCCATGGGGTCGCTTGCAGATAGACAAGAAAATGTCTTGTCTCATTTCCTTATAAAAACTACTGCCAAGCAGTTGATTTTCCCTGCAGCTAAAAGACCTCAGTAGCCTATTCTGAACTAATTGAATTATACTTATACCCTATTTTAGTAATTGAAAATTACTAAATAATTAATCAGCTCTAATCCTTAGCAAAGAGCATCAGTGTTTTAAAGAAGTGGAGGGAGGCAGATTCAGGAGAATAAATATTACCTAATATCTTAATCTTCCATTTAAAATGGATACAAAATATGACAGGAAGGGATTTTATTTTGTTTTGTTTTGTCAGTCATGGGGCTTGAACTCAGGGCCTGGGCACTGTCCCTCAGCTCTTCAGCTCAAGGGGAGTGCTCTACCACTTAAGCCACAGCACCACTTCCAGTTTTCTGGTTGTTAATTGGAATAAGAGTCTCATGGCCTTTCCTGCCCAGCCTGGCTTTGAACCACAATCCTCAGATCTCAGTCTCTTGAATTGATAGGATTACAGGCATGAGCCACCGGTGCCCAAGCGGAAGGTGTTTTATTTTTAAAGCTATTTCTCTCCCAATAGAAAACATCTTTTACTTCATTTGCTTAATATGCAAATGAAAAGGCACAACCTCCTGGCTGCTTTGTGCCCAGTAGAGGGCAACTTACTGAATCACAGACCTCCATATTGGGTGGCAGAGGTGGGCAAGATTTCATTCTTACAGCGTTGTTTTTCTGTTTTGATGAAGATGCACAGTTAAAAAGTACCTTTAGTAGCACTGTAACTTAAAACAAAGTAATAGTTAACTTAAAATGAGATCTATCCTGATAATGTCTATCCTTCTCTATTGTACAGCATGTTTGTTTGTTTTCACTGCCAATCTTCATATGCTCTATTGTTTCCATAATCCACTAATGTGTCACAACTCACAGCAGGGGGAGAGGGGAGGGAATACTGCCCTGAAGAGTTATTATTGTAGCCTGCAGAGATATTCTCAATCAATTAATTAGACAAGACACTGAGAAAGTAACACTTGGCTTCTGCTGTCTTTGTTTGGAATTAATCTATTTATAGCTAGTCAAGCACCTTCAATCATTTGTGCCTGTGTAGATCGACTTGATTCTACCTGAAAATTTAAAGCAAACTGAGAAGACATAACATTTATAGTGTCCAAGTCACACACTGGTAACTGAGCTTCAACTGTGAACTCAACATGTTCCAACTACTGTGCCAACTCTGAGAGGAAAAAGAAGAAAAAGACTAAGAGCTAGCTCACTATCACCCAAACCGCCTATGAGACACACACACACACACACACACACACACACACACACACACACACACACACACACACACACACACACACACACACACACACACACACACACACACACACACACACACACACACACACACACACACACACACACACCCCAAACAGGCAATATACCTAGATTATCAGATGTAATAGCAGAGTTGGGAGTAGAGAAGACTGCACTGGCCATCCAGGACTGTATAAATATTCAGGGTTTATGGAAGGCCTTCAAAAGAAAGTGAATACTGAGTCTTGGGGAAACAGTGTGAAGAAAATAAGGCCAAGAAAGACTCATTCATATGAGAACACATAGGTAAGAGACACTAGATGGTTGTCATTCGGAAAAAGTAGAGCAAGAAGACTTATGGATAGATGGAGAGAGATGAGCCAGGAAGAAGTGGACCATGGAAGGGCTCTGAGTGCTAGCTGAAGTTGTTTAGGGATAAGGAGCAATGAAGAATTTAAAGCAAGATTGGCCAAATGTACTTTTATAAAATCTCACTGCAGCAGCAATGTCAAGAGAGGGCGGATGGTGAGCAAGAGAATGAGAGAAGGATTTGAACAACATAGATGCGGGTTGATGATAAAGCTGAGTACAGACACCTACACTTTTGTGGCAAAGAGGTTGCATTTTTGTTGACATTACTGACCTTCAGTTCAAGACTTTTCTTCCCCTTGAAAGATATTACCCATCAGTATTTAAAAAACAAAAGCAAAACTAAAAAAAAAAAAAAAGGGTTTGTATAATTATGGGTCTGTATGTGAGGGGGATTGGAATGCTTGTACACACAGGTTGTCTTGACTGAAATTACAAGCTGACTCCCTAAAGCTTTTTGCTAGTGAGGATAGGGAGCCTGAAGTTAGGTCCATAGGATGTCTGTACAAACTCTCAGTTATACTCTGCTTAGATAATACATGCTGCCCAGGCAGATGAACCCCTAGAGTGCCTTCATATCCATGATTCACATTTCAAAACTGACAGAGTAGATATTTCCTGTTCACTATGAATTTGTCTATATATAATATCTCCTGTCAGTCAGATACAGAGTCAAAGCCAGCATATCATACACACACACACACACACACACACACACACACACACACACACACACACACACACGTACGTACACACACACACACACGTACGTACACACGCACACACATACACACACTATCTGACCAAGTTTAAGAACTTATGATTCTAACCCAAAATAATAAGCTGGTTAATTTTTGAGAGCCTCATAGGTCAGATAATTCTGCCATAATGGCTACCTTTCTGTTTTCATATAAAGTTATTCCTATAAGGAAATGTCTCACTGTCAAGGGAGAAGTTGAGTGACCTCAGTTTTTCCTTCCTCCTCAGTTGAAGCCCAGACTCTCACAGTGGCGCTCCTTGCTTCTAATTCTTTATTCACTTTTTAACATGCCCTAGGTTTTATACCTACAAACATACTCCCATAGGAGAGGGCAAGCCTTGTTTCATTTTCTTGTCCTTTCCAAAGTAGTTTCTGCACATAAGCAAAAGGTCTAAACTTCACACTGTATAATGTCATGTCCAGCATCTTCGAGTCCTTACACAAAGATTCACAAATAAAATTCAAAGCCATGAACTCTGAGTGGTTTAATCAAGGCCAATAAGGAGAAGAGAGTTGGTAAGGAGCAAACTGAATACACCATAAAGGTAGCTTTTAATACGCTCTGAAAAAAAAATCCATGATTCAATACAACATATTTACGTTTTTCATCTCTAGAGCCCACACAAAACACTTAGCATTCAGAAGCATTTTATCTAAGCTGGAGGCAGCTGAATAACAATTCAGAAAGCTCTACTCTCTCATCAGGAAAAAATTTCAGTTAGGACAATGGCGCAGATCACGCAAGTGCGGGGAATAGGTAAAGAACTGGGACGAACAAAGCATAAATAGACATGATCGGGTTTAAAGATGAAAAGCTCAACTGCTTTTTTTTAACATCTCTTTCAGACAGAATTTTTCATTTTCCATTTTTGAAAACTTTTCCAAACAATGTGAAAGCACAGTGAGAAAACCAAATAATGAAACCCTGTAAGTATTTTACCTGCAATGAGACTCAGGGAGTCATATCTTGTTCTGTGTGTACCGTATTATTATCAGTGCAACTATTTTCGTTTGCTAAATGTCTTGGTTAGAGAAAATGTTTGTAAAGATACCTTTTAAATAGTTTAAAATGGGAATTTTATTCCTTGTGACAGCTAGTTGGCCAGGTGTCTCAACTGTTAAAAAAAAAAAAAAAAAAAAAAGCAGAGCAAAACAAAAGCCTCTCTTAAAAAGTACTTGTGTTCACTCTATAATTGCATTAAATTCTCAAAAATGCAGTTTTATTTGCAGGCACATGGAAGTCACCAAACACTGGTCTAAATGATGCCTTCATATGTAGGAATGTTCACTAGCCATATAACCAACTGTCCACAAAGATTAAATTATTGCAGACATAGCTTCCAGAAGTAGCTATTTCAATTCAAAAAGACGTAGGCCTCCCTGACCACTGTGTTCCCAAGCCTAAAGGTAATCTTAATACCATCACTACCATCGACTGCATTGAAGCTACATTTCTATTCTACTGACTGATTTTTAACATTTTTCCTAGTTTAAATGCTGACTACCTTGGCATTTCACTTACTTTCCACTGGAAAAGAGCATGCCTCAAAAGACAAGCCCAGAGTCCCTGTGCCACAGTTACTGAGACTGAGAAATTTTATTATTCCTCCCAGGTGTCCTTAAGACTACAAAAGCAGATTCCAGTCTAACATACCTTGTCAGTGTCTGTCTGTCTCTCTCTTTCTCTCTCTCTACTATACAGAGGTAACGGGGTTATAGGAGAAGGACCTAGGACTTTGGGGTTCCTCAGAGTGAGATAGGAATCCTTGGCACACTGCAACACAGGGTGCAGTATTTACTTTTTGAAGGATAATAGTTCTGGATGAGCATTATCCTTTTTAAGGCTCCGCTCCTCATCAGTAAAGAATAGCAGAAATTTCCCCTGGCTTTCAGAGCCATGGGAGTGGAAGGAGCTGCTAATGTACAGTAACACACAGGGTGGTATTCTGCTTTCTCTCTGCCTTTTCTTTCATTTAGGTCTGCCCCTATCTGCCCCCAGTATTCCTTTTCCCACTCTTCCTTCTGTTCCATATCAGTTCCCTTCCACAGAACTCTTTTACAATCATGTGGCTTTCTGCTCATCCACAGGAAACCACTTCAGGGTAGAGTCAATGGCAGCACCAAGGGTGGTTTGAGTTTCTTCTCCTGTAATCCAGCCTTCCAAGTGAGTGGACAACTTTGAGTGTTACAATAACACTGCTTTAAGACAAGTCTCCTAGCATCCAGTATCCCCCTAAACTAATACATGATCTAAGTGAGATGGATCCTTGTGAAAATATGCTTATGATAAAGCCCCTACCTCCTACTTCCCACCATTTTGAGCCATTTTGATTCCCTGGAGTTCAGAACTTCTCAAGCTGGCCAAGCCTGACTTGTTCTTCCCAAGGTAACACAATATTCTCACGGCTTTGGCTGATCGCAGAGGCCTCCTAAAATCCCCATGTCTTCTCTTTCCTTTGTAATTGTCACTGGAGTGTGGAGCTGCTGCTTCTGTTTTCTCTGACTCCACATTAGTGAGCCCAGTGAGTCCATTCACACTCCTTGTCTCAGCCTCCAGCACTAAAGACAGCTCGTGCCGGGCTTTGTCAATAGGCATGATGCTGCCCTCAGGAACAGCCGGAGACACAAATGTAAGTAGCAGCAGGTGGGTTTTTGGTCTATAGACAAAGCACCAAGGAAAATAATTGCCAAACACAGGCCTGGTAGGGTAAAAGACGCAAGGGCAAAAAACCAAGAAAGGACAGGAGAGGGAACATGGTTGGCCTCTTACTTAAATTTATTCAAAAATACTGGTAGAGATTTTAGAAGTTTAAATGAGTGCCCCAAGAAGCTGAAGTAGCTTTCATAAGGAAAAAGGAGTAAAAGAAATCAGAGCCGCAAGAGTTAGAATGTTTTTAATTTGGTTTTTTGCCTATTATCTTATATGAGTCATCCAGACAGACCACTCTAGAATGCAGGTTCCTGAGCTCTGTCCCTAGAGATTTGGATTCCAGAGTTGAAGTCAGGGATCTGCAGCCGTTAGGCAAACACCCTGGTGATTCTGATATAGGTAGTTCAAGGATCACCCTTAGAAAAACACTGCCTGAATGATGATAAAGGAAAATAAAGATCTCTGGGTTATAGATATGCTGCTATAGTCTGGCTGAGAGACCTTGGACAAGTCACTTTCTTCTTGCATCTTGGTTTCCTGTCTAATAAAATGAGGGGTCAATCAGATGCTGAAAGCATGTATTTTCTTTATTAGATCTTTATAACTATCTTCTCTCTTTGGAAATTAAAAATGCATAATTATATTGATGTCTGTGAATAAGAAGACCAACAATGTTCTTCCACAAGAAGATCCAATAATAAAACAGTGGGATTCCTATACCACCCTCTGCATATAATAGCAGATTTTCTCCAAATCCAAACCAGTTTCTATGCTACTATCACATCATTTTGAAGGATCAGTCACAGACTTCTGAGGGGGGAAGGGGAGGTTGTTCTGTTTTGTTTTTTAATCTGTGCTTTCCTCTCAGTATGGTAATCCTCAAATTATTATTGCATCTCCTCAATGAATTATATACACACTTACTATTACAGTAAGGAGACCTTATGGTGAAATCCATATTTACAATGGCCTTGACAGAAAATTATGCCATTTCCTCAGCTCTCAATGTTCTATTAGCAGAGTATAAGAAAAACAAATTGTTGAGACAACTGTATTGGGTGTTAACGCTCCTTGTCTCTGAATCCTATGAGTTCATTCCGGAGCGAGAATCATCTTGGTTTATATTTATTTACCCCCTAAATATTCGTTGAATCAATACTCTGAGGCAAAACTGGGCTAAGCACTATAGTTTCAGAAATAAGGCCTTGTCCTTTTCTTCACGAACTAAGAGACTACTAAACAGACAGACATTCATCATCGCTTAATTGTACATGCTTTGATAACTGCACTAATACTAAGGCAGCTCTAGCTGAGAAAATAATAAATCCCTTGAGGAGTAACATCAAGAAAGGCTTCATGAGAGACTCCTCTCAAGATGATGGAGAAGTCGCAGGAGAGATGAGCAGAAGGAGAAACTTTCCAGAGAAGCAGGCAAAACCAAGGTCAAGGAGGGCCTCTGAGATTCATTTTTTAAACTGTGGATTTTATCGTATTGTCAGTGTGCCCTGAGTAAGCCAGAATGGGGGGAGGACTAACACTGGGAAAAGGATGTCAAAGAAAACTAATGGCTCCACACAAAAGACACAAAGGTCAACTCATGAAGTAGTAGTGGAAGTAATCAAATGAAGTGACTGTTCATTAGGAACAGTCTCTGTCTACTATGACAAGAGTATTTTTGCCACTTCTTCCTGTTATCCTTGAACTCTCTTCCCTTACCCCTAGGTTTCTAGTAATATGCTCTGGGTTTCTGGTTAGCACTTGGGTTATTCTATTTCCTAGGTGCAAACAAGTCCATCAATAGCTGCTGATCCTACAATCCTTCCAATTGCATTTCTGTGCTATGACAAAACAGCTTGGTAGCAATTTGGTTAGTAACTGAGATAAATTGCTAAGAAAATGCCAAGAAGGATTCTTTTTAGCCAGTATATATTATGACTTTGTTTGCCAGACAAACCATCCTCTGGAAAATGTTTGGTTAAGTCTTTGAATCAATGTAGTAGATATTCATTAGAGAGTCTAAATAGCTTTCATTTCCTTCCTTAAGGAACTCCACCAAATCAGATAATTTGACAAATAAATGTAAAGCTGGGGCGATAGTGGCTTTGTTCTTTCTCTCGCTCTCCCTACCTAAAAGCACACTGAGAAGTTGGATGCTGATGGTTCATGCCTGTAATCCTAACGACTCAGGAGACTGCTATCTGACAGCAAGTTAAAGCCAGCTGGGGCAAAAAGTTCAGGAGACTCTTATCTCCAATTAACCAGCAAAAAGCCAGAAGTGGAGGTGTGGGCTTTAAGTGCTGGAGGACCAGCCTTGAGTAGAAAAGCCAAAGGAGAGCTATAATCCTGAGTTCAAGATCGGTACTAGCGCAAAAAAGAAAAACCACTAAGCTTGTTCTTGAATTAGATTCTCAGAATCTTAGGAAATCTCTTAAGTTTACATCAAGCCAATGTTCTTCTTCCAGTTACTCTGCCATCTTTGCTGAGAATGAACTCAGTGGCTGGGACTATGACTATAGTTTCTGCTCTCCCAAGATCCTCCGCTGTGCACCCGAACCCGATGCTTTCAATCCCTGTGAAGATATCATGGGCTATGATTTCCTCAGGGTCTTGATCTGGCTGATTAATATCCTCGCCATCATGGGAAACGTGACTGTCCTCTTTGTCCTCCTCACGAGTCGTTATAAACTGACCGTGCCCCGCTTCCTAATGTGCAACCTGTCCTTTGCAGACTTTTGTATGGGGCTCTACCTGCTGCTCATTGCCTGGGTTGATTCCCAGACCAAAGGCCAGTACTATAACCATGCCATCGACTGGCAGACGGGAAGTGGGTGCAGTGCCGCTGGCTTTTTCACTGTCTTTGCGAGTGAACTTTCTGTCTACACCCTTACGATCATCACCCTGGAGAGATGGCATACCATCACCTATGCTGTTCAGTTGGACCAGAAGCTGCGACTGAGACACGCCATCCCCATCATGCTGGGAGGATGGCTCTTTTCCACTCTGATTGCTGTGTTGCCCCTTGTAGGCGTCAGCAGTTACATGAAGGTCAGCATTTGCCTCCCCATGGATGTGGAGACCACGGTCTCCCAAGTCTACATCCTAACCATCCTCATACTCAACGTGGGGGCCTTCGTTGTCATTTGTGCTTGCTACATCAAAATTTATTTTGCAGTTCAAAATCCAGAGCTGATGGCCACCCACAAAGACACAAAGATCGCTAAGAAAATGGCGGTCCTTATCTTCACTGACTTCACCTGCATGGCCCCTATCTCCTTCTTTGCCATCTCGGCTGCTTTCAAAGTGCCCCTTATCACAGTCACCAACTCCAAAGTTCTCCTGGTTCTTTTTTACCCTGTCAATTCTTGTGCCAACCCATTTCTGTATGCAATTTTCACAAAGGCGTTCCGAAGAGATTTCTTTCTGTTGCTGAGCAAATTTGGTTGCTGTAAACGTCGGGCTGAACTTTATAGAAGGAAAGAATGTTCTGCTTATACCTCCAACTGCAAGAATGGCCCCACAGGATCAAAGAAGACTTCTCCAGCCACCTTAAAGTTGTCGCCATTACACTGTCAATATGCAGCGGTCCTAGACAAGACTTGTTGTCAACAGTGTTAACTACTAATAGAAGTAACTGTATTATTGAATTCTAAATTTATTGAAGCTACAAAACAAACTACCTGAACCAGTAACTTTAACATAAATACTTGGTTTTAGGAAATCGTTTATTCTTCGGCACCTGGGGCAAGAGACTTTTTAACCTCGTTCAATGTGAGGTTCATAACCAGGGCCAGTAAGAACCTTCTGTCATTGATGCATGATGACACAAATTTCAGAAGACAAGATTGCTTAGAAATTTTTGTAACAATTTTGAGAGTACTTTTTTTTGTCAGTTGTGGAGCCTGAACTCTGGGCCTGAACGCTGTCCTTAGCTCTTCAGTTCAAGGCTAGCGCTCTACCACTTGAGCCACAGCACCACTTCCAGCATTTCCTGCTTATGTGGTGCTGAGGAATCAAAGCCAGGGCCTCATACATGCAAGGCAAGCACTCTACCACTAAGCCACCTTCCCAGCCCCCTTGAGAGTACTTTTTGTTTAATCTAATGTGATGCTTTTCAAGTCTTTGAACTCTTTCCTTTTCCTAATTTTTATTGCACTCATTAGCTCATAACAGACTGGGATTTTTTTTTGTCAGTCATGCGGCTTGAACTCAGGGCCTCGGACCTCCCTGAACTCTTTTGTTTAAGGCTAGCACTCTACCACTTTAAGCCACAGCTCCACTTCTGGTTTTCTGATGTTTAATTGGAGATAACAGTCTCATGGGGACTTTCTTGCTCAGGTTGGCTTTTAACTTCGATCCTCCAATCTCGGCCTCCTGAGTAGTTAGGATTACTGGCATGAGCCACCAGCACCTGGCTCAGATTGGAAATTTTAAGTACTTTTTTTTCCTCAGATAGCTTGAGAAATACACTCAAGATATGTGCTGTGCAATCTGGTAGCCACTGGCCATGTGTGGTCAAATTGAATAAAACAAAACCTTGTAGCTTCTTAGTTGCACTAGTTTATACATGTGACTAGTACAAACACTTCCATTGCTATAGAGTTCTATTTGGCAGCACTATTCTAAACACGTGTCTATTTCCCACATGATCTACATGGACCTGAACAAGCTGCATTCTTCAAAATCTAAACTTCTAACAGCACGTTTCAGCCTGTTTGGTGTTTCTCCTCTAAAGAGCAATGAAATATTAAATTGTAGAGGGTACACTCATGCGTAGGAACCCTGTCTCTGTCCATTTCATTTCCCCATTTCCTACCTCAGGATCCTGGCAATAATACACATCAAATGTGCTGACCTATTTGAAGTTATGAACTCTATAAAAAAATTCTAGGGCACTATATTTTCAAGTCAAAGAAAATGGTCAAATATTGTAAAGAATTATTTCTATCCATTTCACATTATTGAAAAGTGCATTTAATCTTTTCTAGGAAATATTTTTGTGTATGAGTGCCAGTACTGGGGCTTGAACTTTGCTCTAGGTTGGTAGTCTATCGCTTGAGTAACAGCTCCATTGCCAGCTTTTTGCTGGTTAATTGGAGATAAAAGTCTAACAGTCTGTTTTGCTCAAGCTGGCTCCAAAGAGCAATCATCAATTCTCAGCCTTCTGTGTATCTAGGATTACAAGTGTGAGCCACCAGCATCAAGCTGAAGTATTTTTAGCTGTTCAAATTGGTTCTTGTGGGAAAACAAAACTATGGTTCAAACTGCAGTGTTTTGTTTTCTCCTTTTTAAAAATAATTTTTATTGAAAGTTCATTATATGCCAAACATATTGGTAACTGCATTATGTAATTTTATCTAGTGAATACTCATAAAACTCTATAATGTACATGTTATTTGTTTGGTATAAGAAATGAAAACTTACTCCAATTGCTAAAGCTGCCAACCAAAATGAATAAAAGATTCAACTCAAGAGGATTCAAACTCAAAGCTTTGCTTCGGGATCTCAGCCTCTTATTCACTGTTTTGCTGACTCCTATAATATTAATCAGTTATCCAAGGTTTATTATGCATTCAAATTCTTTAAATTTCCCTAATGATTTGTAATGGATATTTTCAAATGTATATAAAGGAAGTTGGCACACATAATGATCTTTATTTTTGTAGATCATAATTGAGGTTTCAATAGAAATAGTCAGAGGTCATTGTCTCCCTCAATCCCACACCCTTCTATCAATAAAACCTACTATTTGAATTGCCTTCCAAGCCAATTCTTTGTTTTGTATTTCCACTGCCACACCTACATCTCAGAGCCCCTCACTCCTGAACTGCTCATTTTTATTCACATCTGGGCTTTCCCATGTCCACACTCTTACATGCGCTATCACTGACTAATCTTCCTAAAATCCTGTTTCATTATTTGCCCACACAAAATGCCTGAGCAGTTTCTCAGTACCTATAAACTTAAACTTCCACTCCCAGGCAAACATTCAGAGAGCTACAGAGCCCATCCTTTATAACCACTCATTTTTATTCCTGTTGTTTTTCTATATGAAAAAAACTGCCCCCATTTCTTCTCCCTAGTCATGCTTTATGTATTTCCATACCGGGACCCACACCATTCTTGAATAACTTGTCCCTTACCTGTGATTTTTTCCATCTTAAGGTCCCAGCTACAAGTCTGCCTTTTTTGTAAATCAAACTTTCCTTAATGTACTCCCTCCCTTGTTGACTATTGTTAAGGTATCTCTTTACATGAAATACAGTAGGCTGTAACTAATCAATATATATCCCACAATAGTCTCTCTTTGGACTTCAACATTTATCAGTACCACTCATTTGTCCTTTCCCTATACTAGGGTATTATTAGTAACCTTTACAATAAAACTGTCCTTGTGAGAAGTAATTCCCATATGAGACAGCCTTGTTAATAGGATGTGTGTTCTGATTCTCTATAATACTTCAAAACTAAGTCATAAAAAATACAGATGCCTAATGAATTCATATTTCTGTCTTGTATTTTTTTCACCATTCTTGATATTAATATAAGATACCAGTCTTGATATTAATATAAGATACCAGTCTTGGAATAACTTGTCTAAATGTACAAGGTAATTTTTAAAAGATGTTAGTATTTATTCTTCATTTATTACATTTGTTTTAAGGGAGGGGGCTTGGTTTTGGCTTTCTCAAAAACATATTATGTCCACACATAAAGTAAGAATCTCTTACTAAGATGTCAATAAATGTGTTCATAACGTCTACTGCATTTTTTAAATAATAGACCAATGGGTCTATCATGACTTTTTTCCCTGGTGATAAAATGTGCTACACAAAAAAGATGTATATAATAGTATTTGTAGTATTCTATTTTTTAAACACGGTGAAATGTGTTTAAAAAATAGAATAGAAAGCTAAGTAAGATTTTAACGTTCATGAGAAAGAAAGGGGAAAGGAATTTGAGGAACAACTATTACTACTTCCTCCATGAACTTCCCCCATGCACACAAACCTTATTTCCCAGGTAAGTATATCCTGCCAATAAATCAAGTCCTCAATTTATAAGAAGCATCACCTAGTGCAAGTACAGAGTGACCAGGCGAAACTGGGAAGGAGAAAACAGAGACTAGGAACCATACTCCTCAGCTCTGAAGAAGGTACATTTCAGAGTCAGACACAGTAAGTGCCTTTTGTTGTCCACCTAGAAAAAGAGAAATGCCACTGTAGAGCAATAACTGCACAGCTCCCTGGAATTCTCAAGAACCAGATCAGGATCTCAAGCAGCAGTGGTCATAGGGAAAGGCCATCCCTGGGAAGATAAAGAGAACATAGCAGAGAACTTGGGTGGAGGACCAGCCTACTCACTAGGACTACCTGAATCCTCACAAGGTGTCCAACTTTAGGCCAAAGGCAATATCTGACCTTCAAGGCCCAGAAGAGATTCATCTAGATTTTGAAAAGATAGGCCAAAAGCTGAGTCCCTTCAGTAGGATAAATCACACTCTCCATGTAAAGCTGCTTAGTGAAAAGAAGTAGGGAATTTGCCCCAGTCCAAGGAAGATCCAGATAGTGAATTCTTAGGAAGCTTTTGTAAACCAGTACCCACTCATCTTTTGGTTTTGTGCCAGTTGTGATCCCAAAGAACACTATTCAGGCCTGAAGCTAGAGCTCCTAGACCTAGAGACCCCACTTGTTAAGGGGAGTAAAGTAATGGGGAAAATGTCCCTTTAGGGAATTGAGCATTACTAAGGGAGAAAGTATTATAGAAGAGCTCACTGAGATATTAATTTGCTTTTGATTTTATTATTGCAGTAAAATGAGGGCCATTTGTGTTTTATGTGTTTTTTTTTCTCTTCCTGATTTGAAAGACGGTGTTCCAAACCTCTTTACTCAACTGAAGACAGTCTGGCCAAAGTAGAAGGAAGGGGGTGGAGGGAAGAAGAGGGGAGGAGGAGGGCAGGAAGAAGACTTGAGATTGACCCCAAGGCCTTGTACATGGTAGGCAAGCACTCTACCTCTTGAGGCATCCCAAGCTCCAGGAATAATCTCTTCTTGGTTTTTGCTTTTAAAAACTTAAACTGGAAGGAGGGAGAAATGTCTCTGTCATAGGAAAAAAGAAAAATCAGATATTACACTAAAGAGTTGGCAGAGGCAGTAAATGGTGCTGGCAAAACTGGTTAACTACATGTAGAAAACTAAAGCTAGATCCTTATATATCACCCTGCACCAGAATCAACTCCAAATGGATCAAAGACCTTGAACTCAAAGCAGACACTCTGAAAACATTACAGGATGGAATAGGAGAAACCCTGGGTCTCCTTGGCTCAGGCCGAAATTTTCTGAATAGAGACCCGGAAACACAACAAATCAAAGAAAGGTTGGACAAATGGGATTGTATAAGGTTGCAGAGCTTCTGCAGGGCAAATGACATAGCTAGCAAGATCAATAGAAAGCCCACGGACTGGGAGAAGATCTTTACTAGCCATACAACGGACAAGGGTCTCATATCTAAAATATACTTGGAACTCAAAAAATTAAACCACCCAACAACAAATCCTCAAAGAAACAACTGCCCAATAACTAAGTGGGTGAAAGACTTAAAGAGAAGCTTCTCTGAAGAAGAAAGAAGGATGGCTAATAGACACATGAAGAAATGTTCAACATCCCTAGCCATAAAAGAAATGCAAATCAAAACAACATTGAGATATCACCTCACTCCAGTTAGAACAGCAAAAATCAAGAACTCTAACAACAACAGATGCTGGAGGGGATGTGGACAGAAAGGAACCTTACTTCATTGTTGGTGGGAATGTAAACTTGTTCAACCACTTTGGAAAGCAGTATGGAGGTTCCTCAAAAGACTTCACATAGAACTCCCCTATAACCCAGCAATCCCACTTTTGGGCATTTACCCAAATGTTTACAAACAAGACCACACTAAAGCTACCAGCACAACTATGTTTATTGCAGCATTATTTACCATAGCTAAGATATGGAACCAACCCAGATGCCCCTCAGTAGATGAATGGATCAAGAAAATGTGGTATATATACACAATGGAATTCTATGCCTCCATCAGAAAGAATGACATTGCCCCATTTGTTAGGAAATGGAAAGGCTTGGAAAAAATTATATTAAGTGAAGTAAGCCAGGCCCAAAGAAACATAGGTCCCATGGTTTCCCTTATTTGCAATATCTAGTATAGGTATGAGCCAAGCGGAAAAAGTCAGAGAATGTGATGTTAGGAAAACGAACCCTCAAATATGTATTTTAATGTTTTTGTTTCTTTCATGCATGTGTTTCTAACGCATTTATAAGATTATTTCTTGGTTGCTTTGTATGTCCCTCCCCCACAGTGTAACCCCTGCTTTCACTATATTTGATGTCAGTATAACATGTGGAGGAGATGGGGACAAACAAGTCGTTTAAGGATTCAGGTGGACCTGTTGCAACAATGAGAAGTACAAAATGTCATGTCAAAACCAGCTTTACAATGTCGGAGGGGGGGGGGGAGGGGGGGGTATGATTGGGTGGGGGGAGGGGGGAGGCTGAGAAGGGAGGTGAAGGGTAAACAAAGGAGGAGGCTGCAATGCTTGGTAAGAAATGTATGCATTATCCTGACCATGTAATTGTAACCCCTCTGTACTGTATGTTCTCAAATAAAATAAAATAAAATTTAAAAAAAAAAAAAAAAAAGAGTTGGCAGAGGGTTGTTCCACTATAATATTTTTTTAAGTAGAAAAGAGGTTAAATCCTATCATGATTAGGAAAAAGACAGATGTCTGAAGTTCCAAGAAGTAGCACAAGATTCTATTCTAATCCCTTACAACTACCTAAGAATACCACATAAATTAGAGAGGCTACCCTTCAGCTCAAAGACGCTGGGCTCAACAGATATTGTCTTGCTTAAATAAGAGCATATACATCTGCTTTCTAGGGATCATCTGAGCTTACATCATCATCGTATTGCCAGCAATCCACTTAGGCTCAGAAAAGCTTTGTGAGATGTTCCATACCTACTGAAAACACTCTCCAGGACCCTTGTGTAACATAACAGTCAGTGACGGGTGGAAGAAATGCTGCCTTCCACCTCATAACTGGTTTTACAAGGGGCATTGGGATCTTAAGTTGTACCTTCAAAGAATAAGACAACCAGGAGCCGGTGGCTCAGGCCTATAATCCTAGCCACTCGGGAGGCTGAGATCAGAGGAACTTGATTCAAAGCCAGCCTAGGCAGAAAAGTCTATGAGATTCTTATCTCTGAATAATCACCAAAAAGCTGGAAATAGAGCTTGGCTCAAGTGGTAGAGTGTTAGCCTTGAGCACAAAAGCTCAGGGACAGTGCCCAGGTCCTGAGTTCAAGACCCAGGACCACTCTCCCCACCCTACCCCACGCCCCAAAAAAGAAAACAATGTGACATTTCATCATGGTCTGTCACACTCAATGCAAATGTGATTTGTAATGGCATAGATAATGAGGGGAGGGGAGGACCTGCTGAAACAGAAAACAAAATAAATATACAATTGTATGTTGTATCTGCATCTGGATTGTAACTTTATTTAATTCCATATAGAGAACTGAAAATCTGAGTAGCTCAGTGATGGACAATATTTAAAATAAAAATGCCTCACAATGTGCAATGAACCCCCACTGATAATTACAAAATCGAAACAATAAGCTCCTAACGTTTACCACTCTGCATCACCAATGGCTTTTGCAAATACATAGTCTCTCCCTCCAAAACACATAACACCATCTTTCAAATAGAATTTCCATTTGTTCTTGCTTCGATGAATCTGGGGAGGGGAGAAAAATAATCTACATTAATTACATTTGTAAGTTAGGGGATGATTTACATTGCTTTTGGAATAATATGTAGGATTATTCTGACCCTGAACGTAAGTTGTTTAAAAGACTTCCTCAAGATTGAGTTCGTATAAGACATATACTTTGAGGCACTAGAGATACATTAGTTATATATACATGAGTCATCCCTCAGTATCAGCCCATTGGAGAGGAAAAGAATTTGTTCCACAAACCCTGCAGATACCAAAAAAAAAAAAAAAATCTGTGGATGCTCAGGTCTCTTATATGACATGACTTTATGTATTTGCGTATAACCTATGTGTATCATCCTACATATTTTAAATCATATCTAGATTATTTACAAGACCTAATTTAATATAAATGCTCTTGAGTAGTAGTTATACTGTACTATTTAGGAAATCATAACAAGATAAAAAAGTCTGTGCATGAGCCAAGCACCCAGCTCATGCCTATAATCCCAGATACTCAGGAGGTTGAGATCTGAGGATCCTAGTTCAAAGCCAGACCAGGCCAGGAAGTCCATGAGACTCTTACCTCCAACAAACTATCAGAAAAACCCAGAAGTAGTGCTGTGGCTCAAGTGGTAGAGCGCTAGCCTTGAGTAAAAGAAGCTCAAGAACAACACCCATCCCAGAGTTCAAGCCCAGCACTGGCAAAAAAAAAAAAAAAAAAAAAAAGTCTGTATATGTTTACTAAAGATGTAATTTTTAATATGTTTGACCCGTAATTAGTTTAATCCATAGAGGAAACAGAAAACAGAGAAGTGGAGGCCCACTATATATGTTTTCATGTGTATACATATGTGTATATAATGCATTTATGCAAAAACAGAAAACATTTGCCACCTTCAAAGATTTCACACTTTTCTTTAAACAGGAGATAGAAACTAATGAATAAGTATGTCATAGAAAACGTTAAAAGTTGGGCTGAGAAGGTGGCTCAGTGGTAGAGTGTTTGCCTAGCATGCATGAAGCCCTGGGTTCGATTCCTCAGTACCATATACACAGAAAAAGCCAGAAGTGGCGCTGTGTCTCAAGTGGTAGAGTGTTAGTCTTGAGCAAATGAAGCTTAGGGACTATGCCCAAGCCCTGTGTTCAAGTCCCAGGACTGGCCAAAAAAAAGAAAACATTAAAAGATGATTAACTCAATGAAAGAAGTAGTTGCTTCTCAGAGTCAATGAATCCACAGAGATACAGACAAAATAAGATAGGAAATCCTACTGCTTCGAGAGCAAAAGAATCACAATCATTGTTACTTCAGGGTAAACTGCAAGTGACTAAAAGCTGAAGGAAGTTGGGTGTAGGTGGCTCATGTCTATAACTAGCTACTCAGGAGGTTGAGATCTGAGGATCATAGCTCAAAGCCAGCCCAGTCTTATCTCCAATCAACCACCAAAAAGCTGAAAATGGAACTGTGACTCAAGTGATAGAGTACTACTAGCCTTGATGCTCAGGGACAGTGTCCTGGCCTTGTGTTCCAGCCCAGGACTGGCACACATACGTACATGCATGCACACATACACACAAAAGCCTTTGATCTGAGATCAAGGATAATAAATATTTAAATTTACTTGTTGATTACATATAATCTAATTCAGGAAGAAGAGCTGTGGTTAGGATTCTGCTACATTTTGTGAAGTCTAAGAAAATATAAAGGGTAAGTCCCTGTTTTTTTTGTATATATTTAAAAGTCCTACAGTACATTTTTCTGCATTTAATCACATTTTCATATATACCTATCCTACATATTCAAAACAACAGTAACAATAGAATACTGAATATAGCACAGATAAAAAATTATACAACATGAATTCTAAAAACAACAATAATTCCTTCAGGTAGCTTTTCAAGTGACTGCATTTGTTCCTAAAAATTCAACCGTAGTTACTCAATGTTTATTAATGTTAAAACCTTTTTAGTTGACCTAAGGAGACATATTGCATGACCTCTCTAGAGATGTCATGTGTGTTTTAGATTTTTTTTTAACTCAAGAGAAGCAAATAATTTTTCCTATACACAGACACAGACACAAACACAGGCACACACACACACACACACACACACACACACACATGTCTCAGCTCAAACAACCAGCACATGCTTGGTAGGGAAACCCTAAAAGCTTTCCCCAAAATGACAAGGATGTTCACTCCTACCCAATTTTTTAAATATTCTAGAGGTACTAGGAAATCTAAGCAAGCAAAAGGAAAGAACAATTGGCATTACCCAGCATGATTAGACAAAAGCAAAGAAATAGGGAATAAAAATGGAATAAAGATTAAATAAATTCAAGAAGATATTTGTGTATTGAGTTCAAAAAATACCATTCTACTACATAATCATAATATTTTTCAAAAAAAGCAGCATTTTTTGTTGGTATTGGAAGATTAACTTTTAGGGCTTTATGTTAATCCAATATTATCGATGAATACTAAGAATTCAATTTGAATCAAAATACATAATTCATAGTCTTTGTGTATATAAACGACAGACAGAATATATTGGTAAAGAGTCAATTTATCACAAAAGCCAAATTAATAAAGTAGGTAGGAATATTTGACCCACTGGCAGTATTTAATACTCTCTTCTTTTGAATATTTTCCTCACATAGCTTATGGCGTACTATCGGTTTTCACCTAATTCTCAGGTCACTCCTTAGTTTCCCTTACTGATTTCTCCTTACCTCTCTTATCTCTCAGTCTTAGATTTTACCAGAACCATTCTTTTTTCTTATACTTCTTTTTTACAATCAGTCTCCTTATGTTAAATACCATATATATATATATATATATATATATATATATATATATATATATATATATCCCTGCAACTCCAAATCATTATTCAACAACTCCAGCATCTCCTGAATGTGAAATAGACATCTGAAATGAATCCAAAAATAGGATATCCTCTTCCAAACTTCACAGTTTCTCCATCTCTGTAGGAAATATCCACTCTTTGCTCTTAAGTGCTCAAGTAAAAAAAAAATCTTGACATTCTTTTGGCTTCCTACTCGTATCCCATAGGCAGGTCAGCCCATCAGTGTTAGTTCTACCTACAAAGCATCTACCTACAAAACATGTTCATATTCCCACCACTTTTACCCCCTCTGCTCCTTTCACTCTTACCTAGAAAATAGCCTCATAACTGGTTTCCCCATTTCTCCCTTGTCCAACGCTGCCTTAAAGTCTACACTGAACATTACCGCGCAGGTCTGTTAAAACATCAATCAGATGTCATTTCTCTACACAAAATTTCTCAATGAGTTCCCTCCAAAAACTAAATCCCTCACAATGAACATCAAGACCTTTCACTTCACTGGGTGCCAGTGGCTAATGCCTGTAATCCTAGCTACTCAGGAGACTGAGATCTGAGGATCACAGTTTCAAGCAGCCAACGTGGGCAGAAAATTCCCAATGAGACTCTGATCTCCAATTAACTACTAAAAAAGTAAACAGAACTGATACTGTGGCTCAAAGAGGTAGAATGCTAGCTTTGAGCACAAAGAGCTCAGGGACAGCACCCAACCCATGAGTTCAAGCCTCACAACAACTGACAAAAAAGAAAAATCTCTCACCTCCCCTCATTTTCTACGCTAGGTTTCTCTCCATTCCCTGAACACACAGGCATTCTTCCTCAGGACTTCTGCATTTGCTGTTCCCTTTGTCTAGAATGCTAAACCCACTCTCCTGGACAGTTGGTTCTCTTTTCTCCTTCTGACTTTTATTCCACTGACCTGTACATCATTGCATTTTCAGTAAGCCTCCCCCAGACCTTTCATCTATAATCATTGCTTATTCCTCCTCAATATCACTAAAATCTCAACTTCTATTAATTTAGTGTGATCCAATAAAAATATTGATAGAGTTTTATTTTGAACCAGGCAAGCTAATGATGAGTTAATGCAGAAAAATAGACAAGAGTTCCCAGGAAAACTCTAGAAAAGATGATCAGTGCCAAAGTACTACCCCTACTAGATTTTTTTAAATCTTGATAATTAAATCATCACTGTAGCACAGACTTGTGGATACACAAACCAATAGAAGAAAACAGAAAAAATTAAAAAGAACTCTCTCTAATGTTTTGTGCAAAAAACAAAAACAGTATTTTTGGTGGTGGTGGTGGTGGTAGTGTTATGTATGTATGTGTCTGTGTATATGTTGGTGTATGTGTTTCTAGATTATAAAGGAACTTCTTTTCATCAGTGGAGAAAAAAATTCCTTTCATGAAATGTTAGAAAATTTAGCTAGCCTCCTAAAAACAAGTTGATATCACACATTACATTACACATCAAGAAAAACATTTAATGGGTCAGGAAGTGAATAGAAAAATAAGCCCCCCAAAATACTAGAAGAAAACAAACGTAAATCCTTTTTAAACTTTCAATTAAAGAACATTCTAGTCATGCCTCAAATTTTAAATGCAATAAAATTAAAGACTGAAAAATGTAACACCTGAACATAGGAATGAAAAAGCAAGATGGGGAAGAATGATGGAAGGGGGTGACATTGATCAAGATGTGTTGTACTGGGACTGGGAATGTGGCTTAGTGGTAGAGTGCTTGCCTAGCATGCATGAAGCCCTGGGTTCAATTCCCTAGTACCACATAAACAGAAAAAGCCAGTAGTGCTCTGCCTCAAGTGGTAGAGTGTTAGCTTTGAGCAAAAGTAGCACAGGGTCAGGGCTCAGGCCCTGAGTTCAAGCCCCAGGACTGGCAAAAAAAAAAAAAAAAAAAAAAAAAAAGATGTATTGTACTTATAAACTGATTTGCTGAACTCATACTCTTTTGAACAACTACTTAAAAATAATTAATTTTTTTCAGTCATGGGGCTTGAATTCTGGGCCTGAGCGCTGTCCCTCAGCTCTTCAGCTCAAGGCAAGTGCTCTATTACTTGAGCCACAGTGCCATTTCCAGTTTTCTGGTGGTTTATTGGAGATAAGAGACTCACAGACGTTCCTGCCTGGGCTGGCTTTGAACTGCAATACTCAAATCTCAGCCTCCTGAGTAGCTAGGATTATAGGTGTGAGCCACGAGTGCCTGTCTAGTTAATTTAATTCATAAACAAATAAATTAACTCAATTTTGAAAGTCAAAAAAGTGAAAAGAAAAAAAATGAAAGCAAATGTCTGAGAAAAAAGTACTTGCATATATAACAAACAGCTCATCATCTCTTCCCACAACAATAAGGAACCCTGAGAAATCAATAAATAAGAAGCCAATGAACTGTTTAACGGCAAAAGTTGTGCACAAAGTTACAAAAAGAAAATACAAAGGGCCTTAAACACATACAGAGTTATAATTTCCACCCAAATCTGTTTCAACCTTTCATAATGGTGAGGAACCAAATTGTGCTTTTATCATACTCTATTGGCAATGCTATAGGACAAAGTTACTCTCAAACAATGAAGTGGAAATATATACTAGAGCATCTTTTTAGAGAATACAATGACTGTATTTTACAATACATTTGTCTTATCAACCTAATTATCCCATTTCTGAAGAGTTATGTGTGATGACATAGCTGTACACACATTGAATGTCATATATATATATATATATATATATATGGTAATTCAAAGCAAATATATCAAATTTCATCAGTAGGGGTTGGTTACATAAACTTTAACAATCATACAATGAAATATTATACATCTATTAAAATATTACTACAACAGTATCTTAGAGAAATGCTGACAAAAGATGGCAAATGGCAAAATACAGAGTGGTTTGTGCAACCTTTTGTACTTGCATTTCAAATCATTATAACTAGTTACTTACACTCAAGACAGTGACAGATAAGCTACTAGTAGCAGAAAGCACAGATAGCAAAGAAGTAGGAAATTGACTACCCATGTGCCCTCACAGTAAAGTACATAGACATGGACATAGACAGAGCAACCAATGGTTGTACTTGCATCAAAGGGGCAAACTTGGAAGCAAGTTTTCAAAACTGTCACATGAACACAATGCCTACTCTGGTGGTTTCGAGTTCCACTTATATACAAACTGTGTCCTACTGTTGTCTCTTATAGAAGGTGTCATTTTACAATGAGTTTTTCCTGTAATATCCTAATTACTTCAGTCTTCACATAAAATTTTGATATTTTCAAGGCCTGTAAAATAATATGTCCATACAATTAATGCACTGTGTGTGGACCAGTGCCTTCATTTAGGCTGTTAGACATGTTCATAAATTCAAAGATTAGTTCTACCTGTTGACTAAAACAAAACAAAATAAAATACACCTTTTTTTAACAAAATATGCTACTCCAAATTTAAATGAACAAGCAAGTCATTTGGGGATCTTGTTAAAACATACATTCTGATCCAGGGAAAGTAATGCTACTGACCTTAGAACATCTCCACTCTTTTCAATTATTTTTGTTTGTTTCCATCCAATACTAGTCTAAATGAATCAACTAATGACACAAACTGCGAAGTTTTCCCTTTATAGAAATCCACTGTAACAGCATTTCCCATTCCACTTTGACCTTACAGACACATTCTCTTAGCTACTATCTTATGACTTCATTACTCCCTCTTAAAATAATTTCAATGCTTCCCTAATGCCCTGGTTCCTATTAATATTTAATACTATTCTTTAAATAGTCACTAATTAGAGAGTACTCTCCAACTCAACAACTAGATTTAACACTACACAGCCAATATCGTTTTTATATGCCCCACAAGGTTATTGTAAGAGTCAAATGACCAAGTATGAAGGGAAAAAAAAGAAACCACTGAAAAATTCAAAGCCTATATAATGAATTACAAGCTTTCTTTCACACTGCAGCAATGGATATTAAATACATAATGTTCCAGAAAATTCTTTATGCAACTTTCTGAAATGTAGATATAATTAAGTAACATAATGTTTTTATTGTAGAAGGCAATGCACAATTTATAAGAAACTAAAGTAAGTTTCAAAGTAAGAACTGTCACTTTTCTATGCCCTACTCCATCTTTTATTTATCTTTTCCAGCATCTAAGTAGCCATTTTTCCATATATAAAATGTTTTAAGGGAAGAAAGTGATCTTGAATGTAGACCAAAGGATTTATTTTTGTTTTAGCAATTCAAAATGTTATCCATTGTTTCCTTTATGTATTTCAAATTGTGATTCAAAAGACACAAAAAGCTACAATGAGATAGATATCCCTGCACTCCCACCGGGATGTCGAGATTAAAAAGTCAAGTAACAAGTGTTGGCAAGGATGCACAGAAATTGAAATCCCCAAACACAGCTAATAGAACATAAAACTGCACCAGCTTGTCAAACAGTCTAGTAGCTCCTTAAAATGTTATCATATGACCCAGGAACCTCACTTCCAGGAACATTCCAGAACAGATGAAAATATGTCCACACAAAAACTTGTGCATTAGTGTTCATTGAAACATTTCACATATTAACCATAAGGTACAAATGAGGCTCAAGATATACTCCCCCAAATATGGCACTCAGTCCTCAGAAAATAACAGAAGCAGGAAGTCTCTCTTCCCTTAACCCTTCTCCTAAAAGAATTCTGTGACCTTCCATAAAGTCCTTATCTTTTTTCCCCCCGCTTTTGGTCATGGGGCTTGAAATCAGGGCCTAAGCGATTCTGTCCTTAGTTTCTTTTTTTGCTCAAGGATAGCATTCTACCACTTTGAGCCACAGCTTCACTTCTGGTTTTCAGGTGGTTAACTGGAGATTCAAGTCTCACAGATTTTCCTGCCTGGACCAGCTTGGAACTGCTATCCTCAGATCTCAGCTTCCTAAATAGCTACAATCACAGACATGAGCCACCAGCACCCAGCCATACAGTCCAGAGGTGTTCACCCTGTACCCACAGGAGAGAAATACCATTATCTCCAAAGACATAGGGATACTGTGAAGATTCTGAACAAGGAGGCCCTGCTAAGTCCCTTCAGTTTATTACTAACAGATCATACCCATTTTTCCTCTGATTCTACTTCTGTATGGTTTTACATACAGAAAAAAAAAATAGTTATCTCTAATTCTTTATCGCTAATTCTTTTTTTTGGGGGGGGCAGGGGGTAGGGTTGGTCATGGGGCCTGAACTCTGGGCCTGGGAGCTGTTCCTCAGCTCTTCAGCTCAAGACTAGCATTCTACCACTTGAGCCACAGTGCCACTTCTGGCTTTTTCTGCTTATGTGGTGCTGAGGAATCGAACCCACGGCCTCACACATGCAAGGCAGCATTATACCACTAGCCACCTTCCCAGCCCCATGTCTTCATTTTTTTAAAGATCTGTTTAGCATTTATTAGTTGTATAAGTGGATCCTGTGTGATTGCCATACATGTATACAACGCACCCGGGTCAAACTCAACTACCCCACTCTCCCGCACCCTCCTTTTCCTCCTTCTTGAAATGGTTCCAATCACTGGGGGTTGTTGGCTCACCTTGTAATCCTAGCTACTTGGGAGGAAGAGATCTGGGGATTACAGTTCAAAGCTAGCCTGAGCAGAAAAGTCCCCAAGAAACACTTATCCCCAATTAATCACTCAAAAACGGGAAGTGGTGCTGTGGCTCAAGTGGTAAATTCTAGCCTGGAACACAGAAAGGCATTGGGACAGTGCCCAGGCCCCAAGTTTAAGCCCTACAACCAACAAAATAAAGAGAAAAAAAAACAGTTCCAACTGATTTCACTGTGCAAGTATTTTCATGCATGCAATGTTTCGACCACATTCACCCACTCCATTGCCCACCAACAACAGAGCCTTTTTTAATTTCCTGTGATTCATTTTCCATGTTTATTAGTAGTACAAAGGAGTTTTGCCATGGTAGTTCACATGTACATAAGTTATTGAGTTAAATTAACCTTGTCTATTCTTTCCTCCTGTGTCTTCATTTCTAAGGTTTCCTGTGCAATGTAAAATTTATCTTAACTAAATTTGTGTGCTTTGCTCCTGTCAATCTCTCTTTATTAGGGGCCGTAGCTATGAACCTGCAGATGAGAAAATATATTACTTTCTTTCTTCTACAGTGGGAAACAATCCAAAGGTCCATAGACAGATAAATAAGAAGAAAAACCTATGTTACAAAAGACTTCTACTGCATTATTCTTTCATATGAAATGCCTCAACAGGGAAGTCTAAAGAAACCCAAAGTGAATTCCTGGTTCCTCAGGCCTAGGATCAAAGGTACAAGAAAATGAGAAATTAAAGAGTGAGAACTGAAGATGTGGAGATGTATGCATGTATGCACTAACATACTAAGAAACATCGAGCCATATCCTTCCAATAGGTGCATTGCATAGTATGTTAATACCTCAAGTCTGTTTTAAGAAAATATTCATGTATTGAGGACAAAAAAAACTACCATTCTACTACATAATCATAATTCTAATGTTTTTTGGGGGGAAAAAAGCAGTATTTTGTTGGTGGTGCTATTGGCATTTTAATTTAGGGCTTCATACTTGCTAGGCAGGTGTTCTAACACTTGAGCCATACTAACAGCTCTTTTTGATTTTGGTATTTTTCCCATAGAATCTTGCTTTTTGCCCAGACTGCAGTCTTCCTATTTATGCTTCCCACAGCGGCTGGGGTAACAGGTAGTGTATACAACACTAGGCCCTGCTATTTATTGGTTTAGATGGGGTCTTATGAGCTTTTTGCCTTATGAGCCTTGCCTTGCCTTAAATCATGATCCTCCTGATCTCAGCCTTTCAAGAAGCTAGGATTACAGGTGTGAGCCACAACTGGCATAAACAATAATTATTTTTTAGTTGCTGAAATTAAAATGCTACTAATAACAATCTCTACACTTGAAACCAGAGCATGCCTCCAACTAGCTACCAGTCTCCCTGATTCTTCTATCATAACTTCATAACCTCTAACTTTTCTTTATTCTTACACTACCTTCTCAACCTGGTTTTTGCATGTCTACATCAAATTATTAAATATGGCCAGTTTTATTCTGTTTTGTTTTTTTACTCTGATTACAACTTCCTCAGTAACCTTCTCAGAAAGTAAATGTCCTTCAGACCAAGCTGAGATTGCTCTTACTAGCATTTAGGTTATTCTGATCCATTCCCTACTTTTTTCCCCAGGCCAGTATCATTTCTTAGGCCATGCAATGAAAGAACACTTATTCAAGCCTGGTGCTGGTGGCTCATGCCTGTAATCTTAACTACTCGAGAGGCTGAGATCTGAGCATCATGGTTCAAAGCCAGCCCAGGTAGGAAAGTCCATGAGACTCTTATCTCCAATTAACCACCAGAAAACCGGAAGTGGCGCTGTGGCTCAAGTGGTAGAGTGCTCGCCTTGAGCTGAAGAGCTCAGGGACAGTGCCCAAGCCCAGAGTTCAAGCCCCACGACTGACAAAAAAAAAAAATAATAATAATATACTTATTCAAATCAGAACTGTCTCTTCACTGCCCCTTGTATGTACTACTCCCTTCATGGTTTGCCTTTTGTCAGGTTTTTCTCAATGCCTGCTCTCTGTACTCACGTCTATCCTTTAAATCACTCAAGCCCATTTCCAAACTCTATATTGCCCCACGGATTTGTAAAGACCTCCAACTGCAAATGATTTCTTGTATTTCCTTGCCACTTTTAGGACTCCTGCCTGCCATGAGCTAGCACTTGACTTATGTGACAGTCATCTTAGCATTTGGTTTACCTGTCACATATTTTAGCTTTTGATTTACCTGCCATCCCATTCTGTGCCATTTTATTATTCCCTAAGAAATACTGTGGCTCACTAAGATTTTTTTCACCTCCTTAAGACAAAGGCTATCACTTCCTGTCCTGTCACTGAGATCACAGCACAGTGCTGGACCTAGATGCACCCTTCACACCTCCCAGAATGAAGTAGCTGTTGTGTGATTCTGTTAACTCTCAACTGTAACTCACCATCCTATTTTCCACCATTTTACATACCTCTGACTATAAATGCAATTAATAAACCCAGAGTCCAAAAGGTGAACACTGTACCTTATCATACTGACAGACAATTACATTATCCGTGTCAAACAGGTCTGGCACATCCTGCTCACTAGCGTCATCTCCTGAATTTAGAGGATCCTAAAGATGAAAGATGATCACATTAAGAAATTTCATGGGGCTTCAAATGTTTCAAAGCTGGAGATACATATGGAAATAAAGGAGCTTGGAGAGGCAGAATAGTGCTGGACTTTAAAATCAGATGTACTATGTCTGAATAACCAGCTAGGCCATTTAATGACATAACTGACCTTGAGTTAAGTTACTAAAATCTCCATGAAGAAGAAGAAGAAGAAGAAGAAGAAGAAGAAGAAGAAGAAGAAGAAGAAGAAGAAGAAGAAGAAGAAGAAGAAGAAGAAGAAGAAGAAGAAGAAGAAGAAGAAGAAGAAGAAGAAGAAGAAGAAGAAGAAGAAGAAGAAGAAGAAGAAGAAGAAGAAGAAGAGGAAGAGGAGGGGGGAGGGAGGAAGGAAGGGAGGGAGGGAGGGAGGGGGAGAGGGGAAGAAGAAGAAGAAGAAGAGGAAAAAGAAGAGAAGGAGGAGGAAGACTTCTCCAATTACTAAATAAGACAAAGCACATAAAACTTAGTATGACAGGCACATATATAATAAGGCCACCCTAAATGATAGTTAATGCTTCTTATAAACTTAATTACCATATTCCACTCAGATTTTACTGTACTCGTTAGAACACAGGAATTAGAACATAAAATATAGGCCTCTGCACAGCCTCCCTTCATTAACCTCTACCCAATCCCCTAAACCTCCTGCTGTCTCTAGTTAAGGGCAACTAATATAAGGCTAGTTCCTCAATGCTTACTGCTGGTTTAAAACAGTTTAAATAAAAGTTTTAAGTCCGAGGATCCAAGTCAGTCTCATTTTAAAAGAATAAAGAAAGGGTTAGTCTTAATTTCTCTTGTACCTGGTCCTAAATACACTGAAGTAAAAGGTTATAAGCAAATACAATCTAAGCTCCAAAGCAGTCCCCACTCACCTCCTCCATGACATCTATCTGAGAGTCTTCATTATCACTACTGTTTGTAGTGGACTCTTCATTGGATACACTGTCGGCTTCTTCTTCAAGCACCTTTAGATCTCCTGTGTCAATAACCCCCAGAAATTCATTGTCGACTTCTCGTATACTTTTTATTTCTTCGGTAGAAGACATATCACCAGTCCCATCTATTTGAATTATTTCATTAACATCATCATCAGCTACCCGAATGCTCAAATTCATCTGAGAAGTTGAATTCTAAGATAGAAAGAAAAGAAATTCTTCATATCAAAGTACATAAAGTATTATATACAAATTTTAAATTACTTTGGCAAATTTTCTACAAATGGCCAGTTAAAATTTTTCTGTCTTATGAGCTGCTAAATTTTGAATTTGAGAAATTATTTCTCATAACTTAAAAATAAATTTTAAATTAAAAATGAAGTGAGTAAACCAGGTGCCAGTGGCTCACGCCTGTAACCCTAGCTACTCAGAAGGCTGAGATCCGAAGATCGTGGTTCAAAGACAGCCCAGGTAGAAAAAGTCCCTGAGATGCTTACCTCCAATAAACCACCAGAAAATGGGAAGTGGTGCTGCGGCTCAAGTGGTAGAGCGCTAGAGCGCTCACCTTGCGCTAAAGAGCTGAGGGACAGTGCCCAGGCCCAGAGCTCAAGTTCCACAACTGACAAAAAGAAAAAAATGGAGTATACTAATACATACTATGTATATACTGCGCATGGACAATATGTGAGTTCATGAATTTCATACAATATTTACCAGTTTTTTTGTTTTGTTTTGGTTTGGTTTTTTGGGGGTCTGGTTGTGGGGCTTGAACTCTGGGCCTGGGTGCTGTCCCTCAGCTCTTCAGCTCAAGGCTAGCGCTCTACCACTTGAGCCACAGCGCCACTTCCGGCTTTTTTCTTTTTTGCTTATGTGGTGCTGAGGAATCGAACCCAGGGCCTCATGCATGCAAGGCAAGCAGCCTACCACTGAGCCACTTTCCCAGCCCAATATTTACCAGTTTTTATATGTGCGACATGCAACCATACACAATCACAACATCTGTTGAGTTTTAATGACTACAGTTTATTCTAAACAACTGAATGAAGTACAAAAGACAAGCAGCACCATGGTCAATGGAAAAATAAAATAGATAAAGGATTATACTAAGTGAAAATGAGATAAATATACTTTATACAAGGCTCCCAGAATAGGCACATTCATAGAGACAGAAAGAATTGCAAAGGCTATTGCTTCTGTTTCCAATATTGAAAAAAGTTCTGGAAACATATTGTGGCGATAGTTGTACTACATTGTGAATATACTTAATACTACTTAATTTTATGCTTGAATGTTTTCATGGAAAATTCTGTGTCATGTATATTTTACTACAATCAAAATTTAAAATTAGTAATAGAAAGGAAATGTAGTAACCACTTCTTGTCACACAGATTTTTATCTCTTCAGTCAGATCAAACAAATAAGCATCTACTAAACACTTCATAAGCATTTCCTAACTTAAATATAACTGCAGCACACTGAGAGATGGAACATTATGCCATACCAAGGTTACAAAGTTAGGAAAGGGTGAAAAAAGATTAAACTCCAAGCTCGAGGATAGAGAGTTCACCACTAATGTACCGTACACACCTTTCCATTAGTTTGTCACAGACAAGATAGAGATCCACAAAATTTCAAGGTCTTTAAGAACAGGGTCTATTTTATATGATAATACACACCATAGGATTTACAGCAGATATTCTTAAATTTATTGATGACATCAGAGAACCTGGTAAAAAGTTCGAATGGGAATAGACAGTACCACTGTATACCTGGAAGTAGGTATCCAGGTTGACTTGCATATTATATATACAACAGGTTTCCTTAGCTCTAACAACAAGATACAGAAGTTCAGCTCAACAGAACAGGCCTTCACAGGATCTGCCTAAGATATTAGGAATCCTAATGTCACCAAACCTACGGATGTCTTTCAACAGGATCCAAGACACTTCACCAAGGGTCAAATAAATGTTCTTTATACTTTTTAGTTTGTGAAGGACAAGTGATGTTTCATACTTGAATACAACAATATCTCAGTGTATCCATTTAAGATGCAACTTTCCTATCGGAATGTACTGAACTTGTTATTGAGTGTATGGCTGCCCTCTGGAGTTTATACCTTATGGATAGTCTACAATGAACCCTCACAAAGTAGACCCAACAGTTGTAGTTGGAAAAATAAAAACTCACAAATTTTTGCTTTGTTTTTCAAAAGTACACAAAATATTCATAAAGACAGATCATATTTGAGGTTCCAAAAGATAGCCAGGCAAATCTGAAGCACTCAACAAAGAAATTAAAATGAGTATCAGTAACAAAAGTATGTGAAAAGTCCCACCAAATTGTTAACCTTAACAATTCTACATACCCAAAAATGAAAGTGTAAATCACAATTAAATTATAAAAATAATTTACTTGACTGTAAACAGAAACACAATATGCCAAAGCTTATGAAATACAGCTACAAAACTGAATTTTGATTTTTTTCAAAGAATAAGCATTTGATCTTTTTGTTTTCTCTATTCTTTATGTTCTCAGTTTTGTTTCTCATTTTTTTCTTCACAAGTGAGTACACATTAAAGTAAAAATACAGTAAAAACACAACCAGGCATGGTGACACACTCCTGAAATTCCAGCTCAAGAGACTGAAGCAGGAGAAATGCAAATTCAAGACTAGTATACTCCTAACTATTCAGACAGCTGCGACCTGGGAAGGCTCTGGTTCCAAGTCAGCTGGGTAGAAAAGTTAAGACTCCATCTCCAGTTAACCAGCAAAATGATGAACTAGAGGTATAACTCAAGTGAGAGAGAGCTTGCAATAAGCAAGAAAGTCGAGTGAAAGCATGAGGCTCTAAGTTTAAGCACTTCAGCTTCAGGTTAGATATGCCAAAGAACTGAAAGAAGGAATTCAGGTATTTGTGTGCCATGTTTACGGCAGCATTATTCATGAGATCCAAAAGGTGAGAACAACCCAAGTTTCCATAGGCAAATGAATGGGTAAATAAAATGCTGGGCATACACATATTAAGATACTGTTCGGTCATAAAAGGAAAGAAATTCTGACACAGGCTACAACATGATAAACTCTGAAGACATTACATTAAATGAAGAGAGACACAAAAGGTAAATGCTGGCTGACTCTGTTTACACTAAGTAATTAACATAGGCAAATCATAGAGACTGAAAGGACACTGGGAACTCAGGGGAGTTATTGTCTAATAGGGATGGGGTTGGTGTTTGGGAAGATGAATTTCTGCAGATCAGTGGTGGCAGTGACTTGTGCCACAGCATTTACTGCCACTGAATTGCACAGGTAAAATGACTGAAATGTAGACACACACAGGACCTTGATTTTTTTTTTAGAACAAATGACTTATTTTCCACCTTTTACATACTTTGCTTTGTAATGCATATATTTTTTCAAACAAAACTTCTCATATATGTTTTTTAGAAAAGTTTTAACTATTTCTAAAAACTCAAGTTTTATTGTTTTTAGGAAAGGAAAAGCAAAGTTTTGAGTAACTGAAAATAATTTGCAGTTGTGAATATGAAGAATATATATTCATTAGGCTTGTATACTTATCTCTTCTTTGATTTTAAGGGAAATGATTTTATCATTTACAAAATGATAAAAAAAAATTCTTAGAACATTAAAAAGTTAATCAAGTTAATTTTTTTTCCTGTGCTACTACCAAGGCTTAACTCATGACCTGAGCACTATGTTTTAGTTTTTTTACTCAAAGCAAACACTCCACCACCTGAGCCACACTGCCACTTCTAGCTTTTTGTTGGTTAACTGGAAATAAGAGTTATGTGGATTTTTCTTTCCTGGGCTGCCTTCAAACCAGGATCCTTAGATCTCAGCCTCCTGAGTACCTAGGATTACAAGCATGAGCATCCTGAAATTTAAAAAAAATAGTACTTAAAATGGTAAACAGAAAAGAAGACATAAACAGAAGTAGCATAAATGCCAAGTATCTAGCAAAACTGGTAGAGTTTGGTTGGCAGAAAAAAATTGACACATCATCTTCAAAATATTGTGGCAATTCATTTCAAGTACCTTAGAAATGTTTACAGTTCTTTCTCAAAAATCCTACCTCTTTTAAATGCATATTAAAAATATGATACCAATGAAGCTTTAAAAAAAATGAGAGTGTTCCTTAAACTAGGTGCTGATGGCTCACACTTGAAATTCTAGCTACTTAGGAGGCTAAGATCTGAGGATTGCAGCAGCCTGGGCAGAAAAGTCCATGAGAGTCTTACCTCCAATAAACAACCCATAAAAAGCAAGAACTGGTGCTGTGGCTTAAGTGAAAAAGTTAAAAGAAAAAGTTCAGGGACAGTGCCTAGGCTCTGAGTTCAAGCCCCAGAACCAGCACACACACACACACACACACACACACACACACACACACACACACACACACACACACACACACACACACACACACACACACACACAATGTTACTTAAGTTTTTAAAGTACCATTTATAGTAGCATCCAAAACCATGAAATACTTAGATCAAAATACATAGAATACATGCAAAGTCAGAGACCTAAATGAATAGGAATTAAAGAGAGTATTGTGAAGATGTCAATTCTCCTTTATTGACCTATGGAGTCAACAAAGTTCAAATCACAGGAATCAAAGGTCCCAACATGTAGGCTGACAAGTTCATTCTAACATTTATAGAGAAACACAAGAAAATTAGAATACCTAAACTGATTTTGGAGTAGCACAAGATTAAGAGGCTTATTCTCTGATATCCAGACTTACTATAAGCTGCCATGATAAAGACACTTTCTCATGGGAAAAACTAGATATCTGATGCATAAGACAGAATAAATGCTAAGAAATAAGTCAATCTACATAGCTACTGCTTATCGTTTAAGGGAAAACATTTTAGACATTCAATGTGATCAGACAACTCAATGGAAAGAGTAATATTTTTAACAAGTTACACTAAAAACTATTGCATATCCAAAGGCAAAAAAAAAGTGTAAAGCTCGTAACAATAAAAAATTTCAAGAAGAGCAGGATGCCAATGGGTCACATCTGTAATCCTAGCTATTCAGGAGGCTGAGAGCTGAAGAACACATTTCAGAGCCAGCCAATGAGACTTCTATCTTCAATAAACTATTCAAAAAAGCCAGAAGTGGCACTGTGGTTCAAGTGGTAGGATGCTAGCCTTGAGCACAAAGAATTTCAGGGACAGTGCCTAGGTCCTGAGTTCAAGTCCCAGGACCAGCAAAAAAAAAAATTTTCAAGAAAACGTGACAAATATCTTTGTAACCTTTGTTAAAATATACATGAAGAAGAAGTTTAAAACAAAAAATGAAATAAGCCGGGTGCCAGTGGCTCACATCTATAATCCCAGCTACTCAGGAAACTGAGATTTGAGGGTCGTGGTTCGAAGCCAGCTGGGTCAGGAAACACCATGAGACTCTTACCTCCAATAAACTACTCAAAAGAGCCACAAGTGGAACTGTGGCTCAAATGGTAGAGCGCTTGCCCTGAGCAAAAGCAGCTCAGGGACAGTGCCCAGGCAGAGTTGAAGCCCCAGGACTGGGGGTGTTGGGGGAGCGTGGGGCAGGGGGAGGGGGGCGAGGAATTGAACATCAACTTCACAAATTTCTCTTGGAAAATTTCTTTAAATATTAAGGGTATAAATCAACTACAAATCTTACACATTGTCAGTAGAAGTTACACCACACAGTAATGGTAAAAATACAAGCACTCGAAGTAAAATGGTGGATTCTTATAAACATACATGTATATATGACCTAGCAGTTCCACTCTTATTTACACAAGATAAGTATAGATACACATACTCTGTATACAAATGCTTTCAGAGGCTTTAGTCACAAGTACTAAAAACTGGGGAAAACCTCAGCGTCCCACTAATAAACAAACTATGGTACATTCATATATAACGAATGCCAATACATGCAACCACATGGATAAATCTCAGACACATATGAGAAGCATATGTGCTAAAGCCATATATTGCATAACTGCTATTTGCTTGACATTCTGAAACAGTCAGAAGACAGATCAGTGAATGACTGCCAGGAATGCTGGTAGGAGGAAAGTACTAGCTACAAATGCACATGAGGAAACTCTTGGGGTTAATGTGACTGTTCTCTACCTCAGCTGTGGACGCTTTGAATAACTGAATGTGTTCTTCAAAATTTATATTGTACACCTGAAAGGTGAACATTACAAGTAAATTACACTTCAATAAAATCTGACTTTTTAAAAGGTAAATTATTATAAGGTTAGCCTCAAGCAAAAACTAGTATTGATATTAGATTTTTTATTTTAATAGTAGTAAGGGCTAAAAACCTAAAATCATAAGGTCTTTGGTTGCAAAATTAACTAAATCTCCCATAGTACTTTCCCAGGTAAGTATGGGCACATCAAGGAATATTAAGTTTCAGCTCACACTTATAAAGCTGAGATCTGAAGATCACAGTTCAAAGCCAGCCTACACAGAAAAGTGTAAGACTCTTATTTCCAATTACCCAGCAGAACTGGAATTGTGGCTCAAAGGGTAGAATGTTAGTCTTAGAAAAAAAAGACAAATGCTTTCTCTCCCCTCTCTCTCTCTCTCTCTCTCTCTCTCTCTCTCTCTCTCGCTCTCTTTCTCACACACACACACACACACAAATATACACACACACATATACACACAAACACACACACACACACACACACACAAAATCTCCAGGATTCTTTTAATATAAGTTAGGTAAAGTCATCTTATTTTCTTTTTTTTTATTGTGAGAATACTGTACAGAGGGGTTACAATTACATGGGCAAGATAACGAGTACATTTCTTATCAAGCATTGTTGCCTTCTCTTTGTTTCCCCTTCTCAACCCTTCCCATACTCCCTCTGCCCCTTCCCTGACCCTCCTCCCCCCCCACCAAAGTTGTAAAGTTCATTTTTTTACATAACAACTTATACATCTCATTGTTGCAATGGGTCCACCTGTATCCCTAGTTAAACAATTTGTTTTTTTCTCTTCCCCTCCACAAATTATACCAACATCAAATACAGTGAAAGCAGGGGTTATACTGTGGGGGAGGGGCATACAAAGCAACAGAGAAATTATCTTATAAATATGATAGAAACAATTGCATGAAAGGAAAAAAAATATTTGAATACTTATCTTGGGGTTCATTCCCCTAACATCAACTTATCTGACCTTTTCTGCTTGACTCAGACATATACTAGATACTGCAAATAAGGGAAACCATGGGACCTATGTTTCTTTGGGCCTGGCTTACTTCACTTAATATCATTTTTTCCAAGTCTTTCCATTTCCTAACAAATGGGGCAATGTCATTCTTTCTGATGGAGGCATAGAATTCCATTGTGTATATATACCACATTTTCTTGATCCATTCATCTACTGAGGGGCATCTGGGTTAGTTCCAGATCTTACCTATAGTAAATAATGCTGCAATAAACATAGTTGTGCTGGTAGCTTTAATATGGTCTTGTTTGTGATCATTTGGGTAAATGCCCAAAAGTGGGATTGCTGGGTCATATGGAAGCTCTATGTGGTGTCTTTTGAGGAACCTCCATACTGCTTTCCAAAGTGGTTGAACAAGTTTACACTCCCACCAACAATGCAGAAGGGTTCCCTTCTGTCCACATCCCCTCCAGCATCTGTTGCATGAAATTGCAGAGCTTCTGCATGGCAAAGGACATAGCTAGCAAGATCAATAGAAAGCCCACGGATTGGGAGAAGATCTTCACTAGCCCATACAACAGACAAGGGTCTCATATCTAAAATATACCTGGAATTCAAAAAATTAAATCCCCCAACAACAAATCCTCAAAGAAACAACTGCCCAATAAATAAGTGGGCTAAAGACTTAAAGAGAAACTTCTCTGAAGAGGAAAGAAGGATGGCCAATATACACATGAAGAAATGCTCAACCTCTCTAGCCATAAAAGAAATGCAAATCAAAACAACATTGAGATACCACCTCACTCCAGTTAGAATGGCTATAATCAAGAACTCTAATAACAACAGATGCTGGAGGGGATGTGGACAGAAGGGAACCTTTATTGTCTTTAAATTAGTAAAGTTATCCTTAGTCTGGGAGAGGAACATGACTATATATCTAACTTTAATATCAATAACTTTAACCGTGTTTTTCTTTCTCAGCTGCTTTCCTCAGAAGCATTTCAGCAAGCAATGGGAATTGCACATCATTACTGACACCTATGTCCTCTAAGGTAGATCAAAATAGCCAACCTCATTCAACATTCAAATTGAAGCACAGAACTGTGAGTAGAAAGATCTAAATCTTTTATACAGCCAAACATCCCCCACGTAGATCATCAACAAACTCCTCCAGTTCATATTGTTAGGAGGGACTTTTATTCCTTCTCAAAAACAGCAAATATTAGCCAAAGCACTAAGCAAGGGCTTCAAACAAGTCCTTCAGAAAGCTGAAATGATTTAGCATGAAAAAAATAAATTTATGTTTTAATGCATTTTAATAAATGCATTAAAAATAACAATAATATAAAATCTTGATTCTAATGTATTTGATGTTTTCATCAGCCAATGAGACTTCTTTGCCAATTACTGGGTGTATCTTAGCACAGTGCCAGCCATGACACTAACCGTGACATACAGAAATGCTTTCTCTCCTGAAGGAGCAAAACTATATTTTACCAAGTTTCTCAGGAGCCAAAAAAAAGCCTTTTCATTATTACAATCTGTCTTCAGCTTGCACCCTCAATCTGAATTTTTTCAGTGATATCAAATAAAAATTAAAATCACATGTCAGCTACCCTAAGAAGCCACTGATATTTTTATTCTGTTTAATGCTAAGGGGAAGTCGCTGCTGATGATTCGATGAATTCCAACTGAACATGAAAAAGTGTGAACAGTTCTGATCCAGATGAAGTCTCTGCTGCAATTTCATTTCCCTGCTCTAAAAACACCTAGTGCAGTAATGGCAAGATTGTTACACTTTGCCAAGTGTCATGCTTCAACTACATGTAGCTGCAGCAGCTAGTTAGTCCAATAAGCAATAAATAGGATTGCTTGAGATAACGTTTTGTTTGCCAGAACCAACCTTGCCAGCTTCCCAAATTTTCTCCCTTTTAGTTTTCCTGTAATGAAAGAATCATAGTTTTGCAATGACTGTTAAGGACTCGTAGGGCTTCACAACCGCAAGTAAGCTAAGAATAAAATAAGACAAATATAAGCTGTTAGGGGTTTTCCCCTTTTCAACTTGGTAGGAGTCTGCCTATCACATATGAGGCCCTGAATTCTCCAAGTATTGGGAAGGAGAGGGGAGGGGAGGAGAGGGGAGAGAAAGAGAAAGAGAGAAAGAAGACGAAAGGAAGGAAGGAAGAGAGGAAGGGAGGGAGGAAGAATGGGGGAGGGAGGGAGCGAGGGAGGGAGGTAGAGAGGGAGGAAAGGAGGAAGAAGAGAGGGAGAGAGGAAGAGAGAGAGAGAAAGGGAGAGAGGGAAGGAGGGATTACCATCACGCCTACCCCTTGGCAGTCTATCCCCACCTCTCTACTTTCAGTTTTCTGTGTTAGTCAGACTTTCTACCACTGTGACAAAATATCTAAGAAAGTCAGATATGGGAGGAAGGACTCATTTTGGCTAATGGTTTCAGAATTTTCAATCCACGGTTGGCTGGGTACGTTTCTTTGGGCCTGAGACAAGGCACAATGTCAGGGTGGTTGGAGCATACTATAGAGGAGGCTGCTCACCTCATGGTAGCCTGAAAGCAAACGGAGTATGCCTGTGCCAGTGGGATTTCTCCTTCCCCTTCTATTTGGCCTGGGCCTCAGGTTATTGGAAGATTCATCCCACCTTCATGGTAAGTCTTCCTTCCTTCCTGATTCTGAAAACACCCTGACAGATACACTGAGAGATGTGCTTTATGGATCTCCTAGGTATTTTCTTAATCCAAATTTTGAATTCAAGTAACTATTGATAGGACATTTTTATCTTTTAGCTTAGATTTAGAAGAAAAATCAAAACTGACTTGAACTTATATGTTCTTTTATCCCATTACTCCATCCATTTCCTGTTCATTGACTTTGAACTACATGACCTTGACTACATGATAAAATCACCCCCAGAAACTCCTAATGCTGATGGCCAGATTCCCACTTAAGACCAAGTAGATCTAAGCCCCTTGGAATGTATGCCTGAGAGTTTTAGTGCCCCTGTAATGATTGCAATATTCAGCCAGGTTTGAGAAACTGAGCCAAAATAAAACAAAAAATATCAATCATAGATTCTTACTCTCTAAAAGCTTATGCTCTAGTATGTTGTGCAAGCACACACATATATTTGCACATTTTTTAGGTCCTAGGTATGCACATATGAATAGAATGTACCTCTTAATGTAGATAATTTTAATGTAACTTTATTGCATGACAACCAACAGAGAAGAACTGCAGTCAGTCTAACAATAAAAGAAGGCTAGGTAGAGGAGTACTGCCATTGTGTGGAAGAGATAATAAATGGATAAATAAAAACTAACCAGGAGTCAGGCACCAGTGGCTCACACCTGTAATCCTAGCTACTCAGGAAGCTGAGATCTGAGGATTGAAGATCAAAGCCAACCCGGGCAGGAAAGTCCGTGAGACTCTTATCTCCAATTAACCACCAGAAGTGGCATTGTGGTTCAAGTGCTAGAGCGCTCACCTTTAGAGGAAGAGCTCAGGGATAGCACCCAGGGCCAGAGTTCAAGCCCCAAAACCAACAACAAGAAAAAAAAAAAATTAGAGGAAACCATGGCAGGAAGACCACCTATGTTCCAAGTTTCAAACAGAGACAATAATAAGCAAAGAAAGGAGTTGAGGAAAGGATGTAGATCTTGTCATGCCCTTAGTAAAGAGTCTGAACTTGACTTCTGAAGGGCAGGCAATGATGTGTTAGCAGAAGGGTTAGGCAGGACAGAACTCTGGAAACAGTTATCAGCTAATCCCATGAGCCAGGCAGCATGGCACTAGCACTTTCTGTCTTAACTCCCACAATTGTAACTCTCTGCTGGATACTGCTGCCTTTATTACCATAAAGTAAATTTACTTTGGGGAGTTACTTTTTGAATAACTTTCCCAAGTCACAAGGAAAGAAATTCCAAACAAACTGATCTTGAAGCCTGGGCCTTACCATCTAAAATGGCTGGCCTGGGGAGGGCGGGGGGGGGGGGGGGCCTGGAATGAGAATAACAGAGGCTACACGTTGGTGAACTAATTAAGACACTGTTATGGTATCTCACATTACAATTAGGACAGTGTCAGTAGGAATGGTGGAGAGGGAAAAGATGGGATGGTGTGGTAACTCACACCTACAATCCTCCCAGGTACTTTGGAGGCAGAGATAAGAGTGTTGTGAGTTGAGGCCAGCATAGGTAGAAAAGTTAGCAAGACCACCAACTCAATCAACACATCAAGCAATGGTAGTTCCCACTGTAATCCTAGCTGTATGGGAAACATAGGAAGGAGAATTCAGGTCTGACAAAAAGCGCTAAACTCTTGCTGAAATAAGAACTTAAATCAAAAAAGAACTTGAGTGGTAGAACAGTTGATTACTGATCACAAGGCACTGCCTTGTGATGCCAGTACTGGCAACAACAACAAAAAAGGGGAAAGATTCCACAAGTATTTAAAAGTTTTTAAGAAGCATCAAAACTGTGATTCAGACTAAAGTAGGAGTGAAGTCATGGCACAGTCAGCCACATGGAAAAACGATGAAGATATTCTGCTAACTGAAAGAAGCCAGCCACAAAAGGATAAAAATGTATAACTCCTTTATAAGCTCCCTAAAATAGTCATATTTCTGTAGACAGTTCACAAAACAGAAGCCAGTGAGAGCAGAATCAAAAGCTGTCAGGAATATATCTGAGAGAATGTTAAGCCTGCACAGACCCTTAGGACATCTGGAGTCGGTACTGCAAGACAAAAAAGCAAGTATAGGCAAAGTATAATTTCATTAAGCTACTTATAAAAAAGGAAAGACTACTTAGACATTTTTTTTTCAAAAGCAGGCCGGCATAAAGTTCCCCTATGACTATTTAAAGGTAACTTATAATAAATAAATAAGGAGATGTTTTATATGATATATGTGTTTGGTTTTGTGTTGTAGATTCAGACAGGTTTTGTAAAATTAATTTTTAAAGAACTCGTATAAAAGTTACCCAATATATAACAAGGGAAAGGCATAATAGCACTAACAGTAAACCATGGTACCAGAGCTAAATCCTCCACACACACACATCATCTCTGATAATTCTAAAACTTAGGATGCTTGTATTATGTCTAGGTTACAGACAAGAACTGAATTGCAGAAAGTAGAATTACATCGTTTGCTTATAGATAGGAAAGCTCAGATTTGGGCCTATTGTGGCTACAAAGCAACCCCTATCTCTAACAATCCTTGATTAATACCGTTTAACTAATCTACTTATGCACAGCTGAATAAGCACGTAATGACACCCAGAGAGTAACTGGAGAGTAAATCCTTCGCTTATCACACCAAAACTCTGAAAAGTTCATTCCAGCTCTAGGAGAAAAACACCTCCAAAATGGCTAAGTGATCAAAACACTGTTTAAATTTGTAGTTATTTTTACCTCAAAACCACATAATGCATAATTATTAGTTTAACCTCTTTCTAAATGATATATATTATGTGAAAACTATGGGGGGAAAATATACTGGAACACACACACATACATTTAAATCTTAGTTCTTTATATCAAAAGAAATACAGATTTGCTAAAAAACACTTTGAACAAGTTTCCAGGAACAATTGAATTCTTCCAAGTGGGAAAACCTTAGGAAGTCTAATCAGTGGCTATTGTGTGTCCCTTAGCACCAAGAAATTGAACATACCTTCTCTGATACAGGTAAGCCGCCGGCCGCCTCTACTTTTCTTGGTTGTGTTATAGAGTCGCATCCATACATCCTACTGTTAATACCATAAAGCCTGGCATCAGTCACATAGTGGCAGGGAGCCCCAGGGGGGCCCAGGGAGAGCCCGCCATGTAGGTTTTGTGTCATGTTAGCTGACACACTGAGTACTGACTCCACCTTAGAATCTGTTTGAGACACTTGCGAAGGAAATCCAGGACCTCGAAGACCCATATACTGGGAGCTTTCCTGCTGACAAGGAAAAGCTTCAGACCTGGCTTTATGCTCATTGCCAGGAGATACAAGGAGACTGCTGGAGGTGGTTTCTAGTTGTTTCCTATCTATAGGAACAGAATGGAGAATTGTGGGTTGATGCAGCACAGTTTCCACTCTCTGTTGCTTGTCAGGAGTGGCTTGGATAGAACATGGATTTGGCCGTGGGATACTGGTCTGTATGATGGAAGGCTGCCCCAGCTGCTGAAACACTTGCTGGACAGGAGGCTGGACAACGCCTGCTCTTCCTGAAGCCTGGGTCACCATAATCGGTACGTTCACCTTATAAAGGTGACCTCAAAAAGGAAAAAGCAAAAGCGTAAGTCGAACAAAGTCAATTACCTTTAAAAAAAGAAATATATTAGTTATTTGTGATTATCTCCAAGAGTTTTCCTTTATTCTTCATTTTTGTTATTTCCTGCAATACTTATTAGTGTGTGTGTGTATGCCAATACCAGGGCTAGAATTCACATGTTCTAGATCTTACTTGGCTTTTTTTGCTCAAAACTGGGGCTCTGACTTTTTGCTGGTCAGTTGGAGATAAAGCCCAGATTAGCTTTGAACCATAATCCCCAGATCTCAGTTTTTTGAGCAACTAGGATTACAAGCTCAAATTAGCAGCTATTATTCTTATTTCTTAAATTATATTTTGCTTTACTTTTACCTTAGCAGCCCTCCACTATTGCTTATATGATACCTTTTGAGATGTATACATACTCCCAGTATTTCATTGTGACTCTCTCTCTCTCTCTCTCTCTCTCTCTCTCAGTTTTGGAGCTTGAACTCTGGGCTTGGACACTGTCTCTCAGCAGTTTAGCTCAAGGCTAGCGCTCTACCACTTGAGCTACAGCACCACTTCCAGTTTTCTGGTGGATTGTTGGAGATAAAAGTCTCACGGACCGGGCTGGGAAGGTGGCTCAGTGGTAGAGTGCTTGCCTTGCATGCCTGAGGCCCTGGGTTCGATTCCTCAGTACCACATAAGCAAAAAGAAAAAAGCCAGAAGTGGTGCTCTGTCTCAAGTGGTAGAGCGCTAGCCTTGAGCTGAAGAGCTGAGGGACAGCGCCCAGGCCCAGAGTTCAGGCCCCATGACCGGACCAAAAAAAAAAAGTCTCACAGATCTTCCTACCCAGGCTGGCTTTGAACTGCAATCCTCAGATCTCAGCCTCCTGAGTAGCTAGGATTATAGGTATGAGCCACTGGTGCCTGGCTGTGACCCTCTCTTATTGGTTGATAAGTTAATGTTAACAACCCACAATGCAAATTTTAACAAACATAATCATGTAAATTTGTTTTATATATTTAAAATATATGTTTCAAGATAAGGTTATCAAAAGAGAATTTAATAATTTCCACAGTTATCAAATCCCCTCCATCTTTCCTTTAAAATAATACTGAAAAGGAAGAAAAAAAAACATATTTTTGAGTACTGAGTTAGGTGCTTTACTTCAACTTTACAACAATCCAAACAGGTCTGAAAATGCTTCAAATAAAGAGACAGTACTAAAAAACAAAGGTCAATTAACCTCCAAACTTTTGGATATCCTTTCTATTAGACCATGTAGTCTTTTGTTTGTCTGTTTTTATGCCAATACTGGAGCTTGAACTTGGGGCCTGAGCATTGCCTCTCAATAAGGCTTTTTAGATCCAAGACTGGTGATCTACCACTCAAACCATACCTCTACTTCTGCTTTTTACTAATTAATTAAAGACAAGACTTTCCTATTCAGGCTGGATTTAAACTTTGGTCCTTAGAGCTCAGCCTCCTGAGTAACTATGATTAGAACCGTGCACCACTGGCACCCCACAGCCATTCAGTCTTGATTAAGAAAGAAGATAAAGGTTGGTTGAAATAGCCTTTGTCTTGTCTTGATTAGCAAGCACTACCAAGAACAGACATGTCCTTTTATTTTGTGTTTGCTAAAACATAGAAACTGGCTTGAAGAGGAAATAAATACCAAATGTCTAATACATATTAGGAAAAAGAATGGGGGACTGATTTAGGACAGGCCTAGGACAGGGTCTTCTGTGGTAGACAGCTTCTATACTACAACAAAGCCACCATTTCATTGCTATTTTAAAGTAGGGATTATTAAAAGCTCTTAAAACAATTTATTTTAAAAATCATGTAACTTCAGGTCTAGAAGCTAGTACTAATACTAACATCACAATATTCTTACAACAGCTCACCAGATGGAGTCTGCAGCGTCACACCTGCTGGTACATGAATAGGATAGCCAGGAAAGGCAAAGTTGGCACTGGAGCCCGAGGTACCCTAGACACAGGAAATTATATTAGGGACTTATAAAAAGACCTTACTTTTTCTCCATGATATCAGAGGGGGTCAAAATCTTGATTCCAGACAATTGGACAACAGCTGGACAATGCATTTTATATTAGGGCTGAGTTCTTTGAAGAAAGCTGCTTTTTAATATTTGATTCAAGTAATTCGGATAAAGATCAAGAGGAATTCTATTATGCAGTCACTAGCAACCTTTTTTTATAAAATTGTCTTAATGTTTGTTACTTTAATGATAAAAGTACAGAAACAGTCATAAAATATTTTCAGATATTTTGTAAAGGATCATAACCATTTCTATGCATGCACAAAATAAAATTTTATACTGTGAAAGTTAAAAACATTTTAATTTCTATGAAGCCAGTAAGTCTTAGTGAATAAACAGTAGCTTCAAAAACTTGGGTAAAGGGGCTGGGAAGGTGGCTCAGTGGTAGAGCGCTTGCCTTGCATGCATGAGGCCCTGGGTTCAATTTCTCAGCACTACATAAGCAAACAGAAAAAAAGCCGGAAGTGGCACTGTGGTTCAAGTGGTAGAGCACTACCCTTGAGCTGTAGAGCTGAGGGACAGGCCCAGAGTTCAGGCCCCATGACCAGACCAAAAAAAAAAAAAAAACTTGGGTAAAACTTCATCTGGACCTCTGATTCTCAAAGTGTGAAGTAAAAGAAACAGTTGTTTTTATGTGTCTTCTAGAGAAAGTTGATCATTAATGATATTTTAAAGTAGAAATGATAGTGATTAATTTATGTAGTATATAGTTTTTCTTTTGGAATAGCTAAACCCAATGTTTTAAGTAAAAAACACAAGTATAAGTAACACTCAATGTTGACAAGAATGATATAAAAATTGGTTTTCTCATTCTACTAAATATGAGTGCATTTCAGAACAATTCCTTGGAGGGGCAATTTTGTGCTATATAATACATATATATAGAGAGAGAGAGAGAGAGAGAGATAAATTGAAACTTGTATGACCTCTGACCCAGAAATTCTACTTTCTAAGAATTTGCCCAAGTATCACATGAATGTGTTATGCTGTATTACAAAAGATTAGAAAGTATTTTCTCCACCAACAAAATTTAGATAAACTGTGGTGTACCCACAATATAAGGGAAAGACAAGAAATAGATTACTGAAACAGTAGGAAAAAAAACAGCAATTCTAATCTTTTCATTGACAATAACATTCATCAACAAACTCTAATAAATATACATCAAACAGATAGGGGGATGGGTAATAAAATCCTCAGGTTCTTTTACATTTTACGCTAAATTTTTGTTTTCACTTGGTTGTACACCAGTCCTGGGGCACTGTCCCTAAGCTTTTTAGCTCACAGCTAGTGTTCTACCACTAGCCACAGCTCTACTTCTGACTTTTTGATGGTTAATTGGAAATAAGAGTCTCACAGAATTTCCTGCCCAGCCTGCCTTTGAACCATGATCCTCAGAACTCAACCTCCTGAGTAGCTAGGATTACAGGCATGTACCACCAATGCCCAGCTTGTTTTCACTCTTAATTAAGAAAAGAAATATTTCCATGAATCTCAAAGGCAGAGATATTTCAGTGGTCTTCATTCAAAAAGCAGTGCCATTTTATTTCAAAAATCCTGATGAGAGGAGAGGTTTATTTGTTCTTAACGAAGAACTGAAAACAACTGGCCCACTAAATCTTTGATCCTAGAAAAGCAGCCCATGGGAAGAAAGTGGAAAAGAAATGGTTGATGGATTATTTACCATCAACACTGTAAGAAAAAAGTAAAAGAGAAAAGGTACTACTCCTCCCCACCTGAAAAATGACTAGATTTTTCTGTGAAGAAATCATAGTTTTAGTTCCTGCCTCTGACTCCTGGAGGGGAAAACAAACTACTTTCACAAAAGTAGAACGTGGCCTAAGTATTCCACTTAAAAACAATAATATCGTTCAATGCCGGAGAGAAAAAGAAAGAAAGAAAGAAAAATTATCATATCAGTTACCAATTTAAGGGCCACGTAGGATCTAAAATTATGCTGTATTATTAAAAACCCCACATATTGGAACTTCAGAAATCTTCTAACCTTGTAGATATGAGTCTAACAAGTATTCTAAAAGAGAACAAATTATATGGAAGTGTTGGTTCCAAATTGCCTGAGTTTTTATTATGATATTGAAACTATTCCTGTCCCCTATGCCTGCACATCTTTTCGACTGGAGGATCCTGAATTATATCTATGCCCAGCATTCTGCCACCAGGCACTAAAAGTGGAACACAGGTTCTTAAATGTACTTTAAATAAACTACATACCAGTTCTGCTGGGACAAAACTTGGAAGGGTTCTACCAGCAGGAATAACTAATGATGCTGTGGTAAAAACAAAACAATTATTATGTATCAATTCAACTTCATCAACTTAATAAAATTGCTACTTATAGATTTTCTTAAAACCGAAAATATTTTCTACCACTAACAAGTTCGACCATGGTGAATTTATTGATTTCAAGAGAGGAAGAGTAGTTGTATTTTTTTCCCCTCGCAAGTTTAAATAAAGACTTCACAACTAAATTACTTTATCAAAAGAGAATATCTCATTATAGTCAGGCACACTGTGCTTTTAGATCCATAACACAACATGTAGACTGTTCTGTCAGTCAATGTAGTATGAAATCTCTATATTATTCCATGGGGGAGAAAAAGCAATATTCGTTAAAGTAGCACATTTCTAAAAGACCATTTTGTTGATCAATGACATATAACCCAACATAAATCCATTCTAAATTTTATAGGTTCAAAATAAATTGCAATTCATTTCACAAAAAGTTATTTATAGTTCTTTGGCCAACTAAGCAAGCCCAGCTGTATAGTTTTAGGAACAGATGAATAAAAATACTTGCAATGAAACACCTCTGACTGCTAAGGAAAGCAAATTCTCAGGAGAATTTGACTCAAACTAAATTAACGTTTCAGTCACATATTATCTTTCCTTTTTTCTCTGATAATTGTTAATTATACCTGTATTTATATCTACAAGGCTAACAAAGGTTAAAATTTTAATACATCATTTAAAAATAAGTAGAAATGCCTACCACTGGTGGCCCATGCCTGTAATACTAGCTAGAAAGATGAGATCTGAGGATGATTGTTCAAAACTAGCTGGGGCAGAAAAATCTGTGAGACTCTTATTTCCGATTAGGCAGCAAAAAGCCAGATGTAGAGATGTGGCTCAAGTGGTAGAATGCTAAACTTGAGCAAAAAAACAAAAACAAAAAAAAACAACCAGGCTACAAAGCAAGGCCCTGATTTCAAGCTCCAATACCAGCATACCACACACACACACACACACACACACACACACACACACACCACGTATAAAGCCCAAATAATAAGTACAGTAGAAGGATCTCAGTGGTCAATATAACCATAAACCTTAAATTGTCAAGTTTACTGTATCCACCTGAACATGACAGAATGTTGTTTGCCTTTAATGAAACAAGAACTTTTTTAGTACTTTTTTAGTGTGTCTATGAGCCACATTTATGTTAGGCCTATTTCTCACATAAAGAACTAAGGAGAATTACTCCAAAGACCTGTTTCTGCTGCTAGATTGGCTTCTCACACACAACAAACAGATCAGAGGAGCAAATTTTTTTTGGGTGGGGCGGGGGAGTGGAGGTCTGTATGTCTGTATGTGTCAATGCTAGTGCTTAAACTCAGGGCCTTGCCATTTAGAGCTTGGCTTTTTTTTTTTTTTTTGCTTCAGGATGGTGTTTTACCACTTGATTCACAGCTCCACCTTCCAGCTTTTTTGGTGGTTACTTGGAGATAAGAGTCTTGAGATCTATCCTGCCTAGGCTGGCTTTGAACCTTGGATTTCAGTTTCCTGAGTAGCTAGGATTACAGTCACGAGCCACCAATGCCTGGCTGCAAGTATTTTTTTTAAACTATCCATTCTTCCCACATTCAGACAAGGGAAGGGAGGCTGAAGATTGATGGTTAATGAAGCACAAAATTATTTTTATCCTCTGTTCATCTATGGCTTTGTTTATTAACAGTCATTCTTTTATAAAAGCTAAATTAGGAGAAAAAAAAGCTGGAGTGGCAAGAACACAATGGTATTAGTCTTAATTAGCTGAAGTGAGCTAAGTTTAAGTGGCTACAGCTAAGCCACAGCCTGAGAGAAAACAAAAATCCGTTAACACGGCTCTGAAGCAATTAAATGAAATTTCCTGAAGAAAAATAGCAACAACCTTCTTTAAAACACTTCGTAATAAATCCTAACAGATAACTCTCTATATTTAAAGAAATCAAACAGAGCTATAAAAGAACTTTTAAAGTTTCTTTATAGATACTAGAATAAAAGCACTGAACTAAACAAGTTGTATAATAAAAATTCCATGCCGTTCTTAATTTTGATACTAAATCCACAAGTTATAGGTTCCACTTATACATATTCACAAGCTGTATATATCACTAACAATGCCTGAAACACTTTTTAATACCAACTTGGTTTTAAACTAAGTAAATTTTAACTAAATAGGTGTTTTTAACTAAATAGGTGTTTTCATTCAAACTAAAAGCATTAAAACTTTAATTTCCTGTATATATGCTAGGTATCTTAAATTCAAAAACAAATTTTATAAAATAGGAAAAACTCAATCCTGCAAATGCAATTTTAAAATTTGGTAATGTGCCAAGTGTTGGTGGCTCCACCTACAATCCTAGCTACTTGGGAGCCTGAAATTAAGGTTCAAAGCCAACCTAATAAGACAAATCTCTGAGACTCTTATCTCCAAAACACCAGGGAGAAAAAAGCCAGGAAGTAGAGGAATGGTTCAAATAGTAGCGTGTCAGCAATGAGTAGTCCTGAGTTCAAATTCCTGAGTTCAAGCGCCAGGACTGGCAGGAAGAAAAAGTTAGATTATCTGTACTTGCCAATGACATGATCCAAAGCATTGAATGCCCCCCAAAGACTACATACACATAAGGTTTAAACTAGTAAAAAGGTTTACTAAAGCTGTAGGATTCAAAATCAGCACCCGAAGCTCAGTATACAATATAACATCCTATCTGAAAAAGAAATCAAGGAAATGATCTCATTTCTGATAACATCTAAAGATTCTCTCAAATTCAAGGATGTAAAAGTTTTGAACCTCTGGTCAGAAATCTAGACAACAATGAAACAAATTTAAGAAGACAAAAAAGAAATGAAAAGATATTTCAGGTTTTTTTTATTGAAATAACTAATATTAAGATGTCTATTCTACCCAAAGATATACACAGATATAACACAATCTCTATCAACATTCTGATTGTATTCTTCACCAAAATAGAAAATTTGTAAAACTAATATAAAACAGCAAAAAAAATTAGGTAGCCAAAGCAATTCAGAATGAAAACAAAGTTGGAGGCATATTTCCTGATTTAAAATTGTATTAAAGATGGTTGCTAGTGGCTCATGCCTGTAATTCTAGCTCCTCAGGAGACTGAGATCTGAGGACTGCAGTTCAAAGCCAGCCCAGACAGGGAAGTCCACAAGAGTCTTATCTCCAATTAAACACCAAAAAGCTGGAAGTGGCTCAAATAGTAGAGCACTAGACTAGAGCACCTGGGATGGTGCCCAGGCCCTGAGTTCAAGCCCACAACTGTCATAAGAAAAAAAATGAAAAGAAAATTATGTTACAATTCATAGTGATCTGAATGCTTATAGTCCCCTCTACTTAGGCTGCTGAAGTAGAAAGATCACTTGAGTCCAGGAGTTTTAAGGCCACCTGGGTAACATAGCAAGACTATTTCAAAATATAAACAATATTACAAAGCTATAGGAATCAAAACAGTTGCTACTGAAATTAAAATGCATAAACTAGTGAAATAGAATAGAGACCAGAAATAAACTCAAAACACATGGAAAACTAATTTTCAACAAGGGAACTAAGAGAACAAAATGCAGAAAAGATAATTTCTTTTTTTAAAAAAATGTGCTAAGACAACTGGATATCCTCCTGTAAAATAATAAAATTGAACCCTTCTGTATTACATACACACACACACACACATGCATGCACTCTCAAGAGGAATAAAATACCTAAAGAATACTAGATCTGACACTGCAAACTTCCAGAAAAACAAAGGGGAAAAACCTACTTGGAGATTAGCTTCAGCATGGATATTTTTTTTTTGAGGGGGAAGGAGGAAAGTATATCAAAACTCAGGCTACAAAACAAAAATAAATAGGACTTGTGTTAGTCAAACTTTTGGTTGCTGTTTGAAATACCTAAGAAGAACACAACTTAATAGACTTGGGGGTCAGAGTTTTAATCCATGGTCACTAAGCCCTATTACTTTAAGTCTGAGGCATGACTGAGCATCATGGCAGACAGGCCCTGATGGACCACAGGTGCTTACTTTATCACAGACAGGAAGCAAAGAGAAGTACACACATGCTAGTGCTAGCTAGGGAGCATCCTCTTTCTTCCCCTTCTTTGATGGTACCCCCACATTCAGGGTGAGTCTTCCTCCCTTAGTTAACCCTCTCTGGAAATGTGGACATCCCCAGAGCTGTGTTCTATCCATCTCCTAAGTTTCTCTCCATCCAATCAAGTTGACAAATAAAAGTAATTGTCACAAGACTACATCAAACTAAAAAGCTTTCTGCATAGCAAAGGAAACAATCAACGAAATTAAAAGGCAGCCTATAGACTGGAGAAGTTACTTGCAAATCATACATCTGCTAAAAGGTTAGTATCTAAAAACATACAAAGAATTTATACAGTTCAGTTCAGGAACAGAGAAACAACCCATTTAAACCGTGAGCAAAAAGATCTGGATAGACATTTTTCCAAGAAGACATAAGATGGTCAATAGGGATATACAAAAGAACTTGATATCACTAATGTAATGGAAAACTACAATGAAATTCATCTTTTACCTGGAAAGATGATAAATCAAAGAGGCAAGCGATGACATGTGGCTGCTGAGTACAGAGGGAAAAGACAATCTTTATAAACTGTGGATGAAAATGTAGAATAGAACCATGCAGCTATTATGGAAAGCAGTATAGAAGATCCTAGAAATTTTTAAAAATTTAAAAAACTTTCATATGACCAACAATCTTTATGATGGGTATGTAACTCATAGGATATTAAGTCACTACCACAAACAGGTATCCGCATTTCCACGTTCACTGAAGCATTATTTACAGTAGCCAATACATAGGAACAAACACATAGAATGGATCGTGAAAGTGTAGATTTCAAAAGCTTCAAAAGATGTCAAAAGCTCTCATGATTTCAGGCCACCAAGGCAATAAAAGCCCATGAGAATCCATCTCCACAAAGGGCAGCTGGACAGGGGAGTATGTGCTTGTTATCCAGAAACTCTGGGAATCACAGCAACTGAGGGACGCATCCTGGTGGGAAGTGAAATTCCATCCTAATGAGCTAGAAGCATGGATGGAGATATGGCTCAGTGGTAGAGTGCCTGCCTGTATTTAAATCTCATACCACCACCACCACCACTGCCACTGCCAACACCGCCAAGAGAAAACACAGGTGAGAGAGGCAGGGAGAAACAAGGTAGGTAGGTAGGTAGGTAGGTAGATAGATAGATAGATAGATAGATAGATAGATAGATAGATAGATAGATAGATAGATAGATAGATAGATAGATAGATAGATAGATAGATAGATAGATAGATATCATTATTAGATTATTATTCAGTCCACCCTTTGCCATGCCACAACAGGAATAAATCTGAAGGACTTTATGCTAAGTGAAATGTGCCAGTCAGAAAGAAAAAATGTTGCATGATCTCACTTATATGTCAAATAGCAGAAACTGGGATGATGTGGGCCAAAGGACACAAAGTAGCAGCTATGTAGGATGAATAAATCTAGAAGTCAAATAAATGTACTACATGAGGACTGTACTTGATATTATGCTATACTTTTTGCTAAGAGTATATTAAAATGGTTAACTCCATGAGATAGGCTGATTTGCTTGACTAAAGAAATCTTTATATGTCTATCAAAACATCATTCTATCTACCTTAAATATATAGTGGACTTTAAATTAAAAATAGGTATGAGGCTACTGGGGGGGGGGGGGGAGGAGGAACCCAGCCTTAGGCTCATTGAAGCCAGCCCAGGCAAAAGGATGAGATTCTGTCTGAAATAAACAGAGTGAAAAATGGCTAGGGGCATGGCTCAAGTGGTATAACACTAGTGTAGCAAGCTCGAGGCCCCAAGTTGGATTCCCAGAATTGCAAAAGAAAAAAAGCTGTGAGAATCCAATTGTTTGTATTAAACCAGACATCAACCAGATTATAAGAAAAGGAAAGCAGTTCCACTCTTCTCGCAAATACATTTTGTTCTGAAAAATAGTTACTTCCCCAAATGCTGTATATTAACATATAATTTGATTTTTAAATTACTAAACATCTTGTAAGATTTTTTTGTTTTAATTTCTACTCTGTTAAGAGACTTATAATCCACATTTTATAAAGCTTCCTCAAGAGTGTGATGAAGACTTGAGAATAAAAAAATGTAGCGGACAGGTGATGGGAGGATATTACTAAACACATGAATAATACAGCCCAAAAAAAACCCACAATGGAGAAAACAAGTTTTAAAAGTGGAACAGACAAAGGCAAATGACTTATTCAATTGCAGATTTAATTTGGACTCTTTATCAAAAGAAATAAAAAGATTGTAGAAGTTTATTTTAATCAGGCACTTTTAAACATACTATGAGAAGATAATTAAGAAGTGCTTCAATTTTATGAGGCTATTTACTTCAAGAATCCCATTGTAGAGTACCCAGAAATGAAGACAGATAAGAACGAGGTCTACAATGCACTTTTAAAGGATATAGTAACTCCTCTTAAACCGGCTCATTACAAATCAAGTAGAAGAGAATAAGGGGAAAGACTGTCTTACTTTAAATGTAATTATTTCTATTATTCTAACTTCTAAAACATAGAATAAAAATGAGGTGTTGAGTGAAACCAATGCCATACATTAGTTGCCAGACTATTCTGTGATTTAAATCACTGGTAATATTACCATCTTGCGGGCAAAATGAAGTATTGCAATACTGAATGACAAAGAATCTGAGAAGTGTTAACTTAGCTTTTCATAAAAGACAATTAAACAGGCAGCCGCCTGCGTGGCTCAGGCTTGTCATCTTAAGTATTTGAGAAGCTGAGAACAAGATCAGCTTTACAAGTCTGAAGATAAAGGTTCAAGAATAGCCCAAGCAGAAAAGTCCACAAGACTCTTCAGTCCATAGCTGGGCATCGATGGTGACAAACACCTGTCATCCTAGATACATAAAACACTAAGGTCAGATGACCCTTGTTCCAGGCCAGCCCTGAATAGAAAAGTGTATGAGATTTCAGCTCAATGGAAGAAACTAAGCTGTAAAGGCATGTGCCTGTTATCTCCCATATGGTAGGAAGCCTAAAGCAGACATGATAGTCTGAACATGCACCTGGGCAGGAAATGAGACCTCCTCTCAAAAATAACTAGTGCCAAAAAAGGGTCAGAGAAATGGTTCAGTGGTAGAGCACCTGCTTAGCAAGTATGACACCCGGAGTCTGAACCCCAGTATTGTCACACACAAAAAAAAGAAGACAGTCAAGTTATTTATTTCTCCTCTCTACCCACCACATCCTCTCTTGCTAACTCCATGTAAAACAAACCTTCAGAGTTATCTATTTTTTAATGGAAAAATTTTAAAGTCCCAAAGAATGTTCCATAGACAAGTATAAATGGGGTGTCCTGGTAAAATACAAATGAACCAGGCACCGAGAAGGTGAGTTCTCAAGAGGCTGAGATCTGAGGATCATGGTTCAAAGCCAGCCAGGGCAGAAAGTCTGTGAGACCCTTATCTCTAATTAACTACCACAAAAAAAAGTGAGAAATGCCACTGTGGCTCAAAGTGGTAGAATGCTAGCCTTAAACACAAAGGTTTAGGGACAGTGCCCAGGCCTTGAGTTCAAGCCCCAGGAATGACACAAAAATAAAACTAATACAAACGAAAGCATACCAATGAGCAATAACTAATGAAAAATGCTTCAATGTGACAAGTGAACAATTAAAACTGCCATGACTAATTCTTGAAAACAAAATTTTATTTTAAAAGCAAGTATTAGATAAAACTTGTGCATAACAATTACCTATTGTTAATTTATATCATTTTTAGAAGCTATCATTTCTGCCAAACTTAAATTCTCCCATCTTGTAATAGGGGAGTAACTCACATGCTATCTCTTCTTCACCTAAGCCTATGTAATTTTCATGTGAATTTTCACTAACATACAATGAACAAACTACTTATTAACAACAATCTAATCCAAAATCTGTCCTCCCTCCTTGAAGACATTACTCTTAGATAGCCTAAAGATTCTAAGAATCAGAAAAGAGGAATAAAAGCTAGAAAGACAAAATATCTGTTTATCTTCTGATAGCTAGTCTTTTCTAGTTTAAATTGCATATACAATATGAACAAACATTTCCCTTAAAAGCTGAAGTTGCCAGATGCCACTGGCTCACACCTATAATCCTAGCTACTTAGGAGATTTGAGGATTGCCAATTCAAAACAAGGGCAGGAAAGTCTGAGAAGACTTTTATCTCCAAATAGCCATCAAAAAGCTGGAAGGGGAGCTGTAGTTAAAGTGGCAGAGCCCCAACCTGGAGCAGAAAAAGCTAAGGGACTGTGTCCAGGTCTTGAGTTCAAGCACCATGCTGGCGCACACACATGCACCTGCACGCATGCGCATGCCCACACACACACACACACACACACACACACACACACACACACACACACACAATCAGGTCTATATTGAATAAGTCTAAGAACAAAGAAAATATGCATATGGTGAAGATCTTGTCACTATTTTAATTAACTCAAACAGCATGGTAGCTTGAAGAATCTCCATATTCTCTCTCACTCTACATTTTGCCAATACAACAGGTTTAGAATATATACGGGGAATAAGAGAGTGGATACACAGGTACTGACCCCCCCCCCCCACGGTATAAACTCTGTTTTCACTGTATTTGATGTTGGAATAATTTGTGGAGGGGAAGGGAAAAACAAATTGTTTAAATAGGGATACAGGTGGACCCATCAGAACAATGAGATGTACAAGTCATTATGTAAAAAACGAACTTTACAACTTTGGCATGGGGGGTGGGGGAAGGGGATAAGATGGGAAGGGATGGGAAGGGGAAACAAAGGAGGAGGCAACAATGATTGATAAGAAATGCACTCATTACCTTGCCCATGTAATTGTAACCCCTCTGTACAGTAGTTTCACAATTAAAAAAAAAAATACACAGGCACTCACCTTTCCCCTTCCCTCTGATACTTAACCACAGTGGCTCACTTACTTCCCAACTAAATCCACTCAAATTCTCCAAAAGAACCTATAATATTCATTTCTCTAAAATAAGGCTTTGTCACCTTTGTGGAATCTAATATTATTTTTAAGTAAGCTTAAATAACCTGAGGGCGGTTTATCAATAATTATAAGACATGGTGACTCACAGTGTGTTCATTTCATGGAAATTATTGTGAGGTTCAAGCCCACTCACTTTAAGAACATAGTCCTGATTAAAAAAACACTACCAAAGAAGAATTGGTTCTGAGGATGTAGATGAAACTCATATATATTTGTTTTAGCCAACCTGTGGGTTGCAACGTTTGGTGAAAGTTGTGTGGCATTTGAAGAGTGAACAAAGGTGAATGGATGCTATTTCTGAAGAAGTCTTCTGTTGCTTTAGACTGCAAAACTTTGGTTTCCCAGAGCTGAAAACAAAACATAACAAGTTAAAAAAACAAAACAAAAACAAACACCACTGCCAGACACCAGTGAATCACATCTGTAATACTAGCTACTGAAGCAATGAATACAGGAAAGATGGCGGTGGTTCCAGGCCAGCCCCAGAAAAAGTTTGTAAGATCCCATTTCAACCAATAGCCCAGGCATGGTAGCATGCACCTGCCATGCCAGCTGTGTGGAGGGCTGAGATTGAGAGGATTATGCTGCCAAACCAGCATAGGCAAGAAAGTTCATGAGATCCCATTCCAAGAAGAAAAAAATCTAGGTGTATTAACAACGCACCTGTCACCCCAATGACAGCAGGAAGCATAAATAGAAAAATTTAAGTCTAGGCTGGGCCAGACAAAGAGCAAATATTCAAAAATAACCAGAGCAAAAATTGCTAGAGGTATGGCTCAGGTGGTAAAGTACCTGCACAGCAAGCACAAAGCCTTCAGTTCAACTCCCAGTACCACTAAAAAAGCAAAAAATTACTGAGATATTCCTATGGTTTTTAAGTCTTTTAAACTAAATTCCCCCTGCCAAGTACTGGTGGCTCACACCTGTTATCCTAGCTACTCAGGAGGCTGAGATCTGAGGATCACGGTTCAAAGCCAGCACGGGCAGGAAAGTCCGTGAGACTCCAAATAATCACCAGAAAAATGGAAGTGGTGCTGTGCCTCAAGTGGTAGAGCGCTAGCCTTGAGCTGGGACAGCATGCAGGCCCAGAGTTCAAGCCCCACAGATGACAAAAAAAAAAAAAAACCTTGGGCTGGGAAGTGGCGCTGTGGCTCAAGTGGTAGAATGCTAGCCTTGAGCTGAAGAGCTGAGGGACAGCGCCCAGGCTCAGAGCTCAGGCCCCATGACTGGCAAAAAAAAAAAAAAAAAAACAACTAAATTCCCAACTGATAGCACAATAAAAATATAATTGAAAAGATTAGAACCAGAGTTTATCTGTTTTCCTAGACTGAAAAGACAGGGAAACTAGATTTGTCTACAAACCTGCTTCAAGTCTTTTAAGACTTGTTCTTCGATGCCTTCTTCAGCAAATAGTTCCCGCACTCCTTCAATTACATCTTCAATTACAGATCTGTAGAGTTTGGGCTATAGACAAACAATCATTAATTTTTTTAATTCTCAAATTTGATGGTATTTCACCTTAAAAGATAGTCGAGGGCTGGAAAGGTGGCTCAGTGGTAGAGTGCTTGCCTTGCATGCATGAGGCCCTGTGTTCGATTCCTCGGCACCACATAAGCAGAAAAAGCCGGAAGTGGCACTGTGGCTCAAGTGGTAGAGCGCTACCTTGAGCTGAAGAGCTGAGGGACAGTGCCCAGGCCCAGAGTTCAAGCCCCACAACTGACAAAAAAAAAAAAAAAAATATATATATATATATATATATATATATATATATAGTCCAGTGCCTATGGCTCATGCCTGTAATACTAACTACTCAAGAGGCTAAGATCTAAGGATTGCAGTTTATAGCCAGCCAAGGCAGAAAGTCCAAGAGACTCTTATCTCCAATTAATCAACAAAAAACGCCAGAGCAGAGCTGTGCCTAAAGTAGTAGAGTGTTACCTTTGAGCAAAAAAAGCTCAGGGACTGTGCCCAGGCCCTGAGGCTAAACCCTAAGACTGACACAAAAAAGAAAAAAGACATGTATACTTTCTAATATTACCATTTAAAACAAAACACAGTAAGAATTTTTGTTAAGTACATCCTGTTCACAGGATAGCATTAGCTATCTGTAAACTGTGTTACTTCAAATCCCTGGTCTCAGGTACAATCCCTTCCTATTTCTAGGGTCAAATCTGTAACTACAACAAAATATGTAATAATCCTATAAAGGTTCATGGCTATGTTTATGTTACTTAGCTTGTATCATAATTTTCTCTTCCTACTCCCTATTAAAAGGGAGATTAACTTAAGAAACCTGGAATAAAAAAATAAAATAAAAAATAAAATAATAATTATCTGTAAAAAAAAAAAAAAAAAGAAATCTGGAATAACCTTCTATTTTCAATTTACCTTATACTCAAAGTAGCCAGTAATCATGAACTACCAGGGTGCCCTATCTTAATTTCCAAAAGTTAATAAGTTACAAATCTTAAGACTATGATACCCAAAGCCTGTCCTATTTGGAAAATAAATGTGGTCAAAAGTTGTGAACCACTGTCAAGGAAAGCTCCATCAAAATGGGTTTCCTGGAACAGAAATCAAGGACATAAACTTAGCCCTTCCACAGGGTGTGTATCAATCATAGAGACAAAGATAACATCCTAAAATACTTCCTGGTAAAAACATAGCAGGACATAAAATTCAGTAGATTTCTATGCAGGCTAAACATTGCTTATACAGACAAAACAAGAAGCATATGAAGTAATTCAGTCTTGTAAGTCTATGTAAAATGTGCTCCACTCAATCCCAAATGTTGTGTGTGACAATACTGATGGAGTGAAAGGTCCCCTGGTAAAAAATAAATAAATAAATAAAATAAAAATAAAAATAAAAAAATAACAGCTAAGTAGGAATTTAGTCGAGTTGCTCTCACTCCAAATTGCTTAATCAGGACAAAATGAAAATTCTCATACCCATAAAATACTCTCACTCCAAAAAAACAGCTAAATCTTAAACTAATCCTTTTAAAGATCCAGAGTAAGCCTATGAATAGGCCAATCAGCAGTATTTAAATAATATGTTACTCACAAGCATATCCATTAAGACTAAGTGCTCCTAGATGAGTTGCTTCTTCTAAAACAGTTTATCCTGATAAAGGCATTCTAAATTGATGCTTCAGTGTTAATCCCAACTAGTGTGATCACACTTAGAGCCACAGGGAAAAAAAACTCCCAGGGATAAAAAAACATCTTTAAAATCCGCCCTCAGAGTGTACACTGGCAGCAGTCAAAAAGAATCCATTAGAACACAATTTTTCAAAAGCAAAATAGGTATCAAATGTACTTTTTTTGGTAGGACTACAGTTGAGACATTCTATTGCTTTCGCTATCTCTTATCTTTATTAAAAACTATACATAGTCCCAAAGTCCATCTTAGCTTCTCTAAAAGAAGACAATTTCCTTGGAGTTCACAATCAATCATGTAAATTGATATATTATGTAAGCTTCCAGGCAAGTATGAGTATTTTACATTTCATAAAATACATTATCAGAAAATAGATACATTAAAATAGCATGTCTCTAAAACATGGAATCATTTATGCTGCATATATACATATAAAAAAATTAAAACAATTTTCTAGACAAGTACATTGTCCTGAAAATGAGTCTGGTGGTAATTCTTTAATTCAGATTTTTAAGTCTGAGGAAGTTTTCACAAGTGCCTTTTAGTTAGTTTGAACATCCCCACTGTGTGGTTGAGGGGGCAAAGTTTGTGAGTTGTACACTTAAGCATTAAGTGTTAAAGGATGATGGGAAAAAGAAGGGATGGTTAGGGCAACACTAAAACTACTTGCTAAGGTAACAAGATCATATTACCCATTTATTTCAGGTTATAAACAATATAGTTTGAATCAACAATGCTCATACTAAAATCAATCATTAGAACTGGGGCTGGCTGTGATCCCGGCTTTGAAGAGGCTGAGGCAAGAAGATTACAAGTTCAAGGCCAGCCTGGAGCTACACTGTATCTGAGGCTACTTTGTGTGACCCTGTCTCAAGACAATAGAAAGAATCAGAGTACAAGTGAGCTTGGGAATTTTCTACACACGCGGGAAATCACCAGGGTTGAGGTGATTTCCACCTCTAAGACACTCTCCAAACCTTAACCCACACCCTCACTCTGGGTAGGGAGGGCGTGTGTTCTTCCAGCCAGGCCCAATGTCCGGCCCTCATGAGCTTGCCCAACACAGAGGGGTGACAAAAAGGTTTCCTAAAGTCTGTTATGTGCCACAGAAGGGTAAATGGATGTGTGGGGTTCAAATGTTTGTGAGCTCAGAGTCCCAGTTGCGCCCTGTGCCGGGGACTGGGGTCTCCCTTACCACTGGATTGAAGTAGGCCATGACAGCGGCTCCAGCCCTTCGCGCCTGCGCAGTGTGCAGTGAGCGGCTGGGCTTGCCGGAGCGCTTTTTGAACGGCGCCCGTGTTGCCCTAGCAACCACCTGGACACCAGAGGGAGAGCGGGAAGAGGGAGGTCGGTGAATTGGATGGGGTTAACTGTGGGCATGGTCGGGATGGAAGAGTGGGTGGCTGGCCTGAGAAGCAAGCCTGCTGAAATGGAAGGGCCTAACACACGTGTAGCCCTTTCCAGGGCAGGGGAAGGGCTTCTGTTCCCTTAACCTGTGAGTTGGAAGTCTAAGCACACTGGGAGAGACAATGCAGAGAGGCCCCAGCTTAGCAGCAGCATTGAAGGATGGAAGAAGGAAGTAGATGGGTGGGTTCTGCCTTTGCCAATTTTCATTCTTGCCCCTGAACCCCACTCGCAGCTGCACTCTTACTGTTATATAAAAATATAACGAGGGTCACACTCTTCTAACGAGTGGGCAGCAGCCAACACAGCTTTTCCTAAGGATCCTATTAAACATTCAAATGAGAGGGGAAACACGTTAACTGTGGGAGAGGGGTGGAGAGAGAAGCCGCATTACATGCATGTATGGAAATACCACACTGAAACGCCTTTGCACAATTAATACATGATTTAAAAATGTACATGATCAAGCTGGGTGACAGGGGCTCTTGCTTGTAATCCAGGCTATTCAGGAGACTGAGATCTGAGGATTCTGGTTCAAAGTCAGCATGGGCAGGAAAGACCTGAAACTCTTTTTTTCTCCAATTAAGCAGCAAAAAGCAGGAAGGGCAGGTGTGACTCCAGTGGTAGGTAGAGTGCCAGCCGTGAGCAAAAAAAGCTAAGGGACATGGCCCAGGCCCTGAATTCAAGCCCCAGCAAACACTCACACATACACACACAAAGTTAAGCTTCCACCTACACACAGTGAATCAGAAACTCAGAAGAAGAATGTAACAATAATCTCAACCTGCTTTCCAGGTGCTTCTCACAGTGTTAAAAGGAGACCCAACTGTCCTAAGACAAAGATTCTCAATATATATACATATAGATATATATAAATCATCTGATGGGTTTTTCTTAATTAAATGTAATTTTTTATTATCTTTAAATAGTTGTGGTATTAATGCAGCATAATACCATATGTGTAATACCATGCATCTTGATCAGCGCTGAAGGGCTTCTTGATCCGTGCTGAAGGGCTTTTAAAATGGTATGAATCACACTCCAAAGAGCCTGATTCTAATACGCAACAAATGTTGGAGAACCACTATTTAAATAAAGCCAGTTTGCCAATACCATTCAGGCTTATTTTCCTCTGCACATTGACATCACTATCTTTTGACCTGCAATGATTTTTCTCCCTGTCCTGAAAGTTAGAACCTAGAGGAGCAGATCATACCTGGGGAAGGCCAAGACAGATGGAAGCCTAGGTAGATTAGTGGCAGAGAAAAGGAACACAACTTTCTTCTGCACTCTACTGCTTTAACAGCCTTTCTAGGTGTTGACCCAAGGAGAAGGTTATTTGATCATTTTAAAATTTAAAATTGGCTGCTTACTTACTTTTGCCTATCAGGGTAGTGGAATTATTATATTCTACCACTCTGTATTTGCTTGCCTAGATCAGGTACCCTGTGGCTTCTAAGTTTCAAGCAGCTGATTCAGATAATATCCTTTAAAAAGACTTTTACAGGAAGCTGAGAAGTTTGTATGGTAATTTTTAATGGTTATGTCTCTCTCCCTGGCAATTTACTACCAAGAGTAGTCCAAGTGACTTATCTTTCACCTAAAATAGAAAAGCTGTAAGCATTGATTCCCTGTGATATTATAAAAATCCAATTAAATTATTCAAGCTGGGAAATAAGAAAGCTGAAAAGCCACTTGTTTTCCACCTTTTTCATGGCAAGGTTTTAAATTTTCATTCCTAAATGCATAGGATTGGTAATCATCTAACATTTTGTGGCAGCCTATTGCTGTGTTGTACTTTATTATATATTATACCTTTCTGAAGGCTAAGCTGTAGCGCGTATATACTTTTGAAATTATATTTGGACCTTTATAGACATAAAAAGTGTGAGTAATGGTTCAATTGTTATTGCTCAGTTAGTGCACTTAGTATACTCAGGTTACAGGAAAGTTATGCAATGTCGGCAGAGAGATTTCAGCTGCTTTCTTTTGTCCCCTTGGGGGTCTGTTTGAATGGTCACTGGTAGGTTTTTCTGGAGTTTCTTCTCAATAATAGACAATGACTACTAAAGGAAACGTTCTGTAACCCAAATTCTGGGCTTAGATATCTTTTTTATTGAGTTTTTATTCTTAGTATAAAGATGATATACAGAAGGATTAGAATTCTATAAATCAGGTAAGGAGTACATTTCTTTTTGGACAATGCCACCCCTTCCCTTGCACTCTCCCAGGTTTTTTTTTAGATATCTTAAAGTGTAGTTATTTCATATCAAAACACACATGTAGTGAAGTCTTGGTCCCAATATAGCAGTATGCAGAGGTGGAAGAATCTAGGAGGTGATTTGGAGTATGAAGGTTCTGATATCATCATAGAATCCATTGATGGATTCATAGCTTAACTTACATAACATTGGGAGGTGGTAGAAGCTATGGTGTGGGGTTAAGTGGGACAAAATCGGCCACTGGAGGCAAGCCCTTGAGGAATACATTTGTTCCCTACCCTCCCTTTTGCTTTCTGGCCGCCACAAGGTGAGCATCTTTGTTCTGCTATGTTTTTCCCCCATGACGCTCTACCTCCCCACAGCCCCACAGTGGTGCAGCCAAGGACTGTGGACCAAAACCTCTACCACTGTGAGCCAAAATAAACTATTCCTCCTTTAAATTGATGCTCTTATTGTGTCATAACAGAATCCTAACACATGAGAGAATCTAGGTTGTATATCTGCTTTAAACCTTTAGTAGCCACCTTCCAAGATGGCGCCCCACTTCATCCTAGACACCTACTCACAGCCTGGTTTTTTCCCCTCCCACATTGTTCTATGGTTTATCTGAGTGGATGGTAGAATGAAGTAGAGGAAATGCTTTCCACTTCCAAGATTGTTACAAATTGATGTGAGCTGTCTCTTTTCTCTCAGGTCACTTACCTTGGAAGAAACCAACTGTTTGGGGGAAAGCAGGCTATAAGAACCAAACACCAAAGGCAGAAGGCACTGAAAGACTGAAGAAAGAAGTAGGCAAATCCAAGATTTATACAGAGAGCAATATAGGAAAAACTTGTGGGGGGCGAAAAAAAGTGAGTGGCAGGTAGAAGACAAAAGGGTGCCCACATACCACAGTGGGAGAAAGGAGATTAGAAGCATAGCTAAACAAAAGTGGGCCATGGCCAGCTGAAATACATGGGTTTTCTCAAATTGACATGTCATATCAGTTAAGAAAGATGAGTAAGCCTGATATTAGACAGCTCTCACATCTGACTTTCAGCTTAAACACACTCTCTTTTATGTATTTTTTTTTTTTGGTCGGTCTTGGGGCTTGAACTCTGGGCTTGGGCGCTGTCCCTCAGCTCTTCAGCTCAAGGTGAGCGCTCTACCACTTGAGCTACAGCGCCACTTAAACACACTCTCATAAGAGAGATGGAACGTAACCCTAGAGCCAACGCCCCACCCCCAAAGCATCTCCTAGATGTCTGTTCCTCAGATAGTGTTAGAAATAATACATGTTTATCATTTAAAGTGGGTAAATGGTAAGGTACTCATTCTCTGCTTGGTCTGTAACTACAGGGAAGCTTGCTTTCCTTCACTGTAATCTCAGTATTTAAAGTTTCTCTAGTACTCTCTGTCATTGGTCACTGGGGTATTTTAAAAGGAGATAAAGGAATCTTTATAGACTGATGTTTGATAGATTCGACCCAAGATTATCATGAAACAAGCACACTGTTACAGTTCTGTAATAGTGACATTTCTTTAGCCATTTTTTCAAACTCAAGAGAAAAGTGTGTTACATACACAAAGCACTTTTGATGGTAAAATCAAGATCCCCAAACCTCAGTGACACCATTTTATGAGTGACTATTTTTTATGTTAGTAAACAGAGAATTTTTTTTAAAAAAAGGAATGCTGAGCTTTCGTCTTTCTTTGAGTACTAGCGTTGAAATTATATTGCACAAAAGGATAAAGCTCTTCCTTTCACAGATCAGAGCCACAGATTTTCACTTATCCCTGGTTTGTTTAGAGACTCATATCTATCCTTAATACATTGTGGGTAATCAAGACCAGCTTTTGAAACAGTTAAGCAAATCTTAATAATCAGATTAATTCCTTTGCATCCTGTATGTTCTCATTATTTTTGCCTGGAAATTTTCTCTGATATTATTTTAGGAAGTAAAGAGATAATTGCACATTGTTTATCTGTGAAAATGCAATGTCTAAAAAAAATCCCTTTCTTCGATAAGAAAGTAAGAAATAAATGTCAGGGGCAGCACATGATCTTTTACATATTAAACTGCACATTAAAGTACAGGGTGTTTCAGTAACTATATAGATTCTAAATAATAATTTATCTGTAATGAAAAATGTGAGTTAGTCTTTAGGCATTAGGCTTCAGGCAGCAAATATTCATAATTAGTTTCGGAGCATTCTGTAATACACTGAACCCAGCAATATTATATTTCTCTGCCTGTATTTCATCCCTCACATCTTCCAGGAAATGAAAATCCAGTTCGTCTCTGCCTCTCCCTGTAACTTGGAAGTGGTTACAATGTTGGCAGTTGTGATTTATGTATTCTCTGTGCTTTTGTAATGTTGTTCATGTTCTAATACAACTCCAAACCAACTTACATTGTTTGAACATCAGATACTGTTCCATCATCATGAATCCTTCCCCGAACCCCAGTAGGATTTTGGTTAAAGTGACCATATGACACAATGCTATGCTCAAATGATGGCCTTATCACGCAATGGCTCCCTGTTAATCTGTCCATTCTTGTCTGTGTTGAAATGCCTTAATATTCAAATGGTATATATGTCATGTACGTTACTGATAATTATTAATTCAAGGGAAAATACACAAGATGACATCAAACACAATTTCATCAACATTATTGGTAGGGGTTTTTTTAACATTCTCAGTGGGGGGCTTGATAAAGATTTAGTAGTTAAAGCATTTTCATTTCTCTACTCATAATGTGTATAATTATACATAAACATTAAATATTAGCAAGGATAATGTTTGTTGTCTCTGGTTAATTATCGAACCAGAATCTCCACCTAGAAAAGACAAAGGTGAAGACAAATAATAGGAGCCTAAAGCTATGTGCTAGAGAGACTCAATCAGCTTTATTCTTGCTAGGCTTTTCTTCCTTGCTAATTTTTCTCATTTTTTATGAATGAAAAATAATTGTATTTTGAATATTCTGTATTATTATTTCAGGCAGAAACAACATTGGCTAAACATATTTCTTCATAGTCCTGTACTAAGAACAAATGAAAGTTCTAGACATTATATAAGAAGACTATAAAAGGTGGGAAGAAGCCAACATACCACTGAGGAAGCTCACAAGCCTAAGAGGTACAGAGCAGTTTTCTTTTTGCTTCATATATCTCAGGCTGGATGCTGGAGAAACTGGAATCCAGAAATCACTCTTGGTCATAGAGAAGAAAAGCTCCAACAAAATTCTATCTCCAATGAAAGGATCAAAAAATAAAAATTGACAACAGGAGTCCTCCTCCATCCCAACAACACAAACACAAGGGGCCCATTCCGAACCTCTTTGTACCTATGGGTAATTGCGTTTTCTTTTGGCTTTCTAAGTTGGAAATGTCCTTATCCCATAAAGTTAATATACTGTGATTTATTCAGTTCTAGTTGTTTTTTTCCTAGGTGTAGCACCTAGTATTACCTGGCCAGATAAAGAGAATCCAAATGAGTAGAGGAGCTTGTTTTTTGGAAGTGCTTCATCTATCTACAGAGAGAAATTAAAAATCACTCCTAAAAATTCACCCTTAGAAATCTATTTTATTTTTTTAATTTTAAAAACCTAATGTTAGACTCATGTGCATGGAATTAAATTTTATTATTTAATTCTTTTTATTGTGAAAATACTGTACAGAGGGGTTACATTACATGGGCAAGATAATGAGTACATTTCTTATCAAGCATTGTAGCCTCCTCCTTTGTTTCCCCTTTTATTCATTTGCTATGGAAGTTTAAACATTGTACATGATAAGACATTTTTTGTTTTAGTGTGTGTTGTTACTGAATGATGTACTCCCCATCCCAAGTCAACCATGAGTAAAAAATTAGCGTAAAGAGATGGAGGGGAAGGAGGGGGGAGAGGGAGAGAAATTTCTAATATTCACTTGCATAATTCCTTATTGCAAATGTTTTTCATTTGAAATTACTTTTCATCCTTATGTAGACTAGTGAAGAAACTTAAGTACTTCAGGTTGTTTCCCATAGCCTGCTCTAGCTAAAAAATAGTTAAAAACATCACTAGCAGGAGACAGATGAAAAATAGCACTTAGTGTTACAGTGTAGATGGGAGATGGCTCCACAGGCTCATGTGTTGAGTACTTTGTCCCCAGCTGGTGGCATTACCTTAGAACGTTCTTGAAACTTTAGCAAGTGAAGCCTAATTAGAGGAAGTAGGTCACGACTTGGGAGCCTCTATCTTGTCCTGAGACCCTTCCCCATGTCTTTCTCCTTCCTGTCTTCCGTGAGGTGTATACGCTGACCATCGTGATGCCTGCCCAAGAGTATTGGAGGGTAGGGGCCAGCATGAAGTGAATCCGCCGAAACCCTCATCCAGTGTGAACAATCCCTTTCCTAAGCTGTTTCTGTCAGGTATTTGATCACTGCCGCAAAAGTGACACTAATCCGCTTACTTTATCAAATTTGGTGTATTCAAAGAGAAAAGATGGTCCTTGGCTGCTCACCGGGGCCAAAAAAGCTAAATGTGCTTCCTCTCCTCTGCCAGCATCTTGCAAAGCAAGAGGAGATTTTGTTTTCATCTTTTTAACCCCTTGAAAGTGCACGTGAGGGTGTTTAGCAAGGGAACACACATTGGTAACCATAGTGTGACAGAGTTTAACATTCTTCAAGACTAGGGCTGTGTATTATTCACTCTTATCTGTCTCCTGGGTTTCTAGCATAGTACCTCATATGTGGAAAATACTCATGGCATGCTATTGATTTGAATTTATAGCTAAACCATGACAAAAAAATGGAATTTTCATCTATGTGGAAGGGAAAAAACTAGGAACTAAAACGTAACTCTCCATGGGAGAAGTAGTTCATTGATTTAAATTCATCCTATCATTCATTCATATAATAATTTTTATTTAATGCATAAGTCATGAGCTCTGATCAAGGGATCAACCCCAAACATTCAGCCTTACCACTACCACCCATCTATTTTGTACCTTGGGCCTTGTCAAGTCACTAGGGCAGAGCCACACCAATCAAAATCATAGACTGGATAAGGCGAAAGAAAAATACACAAGTAAGAACAGTGTTACCACATTATGACTATTTATGAGGTGCCCCTAACTCAAATGGGAGGCTCAGGCAAGGTTTTATAGAGCAGAACCCCAAAGCTGAGTGTTAAAGACCAGGAGAGGGAGCTGGAAGCATGCTTCAGGTAAACGCTAGAGTATCCAAAGCCCAAAGCTTGAGGACATGGTGGGTGAGAGGAAGGAGAGCAAGGAGTTCCATTTGGCCAGAGGACAGAGAACAAACCAAGCTGTAACACACACTAAGGCTGTGTCCCACACGCACTGCAGCATGGAGGGTAGTGTGGAGGATGGCCACCGGGAAGGCATTTCACTGTGTCTTTAAGATTTCTGCAGTACAGAATGCACAGTTCTATTCGGAAAGCCTGCAGCAGAGACAAAAACACTATGACCTAAGTAACTGATGTCAATCATATGAAGCCAACAAAGAAGAGGAGGAGATATAGGGGAAAAGGGGCATCCACTGATGGAGGAAAAAGGCAATAAAAAAAGGCAGCTACAAACATCATCTAGTTCACAATTTTACCCAAGGCCATCTCTGGTCCCAGAGCAAGTTTAATATAGAATTTGTCCTTTTCCACAATGAGTACTTAGCAAAGCCTTTGAAAAGTGTTTCAGAATATCTCAAAATTATCCACTGGAGAGGCAGGCTCTTGGCATTTAACAATGCCACTGTTCTGAGATGCTCTTTCCTTGTCCTTTTCATGGCGCTTGAGGACCTTTGGGTGGAATTCTCTCTGAACGGTGTGAAAAATATCAAAATAAAACTCTATAGAAAAGGACGAGCACAGCAGCTAGGCACTTCCTTCTCCCTCTGCTGCCCCCACCGCCCTCCCACCGCCCCTCACAGGTCTGTGGCAGCTCTCAGAGATAAAAGGCAGAAAAGGAGACTGAAATCTAGAGTGTTCACAATGGGTTTCCCAAATCAGAGCTCCCTGAGCCATTTATTCTCTATTAGGGGGATGGATAATCTCAGTTGGAAAAAAAAAAGTCACAAGAATATCCATGTGTAGGTCTCTGTCGCTGATATTCAAGCATTCATTCCAGGGAAAAATATAGACTGAGAGAGATGAGCAAAGTCTTCAAGAATGGGAAATTAAAGTCAGACAGTCGTAAAGTGTTCTTAAAGAAATTGATGAAAAAACTCCTAATCCAATTCCACCTTTGGAAAAGGAACTAAGAAATAATAACCCCGTGGATGGTCAGGCATCCAGACATCTGTAGCCAGGCAGGGGGCCTTCCTCCTGATTCGTGATGAGCTCTCTTCTGAGTCAGCCCCTCCGCCAGCAGCCCTCGCCCCATCTCCTCCACAGACATAGCCCTGGAAATTGCCTCTCTCTCCTTGGCATCATTAACTCGCCTCTCACCAAAGGATCCCATGCATCCATCCTGCACTCTGTGGTGTACCAAGGCTCAAAGCATAGAATTGAAACACAATAACAAAGCAAGGGAAAGTCAGTCCACAGGTGACCAGCCAATGATCAACATTGCTGACATTTCTAAGCAACGTCTACAATAAACCACCCCCCACCTCTCTTCTATTTCTTTCTATATACTCGCTGTAATAATTACTGAAAGATTCTGGTCAGTGTATTCTAGTTTCTCAGTACTGAATTGTATTTACATGGATATTAATCTGGCTGGTTACCCTGTTAGACCCTTGATATGTGGACTTAAATCCATGGCATATCGCTCAGGAAACAGTAATAGTCCAGATGTTCAAACTTGTTGCATATGCAGTTGGTGTTGACTTCCCTTTTGGTCCTCCAGATTCTTGGATTTAAGCCATATGATTTATCATAAACAGTAATTATAAGGGTGAAGAGATAGCTTAGCTTACTTTGATTCTGTCATTTTGTGTAACCATGTGCAATTTTTATTTGTGCTTTTAAATTGAAAAGAATGAATTGGGTTGTGAATTGCAAGCTATATTTTTGTTAGGTTTGATCCCTTTATGCTACATTCTAGTAACACGCACGTGCATGTGAGCACTGAGAATCATGGAATGAGGCTCGGATGCTGAACTCAGGGCCTCATTCTCTTGCTCAGCTTTCTTCATTCATGGCACTTTATCACTTGAACCGTGCTTCCGGCCTAGCTTTGTGCTGATTAACTACAGATGGAGTCTCACAGATTTTTTTTTTGCCTTAGGGGCTTGGAAACACAATACTTTGGATCTCAACTTGTCAGGTTGCTAAGATTACAGGCATCAACCATGGACATTCTATTAGAGTAACAATGTTTTTTAACTGAAGTCTATTCTTCTATTGTAACTGTGAATTGTTTTAATTGGTAGATTTTAAATGATTCCATATCCAAAATTTGTTTTATGAGTGACATATACGATGTTGTGCTAACTACTTGGAGTGTCTCACCCCTTCAATAATGTCTCTACACTTTCTCAGACCCCAGATGAGAGGTATTGACTTCAGCTATTTGACTGAAAAATACATATGCACCTAAGTTTTAGTAATTTAGAGTTTGACAGATGCTTTGAGAGCAAGACAGCATTTTCAGATGCTTCTCAAAGAACAACAGGACCACACCCTGACAGCCACTGGTAATCCCAGCAGCATATACTGCCATGTTGGGCACCATTGCTCCCAAGAACCCCACTTTAATTTGGGATTACTTTCCATGAGTTCTGCCTCCATTATAATTGAGCAGCTGAGCTGGGAGTGTAACTTAGTAACAGAGCCTTTGTCTAGCATGTGTTAAGCCCTGGGTTCAATCCCCAGCACTGCTAATTGAGCAACTTGACTTTAATCACTGTGGAACTCACTCACTTTATGGTCAATGTAATTTGTCTATCAGTGTGTACCCTACAAAATCTAAATATTGTGAAACTAAGAAAAAAAGAGTGTCCCTGTATACAAATAAGCCAGGTAATTCCTGAAATCTTAATTTGATAATCTCCTTAGTTCTACCTTCTTTTATAAGAAAAACAACAAATCAAGAAAATAAGCCAGGCGCTGGTGGCTCATGCCTTAATTCTAACTACTCAGGAGGCTGAGATCTGGAGGATCAAGGGGTGAGGCCACCATGAACTGAGCATAAAAGTGCAAGGGACCCCCATCTCCAAAATAGCCAGCAAAAATCCAAGCTGAAGGTGAAGTTTAAGAAGTAGAACACTGCTAGGTGACGGTGGCTCACACCCATAATCCTAGCTACTCAGGAGGCTGAGATCTGAGGATCACAGTTCAAAGCCAGCCTGGACAGGAAAGTCTGTGAAATTCTTATCTCCAATTAACCACCAGAAAACCAGAAGTGGTGCTGTAGCTCAAGCGGTAGAGTGCTCGCCTTGAGCTGAAGAGCTGAGGGACAGCACCTAAGCCCAGAGTTCAAGCCCCATGACTGACAAAAAAGAAGTAGAACACCAACCTAGCACGTATGAGGTCCTGAGTTCAAACCCCAGTAGCAGGGGGTAGAGGAAAAGAAAGAAAACTATTAAATATTAGCTTAGTAATATTAGCTTAGTAATATCACACTAGTAGTATGATTACCAGTTGCTTAAATTATACTTTTTACAAATAATTTTATTATATTAAATAATTTTATTATATTCAAATTCCCTTAGGAGTTGCTGGACACTTGCTATATAAAATATTACTATATCAAGGGGCTGAGAAGGTGGCTCAGTGGTAGAGTGCTTGCCTCACATGCGTTGAGGCCCTGGGTTTGATTTCTCAGCACCACATAGCAGGAAAAAAAAGCTGGAAGTGGTGCTGTGGTTCAAGTGGTAGAGCGCTAGCCTTGAGCTGAAGAGCTGAGGGATAGTGCCCAGGCCCAGAGTTCAGGCCCCACGACCAACCAAAAAAAAAAATTACTATATCAAATTGTAATAAAGAACCAAAACTCAAATATGTAAATATAAAAAACTATAAATTAATACTTGTACTTTTTTAAAATCCTGCAACTGCTTCCTAATTACTTTGGATTTAATAGAAAACTCAAAAATTATCACAGCAACATAGCACAACACTGACCCAGTGAAGCCCAATCAAGAAAATAAAAATTTAACAAAATAAGAAGTGATCGCAGCAATAGGTAAATTTGCCTTGAAATGTGTCATAAACACAACAGCAAGCTTATGGTCCCTGAAAATGGTGAAGAAATACAAGCTGGCCCAACCAAACTACCCGTGCTAGATGGCACCTCGTTTTGTTAGCATAGACTGGAAGGAATCATTTTCTATGAGCAAAGACAACAGAAAGAGAAAAAATAATTTATGCCAGTCCATTCCTGTAAAATAAAGCATAATAAGAATGAGGAAGAAAGAACTATAGAATCAAAAGCCCACACAGTGCTAGTGGCTCATGCCTGTAATCCTAGCTACTCAGGAGGCTGAGATCTGAAGCATCAAAGTTCAAATCTAGCCATGCAGAAAAGTCCACAAGACTGCATCTGCACTAACCATCCATAAAGCCACACTGGTTCAAGAAAACTGAGCTAGATTGGAAGGCCCTAAGTTTAAGTCTCTAGTACTAGCAAAAACAAAAACCATCAGTCGTGGTCCTAGTGTTCACATTTATAGCAAAGTTCCTCAAAAGAGCTTAAGGGATGCATATCACGCTTAAACACATTGATAGTTCTAGGCTAAAGACAAGGGAAAGAACAGGCATGGGAAGGCTGTGTGACCTCGGCCTTTCTACTTACAAACAGCTCATAAACCTTCCCATCAGCACATTGCTCTCTCAGGAGAGAGCAGGAGGCAGGCCATATAAACCAATCTCGTACAATAACCCTTACCTTCCAATCATTTCCCACTACATTGCCTGGGGAGTTCCCCACACCGACCCCAAGCCCTTTTGTCTTGTCATTGCACCACGGTTTATCATTCCTTGTTTGAAGAAGTATGTAAGTCGTGTGGCATATGGCTTCTTAGGGTTTTTATTTGCTTTGAAAGACATAGGTACCTGCAAAAATATTAAAATGTGTATTCCTTCCTCTTATGGGCTTTAATAGGCATCTTAAAGTTAACACATCCACACATGACTCAGATTTACTTCCCAGAAACGTGTACCTGCAACTGTCTCCCCCTACTCCATCAACAATGCCTCCATCCTTGACTTCCTCAGGCCCCAAATCTGAAAAAGCATCTTTGGTTCCCTTCTTTCCCTCACATTCTACCTCCATACCTACATATATACATACATGCATGCACGCATGCATATGTACATACATGCATACACATGTATGTACATGTATACATACATCTCTGTGTCTCTCTGTCTGTCTCTGTCCCTGTCCCTGTCTGTCTCCGTCTCTCTGTCTGTCTCTGTCTCTCCCTCTCTCTGTCTCTCTGTCTCTCTGTCTCTCCCTCTCTCTCTCCCCTCTTTGTCTCTCTCTCCCTCTCTCTCTCTCCTCTGTCTGTCTCTCTGCCTCTGCCTCTGTCTCTGTCTCTGTTTCTCTCGACCCCCTACATTTCAAGTATGTTCTGAATCCACCCCACTTTTCCTGTCCCATCACCAGGCCGGATACCCGCCACAACAGTCTCAATGTCCGCATCTTCACAAAGCTCACCGGATCAAATCTAACCACAGGGTAACCGATGGAAAAGCTGGAGGTGAGAGGCCATGATGGATGGGAATTGGTGTCCTTTAAAGGAGGCTTGGGGCAGGGAGAGGATAGCTCCCCCCATGAAGGAAAGGACCTTCTCCGATTGTAAACACCGGGATCTTCAGAGGTGGGACTTCCCGCCTCCACCAGAGCTGTCTCTTCTTTACCATCCACCCAAGTCTAGGTGATGGTGGAGCCAGGGGACCAAGGGAACCAAGGGAACCCACTTCCCTGACGCTGTGCGAGTCCCAGCCACCATCTGAGATGCATCTTGTCATGCATAAAGTTCATGCCACTCCTGGCACACAAAGCCGCCTACCTCTTTCTTATCTCAGCCTGAAGAGCCCTCCCTGATCTCCTCCCGGTCCAGCTCACCAGCTCTCCAGACTCCTCCTCAACCTCCATCCACCCAGCTCCAGCCAGCAGAGCCACACTGTGAGACTAAGCCAGGGCCGGCTAAGGCCGCATTCCAGCGCCTGTGTGCCGGCAGCGCCCTCTGCTGGACGCTCGCCTCCCTGCGGGGTCTGGGAGAGAGGGTCAGCTTAACTTGAGCCTGCCACTTGGTCACTTACTCTGCTTTATTTCTTCCGCGTAGCAATGACCACATATTGCTTATCTGTGTGTTGTCTGACTTCCTCCACTATTATGTCGCCTCTGCGAGAGCAGGAATGAGCAGGGTTTGTGGTTGCTTGTCTACAGAGCCTAGAAAACACAGACATGATAAAGTCTTGACAAATGTTTGAATGACCAGAAAGATGATTAATTGCACTGATTCGGCATTTTCAAGTTATTCATAGTGGCAATCTATGGAAGGCTTAAGTAACTCTAGTTTAGTACTTCAGGATGTGGAAGATACTTTTAGGATATCTCAGAATACAGCCCTAATCTTGCCCATAACAAAAATAGAATATTCTAAAGGGCTTTATGCTAGAATATCTACTCCGAAAAACCCTCTCTCTCTGTCTCTCTATCCGTCTCTATCTCTGTCTTTGTCTCTCTCTCTCTCTCTCTCTCTCTCTCTCTCTCTCTCTCTCTCTCTCTCTCTCTCTTCTTTCTCTCTTCCAGAAAGAGTTCTCTAAAAATTAGTTCATTATTACTTCCTAAGGACTAAAAGAGCAAAATGGCTCATTCCTGAATTCAGGAAGTATGAGATATTCTTCTACAAGAATATTTTTGTTTGTTCTTAACTATAAATCTGAACTACAATTCTATAGTGGAGCTAATTTCTGGAGACCACACTAACCTCCAAACATGCCAAAATGAGATGGATTAATTATAACACTTTATAAATCTTTTTTAACTAAAAAGAGTGACAATTATTAACTCATTCAACATTTTTTTAATTCTGCAGAGAGAGAAGATGCTATTTTTCTCTCTTTAATAATTAGAAATGTTTAAAGATAAGCTTAATATTTAAACCTTTAGGATGTGTAAAATTGTATTCAACAGCATTTTTAGACCAGGCATTAAGAATACTTTAAAGGGGTTTGTCTACTGTATTAATTTTAATCATGCTCCACTAGACTCACAATGCTTTGAAATGCTTTTTAAAATGCCCTCAAGATCTTTTATTAATCATAATACAAGCACCACCAAATTTAAAGGCTAAGGTTTCTGATACTGAGTAGCAGCAGCTTGCCTAAGAGCGCCCTCTTCTGTTATAAGAGTGTATTGCAACTTACATTTCAATGGTGTCACAGCAATTCTTGTGAAACAAAAAAGGTGGTTGTTTTTTTGTTTTTTGTTTTTTGTTTTTTTTTTGCTGGGGCGGGGGAGGGGGGGAGTTTCAACCCAGTCACAATCATGTTATTTAAATAGGCTAAATTTCTTCTTAACAATTGGTTTCTGCGCTGGTACAGATACAGGTAGGAGAATTCACAAATTTCAAAGTAGAATGGTGATTTGTCTTACCCAAGAAGTCTTATGGAAAAAAACTTTTACCTGCAAACTATGGGACAATTACACTGATCCATTCTCCTTCCCCTTAGAGGTGAGACATGATTTTAAAGGCATGTTACTTACAACTTTGCATGTGTATGTGTTTGACCAAACTTCTTCTTTCAGCTTTTTAATGATTAACTGGAGATAAGAGTCTCATGGAGGGCTGGGAAGGTGGCTCAGTGGTAGAGCTCTTGCCTTGCATGCATAAGGCTCTGGGTTCGATTCCTCAGCACCACATAAGCAAAAAGAAAAAAAGCTGCAAGTGGCGCTGTGGCTCAAGTGGTAGAGTGCTAGCCTTGAGCTGAAGAGCTGAGGGACAGTGCCCAGGCCCAGAGTTCAGGCCCCAGACCGGAACCAAAAAAAAAAAAAGAGTCTTAGGGATTTTTCTGTCTTGAGCTGGCTTCAAGCTGTAATCCTTAGATCTCAGCCTCCTGAGTAGCTAGGATTATAGGTATGAGCTGAATACAACTTTTTCCCCCCAGTCTTAGGGCTTGAACTCTGGGCTTGGGCACTGTCCCTGAGCTCCTTTTGCTCAAGGCTAGCACTCTGCCCCTTGAGCCACAGCACCATTTCTGGCCTTTTCTGTGATTAATTGGAGATAAAGAGTCTCATGGACTTTCCTGCCCAGGCTGCCTTCTAACTGTGGCCCTCAGGTCTGGGCCTCCTGAGTAGCTAGGATTACCTACTTGAACCACCAGCACCTGGCTGCATACAACTTTTATTTCTCTGGGGGAGGGGAGGTTGTTTGTGTTTTTAGAGGGTTTTGTTTTGTTTTGCTTTGTAAATTGATGATTTGCTTGCTAACTATCATACTTTAAAAATTATGAACTGGGGATATAGTTTAGTAGTAAAGCAATTGTAAGGCCCTGAGTTCCATCCCCAGCACCACACAGACACAAAATTAATTAGTCAAGTTCATATTTCAATGTCCTTAGTTCATATTACCCAGGGGACATGCACAGATAATGAGGTTGGTCCCATAAAATTCCATGCCAAGATCCATACAGACTGGCTATTACCAGATTCTCCTTGCCCTACATGCTAGATCGCTGGGTTGGGCATGAAGGTCCAGGGAATGGAGAGCGTGTAGGAGAGGTGACATAGAAGCCCGTGTCCACACGGTGAGGACGTCCAGGGGGACTTGAAACAGAACAAGAACCGGGCGACTAATGGGATGTGAAGAATGCTGTCGTGAATGTGATCAGTTTCTACCACTTAATCCTTTTGTTTCCTGGAGGATAAGAACCAATGGCTGGCACAGTACTTCAGGGCCTGGCCTCTCTGAAGGGCTAAGGCAGTTTTGAAATACTCATGTTAATAAAGGTAGGCACCAGTAATCCTAGCAATTCAGGAGGCTGAGATCTGAGGGCCACGGTTCAAAACCAGCCTGAGTAGAAAGTCTATGAGCCTCTTATTTCCAATTAACCACCAAAAAGCCAGAAACCAGGGCGAGGGTCGGGGGGAGCTTGTGGCTCATGGGGCAGAGCACCACCAGCTTTGAGAGAAAAAGCCAAGTGAGGACATGAAGCCCTGAGTTCAAGCCCCAGTATCAACACACCCATCCCTAAATAAATAAATAAACGATCATTTAATTCAACTGGAGAAAGGTTGGGAAAATGCAATCATGATACTCAACGACAGAGGTGTGAAAAGAGACCTATGTAAATGGAGGGGATGGGCAGGGTTGGGAGACTTGAGGGAGAAGGATGAAGAGTTTGGCGTGGATGGAGATGCATAGCGGAAGAACAACCAAGGAGGGGGTGCTAATGCGTGACAAGAAATGTGCTCATTGCCTTACCCACGTGACTGTAACCCCTCTGGAGGGCATTGTCACAATAAAAATGGGGAATACCCACAAATGTCATTTTTCTTCTACAATGAAGGGTAGAAAGTTCAGTTTCATGAGGCTGGCGTCTTACCAGCACCAAGTTACCTTCACACAGCAACCACCACACCACTCACTATCTAAATACATTCTACCACAGCTGGGTGACATAGTTTCCTGACATTTAGAAACTTTGCTTTTGCATGCACATTGATTATACTACACAAGCTTCCAGTGCTGGGCAGACAGTCTGTCTGTCTTTAGGTTGGGAAAAATGGTGGAAGATTCTCAAGTCCTGTCTGACTCACAACACCATTCCTTGTCTTTGAATTATTTTACAGATCTGTTAAAAAAAATACTGATCTTAATGCCCAGGATCTTTGTCAGCAGAAATGCAAATTAACCATGAGATTGAGAGGGATTGTCATTGCTCTGTGACTGGCTTGGACCTATTTGCAGATTCATTTCAGAATTTCTTACTTTTTTTTCCTCTATGTATGCTTCTGCCCTTTGAGTACTTGCAGTAGAGTTGTAATATCTTACCAGTCTCCTCATTAATTAATGAGTTAAACCCTTATTCACACATTCAACTCATATCTCTATGAGTCATAGCTGTATTGTCTCTCAAAACTCATCCTATATGACATCATCAGCGTTTCATAGTGGTATTTTTTATCCAGAATACGCCAAGATGCCACATTTAATGACTCTTTAATTGTATACATGAGAATGACAGAGAGGCAATTGTTTAAGGTTATTAAAATTGATTTCACACCTTTAAAAAAAATAGCCCCGGGTCTTACAAAAGAAGATACAAGTCCACAGCACAGCAAGAATTATTTGAAATACATCTTTAATTTTAGAAAAAAATCAATATACAATCTACACAATATTTTGTTACATGGTTATTAAGGCTGAATCTGTTTTGTATTTGTATTGCTAGGACACACGATCATATTTTGAATAAACCATTATAATGCTCATTGTGAAGGAAGGCCTTCTAACTCAGTTGATAAGAAAAAGGGCTGTCCTAGGCACAACTCCAGAATAAGAAAATACAGAACTCTTTTACATACATATATATATATATACATATATATATATATACGAAGTCAAAAATTCTACTCTTCCTTTTTGCATCTTGTGTGTGTGTGTGTGTGTGTGTGTGTGTGTGTGTGTGTGTGTGTGTGTGTGTGTGTGTGCCAGAACTGGGGCTTGAACTCGGCCTCACTCTCTTGCTCAGCTTTTTCACTCAAAGCTGTCTCCCTACCACGTGAACCACAGCTCCACTTCCAGCATTTTGCTGGTAAATTGGAAAGAAGACTCAAAAATTTTTCTGCCAGGGCTGCCTTTGAACCAGAATCCTCAGACCTCAGCCTCTTACAGAGCTGGGATTAAGGCATGCACCACCAGCACCTAGCTCCTTTTGTCATACTTTCTTAAATTGATAAGCTCTTGTGATTCTCCTAGAAAAAAGGAAATGCTCTTAAACCCCTACTTACACAATTGATCCTGCAATGATCAACCTATGATTAATTAATTTGTTTGCACAAGTCATTTGACTTTGGAAGTGGAAAGATAGCCATGACAGCAGGATGACTCGTCACTAACTGGTTACATGAGGGCAAGTTAGCTAGTGTCAAACTACTGACCCCAAACCGGTCCAACGCATAAAGAAGTGAGCTCAACAGTCCTGGGGCTTGAACTCAGGGCCTGGGCTGTCCCTGAGTTTGTTTTGCTCAAAGTTACAGTTCTACCACTTAAGTCTACTTACTTAAGTGGTAGAACTACTTCCAGCTTTTTCTTGGTTAACTGGAGATAGTAGTCTCATGGACCTTCCTGCCCTGGCTGGCTTCGAACCAGAATCCTCAGATCTCAGCATCCTAAGTAGCTAGGATTACAGGGGTAAGCCACTGACACATGATTTCTATTTAAATGCTAAAAATAAAAATGATAAAAAAGTTTAAAAAAAAGAAGTGAGCTCAATTACAATGCTAGAAATGAAGTATTTCTGCTTTACTCCCGCTTTCCCTCCCTCAAAAGCAGAGGTGTTTTTGAAGATCATTATTGACTTGCTGGCAAAAAGGATTCTCCTTCTTCCTCTGGAAGTCTGCATGGATCCTCCATGATTTTTTTCTTTTAGCGCTTAGTAGTTACATTTGACCTCCTGCCATTTCTAAGGTCAGAAGAATTGTATTCAAAAGCCTCTCTTCCCTACACAGAATGTTAATTTCACACTAAGTAATGAATATTTAAGGTCCTAATAGATGAGTAAATTAACAATTATGTGGTGGCACCCTGCGGTTCATCAACCTTCTGCAATAGGGCAAAAATCCAATGTGGGCCTCTGCCGGTCTTTGTTGCTGAATCTTGAGATGCCCCTCAAGGCTGGGTGGCTTGTCAGCAAAAGACTCTAGCAGTGAGGAGCCCACAGATGCCAGTGAGCCTGTGAAGCAGGAGGGGTGATTTATTGAACCCTTTGCTCTATTTCTCTTCAGTTCATCGGAATCAGACTGAGTTCTTTACAGGCAAGATGCCATAAAAGACACAGAGAGGAAAGGCAGGAATTAACTTGGCTAACTCCCCCCGGGTTATACCATAGCATCCAATCGGACCCATCTCCCTATTTGTTCTAAAGTCAGGGTGCTCATCTCAGATGATAAGGAAATGTGTGTGTGTGTGTGTGTGTGAGTGTGTGCACGCTCACTGGCCCTTACCGGAGCATGAAATCAGAGCCTTGCACTCTTACATAGCCTTTTCACTCAAAACTAGCATACTACCACTTGTGCTACACTTCCATTTCTGGTGTTTTGTTGGGTAATTGGAAATTAGAGTACCCAAGCTGGTTTTGAACCACCACCTTCAGACCTCAGCTTCCCTAGCAACTAGGATTATAGGTATGAGCTACCAAGAATTCTTCAAAATGACATACACACAAATTTGCCTTCCTGAACATCAACAGCAAGTCTCTAGCATATGATAGCAGATGGAGTTAAAAGGAGTAATATCGATTCATTTTTACCACTAGCTTTTCTATTCTGTGGCTTCACAGTAAAAAAAAAAAAAAAAGAAGAAAAGCAATAAAATCTGCTGATTGATACAGACCATAAAAAAATGTTTGTTTTAATCTGTTATTGGAATAGATGAAAATGAAAGCAATACAATATTAAATAAAATGTATGAAATAAAACTCCATAGGCCAACAAAAATGTTAGTTGGAAGGACATAATGTCAGCTTTGACTCAAAAATAAATCTAGTAAATACAGAAAAATGTCTAGCAATTATATTTAAGACTAACCTAAGTTGAAGGTATATTAAAGACATTTTTCAGGTGAAAAACACTCAGAACACATGAAGTTTAAACCTCTGACCTATCCCTATAAATATGAAATGGGAATTAACAGCAGAATGATACCTGCAATGTCACTGGTTTTCAATAGAGGTTAAACAGTTACAATCACTTCTCTGATTTTGAAGAAAATCATCTCCCAAAAAGCTAGGTATAATAACCTGGCATTGGGGGTAGGAGGAGAAAAAGAAGAAAAAATAATAACCTGGCATCTCCCCATTTTACTTATCCTGAAAAGAAAACTACTCTAAATTAAGTAAAATTCACATAAAATCACATGATAGTAGCACTAACATAAAATAATCATCATATGATTTAGACTTCCACTCCAGAGAGCCTGGTATTCATTGCAAGTAATACTGTGTCAAAATCCATTCTAGAGTCTGAACTTTTAAAAAACAATATTCATCAACTTTAAAAAATGCATCTTTTATATACATAAATATTTTAACTCATGTCTGATGCTCTTGCTCCATTTTGAAAGGAGTCCCACCCACCAGTATGTTTTAGTGGCTTGCATTAAAATCTGAAACACAGCCAGCCCTCACTTGCCAGTGTGCTCAGGGGAACAGAAATAGAAGCTACTCAGAGCCACAGGGAGAGACTCCCAAATCTCCATTTTCACTTATGGCTCCAACTCCAATCTCCACCTAGCCAGATTTCAGAGACAAGCAAGAGAGGGAATGAAATGTTTTCATGTGTCTCCTTTTGTTTGCTTTCCTCTGTGGTCCAGCTACTAAAACAACATGGAGGTAACCCAGAGAAGAGAACCAAGTCACTGAATAATCAAATCAGTTAACATGGCTCACACACAGCAGCCAAGAGTCACACAAATTACAGACATGTTTTAGATCACAGCCCTAGGGAAAGACATATCACAAGTCCACACACAGCCCCGCTTCCATCACATGGTAGCAGGCAGAAACTCATCAGGGAGCGGCGCAGTTGACAGTGGGTCATCGTCCTTGATTCCAGCAACTCCTACTGTGCCACACAGCCACCAGCTTCATCTGGGTCTTCTCCATCCATTTTAATCCATTTCTTTTCTATTTCCACCTGTTAGACAAAGGCAAGACACAGGTAGCATTAGCAGAGGCAACACAACGCCAACCCCTCTTCTGTCCTATTTACACATGAGCCAAAGACCCTGTAGACACACACGTCCCTTCTGCCCTCACACATACCCGCTCAGAACTGAGGTGCTCTGCTTCCTAGTGGAGTCCACCGATCCTTCCCTCCAGGGCCAAACCCAAACACTCCTGAGTCATAGTTTTGATCCAGATTTTTTTTTATGTTAAACATGTTTCTATCACAAATTTTTGTTACTTAAAACATGAATTCACACATGATATCAAAACATGAATTTTAATTTTGAGATGTTTGCTGTTAAGATATTGACAGATCTGGCTAGACAGGGAATCAGCAATTCCAAGGACATCAGAGATCCAGAAAGCATCTCTGGAAGGAAGAACACACTAAAAATTGTGTCTAGGGCTGGGAAGGTGGCTCAGTGGTAGAGCGCTTGCCTTGCATGCCTGAGGCTCTGGGTTTGATTCCTCAGCACCACAGAAACAGAAAAAGCCAGAAGTGGCACTGTGGCTCAAGTGGTAGGGTGCTAGCCTTGAGCAAAAGAGGCTGAGGGACAGTGCTCAGGTCCAGAGTTCAACCCTAGGACTGGCCAAAAATTTTTTAAAAATATGTCTAATTAACCTAGTTTATGGCTGGTAACCTGGGTGAGCCAAACTGTCTGCCTTCATCGTTTCTTTATATATTTTTGGTACTAATACTGGGGCTTGAACTCAGGGCCTCACACTCTTGCTTGTCTTTTTTCATGAAAGGCTGGCTGGCTCTCTCTCTAACCACCTGAGTCACAGATCCCTTCTCCTTCCCCGCTCCTTCTCCCCTCCCATTCTCCCTCCTCTTCCTCCTCCTCTTCCTCTTTTTCTTCCTTTTTGCTGGTTAACTGACTTTTCTGCCAAGTCTGACTTCAAACCATGACCCTCTGATCTCAGCCTCCTGAGCAGCAGGGATTATAGGTAGGAGCCACAGTGCCTATCCAGCTGCAGTGAAATGCAGTGTCACTCATCACGGAGGTCCTCCTGAGCCACCCTAGATTTTAAAAAAAAAAGACCTTGTCACTTTTTATTCCCCTTTCAGAATTTGCCGCTATTTGAAGTTACGTTATTTGCTTATTACTTTTTTATTTCCCCCACCAGAAACTCCATAGGAACATGAACTTTGTCTCTTGTGTACTGCTAAGTTCTCAAGCAGGATTACAGAAATGAGTCACCAGCAGCTCCTGCTACTGTGACATGCTCAGCAGATATTGATTCAATGGGAAATAGCATTTTGGAACTGCCAACAGTTATCGACCAGCTAGCAAATGCAATCAAAACTGAAGATGCAGCCTGGTGCTGTGGTGCATTCTTGTAATCCACATACTTAGAGGCTGGGGGAGAGGGATCACAAGTTTCAGGCCAGCTTAGACTACATATTAAAACCCTGTACTTTTGGGGCTAGGAAGGTGGCTCAGTAGTAGAGCGCTCGCCTTGTATGCCTGAGGTCCTGGGTTCGATTCCTCAGTACCACATAAGAAAAAAGAAAAAAGCTGGAAGTGGCGCTGTGGCTCAAGTGGTAGAGCGCTAGCCTTGAGATGAAGAGCTGAGGGACAACGTCCAGGCCCAGAGTTCAGGCCCCATGACCGGACCCAATAAATAAATAAATAAAATAAATAAAAATAAAACCCTGTATTTTAAAAAATACATACTTTTTTTAAAAACCTAAAAAAAAAACAAAAAACAAAAACAGCTGGGCGCGGGTTGCTCACACCTGTCATCCTAGCTACTAAGGAGGCTGAGATCTGAGGATCATGGTCCAAAGCCAGCCATGGCAGGAAAGTCAGTGAGACTCTTATCTCCAATAAACTACCCGAGGGGCTGGGAAGGTGGCTTAGTGGTAGAGTGTTTGCCTTGCATGCATGAGGACCTGGGTTCAATTCCTCAGCACCACATGAACAGAATAGCCAGAAGTGGTGCAGTAGTTCAAGTGATAGAGCGCTAATCTTGAGCTGAAGAGCTGAAGGACAGTGTCCAGGCCCAAAGTTCAAGCCCCACGACTAACAAAATAATAATAATAATAATAATAAACAAAAGCAGCAACATATGTCATCATTTTCAGATTCTACAGGAAATACTCAACAGACGTTCTCCACATGTCTACCAACCTTGAAGAAGGAAATGTAAGTTTAGAGACAGTAAGTGTAGGTCACTCTAGAATTCATCTAGCCCAAGTTGCCAGAGAGCTGACAGTGAACACTTAAAACCCTTACAATCATGTCACCAGCATGTCCCACAGGAGGCTCCCCAGACTACCATGTGAGCGCTTCCACATGTGTCCTCAGCCCCCCCAGACTCCTCAGTCAGTGAACTGGGGGAAGCTAGGTTGGGTACCCTGAACAACGCTCTTTATGGCAGGACTCCTCAGAGCTTTCATTTAATATTAATTTCATGCATGGCATTTCATGACCTACGACACAGACATTTTCCATAGAATATATTTGGGAAAATACTATTTGAACATCATGATTTATATTATAAATGTGTTTATAAGATAGTGATTTGTTTTTAATGTGCTGGGTTTTGTTGTTGTTGTTGTTGTTGTTGAACACTGTATTAAGTGTTCTTTGAATTCCTAAAGTCCATAGTGCCCATCAAGTTTCCATAGCTGGGATCTTTGAAATCATTTATCATCACAGAGAGAGGGGCGGGGGGCAGACTGAATGCCTGTGGCTCATGCCTGTAGTCCAAGCTACTCAATAGGATTGTGGTTTGAAGGCAGCCAGGCAAGAAAGTCCACAAGATGTTAATCCCCAATTCAGTACCAAAAAAATCAAGAAGTGGAGCTGTGGCTCAGGTGGTAGAGTACTAGCCTTGAGCCAAAAAGCTCAGGGATAGGGGCTGGGAATGTGGCTTAGTGGCAGAGTGCCTGCCTAATATACATGAAGCCCTTGGTTCAATTCCCCAGCACCACAAACAGAAAAAGTCAGAAGTGGCACTGTGGCTCCAGTGGTAGAGTGCTAGCCTTGAGCCAATGAAGTTCAGGGACAGTGCCCAGGCCCTGAGTTCAAGCCCCAGGACTTGCAATAATAATAATAATAATTTTTTGTAAAAGCCCGAGTTCAAGCCCCATGGTTGAAGGACAGGGGGCACACTTAAAGATGAGTCTGGGCCCAGCCTGGACGCAAAGATGGACGCACCTGGAGGTTGAAGCAAGCCCGCTGCAGAACATGCTTCTGGGGCTGGATGTCACTCTCTACCCCGAGAGACCGGACCGCGGTCCTGGAGGCGTAAGTGTCAGGCATTGAAAACTGCACCGTAGCGAATGGATACCAATCCGAGGGAATTTCCTGGTCTGATCCAAGTTCAAGTTTGTACGACAGACAATGGGGATGATCTGGACCTGGAAGAAACAAAAATCAAATGTTCAGTGTATTCCAATAGTGAGGTAGTGAGGGAAAGTTCGTCTTGAATACAACAGGAGCCAGTTAACTAGCAGAGTAACTGGCAAACCCAGCAGCTGACAGCCGTGCAGTCCGATCCAGCCAGCTCATTACCATACACCTGCACAATCTCCCTGGAAATGGCTTTTCTGTCTTCTCTTCTTTTTATTTTTGTGCCAGTACTGGGGCTTAACTCAGGGCCTGAGCACTGTTCCTTGTTTGTTTGTTTTTTCACTCAAGGCTGATGCTCTACCATTTGAGCCACAGTTCCACTTCCAGCTTTTTGGTAGTTGATTGGAGATAAGCGTTTCTCAGACTTTCCTGCCCAGGCTGGCTTCAAATCTTTTTTTTATTATTATTGTGAAAATACCATACAGAGGGGTTACAATTACATAGACAAGATAGTGAGTACATTTCTTTTTTCTTTTTTTTTTTTTTTTGGTCGGTCATGGGGCTTGAACTCTGGGCTTGGGCGCTGTCCCTCAGCTCTTCAGCTCAAGGCTAGCGCTCTACCACTTGAGCCACAGCGCCACTTCCTGTTTTCTGGTGGTTTATTGGAGATAAGAATCTCACGGGCTTTCCTTGCTGGGCTGGCTTTGAACCTCGATCCTCACATCTCAGCCTCCTCAGTAGCTAGGATTACAGGCGTGAGCCACCGGCGCCCAGCTCTGAGTACATTTCTTATCAAGCATTGTTGTCTCCTCCTTTGTTTCCCCATACCATTGACTTCAAATCTTGATCCTCAGATCTCAACCTCTTAAGTAGCTAGGATTACAGGTGCAAACCATCACTGAAATATGTTTTAATTACAAATATTATAAAGTTTTTGCTAATCACAATGAAAGGTATTTGACTACAATGTGTTTCAGTCCTGCTGAAATCTCTTCTTTTTAAGAACACAGAATAAACTTTCATAATTCTCCATTGATTTTCCCTTTATAGATGATGCAAAAGTAACCTTCAAACTAAGTCATACTGATTTTTTAATTTGATATTTTTAAATTAAACATGAAATTGTATTACATTTCAGAAAATATTCCAAGCCAAAAATTCTGTTGTTGCTTTTTTTTTTCTTTTCTGTAGAACAGATGGCTTTTCACTATTGTCATTCTCTGGTACTTCTGAAAACCTTTGATGAGAACAGATGTGCAGTATAGAGAAGGCATACTTATCTGAGTCTAATGTTTGCTCTCATTCCACTCAATTTGTTGTTACTGTGCACGTATATTCCACCAGGTTGGTCTCTGTGCCAGACCCAGAGATGCTGGCTATACTCCAAGATCTTAAGCAGGACATGATATGTGGTATATGTGTTCTATAAGGTAAAATTATTTCCATAGTAGTACCTTTATAAATGGCCCATGGGCTGGGTACTGGTGGTTCATGCCTGTAATCCTAGCTACTCAAGAGGCTGAGATCTCAGGATCACAGTTCAAAACTACTCTGAACAGGAAAGTCTGTGAGACTTTTATCTCCAATTAACCATCAAAAAGCCACTGGTGGAGATAATACTTACGTGATAGAGTGTCAGCCTTGAGTGACAAGGCTAAAGGACATGAGTTCAAGCCCTAGTACCAACACACACAACACACACACACACACACACACACACACACACACGAGAGAGAGAGAGAGAGAGAGAGAGAGAGAGAGAGAGAGAGAGAAAGAATTGACCCATGCTCCTGTCACATTATTCACTGTATCTACACATCCACTCTGGCCCTCTTTACTTAACTAAATGGATGAAATGGCAGTAATTTCAAATGCCAGATAAACTACTATACCATCACCATAAGATTTTCATCAGAGTATAGCTTTAGGCACCAAAACAGGAGTTTAAAGGATTTCACTTAATTCTTCAAAGATAAATCGCCTTTCATTCTTTACTGCCCATTTCTTGTAGAGAGACTAATAGCATCCCAAGGCTGTAAAAGGCCTTAAGAAATCATCCGTCAATTAACCAACAGTTGCTCATTAGCCATCTCGGCTGCTTGCATGGAGAAGAGGACAGAGGTGTCTGTGAGGGGCCCTCGGCCGCCCACATCACTGCAGGCGGCGACAGCTTCATTCACAGACACCCATCTAGCGTCCACCATCCGTCATCCTTTCCAGACTTCTAGATGCACCACAGGCATAGTAAACTCATTCACATCTGGTCCCAACACTTTCCAGGCCTGTTCCACAAACTTGGCCAGGCATGGTGGCCCCAAGTCTATTATCCTAGCTATTTGGGGGGTAGAGATCAGGGAATTCAAGGTTCAAGGCCAGCTCAGGCACAACAAGAAGTTTGTGAGACTCTATCTCAACAAACGGCTGGGACATGGAAGCACACACCTGTCATCCCTAGCAAATGGGGAATTAAAAGTAGGAGCCTTGCGGCCCAGTTCAGCCCAAGCATAAAGCAAGACTCTAACTTGAAAATAATCAATGCAAAAGGGGGCTGGAGGAGTGGCTAAAATAAGAGTCTCTCGCTAGCAAATATGATGCCCTGAGTTCAATCTCCACTATCACCATAAACAACAGAGAGGGGTGGCGAGGAAGGAAGGAAGGAAGGAAGAGGGAGGGAGGGAGGGAGGGAGGGAGGGACGACAGTAGAACAGGAATTTGGGCCTACATGGCCCAGAGGCCAATCTCAGCACTTCTACATATTAGCTATGTGATTCTATGCAAGTTACTCACCTCTCTAAGCCTCACTTTCCTCATTGGAAATGATATTAACCTTGACTACACCAGGCTGCTTTGAGGGTTAACCAACCAGCCACACACACTGAGTTGTAATGCACTATATGATAAAGATATGTTGCACCTATTTTATATATGATTATCACATGCTATTTGATTTCAAATGCATTATTAATATCCTTTCTAGTTTTGCTAGTAAAGAACTGTGACTTCTATAGGTGTATAATTTAAATCGATGTTCTAAGTAATCTAATGTGATATCCATGTTTTACAGGAAAAAACGTCGTGGAGAAGTTTTGCAGTGAAAATTGAAAAATCTGAAAAGGAAACAAAACACTTCTACTGATTTTCTTTTTTTAAAAAAAAAAGAGAAAGAGAAAGAAGAGAAGAGAAAAGACAAGAAGAGAAACTGGTGAACAATAAGAGCCTCTTCACCTTTTCTGGAATGTCTTCCCAGTTTTTGAAAACTTTGAACGGCACTGAAGCAGCTATTGTGGGTGCCCTTACTTCCACTAGGGGGCGGTCTCAAGCTTTGATGGTGTGATTCTCTCACCTCTTGGCTCTGGATGGGAAATACAAACTACAAATCTTAAATCCAACCCATGGAAAGCCAACATATTTCATCTCGGAAGCTGAATTGTTCAGAGTTGAAGGCAATGAACTACGGGAGACTGACACAGATGGAGGAGGAAAACAACCAAACTACAGAGGACAGACAGAAAAGTAGATGAAAGAGAAAATGACTGGAAAGTGATCCCCTTTCTAATTCTGGACCATCATATATACCTCCTGTATATATACAAGACTCGTCACCTGTCCTCATTCTCCCTGCCAAGCCCTAAGCTCTTCTGTCATCCTTCCTACCTTACTATGCATGAAGCCTCAATCTTTACAGCCACGTTTGCTGCAAAGTATTAAAGGAATATGAGCAAGCTTGTGGACACTTGAATGACCGGCAGCCCTTCCTGCCTGTCCTAGCATCACAGCTCAGAGATTCCACCAATAGGAAAGATTAGGCCTGTGTTCACAAATCCCCAGCCAACAATGTCTAGTAGTAGACGAGTTCAGATGTTCCCTGTCACTATCCATGCTCAAAGTACTTTCCTTATAGTGCAGGCATTTCACAAACCTCAAAACCTCTCAAACAGATAACATTTTAAAGATCTGGGTGCAGTACTTGGGTTTGAACTCAAGGATTCTCGCTTGGTAGGCAGGTGCTCTACTACCTGAGCCATGTGTCTAGCCCTTTTGCATTGGTTAGTATGGTTCCAGGCCAACCTAGGCTGCAGTCATCCTCCTATGCCCCTGGGGATGACAGGCATGTACCACCAGGCTTTCCCTCCCTCACAGCTCACCACACCAAGTCATTGGTGGCGTCTCAAGGACTTTCATGCCCAGGTTGGCTTTGAATCATGATATCCCAATCTCCTTATCCCAAGTAGCTAGGATTACAGGCTTGTGCCACCACATCCAACTTGAACACCTTTTGACACAATGACCTAAAATCATCTATAGAAAGACACAAGTTCTAGAACCCACCAGTGTAAGAGGGCTCCACAGGCTTACAGCAGCGCATGGTAGGTCACAGCGGGTTCAGGACCACCTATTGAATCACTGCTAAATCACATTCACAAGGTAATTCAAGGACACACTAAAGGTTAAAAAAACAAACACTGCCAGGAAGGGCAGAGATTGCCCCCTCCCACTTCCTCTGCTCACCCTGCTTCTCAATGGGAAATAGACACAGCCAGCCCAGCATCCTTGTACTCTCTACCTGACCTCCTCAATCCCATAATGCAGCGGACAGGACAGCGCTGAATGATTCGGGAAGTGTCCCACTCCCAGCCAATGAGAGCCTCCATTTCCAGACAAAACCCTACTGCCTTGTTTGTGGGCCTCTTCTCATTCTGTCTTTTGCAGCTCTGATTTGTTCAATATGTCTTCACAGAAGTTTACTGAAATCCTTGCAAAACAATGTTCCTCAGTGAGCCTGGTACTGTGAAACTCTCCAGAAAGAATCTTTGGAGGCCAAGGCTAAGTGCAACCTACTTCTCCAGAACTATCCGTTCCCAGCATTGTTCTCAGAGAGCTCAAGTGCTGGGAAACACCCCTGGGAGGAGTTTGGCAGGCCTGTAGAAGACAGACACACTGCCCAGAATGGGAGCATCTCTGCAGAGACCACACCAAGTGTGTCCCTGCACAACCAGCCAATGGCTCTCAGTCTTAACTGCAGGAGTGGAAGAGCCTCTTACAAAGCCCTGAAGCTGGGCCTCACCTCCAGATCTGATGGGCACAGGAAGGGACCGATGCATACAGTGTCCCTTATTCAAAATGCAGAAGTGACCTGACACTAGAGGCTCAGGTCTATAATCCTAGTTACTCAGGAAACTGAGATCTCAGAATCATGGTTCAAAGCCAGCACTGGGCAGGAAAGGTCATGAGACTCTTATCTCCCATAAACAACCAGAAAAGCAGGAAATAGATCTATAGCTCAAGTGGTAGAGTGCTAGCCTTGAGCAAAAGAAGCTCAGGGTAGCACTTGGGCCCTGCTTTTAAGCCCAAGGACTGGCAGAAAAGAGAAAGAGACAGAGAAAGAAAGGGAGAGAAATGGAGAGAAAAAGAGGAGAGAAAGAGAATGAGAGAGGAAGAAAGGAAGGAAAGGAAGGAAGAAAGAAAGGAAGGAAGGAAGGAAGGAAGGAAGGAAGGAAGGAAGGAAGGAAGGAAGGAAGGAAGGAAGGGAGGGAGGGAGGGAGGGAGGGAGGGAGGGAGGGAGGAAGGGAGGAAGGAAGGAAGGAAGGAAGGAAGGAAAAGATATTATGCAGCAATGTCTCAGATCATTTTTTTCTGGACTTTGTAATTTTTTTTTGTTTTTGTTTTTATTTATTTATTTGCTGGTTCTAGGGCTTGAATGCTGGGCCTGGGCACTATCCCTGAGCTTCTTTTGCTCAAAGCGAGCTCTCTACCACTTGAACTACAGCTCCATTTCCAGCTTTTTCTGTGATTAATTGGAGAAAAGAGTCCCATGGAGTTTCATGTCCTGGCTGGCTTCAAACTGCAATCCTCAGATCTCAGCCTCCTGAATAGCTAGGACTACAGGTATGAGCCACCAGCACCCGGTTGGACTTTGTAATATTTGCATATAAGATACTTTGTAGATGGGACCCAAGTCTAAATATAAATTCACTTATGCTTCACATTTTCCCTCTGCATACCTGAAAGGTAATTTTATACCATATGTTAAATACTTTTGTGGTGTGGAATTTTCATCAGTCTGCAATCAAAAAATGTTTGGAGAATTTCACAATTACAGATTTCCAATTCTGTGTGTGTGTGTGTGTGTGTGTGTGTGTGTAGTAGTAGTAGTAGTAGTAACTAGTAGTAGTAGTAGTAGTAGTGGTGGTGGTGGTGGTAGGGCTTAACCTCATGGCCTGGGTGCTATCTAGTAGCTGTTTCACTCAAGGCTCTGCTCCACTTGAGCCATGCTATATTCCTAACTTTTTGGTGGTAATTGAAGATAAGAGTCTCATAGACTTTCCTTCAGCCTGTAATCAATCCGCACATCTCAGCCTTTTGAATAGCCAGGATTATAGGCATGAGCCATGGACAACTGGCTGATTCCCAGTTTCTGTAGTGATGCTCAGCCAGTGTGCACAAAGCTTTCACGAGTAACATGCAGCCAGAGCTAGGAAACAGACCTAATTTAAAGGGTAAATATGAAAGCACCCCAGGCCATCTTCGCTCTCCTGGGCAACTCTTTCTACCTCCTCGCTTACCCATACCCTGCCTTGAGGCCTCACTTCCTCTCTGCACAGGAGCTCAGGATCTTCAGCCTACCAAGCCTGCTTCTCCTACCTACTGGCTCCTGTTTGTAGCTCAAGCTCCAGTCAGCCAAGACCTGTTACACCAGCAAACTGCAAATCAGGAACAAGGAAACAGTCCAGTGTAGGGGACTGAAGTCCACTGGACCACTTCCTGTTCTAAATTACTCACAGCCCACAAGGAAGGGCTCCTCACCCTGGTGACCGGGCAGTTCTCCTGGGGGAAGATTTATATCTCCACTTAACCATCAAAAAGCCAGTGGAGGTGTGACTCAAATGGTAGAGTTGCCAGCCTTAAGCAAAAAAAAAAGCCAAGTGATGGTGTGAGGCCCTAAATTTAAGCCCTAGAACAATACACACACACACACACACACACACACACACACAAAGCAAACAGCAAAACCTATGGAGGCTAAATAGTGGCTGAAGTAAACTAAAAATCATGTGCAAGACCCAGATGGTGAACCTTTAAAGATGAGTGAGGGAATCTAAACTACACTAGAAACGTTTTTAATATTTGAGGTTGACAGGCTGATACCATCAATTTTCCCTTGGTACCATCTTCCACAACAAATGCCTTGCCTATGATGGCATTACTTATGCTATTAAAGAGACAGAAAAGTTCAACTTCTCTGCTAGAAGTAGGCACCAGAGGACACAAAGCAGCTGTTTGGTTCAGTGTTCATATCCCGCCCCCCCCCCCCGCCCCCACATAAGTAAGGCCTCTGCTGATGAATTACCATCAAACCCAAAGAGCATTTAAGCTACTTCCCCTAAAAGCCAACATAGGTGTGAGATATTTACTTGAATTTTTATCAGGAAGTCGATCTATCTTCCACACCACAGCCCGGTAGGCACTGTCATACTTTGCTGACCCCACAGTGACGAGAACAGCAGGTTCAGACTCAAGTTCATATAAACCACCCAGACATGCCCGGCGGTTCATTTTGGCTTTCAAGGACTTCTGCCTCTGGAGGTTCATGGTCCAGAGGGCCTTGACCCACTGAGATGGGACAGGAAAGTGGATCGTGATATTGTCACAGCACCTCAAGGAACTGGCTTGGGATGGCCTCTGGGCCACTGGGGCCATATTGACAAAAGCCTGTAGTTCCACAGAAGCCCCCTGGACAACCACTGCAGACTTCAGAGAGAACGGAAGTTCATCCCCCTCATAAGGACTCTTGAAACGCATCAGCTCAAATTTGCAGGCATCAAGAGGCATGAATTTAATGATTCTTGATTGCTCAAATTCTGGGGCTTTCACACACTTATGAAAATGGTAGTCGAGAATATGGATCCCCTTCTTTTCTGGGTCATTTTCAAAACTGTTCTCATCTCGTTTCTGCAGCTCAAGGTCATTCAAGGTTAAAAAGCATTCCATATTCCCATTCACAAAGCAGAGGCAAGAGATTTGAGTTATCACAGCACTTTCCACCAATTTCCCATCTTCTCTTGTGACTTTACCCCAGAAGTGATCCACAATTTCCAGGGAAATTTCCTGCTCCTCATAGCTCTTCTTTGGTTTTGAAATAGCTGGTAGCTTCATCAGCTCCTCCTCCACAGTAGTGAGAAAGTCAAGGAAGTCCCGGTACTCTGTGGACCCCAACTTCAACATCTGCTCAATATCTGGCTCATGAACTATTTCTGTCTTAGAATGATATTTCCTTTTCTCTGTGTAGGACACATGCTCAATCTTCACAGTATGGATCTTTCCAGTCACACTAAAGTTCTCCACTTTAGGTTCTGAGAGTCTACAGTAAGGATCGAGCTGTAACTCTTTGAATGGTTTCTCCAACCCCTTCTCATAATACATTTGCAAAATCCCTCCAGGCAACACTTTCAGAAAAATCGGTCCCCATTGCCGAGAAGACATCATGTTCTTCTTCTCAGGAATTCTCATCATGAAGGACCATCCGGCTTTTGGCTGACTCCTGAAGAGCACGTGGGGGATAAAGGAAGAATGTGGGTCTTCAACATCTACATCCTGTATAAACACATTTCCAAGAGGGTCTTGGTTCTCAGTTGATTGGAGATGTTCAAGCTTCTCACAGATGTAGTTGAGTGAACACTTATTTAGACTTTTTTGATCAATAGGCATCTCTTTGTCTCGTGATGAGAATGTCTTTCTGCTTCCTGAGGGGTCAAAGGTAACTTGAGAAGCACCACCTCCATCTTTCCAGAATGGATTTGAAAAAGCACAGTCCTCTCGAAAATACTGAAACTGGGGAGCATCGCTTTGGGACCCTAGGTGTTGGGCCTGCTGTGGGCTGGTTCTATCTGGAATGTCCACTCTGGGAGCTGGAGGCATACATGAGTGGTCAGGGGATATACAAGTTGGTGTCATAGGTGGTACAGAGGAACATGCTCCTACTGTTGTAGGAGGGCAAGAAGATTCTGGAATAGGATACAGCACAAGAGTCCCTGCTTTGGGGATGCCAGGAAACCCTGGGAAGTCTTTGGTAGGTGTAGAAAGAGGAGAATTACTAGGAGGTCCAGGACTGAAGTAAAAATCTACACTGGGAGAGGGAAGCGGGGTACTGCTGGTAGAGGAAGAGCCACTGGGAAATTCTCGAAGGCCAGGAAGGTTCAGCTTAAGTCCATTTGGTCTACAGACACCTTGGTTCTCTGAAGGAAAATTCTTTGGCTTTTGAGAAGATTGAAAAGCAGAGTCATCATCAAAGGTAACCCAACTTCCTGGGTTTGGAGTACACATTTTCAAGACCAGGATATGGTTTTGTCAAAGAATCAGATGTGTTGTTGTGTTGCTTCTGTTAAAGGAAAAAGAGAGGAGAAGAAGAAGAACAATTTAAAAATCACAGCCTTTTGTTTTGAGAAAGACTTGAATATAAAAGCATATGCACTTACTGAGTGCAAAGAAACTGGTTTTTTATCATTCTTTTGATAGCTGAGAGAGACAGAGAGACAAAGACAGAAACAGAGACAGAGACAGAGGCGGGGGGGGGGGGTGGGGAGGGAAGGGATCCAACTGTACTCTGATTACCAGAAACTCACTTTGAGTTTACAATTACACAGATGCTGACAGTGAAGAGATGGACAATGATATTTCCTGCAGCAGAAAGTCAAAACAGAGCAAGAGTGCTATAGTTCTAATCTGGAATATCTCACAAAGATGTACACGTGGAGGTGTAATCCTTACCTCTTCATGCAGTTAAGAGGTATAGAGTCTTTAAGAGGTAGGGCCTAGAGGAAGTTAGGTAACTGGGTGTGTGTACCCTTGAAGGAAATTGTGGGATACAGCCTTTTCCTCTCTCTTTCACACCCAGCCATGAATTAGATGAATGGGCTTCCTTCTCCTGATGTTTCCACCATGCTGTTCTGCCTTGCCATGGGCTCAAACAATGGACCAACCAACTAATCATGGACAGAAAACTATAAATCAAACTAAACCTTTTCTCTCCTTAAGTTGTTCACAGTAATAAAAAGCTAACTTACACAGGGACTATACTTACATCAGATAATATAAACTTTAAGTCAGAGCACCAAAATGTATGTACCAAACTGACAGAAGTGAAGGAAGAAATAGATAGCTAAACAATAAGAGCAGCTTTCAGTATCCCATTTTAATAACAGATACAACATCTAAATGGAAGATCACTTACTAGCTCAGGCCTATAATCCTAGCTACTCAGGAGGCTGAGATCTGAGGATCTCAAGCTTAGGTTGGAAAGTCCAAGAGACTCTTATCGTCAATTAAGCACCAAAAAAAGCTGGAAGTGATGCTGTGGCTCAAGTGGTACAGCACTAGTCTTGGGCAAAAAAGTTCAGAGACTGTGCCTAGGCCCTGAATTCAAGCTCCAGGACCAGCACACACACACAATAAAGGTAGGGGGAGGGAAAAAAAAGCCACAGAGGACTTTAGTCCAAATGGCCAAATGAGATTACCAGATGTATTGAATATTCTACCCAGCAGTAGCAGAATGAACATACACTCTCTCAAACATACCTAGAGCATTTCCCAAATAGATCATATAGGTCACAAAGCAAACCTTACATTTTGAAAACATAAAACCATACTTATTCTTTTTTGCCAATCATGTTAGAATAAACCTTAAAATTAACAGCAGTGAGAAAACTGGAAAATTCACAAATAAATAGAAATTAAATAACAACTGAAACTAAAATAATATATAAATAAACTGTAGTCACAATCATGTAGTCACATGATTACAATGAGGGTGGGGAAAAGCAAAAGGTATCTTGAGAAAAAGGAAAAGGAAAATTCAATATAACAAAGTATGGTAAAAAAAAAAAAAAACAATGCTAAGGAGGAAGTTGATAGGTATAAATGCCTACATTAAAAAAAAAAAAAGAAAGTTCACAAAGAAATAATGTAGCTCTATTACTTCAAAAACTAGGCAAAGAACAAACTAAGCTTTCAGTTAGTAGAAGGAAAGTAATAATAACTAAAGCAGAAATAAATTAACCACAGAATAGAAAAGAACAATGAAAACGGAGTCCATTTTTTTAAAAGACCAATACAATTGAACAAGCTTTAACTAGATGAAGAACTTAAAAAAGACTCAAAATCAAAATAAAAGATACTACAACATGATGCTGTTTGGTAAGGGACTACTATGAATAATTATACACCAACAAATAAATTCCTAGCTGGGCACTGGTGGCTCTTACCTGTAATCCTAGCTACTCAGGAGGCTCAGATCTAAGGATCAAGGTTCAAAGCTAGCCTGGGCAAGAAAGTCTATGAGACTCTTATCACCAACTAACCACCATAGGTATGGAGCTGTGGATCAAAGTGGTAGAGTGCTAGCATTGAGCAAAAGAGCTCAGGAACAGTACCCAGGCCCTGAGTTCAAGCCCCATAACCAGTCCCCACCCCCACCCCCACTCCAAAAAGAAAAAAGAAAGAAAACAAATTCCTAGAAACATACAACCTACCAATACTCCAATACTGAGTCATAAAGAAATAGAAAATCTAAACAGATAAATAACTAAAAGACAGAAATAGCAGTAAAAAAAAAAAAAATCATCCCACAAGGAATAACCAGGACCAGTTGGCTTCTCAGCAGAATTCTACAACACATTCAAAAGGAATTCATGTTAATCTTTTTCAGACTCTTCTATTACCCAACTACCAAAGTCTATATAAGACTACACAAGAAAAGCAAACAACAAAAGAAAAACTGTAAGCCAATATCAATAACAACAAAAACAAGAGAAAAACTATAAGTCAATATCCTCCAATGAATATAAATGTAAAATTCCTCAAAAATATTTAAAAATAAATTGAACAGCACATTAAAGTAGAATGGTAACCAAGTGGGTTTTACTGCTGAAATGCAAGGATGGTTCAACAGTCAAAAGCCAATTTGTATACCACATTCACAGAATTAAGGATAACATCCACATAGTCATATCAAAAGATACAGAAAAAAATCATTTAACATCCTTTCAAGACAAACAGGATGAAGACAATAAGAATAGAATAAAATTATTTCTATATAATTTCCACAGATTAAAAGTTCATTTCTTCCTTATGGTGCAAGCCTCCATGGCCAGGAATGAGAAAGATGCTCACACTTGCCATGCTGTTCAGCACAGCAGCAGACACAAAGCCAGACCAAATAGGTAAGAACAAGAAATAAAAGGCATCCAAATAGCTGGACACTGGTGGCTGAGATCAGAAGATCAAGGTTCAAAGCAAGCCCACAGCCCAGGAAAGAAAGTCTGTGCCACTCTTATCTTCAATTAATCACCAAAAAAAACCAGAAATGGAACTGTGGGTCAAAGTTGTAGAGGGCTAGTCTTGAGCAAAGAAGCTCAGGGACAATACCCAGGCCCTGAGTTCAAACCTCACAACCAACAACAGCAACAAAAAATAGGCCTCCAAATGTAAAGGAAGTCTTAAATTCATGTCTCCTCACAGATGACTTGATTTTATATATATAAAAGTCTTTATGATTTTGCACACACACACACACACACACACACACACACACACACACACGAAGAAAAAAACTGTTAAAAATAGCAAATTCAGCAAATCTGCAAGATATAAAATTACTGTACAAAAATATTTTTTGTCTCTATATACTAACAACAAATCATCCAAGAAGGAAACAGGAATAAATATATCAAGGAGGTAGAGGAGTTATACACTGAAAACTACAAATCAAGGAAAGCACAAGTAAATAAAAAGCCTTCCCTTGTTCATGGACTGTTAAAATGTCTACACTACCCAATCTTGAAATTAAATATGATTCCTTCCAAAATCAAACTGGATTTTTTTCAGAAATCAGACAAAAAGAATCCTAAAATTCATACTGAAGCATAATAATTAGCCAAACCCAACTAGAGGACAAAAAAAAAGAATAAAGCTGAAGGCCTCATGTTTACTGACTTTAAAATAGATTATAAAACTAAGATAATCAGAATACTATGGTACTAGTACTTAGATAGACCAAATGGAAATAAATGAAATAAATCTAGGGTCAAATATACAATCAGATGATTACTGGCAAAGCTCCCAAATTACACAACAGGGAAAAGAGAGTTTCTTCAATAAAGAGACTGGTACTCAAGCAACTGATTTATCTACATGCAAAAGAATGAGATTGAACCCTTATCTTATAACACACACACACACACACACACACACACACACACACACACACACACAGTACACATACACACACACCACTCAAAAGTAGATGGAAAAAAAAAACGAAAGATGAAATGCAGCTCAGAATTACATGAGCTGTCGAACATGTGTTCAATCCCCAGCACTGCCAAAAGTAAAGCTCCCAAGGTGTAAAACTCACGCAAGAAAACATTTCAGTAGTGATTTCTTGGCTATAACACCAAACCACAAGCACCCAAAAACTAGACAAATGGGGTTCCACAAACAACAAAACTTCTCACAGCAAAGGAACAATCAACAGGACTGAGAAGGAACCTACAGAATGAGAAGAAAAAAAAAAAAAAAAGATTTATAACATATAAGAAACCCAATTCAATAATAAGAAAACAGTCCAGGTGCCAGTGGCTTACACCTGTAATCTCAGTTACTCTGTAAGCTGAGATCTGAGGATCACAGTTTAAAGCTAGCCTGGGCAGGAATTATCAAAAAATTAATCATCAAAATAAAAAGCCAGAAGTGGAAATGTGGCCCAAGTCCTAAGCCTGGCACGAAAATAAATAATAGTAATAATAATAAGGAAAAAACAACTCTGTTGAAAATGGGTAAAGAACTTAGACAATTCTTCATGAATATGACAAGATGTTCCACAGCACTTGCCATCAGGGAAATGCAAATCAAATCCTTAAGACATCCCCTCACACTTGCTAGAATGGCCATTATAAAACCTGAATAGCTGAGCACTGGTGTCTGATACCTGTAACTAAGAACTCAGGAGACTGAGCCAAACATTAAGCTGTGGTAGAGCACTAGCCTTAAGAAAAAAAGGTCAGCCGGGCGCTGGTGGCTCACGCCTGTAATCCTAGCTACTCAGGAGGCTGAGATCTAAGGATCGCGGTTCAAAGCCAGCCCGGGCAGGAGAGACCGTGAGACTCCTATCTCCAATAAACCACCAGAAAACCGGAAGTGGCGCTGTAGCTCAAGTGGTAGAGCGCTCGCCTTGAGCTGAAGAGCTGATGGACAGCACCCAGGCCCAGAGTTCAAGCCCCGCGACCGACAAAAAAAAAAAAAAAAAAAAGGTCAAAGACAGAGCCTAGGCCCTGTGTTCAAGCCCCAAGACCAGCATAAAAGAATAAAATAAAAGAAATATAAATAAATACAGGAAAGTAACATATGTTGGAACCTTTGTGCACTGTTGCCAGGAATGTAAAATGCTACAACCACCACCATGTGAAATGATCCAGAAATTCCTCATAAAATTAATTAAATATAGAGCTGCTATAGGATCTAGAAATCCTACCTCTGTGTGGATCCAAAAGAAATTGAAAGCAGAATTTTGTTTTTAATAGCACTGGTGTTTAGGGAGGGGCGGGTGTTGAACCCAGGACCTTTAGCAGGCTAGGCTAATGTTCTCCAGCCTCAAAACAAGAATTGTGAACATATATCTGCATTCTCCTATTTTTTGTACCATTCTTCACAATAGCCAGGAGGTAAGAACAACCTAAACTAGTACACTAAAGGGTGAAGAATTGCAGTATATGTGGATGAGGGAATATTATTTAGCCTTTTAAAAGGAAAGAAATTCTAACCGAGGCAACAATACGATGAATCTTGAGCACCCTGTGCTAGCCACAGATAGACAAATACTGCATGAGTACACTATTTATGGTGTCTATGGCAGATTCCTGGAGCAGAGAGTAAAGCAGTGATTGTCAGAACCTGGAGGCAGGGACAAATGTTCTGTGGGAAGAGAGTTTCATCCAAGCCAAGTGAGACATTTAAGAGATCTGCTTCACCAGGGGACATAGGTAATAAACGGCACTGGACACGTAAAACTGTGGATTTACCACAAAAGAAAAACACAACTGTATTGCTTTTTAATCAAATCTGTGTCAGTCTTGCTTTGGTTATTTTTGAGGTAGTCTTCCTTTTAGCCCAAGCCTATCTGGACAGCAACCCCGCTATTTTTGCTTTCTGAATAGCTGGAGTAACAGATATGAACCTCTGTGCCCATTTTTTTTTTCTGTTGAAATTGGGTCTCACTAGCTTTTGTTCCTTGGGCTTACTTGGAACTGTGATCCTCCAGATCTCAGCCTCCTGCGTAGCGGGGATGAGAGGTATGAGCCACCTCACCCAGTCTTTATTTGAGTAATTACTCAGTAGCCAGATTCCTTTAACGCTATAGGAAATACAAGAAGAAAAAAGCCAAAAACTCAATTTTACAATGAACCATTCCCAGCCCCTCAAATATGTGAGGTTTATTATAGTTAATAAGCATTTCAAAATTCATGACTTTATTTTTCAAGATGGGCTGTGAAGTGTAAAGTGTATTTCCTGCTTCCTAGCTAGAATACTTGAGGGTCTGCTTCATCACCCAAAGACTCCTAGCTGGTAAGAAGACTAAATCTGGATTTTCTGCAAAATAACAGCAATGAAGATTGAATTCCCACACCATCAAATCCACCTTTTTCAAACACACACACACACACACACACACACACACACACACACATTCAGTGATTTTATATATACACATATATATACATTTTATATATACACATATCTATCACATATTCAGTGATTTTATATGTTAACAGAGTTATACAGCCTTCACCACTATCTAAATATCTAATTCTGGAACATTCTCAGTACCCTCAAAAGGAGCCCTGTACCTACTAGTCACTTCCCAGTTTTTCTCCTGGGGTCCTAGTAATCAGCAGTCTCTTTTCTGTCACTGTGAACTTGACAGGTCTGGATGGCTCATGTAAGCGGAGCATACAACACAGCTTTGCGATCTGCTCCTCTCACACGCTCCTGGCATGGGTTTTCAAGGCTCATCCCCACTGCGGAATTGTCGGTGCTGCACTCCTTTGTATGCACAAATTCCATTCCGTGTGGAGCCATACACCACATTCATCTACCCAGACGTCACTTTCATCTACCCAGACGTCACTTGAGGACGCTTGTTTTGTTTCACTTGTTAGCTGTCATGAATAATGCTACTGTGAGTATTTATTTCTGCCTAACTTCTCTGTGATCATTTCTTAAGTGTATGTGTGTGTATACCTATATGTATATACAGGTATATGTATGTCTATATATGTGTATATATGTATATGTAAATACATACACACACTTATAGCATACATATATATGCTCAAAAATATACAGATACATAAAAAGAAATATGAGTGTATATAACTATATATGTGTATGTAGAGACCATACCTACACATATATATGGAGATATGTGTGTATGTGAGAGAAAGACAGACAGAGAGACAGAGAGAGAGATCACAGTTCCAAGTCAGCCCAAGAGCTAGTGAGATCCTATCTCAACAGGAAAAAAAATAGGTACAGTGGTTCACATCCTAGCTATTCAGAAAACATAAATAGGAGGGTTTCTGTCCAGATAGGCTTGGGCTAAAAGGAAGACTATCTCAAAACTAACCAAAGCAAAACTGACACAGATTTGATTAAAAAGCATTATGGTTGTGTTTTTCCTTTGTGGTAAATTCACCTGGAATCTACCTTTTTATATATGGGGAGAGAAAGAACATCAGGATTTGAACACAGGTTATTTCAGTCCAACTTGATATGGCATCAGTTACTGAAATCATTCTAATGACCCCGGAAGCCATGCACGTAAGGATGGCCACAGGGAGCTGGGGCTGGGTGCAGCTGGAATCTTGGCACGCTGGGCGCACCTTCCATGATAACACAACATCACCTCTGAGGTCCTTTCCAACTCTCAAGGGATTCTACAGTGGTTGACATCCCCCTGGAAATGCTCTCAGAAGCAGAAAGTGTGTGTTACCATTAAGTTCATGTGGGATTTGTACCCAAACTGACAGACAGCAAAATCCATCAGACCTACCTACTGAGGTAGAAATGTGAAAGCCCCACTTGGGGGGGGGGGGGAGGAAGGGGGCCAGAGGGAAAGTTTTCTCTCTCCAGCCCTCTCCTGCTGGGTAATGAAGGCTCAGCCCCGGCAATCATGCAAGCTTGGAGAAGAGCCAAAGCAAAGAGAGAGGGGTTGGGGGAATGAGGCTGGCAGTGTGCGGTGTCCGTGCTGCGGCTGCACATTCCTGCGGGCATAACAAACACACCGAGGAGCAAGCAGCCAGGCTCAGGCCCCTCAGGAGGGCATTCCACACTCCTGCTCTAGGCTGAAGTTGCAGGGAAGTCTTTCCACCCGGGAACAGGAACAGGCCACCAGGAGGCTCAGAGGCAAGAAGCAAGCAGCTATGTTGGTTTTTTTTTTTCACTGTGAGAAGGAATCCAGCCAAAACAAGCCCTTCCATGGGGCGAGAGCTGGTGAAAACATTTACCTCGGCGGAGTTGATTCAAAGAAAGGAAAGAGAAGAGTAAGAGAAGAGAGGGTGCAGCTTCAGACTGAATCCACGCCAGACCTTCTGCCTCATCTGCTTTCCTGTGGTAGCTTTGAAATTCCTCACTGTGCTGTTGATTTCTTCAAGTCTGACGTAGTGTGAGACAAAATAAACTGATTTCCCTAAGCCAGACAAAGAAACACAATCCCAATACTGTATATGCTGCCCTGATGGTTTTTAAAGCACACCTTAGAAAGGAATCACCCATGTTAAACCCCAGATCCTCCATGCACAGTGTACCCCAGGGTCCCTCCCCACCCCTGGGCAGAGCTAGTACCTGGAAGGCCTTGGACCTAACTGGGGTGGAGCCTAACTGGGATGGAGTTGGGTGCTGGTCTGGGCCAGATGGTCCAGCTCCCCAGGCAAGGGCACATTCGTTTCCTTCTAGACTCCTCTCTTCTCCCCTTTCACCTCAGTCTCTCCCACCTGCTGAGAACTCCCCCCAAATGACCTCATGTTTCTATTCTGACCCCAAAGCCCCTACCTGTCTGTCAACAACCAGGGCTTTTCCTGCCCTCCCAACCCTACCACAGAGGAAGGGACCCCACCCTGCCCAGAGATGGTCTGGGGATGAGGGAAGACCCAAGCAGTTTTAGAGGTATTTCCAGAAGTCCTCTCCAGGCTGCAGAAATGAAATGGTTTTTAGGCAGTAGCAGGGATTTACTTCTACTCTGGTTTTGGTTTTGGTTTCCCCTGCATTGCAAGTATTTGGGTCCAGATGCACGTCTGTGTCTCCCTAGGGTGGTAAGTCTGACCCCTGTCAGATCCCTGCACTATCTCATTTAAACTACAAGATCATCCAGAGCAGAGCACAGCATGGGGCCATTTTCCAAAGCAGTTAGTGAAGACAGGGAGACAGGGGCTCCTGGTTCCTTCCAGTTCCCCTCTTCCTTCCTCAGAAGCCAACATTTCCTAGTCTGGTCCTCTGTCTCCTTGCTCAGCTGGGTACCTCATCCCTCCCCGCAGCCCCCACCTTTCAGAGGTCTGTTCCCAATCCATCTGGCTATCCTGCAACTGCTCCAGACAAAGTTCAGACGCAGGGCAGGACACCAAGAATCTGAGGGAGGCGTAGACAGGAAAAGAAAATGTACTGCAGTGGAAATTTCTAGAAATCTACTTCGAAGATTAAAGATTTCTAAGGGCAGTGTTTGCTTCCCCTTAAGACTGTGGAGACATTCTTTACATCTGCCGCATCTTTTCACAGCCTCAGCAGCAGCAGCAGAATAGACCAAACCTAAGCACAGATTTCAAGTAGATGCACTTGCCTATTCGTACTGGGAAAAAGAAAAAAATAAAGCAAGGACAAAGAAAACGGTGGCTTCTACCTAATCGAACATGCCACAGAAGGCATTCTGAAGCCTACCACATTCTCTTGGATGTACCCAGATTTCAACAATCCCCAGTGTAGAGAAGGTGTAAAATTCAAACGGTCTGTCTCCAAAAAGAAAGAATAAGCCATAACACATACAGCAGCAGCAGCAGCAGCAACAACAACAGAAGAGCTGCAGTTGTACACCATTCCTGTACTCCACCCCTTCTCCACCACTTAAGAACTCCTGTAGAATTCTCCTAGGGATATTCTGGAGCCTCTCAGGATTCAACTTATTTCAAAAAGTAAATAAACAATAGCAATACCTTGTTGTAATAATAATGTTCAACAAGTCTTGTACATGAGAGACACTGGTTTGGTTGTGGGGGTTGGGTGGTGGGAAGAGCGGATTCACCAAAAGAAAAGAATTTGGAGTAAACAGTTTCAGGTCATCACAGGAAGAAGACATCATTAAATCCTGCAGAATCTGAGTGATGTTCTTCTGATGATGTCTCATTTGTCAGAATATTTTTTCCAACTTGCCTACAAATGCCTGACACAAACACAAAGCTCTGTAACATTTTGACTACATTCTTTTAAAATCATTCCCTTCCTACCTCCCAACCATTCAGTGAAATGCACAGAGAAGCCAGGTTGCTTGTGGCTCATGGCCGTAATCCTCGCTACTTTAGGAGGCTGACTGATCTGAGGATCAAGTTTTGAGGCCAGCCCAGGGAGAAAAGCCTATGAGACGCTTATTGCTAATGAAAAAGTAAAAAGCCAGACATGGTGGTACAGCTCAAGTGGTAGAACACTAGCCTTGGGCAGAAAAAGCCAAGTGTAAGTGCAAGGTCCTGAGCTGAAGCCCCATACTGGCAAAAAAAAAAAAAAAATACAGATGAGGTTCTACCTTAGTGGGCAGATGGTTGAACTCTGCCTGGATCAGCGGGGATGGTGAAGCAGCACTGCAGATCACTTGCAGCTAACATTACAGTGTGTGCGTAGACAACAGCCCCCTATGTGATCCCAGCATTCAGCTTCTCTGTCACTGCCCCTCGGTGGGCAAAGACATGCTGAGGTCTCCTGGGCCCCAGAAGTCAACAACAACACCTCTGCATGGCTCCTGATATCAGCCCCCATCCAGCTCAGTCTTTGAGGTCTCTGACTTTTTGCTCAGAAACAATGCTCCAGAGAAGGAACGTCATCTTCCTGTCAGCATCTGCGTGGTTTCATTGGCTGTTCCCCAAATAAGGAATTCTCACACTCCATCAGGGCCAGACTCCTCCCAAGCAACTCTGAGATCAGCCCACAGCTACACTTGCTAAACCCCTTGTTTTGTGTGGCTGGGGGTTGGTAATACCCTCACCAGCATTACTAGCCTGGGATTCCTATCAGGGAAACAAAATCAAAGTCAGGGCAGGGCAGGCCACGGTATGAAAAAAAAATATGCACTGTAAAGACTTCTCTTAAAGATTTGCTTTGACAGAGTTCCAAATACTCTTCCTGCAGCTTTTCCCCTTGCAGGGAAAGCAAAGGAAAGATAACCTAAGTCATAAGGACTATGAAACAGCCTCACCCTCATCTTAGGTCATGAGCCATGTGAGTAAAGCATATGTTCTGCAGCCCGTTTTATTGGAACACAAGGGCATGCGGTATTTAGTTCAGTTAGGTGACAGGAAATACCATTTGCAAAATACTGAACCACAGTCATCTACTGATGACTTCAGATATTATCAGCTTTGGCTGCCCAGCTCAACTCCCTAGCCTGTGGCACTTTTCCAGCACAAATATGCATCCTGGCTCTGTGTGTGTGTGTGTGTGTGTGTGTGTGTGTGTGTGTGTGTGTGTGTGTGTGTGTGTGTGTGTGTGTGCGTGTGTGTGCGCACGCGCGTACACACACGTGTGTGCTGGTACCGGCGCTGCAACTCAGGGCCTCATGCTCTTGCTTGACTGTTTTTCACTTAAGGTTGGTGTTCGTCTACCTGGGCTTCCTCTCTACCTTACCTCTAGCTTTTAGAACACACACTGTCTGGTCAGAAGGAAGGTAAAGAACCCCAACTCTGGAGGAAGCATCTGGGCAACCTGATGGCTTCCATTCTGCCTAACTCATGGCTGTGCCTCGGTCTTCCCTCGGGATTGGATTGTGAAGCTCCTGCCTTAGACCCCAGGCAGGGACGCTCCTTTGTCTGGGTCTTGTGCTGAACCCTAATCCCAATGTGACACATGGAGATGGGGACTTTGGGGTGGGGGAAGGTGAGTGGGTCACAGGGAGTGGAGCCCTCACAAATGGGATCAGCACCCTTCCAAGGAGGGAGAGAGACAGCTCAGTCTCTCTGCCATCTGAGGATAGAATGAGACAGCATCATCAGCCACCGGCAAGAGGGTCTTCACCAGAACCTAACCAAGCTGGTTCCCTGATCTCAGACTTCCAGAACCACAAGAAATGAATCTCGGTTGTGTATAAGTAACTCTCCGTCCTTCAAGACAGCATCTCCCAAAATAGAGCAGCCAATAAGTGCAGATAAACACGCAGCCTCATCAGATGCCAGAAATGTTTCTCCATGTCCACAGCCCGTAGGATGCTTATGTTTTCACGAACCTCTAGGAAGGAGGAACACATAGTTTTCCTCCAGAACCCACAGGGCAGGTGTACCTAAGAATACTCTAGAATGTGAAGGTAGAGGAAACTCAGTTCACATAACCCTGGACACCTTGGCCCTTTCATTCTGGTGCCAGCTTCTCTGCTACACCTTCCACAACTTGATTCTGGGTCTGCAGTGGCTTCTTTGAACAGCCAGGCCCTGAGCATTGCTCCCAGGATCCATAGCAGCCACAGGTTCTGTCCTGGCACACCAGCAGTCCTTAAGGGGGAAGAGACACCACCGGCCACCTTTGCTTTTCCAGAGATGGACACCAAAGAACTTCCACATGGGCTATAGCTAGAATGATGTCTTTCCTTTGACCAGAAGAAGCCAGCTTCAAAACATCCTCTGTGTAATGAGGCAGTACCTGTCCTTCCCTGTACCTCTGATAGCACTAAAGCCTCCCACCTCAGGTCCTGGCCTTTCTTGGGATGGAAGAATGGGAGAGGCTCAAACACCTCCTTAAAGATGATGGTCTGGAATGCTGCAAGAGGCTTGGAGTCATGCGTCCACATTCCACCTCACCGCAACTCCATCATCTCCCTGTGCCTGGTCTGCACCCTTCACTGGCCTATGGGACCACGCTGAGTCTCCCCCTACTCTCTGGGCAATAGAGTAGGGTTGGCCACTCATCAGCATTTGAGTAAATGGTGCATAACTAACTATTAGGCTCTGGAAAATATGAGTGCCCAGCATGCTGCACAGCCAAGTCTTGTCCAAGCTGTAAAGGAGGAAGGAAGTTACGCTACTTGGTGCCTTATCTGCGCTAGACTGTGGTCTGGGATACACAGTGTCAACCAGCCTTCTGCCTGGCCTACAGTTCTGCGGTCTGTCCTTAGTACCTGTGCATGGCAAAATGAGAACCTTTTTAACCTCACATTGAGAGGACAGCTCCCTCATGGGCCACTGCAGTGGCTCATCCACAAAGGCAGAAGAGCACAAAGGCAGGATACCTCCACTTATGGTGACCCCAACTCCCAGACTTGCTTCTTCTCAGATACATTGCTTAACACTTTTTGGCCTCTGTTTCCTCATCTGTAATGTGAAAATAAGTAACATGTACTTCATAGGATCAAATAAGTATCACACAATAGAGTGAACTCTCAACAAACAACAACAAAAAAAAAAAAACAAAATGAAAGGTAACAAAATGCTTAAAAGCATGAAGTTCTAGAATCTGCATTAACTGCTGCTACAAGCCCAAGACCAAAACCATTCTCCATAGTTCCCCCAGTAAGCACTGCAAGGCTTCTGTGCAATCCTGGACAGCCTCACCTCAAGAAAAAGAAAATGGAGGGGTATACCAGCAAATGCAGTTGTGAATGCCAAATTGCATTCTGAATGAAAGTCTCTACTTATGCAAGTCAGCACAGCGTGTGGGATGTCAAATATAATTAGGAGGACAGATTAAAAGTAAAAATGCAAGTCAAAACCTAAGATATCCCCTCACAGTTGCTAGAATGGCCTCTATAAAATATAAGTAGCTGGGAACTGGTAGCTCACACCTGTAATCCTAGCTACTCACAAGGCTGAGATCTGCGGATCATGGTTCAAAGCCAGCCCGGGAAGGAAAGTCCGTGAGACTTTTATCTCCAGCTAACTCTCAGAAAACTTGAAGTGGCACTGTGGCTCAATAGCTAGAGTACTATCTTTGAGTACAAAGAGGCTCAGGGACAGTGCCCAGGCCCTGAGTTCAAGCCCTACAACCAACAAAATAAAAAAAAAGAAAGAAAGAAAGAAAAGAAAAGAAAAAGGGAACAGTCCTTTGTATATGTGATTGGAGACAGAAAGGTTAAAATGTGAAATCCTGGTCTATGCTTGTCATCTGTGTAACAAGCTAAGATTCCCCAAGTCTTCGTGTCACTGTTTACGAGTGCACCTCAAGCAAACCAGGATGATGACCTTCCCAGAAGACATTGGAGAGGGTCTGGAGACCATCTGAATTGTCATCAGTGGGGGTGTGGAATGCTACTGGTATCTTAGACATAGGGGCTAGGGATGTAGTTAATGTCCTGCAATGCACAGGATGGACAGACATACAGACATACACACACACAAATACACATGCACATGTGCGTACACATGCACATACAAAGCAAGGAATTAGCTCATCCAAAACGTCAGCTGAGGAACCCTGGCTCCATAGAAGTCAGGAAGTTTGGGGTATGTGTGAACCAAGTACCCACAGTTCTGCATGGGTGTATTTTGTAGCAAATAAATTAAGGCCAAAGTTTGATAATCTGCCCCAGCTCATACAACCAGAAAATGTCACTGTCAGAACAGAACTCTATCTTGAGTCCTAAACTTCATGCTCTTTTTACTACACCAAACCTACTGTCAAGGAATAAACCAGAATAGGACAAAGGGTGGATGAAGGGATATTTTAAGAGAAGATTCGGGACTTAAGGAAGAAGGGGGAAGCTGGCACTTAAAACAGCAGGAAGAGGTAGGGAGGAGGAGGAGCTGGTTTTACACATCTTGGTGAGGACCCAGGTGCATCTCAGTGGAAATCTCTCCTGGGAAGCCAAACACCGAAGATGGTACACTAAAAGAAAATCCAGGTCTAGAGGTCTATACTCAACAGCCTTTTCTGGGTAAGAGAGAGCTGAATTCCAAAGAGAAAGGGCACCCAAAGTTGAGGGCTGGGCTATTTTGCAGGGGAAGGAAAGGAAAAAGGGAAAGACACACCCAGGAAGTCCAATGTCAAACCAGTACAGAGCCCCATGACAATACAGACAGGAAGAATGTGGGGTTTCCTGATTTGGTCAGTAGAGATCGATGGGTGGGGGTAAGGGTTCAGACAAGGAGGCCAAGCTGCAATCTGGAAGCAAACACAGCAAGCACATGGCCTGCTCTGGGCACAGGGCTAGACTACAACCTACCCCAGCCTACTACCCTGTCCTGCCTATCTGTAACTGTGAGGCTGCTTGTTTCCTGGAGGACTGTGTCCAGTAGTCCTAATAATGGTCCTCCTCTTTGTGCAATGCCTGGCTTCTGTTCTCAGGAGCTGCATAAAGAGGACCCCAGAGCTGCTTACTCTCCATAAAACTCAGCCCACCCCTGGCCTTGAGGAGGAGGCAGACAAGCAAGCCTTCTGTCGAACAAAGGCCTGCAAACAAGGCCCTCTTTCAGGGTAGCCTGCTGGCATTTGTGTTTTGTAGGTTCTTCAGTGGAAGGGGCAGGGCCCTTAGCAGAGAAATGAGAAGACATTATCCCCATTTGGGCTGCCTGGCCTGAGCTGGGGTACAGGGCTCTGAAGTTACAATGGCTCTGAGATGTTGATCCTGAAGTCTCCAAGGAAACCAGGAAAGTCATATGGTAAACAGATGGCTGAAATTATTTTGATTCAGATACTACATTTTAAATAGCAAATCTCCTTCTTTCTCCCCCTTCCAAAGGCCCACCCTATTCTCTGAAGACAAACCACCAAGTCTTAGATATATAAAAATCAGTAAGATGCCAGGTAACTCATGTCTATAATCCCAGCTACTCAAGAGGCTGAGATCTAAGGATCATAACTCAACGCCAGCCAACGTAAACAAATCTGAGAGATTCTTATCTACAACTAATCATAAAAAAAAAATGCCAGAAGTAGAGATGCAGTTTAAGTTGTAGAGCATCAGTCTTAATATGGAAAAACCAACTTGGAGTGTAAGGCCCCAAGTTCAAGCCCCTAATGACCCCCCCCCCCCACACACACACTATAAAGATTTTTCTCTAGATTTAAATAGTGACTGGATTACCATAACAGTCACTTTGCTATAAAAATTGACCAAATAATTTAACTTAATTACCATGTGACTGCTCTTAAATGTTTTGTGAGGAAACAAGTAGCTGAATGGCCCAGAAAGGACACTTACTGCTCTCAAGTGTAATTCCTTCCCGCATACCACACTGAGACTGAAACAAGCTATGGAAAGGAAGGATGACTATCTGTAGGGAGTCAGCTAGGACCTCCATCCTAGGATGCTGGGCTTTGGGGAATGTGGAGTCTTGCACCATACCTAGTCTGCCCAGTTCCTTCATGAAGAGTTCCAGAGCTTTTCCTATGAGCTGTGTTCTGAGTTAAATGCCATGCAGACCGCAAAGATGAGTGAGTCCTGGTGGGATGATGAGAAAAACCCTAAGTTAGAGCATCTTACGTTTGAATCCTAACCCCGCTATGGCCTAGCTGTATGACATGGTGAGGGTAACAGTTACTGTTGTGGTCTGAATGTTTGTTTCTCCCCCCCCCCCCCCCGCTCCCAATTCCTGTGTTTAAACTGAATCTCCCACAGATAGCTTTAAGAGATGGGAAGGTGACTAGGTCCTAAGGGCTCCTTCCTTAGGAGTAGGATTGAAACATTTAGAAAAGAAGCCCTACAAAGGTACTTCCTATGCACCGTGGGAAGATGCAGTGAGAAAACTGTCATTTATGAAGCAGAGCAGGGCCTCGCCAGACATCATGCCTACAGTCACCTTGATCTTGGGCTTCCTATCCTCCAGAACTATGAGTATCACATTTCTGTTGCTTGTGAGCTGCCAGATCTGAGGTATTTTGTAGCAGCTTACACAAAGTCAGTCAGTTACTTGGACACACTAAGACAACACCCGTGAAATGGCAGTAAGTGGGGAAGATCACAAAGACTGTCACTACCATAGGCTGCTTATAACCTGATAGGAAAGGCCAGAGAAAACAATGAATAAAAGATACACTCATCCTCCTCCACTAACCTGCACTGGGAAGAGAAAAGTATCATGGGCAGTGCGGGTGGGGTGGGAGGGAGGGGGATGGTAGACTCATGGCTTTGGCAGAGGAGATGTCTGCTTGAGTAGAGACTTAGGCAGCAAATCAGGCGTTCATGATTGAACTCTGTTTCTACTGATTTGGGGGTCATATGCAGATAAAATAGCACTAAACAAGAAATTCTTCTATTCCCTATCCCACCTATAGGGGGCTCTATTCCCCGCCCCCCACCCCCCCCCACCCCCCCCCTCCCCCAGCAAGCAGACACAAAATCCAGTTAGGTGCACTCTGATCATCACTGTGGCAGGAAGGCGTGACCAGGGCTGCCTGCATGCCTCCATATCCAATAGGTGTTTTTGTCTGTCGGGGGCCAATCCTGGCTGTTACAGTTCACAAGCTCACCCAGAAATGTCCCCTTGTTGTAGATACAGAGGCTTACTCTATGGAATTACAGAGAAGAAAGGCATATTTGCTTCTATCCCTCCCGCCCCCATGGAATTCCATGAATGTATATATGCATGAATATGGAACGAATCAAACAATCCTAAAATTAGAAAGAGATTTTTAAAAAGCATTGGTGAAGATCCTATTCATCAACCAGTTATTTAAAAATAAAGCAGTCTTGCCTTTATGTCTTGGTCTGAAATACAGATATCAGTGCATAAAGATAATAGTTTCAGTTCTTCAGTACTCAGAGAATGCTTACAAAATACTTGCGAATTTTATCACTTCACAAAGAGTGCCAAAGGCATTAAAAGAGTCTGATTAGAAATGCGTGATGGGATTCACTGATCAGCACTCAGCCTTAGCTTCTGTGTAACCTTAGAAATCTCTGGTTCTCAACCTGAGATGCTTGCTCATGTGGCCAGCTGACTTCCTCCTCTGGGCTCTTGAGTGCTCACCTACTCAGGGAGACTGCACTAAGGTCATCCAGGTGCCTCTGTACAGCTCTGCCTAGGTAGATCCAGTTGTTCCTGACAGATCCAGCCCAGCTCACCAAGGCTCTGAAGTGCTCTCATTCTCTACCACATAGCTGGAAGCCCCAGAGGGTCTATTCTCTCTCTCTACATCTGTCTCTCCACCAGTGACCATGTCTACATTACTCTGGATTACTTCTAACCCCTAATACTATATACATGCCAAGTAAATAGTTCTTATACTATATTGGATTCTTTGTTTTTGTGGAGGTACTAAGGACCTTGTGCTCTTCCTTGTTTTTTGTGTGCTGTTTTTTGCTTAAGACTGGCACTCTACCGCTTGAGTGACAGCTCTACTTCTGGCTTTTTGGTGGTTAATTGGGAATAAGAGTCTCATAAACTTTCCTACCTGGGCTGGCTTCCAACTGTGATCCTCAGATCTCAGGCATGAGGCATTAGGCCCAGACTTGGATTGGATTATTTAGGAATGACAAGAAGGAAGAAAAAAAAAATCTATCTCTGCTTCATACACACAACTTTTTCCCCCAAATATTTTTGATTCCCTGTTGGTTGAATCCACAGGTGCAGACCCAGTAGCCTCAGAAGATGAATCGATATTCTTCTCCTCAAAAGAAAGAACTGTATGGGAGATTTATTTATGCTCAGTAGGGGTCTGCTCGTACCTACTAAATAAATAAGCAAAGATGACCAGATTACCATTTGGTAAGAGGAGGTCTCTTTCCTCACTTCAGAATCCCCAGCTGGAATCTCTTCCGCATTCCAGGCCCCTTACTCCCCAGGGAGCCCCACGCAGCTCGCCCACATCCTAACAGAAGACCTCCTCACTCTTCCTTCTGTCCTCCTATCTGGGCTTTTGCTGTCCTGACCTCATGGACTCGAGTTACCCCCCCTCCCCTCCTCACCCCCTGGCCTAGATCACACCTTCTGACACCTACTCAGTCCCCCACTGCCTAGAGCCCAGATTCTAGGTATACCCTCAGGATCCCATTATCTCTGATGCTAAATGCAAACAACTTATTTCCCTTTCCTGGGTTTCCTAAAGTGTGCGGTCACAGTGTGCTTGTTTGCTTTTTTGTTTGTTTTTGTCGATCGTGGGGCTTGAATTCTGGGCCTGAGCACTGTCCCTCAGCTCTTCAGTTCAAGGCTAGCGCTCTACCACTTGAGCCACAGCGCCACTTCCAGTTTTCTGGTGGTTTATTGGAGATAAGTGTCTCACGGACTTTCGTGCTCAGGCTGGCTTTGAACTACAATCCTCAGATCTCAGCCTCCTGAGTAGCTAGGAGTAGCTGGTGGTGTGAGCCACCAGCGCCCAGCTGCTTGTTTTAATCAGGAACCAGCACTTCTGCCCACAGCCTCCCCAACTACCTCAGGACTGGATTGAAACATGATGCTCTTACAAGCTCTTCCACTGCATGAGACCTGAGGGGAGCATTCCATAGGGTGATGGACTTGAGAGTTCCTCTGGAAACTGTGGAGCACATGGTATATTCCATTGCTTTAGCTACTCTTTTTAGTGAACTTCAGTGTGGTCTCAGACTCTGAGTCTCTAGAAGCCTGGCACTGTTTCCCAGGCAAAATTCTTTTGGTACAGTGGCCACACACAGAGAAAAGCTTGATGCTCTGTGTGACTCCAGGCCTATTAACAAATGCAGTGTCAGATCTCCAGGACAAGAGGCTGGGAGTAAAGTCAGGACACTGGGCTCTGCCAGTAAATGAAGTACATCACTTCACCGCTCTGGGCATTTCTCTGCATGTACACAATGGAACTTGCTAGCCACCCACATTCCTATTCACCAGGATAGGGGGGAGCGGGGGAATGTGAGAAGCGTGGCCCAAGGAGAAATGTTGTAGTGCTTTAGAGGACAGGGAAAGTTGAGAAAGAAGAGAGGACAAAGAAAAATGAAAGAGCAGAAATAAATAGAAGAAAAAGCACAGGCATCTGGGGGGCACCATCAAGGATGAGAAGCTGGGAACGTTTCTAGTACCAAAAGGCTTTCCCAAACCTGAGAGGCATGTCAAGGTTAGATTTACCCCAGCAGAGATTTCCCCCAGCACAGCAAAGTGGAATGAAGTCTCCCATCACCTGATATGCCACTAGCCTGAACCAGAGCAGCCAGATCCCTTGCTGTGTGCAAAGTCTTCTTTGAACTCAGTGCAGGAAAATAGTTGAGGATCCAAGGAGCCTATTGCTTGTCTAAACTGTTTAGAGTCCCTAGAAAGGCACCTAGCCAGGCTACATCCTGGATCACAAGTTCCAGTTCCAGGGGCTCCATTTTATAGAGAACATTCAAAGAGACAAAAAAGAGATCACCAATCACCATTTTCCCATCATCTCTTCTAACCCCACCCATCCCCTCATTGATCAGATACATTGTACTCACAAACTGGCATGCTGAATTAAACTCCTTTATATAACTGCTTAAGGAAAACAAAAAATAAATGAAAGAATACTAAAGGGAATAATAATGATAATTAAGAGTTCCCCAAGGCTGGTCACCTGGGTGGCAAAATACACTGAGAATGCATCATTATAGGAAGAGTCCTCCGAAGGTGTATGTATCTAAGCAAGATTTGGTGAGCAGGGCGCCGGTGACTCACACCTGTAATCCTAGCTACTCAGGAGGCTGAGATCTGAGGATCGTGGTTCAAAGCCAGCCTGGGCAGAAAAGTCCATGAGACTCTGATCTCCAAATAAACCACTGAAAAACCGGAAGTGGTGCTGTGGCTCAAGCGGTAGAGTGCTAGCCTTGAGCTGAAGAGCACAGGGATAGCGCCCAAGCCCAGAGTTCAAGTCCCACAGCCGACAAAAAAAAAGAGAGAGATTTGGCGAGGGCTTGAAAAGCAAAGACTCTCCTAGAATCAGCAAAGCAAACCAAGAAATAAAAACCCACCTGTAGACATCATTTAGTCAACCTTCGTAACTTAGAAATTTTTAATGCCATATCCCTGCTGAGCAATTATCCAGCAGCTGCATAAACTTGTCCAGTGATGGAGACCTCATTAGTTAGTAAGTTCATCTCATTCTCATTGGAACAGGATTAAGCTCTTCTCTCTCCCATTAACCCTGAATTAACCTTTTCCAGGCTTGGTCTACACTCTAGGGAACTTAATTAAAATGCTCTCCCCTTGCACAAGCTCAGCCAGCCTGAGGCAGCTGCTAATGATCACTAGCACCAGGGTCTTCCCATCCTTTCCTGAGAGCAAAATGCATTTTCAGCCTGAAAACACACCTGCACAGCCCGCTTCCACACCTGTTTGCTAGTGACTTTAGTTAGCTTTGACCTCAAACTGCCAAGGGACATTGACTATGGCCTATGTTTTGCCTGGGGCATCTCTTCCCCAGCCTGACAGCTAGCTCAGTATTTGCTTTACAATTGGGTCTTGGCCTTCTGCCCCAATTTAGGCAAATGCTGGTCTTGGCTTTGCAGCTCTGCCTAGTGCTCAGGGCTTGTCATCAACATATCCCATGATAAGGCTGAAAAATGACAGTCCTGAATTCATTCCACTTAATAGAAAGCAGCTGTTTGTCTTTAAGCCTAATAATAATTGATGTTAGCACGCTCAGCCAGCATTAACTATTGTCTTTTCTAGCACTTCATTTGCTACTTGAGGAAAGAGAAGTATAGAACGGGAAAATGATTCAACTCAGGGTCACCTAGCTAAGAAGATGGATATGAACTGCAATCTTATTCTCCAGCCCATGTCCTTCAATTTCAGTTAAGAGGAAGGAAGGTTCACGCTTCAGTATGTCTCTCTTCTGAGTGTATTTTGGAGTAAATTTTCCCTAGTTGGTGTGTACGCATTCATTCTTTCTCTAACTCTATAGAAATCCACTAGACAGGCATTGTGTGCTTTGTATATCTACCTTGTAAGATCTAAAGTAAGCTTCCCGAGGGGGGGGGGGGGTTAAGTCTTGATGTGTGTGATCACAAAATGTGTGTGTGTGTGAATTAATTCTCTCATGCATGCATACATTCACTCAACAGTGATAACTGAGTGCTCTAAAAACCATGCTGCACACTGCTGCACATAAAACCAGTCATGTTCCACCACCTCGGGGTGTTCTTTACCTAATAGAACAATTCTCAAATGCTTTGCTAACAAGATAAAGCCAATTAAGCTCAATCCCAGACATATGCATACTCAGGATTGGCAAGAGGTCTGGCGGTCAATGCTCAGTGTTGAATCTGCTGATCCTACAGGGTTTGAAAGCTCTTCAGAGTCAGGCCCTGGTGACTCATGCCTGTAAACCTAGCTACTTAGGATCACAGTTCAAAGCCAGCCTAGGCAAGTAAGTCCATGAGACTCTTAGATTCAATTAACCATCAAGAAGTAGAGCTGTGGCTCAAGTGGTAGAGCAGTAGCTTTGAGAAAAAGGCTAAAGGACAGTGCCCAGGCCCCAAATTCTAACACATACACATGCACATGTGCACGCACATGTGCACATGCACAGACAAGTCTTCAGGAAGAATGGGTCTACAAACTGACACATAAACATTGATAGGAACTAACTGAGAAAACAGAGCGTCCACACCATGACAGGAAGGCAGAGGAGAGCCTGACCCTGACCCTGAAGGTACACAGGCACAGTTGGAGCAGGCCAGGCAGGAGAGGTGGATAAGGACAGACAGGTAAGTAAGGGCATGAAAGCCATCCTGTATCATACTAACAAGTTTGGCTTTATCCTAAATGCAACGAGGATTCATAAAGGAAACAAAGAGAACAGGAGCCAACTAGAATTCTACAAAGCAAGTTCTGAAAGAGTCGAGGACAGATAGGAGAGTGATCATCCAAAAAAGGCAGGAGACCGTGGGCAGGGTCCAGTAGGATCAGATGAGAAGCCAGAGTTGAACCTGATGGTTCCTGCCCCTCTAAGCTGACTTTGTGGGGGGTGGAGGGGGTGCACGTGTACATGCACACCAGTACCAGTTCTGGAGCTTGAACTCGGGGCCTTGCACTCCCACTTAGCTGTTTCACTCCAGGATGGTGCTCTATCACTTAAGCCACAGCCTCATTTCTGGTTTTGTTTTTGTTTTTGTTTTCTGGCTAATTGGAGATTGGGATCTCATGGACTTTACTATATGGCCTGGCTTCAAAATGGTTTACTCAAATCTCAACCTCCTAAGTATCAAGGATTGGAGCTATGTGATGATGATGATGATGATGATGATAATGATGATGATGATGATGATCTTTAAGTAGTTGTGCAAAAGTGGTTACAATTCAACTTATCAATTAATAATTAGAATGCATCTTGATCAATGATTTTTAAAGCCTAAAAAATAAGGAGGAGAAATTGATTTTTTTATGGACATAGCAACGTCTACAAATCTGTGCAGAACCGCAACATCACCCTAGCTCTTCTCCATGGTGACTTGGTGGCCCCAGGGGGTGCTGCTAGTTGAGATGGGGAGCCTCAAATGGAGCAGCTGCTCAGTAGTGCATATATGTGAAGGTTAGATGCATGATCAAATAAATATCAAAAGGCTGTGGATGTGAAGAAGCAGTAAAATAGATGAGGATCCAGGATGCACAGAGAGGTCAAGTCCAAGAAAGGCAACAACAGAAACAAGGCAAACAGAAAAGTTCTGAGAGGGGAGGGGAGAACAGCAGAGGGGGAGGGAGTTACCAGACTGGAAACAGAACAGCACAGGCAGGGTAGGAAACTAGCATAGGCTATAGCCTTGTCTCAGTAGAGGAGCTGCTGTAAGTCTTCCTGCAGAGTGATTTGCACACAGCCCATCGTGCTGGATAAAAATCTGCTCAGACAGACAAGCAGGCCATAATCGTTAAAAGTAAGCCAGGGTTGGCACACATGGACGTACATGTGTGAGCAGTTAAGGAGGAGCATCTGGTAGGAGTGGGGAATGTGTGGGTGAGGGAGAGGCAGATTCCGACAAGCAGGGGCTGTTTGAAGCTGGCTAAGCCCATCACTTGTGGTACAGGGCCATTCTCCACTAAGAGTTTTACAACCAAAGATGACTGATAAAAGAGGATGATCTCAAGAGCTGAAAATAATTTGTTTTGTTTCCTTTGTTATGTTCTCGTGCTGGGAATCAAACCCAGGGATCATACTAGGCAAGCAATCTACCACTGAGCTAGATCTGCAGCCCAATTTCTTTCTCACTGGAGGAAAATGTTGATCTAAGCAAAGAATTGGGGGATCCCCACATTATTCTCCAGTTCCCAGCAAAGCCTGATCACTTTTTAGAGCACCTTTAAGAATTCAGACAATCTGAAGCATCTGACCACCAGCCTGCTACTGGACACCTTCCACAGAAGCCATGACTAGCAGAGGCGCTGGGATTTTCACAAACTTTATGAGGCTCTACATTAAGTCACAAATGAGGAACAGGCCTGGTGCTACACTTAGGGAGGTTTTCGGGTGTGAATACATGAGATTAAAATACTTCTCTGTGACTGCATTGATGCTAAGGCAAAGCCAAGGAAAACAAGGTTGGTAGCATTGATTAGCATCTTCAAAACCTCTCCAAATTAGCCCTGAGTATGACTGCTGTGAGCTAGGAAAACAATGTTCAAAAGGATGCAGAGAGGCCAACGTGTCAAGCCTGTCTCCGAATTTCTGGGTCATGACTGTTTTAAATTAGTATTCCCAATACTGTTTCCATGAAGCTCTTGGCTTAGTTCTGCAATGGAAAAGCTATTTTTGTGCTCTGAGCACACATAATTTATATGGAGAATACCCATAATTCCAATTAAATCTTGTATTTTGTGTTGCTCTTTTTTCTCTACTGAAAAACAGTCATAGCTCTCATCACTATTGTTTCTGATAAGACTCTTACAAAATTCAGGCTCTGAGTCAAATACAGATGCTACAGGATTCAGATGAATGATTGTTGTCATGCATTTTAGATCTTGTGAAATTCTCTAGGAAGCTTTCAGTTCTTCATCCTGATAGGGCTTAATCTTCTTTGACTCCATGACTCATCTACCCTTCAATGGCTCAGGGCTTTCATGAGCCCTCCTGGAAAAACTGAAGCCTGGAAGTGGCTCCAGCTGATATTTATGCTTAATATTCTTCCTCCAAAGCTGAACATTTATGATATGGACTTTGTAGGAAACTCTGGAGCTATGCTGTGAGATCAGGAAAGGGTTAAGAGGTTGGAATGCTGCCTCCTCAGTACTCAGAATGCGGAGAACTAGACACTGAAAGGCCAAATAGACAAGGCAAGACAATGTGTAAGTTACTAATCTAAGTTTGTTTAAATTATAGCTGTTTGGACCCTAAAAGCTTAAGACCTTGGAAATATGATGAAGTTGTTATGGTTAAGTGTTGTTCACTCCCCTCTGCTTCCTAATGATAAAGGAGTCAATTATCACTATGTTCACAAACTATTCCTCTTGTTAATGGTTGTAACCACAAGGTACATTGATACTCTATTTTCTGCACTACATGTAGTCACCTCCCCTATACTGAATTAAATAAATAAGCTTGCTAACAGGAGCTTGGGGTTCAGAAACTGGTGAGCTCCCTACTCTCTTCCTCTCTCTGTCTTTTCTCATTTCTTCAGCTCCAGTATCCTGTCATGCTGTCCCAGGTTGCAGATGGACTTTAATAATACAATGAATGGTTTCATTTCCTTAAAAAGTTAAACACAAGCTAGGTGACAAGGCTCAAGCCTGTAATCCTAAGTATCTCAAGAAGCTGAGATCTGATAATCACTGCTGGAAAGCAGCCCCAGCAGGAATGTGCTTGAGACTCTTATCTACAGCCAGAAGTGGAGCTGTGGCTTAAGTGGTAGAGCACCAGCCTTGGGCAAAAAGAACTAAAAGACAGGACACAGGTCCTGAGTTCCAGCACCAGTACCAGCATACGCATACATACATATACATATACACAAAGTAGAATAAACGCATCAACAAAATAAAGCAAAGAGATATTTTTAGTCAAGAGGAACAAGGTCCTTAAGTAATAACAGTTATGCTGTAAAAAGACCCAGAAGGGTGAGTTAATGGCTGGACAAAAGCCTTAAGAAAACTCACCAAAGAGAAACCTAAACTGATCACCTACAAGATGGAGGAAGGCAGTAGGAGGTGTAACCATAGCCTGTCCCCCACCGAAGTCTATGAGAAAAATCCCTCCTTGAAATAATCAGAATAGGGGAAGGTAAAGGAAGGAAGGAGAATAAAGCTTGTGGACATTAACATACACTCAGCACTTGACCAGTATTAATTCCTATCTTCTTACTTGGTTTCAAAACAACCTACTGAAGAAGATTTGTTATGTAGAGAAGAAATCAGTCTAGGAGATGTTAAATAACTTGTCCAAGGCTACATACCTAACTAGTGGCAAAGGTTGCATTAAAATCCTGGTATGAGCCAGGTGCTAAAGGCTCATTCTCATAATCTTAGCTGCTCCAGAGACTGACATCTGAGGATCATGGTTCAAAGCCAACCCAGGCAGGAAAGTCCATGAGACTCTTATCTCCAGTTAATCACCAGAATATTGAAAGTGGTGCTGTGGCTCAGCGATAAGAGTGCTATCCTTGAGCAAAAAAGCTCAGGGAGGGGTGGGAAGGTGGCTCAGTGGTAAAGCGCTTGCCTTGCATGCTTGAGGCCCTGGGTTCGATTCCTCAGCACCCATAAGCAAAAAAAAAAAAAAAGCCGGAAGTGGCGCTGTGGCTCAAGTGGTAGAGCACTAGCCTTGAGCTGAAGAGCTGAGGGGCAGCGCCCAGACTCAGAGTTCAGGCCCACGACTGGACCCAAAATAAAAAAAAAAAAAAAAAAGCTCAGGGATAGCACGCATACCCTGAGTTCAAGCTCCATGACGAACAACAACAACAACCACAAAATCCTGCTCTGTTTGCCTCCAACATCTATTTATTTTCTATTACTTTCCATTACTAGCTGAGCACCAGAGAAGGCCTGGGACTATTGCTTGATTGGTTGTCTTAAGAACAGAGTTTGTTACACAATGAGAAAGCAATCTTTATGGATTACCTTAAATATTGCAAACAGGCTCTGCAGATATTGAACAACATTTCCAGAAATGGTGTCAGCTCCAAGTAAAGAATCGATGGCCCCCAGTCACCCTGCCTGCAGTAAGAATACAGTGAGCATGCGTGCCCGCATGCGTGCCCAGCAGACAGAGGGTCATCTCCGCACACACCAGGGAACAGCAGCCTTTCCACACAACTCCATCTCTGACACACTGACCTGGGAACCGTGTACTTCACTTCCAGGAACTAATGTTCATGGATTTACCTACTTGGATTCTAGTTTACATACACAATGTAAAACTTTAAAACGAGTAGTCAAAATCTTACTTACTCTGATAGGCTATTGAGGGAACTAAAGTAGGGGGGAAAAAGATAGAAGGTAAACAATTTCAAACTATATTGAAACTACGTACAAACTCTGCATAAGGAATCGCAATAAAAGCTGTGGATCAATAAGAAGTTGGACAGGGAAAGAACAAAAAGAGGGTGATTCTGATCAAAATATAAAACTGCACATCTGGGGCTGGGAGGGTGGCTCAGTGGTAGAGTGCTTGCCTTGCATGCCTGAGGCCCTGGGTTCCATTCCTCAGCACCACACAAGCAGAAAAAGCCGGAAGTGGCGCTGACACTCAAGTGGTAGAGTGCAAGCCTTGAGCTGAAGAGCTGAGGGACAGCGCCCTGGCCCAGAGTTCAAGCCCCACGACTGACCAAAAAAAAAGCACATCTGAAGTACCATGATGAAACCCCTTGGTACAATTTTTGTACATGACAGAAAAGTAAAATAGACTTAACACTAGTGAAAGTGGGAGGGCTAATGAAGGGGGAAAATGAGGATGGATAGATATAGTTACTGTGTTTGCATGTTGGAAAAGGGAACAATGAAACCTGGTGGAAGTGTTTTAGAACAGGGGAGTTAGTAAGGAAGAGCGAAGAGGGGTGGTGATAGGGCACATTGTATAAAAATGTTACAATAAAACTCCCTTATACAATTAATGTATGCTAACACAAATAACTAGCTGTGAAAGGGAGGCTTTCGCAGGTAGTGGTTAGCAGCTGAAATAAATAATCTAGATTTAATATGGCTAAATCTATATTAAAAACATAGCTACTATAGTGGGCTGGGTTGATATAATAATTAGTCCTTGTAGCTTAGCATAGTAGCACAAATCTGTCATCCCAGCACTTTGGAGGCCATGGAAGGACGATGGAAAGTTCAATACCAGCCTGAGCTACATAGCGAGAGCCTGTTTCAAAACAAAGCAGCTCACAATTACCCTTCCTAATTAATTCCAATACTTCAAAACACTTAAACACAACTCCAACGAAGATATAATAGAAACCTGCAGGTGCCAGTGTAGAAGAGGGCAGCCCACTAAGTGAGAGCCATGAGTGACAGCTGCAGCCACTGGGCTCTGGGGGAAATCCAGCACAGGGAGAGGCCAGAATGGCGGGTGGAGCTTTAAAGGCAGTGCCTGAGGTGAGCAGAGTACAGGTGATGCTGTGAGCATTTGCCCAAAGCTGGAGGTGAGGAAGGTCTGGAGGAACAACATTTACCAGCCCAAAGAAACAATAAACAATGTTTGCCATTTGCCTGGACAAAGAGGACGAAAGGAGAGACCTACAAAATCTGGGAAAGCCAGCCTCACAGCACAGGCAGAGACTTAAAGGTGAATTTGGAATGGATCCAGAGAGCATCAGCAGAAGAGTGAACATGAAATCACTCCATTAGGGCGTACTAATAGTCTGAGGGCCACAGGATTGCCATAGAAAGCAACTCCTGAGGAATACATAAACATAGTAAAAATAAGTCATCATAAAAACTCAAAAGAAAAGTTCACAAATAATTGTGGTGGGGCTCACCTATAACTCCAGCTACTTGGGACATGGAGACCAAATTCTGAGGTTGAGGCCAGTCTGATAAGTTACTGAGATCCTATCTCAAAAACCAACAACACAAACAGGGGGCATGGCTCCAGTGTAGAGCGCCTGCCTGGCACACACAAGGTCCTGGGTTCTATTCCAAGTACTGTAGAATGAGTGAATAAAGGTCACAACATCCTATACCCATGCTCAAAGTAGTCTCCTAAGTTGGCTCTGATGAGAAAAGGAATAGTATCCATAAAACCTGAGACAGCACTCAGACCAGAAAGGTTTTCATATGGTTAAATAAGCACAAGTTCGGGGCACTGGAGTGAGTGTGGTAGTTTGGAAGATATCTTGTCCTTGATCTTATTATTTTTTTTTCAGCAAGGATGTGGCTGGCTATCATTCAGAAATATTAACCATCCAAAGCCTCTTCCTTGAGGAATGGAAGCATAAAAGCCTCCTTCTTAAAATACATGTTTGACCAGGTGTTTAAGGAAAACTGGTATTCAGCAGATGCCAGGTACAATATGGACAAGGTTGGCCCAGAGAGCTTGGCTGTCTATGGGAAACATGGCATCTGGGGTATAGATATTTCTTCCCAGTGTATCCCAAGGATCACCCTGAATATCTCCACCTCCTCTAAATCAGCCAGCTTTCCTAGTACATGAGATCACCCACCGAGCCAGCGCCCCCCACCAATTTTTTTTTATTATTTTTCTTTCATGATAGTATTAAGAAACCTTTTCTCTTACTCCATGGTAAATACCAATCCTGACATTCCATTAGTATACAGTTAAAGGGTATTTGGCCACTTCCTGCCCTCTTCAGTCTTTCTACCCAGCACAATTACCTGATAGCCCATACAGACATGGCTCTGAAGAAATAATTGGCCTGACCTGCTTTTTGAATTTTACCTTGTACTGAGATTGCTCCAGAAGCCTATGAGGTTCCTGGAACTCCAGTCTGGCTAGTGAGCTTCCATGAAGACTTCTGGTCAGAGCTGGTTTCCAAAGAAATATGAGCTCTTCAAAGTCTAGAACAATTCTTGCAGACTTCCAAACACAAGCAACAGTGGGAGACCAGAGAGATAGGAGGGAGAGGCATTTTATAGTTCATCACAATATTTATGTTTTGCTTGTTTTGAAACAAGGCTTCATCATGTAGCCAAGCTGGATGAGAACTTGATCCTCACCAGTGCTACAAGCACACTTAGCAAAATAATAGTTCTTCTTAAAGCATAAATATTTTTCCTTTCCTCCTACCTACTCTTTCCTTTTTTAATAATAATAATAGCAATAACAGCAATAATAATAAAGCATGTGCAGGACAGCCGACGGCAGTGGTTGAGATCCATACATTGTAGCCACTGTCCTGATTCAAGGATATAAGTCCAGCACTTAGTAGCTGTGTGGCCTTAGGCAAGTTACTCTTCTATCCTACTTTCTGAATCACCATAGAGAAAATAATAATATTTACCTCAAAGAATTTTTAAATGAAATACCATACATAAGTCAGTGTGAGCTATTACTGTTGCAAAGTTAGGAATACAAGCAAGTATGAAGAAAATCAAAAGCATTTATAATCCCATCATCTACTCCAATATACAGACCGATCCAATATTCTGGATGCTTTCTCATCGATAACTTGCTTTTCTAAATTCTAAGCAGGCTAATGCAGTTCAGTATTCTCATACAACATGGTGTTCCTTGGAGTTATTTTTCTTCTACCCTCCTCCCCCTTGTAGGCACCATACTTCATGACTATGAATTTCCAACTCACCTAACACAGCTAGATGACAGCAGACTTTAGAGATGGAGCCTCTACCCTACCATTGAGACTACTTGTTCCTTAGGTCAAACACCCCTTGTGGCATTCATGAGGGCCCCCAGCATCCAAACCAGCCTACCCTGCGGCTTCTGAGCAAAACCTGGTAATGGAGGCCTGGCAAAACCATCCACTGTAACAAGATTCCTCCCCCAAAGGGTACAAAAGCTAAACAAGACAGAAAGGAGGTTTTTCTCCAAACTATGGTAAAGCTGAATTCCAGGACACGAAATAGACCATTAAAAATCCTCCGGAAGAGGAAGAGACTGAAGATTCTTATCAGAGGGCATTGTTTTTCTAAGTAACAAGGCCAACCAGGGTTTTCCAAGAACGGAGTTCATACCACTTTCTCACCAACGATGCTTTGAAACCACAGTCAACCCTTACTGATTCATATTAATGCAGAGCTGTCAAACACAAGTGAATTCACTTCAACACTTTGGCCTGTTTGAATGGGTTGTACACACCCAGCTCAGGTCCATTTTAACCATGTGTCTATGCCTATTCAGGGGAATGGCGAAAGTTCTTGAGAACTATGTCCTGCTACACACACAAGTTTAACATTCCTGCGATCCTGCTCACACACTTCACAATAGCAAAGCCTTTCTTCTAGGTCGTGTGGAAATAAATCCCACTCGGGACTCTCTCTGTGACATTGACTCTGAGTTCTCAATAGCAACCTGGATCAATCCCTAAAATAATCCTCCAGATTCCAGACTTGATCTGTCCCCTCCCAGGCGAGAATTAGCAGGCTCTCTTTAAAGCACCAGAGAACCAAGGCCTGTCATGGAAATATTGGTTCAACCATAATAAGACCTGACATAAAAACCACACAAATGAACTGAACATTTCATCCACCCAATCGAGACTTTAGTTGAAGCCACAGCTTCATATTAAAATAAGTGAGGCTGTTTGTTCTTTATAGTCCTGCTCATTTTAGCCTCTTCCATTGCCTAGTTTGCACAACTCTGGTTAACGAGAGAAAAAGTGAGAAAGGGGGTGGGGGATAAGATGGACTGGGAGCAGAAGCGGGCGAGGAAGACCCACACTCGGAGCGGGACAGACAAGGCCAGGAATGCCAGAAACAGAAACAAAAACCCGGCAGCCCTGCCCATCAGTGTGAGCTTGGGGGGACTGTCACAGCCCATTGGCAGTAATTTAGAAAGAAGCTATGCTCAGCCTCTTTAACCTACCAGAACAGCTGTGGGTGAACTGAAGTCATTACTTTTCAAAAGCCAAGTTGTGTACAGTATTTTCTAGCAAGCATTCTAAGATCTTTTCAGAATTAAAAAACAAACTACTCCCAGTGTCGTTGTTATGAGAAGAAAGCGTAGGTCAAGAGGAAAGAATGAGCAAAAACTAAAGAAAGGAAAAGGGAGAGGAGAGGAAGAGGAGAGGGGAAAGGGAGTGGAGAGGGAGAGGAGGAGAGAGAGTAGACCGGGAGAGGAGAAGAGAGGAGACAAACCGACAAGAACAGTACACTCCCAAGGAGGCGTTTTCTCCAGCATCCCCAAGGTCCAAGCGCCAAATCCCAGCGCGTGTCATTTCTGCCGGAAGTATTTAGCCGAGGGTCGCGGAGTCTGCAGCTGTGGCCCTTAGCGCGGCTCTTAGTCTTGGGGAGGGGGCAGAAGGCTGGAGACAAACTTGGGGGACACTCAGCTCCCTCTGGGGAAGCGGGTGGGCTGGGAGAGAGCAGTCCAAACAAGAAAGAAAGAGAGGATCTGCCCCCCCCCCCCGGGATGGCTGCAGGACGGGGCCTGGGATGGTGGGGTGCACGCGGGGTCGCTCGAGTCCCCGGCCCCGCCCGCCCCCGGCACCGAGACCAGACGCTTTCTCCCGCGGTGGGAGTTTTCTTTCTTTAGAGTCAGGACCCAGGGGTGAGAAGGGGGTCCCCCCCCACTTCCTCCCGAGTCCTGGGGCGCCTCTGGGACAGCGAAGGCGGGAGTTGGGGAGAGCCTAACCCGGCACCGAGCGGCGCGCCCCGGAGATGCCAGAGTCCTGGGGTCCGCGCCGCGCCCCCGGCCCCGCCCTTCAAGTCCCAGCAAATTGGGGGGGGGGATGGCCCCACCTTGGAGAGGGGGCTCCCCAAGCCTCCCGGGGAGTCTGTGCTGGCAGCGGGAGGGGGAGGGACTGGTCACTCACGGGCAGCGCGGCTGGGGCTCCGACTGCGGCCGCCGCCGTCCACACTGGGAGGAGAGGGGGAGGGGGGCGGGAAGGAGGGCGGAGGGGCGTGGCGCGGCGGGGCGGCCTCGGCGCGGGGACTCCGCCCGCAGCTCCGCCGGGACCCGACCTTCCCGTCCCGCCCTGCGTTCCCCGAACCCGCGGCCCCGCGCGAGGCCCCCGTTCGCTTCCTGCGCGCACCGCCCGTCCCTTCGTCCCCGGCCCCCCTCCCCAGACCAGCGGGTTGTCACTCTGCAGAAGGGCGTGCAGGGCCGGCCGGCGGGGCCAGCCCCGTCCACGGGTCGGGCTAGCACCTGCCTTCCTGGACGACGACCAGGGCCAAGCTGTGTGGACGGGGCAGGGCGCGCTCCCGGGAGGAGGGGAGGCGGATGGCTGCGCGCCCCTGCACCGTGACGGGCTGGCAGGTCACTGGGAAGACTCCTCTCTGGAAGGACACTGAAGCGCGGCTGGAGAGACTTGAAGGGAGTTGGCCTGGAGGGCAAAGACAGGGCAGCCCGGCCTGCAGGGTGTGTGGGGAACTGGCCGTCCTGGAAGGCTGGGGAAGGGGGGCGGGGCGGGAGGAGGAGGGCTCGGATGGGGAGGACCACCCGGGCAGGAAACTGAAAATGGGAAATCCAGTCAAGATGGTAAGCAAAAGGATTTGTTGGGTGTCCGGTTTCCCTGGCACGTGGGGAGCGTTGGGCATCCCTTCCCGTGTCGGCGCCGCGCGGTGATTCTCTGGCCAATACTTCGTCTGAGGTGTGTATCCTTGTTTTTTAACTGGAGAGCCCGGAAACCCAGAGATTCAAGCGTTCAAGTGCTCCATTTACCCTCCCAGGTGATGAGCAAGGAATCGGACATTCCCAGAGGCACAAGGATGCCCCAGAATTCCTGCAGATGCTCTTCTCAGATAAGATTGAGACGTGGGCTAGGCTCCCATCTCCAAAATAACCGGCAAAAACCGAGGCTGGAGACGCGGCACAAGTGGTATGTATAGTGCCTGTCTAGCAAGTGTCAGGCCCTGAGTTAAAAGCAGAGGGCAAATAAAAGGCTAGACCTAACTTTTCAGATGTTTTTATGGATCAGAGTTCCCTGCATCCGCCTTCTAGTAAGAAGCTAGGAAAAGTCAAGAGCTGGAAGGTCCTGACACCCTCTGTTGCCCCCCCCCCCCCCCAATGGAATCTTGTGTCCTGTGAGCCTTCACTATGTGTTTTCCAAGACCAGCCCATCTCAGAAAATGCCACCCCTAACAGCCGATTCCTATAGTCCGCGCCTACAGGAAACCACACACTTGAAAAATAGTCATTACCATTGAACTTTAGAGTGCACCTTTACAATTTTGTCATCTTTGAAATAAGCAGTATAGTCTTGATTAACAGGTAGCCCACCTGGTGAAAGAATTCTCTTCTGGAAACTTCTGGCACTTCATAAAGCACACAAGCCCATAATTTTCTAAAGAAGTAACTACAGTTGATTGAAAAGTATTTTATCTTTTGCAGAAGTGACCGTCTCTTCTGTGACTCAGCCTTGCTCCAAAGATCGCCACTTGTGTGCATGTTGGATTTACTTCTTGAAACTCCAGCACGGATTTCCAAAGGATCCTTCCATGCAGTGTCCTTCAGAAATCAAAACCTGGTGGTAAACAGCTGCGCCTGGCCTCCACAGCCATTAGTTGCCAGTATGTCCTCATTTCCTGTTCTTCTGCTCTACAGAAAGCAGACCCTCAACTACGCCATGCTCCTTATCATAAACAAGACTTGCTTTCCTGACAGCTGAACAAGAGGTCCTCAAAGTGTCTATGGATAGGACCTGTGAGGCAAACATGGAATTCCTCACAATTCAAGTCAGCTGAAGCTGTCAGGGTCAATTAGGACAACTTCAAGAGGAGGGACAGGGTTGGTCCTAAATGACTGATGGGAACATTCTTCTCTAAAACTTTACCATGTCTTTATATCACAACACTCCAAAATACAGTAAGGGTTGTTTGTTTTTTTTTTTAAACTGTATTTAAAAAACATAAGCCAGCACCAGTGACTCATGCTTATAAGCCTAACTACTCAGGAAGCTGAGATCTGAAGATTGTCTTTCCAAGTCTGGGGCAGAAGTCTGTGAGACTTGAAACTTTTTGGTCAGTCGTGGGGCTTGAACTCTGGGCTTGGGTGCTGTCCCTTCGCTCTTTAGCTCAAGGTGAGCGCTCTACCACTTGAGCCACAGCTCCACTTCCAGTTTTCTAGTGGTTTATTGGAGATAGGAGTCTCACGGACTTTCCTGCCTGGGCTGGCTTTGAACCATGATCCTCAGATCTCAGCCTCCTGAGTAGCTAGGATTACAGGAGTGAGCCACCTGTGCCCAGCTTCTGTGAGACTCTTATCTCCAATTAATTGCAAAAAGCTGAGAGTGGAGTTATGTCACAAGTGGTAGAGTGCCAGCCTTGAGCAAAAAAGCTAAGGGACAGTGCCTAGACCCTGAATTAAAGCCCCAACACTGGCACGCGTACACGCATGCACACACACCCACAATTATATATATGCATATATTATATATTTTATAGAAATGAAATATAAGTGTAATATATAAAATATAATATAGATATACATATATTACATATATGTATATATGCATGTATGTATATATGTATTTCCCAATAGATGACTTCAACAACAGTTAAGGTGATACAGTGCAAATTCCATTTTGTATGCATCATGCATTCTGATCTGACATGCTCCTGTTAAGTCTTTTACAAGAAGAAATTCTAATATATTTTGGGTGGGAATTTTCTGAGATCAATAGAAAGTGCACATCTTCACTGAAGGGTGGGAATTTTCTGAGATCAATAGAAAGTGCACATCTTCACTGAGAGTGACAATGAAATCAACTATGTTTAGGGGGTGATCACTTAATCAGTTCAGAATGGCCAAGGATTCCACGTCTTTTATCATGAAAAAGGTATGGCTTGAGCTACACCAGCCATGGCTACAGTTGAACCCTAAGAGATATCCAGTTAGCATTTATTGAACATCTACTACATACAATATGATACCCTTTGCCAGATGCTGAGGAACTGAGTCTGTCATGGCTCTTGCTTCACATCATCTGTAGCTGGGAGATGAATGTGAAAATCTATGAGACTTGCCATTTTAACACAACTAAAAGGTTGGGAATGGTGTGGTATGGGTCTGTAATCCCAGCACTTGGGAGGCTGAGGAAGGAGGATCTTGAGTTGGAGGCTAGCCTGGACTATGTAGTAAGACCCTGTCCCAAAAAAAGAGAAGGAAAGGGAGGGAGAAAAGGAGGAATGGTAAGAGAGAAGAAAAGGAGGAAAGGGAGGGAGAGAAGAAGAAAAAAAAGCAAAACAAAACAAAAACCAAACTCTAAAAACAAGAAAAGAAAAAGACAGGAAGGCTGAAGTGAGAATATTTTTCAGTTTTTTAGCAGGATGTAAGTGACTGACATTTTTGTTGTACTGTTTCTATTCTTGGGCCTAAAAGATGTCCCCCTGACTGGGTCATTCCATGACTCCATGGTTTTTAGGACAGTGGGGTTGGGTCTGGGAGTTCTGGGAAAATCAGAGGCCCTGATAAAATCAACAGAAGTATATTTCATTCCTCAGTTCTAACTGAGGAAGGATGAAAGCTGTAACTTTTGAGGCTGCTCTATCTGCAAACAGGACAACAAGCCTGGAGTATGTTTCAACGAGAGTCAGTTCTAATCCTCCCCTCACAAAAATTTGTTCCAATGCTCTCTAGCCTTTTATTTCTACAATTGCCAAGGACTATAATGAGTTTTCCCACTTCTGTGCTTTGACTGCCAGTTAACTTCCTAATTTGGAACTAATTACTAAACTGCTTAAAAATTTTAAGACAAAGAGCATCCTCTTACCGACTTTCCATTAATCACTATGGTATCTGAGGACATGGCTCTGAGCCGAGAACAGAAACTTCTTCTTCCCAACACAGAACAAACTATTATTCCTTGTCAGTGTGGCTCAGATGTTTTCATACTCATCAGCAGCCAACTATGTTGTTATCTTATGTTAAAGTTATGGAAGAGCTTAAAGTCTTTTAAGACCTGGGAGCCACTTGCAGAGGTAATGCTGCATAAAACCCTAAATTGCACGTCTTTCTGACTAGCGAGCTTTACTATGAAGAAAGCTTCCAGTCAAATGGAGGGAGCCTTTGTTTCTAACTCACTTGGCAGCTTTTTTTAATTGGTTCTTCACTTATGTGTTTGTTTGGGTTTTTTTCTCACACTTTTCTTTGCTAATGCTATAGCTGATTTTTTTTAATGGGTAATGAACTTTAAAGTGGTCGTGTTGTTATGTTTGTTTAACTGAAATTTTCTATCATCTTTCCTAAAGCATAGAGAGTACAGTTTTATCAACTTTGAAAAGTGACTGGTACTGAGCACAGGAGTAGCTCAGTGGTAGAGGGCATGCCTACCATGTGCAATGCCCCAGGGGCACCTCAAAAAAAAAAAAAAGGATGCACTTCATATAATAGTCTAATGGAGGGTGGTGTTGGCAAATCAAATGATATACAAGAACCATGCTGTGGCTTGAGGCTTATGTCCACACTACTGACGCATCTTAATAGACACATGAAATAAGGACATGAAGCAATGATTATAAGAACTGGAGCAATTATATATGAGCAATCTATAGAGAAGTGGACTCCATACCTTTTCTAACCTCCAAATTTTCAATAGTGATTTTTTTCAACCTAATATGGGGAAGATGAGAAAACATCATTTTGGTATGGTGTGGAAATCCCACCTTCTCCAGAAAGCAATGCACACTTTATGACAAGTCTTTTTTTTTTCCCCCCCTTTTTTAACTTTTACTCTATGTGGACTTCACTCTCACTCTCTGTGAGACTATCAGAGTCTCAAGTGAAACTGAGAATTTCCCTCTTGTTTTTCACTTTCCACAGGCTTAGACAGGAGAGAGACATTTTTGAAAAGGGTGCTGCAAAGGCACGTCATGAGAGCAGGCATGGAAGGATGACACTGAGGAGATGCCCAGGCTGACTGCCCAGAGATCAACACCGACAGCTTGGAGCAGGCCAAAGGATTCCAGAAACTTCACTTGTTATATCTTATGTTTGTGGAATGGAGTCTCACTAACTTCAGGGAAAACAAAGAGTTGTACAGGCACCCTCAGCTACCACAACTAGTATGTGATAGTCATAACAAAGAATACTGAATAACCGCCTAGTCAAAATGTTGATGTAACTAGTTTAAAATGTGTGTGGTGAGGTCAGGCAGGGAGGAAGATAATAAAGACAAGAACAATGTGTTACCTAGAAATAGACACTAAAATAGGAGGTCATGACACATGGAGGAAGATTAGGAAATTGTTTTTTTTGTTTTGCCTTGTTAATGTTTTTTGTTACTAATTTAGAGTTTTGTTGGTGTTTTAGAACCACTTGACTCAAAAGAGTTTTACAGGACTAGAAGGAAGGGGTATCATCATGGCATAAATATATTAAATTCATTTGGTAGCTGGCAAGACTGTGTAACAGTGAGTATGTACATAAAAATAAAGAGCCAAATAAACATTGCACCAAGGTCTTTAAATTGGCTTGAAAAGCTAGTTAAAAGTTGACTGGAAGAGGGTGGAGGACTTTTCATAGAAATGTGGAATGGGAAGCTGGATAAAATAATGGCATTCCTGAGACATCCAGCATAGACTACTCTTCCACAGTCTAGAAGAAAAAAATGGAAAGAATTTGGATAAAAAGGTGCCAGTGGCTGTCACCTGTAATCTTAGCTACTCAGGAAGCTGAGATCTGAGGATTGTGGTTCAAAGCCAACGTGGGCAGAAAAGACCATGAGACTAGTGTGTGTGCGCGTGTGTGTGTCTGTGAGTGTGTGTGTGTGTCTATCTGTCTGTCAGTTGTAGGACTTACTCTGGGCCTGGAAGCTGTCCCTGAGCTCTTCAGCTCAAGGCAAGTGTTCTACCACTTGAGCCACAGATCCACTTCTGGTTTTCTGGTGGTTAGTTGGAGATAAGAGTCTCACGGACTTTCCTTCCCCAGGCTGGTTTTGAACCATGATCCTCAGATCTCAGCCTCCTAAGTAGGTAGGATTACAGCATGAGCCACTGGCAACCAGCACCATGAGACTCCTATCTCCAATAAACTAACCCCCCAAAAAGCCAGAATTGGAGCTCTGGCTCAATTAGTAGAGCACTAGCCTTGAGCAAAAGCAACGCAGGGACAGCCCTAGGGCCAATACCAAAAAAAAGGAAGGAAGGAAGGAAGGAAGGAAGGAGGGAAGGAGGGAAGGAGGGAAGGAAGGAGGGAAGGAGGGAAGGAGGGAAGGAGGGAGGGAGGGAGGAAAGGAGGGAGGGAGGGAAGGAAGGAAGGAAGGAAGGAGAGGGAAGGAGGTAGGGAGGGAGGGAGGGAAGAAAGTAGCAATAACAATAACATTACCAACAATATTTATTAATAATAATTAACCTTTATATTTATCAAGTAGAAAAGTTACAATATGAATTCATTTAATCCTCATAAAATTCTATGAGGTACTATTAATATTCCCATTTTAAGATAAGGAAATGGAGGCACAGCAATGCTAAGTAAACTCATGTAAAAGTACAGATTCCAACTTAGGGAGTCTGGCCTCCAAGTAACACTCTAAACTTTTATTTGGAAGGTTATTTGGGGAGTTGTGTGTGTGTGTGTGTGCGCGCGTGTGTGCATGCATGCGTGTGCGTGTATGCGCATGCCTGCCAGACCTGGGGCTTGAACTCAGGGCCTGGGCACTGTCCCAAGGCCCACTGTTCAAGGCTAGTGCTCTACCACTTGAGCCACCACTCAACTTCCAACTCCAAACTTTTAAAGGATGGGTATGTTCAAGTGGTTGGGAAACTGAGGGGGAAGAGCCAACAAAATGAGAAACTGAAAATGTGAATCTGAAAATCCAAGCCCTGGACTGGGAGTAGAATGGAGAGCACAGGTCACAGGTTAGCTTCATGCAGAATAGGAACTGTGCACAAGTGCCACAACAAAGAGGCACTCACTGCTGGCAGGATGAGATTTTGATTGCAGAGCCCAGGATTGAGGTGGTGAGGCCGGAGAGGTGGTGAAGCCATTAATGAAACTTGGAATAGAAATGAATGAGAAGTATCAGACTGTCATGAACAACGTAAGTCTGGCAGGGGCTAGACAGCATGGTTGTTTCCCTGCAATGTTTAGGAGCCCATACCCAGGGGTAATGAGGGAAGTTTGGTTGCAGAACTGTAGGTGCAGCCTTCAGCTGGTGGAAGTCTGCCAATGGGCAGGAAACTGCAATAAGAAAGGCCAAAGGAGTGATCTGAAGTGCCAGATAGAATGGTACTTAACTAATACCTAGATCCTTCCATATCAGGGTCCAAACACCTTCACCACCATGAGGACAAGGCACAAGAACCAGAGTCTCTGTGGGACAGATGGCTGAGGGAGGCCTGACCTCTCTGCTGAACACAACTGGCGCTGGTGATGGGCTTTCAGAGGAACCAGAAAAAAATAGCCAGGAGCTGAGTGGTAATAGCCTAGATAGAACCAAAGGGCACAGAGTATAGGCAGGAAGGGGAGGAAAGGATTTGGAGAACCTCTCAGCTAATCTAGAACTTGGACGTAGAAATGAAAGGGGCCTATGCAAGAGGAGGTGCAATCTACTTGGGGCCTGGGGAGAGTGGCAGGCAGGAAGAGAGACCCTAACAGTAAAGTGGTATGTTTCTGAGATAGCATAAGGGAGCTGGCTTGGAAGAGCTTAGGGTGCTTACTTTAGTATGGAGATTCAGCAGCTCTCGAGGCCTAATAAAGGATTAACTGTGCAATTACTCCAATTGGAGGAATTAGAAAGATTACATTTAAGTCTATTGAGATTTGATACATTTTTATAAAGCCTACTTCAATAGGTTTTTCTATGTCCTTTAACAAGTTGTCAAAAAGCGACTCAAAGTTTGATGTAAGTACGAATTTATTGACATGAATACCTTTAGCTATTATTTGAACACAGAGAGGATACTGAAGAGCTGAAGACAATGATAATAAACCCACAGGATCTAATGTTTGCAAGGCCCACTCCCTCTGAGAGACAGAGAGAAGAGAGAGGGTGGGGAGCAGGGCAGAAGGAGGAGGGGGGAAGGAGGGAAGGTGGGAAGAGAAGGGAGGAGAGATCTGAACAAACCTTTAAAAAGAATCTGGAGACTGCTTTCAATTATAGTAAGAAGTAATGACAATTTGACAATTTAAGCATTTTATCCAGAAACATATATCTATTCCATAGATACCAAATCGATCACCATATAATTGAGTTTGAAAATATACAAAATATTTGTTGTTCTTACATACTCAAATTAAAACCTAATTTTAAAAAGTGCACAGTAAAAACAGCATAAGGAAACCTACGATATCCATGGTATACGTATTGTTTTCCATTTCACTGTCAACATCAAATTCTGTATTTGCCTTACTGCTTGCAGATATATCCGAAGTGTTTCAAGGTCATACTCAACACTGACTAGTTTACTGGGTCCAACAACACTCTGGCTGCCCGATGGCTGCCAGCACTGGACGTAGAGTCTCGGCCCTGTAGTTCTTGCAGCTCTGGAAGGAACAGTCACCAACCAGCTATTTGTAAACTATCGACTCTTGTTCTTTTTAGAATTGCCCTGTGCAAAGAAAAATATTCGCAATAAGAACACAACCTTCCAGAAAAATAGTTCGCATAGTTTATTAACCAAACTGTCTGATGACTATTTCACTTTGGGGCATGCAGGCTTCCCAGAGGGAGAAAGTCAATAATCTTGCATGGTTAACTTTCCATCACAATCACAAAGCAGTTTGTTGTAGGTGATACAAAAAGAAAAAAAAAAAAAGGGCAGCTCCTGTTTGGGATTTATCAAAGCCTCAAACATCCATGTTATTCCCAAAACGGAATATGAAATTTATGAAGCTGAATAAAATAGATTGTCCTAAATATGTTCCGTGTTTAAATAAACATCCTTTAGAGATCTCAGCAGAAATCATTTGATGTTCTTTGTGTGTGTGTGTACATTTGTTTTCTGTAACTAGGTCTTGCAACGGAGGCTAGGTTAGCTTTCAACTATCAATCTTTCTGATTTTTGACTCCCTATGATTACAGGGGTACACCAGTAGGCTTACCCCAATAATTTTGAATATAGGCTAACTAATACTCAACTGATACTATTATCTGTCAAAAATAACCTTAGAAAATGACTGAGGACAAGTTAGAGAAAAGATATTTTAACTCATTTCTAATTTCTTTAAATACGGAAGTCCAGATTTTCTTGTTTTGCATAGCTTGTCTTCTTTTTGGAGTGGTTTTCCCTCTTAGAAAGTTTCTAACTGAATTCATAAATGAGTAGGAGTTCTTCTTATAATTGGGTAATGCCTACAGATTAAAAACCAGAAGCAAGATAATAGCAAACAAATGGTTGAGGATGTTTACTTCAAATCTAGTGGAGGGAGATAATGTCAATCAGCCATAAGGTGATGCTGTATGGTATCAACTGCTAATAAATGGAGGAGAAGAAGGGATTACAGAATAATCAAAGAAAGATGAGCAAACCAGGTGCTGGTGGCTCACACCTGTAATCTTCAAGAGGCTGAGGTCAATCTGAGAATCATGGTTCACAGCCAGCCTGGCAGGCAAGTTGGTGAGATCCTTATCTCCAATTAACCACCAGAAAACTGGGAGTGGAGCTGTGGCTCAAAGTGGTAGAGTCCCTACCCTCTGGGCATTCAGGCCTTGAGTTCAAGCCCCAGATTAGCAATCAATATAAAGTCTAAACTGAAAAGTAGTCTCTTAACTCAGTTTTCTTAATGCAAGTATTTTAAGGAACACATTAAAAAAAAAAAAAACTTTAGGAAAACTTGAAAATTCCCTAACTTCTGAAGTAGCTATAATTCGATTACACCTTGAACATACCACCTATCTTCTTGACTCAGCCATTATTAGGAATGTAACAGTGAGTTATACTGCCTGTTAGAATATCAAGAAGACAACATGAGGCAATCTTCAGGAGGACCAGCCCGTGCTTCAGTTAGCTGCAGCTCAACTTTCCTGAAGCCAAAGTAACCAAAGAGCCCCCATCTGCTGTGTTAGCTGTTATGGTCATCACAGAAATAGCCCAGACAAGCATCAGAGACCCCCGCCCCTCCTAAGTGGCAAGTGGTGAAGGACTATCAAAAGACTACCAAAAGACATAGTTATACAATGCAGTCTCCAGTGTATTAACGAACAATTTTCTAAGGAGGCTCCAATTGAGCAGATCACTGCTAATGCTAAAACCGAACTCTGGTTTATTCATTTCCACTTCTTTTCCAGGGCATGCAGCAGAAACTCAATAAATGCCTGCAGAATCAGTAAGCGGTAATAGCAGATCTCAGAGAACAAGCTGGAGCTAGCAAATCCTATATGTTTGTGGTACAATATTGTGTGAGTCACTGAAATGTGCTAAGTATCTGAGGTGACACACAGAACCAAATCCCTGGTCCCCTGAAGCCTACCTTCGTGGCAAAAGAATATACACATGACCATCCAGTAAGAGAGACATGGCGTGTGGCTATGCATTCCAACCTGACATATTACACAATAGCTAGGGACAAGGAGAGGCTTTGAGAAATTAAAAGAAAGGAGATCTCTGGAATTAAAAGGTAAGAAAAACATTCCTAAATTATATGGCTAGTCAAGAGAATTCACTAAAAGTCATTCTGACACCATTTAGACTCTTGTATAAACAAAGAGCAGTCCCTCTTTTAAAACCCTCTGTGACACCCCCTCCCAGCTATACAAGAGTAACAGAAATGCCAAGAAAGCACCAGACACAGCATTAAAGCCTCGGCTTATAACTCAGCCAAAGAAACTTAATTCTCCTTCTGGACAGGACAATTGACATTAAGGAAAATGATTCACAAGCACTTTAAATCTAATAACCTTCAGCTTTCAGAATGCCTAACAATGCATTATCATGTATGGACCATATTAAACACCAACCTCACCTGACCTACCTTACTGGCCATCTTGAGCGTGTCAATCTCTTCTCTCTGTTTGGACAGTGTCTCATTCATGCTGCACAGGTGGTCACTCATCATACTTAACTGATCCTCATAACTCCTCTTGGTAGTTGTCAGCTCATCCTATAGAGCAAAGGAAAAGAGAGGAGAAAACCCAAAGCCCAGCTAGTCACAGTACTCTAAAGCTTTTTAAATGATTAATTATTACAATAATTTGGAAAAGCAACTTAGCAAAATGGCCAAGTTGGTCAACTAACATGAAAGCTAGTGCACAGGGGAACAAAGTTAAGAGTAATGTGGGAAAAAAGTTTCCATCTTCAACATATGTTAATAATTTCTATGTAAAAGTGTAAGGCATACAATCTATGCAGGGCATAAAATCATCAGAAAAAGCTGAGTGATGCTTCCAAATCCCCTCCTCTTCCCCATGCCTTGCATGAGGTGGCTTCACACTGGCCCCAGCTCATGGCTCTTCGACTCACAGCTTTCACTCTGGAAGGCACATTCTTCTTTCCTTCCACCTTTCCCACTCCCATCAGCCCTGCAGATCTGATCTTGTGCTCCTAACCAACTGGAGAAAGTAATCTGAAACAAGGAGGTGCTGGGCAGTGCTCTATGACTGGGTTTTCCTGTGCCTGCATAGAACCTATATTTGTGATAACAGGAGCTTCCTGAAAAACAAGGCTAATTTAAAACAGGGCAAGGAAGAAGGAATATTTCTGCATCCCCATCTTTTAATTTGTGGCAGTTATATGAACTCGAGAAGAGAAAGAACAGAATAATGTGTACAGCAAACTGCTGTTTATTTAATAAAAAAGAAGAAAAACAGAGAATTTTAAATAAATATAATTTTTTTAAAGTGTTGACTATAAGAAAATTTAAAAATAAAGATCAAGTCTGGAGGGAAAGCAAATAAGACAACCACTCTTGAACTGATAAAAGTAATTTTTACTTTACAATGAGATAGAAATAAAGTGGTCAGACCCGGTTTTCACTGTATTTGATGTCAGTGTCCTGCATCTTGTATATACACTTCTCTAATTTGGGGAGAGGAAGGGAAGAGGGGGAGGGTAGTTGTGGAGGTGGGAGGGAATGGGAGGGGAAAAACAAAGGAGGTAACAATGCTTGATAGGAAATGTACTCATTACCTGGCTCATGTAACTGTAACCCCTCTGTACAGTATTTTTACAATAAAAAAGTATTAAAAAAAAAGTGGTTAGAAAAAAATGCAGGTACTACTACTTTTCTTTTTTTTTTTTATTGTGAAAATACAGTACAGAGGGGTTACAATTACATGGGCAAGATAATGAGTACATTTCTTATCAAGCATTGTAGCCTCCTCCTTTGTTTCCTCTTCCCATCCCTTCCCATCCTCCCCCACCCCACCCCCCCCCCCCCCCTGCCACACACTAAAGTTGTAAAGTTCGTGAAAGCAGGGGTTATACTGTGGGGGAGGGACATACAAAGCAACAAAGAAATAATCTTATAAATGAGTTAGAAACAATCCCAAGGTACCACTACTTTTCTGAAAGGAAAAGTTGACTTTGCTTCCCAAGAACGTCCCATGATAAAACACTACCTGTGCAGGTAACACTCATGAACTCACCTGCAGTCTGCTGATGTTCTGACTGGCCATTTTCATCTCCTCTGTCAGTGCCTCCTTAGACTTCTCAGCTAACGCTAGTCTTTTAGAGAGTGCTCGGCACTGTAAGTGAGAAAAAAATTCTACTTGTAGAAGCAGCATTGTCTAAAACAAATTCTTTTTCAGGGAAAGTTACCAGAATTTGATCTCCAGAGCAAAAGCCATCCATCCATCCATCCATCCATTCCATCAATATTTCTTGAATACCTATAGGTACTGTATAGAAGAAAGCTGTGGACCTACCTCACCATTTTAGTAAAGTAAAAAAAGTCCAGCAGTTCAAGCTCATTAGTGTTTTTCCCTAGCTCTAGTCTAATGACCAGTGGTTACAAAACCATAAGAATATTCTCCATTTACTCAGCATTCATTTGTACTTAAGACAGATGAAAGGGATGTGTTCATTTCCAAAGTGATCAGTGTCACTACCAAACTCATTCTATGAAGCCAGCATAATCCTCAGCCCCAAATCAATTAGGAGAGATTCATCAAAGAAAGATAACTACAGACCCATCTCCTTGATAGCATCGATGCAAAACTTCTCAATAAAATTCTGGCCAACTGAATTCAACAACAAACCAAAAAAAAATCATATATTCTAATCAAACGGGATTCACTCCAGGGATGCAAAGCTGGTTGATTATATGTAAGTTAATTAATTTAATTCAACACATCAATAGGAGCGAGGTTAAGAACCACAGGATCATTTCAATAGATGCAGAAAAATCATTTGACAAGCTCCAACACCCCTTTATGATAAAAGTTCTGGAGAAGCTAGGAATCCATGGAACATTCCTCAATATAATACAGGCTATAGATGACAAACCAGCCAGTATTATACTTAATGGTGAAAAGTCAAAACCATTTCCTCTAAAATCAGGAATGAGACAGGATGTCCACTATCTACACTCCTCTTCAATATAGTACTGGAATTCCTACAAGAGCAACAAGGAAAGAGAAAAACATAAAAGAGATCCAAACAGGGAAGGAAGAAGTAAAACTGTCCCTCTTTGCAGATGTCATGATCCTGTATTTAAAGAACCCTATAGATTCCTCCTCCAATTTACATGAGTTGATCTAAAACTTTGGCAAAATACAGGATATAAAATTAACCACCCCAAATCAGTAGCTTTTCTGTATGCCAACAATAAGAAGATGGAGACTGAAATCAAGAAAGCAACTCCATGTGTAACAGCCTCAAAAAAAAATAAAATGAAATACCTAGGAATTAACCAAAAATGTGAAGGACCTCCATTATCAAAACTTTAAAAATCTGAACAAAGAGCCAGGTACTGGTAGCTCACGCCTGTAATCCTAGCCACTCAGGAGGCTGAGATCTGAGCATCGCTGTTCAAAGCCAGCCCGGGCAGGAAACTCCATGAGATTTTTACCTCCAATAAAAACCCACTAGAAAACCGGAAGTGACGCTGTGGTGCAAGCGGCAGAGCGCTGGTCTTGGCCTTGGGCTGAAAAGCGCAAGGACAGCGCCCAGGCCCAGAGCTCAAGTTCCATGACCACCACCAACAACAACAACAAATCTGAACAAGGAAATTGAAGCAGAATTAAGGAAATAGAAAAAAAAAATCTACATGCTCCTGGATTGAAAGGAGTAACATTGGGAAATAATTAAAAAACTCAGGGCAATATCCATCAAAATCCCAACAGCATTTTCAATGACAGAGAGAAAGCAATCCAAAAATTCATATGGAAAAAGACCCCAAATAGCAAAAACAATCCTTAGCAGAAAAAAGTGCTGGAGGAATATCAATATCAAATTTCAAACTCTATTACAAACAGCTTGGTACTGGCACAAGAATCGGCCTAAGGACCAATGGAACAGAAAAGAAGTCCCAGAAATAAACCCACACACGTATAGCCACCTAATATCTGATGAGGGAGCCAAAAACACAGGAAAGACAGCCTCTTCAATAAATGATGCTGGCAAAATTGATTATACACATGCAGAAAACTGAAATTCAATCCTTATATATCACCCTACACCAAAATCAATTCTAAATGAATCAAAGACCTCAATGCAAGGCCAGATACCATAAAAATATTACAGGATGGGAAATACTAGGGCTCCTAAGCACAGGTTAAAACTTCCTAAATAAAGATCCAAAATCACAACAAATCAAAGAAAGACTGGATAAATGGGACTGCATCAAACGGAAGAGTTTCTGCATGACAAAGGACATAGCTAGCAAGATAAAAAGAAAGCATACAGAAAGGGAGATTTTCACTAGCTATGTATCAGACAAGGGCCTCATATCTAAATATACTTAGAGCTCATATCTAAAATATACTTAGAGCTCAAAAAATTAAACCCCCCAAAAATAAACCCTCAAAGAAACAACAGCCCAATTAATAAATGGGTTAAAGACGTAAAGAGAGACTTCTCACAAGAAGTAAGAATGACCAATAGACATATGAAGAAATGTTCAATATCTCTTAGCCACAAAAGAAATGCAAATCAAAACAACATTGAGATTCCATCTCACCCCAGTTAGAATGGCCATTATCAAGAAAACTAACAATAACAGATGCTGGTTAGGATGTGGCCAAAAGAGAACAAACTACAACACTGTTGGTGAGAATGTAAACTTGTTCAACCACTCTGGAAAGCAACATGGAGGTTCCTCAAAAGACTAAATATAGAGCTTCCCTATGACCCAGCAATCCCACTGTTGGGCATTTATCCAATAGACCACAAACAAGGCCACACTAAAGCCAACAGAACAACCATGTTCAGTGCAGCATTGTTTACCATAGCCAAAATATGGAATCAACCCAGATGCCCCTCAGTGAATGAATGGATCAAGAAAATGTGATATATATATATATATTATATATATATATGTATGATTTCTATGCTTCCATCAGAAAGATATTGACCCATGCATAAAGAAATGGAAAGACTTGGAAAAAATCATATTAAGCAAACTAAGCCAGCCAAAGAAACATAGGTTGCATGGTTTCCCTCATCTGTAGTAATTACAATGTGCCTATAAATCTACAAGTAAACATAATGGATGGTAAAAGACAAAAAACAAAGAAACAAAAACAAAAAAAACTAAGCCAGGCACTGGTGGCTCACACCTGTAATCCTAGCTACTCAGGAGACTGAGATCTGAGGATTATTGTTCAAAGCCAGCCCAGGGAGGAAAGTCAGTGGGTCTTTTTAATTTTTTTATTTTTGGGGGGGGGGGGGTCCAGTCCTGGGGTCTGAACTCTGGGCCTAGGCGCTGTCCCTCAGCTCTTCAGCTCAAGGCTAACGCTCTACCACTTGAGCCACAGCGCCACTTCTGGCATTTTTCTTTTTGCTTATGTGGTGCTGAGGAATCGAACCCAGGGCTTCATGCATGCAAGGCAAGCGCTCTACCACTGAGCCACCTTCCCAGCCCAGTCAGTGAGTCTTTTATCTCCAATTATCCACCAGAAAACTGGAAGTGGTGCTGTGGCTCAAGTGGTAGAGTGCTTGCCTTGAACTGAAATGCTGAGGGATAGTGCCCAGGCCCAGAGTTCAAGTCCCACAACTGACAAAAGAAACAAACAACAACAACAAAAAAAAAAAACATAAAAAACTATACTTGGACATGATAAATTAAACAGGACTCTAAAAATTCACACAGTGAGGATATTCTTAGGAGAGGATCACAAAGGCTCAATAGCTATGTGCATATGATCATATAAAATGATATTTATCAAAATGAACTCCAAGAAGAGGTCTAACATTACTTTGCTTCTTGTATTTTTTTCACTGATTTTATTTTTGTCACTGATTTTATTTCTGTACATTTTGTTTTGTATGTGTTTATCTGTTTGGGGGAGGGTAAGGAAGAACACAGAAATGGTGGGAGAAAGGGTGAACAAATCCAACAGTAATACTCACTATACACTATACTGAACTATACACCTTGTGGGGGAGGGGGTCAGGAGGGAAAAACTGGGAGAAAATGAGGAAAGAGGTGACCCTGTTCAAAAAGAAATGTACTCTTTACCAGACTTATGTAACTATAACCCCTCTGTATATCACCTTTAAAATGACAATAAAGTAAAATGAAAATAAATAAATAAAAAATAAAGTGGCAGTTAAAAAAAAATAAGTAAAGCACAAGCTAAAGCCTTTTCCTCTCAGGAAAAAAAGAAGTTACCAGTGGCTTCTAACCATGAGTCTTAGATGTGTGTGTGTGTGTGTGTGTGTGTGTGTGTGTGTGTGTGTGTGTGTGTGTGTGTGTGTGTGTGTGTGTGTGTGTGTGTGTGTGTGTGCGTGCTCTCAAGGTTGGCACTCTACCACTTGAGCCAAAGCTCCACTCCACTTCCAGCGTTTTGCTGGCTAATTGGAGACAAGAGTCTCATGCACTTTCCTGCCCAACACAATCCTTGTGCTTGAAGTCCTTCATTAACATCACCTTATGGGCGCAATAAAAGCTTTATAAATCCCACTCGAGGTTACAGGGGACAGCACAGCTGTTTTCTCTGGAAACCATCCAGAGCCAGAGCAGATGAAAAATAAAAAAAGTTCTATTTCACACTCTTGTTCAAAGAGAGTGTGCAATAAAACAGACCCCAGACTTTCTGCAGGGGCACTGAGACCAAGGGGAAGGTGCTGACGAGACTCATGTGATCGTGGTGTGGACACCAGGCACTTAGCCTGTCCATTCCAGTAAAGTCATACAAGAGGTCACCACGTCCTGTTTACAAATGAGAAAAAAACTAAGCAATCACAAAATTCCTGTGTCACAGATGGACTGAATACATTCACTAAAATAAGCAAGTCTCTTGAAAATTCCCTGGCTACTCATTTTATTTTTCAAAACAATTTCAGGGCACATAAACCGATCAAATCAACCATTTGCTATTAACCAAATACCTACTCTGTGCTTAATTAGCCCTGCACCTGACCAAGTGGGAGAGAGTCAAGCAAGGCCCCCATGAAGACAACGCAAGTCTGGGTCACTGACCCAGAAATCAATCAGGGAAGCAAGGAAGCAATCGAGATGGATTGCATGCTGCACTGCATACCCTGGATAACCACGGACCTATCACTTGAATCAAGCACAAATGCTGTGGCTGCTGGTTAACCACCCGAGCTAGGCACATCATTTATTTTAGCAGGAAAGAGACAAAGCCCTTCCCCACTGCTAGCAAATGGCGCCTGTTGCCCTCTCTACCACGAAGTGTAGGAGACAATCGCAGATAGGCCGCAACAAAGGGTGTCATTCTTTTTTCTTTTTCAATTTTAAGCATCACAACTGTCTGCCATCTTTAACTAATCTTTAATATAAAGTTTCAAATCTGTAACTCTGAAGACCTTGCAAGCTGAACAGAACCCATTCTAACTCAGTCATTTTACCTCTTGTGGTACTGGGATTTCAGGGTAGGATCTTGTGCTTACTAGGCATGTCCTAGCCTTTTTTTTTTTTTGGTCGGTTGTGGGGCTTGAACTCTGGGCTTGGGCGCCATCTCTCCGCTCTTCAGCTCAAGGTAAGTACTCTACCACTTGAGCCACAGTGCCACTTCCGGTTTTCTATTGGTTTTTATTGGAGATAAGAGTCTCACGGAGTTTCCTGCCCGGGCTGGCTTGGAACCGTGGTCCTCGGATTTCAGCCTTCTGAGTGGCTAGGATTGCAGGCCTGAGCTACCAGCGCCTGGCTCAGCCTTTTTTTTTTTTTTTTTAGCTTATTTTCAGGGAGGATCTTGGGGTTTTGCGTAGGGCCAGTCTCAGAGCTTGATCCTCCTACATATGGCAGCCAGTAGCTGGTATGACAATTTAACTACCACACCCAATTTATTGAGAAAGATAGAGTCTTGCTAACTTTGATGCCCAGACTGGCCTTGAACTGCAATCCTCCAGATTTCTACCTCTGGTGTAGTTATGATTACAAGTTTGAGCCATAGCGCAGTACTTGGTCTAATGATTCATATTGTTTGATGTCTGCACTTCCTTCATTTTCCCCTTTCTAGTATTTTATAAGTTGTGTATAATTTTATTTATAGTGCTTTTTCTAACTCTCTGAACAAATTATTTGGTAAGAAAAAAAGAAAGCATAACAAAAAGATGTGGTATCTTTTGTTCAAAACGTTACACATTTTATTTTATCACATATAGGAATTAAGTTCTGCAAACCTGCCATTTAGAAAACGGAGAATATTTAGAAACACATTTTTTGCCTTTTACCTTGCTTATATTAAAAATTCTTCTCCCTGTAAATGTCTACTCATCTCTTAACTGGAAAGCAAGAAACCTTAAAAACAATGCTCCAAGCACATGGTATGCAAACTTCAGAAAGACTCCGCTAACTCTCCCAATGTTTTTGCAATGACTTGGAAATGACAAGCCAGTCTTACAGCTATTGAACTGGACATTTCTGGGTGGAATGCAGACTGATCACTGTGAACGGCAACCAACAGACACCAAGAGCAAACAGACACAAGTGTCTACCAGTGGACAACAGGGCAAGAGGACAGTGGCCCAGTTCCTGAAGGGCAGGGAAAGTACCAGCTGAACTGACCCCCCACTCACCTCAGCATAGAAATGCACTGACTTGCTGTCAGCCAGCTGCAGCTGTGATGTAAGCTCTACTATCCTTGCCATGTAGTGATTTTTAATTAAGTCTTCACGAGATTCCACATCTGGAACCTAAATAGAACACAAAGAAAAAGACAAATGCCAGGGAGATGAAGACATTCGGGGGTGGGGGGGGGGAGCCAAAAGGACAATAGAGTATACATTTTCACTTAAAAAGTGATAAGGAAACAGTTTGCTTAGCCCCCAAAGAAATGTCAGATGTGGCAGATAAACAGACAGCCCCAATTTCTCTGTGTGTGCGTGTGTGTGTGTGTGTTGGTCCTGAGGCTTGAACACTGGGATGGGGTGCTGTCCTTGAGCTTTTCTGCTCAAAATTTAAGCCACAGCTTCACTTCCAGCTTCTTGGTAGTTAAGGTTAAGAGTCTCGCAGACTTTCCTGCCTGAGCTAACTTTGAACCATGATCATCTTTGGATCTCAGTCTCCTGAGTAGCTACAATTACAAGTCTGAGCCACCAGTTCTGGACCCCAATTTCTTTTATCCTGCATTTGCTCATCTCAGAAAGAAGTCATGCCTACAGAATTTCTCAGAAGAGAACAGAGCTGGGGTGGGAGTATTGGAGTTCCCTGGGCCACAAACTTGTCAAATTCCATCTGTCCGACTCCTATGCCACCTTCTAATTAGAACAGGGAAGGGAAATGGGGGGGGGGGGGGCGATTTATTGGAATTCCTAAATTTTGAACATTCTTTTTTTTTCTTTAAAATTATCTTAAGAAAACTCTAATGCTTCTAAATTTACTAATAAACTACTTCTATACTAAATAGGTTTGCCCTCTGCTTCAGACTGGTATTTCTTCCAGTTATTTAGCAATGAAAGACATAGTATTAAGTTTAATTTAAAAATACCTAAGTTTGGGGCTGGGAAGGTGGCTCAAGGGTAGAGTGCTTGCCTTGCATGCATGAGGCCCTGTGTTTGATTCATCAGCACCACATAAGCATAAAAAGCCACTGTGGCTCAAGTGGTAGAGTGATAGCCTTGAGCTGAAGAACTGAGGGACAGCGCCCAGGCCCAGAGTTCAGGCCCTAGGACCGGCAAAAAAAAAAGAAAAAAGAAAGAAAGAAAAAAAAGAAAAGAGGGGCTGGGAAGGTGGCTCAGTGGTAGAGTGCTTGCCTTGCATGCATGAGGCCCTGGGTTCGATTCCCCAGCACCACATAAGCAAAAAGAAAAAAAGCCAGAAGTGGTGCTGTGGCTCAAGTGGTAGAGCACTAGCCTTGAGCTGAAGAGCTGAGGGACAGCGCCCAGGCCCAGAGTTCAGGCCCACGACCGGACCCAAAAAAAAAAAGAAAAGAAAAAAATTCAGTTAAAAAATACCTAAGTTCAAGGTTACCTATATTCTAAGTAGAATAGCCTACTATCTTTTTCAGTTTGCTAAAGCAAGTGATAAGGTGAATGACTTCAGTTTTTGTTAATTTATTGTTATTATTATCTTATTATTATTTATAAAGTCCTTAGAATACTTCAAAACCCAAATATGTAAAACTAGATGACAAACCAAATCTGCCCTGAGTTCACTGGCTACAAGCACAGTGCTCATTGGCCTGGAGGAACCCTGACTTCCTGGGCACCCATGGGGGAGGAAGAGTGTGGTCCTCTGCCTCACACAGCATGTAACCATGCTGGTAAGGGCCACACCTTGTCAACTTCCAGGACAAGCCATCCCACAAGGCAGATACAAAACAGGCTCGATGGAGCCTTCACTACTGTAACAGAAAATTTGTTCTTCATTTGCTAAAACTGCCCCCCCCCCCAAAAAAAAAGGAAGTGGACAAAAATGTCTTCCACAGGAGATAAACATGCTTCAAGATATTTACTAGCAAAGTTATGATGCTGAGGGCACATTACCTCACTCTCACACGTCCTGGTTAAAATCCCAATCTGGAAAACAAGGAGGAGAAATTATTAGAGCAGAATGTGTAAATGCAGACCCAAGGAGTTAACACTTCCTCTTCTCAGCCCACACTGGTTCAGATCACTGGAAATGCAGCTCTAGGACACCCAGTGCTGTCTTTCTCTATAAGATGCTGTACCTGTACCTAAGTAACCGCATTCACTAGTTCTGCCCTGAGGTAAAACCCAAAGGCCATTACCAAATGGGCCACCATTTTCACTGAAAGCCAACACAAAGTCCAGGAAGAGCAAGAGACAATCAGCCTTTAATCCTATCTTACCATCTCCACACTAATTACTAAGCAGGAGCTAGGAAAGTTGTAGACAGTTTTATGGAGACTATGACAATTAAACATTTTATACAGAAAACACAAACAACACACTGAGAGCTAAAAAGGAGAAGTACCACCTTTGATATAATATTGAAGCATTAATAAGCATTCATCTCAAATTTAAATAAAAAATAATGTTATTTTGTTTCATTTGGCAGTACTGGGGTTTGAATTCAGGGCAGGTGCTCTATCACTTGAGCCATGTCCACAGGCCTCAAAATTATGTAATTTTAAACAAATTATAGTATAGTTAGATTTTTTTTTCATTTTTTAAAATTTTTTGTGCCAGTCTGGGGCTTAAACTCAAGACCTGGGCGCTGTCTCTGAGCTTCTCTTGCTCAAGGCTAGCACCCTACCCCTTTAGCCACAGCTCCATTTCTGGGTTGGTTGGTTTGTTTTTCTAGTTAGTGGAGATAAGAATTTATCTTTATTATTGCTCAGGCTGGCTTCCTCAGATGTCAGCCTCCTGAGTAGCTAGTACCAGCATGAGCCATGGGTGCCTAGCTTAGATTTGTCTTTTTTAAAGATTTTCTGAATTAAGATTTCAGAAACAGTCATGATTACTATTTTCAGGATATTTTTCCAGGTGAAAGGGCAGGTGCTTGAGCATCATGACTTATAAAAACTACATTTCAATAGATTCTGCTAATCAGAGATGTCACCTAATACACAGTGTTCAAATACTCTAAATAATATGCTCAAGAGGATTATTCTGAAGAACAAACTATGTGTACTAATGAATATTATACTCACCTACTATTAAAGAGTTTATTAATTTTTTAAAAAATAGAAAAGCCATAATTTTCTACTCAATAAAGCAGGGATCGCATTTTCTTTCTCTCTCTCTCTCCCTCTCCCTCTCTCTCTCTCTCTCAAAAACTACTTATAATAACAAAGTAACCATCTAATTTCCCATATTCAATGATGGCCACATTTGCTTAAATAAACTTCAGACACTCATCTATTCTACCTCTTCTCTGGGACCGTTCCTCTTGAAGGAAAAGGTGTTAAGTAGAAGGAAATATTTGACCATATAGATTTGTAACAATTTTTCTCATGTGCTACTAACAACAATAACTGATATAGCCCTTTTAACAGAATTGGGCAAAAAAGAGCAAGGAATTTGAAAACATTCATTCCTTTGATTCAGTAACTCTAGCCCTAAGAAATATATCCCAAGGAAATTACTAATACATAAAGAATCTTAGGGGCTAGGAATGTGGCTTTTAGTGGTGGAGTACTTGCCTAGCTGCATGAGGCTCTGGGTTCAATTCCTTTGTACCACATTAAAAAAAAAAGAATATATGTCATTTAAGATAGTAAAAAGTATAATTAATGTCCAATCATAGGTAAAATAACATATATCATATATGGAATATTATGAACTCAATAACTAACAACCATGTGAAATTTTGTAGGAAAAAAATGTTAACTAGTAGATCAGTTATTCAAGATAATGTCATTTTTTCCTTCTTTAACCATCTGCATTTTGTATTTATCTACAACATAGATGTATTATATATATTTTGCATATGCTATAACATACCTATATCTTTTTTTTTTTTTTTTTGGGGGGGGGGGGTCCGGTCATGGGGCCTGAACTCTGGGCCTGGGCACTGTCTCTCAGCTCTTCAGCTCAAGGCTAGTGCTCTACCACTTGAGCCACAGTGCCACTTTTTGCTTATGTGGTGCTGAGGAATCGAACCCAGGGCCTCAGGCATGCAAGCCAAGCACTCTACCACTGAGCCACCTTCCCAGCCCCAACATATCTATATCTTAACATACATATTTTAAAGTTCTATTCAAGCTGTGTTTTTTTTTTGTTTTTTTTTTTTAAATTTTATTTTATTTTATTTGAGAACATACTGTACAGAGGGGTTACAATTACATGGTCAGGATAATGCATACATTTCTTACCAAGCATTGCAGCCTCCTCCTTTGTTTACCCTTCACCTCCCTTCCCAGCCTCCCCTCTCCCCCCCACCCAATCATACCCCCCCTCCCCCCCCCTCCGACATTGTAAAGCTGGTTTTGACATGAAATTTTGTACTTCTCATTGTTGCAACAGGTCCACCTGAATCCTTAAACGACTTGTTTGTCCCCATCTCCTCCACATGTTATACTGACATCAAATATAGTGAAAGCAGGGGTTACACTGTGGGGGAGGGACATACAAAGCAACCAAGAAATAATCTTATAAATGCGTTAGAAACACATGCATGAAAGAAACAAAAACATTAAAATACATATTTGAGGGTTCGTTTTCCTAACATCACATTCTCTGACTTTTTCCGCTTGACTCATACCTATACTAGATATTGCAAATAAGGGAAACCATGGGACCTATGTTTCTTTGAGCCTGGCTTACTTCACTTAATATAATTTTTTCCAAGCCTTTCCATTTCCTAACAAATGGGGCAATGTCATTTTTTCTGATGGAGGCATAGAATTCCATTGTGTATATATACCACATTTTCTTGATCCATTCATCTATTGAGGGGCATCTGGGTTGGTTCCATATCTTAGCTATGGTAAATAATGCTGCAATAAACATAGTTGTGCTGGTAGCTTTAGTGTGGTCTTTTTTGTAAACATTAGGGTAAATGCCCAAAAGTGGGATTGCTGGGTCATAGGGGAGCTCTATGTGGTGTCTTTTGAGGAACCTCCATACTACTTTCCAAAGTGGTTGAACAAGTTTACATTCCCACCAACAATGAAGTAAGGTTCCTTTCTGTCCACATCCCCTCCAGCATCTGTTGTTGTTAGAGTTCTTGATTTTTGCTGTTCTAACTGGAGTGAGGTGATATCTCAATGTTGTTTTGATTTGCATTTCTTTTATGGCTAGGGATGTTGAACATTTCTTCATGTGTCTATTGGCCATCCTTCTTTCTTCTTCAGAGAAGCTTCTCTTTAAGTCTTTCGCCCTCTTACTTATTGGGCAGTTGTTTCTTTGAGGATTTGTTGTTGAGTGGTTTAATTTTTTGAGTTCCAAGTATATTTTAGATATGAGGCCCTTGTCCGTTGTATGGCTAGTAAAGATCTTCTCCCAGTCCGTGGGCTTTCTATTGATCTTGCTAGCTATGTCATTTGCCCTGCAGAAGCTCTGCGACCTTATACAATCCCATTTGTCCAACCTTTCTTTGATTTGTTGTGTTTCCGGGTCTCTATTCAGAAAATTTCGGCCTGAGCCGAGGAGACCCAGGGTTTCTCCTATTCCATCCTGTAATGTTTTCAGAGTGTCTGCTTTGAGTTCAAGGTCTTTGATCCATTTGGAGTTGATTCTGGTGCAGGGTGATATATAAGGATCTAGCTTTAGTTTTCTACATGTAGTTAACCAGTTTTGCCAGCACCATTTACTGAAGAGGCTGTCTGTCTTCCATTCTATTGTTTTAGCTCCCTTATCGAAGATTAGATGGCTATAGGTCTGTAGGTTCATTTCTGGGTTTTCAATTCTATTCCATTGGTCCTGAGGTCTGTTCTTATGCCAATACCAAGCTGTTTTGATTACTATGGCTTTATAGTAGAGTTTGAAATTTGGTATTGATATTCCTCCAGCAGTGTTCTTTCCGTTGAGGAGCGTTTTTGCTATTCGGGGTCTTTTATTGTTCCATATGAATTTTTGGATTGCCTCTTCTATTTCCTTGAAGAATGAGGGTGGAATTTTGATAGGTATTGCGTTGAATTTGTAGATAGCCTTGGGAAGTATTGCCATTTTCACGATGTTAATCTTTCCAATCCAGGAGCATGGGAGGTTTTGCCATTTTTTAAGTTCTGTGTTGATTTCCTTTTTCAAGATTTTAAAGTTTTCATCATAGAGGTCCTTCACTTCTTTAGTTAAGTTAATTCCTAGGTATTTTATTTTTTGTGGGGCTATTACAAATGGAGTTGCTTTCCTAATTTCAGCCACACTTTTCTCATTGTTGGCATACAGAAAAGCCATTGATTTTTGGGGGTTAATTTTATAACCTGCTACTTTGCCAAAGTTTTGAATCAGCTTGAGTAATTTGGGAGTGGAGTCTATGGGATTCTTTAAATACAAGATCATGTCATCTGCAAAGAGGGAAAGTTTTATTTCTTCTTTCCCTATTTGGATCCCCTTTATGTCTGCATCTTGTCTTATTGCTGTAGCTAGGCATTCTAATACTAGATTGAAGAGAAGTGGAGAGAGTGGGCATCCTTGTCTTGTTCCTGAGTTAAGAGGAAATGGCTTTAATTTTTCACCATTGAGTATAATGCTGGCTGTAGGTTTGTCATACACAGCCTTTATTGTATTGAGGAATGTTCCATGGATTCCTAATTTTTCCAAAACCTTCATCAGGAAGGGGTGTTGGATCTTGTCGAATGCTTTTTCTGCGTCTATTGAGATAACCATGTGGTTCTTATTCTTGCTCCTGTTGATGTGATGAATAATATTAATTGATTTGCGTATATTGAACCAGCTTTGCATCCCTGAAATGAATCCTGTTTGATCGTGGTGTATGATTTTTTGGATGAATTGTTGAAGTCGGTTGGCCAAAATTTTGTTGAGAAGTTTTGCATCAATGTTCATCAAAGAAATGGGTCTATAGTTCTCTTTCTTTGATGAGTCCCTGCCTAGTTTTGGGATGAGGGTTATGATGGCTTCATAGAATGTGTTCGGTAGTGAGCTTTCTCTTTCAATTTCATTGAAGAGTTGGAGGAGAATTGGTGTGAGCTCTGCTTTGAAGGCCTTGTAAAATTCCGTCAAGCTGTGTTTTTTAATCAAAGTAAAATATAATCATTTACATTGTTATAATTTTCTTTTTTGAACTTGCAGTACTAGGGTTCTGGTTTTTGTTTTTGTCATGGTGCTTGAACTCAGGGCCTGGGTACTGTCCTTGCGCTTTTTTGCTCAAAGCTAGTATCCTACCACTTTAACCCACAGCTCTACTTCCAGTTTTCAGGTGGTTAGTTAGAGATAAGACTCTCACGGACTTTCCTGCCTGGGCTGACTTTGAACCACTATCCTTAGATCTCAGCCTTCTAAGTAGTTGAGCCATCAATGTCCTGCCAGTACTAGATATTTTAATAAAAATATAAACATTAACCAGGTGCCGGTGGCTCCTGTCTAAAATCCTAGCTACTCAGGAGGCTGAGATCTGAGGATCCAGGTTTGAAGTCAGCCAGGGCAGAAAAGTCCATGAGACTCTTTTATCTCCAACTAACCACCTGAAAGCTGGAAGTCGAGCTGTAGTCTCAAGTGGTAGAGTGCCAGCTTAGAGCAAAAAAGCTAAGGGACAGCGCACAGACTCTGAATTCAAGGCTCAGTACCAACACAAACAAACAATTAAATAAGAATATTTAACTTCTGAAATAGGCTTAGAAATAATAAGTAGGCTTAGAAATAGTTAAGTTTTTGTCTAATATTACTTTTTCCTGCCTTAAAATGCTTGAACCAAAATAATCTCCTTGTGGTTTGAAGGATGAATTTCCTTTGTTAGTCAATGAACTTTGAATTGGACAGATCTGCCCAAGAGAAATCGGACCAAGACCATGGTGTGTAGGCACACACACAGATACACACTTATCTCTCTGTGGTCTACCATGCACAGGGCACGGCTCCATTCAGGCCATGGTTAGCAGGAATCTGCCATGTGCAGGAAAGAGGACTGACTGCATGGTAACTTTTCTCACCGGAAATACTCTTAAGACAAGCCTTAGGCTACTGCTCATTTTAAACATGAACTTTTTGGCAAGGCGGTGTTGAGGTTTGAATTTAGGCAAATGTTCTACTACTTGCACCATAGCTCCTATACCTTTGTACTTTACGTTATTTTTCAGCTAGGTCTCTTGTTTTTTTGCCCTGCAGCTCTCAGACCTCAATCTTCCTACTTACACCTCCTATGTAGCTGGGATTCCACTAACTTTTACCCCGGGTGGCCTTGAACCACAGCATTCCCAATATCTGCCTTCTGCATAGTTGGCAGTACACATGAGCCACTGTAATAGCCTCCTGCTCATTTTAAAACCCATTTAAAAAATCTGTTGGAGAGAGGAATGGCGAGCAGATGTATTCACAATATTCAATGTGTGTTATGTGAAAACAGAACCAGGTAACTCGAGGGGTTGGGAGGGATGGGGAGCAGAAAGGGATAACACTGATCAAGGTGCACTGTACTCATAAACTGACAGCTGAACTGAAACACCTTTGTAAAACTATTTAATTAAAAAATAATTTACATTTTGGGCTCAATAGCTATGTGCATATGATCATATAAAATAATGCTTATCAAAATGTAGGGTTTTTTTATTGTACTGTTTATGGTTCTTTTCTTTTTTTCCTTCTTTCCTTTTTTTCTTTTGGTTTATTCCCTTCGGTCCCTGTTTTTGATTTCTATACCTTTGTCCTGTATGTAAGTTTATCTGATATGGGGAGGCTTGGAGGGGAAGCACAGAAACAGTGGGACAAAGAGTAAACCATTCAGCAGTGAAACCCACTAGATACTTTGTTGGAAATGAGCTACCTAACTTGGGGGCGGGGGTGGGGGGGGGGAGCCAGGAGGGGGAAAAACTGGGAGAAAATGGGGGTGTGTGTGACACTATCCAAAAAGAAATATATTCATTACCTAAGTTATATAACTATAACCAGTCTGTACATCACTTTTACAATAAAATTTTTAAAACTGAATAACTGATTTATGACCTGTGTGCATATATATTTTTTCCTGAACATCTGAAAGTAAAGTTATAGGTGTTAAAATAACTCACCCTAAATGCTCAGATGTTTATCTCCAAGAAAAAAAAAGGGAGGAATAGTCTCTTCAATATAGTACCATAACCACTCCTAGGAAAATGAACCATCATCTGAGATCTGACAATGTTAAAACACAATGAGGCTGATACACATTTTGGAAATAAAAGCCAGCCTGGACATTTTACTACGAGGAACACTCTAATACAAGAAGGACCAGACCTGTTCCTCACTAGCATCAGTGAGCCACGAGAAGTCAGCAGAATAGATACACTTGAGCAAAGAGATTTCAGTAAACATCAGGCTTTCTTTAGACTTATCAAGAAACACTTGGAAAAATACCCCTAAAAATTTCTTTCAAGGGGCTGGGAAGGTAGCTCAGTGGTAGAGTGCTTGCCTTGCATGCATGAGGCCCTGGGTTCGATTCCTTAGTACCACATAAGCAGAAAAAGCTGGAAGTGGTGCTGTGGCTCAAGTGGTAGGGCGCTGGCCTTGAGCTGAAGAGCTGAGGGACAGCGCCCAGGCCCAGAGTTCAGGCCCCATGACCAGCAAAAAAAAAAAAAAAAAATTTTCTTTCAAACTTTTCCCTAATTTCTTCCTTTGCAGATTTTCCTAATTTTTTTAAAGCAGGCAGAATACTATCATTAGAAAACTTTATTACAAAATAATAATAATTACAATAATAATTACAAAGTGCCAATAGAGATGTTTCTTTTTTAATTTATTTTTTATTTTAATTTTCTTGTCAAAGTGATATAGAGGAGTTACTGTTACATAAGTAAGGTAGTGAGTATATTTCACGTCTAACTTCTTACCCCCTCCCTCATTTTTCTCCCTCTTTCCCTCCCCTTTACAATTCCCCCCCAAGTTGTACAGATCATTTTTCAACATATTGTCTTGTGAATATCGCTGTTGCATTGGTTTCCCTGTTGTCCTTTATCTCACCATGTTGTTATTCCCCTTCCCTTCCCAATTCTTAAACATATATACAATACCAGGGTACCAAAATCAAATACAGTGACAACAGGGGATAAACCATAGCGGGGAAAAAACACAAACGAAAAAAGAAATCACCCGATGTTACTGCTAAGCTGAGCACCAGTGGCTCATGCCTATATTCCCAGCTTCTCAAGAGGCTAGATCTGAGGATCATGGTTCAAAACCAGCCTGGGCAGCAAAGCCTGTGAGATTCTTATCTCCAATTAACCAAACACACAAAAAAATGTGGAAAGTAGAGTTATGGTTCTCCTAGGCCCTGAGTTCAAGCCCCCAGACTAGCACAAAAAGCAATAAAAATAAGGCAAGAAATTTCAACTTATAAGGTAGTTTGCCAATGTACTATCTTATAAAAGAACTAGCTGGTGGATTTCTATATGATATGTATAGAATAGAGCTTTATACTTTCTATATGATATGTATATAATAGAGCTTTATACTTTCTAAAATACATTATATATGGTTAAAAATGGTGTTAGTGGCTAGGTTCAAACCTGTGATCCCAGCTACTTGGTAGGCTAAGAATGGGAGGACTGAAGTTTGAGGCCAGGCAGGGCAGAAAAAGTCATGAGACCCCCCTTACTGAATGCCATGGCACATTCCTATCACCCTAAGCTAGAGGGGAGGTTACAATTGAGGGGAACACTTGAGACTTGACTTAATAAGCTAGACAAGGTGGTACACACTTGTGGTCCCAGCAATGACAAGAAGCCTAAAATAGGTTAAATGGTCCAGGTACAGGCCTGGGTGTGAGCCTAGGAAGAAAGCAAAAGACTACCTTAAAAGTAACCAGCAAAAACTAGAGCTGGAGGTGTGGCTCAGCAGTACACTACCTGCCTAGCAAGTGTGAGGTCAAGTTCAAACGTCAGTGTTTCCTCAAAAAAAAAAAAAGATATCAGTGGTAATTTCAATAAGAAGTTAGATATTTGGACCTTGGCTAGAAACATAACCAATGTTATAAGTTTTTTTCACGGAGAAAAAGAATCATCTTAAATTCAACTTTTTCTATCTTTTCCAGAAACACAGCCCTCACTATGGAGTCTCATCAAATCTCAGGGAGTTTAGTGGAGTTACTTTTGAATGGTATGCCCTACCTTTTCTTGGAATGCATGAGTCATTCTTGTTATAAACTGGCGTGTAATTTAGGTGATTGCTATCATCAGAATGTCTGTTTTCCTAAAATTCCTACATTGAAATCCTGAGCTCCAAAGGTAATAATATTAAGAGGAGAAACCCTCGTGTGGTGATCTAATGGTTTCCTACAAAGGAGATCCAGAGAACTATTCACCCTTTCTGCATGTGAGAACACAGTGTGAGTGGCCGTCCATGAGTCAGGAAACACACCCTCACTGGACTCCAAATGTGCAGGCACTTTGACCTGCACGTGCCAGCCTCCAGAACTGTGCAAAATAAAATTCTGCTGTTTTAAGGCACCCAGTTTGTTATAGGAATTGGAAGGGACTAAGACAATGACTAATGCTGGACACTAGGTTAGATCTTATCGATCAGTATTAAAGTAAGGAAACTGCTGGCAAAGATAAGCCGGAAGATACTCACCAGACTGGTGCTCTGCATGGGCTCTGACACAGCCTTAGCTGCAAACTCCTCCTGGCCAGCAGTACTTGGAGCTGTAGCAGCATTATCCTGGGCCAGCCCAGCCACCTGCCCACTGCTTGCATTCTTCAACTTATCTGCAATCCGTTGGTTTTCTTTCTCTAGCTTGATTTTGGCTAATTGTGCTTCCAACATCCAATGCTCTTTTTCCTGCTCCAGTTTAGAAATCTTTTCCAAACTCTGTTGAACCTTAAAAAGTAACAAAGAGTTTTACATCTCAGAGAATAAAGGAGACAAAATTAGTTTACAGAATGTAAGCCATAACTACTTCACAGAGGTGAAGACATTAAAGCTTGACCTTTCTTGCACTACAATTATTAAGCAGAATAGAAGAGACATAATCATAAATAAAGAAATAGAACTAAAGTACAAAAATAATCCCTCATCATTAAGGGACAGAAAAAAAGCAGAGAGCAAAAAGGAAAGGCAAAGAGTAGAAAAAGAATCTCTAATGCATTCAACAGATACATTAAAAGCGAGAACAGATAAAGAATTCTTTAGTTTCATGTATCCAGAGAGGGATTTAGCATGAATTCTCCGGAGAAGCCCCCAGGACACAAATCAGGACTCTCTGATCCCATCTCCTGCTTGCAATGCAGAGACGTTTCCCTTTCCCTTTCCCTAGTTCTTTCTACTCTATCTTTATTTCCTGAAGTAAATCCTTGCTGAATTAAAAGAAATAAGAATTCTGTATTTCTCCTGTACTAATAACCAGAATTCCATAAGCATTCTTGAGAAGCAATAAACAAAGATAGATACCCAAACTGAAAAATAGGCACTAGGACAAGACAATAAAATAAAGAGAAGGTGCTCACTAATTATTAAGAAAAAGCAAATTAAACCACTCAGTTGATTCAAATTCAAAAGACAGAAAACACTAAGGTGAGAATGTTTGTGAAAAAGAACTTTTATTCAGAGTGCCAATGTTAGATTTGAAAGAATATATGCAACATAATTTCTTAGGAAATAAAATACTCTAGTGTTGGAATGCAAAATAAAGTTGCATTTAGGAGAGAAGAGAGAAGAATATAGTAACTGGAAAGGGGCATAGGGAAGGCATAACTTGCTCACTCATGTGTTCTCTCTCTCCTTTCCTACTTCCCTCCCTGCCTTTCTCCCTCCTTCCTCAGCTTTTTCCACTCAAGGCTGGTGTTCTACCACTTAGGCCACAGCTTTACTTTCAGTGTTTTGCTGGTTCATTGGAGATAAGAATCTCACACTCTCCTGCGCAGGCTGGCTTTGAACCTCAATCCTCAGATCTCAGCCTGCAACTAGGATTATAAGCATGAGCCATTAGCACCAGGCTCCTAATAATTTTTTCCAAGACTACCTGCTCTGCTCTTTTTGAATCTAGTTATATTAATGTTCACTTGTAAAAATTAGTAATTTGCATGCTTTCCTTTAAGTATGTTATGCTTTAATAAGTTTTAAAAGTCAATGTTCTGGGAAAATAAAAGCATGAGAATTACATTAAAATAATAGCAACTATACAATGAATTCTAATGATTTACCATTATCCCGATTGAGTAATTACCATGTACCAGGCAGTATGTGACACCTTACTCCTATTATCCCAAAAGAGCATCTTAATAGGCCTATGATTCTTATTTCTACAGAGGAGAGCAAAGGTTCCCAGCAGCTACACCATCTGCTAAACTAGAGAACTCAGAGCCAGGAGCTGGGACCCCCATCTGCCTGGCTCACAGGTTGGCTTCTTTCTGCTGTACCACAGTGCCTCCCACTGGCTGGAAGCAGTCTTGCATGACTCTGAAAAGGTGGGTAATAACCTTTTCCTTTAAAGAGGCAGGAAGGGAGGCCCAGAGTGTCCAGGACACAGGCCCCTTCTAGTCCGTGGCATCAGGAAAGCATTAGCTCTGAGGTCAGACAGGTCTGCCAGTCAGTAGCTCATTTAGGCAAAATTTACTTCATTTCCTTTAGTCTTACTTCCCTTACATTAAGAAAGAAAATACAAAAAAAAAAAATTCTTAAGGTATTGTACCTCTTATTAGTTCTGAGAAATTTGTTTTTCAGGATTTCCTTTCTGGATTAAATTTTTATCTCAACATTCTGGTGCATTAAGGTTAAAGAGATAAGTGATGTACTTTCAATGGAAATAGGTCAGCTTCAACAAAACATTTCTTCCACTCTCTCTCTTCCCTCTCCCATTCCTCCCTCCCCATCTTTTTTTTTTTTAAAAAAAAAAAGGAGAATTCTGAAAATTAAACATAAGCTATTAAACTGAGTAAGTCTCTGATAAGATTTAAACTGGTATCAATCTGTACCAATTCCTAGAAGGAAAAGTACCTCCCACCCCAATCTGCCCCCCAATTCAACTGATAACCAAATATAGGAAATTTCCCATTCCTACTCATTTATGAAATGAAATGACTTGACAAATCTCTTGCTCCTCTCCTCTTTATTACCTTAGTATTTTTGGAATTTAAAACTGGTACCCAGAGTGTCCTGTACTAGAAGCAAAAAATGTTTCTCCCCTTTTTCCCCCATTTATATTATACGAAAATAAGTCCATGCTAAACTAAATATATATATATGTATATATATGCCTACAGATATAATCATCATGGTCAAAATGTGTTATTACTCAGCCACCATCTGTAGCACCAACTGAATCAAGAAGACTTATTTAGAGCATCAACACACACATTTCTCAACAAATTATGTCTACAGTCTTTTTTTAGTCTGCATAGAATAATGAATTTTTCATGTTACACATTTATCTATGTAGTTTTTTGAGTCACTTATGTTCTCTAGATACCTCCCCGGGGCAGTTAACATTTCTGCTATTTAATAAGTTGCATGACTTTCCAGGCACCATACCTGCTGTGCGAGGCCTTCTCGACTTTCCGTGGAGCTGAGAAGGACCCGGCGGTTGGCCAGGGCTTCCTCATAAGGCACAGACTCCAGGACCGGCTACAGAAAAAGCATTGTTAAGAATTAAAGAAAAGACCATCTTACCCTTCCTCCAAGCCCACATAACAAGACTACTCAATGGGGTGTGAAAATTAATCTAGCTGTATACGGACACAGACTAGCTCCTTTAATACAAAAAGAAAAGAATGATAGAGAACTTGTTACAGCAATTAAAAGCTACACTAACTAAAACCGTATGGTCTTGCTCCAAAGTACAGATAAAGGAAAGAACAGAAAATTCAGAAACAGGAAAGGGCAAATATAAAATCTATTCTAGAACAAATATTACATTTATTATCCAATGAAGAAACAAATAGACTGGGTAAATGATGCAAGAGCAATCAGCTTATCTTTTTTTTAATTTTTAAAAATATCTTTATTTTTGTCGATCGTGGGGCCTGAACTCTGGGCCTAAGTGCTGTCCCTCAGCTCTTCAGCTCAAGGCTAGCGCCCTACCACTTGAGCCACAGCACCACTGCCAGCTTTTTTCTGCTTATGTGGTGCTGAGGAATTGAACCCATGCATGCGAGGCAAGCACTCTACCACTGAGGCAACTTCCCAGCCCCCATTTTATTTTTTTTGTGATGATGTTAAGTGGGTTTGAACTCAGCACTTTATGCTTGCTAGGCAGGTACTCTACCACTGAGCTATACCTGCAGACCTTGTTTGTACAGACCAGGTCCATGCCTGATCCATGATACTTCTATTTTTCTTTTCCCTTTTCAGTTAAGCATTCACCACAATATATAGCTACCAGTTGAGGAGTCTCCTATATATGTCTTGGCTGTCCTGAAACTATAATCCTCCAGGTCTCAGCCTCTCATAAAATACATACATTTCTACACTTTGCTCAAGAGGAATACAGTGGGTGCTACATATTCAATGATAGAGCAGATTGCTGAGACACTCAAAATGTTTATCAGGTTAACAAAAGAAAAAAAGCTTTGGAGGCCACTGGCTCATGCCTGTAGACTTAGGAGGTCAAAATCTAAGGATCTCAGTTTGAAGCCATCCCAGAGAAACAAATCTAAGACTCTCTTACCACAAATTAACCAGCAAAAAGCCAGAAGGGCTCAAGTGACTGCCTTCATCAAAAAAAGACAAGCGAGAGTGTATGAGGTTTGAATTCAAGCCCCACTACCAGCACATACACACATACCTCCCCCCCAAAAAAACAAAAAAGAAACAATTCCAGCTGGACTCCAGTGGCTCATGCCTATAATCCTAGCTACTAAGGAGGCTGAGGATTGCAGTTTGAAGCCAGCCCAGGAAAGAAAGTCTGTGAAACTCTGAGCTCCAATTAAACACACACACACACACACACACACACACACACACACACACTTCTGTATTTTGTCTATGGTTTATACAGATGGCTATAATTGCTTAGAGACTGGAAGCTTACATACCAAACTGATATATAGGTAGAAACTAAAATCCAGAGTTACTATCTATAATATTCTAATTTTGTAATTAAAGCCTTAGATGAAGAGGTGAGTAAAAGTGAAATGTAAAAGTTGTATGTTTAATAATACTCATTACAGGGCTGGGAGTGTAGCTTAATGGTAGAGTGCTTGCCTCGCATGCATGAAGCCCTGGGTTTGATTCCTCAGTACCACATAATCAGAAAAAGCTGGAAGTGGCGCTGTGGCTCAAGTGATAGAGTGCTTACCTTGAGCTGAAGAGCTCAGGGACAGCGCCCAGGCCCAGAGTTCAAACCCCATGACCAACAGCAACAACAACAAAAAGAATAACCATTGCAGCCAGGCACCAGTGGCTCTGCTCTGTAATCTACTCAGGAAGCTAAGATCTGAGGATTGCTGTTTGACAGGAAAATCTATGAGACTCTACAAAGTCCATGAGACTCTACCAATTTAACTACCCAAAAAGCTGCAGCTCAAGAGGTACAGCACTTGCTTTGAGCAAAAAAGCTCAGGGACCGTGTCCATGCCCTGAGTTCAACCCCAGACTAGTACATACACGGAAAAAGAACACCCATTGCAGTGCTGCATATAACTGAGAATAGACGTCTTATATATCAACAATGAAATGGTTAAGTTATTCACGTTATACAACAAAACACTATGAGAGCATTATAAATATGACTATAGTAGAGCGTGGTGAAGCATGCCTGTAAGCCTAGCTACTTGAGAAGCTAAGAAGTACAACTTTAAGCACAGCCTAGATAGTAAAGCCAGGCCCCATCTCAAAAAAAAGAATGATTAGACATATATTTATATATATATATATATATATATATATATATATATAGGTATATTCCCAATGTATTAAGAGGAAAAAAGATTATAGATCTATGTTTCTTTCTGCTAGATATATTTTGCTTTGATAGCTTGTATATATGCTTATATACCTTGAGAGTTGTTTATATGTAGAAATATTCTAACAAGGTTAAGAATAACACATTTGAGTGGTAGGATTTTGAATGATCAGAACTTTCTTTTAATGTACTGCTGTTATCTTTTGACTTTAGTGTGTATGTGTCAGTACTGGTGCCTGAGCTCAAGACTTAGGTGCTGTCCCTTTGTTTTTTTGCTCAAGGCTAGCATTCTACTACTTGAGCCACAGCTCCACTTCTGGCTTTTTGGTGATTAAATGGAGATAAGAGTCTCATGGACCTTCCTGCCTGGACTGGCTTTGAACTGTGATCCTCAGATCTCAGCCTCTTAAGGATGATTTATTAAAATTTACAAACAAATTTCAATTTTTTTGTTAAGATTTCTGAAGTTCTATTTTTACTGCCTGCTGGCCTACCTTACTACAGGCTCTCTACTGGCACTAGGGACATGAATCTGCTTCTCACCAAAGGTGTGAGTTTCTATTGCCTTTTTTCCAAAGATCGTCTACCAATCTCCTGAATCCCCAAATTATACCAAGTCTAAATGATATGGACTGTGGGGGGAAAACCCCACCATTCTCTGGGACTAGTTATGATTGCTTTAAGTTAAGTGTGGATGGCAGCTTACAAACCTTTCTCAAAGCCTTCATGTAGGCAGCAGCCTTCTTCTTATACTGCAGCATGCATTCCGCAGAGAGAGGATTGATGAACCCACTCGCCGCCTTGGGCCCATAGCTCAGTGAAGTGATAAAGTAGTCCACGTTGTTGCCAAAGAAAGATGCAATCTAAACACAGCATAATAATAATAATAAAGGCTTGTTCTCCAACGGTAATCTCAAACATAGCTAACTATCTATCCATCTATCTATCTATCTATCTATCTATCTATCTATCTATCTATCTATCTATCTATCTATCAGGTTTCAGAACTGTTTAGAATTTCAATACCTGCTTAAAAAAACCTGTGTTTACCTAGAATACTGTGGCGAAATATTTTTTTTTAAGAGAGGATCATAAATAACTGAGAATCGACTTCTGAACTGTCCTTCTCTAGACTGTTCTGTTCTTAAAAGCCAAGACTGATTCTAATTTACTCTACAGCTTTTCCATGAGCATTCATGAGCTATTTACATCATTAATTTCTGCAGTAATGTCAAATACCCCTGTAGGGACTTACCCATTTCATTTGCATTTAACTTCGAATTTTCACATTTCAATAGAAGACATAACATAAACATCTTGAATATGTAGTTTCTACCCAAAATTAATTCTTTAAATCTCAATTTGTAAAATATATATAGAAAAAAGACTAAGATTTCAGTGGATTGTCATTTATAGACTGAGCACTTGTTAAATCTATATAGGCAGCCATAAAGATCCACAACTATAATTTTTCTGAACCACAATTGCATGTCTACAGTGTTATATGAAACGGTGATATAAATTAAAATATCTGCTTAAAGGTTCTAGCCAGAAAAATAAGTCTGATATATTAAAGCCTCCTGAGTGCTGCAATTACAGGTATACACCTCCATGCCTAGCTCTAAAGATTGTTTTTCACTAATGCTTTATATTATGTAAATAAAAGTCTGTTAGGTAGTACTCAAAGAAAATAGTTATTCTGAGCTAAGGCAAGGTGCCAGTGGCTCACATCTATAGTCTTAGCTACTCAAGAGGCTGAGATCTGAGGATCGAGGTTCAAAGCTAGCCTGGGCAGAAAAATCTGAGACTCTTATCTCTAATAAATTACAAAACACACACACACAAGTAGAGCTGTGGCTCAAGTGGTAGAGAGCTAGCCTTGAGCAAAAGAAGCCCAGGTACAGCACCCAGGCCTGAGTTCAAACTCTAGGACCAGCTAAAAAAATCTTGAGCTATTTTTTTGCTTGTGAATAATAAGACTATACCCCTTATCTATACACAGATCGTGGAATACATTTTCCAAACTTTCTTTAATAGGTATATGCTATGCCTTCCTGCTGTTAAATTATAAACTATCAAATTTAGTTTAATCAAAGCATATTAGCTAAGTATGAAGCTGTTGTCAACCAACAGTTCAAATATTTCATTAGTCAAAAATATTTATAAAAATTCCCAAGTGAAGATCAGGTACACTTCCATGAGGCACTGTATTAACATTTAACTTTTTTTTTTCTTTTGGTCAGTCACAGGGCTTGAACTCTGAGCACTGTCCCTCAGCTCTTCAGCTCAAGGATAGTGCTCTACCACTTAAGCCACAGTGCCACTTCCAATTTTTCTGGTGGTTTATTGGAGATAAGAGTCTCATTGACTTTCCTGCCTGGGCTTGCTTTGAACCGCGATCCTCAGATCTCAGCGTCCTGAGTAGTTAGGATTATAGGCATGAGCCACTGGTGCCCGGCTTACAGTTAAAAATTTTTAAAAGCTAAAATAAACTATGAGCATATAGGTTCACAGAAAAAGCAGCAAGTGTAGCAATTCCAATAAAATATTAACATTCTCCTAAGTGAACAAATATTATCCATAGGAAGCTTCTGGCACACTGTTAATGAAAAGAGTGGAAAGGAGGCTCACTGATCTATTATGAGCCCATAGAACCTAAAGTTAACATGTGTTAATTATGGATTAACACTACAGCAGTCACAAAGACCAGTCCAGTTCAAGTAAGCTGACAATGAATGTCTAGCATGACCTGTGATCATTCTGATTGACTTAAACCACTTGAAATTGTTACAATTATGGTTAACCTATCAGACAGGAAAATGATATACATCGTGGTCTGGGTTTTCTACAATGGGGAGCTCTGAAAGAAAGCTACCTTAAGGAGATGTTGAAAGTGTGACTCTGAGTGTATGAGCGCTGCAGAAACCACAACACACAGGATCAAAGGATGGGTAAGAAACCGCTTTAGTTTATAATAATCCAGTGCTTAATGATCCACATGTTCATTGCTAATACTCAAGGATCAACGAAAGATACGTATGAATGCCACTTTAAAAGGAATTACTAAGTTACAAAATTACAGAGGCAGTATCATCACAAGTGTTACCAGAAAAAAAAAAAAACTAAGAGTTGGAAAAACACCTAAAATATTAAGAGGTTGTACTGGACTTGTGCTTTTCTTCTTCTGTATCCTCTCATTATTTTCCATAACAGACTAACATAAGCAAGGATCTATCTTGAGAACATGTAGAATCCTCAAATCATCCAATCTTATGCTGAAATACAAAATGACTAATCTGCTCACTTATCACAAATCTACCACACTGTTTGAAAAATTGAGTAGATGATTGAACCTGAAGGTGAAAACAATTAAAAATGCATTGCCTAAGAAAGAGGAAAAAAGAGATCCCATTATTTTATAAACATCAAAAAAAAATTTCCACAATCCTTAGACAGACCAATTTTACTATTTTTTAAAAGGAACATTTTTAAGAATTGAAGTTAAGGTCAATACAAGCCAGAGGATAAGTACCTTTCCTGCTCCATTTGTTAATGCTACTACTGATGACAGGATGCAGTCATTAGTTGTTATCAGCTTCTGTGTTGCTGTTGGAAGTTCGTGCTCTATTGTAGTTTTTTGGTTATAATGTTTGGAAATATCTATAAAAACAATGAAATCAAAGCTCACTACTTGTATACACTATTTATACATGTTGCATATAGATGACCAGGCCACTCCTCATATCTATTCTTACAGATTTATAAAGTAAATGTGACAAAGAATAGCTCCTAAATAACACTTCACAAATCCAGGTAGAAAGGACAGTCGGTGAATATATATAAGATACAGTTGACAAGCAGGTTCTAGATGCTTCTTATGTTTTATACAAAATAATCTTAAACTTTAAAAACTATTTCCTGTGAAATTTGACACTGTGAATTAAACATCACAATGAATCATCTAGACACCTGGACTATTTCCAATACCACTAGCAATTGTTCTTACCTATTCTCCTTCCCCGAACAGTCTCTAAAAGAAAGAGAGGAAAAGGGGTGGTGGAATCTAAAAGCAAGACAGAGCTATAGATTATTTGGTTAAGACTCAGAATCACAAGCTAAGAAAGAAGCATAAAAAATGCCTTAAAAAAAAAATTCCCCTGCTGGACGCTGGTGGCTCACGCCTGTAATCCTCACTACTCAGGAGGCTGTGATCTGAGGATCATGGTTCAAAGCCAGCCCAGGCAGGAAAGTCTATGAGACCATTATCTCCAATAAACCATCAGAAAACCAGAATTGGCACTGTGGTTCAAGTGGTAGAGCACTAGCCTTGCGCTGAAAAGTTGAGGGACAGCACCCAGGCCCAGAGTTCGAATCCTTTGGAAGACTATGACTATATTCTTAAGTGAACAAAATCAATTAAAACAGATCAAGGTTTAATATACAGACTTTCATCACTCGGGATGGTGCAAAGACAGTATACTTGTTCTGGGAATGCTGGTCTGGCTTCCTTGATCCCTTCAAGCTTAGCCTCTAACAAGCGTAAGGAGTTTTGCTAAGGGCCTCAGAATGGCATGGCTTTACATACCTGCCCTTAATCAGTGGTATGAGTTTCTGGCACAGGTCCTGTGCATGAAGACTCCTCCTTAGCACTGTTTACTTTCAGAAATGAAACAGATGGGAACAGCAGAAGGCAGACCACAAAGCCAAAGGCTACTGAGCCTTTTTCAGGTCTATAATCCTTGGCAGTGTTTGTTCAAATTTCAACATGCAAGGCTCACCTTTCATGATGTCATGAAATCCATTCAGAGCAGCACCAACATTTGTTAAGACAGAACTGTAGTTGGTCCGAAGAAGTCCATCTGGCTCTGTACCTAGAAAACCCAAGTCATGAACCTCAGCATTGTCCTGCAAAGTTGACCACCCTCTTCCTCCCTCTATTTTTAGGAAGAATGACTGCCTGTAGCATGTTGGAAACAGAGGTTTTTATACCCTTTGCTGATACATTCACATGTAATGATAACAAACACAGGCACATCAAATGCAGATATGTGTAATGGCTAAGACACCAAACAACTTTGCTAAGCAGGAACAGATCTTTTTGGAATGAAAACCTCATGAATTATCAACTCATGGTTAGATAACCAATTTTTCATTTTTTCATTCCCTAAACATTACTTGTATATTAAGCACCATTACAGCAATACTATCCAAACACCATGAGACCCTAGGTCTTCCCCAATAGTATAAGGAGCTTCGCATATCTGTCCCCCAGCAACATGGTAATCATTACAAAGGAAAAATAATCACTTGAACTTTCTAGAAATGGTTATACAGTTACAAATAAATTAGTATTTATTCCAGAATATCTATAACTCAGCAAGAACAGTAGGTCAGGAGCATATGAACCAAGACTTCCTTCTTCCCCTACCAGCTCAATGAAACAGAAACCCCACTCCCAACAAGAATAGCCAAACAGAGGACTCCCTCCTCTCTACCATCTAGGAGGCATTTTTCATTTTTGTCCCCAGTTTTTTGCTGCCAAGGCTAAGTTCTGAGTAACAAAGTCCAAAAGGAGGATGAGGAGGTCCTTTCTTTCACCCATCCCTCACTCCAGAGATGGAGGCTCTACCTTGATCATATGCTGCTTAGAATACCTGAGCCCTAGCACCCTTTGCTCTAGCCTGTCAATATGGGTTCTATGTTGAAAAAAGCAGACCAAGAAGACTGGAGGATGTTTCCCATTTCCTCCCATCAAACACTTAGCTCCTAATAGGGAGGTATCACTAGGAGAGAAGTGCAGCAACACCAGAACCATGTCTCAAAGAGTTAGCTCCTGAGAGACAACTCTAGAGCAAGAGCTGAGTCTCTTTGCACAGGAACTGACTTCACTTGCAATACTATGTGGAGAACTTAAAGCTTGTGGCTTTTAAAAAATAAAGTCTATGGTAAAAGCATAAAGGAAGCTGACCCATTCATTAGAGATAGAAACTAGACTATAGGCTAGGATGTCACTGAGAAGCAGCAAAGAAAACAGCTACCAGCCCTCCTGGGATCCAAACAAATTGTACTTCAACCACTAGAAGCCAAGCATGTTGATGCAAACCTGTCACCCCAGTATTTCTGAGGCTGGAAGCAGGAAGATAGCAAGTTTGAGACCATCTGGGGGTACATAGTGAAATCCTCAAAAAAATAAAAAAGAGGAAGGCATCAGACACCCATGGCTAATGCCTGAAATCCTAGCTACTCAGGAGGCTGAGATCTGACAATCTCAGTTTAAACCAGCCAGGGCAGATACGTTTGAGAGACTCTTACCAACAATTAAGCACCAACAATGAAGCCAGAATAAGTGGTAGAGTGCTAGCCTTGAGCAAAAAAAGCTCAGGGACAGTGCCCAGCCCCTGAGTTCAAGCACCAGGGCACGCACACACACACACACACACACACACACACACACACACACACACACACACACACACACACACACACACACACACACACACACAAAAGACAAAGGGAAATAATATTTAATGCATAGTAAATGTTTAATATTTTACATTTTTAACAATCACAGAAATAACTCCATTTCATAAATGGGAGTACAGAAGCATGTTTTTTTTTGCCCAAGGGCAATATTTAAATACATAATTTTCTACTCCACTTCTTTGCTCTGCTCATTCTATCATCCCCATCCCCCTTCCAGATTCTTGTGCTTCAAGCTGAGTCATGAGCACTTACTTGGCAGGGCAAGGAGAGCCACATAAGTCTGCAGCTTCTCAAACACAGCTGTCATCTTCTTCATGTCCTGGGACAGCTCTAGATTCCGAGCTCTTAATGCAGATGTGCAAAGAGAAGATTCACATTCTTCTTCTAAACTAGGAATGGGCAGATTTTTTAAAGTGAGTATCTGAATGACTTTGAGTTAGCAATTAGAAACTATTTAACCTCTCAAACATCTATATCCAAGGCAGACCTTACCAAAAAAGGAATTTGATCTTTTTATATGGTTTCTTTTTTTTTTTTTTTTTTTTTGCCTACCCAGAACTACTTGCTGCAAATGCCAATGGAGCAATGGAGGACTAAATGAAGGAAAAGATAAAAGTCATATACACACCCAGCCAGTGCTGATGGCTCATGCCTGTATTCCTATCTACTCAGGAGGATTGATATCTGAGGATCATAGTTCAAAAGCATCCTGGGAAGAAAGTCTGTGAGACTCTCATCTCCAATTAGCCTCCAAAAAGCCAGAAGTGAAGCTGTGGCTCAAGTGGTAGAACACTAGCCTTGAACATAAAAGCTCAGGGACAATACCCAGGGCCTGACTTCAAGTCCAAGGACTAGTGCACCAGACACAGACACAGACATACATACACACACACACACACACACACACACACACACACACACACACACACACACACATCCCTGAGGGCAATACAAGGACATTAAAATATTAAATATTACAAGAAGGGCCACATGCCTATGATCCCAGCTACTCAAGAGGCAGAGGATCAGGAGGATCTTGATTCAAAGTCAGCCCAGCAAAAAGTTAGTAAAACTTCACCTCAACTGAAAAGTTGGATGTGGTGGTTCACACCATAATCCCAAGTACAACAAAACTCCACAAAAACATATCTGAAAAAATAACTCAGGCAAAAAGGGCTGGGAACATGGCATAAGTGGTAGCAACATGAGACTCTGAGTTAAAACTCCAGTACTAACAGGAAAAAAAAATCCTTAAAATATTTACAGGAGCATTTCACAGACTAAAAATATAATATTGCCACTGACACTAGCTGAGAGACTAAGAAATCTTTTTGAGGGAGTGAGATGCGGGGGACGGAAAGTCGGAAAAAAACAAGGGAAGGGGTAACGATGTTGGACAAGAAATGTACTCACTTCCTTATGCATGTATAGTTTCAAAATCCCAAAACAGACTGAAACCCAGTCTGTTAAAGGCTCAGATATGAAATTAAATACTAAGCATTTTCATAAAATACATTATATTCAGTTTTAGATAGTTACTTGGGGAAAATTTCTTAATGTATAGAAATGTGAACTCTTCCTAACATTTATCTTAAAATGTATAGGTAATAGCCAGGAGTTGATGGCTCATTCCTATAATCCTAAATACTTAGGAGACTGAGATCTGAGGATATCAGTTTGAAGCCAGCCCAGACAGACAAATCTAAAAGACTCTTCTGTCCAATTAACCAGCAAAAAGCTGGAAGTAGAAGTGTGACTCATAGGACAAAGCACGATCCTTGAGAAAAAAAAAGCCAAGCAAAGAGTGTAAGACCCTGAGTTCATGTCCAGTACCAACACATACACACACACACACACACACTCATACACACACACACGCGCGCGCACATGCACATGTGTGGTAATCAAGTAAAAAATGTTTTACATAAAACTAGAGAAGCACTAACCCTGGCCATGTAATACCAAAACTCTAGAGCTCAGAGCCAAAGGATTGTGAGTTCAAGGCCAGCCTGTACTACATAGCAAGACACTGTTTCAAAAACATCCAAACAAACAAAAAACAAATGAAAAACTTAGCATGACAATCCTAATTATGTCCATGTCCTTCCCTCTCCCTCGCCATTTTTATGTTACTTACAGCAGACAGCTCTAGTCAATTCTGAGCCTGCTTGCTACTTAACAAGAGGTCAGCCGGTCAATTTCAATGATACTTAAAGTAATGCCCCAAGTTTTATCTAAAAACATGAATTCTGTATGAAAAAGGGCTGAAAAATACAATAAAACATTTAACAAGAAAAACTTTAGATCAAGAAAGGAGTTATGGTTTTTAAAAGGTAATCATGCAGGGCACCGTGGCTCACACCTGTAATCCTTGCTACTGAGGAAGCTGAGATTGAGGATCCTGGTTCTAAGCCAGCCCAGGCAGGAAAATCTGTGAGATACTTATCACCAATGAACTATTCAGAAAAAGCTAGAAGTGGCACTGTGGCTCAAGTAGTAGAGTACTAGCTTTGAGCTTGGACAGGCTCAAGGACAAAGCCCAAGCCCTGAGTGCAAGCCCCAGGACAGGCAAAAAAAAAGAGAAAAGAAAAGAAAAAAAGACAATCATTAAAAAAAAAATGTACAACCTATCAAACTGTATCAAATAACGTATTTTTCTTTTGTTCTTTTTTTTTAACCCAGCTGGCTTTGAATTCAAGATCCTCTTTTTCCCTCCCCCACGGTATAACCCTTGTTTTCACTGTATTTGATGTTGGTATAATTTGTGGAGGGGAAGGGAAAAAAAACAAATTGTTTAAATAGGGATACAGTGGACCCATTGCAACAATGAAATGTACAAGACACTATGTTGAAAAACCAACTTTACAACTTTGGGTGGGGGGGGGAGGATGGGAAGGAAGGGGAAGGGGAAACAGGAGGAAGCAACAATGCTTGATAAGAAATGTACTCATTACCTTGCCCATGTAACTGTAACCCTTCTGTACGGTATTTTCACAATTTAAAAAAAAATGATCCTCTTTTTTACTAATACCAAAGTTTGAACTGAGGGCTTCACACTCACTCATCATTCTTACATTGCTGGCACTATACTACCTTGAGACATGCTTCCAGTCCAGTTTTTTGGAGTCTGGAAGACTTTTCTCCCCAGCTGGCTTCAAACCTCAATTCTCCAGGTCATAGCCTCCTCAGAAGCCAGGATTTCAGGCATGAGACACCAGTGCTTGGCTTGTAATGCTTCTTAAATTGAATCTTCTTAAATATAAGCCAAACCATAAAGATTTATTCAATGTTAATGTTAAACTTAGTCAATTTTCAAAAAAATACTGAAAATTAAGCTATAACATTTAAAATCATCACTATTAAAGTCATAATTCTCTGATTCCTAAAATCCTCTCATATACACAAGTCACAGAATTTGGTTAAATACCTTGCTAGGTAACAATTAGGAAATAAGATATCTCTTAAACTGTCAAATTTTAAATGTTACAATTCTGTATTTTCAATATTTATAAGCAGTTAACCTACATACTTTCTAAACCTCTGTTCCAGTTTTTATTCTTTTTTTTTTTAAGCTAAAGACTTAGGTGAAATAGGCACCTTGGTTATTTTAGATCCAAAGTATCAAAAGTAATAAAGGTTCATCATAAAAAATTCCAGTGACATATATTTTCTGCCTTTCTATAAATACTTAAGGCAGAATATTAAAGTTACTAAGTGGCATAAGATGAAAGCCATGATTTTTTATAATTAAAAAAATCACCAATAATAAAAATAAGAACATACTATTTCAAAGATACCTAAAGTGCTAGGCGCCAGTGGCTGATACCTGTAATCCCAGTTTCTCAAGAGGCTGAGAACTGAAGCTCAAGGTTTGAAACCAGCCAGGCAGGAAAGTCAATGACACTCTTAACTCCAATTAACCATTAAAAAGCCAAAAATAGAGCTACAGCTCAAGTGATAAAGTGCCAACCGTGAGCCAAAAAGTTAGGGGTCAGCACTCACGCCCTGAGTATAAGAACTATTACTAGTACACACACACACACACTCACACACACCACATACACAAAAACCAAACCCAATAACACATAATAATTTCAGTAGCTATGTCATAAATGATTACTGAAGACCCCAATTCACACCATTACATGGCTGTAATACCAACACAGAACAGCACTACTGAAGACCACCGCTGACAGACAACTCCACTCTCCACCACACTTTTCCTTGTGCACACAAGTTCCCATGGGCAGACGGGTCAGTCAGATCACAAGAGGCATGGGTCCTGTTTTATCAACTGCAGAGCAAGTCAGGTTCCAGCACAGTCCCCCAAGCTCCCTGGCCTCCAGGGGAATACCTTTTTAACTGATAAGGAAGAATCTTCCTAAGGAAACATACGTAGGAGGTTAGATGCTCTGAAAAGGTTTTCATTTTCACAGTTGTCTCCTGGAAAAGAAAAACAACATCAAAGTTAAAAATGCTACTTGGACTAGAGGATGTCCCACTTCCAGACATAGACAAGGAAGAAAATTACCAGGACGGTCACAGTGTCCTCAGTAATACTTTCAAATAAATGCAGCATTCCTTCCTCAAGGGGGCGGACATAAGATGCATTTTCATGAAGGTACTGTGAGAACTAAATAGGAGAAAACAAATTGTGAATTTATTCACTGGAAAACAAATATCAACACACTTGTAAATGGATCTATTGAGATATAAGCCTAAGTTCTTTTGGAAGTTTTCGGTGAAATTTGGCTTTCCCTGTATGCACCCCTCTGACAGTCCCAAATACCCTACTCCTCATCCCAGTCCAAATCAATGAAGCAGGAGTGACACAGTGAATAACCAGGCATTGGAGGAAATGAACATAGGATGATAATACAGCCCAGCAGTGGCAGACTAGTGTCCCTGAACACCTGTTTTTCTATAAGGATCCCTGTTTACACACAGGGATTTTTGCATTACATACTTCATTTTTTAAAAAATACAAGCTAAAAGCCTGGTGGTGGTGGCCCACACCTATTCGAATCTACCACTTGGAAGGTTGAGATTGGGAGGATCATGGTTCAAGGTCAGCCAGGGCAAAAAAGTCTGCACTATCCCATTTCAACCAATAGCTGAGCACAGTGGCACCTGCCTTTCATCCTAACTATGTGGAGGAGGCTAAAACAGTGAGGACTGCAGTTCGATGCAGCCTGAACAGAGAAGTCTACAGACTCAATGGAAGAGACTAGGTGATGTAGTGCATGCCTTTTCTCCCAGCTACAGCAGAAGGCAAAAATTGGAAGGATTGTGGTCCAGGCAATAAGTGAGACCCTAACTCAAAATAATCAATGCAGTAGAGTGTCATGGCTCAAGCCTGTAATCCTAGCTACTTAGGAAACAGAGATCAGGGCATCAAGGCTCATTGTCAGCCCAGAAAAAGAAAAACCAAGCTACTGAGTATTATTTTTATTGTAGACAATATTCAAGACTAACAAATGCCAAGAATATAATTACAAATGATATTAAAGCATTTATAACTAGCATAGATCCCTTAGCCTGTAAAGGTATGAAGAATAGCTTTCATGGGTTGTAAATGTAACTCAGTGGGACAAAGAGTATGCTTAGCAGGTGCAAAGCTGTAAATTTAATCCCAGCAATCTCAACCCCTAAAATAATTCAGAAAAAAAAAAAGCATATAAATCAAAAACTTAGAAGCTGAAGGTAACTTTTACTTAGGAATATCTCAGTTGTCAGTACTATGTACTAGCTCAAATTCAGTTTCTCAGAACAGAAGTGTAAGGTCTCATCGTGTATAACTGAGCTCACTACAGACTATGCACAAATATGATCCTGGACCATTCAGTACCTCTGGGCTCTACCTTCACAGCTGCACTCTAAGCTTCTAGGTCTTAAGGGCCACCTTACGATTCTAGGAACAATTTCAGACATTCTGATCATCATCTAATAAGTGGTTTCCAAATTTCTTCCACTATTATAAACTTATTAGAAAACTCACATAGAACCTTTCATTGTTGAAACACCTACAGGTAAAATATTGAGAAATACATGAATTCTTCAAAATAATGAAGTGCCTTAGAATTGGCAAAGAATCAATATTAATTAAAAACTCTATTGTAAAATTATAGGAAGTGTAACTATATTAAAATGGAGCAGTACTACTTTTCCTAGTCAGGTATTTTGAAGCTTTTTCCCCACAGTGATGACCAAAGAGTATTTCATAGGACAAAGTTTACTTTTTCAGGAACCTTAATGTTTTTTGTGGAGTCCAATTAAGATTGGTGAAAACCAAACTTCTTATATATAAGGCACAATAAAAAACAATAGAAGGCCGGGCACCAGTGGCTCATCCCTGTAATCCTACCTATTCAGGAGGCTGGTTCAAAGCCAGCTCGGGCAGGAAAGTCCGTGAGACTCTTATTTCCAATAAATGGCCAGAAAACCAGAAGTAGCGCTGTGGCTCAAGTGGTAAAGCCCTGGCCTTGAGCTGAAGAGCTGAGGGATAGTGTCCAGACCCAGAGTTCAAGCCCCACAACCAACAACAAAATAATAATAATAATAAATAAATCAAATAAATAATAATAGAAGCTAATCCTTACTAAGTGCTTACCAGTCTTCTCAATACTTTATCCCATTTAATCTTCAAAGATACATGCCTGTGAGGTAGGTACTATCTCCTCCATTTTAAAGATAAGGAAACCAAACCACATAGAGATTAAATAAAATCTCTAAAGGGCCTACCTAGAATATGGCACTGCTGGACTGAAAACCCAAGAAGTCTGATTGCAAGTCTTTGCTATACTAATAGGCACTTTGAGTATGAAAGGACACTAAAAACTATTCCTAGAAACTTCATGCTGCACAAAAACAAGCTGGGAAAAAGAACTATAAAAAGAGTGGCACGACTTATTTCAGATCACCATATATCAGCTCTCAGAGACAGACACCTTTAGAGCAAAATCCCACAGGTTCCTCCCTGTGGAAGCTAGTCTCCAAGATGATCCCTATGTATTCCTGCCTCGGGTAGGACTTCTCTTATTTCGGAAGAGGTGATGGTATGTAACTACCCAGGTAGTATCAGCTTCCACCTTGTTCTCTTGCATCAATTTCTCTAGGGAATGTTAGCTGCCACGTTATGAGGTCACTCAAGTGCCCTATGGAGAGGTGCATGCAATGAGAAACAAGCTCCAGGAGCCAACACTAAGTTACAAGGCATGTGGAAGCCATGCTGGAAGTGAATCCCAAGCTCCAGCCACATCTTTAGACGAATGACGTCCCAGTGATATCTTAAGTGGAGCCTTTCGAGAAATTATAAACCAAAAATCCTTCAGATACTTAGTTCCCGAATTCTTGACTCACAGGAACCATGTTTAATAACAAATTATGATTTTTCTAAACCACTATGTTTAGGAGTAACATATTTCATATTAATAAGTAAGTAATGAACTCATTATCATTTATTCTACCTTTTCAGTTATAAGAGATTTTGCAAACTAGCTTTTTTTAGAATTAGCTGGGGAGAAAAAAAGGAAAGAGAGGAGGAAAATCTATCAAGTCAAAGAAAGCATAAAGGAAGAGAAATCTGAAACTCTTAGGATTCCTTGTTTAAACCTCACAGTCTCAATTGACAAATGTCTGGAATCTCAACTGGATGTGAGGTTTCACTCCCAATCCATGCCCCCACAGGCAGGCCAAATGTCAGCTTTACTTATAACACGTTATTCTGATGTGCAATGATGAAAAGTTAGAGACTACAAACAAGAAGAAAGGAAAAAGCCATCAAATTAATCTTTCCAACAGTAAGATGGCACTTTTCCTCACGTCATCCCTGGTCAAAAAACCGCAAAGGCCTCAGTCCTAAAAGTGAAAGCCTGCCCTCAGGCTCACACCTGTAAGCTACAATAGGGTGAGATCTGAGGATCATGATTCAAAACCAGCCCAGACAGAAAAGTGGCAGAAAAGTTCATGAGATTTTTATCTCCAATTACCCACAAAAAGCCAAAAGTAGAGCTGTGGCTCAAATGGTAGAATGCTGACCTTGAGCAAAAGAACTCAAGGACAGCACTCCAAATCCTGAGTTCAAGCCCCAGTACTGGCACAAAAAAAAATAAAAACAAAAGCCGAGCACTGGTGGGTCAGGCCTGTAATCCTAGCTACTCAGGAGGCTGAGATCTGAGGATCACGGTTCAAAGCCAGCCCAGGCAGAAAAGTTGGTGAGACTCTTATCTCCAATAAACCACTTAGAAAACTGGAAGTGGCACTGTGGCTCAAGTGATAGAGTGCTAGCCTTGAGCTGAAGAGCTGAGGGAGAGCACCCAGCTGAGTTCAAGCCCCATGACTGACCAAAAAACAAAAACAAAAACAATGGTTGCTCATTATTGCCCCTTCACCAGTCTACCCCACACCATGCTTTCCTGCTACATGAATTTTCTCACATCTTTTCCTCTTCTCTCCTATTCAAAGTTTGCTCATTCTTGAAGGCCCAGTCAAATCCCCAAAGAATCCTTTCTTGATACCAAAGGCTTTTATCTCCCCTCCCTGACAAGCCCATTCCAATTAATAGCCACTCACTGGCTCACTGACATTGAAGTCTTTTAGCAGGTTCCCTAGTATTTAATTTTTTAAGCAACTCTATTTTTGTCATACTTTGTTTTGACAGTAAAGCCATAACTGGTGGCAGGTTTTCCATGTCCTCCACAGTACTTAGCTAGTGGACAGAAATGGTATGAAAATAATTAATTCCCTATTTGTTTTCCCTACTTGTTTAAGGCAAGAAGTATTCTAGGTTAAATTTACCTTCTGATTCAATGGTGATATAGTATCTATGGCAGAATCAACAGGAAAAATCTGAATCCTCTGTTCTGTATAGGTATGGAAGTTCAGAAGAGCTGTCACAAGATCTTGAACAAAAGCCAGGGCCTGCCCAGCTATATCTCGCATCTTCAGCTTTAAATGAAAAGTATACAAAGTCAACTATCAAATTATCATTCTAAAATTTTATTAAGTCGGCTTCTGGAGGAAAACGTTTGGTGTCTAGGATGAGTATTTCCTGGTTTAAATTCATTTCCTCCCACTAAAATTTTAATTCTCCTATTTAAGTAAATTAGAAGGCCACTAGCTTTGACAAATACACCGGCTCCACCTAAACTAAGACATAGAAGATTTACTAACGTAAAAGAAAAGCACAGCTCAGGACAGGGGGCATGGCTCAGAGCACTTTATGCACATAAATAAGGCAAAAAGAAAGAAAAAACAAGTGTCCAAAAATTAAGGCATCCTCTAATTTGTTAACAGACAAAGGAGACAATAAAAATCAGCATTATTTATGAATGTACAAAGAAAAGTAAGTACTACTATTTTAAAAAATGAACAAGAACAAATGGACAAGAAAGTAAAGCAATGAATTAGCACATTAATTCTTATTTCTGGAGCGCACATGGCTGAACACAAGAACATGGACTTTATTCTTTACCTGATGCCTTCTATTGTGCAGTGGGACATTGAGTGCATTATACTGATTATACTCTGCAAAACAGAAATGCGCCACATTAATCTCTCACTTTACATGCATAGAAAAACAGCTTAACTGCAAAATAATACATGTTCTGCAGCAAAGTCAGCTTTGCATGAGAATTCAAAATACCAATGACACAGTCACAAGTACAAACAGAATCTATATATGGAATCAGTGCTTCCTCATATAAAGTAATATTTACAGAAATTTTTTTTTTTAACTAGAGGATTAAAAGAAAACCTAACATGCATGCTTCCAGTTCTAAGAAATCATCCAAATGCTTCTTTGGGGCTTATCAAGATTACTGAGAAGACATGATATTATTGCTGTCATTTGTCATTCTCTTTGACTGGTTATCATCTAGTCGTTCATAATCCTCCAAAAATACCTCTGCTTCCAAAACATGACAACACTGGGAAGCCTATCACTGTCTGCTGCTACCAGTGATTCAATTCTAACTACCCGGGGCTGGTTTTACTGTCTTTCTCACAGTCCTCCACCGCACGCTCCAGTCTGTCATGAGCCTCTGATGGCTTGCTAACACCGGTCTCATCCTTCCTGCACCCTCATTTCAGTGACCATCTCCTCACTACTTCAGCTCTCACACCTGCTCACCATCCAGGTGCTCTGTCAGAAGGATCTGAACCAAATCCTCACTGTGAAAGTCTCTGTGTCATTCTCACCAGGGCTCTCTAATTAGAAAGCCACTGCTAACAACCTGGCTAGGTGTTCCTAGTTCAATTTCTGTCCTTTAACACCTCTCTTCGATCAGCCCTCCTATAGCCCTGCTTCTGCCCCCACCCCAGCCTTGCCTATCATTTCAACCATGCTTTTTGCAAACATAAAACCAAAACAAAGTCTGTTACAATGCATTCTACCTAATTTCAGGAGGGGCTTTGACTCTACTTAGCAATCCAGGATTCATTGCTGTGTCCCTATCTTACTTCCTACTACATCTACTCCCAATCTCTTCAAACTGAAACCCTCACTACCATTCCTCATCTCTTCTCCGGCTCCACAGATAAAATGCCCTCCCCTGCTAGTACTTCTTATAATCTAGAGCCCCCGAGTCCATGGGTCACATATCGTTCTTCAGCCACCTCTCTTCCTAGGCCTTTCACAATAGCTGCTCCTGATCTGCTTTGGACCAGGCATATCTGTCACTTCCTCCTTTCGATCTTTTTGACAGGGTCTTTCTATGTAGCCCAGGCTGACTTTGATCTTGTGAGCCTCCTGCCTCGGCCTCCTGAGGGTTAGGATTATAGGCATGTACACCTGGCCCCTACTTTCCATCTCTAGTGTCACTAGTGTCCTAAAAGATGCAACCCAAATGTCTCCACAGTTTTTGCTGTGCTGTACTTGATTCTCTGCCTTCATGTACTCCTTTCATTCTCATTGTTGAAAAACAAGTTTGTTTTGTCTGTTTCCCAGTGTCCATACATTCCTAGTCCCTGTGTAAGCAATCTGGTGTCTACCCTACATGGAAAAACAACCTTCAAAGGTTACTAGTCCTTTCAGAATTGCCAACAGTCCCAGGCCCAGGTGCCTTTCTTACCATCGCTTCTGAGTCTCTCCACCCTACTTCCCAGCTTCTCTCCAGCACAGCTCCTCCCATCCCACATCTGAGACAGAGTTCACTGAGGATCCTTTGTGCTGTGCATACCCTGTGCCTGCCTCTCCACAGTGGGGCTTATCCAGCCCAATAGTGTCCATTCTTTGCCTGTTGTCTGTTAGAACATTCAACAATCAAGTTAACCCCTCATCTTTCCCATAAGCCTCCTCTACTGTTACCATCTGGACCTTACATGTCCTTTAAAAGCCTACCCATCAAAGACTTGATTGTTAGCCTGTAGTACTACTAGGAGAAAGTGGAACTTTAAGCAGGTGGGACCAAATACAAGAAAGTTAGGCCACAGGGAATGTGTCCTTGAAAGCGACCCCGGGACCCCAGCCCCTCCCTTTCTCTTTGCTTCCCAACTGCAATGAGCTGAGCAGCTTTCCTCACCATGTGCTCCCATGAGCCTGCTTACCACAGGCTCAAAACTCAACGGAGGCCAGCAAGCATGGACTGAACCTCTGAAAAAGCAAGCGAAAACAAACCTCTCATCCTTTTAAATCAATAACAAGTATTTGATCTTAGTGATGAAAAACTAACTTTTTTTTTTTTTTGGTGTTGGTCCTAAGGTTTGACTCAGGGCCCGGATGCTGTCCCTGGGCTTTTGTGCTCGAGGCTAGTCCTCTACCACTAGAGCCACAGCTCCATTTTCAGCTTTTTGGTGGTTAATTGGAGATAAGGGTCTCATAGATTTTCCTGCCCGGCTGGCTTCGAACCATGATGCTCAGATCTTAGCCTCTTGAGTAGCTAGGATTACTGGTGGCAACTGGACACCAGTGCCTAGCGCTAACATACCTTTTATTTCTGTCAATTACCACCATATTTCCCCTTGCCTCCCAGACAGGAAAGCTGTCCTTTCTCCTTCCACAAAACCATCTGCTCCTCTCTGCCAGCCTAGGTTGCAGTCTCCAGGTTGGCACACCAGAACTGTCATCTTCCCTGGTCTCTTCCCTCTCACTCTAAGGCAGTCTATGTTTTAGAGGGGAATAAACCTTAACAGTACACAAGTCTCATCTGGACAGTCCCTAGCTAAGAAAACTCTCCTACAACCTGGGGGCCCTGTGGATGAAATCCTCAATCTTTAGGGTATAGTCCTACCCTCCCCCTCACAGAACGAAACTGTCACTGCCCTCCACATCCCACCCACCCCAGCCAGCTGTCATTCTTTACTTCTGTTCCTGAGGCAATGGCAGCAGCTTCATCCCACATACAATTCCCTTCAAGAAACTCCTTGGCTGTTTTCTCTCTTCTCTGCCCAATAAAATCTGCTCATGCACACAAACCTGATTCAAAACATGCCTCCTCTGAAAAGGCTTCCTCAGTCACCCACCAGATTAAGTGGTTTTTCATGGCATAAGAGAGTTTGTATTTTCCATGTAGGTATTTCTATATCTCTGCTCTATTAGAAGGTAGAGATCCTTACTGTTAATTTTTTAGCCCCTATGCTACCTCCCCATGTGAGCACTTAGCAAGTGCTCTGTAAATATTTTGGGACTGAAAGTAGTAACCCACATGAGATGTGATGTGACAAGGACCTGTAACTAAGTGACAATTAGTACTAGAAAAGGAAAACTCCAAAAGAGAGTCAAAAGGGAGTTATAAGAATATGAAGGAGGCCGGGCGCTGGTGGCTCACACCTGTAATCTGGTGGCTCACACCTGTAATCCTAGCTACTCAGGAGGCTGAGATCTGAGGATCCTGGTTCAATGCCAGCCCGGGCAGGAAAGACCGTGAGACTCCTATCTCCAATAAACAACCAGAAAACCAGAAATGGCGCTGTAGCTTAAGTGGTAGAGCGCTCACCTTGAGCTGAAGAGCTGAGAGACAGCGCCCAAGCCCAGAGTTCAAGCCCCATGACTGACAAAAAAAAAAAAGAATCTGAAGGAGCTGGGTGTTGGTGGCTCACACCTATAATTCTAGCTACTCAGAAGGCTGTGATTTGAGAATTGCAGTTCAAAGCCAGCCAGGACAGAAAAGTCTGTGAGACTCTTATCTTCAATAAGCTACTCAGTAAAAGCCAGAGTGGTACTGTGGCTCAAGTGGTGGAGCACTAGCCTTGAGCACAAAGAGGCTCAGAGACAGTGCCCAGGCTCTGAGTTCAAGCCCCAGGACCAGGAAAAAAAAAAAAAAAGCCAAGGTTTCAAATCCAGGGAATCAAAGGAATGTAGTATGGTTTCCACTGACACGGTAGCTAGAAACAGGTGTTGTTTTTGAGGGGGAATTTAGATTTCTGAGGTAACAATGACCTGTGTTGATTTTAGAATTAAATCAAAGTACTATTTTCCTGGGATGTTTTCTGTCTTTTTCTCCTTCTGCTTAGGTCTTTCCTAAGAAAAATTTAGGGGAAGTGAAAATTAAGTTCAATCATGTGATTGTAGAAAAAGGAAATTATATTAATTCAAAGAAGTTTCAAAATCTAACAACTATTTTCTTTGCTTTCAAGGTTTTGTCTGAATTCTTGCCTAAAGACTACAAATTTGGAAGCTATTACTTAGGTAAGTTATTATCTTCACTTTTTTTTTTTTGCGGGGGGGGGGGGGGGGGGGTCTGTCATGGGGCCTCAACTCTGGGCCTGGGCGCTGTCCCTCAGCTCTTCAACTCAAGGCTAGCGCTCTACCAGTTGAGCCACAGTGCCACTTCAGGCTTTTTTCTTTTTTGCTTATGTGGTGCTGAGGAATCGAACTCAGGATCTCATGCATGCAAGGCAAGTGCCACCTTCCCAACACCTATCTTCACTTTTTGAAAAGTGCTTTTCTGTTGTTCATGAGTGCTTAACTGGCCAGACCACTCCTAGGATGAATAACCAGCTTCCTATCACTAGGCCCTCCCCCATCAATCACCACTCCGCTTATATAAATATTCAACTAATTTATGTGAAGGTTGGTTTTTACCTTAGATTATCAAAATTATATGCAAACAAAAAATGCATTTGAAATATCACCATTATATGCAAACAAAAAACGCACTTGGATTTCAATTTCTAAGATGACTGGCTTTGGAGTAGTTACATGATCATTTTAAATCTCCCTTTGAAATATAAGAGCCAAAGCTAATCAAGAGAACAAAAAGAAAGCAACCTTCAGTTGGGCCAATTTAGTTTTTTTGTTTTGTTGCCAAGGAGATTAGACATCATTTTAATTAGTTGCCTACCACAGAGAGCTTCAGAGTTAGAAATAATATAAAATGGTATCAAATACCTACTTGTATCATTAAAAGGGACTTTTTCATTGATGATTGATAAGGATTCTTCTAATCTACTTGACAGATCTTTATGAAGATGTTTTAACTGTGATTGACTGAAAAAGAGAAAGATACAAACCCACATTACAAACAATCAGGGAATCGTCATTGGTTACCTCCATAACTATGCCATATATTGGAGACACAATGCTGACTGCTGTTAAAAGAGGAAGAAAAGCTGGGCGCCAGTGGCTCGTACCTATAATCTTAACTTCTCAGGAGGCTGAGATCTGAGGATCACAGTTCAAGGCCAACACAGGCAGAAAAGGCTATAAAACTCTCTCCAATTAACTACCAAAAAGTGGAAAGTGGAAGTGTGGCTCTAATGGTAAAATGCCAGCCTTGAACAAAAAGGCTCAGGGACAAAACCCAGGCCCTGAGTTTGAGCCCCAGATCAGCTCACCAAAATAAAGACGAAGAGAAATATCACACCTCCATTCCTAAGTACCAAAGGCTTCTGAAGGAAGGAATTTATCACAGTCTCAATATGTTACACAAACCTAAGTTTCCTTCCTCAAGCAGAACCACTTCAAAAGCACAAATTTTATTTTTACATAATAAATGCTTATTCAAGTATCACTGTAAAAGGATTTTGTTTTTCTTTTTTTTTTTTTTTTTTTGTCGGTCGTGGGGCTTGAACTCTGGGCCTGGGCGCTGTCCCTCAGCTCTTCAGCTCAAGGCAAGCACTCTACCACTTGAGCTACAGCGCCACTTCCGGTTTTCTGGTGGTTTATTGGAGATAGGAGTCTCACGGTCTCTCCTGCCCGGGCTGGCTTTGAACCGCGATCCTCAGATCTCAGCCTCCTGAGTAGCTAGGATTACAGGCCTGAGCCACCAGCGCCCGGCTCCGATTTTGTTTTTCTTTAAGTATTATATCACAGGTTTTTTTGTCAGATTAAAAGCTGATAGTTTTTGTTTTGGTTCAATTATCAGCACAAAGTACACATTTACTTCATTGCATTTATTTCCACCAATGCAATGAACTGAAGTAAATTCGCTTGACCAAGTCTACTAAGTCTAAAGTATTATAAAGACCTTAAAATATGTCATGTACCACAAACGTATGATCTTAATGCGACTTTCTAAGTAATATTTCAAAATTTAGACATCTCTAACCTATAAAATCTCTATTTTATTCAAAATATACCAGAAAAGGGTTGGTACAAAGATTACTGTTTGCATTCCATACCTCTACTTAGGGGAGTCTGACAGAGCACCCAGTCTTCAGTATGAGAGGCCCAGGACATGCCTGCCATGCCCCAAACACCTGCTAGCTGTGACTACTACACAAGCCACTCAAGAATTCTAAGGCCCACTCAAGTGCCAGATGGCTCATGACTGTAATATTAGCTACTCGAGCCTGTGATCTAAGGATCACAGTTCGAAGCCAGTCTCAGCAGACAAATGCAAGAGTCTTATCTGCAATCAGCCAACAAAAAGTTGGAAATATAGATGTGGTTCAAGTGGTAGAGTACCAGCTGTGAGCAAAACAAAAAAAGTTGAGGGAGAGCACCCTCAGTTCAAGCCCCCATTCAGGATATACATATACACATATATGTGAATATATGTATATATACACACATATATGTGAATATACATATATAAATACACATATTTATGTGTGTACATGTATACATACAGATGTATATATGTGCGTTGTACATTTGTGTATGTATGTATGTTTATATATACATACATACACATACATATATACATATACATGCATATATATATATATACATATGCATATACATTTGCTTATGGATATGCATGCTGAAGCCCCAAAGGATGCACGAGGACTCTGGAGATTCCCTACTCCCATCTTATCTCGAATGTGAAGCAGAGGAGCAGCTAAAAGCCAAAACTCAGGTTCTCACTTCAGGGCCCTAGATTTGTTTCCACATACCATTCCTCTGTTCGAAGTCGACATTCCTTGGCCTCCTTTTCTAGAGTCTGAGATTTTACCTAAAGTTTACAAGGAAAAGAAAAGTAGACAGTTTAGGCTACAGCTGAAGCATACTTGAGAAATAATCAGGCCACAAGCTTACCTGAAACAACTAACTGTGCTTTACAGAGCAACATGGACAACTTTCAAAGGCCTGGATTAATTTTTACCATGCTCTCACAAACAGTGGGCTTACTTCTAGCTTAGCCTTGTCATTCTGAAGTTTCTCAATGGTTTCCATGTACTTCCTTGTCAGGCCATCAACCACAGCTTGGTGCTGGGCTGCTTCTGTCTCCAGAGCGGACAGGCGACTCCTCAGCTCTGCTTCTACATGCTTGTGCTGCTCATCAGCTTCAAAAAACTGAAAAGGAAAGACCATTTTTTTTTCTCATGAAGCACCAATACATATAAATGAGAAAGCCAAACAGCAGTGATTATTCACTGAGTAACATCTATATGGTTATATGTGCTCTATGCAAAACCCATAGGTATTATCTCAGTGTATTATCAGAAGATATACTTTGGCTATCCCTCCTTTACACATGCAGAAACAGCTTGAAAGGTTGTAACTTATGTCTCACAGTAAATGTGAGATTGAAACATAGGAAGCCTATTCCAAAGCCTGCACCTCTTTTAATCACGAGTTCCTACTTCCTAAAATAGGGAAAGTTCTATCCCTTAATAAGAGTCTGAAACTAAGATTAACAGGCTGGACATGATGGCTCATGCTTATAATCCCAATTTCTCCATTGGCAGAGATCAGGAAGGACATGATCAAGACCGGTCTAGGCAAAAATGGACAGGGAAAAAGAAAGGAAGGGAAGGGAGAGGGAAAGGAGAAAAGAAGAGTAAGTAAAGGACAGGGAAGGAAAATGACATTGACAGTTGTACTTAAAAGACTGTGGGAATCATGAAAAACCTATACAGAGATAAAACATACTATTTGTACTATTTTTTTCTACTTCTCAGATTGCACATGGAAACTAGATTTTTGTCACCTGTATATGCAACCGTTCATTCTCTTCTATCTTCTTTTGTAGATCTTCATCAAAGACACTCTTCTGCTCTTGACTCAACTGAGAAGAAGATTCTCCACTTTTCTGATGGAAAGAATAAGTTATGTCCACATAACTTTCATCCTTTAGAGAAACATCCTAAGGTACACAGATTCTCTATCACCTTAGTAGCTTGTCTCTTCTATGTGTTCACCATTCCCAAACAATCCTGCAAAAGGTACACAGTCCATCATTTAACTTTTCCTATGGGACACAAATGTAACTGCAAATAGTGTAAAGGGCAGGAAAGCTTAAAAGAGAGAGAGAGAGAAGAACATAGAAGGTCATTATTCTTTTCAGAGCAATTTAGAGGTAGTACTATTGGGAAACAGAACAAACCCAGAAGGCTAACAACATAAATACACTAATAAACACCATTTAAATGTGATCTTTAGGCTTGGAAAAGAGAGTTTTGACAATTCTGCAAGTATGACTTGTTAAACTCCTTTAAGAAATATAGTAAGTTAGGTAACAACATTCATAAAGTTAAGTTTATTCAGAAGTTCACATCAACTTATGAATTTTTAACAAACATAAGCTTGTAAATGAGACTATTGCTAAAAACACTAGGAAAAAACTCAAAGATAGGGCTGGGAGTGTGGCTTAGTGGCAGAGTGCTTGCCTGATATACATGAAGCCCTGGGTTTGATTCCTCAGTACCATATAAACAGAAAAGACAGAAAGTGGCACTGTGGCTCAAGTGGTAGAATGCTAGCCTTGAGTAAAAGAAGTGCACAGACCATGCCCAAGCTCTGAGTTCAAGCCCAGGCCTGGCAAAAACAAAAAAAGAAAAACAAACTTAAATCCTCTCCTTTTGTTTTTTACTAGTACTAACATCATCTACTGAGAACAATAGCACTATTTAAAATCTAATAATGAAGCCAGGGCTCTGGCGGCACATGCCTATAATCCTAACTACTCAGGAGGCTGAGAGCTGAGGATCACAGTTCAAAGCCTCGTCAGGAAAGTCCATGAAACTCTTATCTCCAATAAGCCACCAGAAAAGTGGCTCATGTGGTACAGCGCTAGCCTTGAGCTGAAGAGCTGAAGGACAGCGCCCAGGCCCAGAGCCCCCCCCACCCCCCCCAAAAAAAAGTGAGCAACTGTTTTCATGTAATACACAAATCAAATATTCAAGAGAGAGTCTAACAATGATACTGTGTTTAGACATTAGTCACCATCTTCTGCCTTCTTTGTATCATCACTCATCACTTAAAATGAAGTCACCTACCGATCCAATATCAATCTGAAATTAAAAAGCCCTTTGCAAAATGGAGAAGCCATATAAAAACCAAAAATATTAAATATCCGTCAGGTCTGGAACACAACATATGCTACTGAATGACAAACTCAGGGCCCTTAGAGTTTCCAAATTTGGAAGCTTTAATTAAAACTAATGCACAAGTGCTACACACACCTCCTTGTTACACAGTCAGAAGGGACAGAAACAGTCTGGTGAGTGGAGTCGAGATGGCCATTTCTTCTCCAGAGGTTTTTCAGAATTCTTGGGGCATATGTGTACATTTTGATAGATTCCCAGGTGGCTCTAATATGTGCCTATTATACCCTCTCTGTTCCCCTTTCCGTGAACATCAGCACCCTACAGAATTCTCTGTGCAGGGAAATGGGTATGGGAAAGGTGTTAACATACTGTGTGGTAAACATATCCTAGGCACTTTTACATGACCCATTTAATCCTCACAGGCCTAAAAGCCTTGTCTCAACTTTGCTGATGGAGAAACTGATATAGTCCAGCTGCTAAATGAACTAAGTATATGTTTGCTGCTAATAAATTCTTTAAAACTAATTTCTGAATAAAAATGCCCCGAATGTTTACTTACCATACCTTTATAGGAGATGCCTGTGTTCTGGACCCTAAGTCCAGATATAATAATAGAACATCAGAGAATCTGGAGGAGAATCTTCTGTTTAAACCAGTGCCTTCATTGCATGCCTTTATGGAACCTACCTTGTTCTTCTTGCCCCGAGGTTCACTCAGCGCTAGCTCATCTTGCAGTAGTTCTACCCTCTTGGCAAGCTGCAGATTTCGAAATGTCAAACTGTCCATTTCCTGTTGCAATTTCCTCAGTGACTGATCTCTCATTTTTAGTTGTTCCTGCATCCAAGTGAGGGTTTTGAGGTTCAGAATAAATGAAAGAAGTGATGCTTGTTTCACCAAAATATAATCAAGATCTCTTGCTTCAGGGCATTCAAGTTGTGTTTTTATCTTTTCAGTTCTTACATTTTTTTTTTAGCTTTGTTTTAATGACAAAAATCATCTGTGGGCCAAACCAAGTAAATTTAAAACTAAACAGAAAACAGCAGACACGAAACCTGGGGCTACAAATTTATAAATCTAAACTTTTTAAGAGAGTCCCAGACTTACTAATGATACTCTTCAGTAAGCAAAACCCACAAAGAGTAAGTTCATATTTCCCTTTTTTTCTATAAATCTTCCTAGAACTTAAGTCCATTGAGGAGCAACTAGCTCCCATTCTGTGTGCCAGAGGGGCCTATTCCTTGTCCTTTCATTTTTCCTTGTTTTATTTGATTTATTAGCAAATCTTTGCTAGCCCCTTTAAAAAAAAAATAGACACAAAAAAACTCTCCCCACTGCCTGGGCCTGGAGGGTAACCAAGGCCTTCCTGCATATTAGGTTAGCTATATTCTCAGCTCAAAATAAAGTCTTTTCAACATTTATCTTTAACTATTTTGATATGCCAAAGATAAAAACCAATATCATTCTAACACAAAAGATAGTTTCAGATGCTGTTCTACATCAACTCACTTTAAAGCTAGATGAAAATAAAAACAGAATCTAGAATCCAAACACTTCCTGCTATTTTGTAATGTTAATACCATAACAGGGTAAGAAATGGAGACATTAAAAGGCATACTGTTTCACACAATTTTTAAAAAGATAAATACTTAGAAAATACTATCCTAAGTATATTTTTCTGTGAGATTCTGATAACTGTCTTCACTGACAATCAGCTACACATGGCCATATGCAACTATATGTTTCAGAAACACTTTTATTTCTTTCACTGAAAAAAAAAATTATAAAAAGCTAAGATTGGGATGTAGTTCAGTGGTAAAGAGCTTGCCTAGCAAGTATGAGGCTCTGGGTTCAATCCTCAGTACTGAAAAAGACAAAAAAAATAAAGTAAAAAAAAAAAAGCACTTAAAAAAAAAACCTAAGAGATCAAATTTTAATAAACCAATGACTTAGTCATGATAAAAAAAACCTAAATTTATAGCTAGTGTCCATACACTGAGATTATCTGAATGTTGAAAGCAGGACTAAGGACGGAAAAATGTACTCCTATTAAGTAGGCATTTTTTTCTTCTCTATTGTTTGTTTAAATGTAAACTTTGGTCCAATTCAGGTCTAAACTATCATACACCTCAAATTAAAGAAAGTCAAATTAATGAATAATAGTTACTGCCAGGAACTTCTACGGTAACATAATATTGTCACCAAAAGAATTGGCAAACTGTCAGTTATACAATAATTATGATTATTGTAAAGAATTAATAAAATAGAAAGTAATTTCTTTTCATTGTCATAGTTACCACCAGGCAACCATAAGTTGCCTGAAGCTCCAACTCCACCAACCAATCATTCATTTCAGAACTTTATCCTAATTTCTCTTACAACTCAGCAAGTGGTTGATAATGTTATCAACCACTGTAGAACTGCTGTGAACACTTAAAGATAATGGATCTAGTATACTTAGCACAAAGCTTGCTACACAATGTTTTGGGGTCAGAGCTACCTAAGTGGAGCTACCAGGAGACAACCAGTGGTTGAAGAGCTTCTCTAGAAAGACACCAGAGAAAAAAGTCCTAATCCTATCTGTCTAACAAGAAAGAGAAATCACAAGCAAATGGCCAGAGGGAGACAGTATATTTAACTGAAATTTAGTCAAGAAGAAGTCTATAACCTGGATTTAATTTATCCACTTAAAAGCATAACTCAGCAGATAGGTGCTGATGGCTCATGCCTGTAATCCTAGCTACTCGGGAGGCTGAGATCTGAGAATTGCCACTGGAAGCCAACTTGGGCAAGAACAGTCCTAGGGACTTTTATCTCCAATTAACCACAAAAAGTGGGAAGTGGAGCTATAGCTTAAGTGATAGAGTACTAACTTTAAGCAAAAGAGCTCAGGGACAGCATCCAGGCCCCAAGTTCAAGCGCCAGTACACACACACACACACACACACACACACACACACACACACGCACACACACTAAGGTATCACTAAGCAATGTTTATTACATGCCTCAGTGCTCTGATTAAAGAGCTATTACTACTAAATAGCACAACTATTAATGGACTAGGTGACTTCCATATTCCATTTATTAGGACCCATCTGCTGAGAGCTGGGGACACAGATATGAATGTGATCCGGCCTTCTCAACTGCTGTCTGGGGATGACCAGATACGAAGCTCCATTCATCCAGATGCACTGGGCTAAATAAAGGCCTTGAGGTACAGAAGAAATGCATTAGATAAAGTCAAATCATACTTTTTAGTAGCTTTTAGTGAAGGAAATCAAATGTTCATACCTAAGGTAATAAAATAAAATGTTCATACCTAAGGTAATAAAATATAACAGTAATTCCATCCCCTATTCCTAGTGAATCAGTATCAGAAGTAGGACTTTAACCCTGAAACCCAGCTGAATTCTCTGTTTTCAGCATGTTAAAACATAACAACCTTTCACAACACAAAGACCAGACTGCATACCTTTAAAGCAGCAGAATTTGCCTGTTCATCCACAACACCTTTTTTTAGGACTTGATTCTGAGCCCGAAGCTGAAAACAGGGAGAACAAAAAAATATTTAATATAAAACTTTGTAACCAGAATATCACTTACAAATTACTTTAGAGGAGTCATTATATTTAGGTAACTAAACATTTTCTCATATACAGACATGCATACAGTATAAACACATAGTATAAACAAAGTAAGTGAAATGGTTATTATAGTTCACCATTTTATGAACAAAGACTCACAGGATGAGTTCCCCAACAACATGAAACTAATCAATAGCAAAACTGGGACTAACTAGACATAGTAGCACACATCTATGATTCCAGTACTCAAGAAACCAAAGCAGTGAGACTGTGAGTTCAAGGCTAGCCTGGGCTACCTAGAAAACCCAATGCTAGTTTGGGGCTACAAAGGTAGGCTCTGTTTCAAAAACAAATTAAAAAAAAGAAAAGAAAAGAAAAGAAAAACCACTGGGTCTAAAATTCTGTCTCCAACTTCTATACACCATTCTTCATATGAAACTAAATCATATCCCTAAATAAAAAACAATACAATAAATAACAGACTACTGAATAGGCCATTTTCCTTTAAATTCTGGCATGCTGTCCATTTGTAAAATTCATACAGTTAGACAACCATTGATAAGAATTGCACAGAAAATGTACATCAAAATGTAGGTCACCAACAAACCCAGTGGGACACTGTAGCTAATATTAGTCATGAAAATGTCATCACAGACAGTGGCCTTAGGAATGGTAGGCAATTATTATCAGCCAGCAGCAGCAGCAATGTATGAAGCAATTAAGAAGCAGGTTCAATTTGCAAAATGATCTTAGTATCCACTTACATTTGAAAGATCATTATACACTGAACATTACATCATCCCAAGTACTTTTCATGTGTTACCTTGTCTAATCCTCACTGTCCTACGAAGTAAAGTTCTAATTATCTCTATTCTAGAGATGAGGCACAGAAAAGGGGGGTGGAAATGCTGAATTCCTATCTCGGCAGTTTTGATTCCATTGTCACAATGCCAGCTAGACAACATTGACTACTATGTCACAAGCTATGTTAGAGAAAAGCATTGGGCTGGTGAGGGGGGGAAAGCCTTAGGAGAAGGAAAACGAGCTTCTTTCCATAGTTCAGTATTAAAAGTTGACGTATATAATGTTATTTTAAATAAAGTACACAAAAATTATACTGTTGGATGATTTTTACTCATATCTACATCTGTATAACCACCACTGGCAGTTTTATAAGATAAAATCCACTAGCTATACACACATTAAAGCTCAACACAGCTAATAATCTGAGGGTTCAGCAGAGACCAGAAATGACCAGATTTTTCTTCTCTGGGAAACTGAAAGAATGGGACAATCTTATCTACCAGCTTAAAAAAAAAAAAAAATCAGTTTTAATAGGTGTGGGTCGCACATCACTGTAATCCCAGCATTTAAGAAACTGATGCAGGAGGATTTCAAGAGGCCAGCTAGGACTACACAGCTACATAGTCCAGAGCCTGGGTTACACAGCGGGACCTTGTCTAAAGGGGAAAAAAAAACTCTTTGTAATTCCGTATAGCTCAGATTAGGCTCCCGAGAACAGAGAACTGACTCTAATCAAGCCAAAAGGACAGGAACATTTGAGTGGTAAACCTTAAACTGAAACATCAAACAAAATTTAAGATTATAAGAAGATGAATATCTTCTACTTTGGGAAAGTCAAAAATTACAGATCACTGCTACAACAGAAACCAGATCCAAATCTTCGCTTTACTGTACACAATACAAACTTGAGAAATTCACTGGCCCTTTTATGCTTCAGCCACTTAGTTAATAGTATTATTGTATGGACATGACCCTATCTTCCTTCTTGTGAGCCAAACAGGAGACCTACGTCAAAGCATTTTCTAAACTAGACAATGTTCCACAAATGGAAACAGCTCTTCTAGTTAGACTGGACTCACAGCAACAACAGGCATATTTATTACAGTTTGTCTGGTTTGAAGCACTGTTCTAAATGATACGGGAGTCAAAGATGTGGTGCCTGTTCTAAAAGAACTTATCATTTACAGCGGAAAATAAAACAGTAAAACATGAGCAATGTAGGTATTTCCTACTCTTAAAAAAGAAGCATAGACACAAATCCTCTAGAAATGGTGTTGGCAAAGTCTAAGGGCCAGTCGGCCTGTAATCCATTTTGAAGTTGTGCTGGATCACAGCCCTACTCCAACATCTCTGCTACTGTACAACGGAAGAGAGTGGCCAAGACAGAAACCACACATCCTCAAGCCTGAAGTGCTTACTGTTTGGCTCTTTACAGAAAAAGACTTTACCTCTGCTCTGGAGTTCAAAATGGGAAAGTACTAGCTGGGCGCCAGTGGCTCACACCTATAATCCTAGCTACTTAGGAGGCTGAGATCTGAGGATCTCGGTTCAAAGCCAGCCCTGGCAGGAAAGTGAAACTCTTATCTCCAATAAACTACTCGAAAACGCAAAGTGGCACTGTGGCTCAAGCGGTAGAGCACTCACCTTGAGCTGTAGAGTGCAGGGACTGCGTCCAAGCCCAGAGTTCAAGCCCCACGACCAACCAAAAAAAAGAGGGAAAGTACTGGTGCAGTATCCATCATGTACTAGTCTACTTTTTAAGCACTATCAGTAAACTCACGGATAATGGCAGACTTAGTATTTTCACGTTCACAAAGCCAAAGAGGGCAATGTCATCTCACACCCCTGTCCTGCCTGATCTAGATGTTTTGTGTGCCCAGCAACTGCTTTAAGCTCAAAATTTACTAAACAGACCGCAGTAATTAAAAAAAAAAAACCTCACTTTACATTTTAAGATATAATTAAGGCTACATAAAGCAAAATGAATAGACTACTTTGTTACAAAGCAAAAAGGGTAAGTGGAAGTGTGACTCAATTGGTAGAGCATTAGCCTTGGAAGTACAGGGAGCCAGGCAAGTGTGCAAGGCTGGAGTTCAAACCTCAGTACTAGCAGGGAGGGAGGAAAGGAGGGAGAGGGGGGGAGAGAGAGAGAGAGAGAGGGAGACAGAGAGAGGGAGAGGGAGAGAAAGAAAGAGAGGAAAGGAAGAAAGGAAGAACGAAGGAAAGAAGGAAAGAAGAAAAAGAAGGAAGGAAGGAAGGAAGGAAGGAAGGAAGGAAGGAAGGAAGGAAGGAAGGAAGGAAGGAAGGAAGGAAGGAAGGAAGGAAGGGAGAGATAGAAAAAAAGAAACTTTCAAATAATTGTTTATATCTCATTATAACAATAACTTTGTAACTGATAATAAAAAATTGTACTTCTTGCTAAACAAGTGAAATATGGCTTCAATCAAACTATTTAACAGAAAACACCATTTTGTAGAAATGCGCATCTAAATGCTTTTCCATTCTTTAGGTTAAGAAAGGACCGTGCCCCCTGAACTGCCTATGTGGCATCTGCTGCCTCCCTGCAGCCTGGCAGAACCAGTCACTCCTCTGCACCGCTGACCCAGAGGCCTGCCAAATGCTGCAATGAGCTCAGTGTGGTCCTTTAAGACCCACCTTCCTCCCTGCACTTAACACAGTGTGCAAAGGCATGAGGATTTTCTTTTACATCCAGTTCTTTAACTGGATGTAACCTCCAGGTAGGCACTAGTGACTCTAGGAGACAAATCTGGAGACTCTCAGGCATACTGAGGTGAGAATATAGTCTGAAGTCTCTATTAGACAGCAACACCCTCCTGAAGACAACACAGCCTCTTCCCTGCAGTCTCACGCTAAGCTCCCCTGGGTAGAGGAATAGCACCTCTGCATTCCAGCTCAGATAGTCTCTTAATTGTTTTAAACCTCATTTTTGCCGTTGTCTTACAATCTTCAGACTAACTTTACCTTTGACTTTGAAATAATGGCCCTACTTGTTCTTCCTCCACGACTTTCCTTAACTGTGCCCTATTGCCTACCTGAGCTTGCTCCTCAGTTTCTCTGGCACCTACTGGTAGCAAGATACCTCATTAAACTGCTCCATCTTAACTCAGAAGCCATAAATTTCACATTTACTGATTTGTTTATGATTTCTATATTCATCTCCTATCTGCCACCTTAAACTATTCATGTTGTAGAAAATATTTTCCTTGTATTTCATGCTTATGATGAAAAATCAATGTTGTGGATACAGAAAGAGTTCAATAAGGTTTTATCCACTTAATCCAGTTAAGTACTGTATATAAGAGGAGTTTAAACATAATGTAAGAGACTGTCATCATTTTCCAGTTTTTTTCTAAGACTCTTCTCCAAATGATTCAAACCTCATGGTCCAACTGGACGCCAAGAATTCTCAAAAGCCCTGAGTCAAACTCTTCAGTAATCCAAGCCCTACCTGCTCTGTGTGACTGTCATTCTGGAATTAAATAGCCTCAGCCAGGTCACTCACACAGCCGCTTCTCTAGACAGTTCCATAGGCCACTTTGACAAACTCTGACAGGATAATTGGCCTAAGAACTGGGGATTTATGACCTTTAATCACAAACTGTTAAAAGATTTGGTGGAAAATGAGAAATGATGCAATTTCTCAGCTAACCTTCAACTACGTTCTGTAGCAGAACCATTCTTGCATGGCTGTATTCACACAGAACATTTTTTTTCTTTTTTCTTTTCTTTCTTAATTTTTTTTTTCTTGGTCGGTCTCGGGGCTCAAACTCTGGGTGTGGGCGCTGTCCCTCAGCTCTTCAGCACAAGGCTAGCACTCTACCACTTGAGCCACAGCGCCACTTCGGGTTTTCTGGTGGTTTATTGGGGATAAAAGTCTCACAGACTTTCCTGCTCAGGCAGGCTTGATCCATGATCCTCAGATTTCAGCCTCCCGAGTAGCTAGGATTACTGGCATGAGCCACCGGCGCCCGGCTCATGCAGAACATTTCGACACTTATACATGTTTTACAACCCTGTCTGGAAAAAATAAATCTCTAAGCATACAGCTTTTCTTCACTACAAAGAAATGTGTGTAATAGGCAACTCTAAGTCTCACCAAACCCAATTCAAAGCTTCAGAATACTGAAGCTATCTGCAGACCTAAACTATTGCAGTATGCCCTGGCTGATTCTAAAACTCCTTCAGTTCCATTATTTGAAATATTCAAAGGTGCTAAGAGTATCACCTGGGCACTCTGCCCACCCCAAAAAAAGGATTAGGGATCATGCCCGCTGCTCTCCCCAGGCAGGTCATTTAAATTAATTTAAATTCCACTAGGCTACATAATGTGTACCGGTGATGGGTTATTTTGTAACTGATACAGGAAGAACTTCCTCTCAGACCTCTCTCGAATAGAACCCTTTCTCCTATTCCTGTTCCCATGTAGGGAAACTTGCTAGGACAAACCTCCAACCCCCAACACCTGTCCTATGTGCAAGTCAGTTGGACTACAGAGGATGAATAGCATCTCCCTTGTCTCCCCAGGACTTTACTATTTAGAGTTGGTCTTCAGGTGGCTACAAGGGCATCAGTTGGGAACAGATTCAGGCCCCATCCCAGACCTACTAAACCAGAATCTGCAGTGTAACAAGATCTTCCTATGAGTCACACGGACATTAACATCTGTGATGTTCCAATCTAGAGCCTAAGCTAGCACTATCCAACAGGATAGACAATCACCATCTGTGTCTATTTAAATTATTTAACAGTACATAAAATCTAAAATCCCATTCCTCAGCCACATTAACTTCATTTTCAGTGCTTACTTTCAACACATGGTTACCTTGCTGGACAGCACAAAGAAAGAACATTTTTCATGTCATGGAAAGTTCCATCAGACAGCACAAAACACAAAACTAGTTGCCAATCCAACTTTAATAGTGAATCCTACATACAAGGACACCAGGTTAAAAAAAAGCTGGTATTCTTGTTTTCATCCAGCCTAGCTCCTGAGTCTGTTCCTTTACAGCAGGGTGACTGATTAACCAGATTCTGCTTACTATTTGGAGTGCAAACACAAGGGAACACAACTGACCCTTTCCCGATAGAAGTAGCTTTATACTAAGAGTGTAAGTAAAAAAAAAGTTCCCAAAGGCAATCATCATCATAACTAAGAAGAAGTATCCATTGCAAAGTAAAATGTTAGAGAAGGAACAGATATTTGGCTTCCCCAATGTATTTCACAGCCTCATGAAACTCTAAAGAGATTGTCTAAACCTTAACAAAAGCTGCTTTGTGAATACTACTCAAGTTTAGCATGTGTTGTGGTTTAGGTGTTGTGTCTCCCAAAGGTCCCTATGTAAAATCTTGGTCCCTCCGTGGTCATACTGGAGGTACTATGTACATTTAAGACAAAGGACCCTTACTGGATGCCAGTGGCTCCTACCTGCAATCCTAGCTATTTGGGAGACTGAGACTACAAGGATCCTGGGTCTAGACAAGTCCAGGCAGAAAAGTCAAGAGAGACTGCATCTCAATAGAAGAAACTGGGTATGGTGGCATGCACCTGTCATCCCAGCTATGATGGGAAGCAAAAACAGGAAGATCTTGGGCTGGGAAGGTGGCTCAGTGGTAGAGCGCTTGCCTTGCATGCTCAAGGCCCTGGGTTCAATTCCTCAGCACCACATAAGCAAAAAGAAAAAAGCCAGAAGTGGCGCTTTGGCTCAAGTGGTACAGCACTAGCCTTGAGCTGAAGAGCTGAGGGACAGCGCCCAGGCCCAGAGTTCAGGCCCCACGACCAGACCCCCCCCCCCAAAAAAAGAAAAACAGGAAGATCTCAATCCAGGTATACACCACAACAGAAAGTGAAAACAAAGCACAAAAAAGAGCTGGGGTGGGGGTGACGGTGACAGAATGCCTTTTAGCAAAAGTAAGGCTCTAAGTTCAAACCAGTACAGCCAAAACAGAGAGTAAACTAGCGAGTTGGGGGGGGGGGGGGGGGTATTGTTTGTGGGAAGTCCTTAAGCTACTGAGGACGTGTGCTGTGATGCCACCTGACTCCCTGTCCCTCTCTGCTTCCGGTTCCATGTATAATCAAGTGCTTGATCCTGCTGTGTTCCCACCATTGCCATTCACCAGGTGCCATGGGTAATCCAGGCACATCTGAGTCAGGCTTCACTGAGGTTACATTATGCTAAGTGGACTTGTAAACTAAAGTTTTTATGTTGTTGTTGTTTTTTTTTTTTTTGGGGGGGGGGGGGTTGCCAGTCCTGGGGCTTGAACTCAAGAGTCTGGGCACTCAAGAGTCCATGAGCTTCTTTTGCTCAAGGCTAGCACTCTACCACTTGAACCACAGAACCACTCCTGGCTTTTTCTGTTTATGTGGTGCTAAGGAATTGAACCCAGGGCTTCATGCATGCTAGGGAAGCACTCTACCAGTAAGCCACCTTCCCAGTGATCTTTTCTTTTTCTAAATCAGCTCTCTTGGGAATTCTGTTGTAGCAACACAAAGCATCTTAATACAGCACACAGAACAATTTGTCACAACAGCTAGGTCCTACTACTAATTTTCAGTAGGTCCAGGTCAAAGGTGATCTTAGGAGTCTGCATGTCTAACTCATTCTCAGATGCTGATTATGGGGGCCAGGACCCACACTTTAGAAGCACTGACCCAAGGTAACACAAACACTAGGAAGACCCTGAAATATGCTTACACACATGGTGCCAGACAAGACTGCTCCTTCAAGGAAAGCAAGCTAAAATCAAATGAACCAGAACTGAGTACAGGTCATTAGGAGTACAGTGAGTAAAGGAAGAATTAAACTACAATGCAGTAACTGAGGCCCTTATTAGCTTTCCCTTGCGTGCTAGAGTGGTACCTTGCAACTCTACCCATTGACATTTAAAACCAGCCTCTACACACCTTCTTCCTCTCCAAACTCTACCGAATATGATTTGTTGTTGTTTTTCTTGTGTGTGTTTTGTTTTGTTTTCTTTGGGGGGGGGGGAGCGGGGGACGCATTCCAGTACTGGGACTTGAAGTCAGGGCCTGAATGCTGTCTCTTAGCTTTTTCCTCCCACAGCTGACATTCTACCACTTAAGCAATAGCTCCACTTCCAGCTTTCTGGTGGCTTCAAACTGTGATCTTCAGATCTCAACCTCCAAGATTAGCTAGGATCATAGGTCTGAGCCATTGACGCTCAGCTCTTGAACCTGATATTTTTAAAGTCTCTAATGGTTTATTTGCCAAACTACTGGAGTCTTATTCTGCATTTTTACTAATCTTTCCATACTACTTTGTTTCAGCCACTTGTTTGCCTCATAATTCTCATCCGCTTTGGCCCCCAGAGTTCATCCTTTATCTAACTACATTTAGACTCTTACGAAAGCTCCTCCAGAGCACAGTGTTTTGGTTTGTATAAACTGCTCAGTAGGAAAGAGGATGACTACAATTTGTAAGGAAGGAATGGCCCTTTCCTGGAGTATAGGCTGAGATGAGGTTCTGCAAATGTCCTTGGGTTTAGGATCAAGCCTGCTTTTCTCCTGATATGTAGGCTTCCTTCTATAGATTAACAGGAAACCTTTCTTCTTAGCATTCTGAATAAGGCAAAAGAACAACGTAACTAAATCAGCCACAATTTCTGCCACATGGGAGGTAATAAAAAGGGAAAGGGGCACAGGAATGCAAAGGACATAGATCTTGTCTAGAAATTGCTAAGCACTAAAACTGACAGGGAGTACATGCATGACTTTTTTTCTTTTTAACAGACTGAGGTTTGAACTCAGTTCTGTCTGCACTTACTAGGCAGGTGCTCCACTAGGCCATCAGCCCTTTTTCATCCGGGTATTTTTGAGATAGGACCTCTCTTCCTGCCCAGGCGTGTGTCCCAACTGTGAGCTCCTTCTTTTAGGTTTTTCACAGGCATCACTGAGGCCGGGATGACAGGCATATGCCACAAACCCAGCTTCTTCCATTGAGATGGTAATTCTCTTGATGTTTGGGCATAGACTAGCCTAGAACCATGATCCTCCCAATCTCAGCCTCCCGAGTACCATGAGTCACCAGTGCATGGTTCACATGAAATCAGTCTTGTCTTCTAAATTCTGAAGTTTCTTTCACATTGCAACTAAAAGAATGAGGACTGGGCTGGGAAGGTGGCTCAGTGGTAGAGTGCTTGCCTTGCAATGCATGAGGCCCTGGGTTCGATTCCTCAGCACCACATAAGCAAAAAAAAAAAAAAAAAAAAAAGCCAGAAGTGGCGCTGTGGCTCAAGTGGTAGAGCACTAGCCTTGAGCTGAAGAGCTGAGGGACAGCGCCCATGCCCAGAGTTCAGGCCCCACAACCGGACCCAAAAGAATGAGGACTATTTGGCTCTATTGAGGAGATGACTCCAAGTTTGTGAGACTTACTATCATAGTCCCCTTAATATTTCTTAATATTTCCCAGCACATCTTTCTCTTGGGTATTCCTACATGGCTACCCTAATTAACTGTCAAAGTTCATCTTAAGGAGAATGAAAGTGTTAGCCTTTCCCTTCACTTTTAGCCAATTCATCTCCATTAGAAACTTTTCAGCAATTACCCCAGCATCATTTAAAACTAACATGTGAGTCACACAACTTTAACATGCCCTCCAACCCTCAATTCTATGACCACATCTAACTTTGAATGATACCCCTTTTCCAACAGAAATCTCCTTCCTGCTGCCCACATCAGTCAGTGACCTCAGAAAATTCAGGGACAACTCAGTCTCCCTCATTCACCACGACCGTAATAAATGAAACCTGAGAAGAACCTCATATGTTCTTTGTATCTTCCTAAGCTTAGTGCTATACATAAAAGAGGCACACAAAAGAGAAGAGAAAAAGAGAAGCTAAAAAGTGTTGTGGATCATAATTTCTGAATCTAGCCACTCCTCTTTGTCCTAAATTCACTAACTTTTTTTTTTTAAATCCTGTATTACCCTCCCTAAAACCATTCCTGCATGCTACTGTCTGGCCTTTTTTCTCCTATCCTTCTCTATTTCAATCTGTCCTCCATGTAGTTACAATTTCCATCCCAAACGTAATGCCATTCCCCCACTAACAACCTTTTGATCATTTTCTATTACTGAAAAGGTAAATTTGGGGGCACAGTAACTCCATCACTCTGGAGGCATAGGCAGGAGATCACCACGTCCTGGGCCAGCCTGGACCACATAGTGAAAAGTTCATACTTATTTGACATCCACAATCCTTCATGATCTCATTCAAATTACCTCTCCAAGCCCATTTCACCACTCCTGCCATGAATGTTTCTTACGCAGCTTTCAGGTCAGTACACATAGGCTGTTCCCCTTGCCTAGAAAATTACCAACCTCTTCTCTTCCTTTCTCACTTTCTATTCCCTAACATCTACCCTTGCCTGATGACCTCTCTTCCATGCTTCCCTTGAACACTTGTCGTTCTGTATCATAACTATACAAAGTTTGAAGATTCTACTAAAGCTGACTTCTGCAGCTGGAACCCTGCCTAGGACCCTGGCAGACAGCTCACAGGAGGCAACAAATATCTGTTGAAGAAGCTTATATATCCAAAAGAATAAAATCTCTCAAAGTTTTTTTTTTGGTGGGGGGGGGGTTGTTGCCTTGGGAGACTATACCATTATTTCAGCAAGGTAGTCACTGCTCTGAACCCTGTGGAACCCCTTTTTCTATTTGGAATTGCGGTCTGAGCTCATTTACTCACCAGAAAAGAATAACCGTTGCATTATTTTTCTTTTTCTTTTTCTTTTTTTTGAATGCTGCATTTGAACTCAGGGCCTTTACTCTTGCTTGTTTTTTCACTCAAGGCTAGTGCTTTACATTTGAGCCATACCTCCACTTCTGGCTCTTTGCTAGAATCTTCCAGATTTATCTGTCCAGGCTGACTTCAAACCACAGTCCTCAGATCTCAGCCTTCCTGAGTAGCTAGGATTACAGGCATGAAGCCACTGGAACCCCAGCAATTCCATTACTTCATATGCATGAACTACTTTCGGTCAAAAATAACAGAAACAAATTTGAACACTGTCATCCTGCACCTACCCCACTTCATCATATGGACTTTGCTCTAAACTTCTGGCTCTTTCAAATAAGGAAGTTCTCCTTTCAAAGGGTGAAAATTTGCTACCACTGACACTGTGCCACAGGATCTAAAGATAATTTCAAACAGAAATACAACAGTTTTCCCCACACTGGAATAAGTGTGCTATCTCTAGTGGATGGTGAAGATGAGTGTAAATTTTGCTTGCAGACTTTTATATATGCGTTTAGTGGCAAAGCACGATATCCTGGATTCGATCCCCCAGAACACAAAAAAGAAGACAAAAAAAAAAATACAGTTAAAAAAAATTCATTTCAATGAAATCTTAAGGGGGATTTTTGGAAAAGGTGCTTCAAACTCTCCAAATTGTAAAGCTCATTGAAAACTAAGCCTAGACTGGTGAATCAACTTCCAAAGATGTCACATTCAACTTTAATAACTTCATCAGAATATGCATAAGGCAGAAACACCCAATCGAGAAATTGCACCACCCTCGTCCAAGAAAGGCAGGTTCTGTGAACACAGCGACAAAAGGGCAGGTCCTTACTTTGCTTAATTCCAACACGTATGAAGCACCAGCTGGATGCTTTACCCTATTCCAGGTGAAGGAAGGACCACAGAGGGAAAAGGACCAAACCCTAGCATTCAAGCTGTCAAAAATCATTGCAGGCGGAATCCTGCCAAAGCACCAGAATGGAATACATTCGTAACCACCCATCCCCGGCGAAACAGTTCTCAGGAAAGACAAACGGATCTGGGTGGAGGTAGATAAACATCTATCCACACGGATCTGGGTGGGGGTGGACAAATATCTATCCTCTAGCCATTCCAGCAGGACGAGAGCCTGGCAGATGATCCCCATCCCCTGGGCTGGTCAAACCTCGAGGGTTAGGGCTGGCCCCACCTCTCTCCCTGCCCCTCCCCGGCCAGCACCCGAGGCAAAAGCCGGGATTCCAGTCCACGCCAAGGAGAGGGAGAATCAAACTCCAGCTCGGATCTGCAGCAATGCACACGGACCAGACACCGCCCGGCCCCATCTCCTGGGAGCTGCAGGTGGAGGCATGGAAATGGTGGACGGAGGAGGAGGAGGGGTGAGGAGGGGCGCGCTCGCATGCCCCCCCCCGGTCCCCCCACGACACCACAAGTCGCTGCCAAAGCAACCCGAGGCCGCAGGGCCAGGGACCCCCTCGCTCCCCGCCCACGGTGGATACCTTTGAGTACTCCTGAGCCAGCTTCTGGTACTTCCCCTGCAACTCAGCCGAGGCCATGGCCTCCCCCCGCCCCGGCCAGGCCGGGCTGCCCAGGCCGCTCAGCCCCGCCCCCCGCCCCCAACCCCAGACGCGCTCCGGGGTTTGGCTCAGCCAGCGTCTGCAGCTTGGCCACAGCCGCCGCGCCTCCTCCTCCTCCACTTCCGGGTTCCCGGGGTGGGAGGAAGGTGGAGTGGGCCTCGGGGGGGCGGGGCGAGCCGTGAGGGCGGGGAAACGTCTTGACGTCATGCCGCGCCCTCCCTCGTCCACACCCGCTCACGCGCGCGCGGCCTTACTGGCGCGCCCGGGCTCTGCCTCTGGGACTCCAGGGACGCCATCTTGGGCCATGCGTCAAGATGGCGACCTGGGAGGGAGCAAGGGGAAATCAGTCGAGACCGAGAATGAGGAGGGCCTACGGAGTGGGCGGAGTCCGAGGAGAGCGAGAGAGAGACCGAGGGGGCGAAGCACCGAGGACCGGAAGAAGAAACATTCCAAGTAGCGTCTCCCGAACCCTGGCCCACCCCACCCGGGGTTGTCATGGCAACCGCATGGCTTGGGATGGTTCTGTCTGCGGAGCGCGGAGACCTGGGCCTGCCGCTCGGTCGATCTCTGCTCTGGGTAGCTCCAGCGTGCTGTCGGCTTTGTAAGCTCCCGGACCGCTCCCCTCCGCTCCTGACGAGCCTTTCCCATCGTTAGGGCTTTGACATTGAGATCTCTTTGTGCCCATTAGCTACCCGCACCTTGCGCCCCTCCCTGCCTCCCTCCCGGGCGCCCGGCCCCGGGCCCCGCCGGTGTGCGCCCCCCGGCCCGCGTGCGCCCCCCGGCCCGCGTGCGCCCCCCGGCCCGCGTGCGCGCCCGGCCCGCGTGCGCCCCCCCCCCGGCCCGCGTGCGCCCCCCGGCCTCCCCGCACCCGGCTCCCGCCCCACACCGCAGAGCCTGCTTCACCTGGTTAGAGTAAAAGGCATAAGGAAATTTCGGTCGTAATTCTGGCCACGCATGTAGACATTGCGGTCCTTAACAGCTTAAAACATTTTAAAGAGAACTGAAGCAAACACTGCCCAGCCTGAGATGCTTTATGATGCTTTTGCTTCCATTAAAAGCTGCTTCCATTCATCTATTTAAATATATATGTATATTTAGAGTTGTTCTAGAAACTGCATTTCACTGCATTGGAATGATTGTTGAGAGAGGAATGGGTAAATAAGAGTATGTGTTTACCCTAAATTATAATATCGCAGTTAAAACTAAGGATCTAGGTCGGTATATATCTGTATATGTTTTTTAATACCAACGTAGTGGAACATGGTGTTAAATGTAAAACGCAGACCGCTATGTATTATAATACAGAAACATTTACAGATTAAAAAGTAACATTCTTAGCGGGTGCCAGTGGCTCATGTCTGTAATGCTAACTACTCTGGAGACTAAAATCTGAGGATCTCTGTTCGAAACCAAACTGGAAGGAATGTCCATTAGAGTCTTATCTCCAATAAACTACTCAGAAAATTCTTGAAGTGTGCTGTGGCGCAAGTAGTAAAGCGCTAGCCTTGAACACAAAGAAGCTCAAGAACAGCATCTAGGCCCTGAATTTAAGCCCCATGACTGACCAAAAAAAAAAAAAAAAGTAACTTCTTATTGTTCATGAACATAGGAACATGTACTAAAAATACAGAAACAAAAACTAGAAAAAGGATACACTTCGCACTTGATAGTGGTTGAGAAAAGAGCAGCAAGAAACAATAAATGTATTTTTCTTTGTTTTTTTTAAAGTAAATATGACAAAGGGTTCACTTTATTTAGGAATTAAGTGAAGGAATGTTATATTGGTAACTAGAATGAGTAACATTTTCCATGATAAAAAATAAACTATTTGTGTTACCCTGGTTTCCAGTTTTCCTATGAGCAAGCCAAGAATTGTATAGTGAAGAACTAAGCCTGTCTTCATTCCAGTCATTGAAACCTATAAGAGAATTATGAAGTAAAAAATACTTATATTTTTCAATTTACTAATTGCCAAGTTCTGTCCCAAATTTCATAATAGTTTCAAAAATTATTAATTCTTTGGTACCACCAAGTGATAGAAGACTGTAGGTCATTTCCATGTTTGTTTAAGAATGGAAATTTTTATTATTTTTATGTCATCCTAGAAGTAACATTCCAAAGAAAGAATGTTCAACTTTAACCAAGAAGCCTATGTTACATTCATTTTACCAAACTTAGAAATTTATTTTCTACTGAACAGATTAATCTCTGCTGACAGATATATTGAAAAAAAAAAAAAAAGACTGGTGCTGTTTACTCCCTTGTTAAAGACATACACTGGAGAGAGGGGTATACATACTCAATCTTAGCATTTGGGAGGAAAAGGCAAAATAAAGTTATCAAAATACACTTCAGCCAATAAATTAGTCATGTTGGTACATGCCTGTAATCCCAGCTATGTCCAAGTATAGGTAGGAGGATTTATATCCAAGGCTCTTGGGCAAAATATGCAAAACCCTCTCTGAAAAAAAGAACTAAAGTAAAAAAGATTGGAGGTATGGCTTAAGTAAGTACTACCAAATAATAATAATAAACAAAAAGAACAAAAGAGTTGAGGGTATCATTCAAGTGGCAGAGTGTCTTTCAGATAAGCTCAAGTTCCTGAGTTCAAACCCCAGTACTGCCAAATAAAAAAAAAGGAGAGAAAGGGGGGTGGGGGGGAGAAAAAGGAAATACCAGTGTAGGGCTGGGAAGGTGGCTTAGTGGTAGAGTTCTTGCCTTGCATGCATCAGCCCTTGGGTTTGATTCTTCAGTATCACATAAGAAGAAAAAGCCAGAAGTGGCAGTGTGGCTCAAGTGTTAGAGCACTAACCTTGAGCTAAAGAGCTGAGGGTCAGTGCCCAGGTGCAGAGTTCAGGCCCCACAACTGACAAAAAAGAAAAAAAAATCAGTGTAACATAAGCTTTGTTCAGGCATATGGCACAATTGACATCAACGTTGAGTCCACAAAGCACACATTAAACATGGTTATATATTGATCAGTAGCTGTGACCAGCGACTCTTAAGAACCTAACTTTTTAGTTGGTCACCAGAGGCGCATTCTTGTAATCCTAGTTATTTAAGTGGCTGAGATCTGAAGATCAAATCATGTCCTCGAAGACTTACTTCCACTTCTAGCCTTTTGCTCCAATTAATTATCAAACTGGAAGTAAAGATGTAGCTTAAGTGATAGAATGCCAGGCTTGAGTGAAAAAAAGCTAATGGACAGCTCAGTGGTAGAGTGCTTGCCTTGCATGCATGAGGCCCTGGGTTTGATTTCTCAGCACCACATAAACAGAAAAAGCCAGAAGTGGCACTGTGACTCAAGTGGTAGGGCACTAGCCTTGAGCTGAAGAGCTGAGGGACAGTGTCCAGGCCCAGAGTTCAAGCCCCACAAATGATAAAAAAAAAAAGGTAAGGGACAGTGCTAAGGCCCTGAGTTTAAGAACAATTACACACACACACACACACACACACACACATGCACGCATGCATGCACGCGTGAGTGCTCGCACACACACACTTTGTATTTTCCCTGGAAATAATGGCATCTGCTAATCCAGTGTTTGCAGCAATGTTATCCTAACACAGTCTATGCAGAATTAAAGAACAAATCTATGGTAGGTAATGAGAATCAACTATCAAAACAATGCAAAACTTTCCTTGGCCATACAGAACACAACGGCCATTATGCCACCAGGTTACTGACAGTATTGGAGACACTTTAAGTGAATGAATGTTATTTTATGGTACAGAAGTATCCCACATTTGCTGTCTTATCTGAGATGTGTTTGCCCACATCTGAAAATCAAGGACTTGGGCTGGGAAGGTGGCTCAGTGGTAAAGCGCTTGCCTTGCATGCCAGAGGCCCTGGGTTTGATTCCTCAGCACCACATAAGCAAAAAAAAAAGTCGGAAGTGGCGCTGTGGCTCAAGTGGTAGAGCGCTAGCCTTGAGCTGAAGAGCTGAGGGACAGTGCCCAGGCCCAGAGTTCAGGCCCCACGACCGGACCCAAAAAAAAAGAAAAGAAAAGAAAATCAAGGACTTCTTTCCAACTTCCATTCATCACTGAAAGACCATTGAGTTAAGATAAGTAAGCCAAGATCATCTCAGACATATTTTCAGTCTCTATGGCTGGTCACCATACTTGGCTGGGGATAATGGAGAAGAGTCTTCAGATGGAAGTAGGTACAGGAAAATTTCTTTGCTTTCTGTTGTTACAATAGAATGCAATGAGTGAATCATTTATAAAGAAGTTGACTGGTTCCATGTTCTGTGGTCGGGGAAGTCCTAGAGCCAGGCTGACATCTACCAAATATCTGATAAGGCCATGAGCTGTACCCCATGTGACAGAGGGCATCACATGATCACCATTCTAGCTTGTACCTCTCTTTCAAATCCATCAGTGCCATCACATAACCCCATCCTCTGATTCATTTACTCCCATTTGCATCCCCAAAACTTCACTTCCAAATACCATTGACATATGAATATGGGGATTAAATTTCCAACATGTGAATTTCTGGTGGACACATTCAGACCACAGCAGAGAAAGATGAAGGAAGGCAACTGATGGGTCTTATTACACCTGTTCTTGTCTCTGTGTTTGTTTCTTTGTGTTGCTGGGGCTCAAACTGAGGGCCTTAAATATGCTAGGCTACAGCTTTACAACTGAGCTACATCACCAGGCCATTTATTTTCATTTTTAATCCAGCAAGAAGCTGTGTATCACTTTCATGGTAAAGTGATACACAAGAAGAGGGCAAGGACTAGAATAACTTTTCTTCCCATTATATTCTCTTTAGCAGCTAGCTCCAAACTTCAGGTTTGTGTGCTCTGTGAGGTCTGTACGGAATCTGATTATTTGCAACTTTGGGGAATCCTACTAAAAACAGCAATTCTATACTTGACGTTTGGCAAGTTCTTCCATCGGCTGTGCCCCAATGCTTTGCCTGTCTTAACTTCAACAGACAGAAGGAAGATGAGAACTAGCACTAGGTCCAAAGTCACATGGCAGACACTCACTGAATCAAATCTAGAAGCCAGGTCCTCCTCCTCTACTGCAGACAGCTTTTCTCTAAGTTACATTAAGTGGTCCTGTGCAGAAACATGCTTTGCTATGTAACTTTAAAGCTTAGAAGTGAGTAGTTCTAAGCAAGAAGTTGGGGTGCTGAAGTTTGTCTGATACTTTTTGGAATTTGTGTGAACATGAAATAGATGCCATTGAAGTTGTTTGGAGAAGAGTGGGTGAGGGTTGGGGTAAAGCTCAGGGACTAGCTAGGTACATAATGTAAAGTCAGGGTCTCTGGGAACCTTGGGAAATAGAATCATTCCACAGCTCCCACCTCATCCCTTACCCCTCTGTCCTCTGCCTTTGTTTCATTGTTGTTTTTCTGCCTTTTGCCTTCTTATCTAAGGGTGGGAAGTGGCCCTATGTAGCACTCAAGTTTACATAAATAAATCTATTTTTTTGGGGGGGGGGGTCCGGTCGTGGGGCCTGAACTCTGGGTCTGGGCGCTGTCCCTCAGCTCTTCAGCTCAAGGCTAGCGCTCTACCACTTGAGCCACAGCGCCACTTCCGGCTTTTTTCTTTTTGCGTATGTGGTGCTGAGGAATCGAACCCAGGGCCTCAGGCATGCAAGGCAAGCACTCTACCACTGAGCCACCTTCCCAGCCCCAAATCTATTTATTTTTGTTGGTTTTGTTCTTGTTTCTTTTTGTAGTGCTGGGTATTCACTCTAATTCCTGGCCCTATCCCCATATCCTACACTCTGCCTCACTAGTTAAGATTGTGTGTGTGTGTGTGTGTGTGTGTGTGTGTGTGTGTGTGCGCGTTCATGCATGAGTGTGTGCGTGCGTGCCTGCGTGTGTGTGTGTGTGTGTGTGTGTGTGTGCACGTGCATGTGCGTAAACACGATGGATAGTAAAAGACAAAAACAAAAACAACTAAGCCAGGCACTGGTGGCTCACACCTGTAATCTTAGCTATTCAGGAGGCTAAGATCTGAGGATCGTAGTTCAAAGCCAGCCTGGGCAGGCTGGCTTTATACTCCAATTAACTACCAGAAAACCAAAAGTGGCACTGTGGCTCAAGTGGTTGAGTACTTGCCTTGAACTGAAGAGCTGAGGGACAGCACCCAGGCCCAAAGTTCAAGCCCCATGATTGACAAAAAAAAAAAAAAAAGCAATTCTCCAATCTTAGCCCCATAAGTACAGGCTTGAGCCACCAGCACTGGGCATCTGATTTTCAGTCAGTTCCTCAGTACCCTGCTCTTACTTTAATGTCTTCCTGCTCTCTACCACCTCTACAAATCCTCCTCAAAGCTCACCTCTTCTCCCTTCTCTGGGCAGCCTTCTCCTGATGTCCATTAGCACTAAAAAAAAATCTGGGCCATAACTAACACTCACACCCTTACATTGTTAATTGTCTATTGTACAGTATTTAGCTGTATGTCCACAACTAAACAGCAAGATCCTTAGCAGGACTGCATTTTATTCAGCCCTTTATTCTCAGTGATGCCTGGGAAACAAGCCATGTCTAGGGGAGTTCTTAGAGTACTGTCAGCCACCAGAAAGAAGTCATATCACACTCCCACAAACATAGTGATTCTTTTACCCCTTAATTTCTCCCATCCAAGTACTAACCAGGCCCGACCCTGCTTAGCTTCCGAGATCAGATGAGATCGGGTGCATTCAGGGTGGTATGGCCGTAGACTTACCCCTTAATTTCTACCCATGTGGAGGCCATCATAGGTAGGGTCCAGTTTTGGTTCTCCCTCTGGTCTTTCTTCCTTTCACCTCTTTTCTCCATCCTCCCACCCCATGCCTCTATCTTTTTTTTCTCTCCCAAGGCCTTGGTTCCCTTCTGGAGATCTACAAGGGAAGTAGGCCTTCAGTGAGCCCCATGCAGTGTTTTGCCCAGGAGACCCTTCAGAACAAAACACAAAGCAATTAACTTTAGTTTTGTTTTTATCTGTTTTGTAAATATTAACTGTCTCAACATCTTAGTGCCCATCAAGCTACCAATCTGTCTCTGTCCATTCATGTATCAAGGATTTTCCCTACCCCACTCTACCCTGACAGGAAAAGACAATGGCAAAGAAAAGGAAAAAAAAAATACTTGATTTGCCACATGAATTCTATAGCATTGAGTTTCAGGGAAGATTTTGTTTAACTATTCCTTCCCAAACCCAGCCCTTAGAGAACCCAATGTCCACAATGGGATTATCCATCTCCCCTTTCCCAGCTTCCCTTCTGGCCCAACTACAATCTTTTCTCCACACCACACCAGAGGGGTCCTTTAAAATACATTGCTATTTCTCTTCAACCTCTCCTGATTCCCCACAGCACATAGAATGAAATCCAAATTCTTTGTGTTGTATGGGAATTCAGTTGTGAGAAACAGAGAAGCCACATTTTGAAAGGTCGAATTGGGAGTCTTTATTGGAGAGCCAGCATCTGCAGGTAGACTTCAGTCTCAAAGAACTGCAGCCCAGAATCAAGCTAGCATAAAGCTTTTAAAGATAAAAACATGTTGGGGGTAGAAGCCCAATTCCAACAGAAGCAGCCCTTATAGGGAAATACTCAGGTACAGGTAAAACTTTCCATTTCGGAAAGTAGCTCTGGGGCTAGCTAAACTTTTCATATAGGGAAACAGTCCGTTTATGGAGATAATCAAGGACCAGTATTCTCTGTAGCAAAAGCTCCCTGTGTTATGTAGTATAATATCTGCAATTCAATGAATTCTCTCATCTCTAGGCTTCAAGGCACCAGGATGTCTGTGAGAACAAGGTAATGTTACTTAGACCCAGTCTCCTTAGTTCACTTGCCATGGCTAGAACAAGCCTATAGGTGATCTGGATCCTACAAACTCCCTTGGTAGGAATTCCAAGACTGCAATGATAGAAATCCTCAGTGCTTCTTTGGGCCTAGGCTCTGGAAGTGTCCAGCAACACTACTGCCTTTTTCTAGTGATCAATAAGTCACACACCAGCCTGAATTCAGAAGATGGAAGATACATAATACCTCTTGGCAAAAAGAACAATAACTCAAAGGAGGATATGAAGAGAGGAAAGCATGATTGGGTACCATTATTAAAATAATCCATCAGCCCTTCATCTCCCTCACTTCCCTTCATTTGTTTCTCCAATTCTCCATTCTTAAATTTTTAAAATTATTTTTATTACTTAATTTGTGTTTATGCTGGGGCTTGAACTCAAGACTTGGGCACTATCCCTTAGCTTTTACACTCAAGGTTGGTACTCTACCACTTGAACCACAGCTCCACTTCCAGCTTTGTTCTGGGTTAATTGGAGATAAAAGTCTCATGGACTTTCCTGTCAGGGCTGGAACCATGATTCTCAGATCTCAGCCTCCTACGTAGGATTGCAGGCATGAGACATTGCCATCCAGCTCAAATTCCCCATTTTTCTTTCCAGTCCTGGAAAGAAGCCTAGGCACTGTCCTTGAGCTTCTTTTGCACAAAGCTGGCACTCTACCACTTGAGCCACAGCGCCACTTCCAGCTTTTTCTGTGTATATGGTGCTGAGGAATCAAACCTAGGGCCTCATGCATGCGAGGCAAATGCTCCACCACTGAGCTACATTCCCAACCCAAATTCTCCATTCTTTAGAAACAAGTTTAGGAAAGCTTGGAGGTAGACTTAGGAAGATATATTTGGCTGGAAAATGAAAAATAGATGGAGATTTATCTTAATGGAAATTTTGTGGAGCAGAAACACTGTTCTTAATTGGGATGACTTAAGAAAGATCAACTCCAACCCTAGCCAGCTTTTCCTTGGTGCCATTGCTCATTGTCCTTGGCCAGGGTCTCCCCAGGTCTTGGTATGGCTGCCACTCATCATTCAGGCCTTAGCTCACATAGCACCACTTGCAGAGCACTTTCCTAGCCATCTAAAATAATGTCTTTTCTCACTCTTGCTCACTCTCCTGATTGTGTCTTACCTCTAAGGCTCCAAGCACCTTTTCCAGAAGGCTTCCCAGGGCACCTTGAGCAGAGCCAGAGGCATGTCTCCCAGAAGTGCACCTACTTGTCCCTGGAGCCTGTCAATGTATCAGGTTACCTAGCAAAGTGAAATGATGGTTACAGGTGGAATCAACATTGCTAATCCATTGTCTCAAGAAAGAATCCGAGGGGCTGGGAAGGTGGCTCAGTGGTAGAGCACTTGCCTTACATGCCTGATGCCCTGAGTTCAATTCCTCAGCACCACATAAGCAAAAAGAAAAAAGCTGGAAGTGGCGCTATGGCTCACGTGGTAGAGCGCTAGCCTTGAGCTGAAGAGCTGAGGGACAGTGCCGAGGCCCAGAGTTCAGGCCCCACGACCAGACCCCCCAAAAAAAAGAAAAAGAAAAAAAAGAAAGAATCCGAGGGGCTGGGTAGGGGGCTCAGTGGTAGAGCGCTTGCCTTGCATGCCTGAGGCCCTGCGTTCGATTCCTCAGCACCACATAAGCAGAGAAAAAAACAAAAACCCGGAAGTGGCACTGTAGCTCAAGTGGTAGAGCACTAACGTTGAGCTGAAGATCTGAGGGACAGCGTCCAAGCCCAGAGTTCAGGCCCCATGACCGGAAAAAAAAAAAAAAGAATCCGAGGCAGCAGTGTGAAAAGGACTCCCCAGTATTGCCAACTTTGAAGACGGAGGAAGGATGGGCCAAGGAGTTAGGGGTAGCCTCAAGAAGCTGGTAGATGTAGGAAACAGATCCTCCCCCATGGCCTCCAGAAAGAACACAGTGCTGCTGACATATTTATTGCAAACCTAATAAGAACCCTGTTTAATTCCTGATTGTCATCAGAACTATAAGATAATCAATTTGTTTTGTTTTGAATCAGTAAGCTTGGGGTACTTTCTTTTACACTAATAATAGGAAATAACCGTAACTGTAACATGCTACACCCAGCTCCTGTCTTTTCTTGTGTCCTCAGGCCATTGTCCACTTGTGACTCATAGCATCATAGTATGGTCCCAGCCACATCAGTGCAAATCTCCAGTGACATGGTGTGCATTGCAAGGGTATACTACAGTATTGCAATGAGTGTGAGCAGGGGTGTGCTGGAACAAGCTCATATTGGCTTGTGAGAGCTAATTTAAATTTTCAGGGATTGTGCAAGCCACTTGTTAAATAGAGCCAGCACTAAAAGTTAATGATATATGCTGGGTGTGGTGGCTCAAGCCTGCAATCCTAGCTACTTGGGAGGTATAAATCATGGGATCATTGGTAGAAACCAATTGCGGCAAATAGAAGTCCTTGGGACTCCATCTCACCCAATGGCTGGGTGAGGTGTTATATGCCTGTCACCCAAGCTACAGGGGAAGCACAATGGCTAGATGCATCCCCAGTGACACAGAAAAGCACAAGTAGACGGACTGCAGGCCAGGCATAAGTGAGGCCATACCTCAAACCCAATGAAGGCAAAAGGGGTACCATTCTCCTAGCATGTAGGAGGCCCTGAGTTCAATCTCCAGTACCACCAAAAACATAAAACAAAACTAATATATATATATATATATATATATATATAAAATTTAATTTGAATGTTGTTTTGATTACAAAGCTAAGAAATACTCAAAATGCATCACTTTATTATTTCATTATATTTATGACATTTAACCATTACCTATGTTCTTGAAGTTTATGTTTATGCCATCAGTATGGCAGACATCCTATATAATGATGCATTGTGCATTGCTTTGTAATTTTACATTCACATCATGAAGGTAGTTTGAACTGGCCTATGGTAGGAACTTTTGCACCAAGGAAATAGGAAAATGCTACCAATCTTCCCCCCTAGCCACTCCCCTGTTCCCCTCCTCCTCCCCCCCCCCCCCCACTTCACCACACAGCCAGTTATAGAGTTGCCACAAGTATCGGGCAGGTGATGTATGAGCTTCAGGTGTTGCCAACAACTGTCAGATGTTCCTTGTATATTGCATAACAAAGATCATGCACAGCTGTGCAAAGCAAGTCTCAGGAATCATATCCTCTGGACCCCTTCTGGCCTCATGGAGTCTGGACCTAATTGATCTTTGTTTTCCCAAAGCAGCAAGTGTTCAGTAAACGTCAGCTGCATAAGGAGATAAGCCCCTGAGTTAAACCCTAACTTGATTAAGGCCCCTTGGATTACAGTATGACTATAGCATTTTTTTCTATATAACAGTAAAAAGGATTTTAGATTACATAGTACTTTTTTTTTTGGGGGGGGGGTCTGGTCGTGGGGCCTGAACTCTGGGCCTGGGCGCTGTCCCTCAGCTCTTCAGCTCAAGGCTAGCGCTCTACTACTTGAGCCACAGCACCACTTCCGGCTTTTTTTCTTTTTGCTTATGTGGTGCTGAGGAATCGAACCCAGGGCCTCATGCATGCAAGGCAAGTGCTGTACAACTGAGCCATCTTCCCAGCCCCCTACATAGTACTTTTAATCAATAGGAACTCTTTCGGAAATATTAGAGCTTTAGGGAGGAAGGTGGGGGTGTTAATCTAGGGCTTAAACTCAGAGCCTTGCACTCTTCCTTGGTTTGTTTGTTTTTTTCCACTCATGCTGGCACTCTACCACTTGAGCCATGCCTCCAGTACAGTTTTGTGGTGTTTTGTTTTTGGTTTTTACTGATTAATTGGAAATAAGAGTTAGACTAGCTTGAAACTGAGCTGGCTTTAAAACTAGCCTAGGCTGAAAACTCAGTTTCCGGAGTGGCCAGGATTGCAGGAAAGCCACCAGTGCCATTAGTACTTATTATCATGATGATCACTGAAGGAATTGCCTCTCCCCTCATGGCCCATTCTTTCTATGCATCCAAAGATGGAATATGAAGGATTGACTCCCACGCTGTTTTCCCAAGTGCACACAGATGTCAGGCAACCCCCTAAAGATAGGTGCAGACAGCCCGACACAGGCCAGGCAAGCTACCTAAGCCTGGCTGTAAACATCCCATTGTGGGCCCAACCGGAAAGCCCCTCTCTGCTTGACCTCATGGCTTTTTCATTAACCTCTGCCTCATCGCTCGCGCCACATTAAAACCCAACTCTTGTTCTACCTCTTTGCACAGTTTCCAAGCCTGCAGGAAGGCTGTGTCCCTCGCTGCTCTATCTCAATAAACAGTCCTCGCTGTGGAAGAGCCAGTCCAGCCTGTTTCCTTCCTTTCCCCTCCTTTTTCCTAACAATCACGACAGCCCACTGTCAAGCAAGTTTGCTGAAGTGCCCTTGTTTTCTTTGGTATTTTTTTCTACTTATTTTCCTTTTTTTTTTGCAGTACATTAAGCCTGCCTTATTCACAGATTTATTATACACAGTTTTAATGGAAGAGCAATTAAAAAAAAAGAGATAACAAAGTCAAAATAAATCTAAAAAAAAACCAAAAAACAAAAAATGCACAGGCATAACCCAGCTCAGCTCTGGGGAGACACTCTCAGTCCCACACCTGTGAAGCTGGGTTTAAATCACTGTATGACTTGCTGGGTGTTTCCCTGACTTTAATTTTGTCAAAAGCTGCCTCCCCCCCAAAAGCAAAGGGTGTCCCCACCCCACCCAAAGCAAGGTCAAAGTTACAGTATTATTTTTTTTTCCAGGCCAAAAAGGCCTGTAATACACTTAACTTGAATCATAAAGCAAAAATTCCAGATTTGTTAAAGGTAGCAGGTCTTAGCAGAAGCTGGACAATGTGGGGAGAATGAATCGAGTATTCCCAGTATTCAAGATAAAGAGCATGAAATAAAATCTAGCAGTCAGTGAATTGTATTAATGTATCCAATAATAATTTTGTGACAGTAAGGTAGCCTAATTTGTGCAGTTTCAATTTAGACCTACTGTATGTATGATAGAGGTAAATTTAATTAATTTGAGAGTATGGAACTCTATGAGCAATCACAGTTCTTCCTGGATGGTGGTTTCCTTAGAAACAGATACCATGGTACTAGGGACTGCACACGGGTTTGCACATACTGGACACATACCCTATAAGTAGGCTGACATCCCCAGCTCTTTTTACCATCTTGGGACAGAGTCTAACTATGTAGTCCAGACTGGCCTTAGAACTTGGGATGCCCCTGCCTCAGCCTCTGGTGTAACACGAATTATTGTGTGAGTTGTCCAGTTTAAATATCTTTTTCATAAAGCAAGATGGAGGCCCTCTGTTTACATTTTGAAGAATATGTTATTGTGAGAGCTTTTCTTCTCTTCTATTTTTAGAAGTGTTCTAACAAGCAATGAGTTTAAATAAAAATGTTTACTAGCAATTAAAGACAAATACCTTCCAGGATTTCCTATGTGGTAATGACAAATTGATAAAAGAATTGCCTGAACAGAATCAGGAGGGATGCTAGAGGTTTTGTTTGTCTTGTTTTGTTTTTGTGGGTCGTGGGGCTTAAACTCTGGGCCTGGCCACTGTTCCTGAGCTCTTCAGCTCAAGGCTACCGCTCTACCACTTGAGCCACAGCGCCACTTTCTGAGTGGCTTATTGGAGATAAGAGTCTGCCGGGGCTGGCTTGGAACCGCAATCCTCAGATCTCAGCCTCCTGAGTAGCTAGGATTACAAGCGTGAGCCACCACTGGTGCCCAGCTAGGTTGTTGTTGTTTTTTTTAATTTTTAGACTACTGTTTTGTAATTTCTAGCAGAATAATTAATACAAGGCCACAGTCATCTGAGACATTAACTAGGGGGTGAACAGGGAAACCAGTGGCATCCCTGTCACGGAAGTACCTTCTGATGAGGTACAGGAGGAAAGACACAGCACCCTCTGAATCAGTCCTGCCAAGGAGCTTCACCTGGGTCTCATGCGGACTTTAGATCCACCTTCCAGTGTAGAGAAAACTCAGGGATTAGAGAGATAAGTGACACCACAGGACACTGAGGGGGATCAGGACATCAAACTATTGTATAGCAGCAAAAGTAGGAAGGCAAAGCTTGCTTTACACGAGAAGGGACTTAAGGTTTTCTTACAGAGTAAAACAAACACATACATTGTGCCCACTTATTCTACTGGGAAGGTTAAGCAAGAGAAATGAAAACATATGTCCACACAAAAAAGTTTTATTAAAAAATACCCAGAGCAGCTTTATTCATAACAGACCCAACTGGAAACAATCCAGATGGCCGGTGGCAGGAGAATGCCCAAGCTAACTGTGAAATGTGCAGACGATGAATCCAACTCAGCAATAAAAATTAAAAAAAAAAAGAATGAGAAACAGCATGGACAAATTCAAGATCATGCAGAGCATAAAAAAACCACACACAAAGATGCTCACGCCAAAATTTTCCATTTTATTTGGACCTCTAAAACAGGCAAAACTCATCCATAATAAAAGCAATTAGAAGCCAAGTTGCTGAGGGCTCATGCCTGTAATCCTAGCTACTCCAGAGGCAGAGATCTGAGAATCATGACTCAGAACCAGCACAGGCAGAAAAATGTGTGAGATTCTTATCGCTAATTAACCAGAAAAAAAAATATAGAAGTAGAGGTGTGGCTCAAGTGGTAGAGCACCAACTTTGAGTGTAAAAGTCAAGCAAAAGGTAAGGCACAGGAGTGGTTTTCTGGAGTGACCTGAAATGTCACTTGCTTGGTAAGGGTATGGGTTAGAGGTGTATTAATTTGTCAAAATTTAACCAACTGCATTGTGCATTTCATTGTTTGTAAAGATAAGTGCAATGCAAGGAAGAGAGAGATAGAGAGAAGACTTAAATGACATGACAAACAAACACAATGTGTGGACTCCTGAGATTCACAAACAACTGCAAAAAATTTTAAACAAAGCCTAAAAGTAAACCAGAGAGGCATTTAGATGGCTCTAAAGAATTAGGAATCTTTTGATTGTTATCACAGAAAAAGAAAATGGCTGCTGATTTCAGAGGTGCTTATTTTTATACCATTTAAGGCAAAGCAACATGATGCTCAATTATAAAATTTCAAAGGTGGAGGGAAGCAGTTTAAAAACAAAAAAGATTAAACATAAGTAGGTGACAAAATCTTGATATTTGGAACCTGGATGGTAGGTACCTGGGCTATATAGTTCTGGCTCTGTTTTTGTATACATTTGAAATTTTTCCTAATAAAAAATGTACTGCCTCAAATACACACACACAAAAAAAAAAACCCCACAATACACAACGTAGAGGCGAGAAGGAAGCTCTTAGATTTATGATACGCTCTTAGATTTATGAAACGCTCTTAGATTTATGATCTTTCTTATCAGATCCCCTCCCCCAAGAGTTCTATTTTTTTCCTGCCCTTGGCTGAATGTCTTATTAAGAATCACACATTCCATCATTATGAATAGAACACAATTGTCACTTTTATGTCATATTTAAATCAACAGATACTTACTGGTAAATAACCTCGAATAAGTGCACCCCACTTAAACCACCCACACTACTCAGAATCGCGCACCCGAGTCATTTCCCAGTTTTTCTCTCTGCATGCCCTGCTTCTGCCACCAGGGGGCACGCCCTCCCCGACCATACTTGTAGGCGACCCAGGAGAGAGAAAATCAGAGCTACCCAGTAGGATTAATTGGTTACTTTTGGCACGCCTTGGCCAGTGGTTGCATTGTTTAGGCACGTCTCTGGTGACCTCATTCCATTAACACAGTCCTTTTGCGGAAACAGCCTGTTTGAACAGAACAGGTAAGGTAAATGGGTAACTGGAAGATGACTAAATCTGTCTCCCGGATGTGTAGGGACATTTTGTACTCCCTGGAGGCTGAGTTAGGGTGTGGATCCTTCTTCCTCCCTGGACAGCTGGGAAGGAAAAGAGGCCAGTCACCCCTTTCAGCACAGCGCAATTCCTTCTTATTCGTGCCTGGGTTGGGCAGCATGGGTTGGGGAAGGGAGGGCAGCACAGGGTGGAGCTGGCCTCAGTAGTGAGGTAATCCCCGAAGAAGTAAGGGGTTGCTGGACACTGCCATGTGCTCCGCAGTCCCCAGCTTCTCGGGACCGTCAGGGCCCTCCTGTTCCTCTGGCCACGTGTTGGGTGCCTGCTGGGTTCCAGGCTCCCGTTCCCGCTTCATGACTGTCATGGTCACACTCGCACACTCCAGGCAGGACCTTTCCTGCTTCTTCAGCCATTCTGCCTGCTGTCTCCCATGCTCCCCAAAACCATGAGCATGGACTCTCTGGCAAAGGCCACACCATAATCACAGGATGCTGCTAGCTCTACCTAAACTCTCCTTCCCAACCCTTCCACCCCAGCTCGGGGCCTCCTCCCAGAATCCTCCTTGGACCCTGAGCACTTCCTTCAAACTTCAGGACACAAGACATCATCATATACTTCTGACTCCCCAGCTAGACTCAGAAACCATTTCCCTAACACCTCTTGAAAAACTAAAAACACTTCACACCCATCATGACCACAGGTGCTGTGCAAGACCACCCCGAGGAAGCAGGCACCAGGATGGAGAAAGCATTGGAGAAGAAGGAACCTTCTGGAAGCCCCTCATATTAAACCCTAGAGGTAGCTGCCTTTTCTTCTCACATGAAAGCTGATTCTGGAATTAGGTGAGATGCGGGTTTGTGGCTGAGGAGAAAGTGGGAGGAGTGTGATTGAAATACATAGCAACCCACTTGCTCAGACCCCTTTTGATTCCCATACCCAATGCTACTACTGCCCCCTCCACAAAGCCAGTCCCCCTTCATCTCAGCTTATCCCAGCAGAGCCAAGGGTCCAGATGAGAAAGAGAATCAGTGCAAGAATTAAATCCTAGTTACTATTCATGAATGCATTCATATGTGGATGGGGGGGGGCGCTAGAGGTGTTTTGCGTGCCAGGCACTGTGCTGGGCCTGAGATGGGCCTATGAAAATGGCAGTGAACTCTCTGCCCTTGAAGAGGAGAATGCTAGTGGAGGAGGATAACAGAGCCTCTTAAGAGTATAAATACCTGCTGTAATAAGGCAGAGTGTAGTGGGGAGACAGGATGATGTTACCCTGGCTAGCTGGTTGAAAAGTGACACTTTGGGGGCTGAGAATGTGGCTTAGTGGTAGAGTGCTTGCCTTGCATGCATGAAGCCCTGGGTTCAATTCCTCAGTACCACATAAACAGAAAAAAACCACAAATGGTGTCATGGCTCAAGTGGTAGAGCAGCTCAGGGACAGTGCCTGGGCCCTGAGTTCAAACCCCAGGACTGGCAAAAAAAAAGTGACACTTTTCAGGCATTCTGGCATAGGACACAGCATGTGACATTATACTGGTAAGCACTCATCATATGTGGGGAAAAAAAACCCAATGGGATGTGGCCTGCAAACCAAGGATAGGCAGAAGTGATGAGGGGGAGCCAGCCCCCCAAAAAGAGCCAGGACTCAGGCTCCAGCTATGGAGAACCACTAAAGGAGTTCTGGGAATGTGCGCAATTAGAATCATGATATTAAAAATAACTGAAGACTAGAAATCCGTGAGGCCAAGTTCAGAAAGCCTCAATCTCACATGCACATGGTGGTGAAGCTGGTACCAGGTCCAGGGCTGACCTTACAGGTACATTAGGAATACCAGGGCCACTCATACAGATTTAAGAAATTCACCAAGAGCTAACTAATGTAAGCCTTACTCACTTTAAAATTATATTATTTTGTTATTATTAAGGTGCTGTACGGAGGAGTTACCACTTCTTCAGACAGGTAATGACTCCATTTCTTACTTTTTAAAATGTCACCCCTTCCTTCCCTTTCCCCTGGTCTTTCCTTCCCCCTCCAGCCTGCAAGTTACATAAGTCATTTTCCACCCAATGGATACTGATTAGCGATTGCATTTGTTCACTCTTCCTCCCTCCCTCCCTTTCTGTGCCCACCATAAAAGAAAAAAAAAAAGCAAAAACAAACACCAGTACCAACAATATCATTAAAAAACCCCTCAAAACAAACAACAAAAAAGTCTTAGCCTTCCTTTTTTTTTTTTTTTTTTGCCAGTCCTGGGGCTTGAACTCAGGGCCTGGGCACTGTCCCTGAGCTTCTTTTGTTCAAGGCTAGCACTCTACTACTTGAGCCACAGCACTACTCTGGCTTTATCTGTATATGTGATACTGAGGAATTGAACCCAGGGCTTCATGCATGTTAGGCAAGCACTCTAACAGTAAGCCACATTCCCAGCCCTTAGCCTTATTCTTAAAACCCTCCTCCAGGGCTGCATGTGAGCAACACACCAGTAATTCCTCAGGAGGCTGGAGGGCTGGCCCCAGGCAAAAGCCTAAGACCCTATCTGATAAAGTAAAAAGAGCTGCCGGGGATGTGGGTCAAGTAGTGGAACTCTTGGCTAGCAACTGAGCCCCTGAATTCAAGCCTGAGTACAGAAAAAACATCTTCCTCCTACCCTCTTTGTCTTCCTATCTAAAGTGTCTCCACTAGAGTACAAAGGTGCTGTGTAGAGTCTGAATGTAGGTGCCCTGTGAGAAAGCTGGGAAGTCTTAGTCTAGGAAATATTTGCATTTGTGTCTGTCTGTGTATTTTCTTCACACTGTCCAGGTCAGAGGGTGTTCCTTACTGAGTACAGATTTTAACTTTCTGGAAAAGCAGCTCACACATTGGCTAGCCATGGTTTGGTTCATTTCATCCCACAAATGGCAGAGCAGAGCTCATCCTTTTTGACCAGCTCTCATTTGCAAGTTGCTGACACATTAGACTAGAACAACGGGGCGAGGAGACAGATGCAGTACATTACACAGCAAGCTAGACTTTCTCTCCTGCTTGCTGTTGGAAACTCTCCTGACTAGAGTTGTCTATACAATCCAGATCTTCCAAGTTAAAAAGCCTTGAGGCCCCTCAGGTGAGGTGTGCATAGTGGGAGGAGCAGGAAGTTGGCACAGCACACTTGGAGTCTGAATGTGTGTCACCTAAGCTGAGCAGGATGACCTGAAGACACCATCCAGAGCCCTATGGTCCTCCTCTCTTGAATGGAGATGACATGTTTTCTGTCCTTTGAAGTGCTTCCATTCATACTTCTCTTGTCCTCCAACACCAAGACAGTGATCTCTTTTAGCCAGAGCACTATAGAATTTTCCAGATGGATTATGCAGTCAGTCTAAAGCCCATCCATACCATGGTAGATATATGACTTCCTCAAATGTAGTCCTATGTCATTTTTTACACATCTAAGTTTTGTTTCCCCAGAGGGAGTTGAGGGGCTGACAGGTTAGACCCTGGGGACCTTGGAAATATTACTATACTCAGATGACCCCCTAACTCGAAAAGCAAAAGGAACATGCTTACTTACATGCTCAGGCCCCCGAGAGAGTATCCATCAGTTTCCATCATAGGTAGATTCTGAAGGGCCAGAGTGTTCCTGTGTCTTCATAGGGATATTTGTTTTGGAGGATATAAACTTATTCATAACTACTCTCATATTAGCTATGAAGAACTTGATACTCTCACTGAAGCCTTATAACTGCCCGGCAAGAAATCAGTAATCATGGAATTACTGATTAATAAATCAGTTCCAAGCTAGTCATAAAATGACAGGCAACTCCTCAATTCATTTTTCTTAGGAGAAAGTTGATGGGTTTTTTTTAACAGTATATTTGCAAAATAAATTTTGCCAATCTATTCAATTTTGAGATTACAGCATCTGTAATTTACCCAAAGCTATGCCTGATGAACAAGCTTAATAAGAGATATAAATGCATTGATACATTGAAATATTTCTAATGAACAATAATATTACTAGATACACAGCTCTAAGCCAAAGGATTTTGCACATAGAAAATGATCTTTGCATAACTGCTAGATTATGAAAAATGAACCTTGAGCTAAAAGCAGGGTAATAAAATAGTAATACTAGTAATAATGTCAGTTATACACATGTGTGCTTAGATAAGTTTCCCTAAACTCTCCTTGAGGAACACAGTGTGCAAAATGCCTCGAGTACTCTGTTAATAATCAGGGAATTAGAGTCATGCCCAGGATCATACAAGCTTAGTCCCTTTATTCTCTTTGTCTTTTCATTTAGAGAATATCATGCAAGAAGTACATGTGTGTTCTCTGTGTGGGCAAGAGTCTGTAGGGCCCAAGCTCCTTGAATGTCAGGTAGAAATCTAAAAACAAGTCTAGCCAGATGTGGTAGATTGTGTGTGTGTGTGTGTGTGTGTGTGTGTATACCATTTCTGAGGCTTGAACTCAGGGCCTGGGCATTTTTGCTCATTGCTAGTGCTCTACCATGTGAGCCATAGCTCCAATTCCAGCTTCTTTTGTGATTAATTGGAGATAAAAGTCTCACAGACTTGCCTGCCTGGACTCACTTTGAACCAGATCTCAGCCTCCTATGTAGTTAAGATTATGGACGTGAACTGCCAGCAAATACTCTATTTTAAACAAACAACTGTCCTGAACAACTAATTCTAAGCCAGGAGGGAATAAGGAGTAATCTGTCTGTGTGCTCTTGTGCGTATGTGCTAACTGACCCTCATTTTCTTCCTGGATCAGAGCACAGTTCACAATGAAGTTTTCAAAGGATCATGGTTCCAAAAAAGGAGCTGTTAAAGTGCTTCCAATAGTCATGAGGTTGGATATCAGGTGAATGTTTTCACTCAACACACCCTCCAGAGAATGATACCTTTGTTGAGGTTGGGTGTCTGTTACCATGGTAACAGTCCCTTCGAGCACACTTCTGAAAGAAGTTGGGCAATAGGCTGGAGCCAAAGGCCTCAGCTAGAGGACTGGCCATGTTTCCCAACCCAAGAAGGGGAAATCTTCCTCAGTCTGCAAAGATGGCTCACGGTTCATATCTGAGGCCTACACAGGTCAATGGTAAGTAGGCACAGGCTTCTTCTCATGGTTCCACATAGCACAGACCTTCAAGCAATGCTGTTATCCCCAATTATTTTGCAGGTAAAGAAATAGACACGGAGAGGTTAAATTCTGTGTCCAACGTAAGGAAGCCATTCTCCCCAGAGCCTGGCCCCAGGGGATTCTGGCCATCACCTGCCCAACTGTTTTCCCAGTTCGATGGCTGAGCTTCCTGTGGAGAGCCGCCCACTGGCCTGCCTGTGGGCTTGCACATAGTTCTCTGTCCCGCTGCACTGGCCCGGCCAGCCTCCATGGGAGACACAGTGGCTTTGTGTCCCCCTCCTTGGCACAAGATGAAATCAGGTGGTCCTTGTTCTTCCTATTCCATGGTGCCAAGTCCATCTGAACACATTTCCTGTGTACACAGCCAGCTCACCAATTATCTGCTCCAATTAAGGAGAGCGAGATGCAGTTGATTCTGTCCCTCTGGCAGGCTGACCAAGGCGAAAGGCAAGGTTGGCACTGCTGGCTGAAGGTCCTCTGATGGCCCTGGACAGGCTGTTTCCCTTGGCACAATTTCCCTGACCCCAGATGGCCAGTGCAGCTTCTCCTCTGCCCTTTTCCCACCTCTCCTTCCCTTTCAGAAATCCCATAGCCACAAAGTTCTAGCCCGCCTGTGTCCTGGATTGGAGCTGTGCTAGGCAGGATATGTTCATGGTCCATTGTGGGTTAGAACTTAACTCTCTCAGGATCAGCTCTCAAATGCTATTGTAGATGAGGCATCTTCTGTGTGTAGGACCAAATGTAGGTTTGCTGCATATCAGTGTAAAAAACACCCACTTGGTGGTGGGGGGGGGAGAGGTGTGGGGGAGCAGGGATGGGAAGGGGAAACAAAGGAGGAGGCAAATGATGCTTGATAAGAAATGTACTCATTATCTTGCCCATGTAATTGTAACCCCTCTGTATGGTATTTTCACAATAAAAAAATGGAAAACAAAACACCCACTTCACTTTAAAGTCAGTTCTGTCAGTCCTTTCTGCCTCCCAGCATGAAGACCATAAAACAGACAAAGGGCTGAGCATGCATCCATCTGTATGAGAACCATCAACACTATTGAGACCAATGCCCTCTCCCCCTAAATTTATGGAGGAACTATGACCCAGAGATGACATTTACATACTTACATACCTTCTTGAAACAGAATCACCAATGTGTCTTTCCTGGAAAGATACAAGGGAGAAATAAGTTAAGATGCATTTCACTATAGAAACGCCTGGGCCCAACTACCCTAGGAGACACCAGGAACAAGTCAAATTCTATACAAATCATACACTCACCATGAACAAGACAGAGATACACATGGGCTGATGCATTGTGTTACCTTGCATACAACTAGTATTGCCACGTGAATGGTGAACAAATCCTAATATAGTTCCAGAAGTACAGGATTTTCAGATTCTCATAAAAGTCAAATTCCTAGAGAATTAGGTATATTGGATACCAGGCCAAAAAAATGTTGTGTTTATACATAATAATTACGTTTAAGGAACAGTTTGCTTTACTGTCATTGTCCCAAATCTACAGGAACATCTGGGACAGGATATCTTAGGCTCTTGTCTATTAATACAATACATGTAGTACTATCATTCATTCCATGTGGCATCAACAATAAGCAAACCTTCCCTGGCCTCCAATACTCAGAGTGCTATGCCTTTCATCCCATTAAACAAAACAAAACATTCCAATTACTTTGGGCCACTACTGAGTCCTCAAGCAACCATAACTTAACCGAGATAGGCATTTTTTTTCTCACAAACAATACAAATTTGAGATTGGCAGTCTCTGGGGGGTTTGCCCAAGTATCCTATCTTTTCTATTCTGTCATTCCTAGCATTGATTTCTATACTCCAAGTTCATGACTATAAGACATGCTCTAGATAGGAAAAAGAAAAATGGAAGGAGGAAGAAGAACAAATCTATCTGGTAGATAAATCTATCTTTAGATGAATAAACTTCCTTTAGAAATAAACACTCTTAAAAGTCCTACTCAGAACTCTCTCTTTATCCCTATCTTCAAATTGGCCTGGAAGTGTTTTAGTGAGATGCACTGCTGTCTTCAGTGACATAGGGTTCTGTGGTGAAGAAGCAAGGGTAAAGAGATACTGGGTCAGTGCCGACCTCTGCCACAGGGCTTCAACCACTCACAATGTTTGGGACCTACTGAAGCCCAAATGCAGATTCCACATACAGGTCCAGATGGAGGTAGAGACAATCTTTGGGGTGCTTGGCCCAGGGTCTATGGGCTTTGATCTTGGCTGTTATTCCATGCAAGGGCGCAGAGGGAAACCAACTCCTGATGGTCTATTCTGACTAAATCCTGGGACTGAAGAAAGCTGGAGACAGATGGATAAGGATATGGGGCACAAAACCCCCAAAATATATTGTCTGAGTCTCCAGTGCAAGAAACCAAGATGGTGGTGCTTTGCTTTCTCATGTTAGCTTCTCATTAGTCCTTCCAATGTATAATTCCGAAGTTGGTGCCAACCCTTCTGGAGTTCTGCTAGGGATGATCCATTTCAAAACATGTATTTCACCTACAGTGTTTCTTGTGCTGAGTGCTAGGGATGTGAGATGAAGCCTACAAGGTCCCTGCTTGACCATCTGGGCATGGTGGTAGAGGTGGGTCACCACACCCTACAGTGGTCAGTGCAGTGCCAAGGAATGTGCTGTGTACTGCATTCCACCAGCCTGCACTGCATTCCACATACCCAGCAGATGCTCATGACCCACATAGATTCTGACTGGTAATTCTCTATGATGCCAAAGAAGAACCTGTTCTGTTCTGGGCAGAGCTCTTCTGGGCTGAAGAATTACTCACTGCTGCTTCTAGACTAAACGCTCTGTATCCCTTCCATTTCTTCCAGTCAACTGTGCCCTAGAATAAGTTCCTGAAACATGAAATATGTTTTTATTTTCAACATTGCAGAAATTCTCCTTGAACTAAAGCCAAGTGAAACTCTTGGAACTGGGAAAAATCCAGAGATATTCAAAAGATAATAAAAAAAAGTAACTCTATGCTTGGAATGTTTTCTTTTTACTCTCCAAATCCCACCAGAGGGCAATTTGGCAACTTCCAAGGTTTAATGAAATATTCAGACTCTGACCTAGCAATTGCTCTAGCAATAGTTTATATTAAGAAAAATAATTGAGAGTATGTAATGCACAAAAATGTAAAACTATGAATGCTTGAATGTTTGTTAGAGCTGGTTTATAATAACAAAAGGCTGGTTCGAACTTCTTTCACTTACGTATGGTTGTTGTCAATGTATTCTAACCCATAACAACAGATCAATTAATAAATGTGGTACATTCTACAGCACAACAGACTACACTACTGAAAAGGATTCATTAATAATTATTTGTTCTGTGCCAGCCTCGTTTTATACAGAAGGAAATATTAACAAAACAATAAGGAGGCCAGGTACTGGTGGCTCAAACCTGAAATCCTACCTACTCAGGAAGCTGAGAACTGAGAATCACAGTTTGAAGCTAGCCTGGGCAGACAAATCTGTCAGATTATTATTTCCGATTAATTAGCAAACAGTCTCAGCCAGACTCTTTTTGCTATTTTTAAGAAAAATTGGTCAAAGAACAAGAAAAGTTTGCTGATATTATTTTCCATTACTGTTGTTACATCTTTGGTACGTACATCTAGGGATCTCATTTCTCATAATACTAACAATCAACCATTCCCATCCAACTCTTAAACTTATTAGTTGTAGAAATTTCCAAATGAAGTACAATGATCCTATTTTGTTTTTTGTCTAGTAATTGATATAAGATAGCCTTTAAAAATCTGTGAAATAAGCCAAATTTATGAATCATTCCTTAATAACACTGAATTGCTCAGGGTTTTGTGGTGAGAAACAGAATACATTCTAATGGGCTTATCACAGAATACTTAATGCCTTAAAAATTACTGAGGAAAATGAAGAAACACAAAAAAATATCAGGAAGAATTCTGAGGATCATGGGTCAGAAATGAAGCACTGAAGTCTGGGCTCAGTGGTACAAGTGTGTAATTAGATGACAGTCCAAAGCCAGCAAGAACCTGTCTGAAAAATAACTAAAACCAAAAAAGTCTTCAAGAGTGGCTCAGCTGGTGGAGTACCTGCCTATCAATCTGGAAGCTCTGAACAATATAAAATAAAATTTAAAAAATGAATAGCTATTTTTTCTTGGGTTTCTAAAAAGGACTCAAGAATAGGAAAAGAAAGTGAATGCTATTATTGGTGTGATACATTGAAATGAATAAAATCTAAAATTATATACATTAAAGGGTAAGAACAGGAGATAGAGGAAAACTTTAATAGCCATATTTATTGAGCTAGATACTCATTTACTTATTTTTCTATCTTCCTGCCTATTCACCTGCCTTCATACGTATTTATAAAAGTGATCATCTTAGGTTTACCTCATACTCAGGATAATAATACAAATTCATATAAAGTACCTTCTTGGTTAATCTCATATCCTAAATATAACCTCCCAACAATTCCCCTTCCCCCCCCTCCCCGTGGTAAGGCTTGAATTCTGGACTTGAGTGTTGTCTTGAGCTCTTCAGCTTAAGACTATCACTCTACCACTTGAGCCACAGTGTCACTTCCCCAACAATTCTTATTATTCTGTAAATACTCACACATAAGCATGTTTGCTAAAATGATACTACACAAATACATAAGTGCTGCAGTTCTGTTCTATAATCTTTTGTTTTAATAGACTGTGAGTTTTGAAAATGTCAGTATTGTTCTACATCTTAATACTTTAATATAAATCTGTTAGGAATTTCATGATATTTCATTGTAATCAACATAATTTATCTTAATATTCACAACTAATGAATACTAAAGTTATTTCCAAATGTTCTCTTCTTTTACTCATATCCTATTATTTTGGGGGGAGAGAGATTCCTTAAAATAGAATTTCTCTGTTAAATGTGAACATTGAACGGACAGACATCCTCCCAGAACACTGGACCAACGTGTGCACCTGCCACCACCCAGCCAGTGGCAACCTGGCAAATGTTTGTCACTTGTTTTTTGTTTTATGAAAAAGGATTGTTCTGGAAGTTTTTAGAATTTTTTTCCTAAGTTGCTAGCAGGGCTTTTATAGCCTCTCTTCCTCAATAAACTCTCCTCCCCTTTCTCCCTCTCTTTAGAAAAAAGTTGAAACATGAAAGAAACTCTTTGTCCCTGGAACTGGACGAATTGAGACTGCTGTTCTGGGAAAGGAGATAAGCAGGGTTGTGATTATGGGCTATTTGTATTTGCACTTTTTCTATTACATTGCTCATTTCGTCTCAATGTTCAGATTTATAGCATCAAATGATCTATGTTCTTATAAGAAAACGTGTTATGCCAGACATTACACCTTTCTACCTTCTGGCTTTTCTCTTGTTTTAGAATGACACTTGTGACACAATTCTTCACTGTGCTTTACTAGCAACTTATGGTGCTCTTTATTAAGCCTATTAAGAAAAGGAAATTAGATTTTTCCTTTATCCTTTTGTTCTCTCTTTCATTCTATTTTGTTGTTACCTTCTTTCATTTATTGATCTTTCCATGGTTAGTGATAAAACTATTAAACTTGGTGAATTTTCCTGTCTTCATTCATGTCTAAATTGTCTATAGTTTGAGTTTTAATTTCCTCTTTGGTTAATTTGTTTGAAAATTTCAAAGTACTTTAATGCCTGCCATTTTTTTGTTGTTATGGCTGATGTTTTGTTTTTGTGGAGATTGGGATTTAACCCAGCTCTCAGCAAGCCCTCTACCAATGAGCTACATATTCCTAGTGACTGCTGCGTTCTCTTAATTTCTTGTGTTATTTTACTGTGATCAGAAAATGTGACAGTTTAATTTCTACCCTTTTCAAATGTCACTTAACAAGGATATATCTTTTCATTTACTTTTTACTTTTTTATTTTTTGTTCTAGTATTGGGCTTAAACTACAGGCCTCAAAACATTTGCTTGGCTTTTTCTGCTCATAGCTAGTGACATACCACTTGAACTACACATCCACTTCCAGCTTTTTGCTGGTTAATTGGAGATAAGAGTCTCTGGATTTGTCTGACTGAGCTGGCTTCAAATAAAGATCCTCAGATCTCAGCCTCTTGAGTAGCTAGTATTACAGGTGTAAGCCACCACTGCCCAACACAATATATCTTTGTTTAGATACACAATCTTATTTCTGAAGTAGATCTGAACTAGTTCCATTTTTCAGACTAATTAAAATTAAATGATACTAGATAAGGCATAGTGCACAGATCACGGAAATGACCTTCAATCTCTAGCTGATTACAATCTAAATTAGTCTCCACATTGCCTGATTTATTGGGAAACCAGGTTACCCATTTCACTAGATGAGTAAGTTGGTTAGTTCTTTGCATTTAGCCTCTTTGACTGCAGAATGAGCATTGCACTGTAAGGTTTCCGACAACTGTAGCATGTTGTGTAATTTGCCTCTTGGATCTCCTTCAAGGGAACACCATCTATTAATTAGCAAATTGAATAATTGATTCATGCAAGAGATGTGTGTGCTCCTTTTATGCCAGGCACACATGGTGACCACTGTCCTCTAGGAATTCACCGTACAGCGCTGCTAATTGGTTTACGAACTGGATAAAAACTAGTCAAGGTTTCTCTTGAGAAAAGTCATTACAGTGGGTAACTTATTAAGGGACAGAAAACTATTAGATCTTTTGAATTAACAACAACAACAAAAACAATGCTTAGTTCCATGAGAGAAAGGCTAAAAAATATTCCCTTCCCTCCCCCCGCTAGAAATACTATCCCAAACCCTTTAGATGAGGGGATTCTGAATTCTAATGGAAACACCAGTCTTCATCTGGGTCTGTACAACCCTGTGGTAAATCCCACAGTAATCTTGCAGAAAATTGCTACTGAGTACCAAACAAAGAACCATACCAGGTATGATGGCCCACGTCTATGATCCTAGCTACTCAGGCTGAGAAGAAGAGGATTTCAGTTTGTGGCTAGCCCAAGTAATAAGTTTAGGAGAACCCATTCTCAATCAATTAATTAACCTGTCATCCCAGCTACCCAAGAAGCATAAACAGAAGTCTCATTGTCCAGGCTGGCCCATGGGGGATAAAGTAAAATGTCATTTAGAAATAATGGGGGGGGGGGGTAAGCATGAATCAAGTGGTAGAGCACTGGGTAAGCAAGCCAAGTAAGTTCAAGGCTCTAAGTTCAAATCTCAGTTCTAAAGGACTTATTTACATGGCTCTCAATCCCCTTCCCATGAGCTTATGCAGCACCTTTGCACAAAGGAGTAAGTACCTGTTCTGGGCAGACAAATTATAAATGATTGTCCCAGCAGGGCAATGAGTTAAAGACACCTTCTCTAGACTGCTCACCCAGAAAGAGCCTGGTGAGTTCAGAAACGTCAGTCCATTCTGCTCCCTGGCCTTGTGCACAATGCACATCCATGAGATGGCTTAGTTGACTGAGAGTATAATTGAGTAACAATTCGAAAATACTGAGATCCTCATGTCAAACTGTGCCTTTGTGGAAAAGTGGTGGTAAAACTTTCTAATTTCACCAAGCTTTCCTAAGTGAGTAGTGGTTTCAGTTCTAGAAGGAAGCTCATTATTCCTATGAGGCCTTTGTCCAGAGATTACCACCTATTCAGCAACAAGAAGCCCGATATCACAGTGTGTGGGTGAAATGTTTTAAAATTCTCTTCTACCGGAGCCTGAACCTTGTTGCCTAGTGACTACTGCATTGCTTGCTGCTGTCACCATCTCCAGAGTTATCCTCTTCTCTCATAAGGAAGGTTATGATTGGACAAAGGTGACATCATAGCACATGAAGGAATGGCACCTCTGTCAAGACAGCACCAATAAGATGACTCAAGAATTGGGAGCAACGTGTGTTTTGAGTCCTTTGTGCTGCTTCTTAACAAATTGTAATGAACATTCTCCGGATTTCTTGTAAAGCTAATATTGCAGGTGTTAGTAGTAGATTTCTGCCCATAAAAATATTCCTTGACAGCATATGGATTATCCTCAGATTCATTTAATCAGTGCTAGCTCAGCCAAAGCTTTTCCCCCTACCAGGACCTTGGTCAGCACTTGACAGGCTGAACAGAACAGATCACAGGCAGAAAATGACTGCCTCGCAGCTCATTATCTCACTGTTGCTGGCTGAGTGGAATTTCACTTACAAGGCAGGTTCTTCTTGCTGCTTATCTGAAAAGTACCTAAAGTGGTTCCAAAGCATCAATTTCAAGGACAGCCTTATAATAAGACTCTGGGCACCTACAGGAGGCATCAAAAGAAGAGAAAAAATAATGATTAAAGTTGAAAGCATATCTACTTTCAAAAATCAAGTAGTTGGAGAAATCTCACACATTTTTGAAAATAAACAGAAGCTCTTTGATTACTTTTGAAATTGATATCACACACATGTATTGCTTTGAAAAACCGAGCCCGGTTGACTTTTTGATTTGATTTTTTTTTTAACTTACACTGTGGACTCTGAAATATTTCAGCCATTGAAGACATCCACAACACAATTGCAGTGTAGCTTGCACTCATTGTGGCCGAATGCTTGATTAAATCATCTGTTAAACGCTTTCTTTTCTTGGTAAATATTCAGTATACAGCACAGTCACAGCTGGTATAATTGGATAATTGCTTCCAATTAATACTCTGTTTCAAAAGCTCCAATTCCACACAAAGCTTATAGTAGAGCTGTAACAAAGGCAAACCCCCATGGGAAACATGAGAGCAAATTTCTTTCTGCAGTTCTACTAGAAAGCAATTACAGAGAGAACTAGTAAATTATATATGACTCTGCTTTTCCTTCTACCCATAAGAACCTGCAGGGTATCAGCTGAAAGATAGTGCCTGTCCCCAAAAGCTAGCTGCAAGTAGTTGAACTTGTCACTTCTTTGAGTAATCAGCCTTGTTCTTAAAGCGAATCAACACTGACCATACGCTTCTTGGGGAAGAGTGTTTATACAGAATCAAATTAGTCAGAATTATCACACGCTTTCATTCAAGGAAAAGCAAATTATATATAATAAAAATTATGCAAGTGAGTGGGATTTCTTTAAAATTACTTTTCCCCTGGTTGGGGGAACTCAGGACCTCATGCATAGGTAGGCAAGCCTTCTACCACTAAACTAAATCCCCAACCTTAAATGAAGTTTGACATGAGCCAAGGCAAAGTTTTATAAGATTATAAAATACTGTAATTTGATCAAGATTCAATTTCTTAGTTACTTTACCTATTAAAAAGTTGATACTTGAATATGATCATGAGAATGATTACTGAATGAAGTTGATCAGATAGGCAAACAAAAATTATTCTTCTAAAAGTATTCTTCTAATCCTTTAAAATTCTAAAAAACTTGGATAGCTAGTTTCAATTATGTCTAAAAAGTAACTTTTCAGTAACACAGGCTTTTAAACAAATGAGAATAGTTAAGCATTCACTCTTAAAACAACTCATTTAATAAAAATGTAATATATGCTCAGGACATATTTTCTTCTTTAACTTCCTGGGTTATACATTTTTTTTCATTTAGGAATTATTTTGAAGGGTAACCTTGACAGGTGTCTAGCCTATATTATTCTGTCAAAACTATTGGATTAATAATCTGTATTTACAAATGCAGTAGTAGTACTCACCTGACACTATATTGAAAATGAACTGTACAACTTGTGGGTGTGGATGGGAGCAAAAACCAGAGTGAGTAAACAGGTGACATTGTCCAAAAACAAATGTACTCTTTATCTGACTCATGAAACTGTAACCTCTGTGTACATCACCTTTATAATCATTTAAAAAAAATCTGCATTTAACATTTGATCCAAAGGCTTATATGGGGGGAGTTTTTCCTCCCCTTTTGGCAGCAGTGTGTTTTTGAACTTAGGGCCTTATAATTGCTCAGCTGGTAGTCCACTTTGCTGGTGCGCATTTCCAGCTCTGCCTTTTGCCAGTTGAGTTGGTGATGGGGTCTTGCAGTCTTTTCTTCTCATGCTGCCTCTGAACCTTGACTCTCCAGATCTCAGCCTCTTGAGTAGATTATAGGCATGAATTCTCATTACCTAGCAGAAAAGGAGAATTTCTTGAGTCTTGAAGTTTGAGGCCATTATGGGCAACGTATTATTGCCTCATCTGAAAAAATGTCTGATTATATTAAATATTTATTGAAATGAACTCCAGAAAATGGAGGGTTTTTCTTTGTTGTAAAAAAAAGGGGGGGGGGCTGGGTGGAGGGACACACACACATTGCTGTTAGCAATCTCAAATCTCAGCAACAGTGATCCTTTGAAATTTAATTTGGTTCCATTCCCATCCAATCCTAGTTTCCAAAATCTTCCCATGGTGCCTAAGTCTTTTGCATGGCACAACATGGTTCTTGAACCTACATGCTCCAGGTTTCTTCTTGTCAAGGCTTTCCTTAACACAACCTGGGAAGTGGTGCTGTGGCTCAAGTGGTAGAGTGCTCGCCTTGAGCTGAAGAGTGCAGGGACAGTGAAGTAAGCCAGGCCCAAAGAAACATAGGCCCCATGGTTTCCCTTATTTGCAATATCTAGTATATATATGAGTCAAGCAGAAAAGGTCAGATAATGTGATGTTAGGAAAATAAACCCTTAGATATGTATTTAAATGTTTTTTTTTCTTTCATGCATTTGTTTCTAACGCATTTATAAGATTATTTCTTGGTTGCTTTGTATGTCCTTCCTCCACAGTATAACCCCTGCTTTCACTATATTTGATGTCAGTATAACTTGTGGAGGAGATGGGGAAAAACAAGTCGTTTAAGGATACAGGTGGACCTGTTGCAACAATAAGAAGTACAAGTTGTCATGTCCAAAACGAGCTTTACAACGTCGGTGCGGGGGGGGGGGAAGGGGGGGGGAGGATTGGGATGGGGGGGCGGGGGGGGGGGGAAGGATTGGGATGTGGGGGGAGGCTGGGAAGGGATGTGAAGGGTAAACAAAGGAGGAGGCTGCAATGCTTGGTAAGAAATGTATGCATTATCCTGCCCATGTAATTGTAACCCCTCTGTACAGTATGTTCACAAATAAAATAAAATAAAATTAAAAAAAAAAAAAAACACAACCTGTCCTGCTGACCAGCGGTCTGTATTAGCCACTGTTCCTGCTTCTTGTGTCTTCCCTGGTCCCCATCTGGAAGAGTTGCACTCTGGGTACTTTCCCATTTCCAGCTTTCTAAAGTAACAACTATTGTCTCATTTCCACTTTCTCTTTCAAACCTTACTTCTCCCCACAGCATGTCACTTCTAATATATTGTTTCTGGTTCTTACTGTCAGTCATTTATTAGAAAGTAAGTGCCACAAGGACCAAGACTTTTGTCTGTTTTGTTCACTGACAAATGGCCAGGACCTAACACCATGGTGGACATCTAGTAAGTGCTTCATGAAGATGTGTTGAACAAATAACCAAGCATGTTCTTGTGCCCGATTTTTTTTGTACCTAGAGGCAGTAAACTGCTCATTAAGACACAGATTCAGGACTCAGACTTAATGACAGTCACCTTCCAGTGCTGAGAGGGAACTCAAGATCTTGCAAAGCTAGACACTTTACTGGCTACATCTCTCGGCCCTCAGATTTGATTTTGTTTAATGATTTTCTAGCTGTTGTTACGAAGGGCCATTTCTTTACATATAATTGATAGCATATACTTTAACTTCACAGAATTGCTGTGAGAATCAAATGCAATTAACATAAATGCATATTGCTTGCTATGCCCAGCAAGGGGAAAACAGTAAGGAATTCAATTTTCCAGATAAAACCATCATACATCATTTACTTACATTCACATAGTCCTTGTGTGTGTGTGTGTGTATGTGTGTATGTGTGTAAGCCATAGGATTCCCGGTCCGTCTCACCACCAAACTATCCTCAAAAGCATTTTAGTATTTCTTCTAATTCATTTCAGTCTACCAGGGAGCCAGTCACATGACTTGGAGGCTTTCTACTCAGTGATCAGCTCTGAAATAGAAACTGTTTAGTTTCAATTTCCTATAATGTTTTTCTTATTGCCCTTAATCTGTAAGTAGGAAAAATGTTTTAGAATGCTAGGAAGCTTTCCTCCCTTCTCTGTGTGTTTTTTTGCTCTCCCGGTCCATCCTCAAGCCCTGGCCCTAAGTAGTTACCCATCTACTTTCTCTAATAGAAGACTCAATTTGCCTCTTAGAAAATTCCATGCAAATAGAATCACAGACATTTAAAATTGGTTTCAGGTATGCTACATTCTTGTTTGGTTGTTTTGAGACAGTCTCACTACACAGCCCAGTCTAGCCTTTAATAATCTTCATACCTCAGCCTCCACGTACATTTTTATATCTTCATGTAATTATACATGAAGATGCACTAAAATGTCCTACTCACTTGCTAAAGAGATTTAGGATGTTTCCAGTATGGGAAACTAATCTTTTTAAGTCTACTAATTTAACTAAGAACAGTCTGCTTCAGTATTTACAAAGCTTTCAGGTCTCTTGGGTAAATACTGAAGTTGTTAGATGTTACGGTTGAATGTTTTGTTCCATCCCAAGGCCTTTGGGTTAAAATGAGGTCCTTAGGATAGGCCGAATATCATAGCTGTTATTAAAAAGAGATCTGAACATAAGAGACCTAGACATGCATACATGGAAGAATGGCCCAATGAAGCCTTATTTGTCAATCCTTTTAATTTTAGACATTCTATAATTGGGTATAGTGGTATTTCATTGTGGTTATTATTTGCATTTTCCTAATTTAGTGCTGATTTTTGTGTCTACTAATGTATTTTCAGTTAATGGTCTATCCAAATATTTTACCTGTTTTTTTTTTCCTAAACTAGGTTTAGGTCTCCTTAATATTGAATTATAGGAATTATATTATAAACAAAATCCTTTCTCAGGTATAAGGAATACTGTGACTATTATCTTCCAGTAACACCATTAAGAAAATACAATTTAAAAAACTTGGAAAAAATTATATTAAGTAAAGTAAGCCAGGCCCAAAGAAACATAGGTCCCATGGTTTCCCTTATTTGCAATAACTAGTATATGTCTGAGTCAAGCAGAAAAGGTCAGATAAGCTGATGTTAGGAAAATGAACCCTAAGATATGTATTCAAATGTTTTTTTTTTTCTTTCATGCTGTTTCTAACACATTTATAAGATTATTTCTTTGTTGCTTTGTATGTCCCTCCCCCACGGTATAACCCTTGCTTTCACTGTATTTGATGTTGTTATAATTTGTGGAGGGGAAGGGAAAAACCAAATTGCTTAAATAGGGATACAGGTGGACCCATTGCAACAATGAGACATACAAGTCATTATGTCGAAAACGAACTTTACAACTTTGGTGGGGGCGGGGAGGAGGGTTGGATGGGGGGACGGGGGAGGATGGGGTAGGAAGGGGAAACAAAGGAGGAGGCTACAATGCTTGATAAGAAATGTACTCATTATCTTGCCCATGTAATTGTAACCCCTCTGTACAGTATTTTCACAATAAAAAAATACAATTTAAACAATCAGTTCAGAAGTTCAAGGTTGAAAATTAGGATCAAAATATTGGTTATAGATTATTGCATCTCATAATAGATGTCTCACTTTTCAAACAGATGGTATCATGGGTATTTCTGAAGTTAACACTATTGTATTTACAAATAATCTTAATTTCATATTCTATCCCATTTTTCCTGTATTTCAAAATATATATCTTATGTATGTGGAAATAGAAAAAAAGCTCAGCTTTAGCAGGATAATTATTTAACAGCTTTACCTTTCAACAATTGAGATGATAAAGCAAGATCAGTTCAAAGATAGCTGGAACTATACAAGAACCTATTTCCAAAAAACCTAAATGCATACATACATACATACAACAGAGTAAAAAAAAAAGTTTTCATTTCTCTGACTCCAACTTTGTAATACAGGTATACCATCCCCACACAAAAGAACAGAGAAACACAGAAATGTTATAAAACAATGTTTATTCTGTAATACTTTATCATAATGAATTGCATTTCTTTGGTAAAAATAAACTTTATAAACATTTTAATAATCAGAGGTTAGATACAAAAACAACATTTGTAAGTTGTTTTAAATATGAGCAAAGACTGGCAAGTGAGAAATGGCTCACATGTGACTGGTCATCTACTGGCAGTTCAACTCAGGACAATTTATGCTACATCAGAAGAGAGAAAACAGTTTAATAACAAATTTCTTGAATCAGGAGCACTCATACTTTCATTTAAAAATAAATAAGTTACAATGAAATGGCAATTATACATTTTATACACTATATGATGGCAACATAATACTTTAAAATTAAGCATTTAGTTTAATAAAAATGTACAACAATTTTAAAAACAAGTTTGTTTTGACAATGGCACTGGCAGTTAGATGCAAAGAATGTACTTTAGGGAAAAGATGGCAGGTATAACATTAATACAACATTAAAATACTCTATCTTGCCTTTCAATAAATATTTTGACTACATCATTAACATTGAAGTAAACTCTGCTTAAATCAAAGTTTACACATTTCAAACTAACAAAAAACTATACAGTACATGTAAACCAGAAAGCCTCAGAGTTGTTTTTTTTTTTAATTAAATGCTATAATCTCCACAAAAGGATGTTAAGTTATTGTATTTAAGACAATAGTCTTTACAGCTTAGTGAAGTATTCACATCTGTTGCTTAAACTGTTGGGGAAGGCCTCCTGGTCTACCAAGACACACACGTTCCCTCCAGAACACTTTCTCAAGCTTTGAATCTATGCTAACATAAGTTTAACTGACCACCTAGTATGACCCTTTTCATAATGCTTCAGAAAGGAGCCAAAGAAAAATAGTATATATACATTACATCGTACAATATACAAAGGATTCTAAGGTAGAAGTCATGCTGGTTTTGAGGACAGAAAGACTCCAGAGTAGAAAAAGGTGATTCACTAACAGCTTTCTAGTAATATAGGCAATGTTTCTTTCCCTCAATTTAAAAAGTAAAATATTAACTAATTTGGTGATATTGCACAAATAAATGTCAAAAGTGTGTAGTCAAGAAACACTGATTCTACTGGGGATGCAAAAGATGAAGATTAATCGTGTTGAGATAAAACTTTTACTAGAGATGTATTACAAATGAACTGGCTGCAACAAAATTTATATTATTTTGATGTAAGGCAAATTATGTTAGCTTAAATCACAGTTTTAAAATATGTTGAAAAACATGTCATCTCTCTGGAGTTTCCAAGTTGTTTTCATTCCAGCAATATTTGTTAATTATTACTGGGAACACAAAATCCAGGCCGCAGTACTTAAGAGTGACTTTCTGTAATTGGATGGTTTCTATCTCAACATACCTGAGCAATGAGGTTAATATCCATGGAAGCCATAGTAAGGGAACCATAATTAAAAAAGTTCTTCCCCTTAAAGATAACTGCCGTAGTATATTAACAGATGGAAAGTGATATACTGAATTTTATGCAAGAATGCAAAATTTTGTAAATCCTGTGTATCTTCTCATCAGCTTTCTGTGCACATGTATTCACTGTTGTCTGGATGATGACTGTAGCTAAGTTTTTGAGAGGTGAACATTGAAGACTCAGAGGAAAAAGTGATAAATTTAATGTTATTGCTATATATAATAAGACAAGGATCTCTGAAGATCCCTATTAGGGTTGAGAATAACTTTTCCTCTTCCTTATCTTAGATCATTTTCATTTACTTACAAAGAGTAATTACCTAATGGACAGGAACCAGGAAGAATATCTGTGATAGAGAATTTCAGCTGAACAAAGTAAAGTGGAATAAATCACTGCAACACTGTTAACTGGGCAATGGTGAGGCTCAGGGACAGAGCACTTACCCAGCATGGATAGAGCCCCAAGCTCCATCCCCAGCATGGCAAGGAGAAACCAATTACCCAAACAAAAACACTGACTAAGACATATCCACAGGGTCATAATGAATAGCTTAAAAATAGTTATTAAATTGATTTCTGTAATATCTTTTATACTGTGGTAAAAACATTTTTTCTTTGTGTTTATTCATTGTCCACAGAAAAGGCTACTTTCATTTAGCCACTTTCTAGAGATATAGTATTTATGAGGAAGAAATTCCAAATACTTCACTATACATTACCTACCAAATTAAAATTTTATTATGCTTCAGAGCACCAATTCTATTAATATAGCTATCTAGACTCAATTATATTAATATGGAAAAAGGACAAAGAATGTTAATGCCGTTATCCTTGGCCTAAAGATTTATCAACTGAAAAAGATGCTCTTCTTATTATTCTCATTTGAGTTTTACCCAAATAAAAATTTAAGTTAAAATATAAACATTCATCTTTTAAAAAATCCATGAAATGCCTTTTAATCACAAAAATGACTGAAAGAAATTGACAATATGAATCCTTGACTGCATGTGTATATGTATCAATATAAATGCATATAAATTATATGAAAAACAAAAACAAGATCATTGTCTATAACAGAGGATGTATCATGAGATAAATTAAATAAGTTGCTCTCGCTGTTTTAAGAAACAATGAACTAATGGTATTAGCATCCATCGTTCTTTCTAAATAATATAGTCAAACTATGTAAGTGATATGAAAACTGTCTCATACAAGCAGATTTGTTCAATACTTAAATCACCTTGGTCAATGCACTTTTGGAATAGTAATAAAAAATCTTTTAGCATGGATTAATGGCACATATAGGTATTACACTGCCCCTTCAAAGAGTTTGGTGTAAGACCTAATTTTATATGAGTTTTTAAATCCCTGAAGGTATTTTATCTCTAGTTTTACTAAATCTTTTAAAAAGTAATTCAATATACAATTTTAATTCATACAAGGCTTGGAAAGAAGTTTCTACTCAATGACCTTACTTATGATGACATAAGTAGTAAGTATGTAAAATTATATTCCATTACTGTTAAAATGCTCTCAGAAAACAGTGTATTTAGGAAGGAAATTAGGACTGGGAGCATGGCTCAAGTGGTACAGTGCTTGTCTAGCAAGCATGAAAGGGCCCTGAGTTCAATCCCCAGTACTGGAAAAAAAGAGAGAGAGAAGAAAAAGAGGGAAAAAAAGCAAATGAAAGATTCTCTTATTGCAAAAGTATGTCAAAATTATGTTATCCCATTACATTCTCTATGGCTGTATTCACTCATTGAATAGTTTCTACTCAATAAAGACAGCTAGTGACTAAAATTTCAACAATTGATGCAAAGCACTTTGGGAAAGAATAAAAGGCCTGAATGAATGCTATGCATTATTTGTGAAGTAAAAACATTTCAAAAATACTACTATAATAGGAATTGGTCTTCTTAGATGAAATCACATCTCCAAATTACCTTTTCTATTACTTCTGTATCTAGAAGAATTTTGCAGATATTTAGGATCTTTTCAACAATGCATACTGGACTTCGTTCATGCCACAACAATAAAATAATTTAAGACAAAATAAAAATCATAGTCTTATCTATTATATTGGAGTCAGAAAAGGATTATATGAAGAAGATATCAGCAATTGATAGCAACTATAGCTAATTACAGATGGGAGAGAAAAACTAAAAAGTTATAGACTTGCCAAATCTTACATAGTGACACATTAAATAGAAGAGCTTTTCCTATAAGTTTAAGACAGTGGCTAGGGATTTTCTTATATTAAAATTTCTAAATCTTGAAAGCACTTATCACAGAAATTATGTTTTTAAGCATTTAGATCACATATTTATGGTTGGGCATGATCCTAACAGCAACTGTTTAATTTTTAAAAAAAAGAAAAAGCAACCAAAAATATTGTCAAAGAAACAATTGGCACCCCTCTCCCACCCTAAACCTAAAGAAGTCCATTATGGCTTTGATATCCCTTGTAAAGAATTAAGTAGAAGAGTATTGCCACACTATAAAATAATTTCACCTACTAAGTACTTCTATTTTTTCCATTGCTTTTGACTTTGTGTCTTTGCAGTACTTATTAGGGAACCTAGACATGTACGAATTCCAGCAAGGTGGAGCAGAGATCCAGCTGCTTCTTTGAGCTCCTCATCAATTTCTTGACATGACTGTTTTCGCATCTTTTTGCCTGGCTGCCCTTTTTGAGAGTTATCCGTACAAGCCTGTGGCGCATAGCCACTGTCTGCAAGGGGATCATCTTCATAATCAACATCTGTGTCTTCTTCACTATGAAATCCTTCACTGCCACCACTTCCCACATGGCTGCTCTTTGGGATAAATTCATATACCTCATCCACAGAAGACAGGGACGACACACTAGACCTGGATGCACAGCGCTGTGCTGCCATGCTACTTGCACTGTAATTGTGATCTTCTTTTGGATCAATGCTGGTGGCTAAAGAATCACTATCTTGTAATCGCACAGCACTGGGATGATTAAATGCATTGCTATAATTCCTCTTTTTTTGCAATGATGTTTTAAGAGGAAGAGGCTTCTCACCTGTAGAAAACATAACTATCAATAGGTCAAATGAATCTGATCACAAACACAGACCACTGAAAATTGTAACTCTGGAGCAGTAAGTGCTTCGTATTAATAATGTTTTTACAGGCTTCCCCCGCCTTTTACTCAAATCATATTCTGTAGGAATTAATCTGAAACATTTAAAAATCATTTAAAAATACATCTTTATCTTTCCACAAAACATAATTACTCTGAACTATTTGTCCAGATGTCTTGGCATGGATCTGCTGTTTAGCAAAACATTTGTTGCTACAATGTATATTCTTCTGGATGACTTTTTTTTCCTATACACACATATGCAATCATTTTCTAGGAAGGATACCAAGAAATAGAACAACTAAATAAAAGGAAATACAAATTGTCCTCTAAACGCTGAACCACTTAATGTCCAACAGTGTATGACAAAAACTATTCCCATATTTTCAATTATTTTAACTTTCTATAATATTCTAAGCAAAAAAAAAGACTATCTCAAAATTGTTTTCTTGTGTCTTTCCAATTTTTAGAGAAGTTACGTATCTTTCCACATGTGTGGCCATATGTATTTCTTCTGATCATACCTATTCATATATTTCGTTGATTTTCCTGTTGAACTCTTTATTTCTTACTTGTAGGATCCTTATAGGGAGATTCAATATTCACCCTTTACTTATGATATATAGCTAAAATAATTCTCCTAGCATTTTTTGTTCTTGCTACTTTTCCCTGATCCCTACTGCCCTCCCCGGCTTTTGTTGTGCAAGCACTGGGACTTAAACTCAGAGCCTTGCACTTTCACCTGACTTTTTGACCCATGGCTGATGCTCTACTCCTTGAGCCACCTCCAGTTCCTCTCCTCTGTTTCTGTCTCTCACTCTCTCTGTCTCTTGGAAGTGCAAATAATCAAATCCAGGGCCTCACGCTGAGCCTTGCCTAGTGCTTGCTACACTAGTAGAGTACTACTATTAAAACATACTCTCAGCTTCTCTACTTATTCAAAGTATCTGCTTCTTGTCAGACTCTAAAGTTTTGATGTTTTATTAAATTTACCCATTTTTTTCCTTTATGGATTTTGCATTTGTATCTTATGGAAACTTTTTTATTTTCCTATAAATTATAAATATGCTTTCCTATATTTTCTTATTGCTTTCTTTTTTTTTTTTTTTTTTTGGTCAATCACGGGGCTTGAACTCTGGGCCTGGGTGCTGTCCCTCAGCTCTTCAGCTCAAGATGAGTGCTCTACCACTTGAGCCACAGTGCCACTTCTAGTTTTCTAATTGTTAATTAGAGATAAGAGTCTCATGGACTTTTTCTTGCCTGGGCTGGCTTTGAACCGCAATCCTCAGATCTCAGCCCCCTGATTAGCTAGGATTACAGGTGTGAGCCACTGGCACCTGGCTTCAAGCTTATTTTTTAAATGTGCTGGGTTTTTTTTTCTCCATTTATATATATTATATTCTTTCACAGCATTAACTTTTCAACTGCCCAAATAAATTGGTGCAAATATAATGAAATATAAACTGAGTTATTGAGAGGAAAACACAATTTAGTGACAAAGAAATAATGGCACTTAAACATTTCATTCACAAAAACATAATTTAAAAAGAAAAGCATGATTGCTTACATTCTAAAATCCCTTGTTCTATGGAAGTATTTAAAAGTATCATTGCAGTGGCAGCATCAATATCAGATTCTGAAAAGGGAAAAAGTGGTAACATTAAAGTTTTTTGTAAGAGAAGCTTCTATAAATATTTGCACATGCTCGAATATGATCAGCATTGATGATGTGGTATATATTTTCCTACAATAGGCTCAGAAAGCCTCTGCTTCTTTCTAATTACCTGGTCCTCTGGTATCCAACTAAGCTTCTGTTACACATCAGAATGCCAAAGAGATTCCCAGCAAATGCCAGTCACCTTTTTATGGTTCTGCTTCCATCAACCCTACATTCTTGAAGGCCCAGTTCAAGCATCTCATTTCTATTATCTGCTTCTCAGCTGAACTGGCTTCTTACTGCTTTCCCCCTAGTGTACACTGCATAACTCTAGCCAACCTTCTTTGGTTAAGCTGTTGCCCTGGGACTTGAACTATGGGTCTGGGTGCTATCCCTGAGCTTTTGTGCTCAAGGCTAGTGCCACTACCACTTGAACCTTTTTTGGTGGTTAATTGTAGGTAAGAGTGTCATAGACTTTCCTGTCCAGGCTGGCTTTGAACTGTAATCCTTAGATCTCAGCCTCATAAGTAGCTAGGATTACATCATGAGCCACTGGCACCAGCTAAGGTGTACGTTTTTTAGAGCAGGGCCTATATAGTTCTCTAACTTCTTCATATCCCAAAGCAACTACTACAATGCCTGGCAAGATGTAGTAGACATAATAGATATTGGAATTTAGCCATACCTAACTGTAAAGAGACACATATTAACCACATAGTTAAGAGAAAAATGTAAAAGCAGAACATTATCTGAATCAATTTCCTATTCACTTAGCTACTTACTTGGTTCTCTAACGCTTTTTTGTTTGTTGGTCATGGGCCTGAGCACTGTCCTTCAGCTCTTCAGCTCAAGGCTAGTGCTCTACCACTTGAGCCACAGTGCCACTTCTGGCTTTTTTCTGCTTATGTTGTGCTGAGGGTGCCTCATGCATGCAAGGCAAGCACTCTACCACTGAGCCACCTTTCCAGCCCCTAAAGCTTTTTTTATATTTTTTCTCCTTTACTTATACAGACATCAACTTCTGAGAATCAGCACTGGTTCAGAACCAAAATGTTTCTGACAAAGACTTTAGTATAAGATTGTATAGTTTTTTTAAAGTCATGGAAACTCATCAAAGCAGCAATACTTGAAAAATCTACTTTAAATACTACTAATCTATTAACTATAAGCAGGAAAATTTTCACTAGTAATTTTTATTTGCTTAAAAATATAGAAAATCTAAAAAGGCTGATTTATTAGATTCTTAAATTAAAATCCCTTACATCTAACCTATAAAAGAACCATTTCAAAATATTTTGATGTAAGGAGTGGTAAACTTTGTTTCAGTGACGAGTTTGAAAGCATTTTATGCTTTGCAGGCCAGGAAGAAAAACCAAAGATATAAATGTAAGTATCTGTTGTAACTAATTAAATTCTACTATTGAAGCAAAGTTTTATGTCTCAAAATATAATTGTTGCTTTGTTTTTTCCCAGGAGTTTGTAAATATAAAGTGGTGTTTAGATCATGGGACCTATAAAATAAGGCAAAGATTATATTCAGATCACTCCCAAGAAATTAAGTGCTATTATCAAGGAAAAATATACATAACAAGTAATGAAGAGGAAGCATAAAACTGTATTGATGTATAAATCTATTTGTTAAAAAACATGTACATGTATTATGCATATATCTATACATGTATGTAAACATATCTACTTATACATGAAGCACAGTAAGTCATCAAAAATATTCTACAATATTAAAATAGAGTTATAGGGATTATGAGTACTATTTCTTTTATGAATGATTTTGTTTTCCAAGTCTATTACAGTTAACACATAATTTATAATAAAAAACAATTATTTTTAATCTTTATTTTTATCTGTCTTTTCCTGATTTAAAAGATCAGTATTCATACATACCTTTGAGGGTTCGCACTTGGTTCTGCTTGAGAACAGAGCTTAAGTACTGAGGTGATAAAGAACTACTGAAAAATAGAAAGATAAATGTGCTTATAAAAAAATCTTTATTTCACAAATGGGAGCTAACACATACAGCTTACACCAAAAAACGTGAACTAATTTTTATCTTGCTTTCTTTGTTAATAATACTCAGTTTAGGAGTATTTCTACCAAAGCAGAAAGTGCTCAAGGACCAAGATTAAATCATATATTTTTGGTCATTCTAGGCAAAAAATTAATCTATTCATTTCTTCATCTATAAAATAGAGCTAACTATATCTCTCATATGGGGTTGCTGGGCTAATTAAACAATAATAATGTTTCAAATGCCTGTAACAATAAGCAATATATAATAGTTGTTATTTGGCTTTGATAGATATTTGGATTTTTAGATATTTAAGTCTGATGTGATATTAAGAAAGTTATTACTATAGAAATCAAAGAATTTATCAAAACAAGTATTTAAAGAAGACTATATAGTAATAGTGGCAATAAACTTTAGTTCCTGATTTTGGTGTGTTTTGCCTTTTCAAGTAAGAAATTAAAACATTTAAGAAAAATTACTTTCATTCTTTGGAATCTGTGACATGGTAAAAGGAAATCTGTTTTGTTAATGCAATTAAAATTTTATTTCTGCCAAGTGCTGGTGGCTCACGCCTGTAATCCTAGCTACTAAGGAGGCTGAGATCTGAGGAGCACGATTCAAAGCCAGCCCAGGCAGGAAAGTCCTGAGCCTTTTATCTCTAACCACCAGAACTTGAGCTGAAGAACTCAGGGACAGCGCCCAGGCCCAGAGTTCAAGCCCCATGACCAACCAAAAAAAAATTATTTCCTAGAGCAGGTGTGACAGCATGCAGGTGGTGGAGGCAGACGGCTCACAGACTAATGCCGGCCATGTCAAAAGCATGGAACCACATTTGGAAAAAAAACAAAAACAAAAAAACTAAACTGCAAAAGAGACTGAGGTGTATGGCTCAAGTGATAAGATGCTTGCTTAACTAAAACAAAAGTTTAGTCCTCAAGTGCTACCAAAAAAGAAAAAGCGTCTTAAGAATGCTTTAAAATTCAAATAAACCACAGTATGAAATATTGTTATCAATGTAGCTTACATATCACTATGACATTCTCCTGCATGAGTCTGAAATTTTTTTTGGGGGGGGAGGGGGGTCCGGTCATGGGGCCTGAACTCTGGGCTTGGGCGCTGTCCCTCAGCTCTTCAGCTCAAAGCTAGCACTTTACCACTTGAGACACAGCGCCACTTCCAGCTTTTTTCTTTTTGCTTATGTGGTGCTGAGGAATCGAACCCAGGGCCTCAGGCATGCAAGGCAAGCGCTCTACCACTGAGCCACCTTCCCAGCCCCTAAAGAGTACATTTTTTTTTTTTGGTAGTGGTGGGTCATGGGGCTTGAACTTGGAGCCTGAGTGCTGTCCCTGAGCTCTTTTGTTCAAGGCTAGTGCTCTACCACTTTGAGCCACAGCTCCACTTCTGAGTCTGAAATGTTTCATTCATTGTAAGACCCGCTTTTTGCTTCCTTGTCCCCCTTGGGCAGCCTCCTCTTCTGCCCTGTGTTCTCACCACTGTGATGTTCTAAATGTCTTTTTATATGTTATTTTTTAAACTCTTTTATATGTTATTCAAAAAGACCCTTTAGATTATTAAAACAAACTAGGTGCCACTGATAACCTTTACAAGTATCTTAATAAAACGTGACATTTTCGACTCAAATGAAGGTACATTATAGAATTTTTTTAAAGACACTTAAGACTTCTTTAGGAAAAGAAAAGAAAACCAGACTTAAGTTCATATTGTTTTCCAAATGTAACTTAAAATGAGGAAGATAAAAATATCAAACAAAAGTCAAGGAAGTTGTAAAGAAACATTATAACATTTATAAGAAAAAATATGTTCACAACATTAATTTACTTGCCAAACATTTAAAATTTTACACCTGAACTTCATTTTTATTTTTTTTTAATTTATTTTTTTTTTATTATTTTTTTTTTTTGTCGGTCATGGGGCTTGAACTCTGGGCCTGGGCGCTGTCCCTCAGCTCTTCAGCTCAAGGCGAGCGCTCTACCACTTGAGCTACAGTACCACTTCCGGTTTTCTAGTGGTTTATTGGAGATAGGAGTCTCACGGTCTTTCCTGCCCGGGCTGGCTTTGAACCGCGATTCTCAGATCTCAGCCTCCTGAGTAGCTAGGATTACAGGCGTGAGCCACCGGCGCCCAGCTCTGAACTTCATTTTTCAATATTAAAAGTGCTATTAAGCTGGGTGATATGGGAGATGTAGCTCAGTGAGAGGCCCTGAGTTCAATACCAGCACTGAAAAGAGCCATGTTATGACAAAGAAAACACTTAATTGAAATGGATAAAACATTACAATGACAAACTTAATCATTACATTTAAAAAAAAAAATTGGGGGGAGGGGGTCCAATTGTGGGCCTGAACTCTGGGCCTGGGCACTGTCCCTCAGCTCTTCAGCTCAAGGCTAGCGCTCTACCACTTGAGCCACAGCGCTTCTTCCGGCTTTTTTTTTTTTTCTGCTTATGTGGCACTGAGGAATCGAACCCAGGGCCTCATGCATGCAAGGCAAGCGCTCTACCACTGAGCCACCTTCCTGGCCCTACATTTTAAAATTTTTAACATACTTTTAATTTCCCATTTCGTGGTCCATTTTAGTATTGTAAACAATTAAAATTCAAGTCAATTCAATTACATTCTTGTTTGGCTCTACCATTTGAGCCACTCGGGAAATAAGACTTTGCTGCATAGGCTGGCTTTCAATGTCTATCTTTTTTTTTTTTTTTGGGTCCGGTTATGGGCCTGAACTCTGAGCCTGGGTGCTGTCCCTCAGCACTTCAGCAAGGCTAACGCTACTACCAGTTAAGACACAGCACCACTTCCGGCTTTTTTTCTTTTTGCTTATGTGGTGCTGGGGAATCAAACCCAGGGACTCATGCATGCAAGGCAAACGCTTTACCACTGAGCCACCTTCCCAGCCCCACCAATGGATATCTTATAGGTCTCAACCTCCTGAGTAGCTGAATTACAGACAGGCATGAACCACTAGCATCCAGCTTATATGACAACCTTTTGATAACTGAAATTATACATTTTGTTTATAGCTCAGTTACATTATAGTGACTTCATTTCTGAGAATTCTCAACTACTCATTTTCTCAACTACGTATTTTCCAGAAACACAAGTTAAAGCATGAACAAGACTGTCTTTGGTTAATGTTATCCATAAATCTCTATACAAAAAAAAAAATTCATACTTGTCTAGTTTCTCCATTTCACACAGTAAATCTTCTAAATCTTCACTAACAGTTACATGGCAGACTCTTACCTTTGTAAAGAGGAGGGTTGCTTCTTCAGTGCCTGCATAAGATTGGGTTTGTATTCTGGATCAACACACCATAAGGAACCTTTTCCATTTACCTAGAATAAAATGCACAATAATTTATTATTATCTGTCAAAGTAACTTTGATACGTATATAATTAGTGTCATACTTTCAATAAATGTGTAAGAAATCACGTATCTTCTAGGATAATGCAAAAGTTGAAATGGGCTTGCAATGCAGCATGTGATTTATGAAACTTCCTTATAAGATTACAGAGGTTCAAATTAATAATATCTAGGGTTTTGTGTATGTGTGTGTGTGTGTTGGTGCTGGAGCTTGAACTTAGGGACTAGGCATTGTCCTGGAGCTTTTTTGCTCAATCTACCATTTAAACTACAGCTCTAGTTCCAGCTATTATTTTTTTTTTTGTAGTTAAGAGACAAGTCTCACAGACTTTCCAGCTCTGGGCTGGCTTCAAACCTCAATCCTCAGACTTCAGCCTCCTGAGTAGCTAGGATTACAGGCATGACTCACCAGTGCTCTACCTAACATCTAGTTTTATATTATACTTTTGTACTACAAAAATCTTTTCTTAAAAATTCAAATTACTGGGCTGGGAAGGTGGCTCAGTGGTAGAGCACTTGCCTTGCATGCCTGAGGCCCTGGGTTCCATTCCTCAGCACCACATAAGCAAAAAGAAAAAAGCCGGAAGTGGTGCTGTGGCTCAAGTGGTAGAGTGCTAGCCTTGAGCTGAAGAGCTGAGGAACAGTACCCAGGCCCAGAGTTCAGGCACCACGACCGGACCCCCCCCCCAAAAAAAAAAAAAAATTCAAATTACACATTACAACTGCAACGACAATTCTTTGAAAACAAGAAAACATACTTGTTCCTCTATGCATTTTTTGCTTGTATAAATGTAAGATATATTAATATGATATCTTCAGACTACTCCCTTGCTTAAACTATTTTTCAAGGTACTATTAGTCTATTATTGACACTCTTACCCTTGAGATAGTGTTATATAATTTTTATAGAAGAATGGCTCAATGGAAAAAAAAGTGGTTCTACAAATTTAAAACTGAGATCCTAATCACTGCTTACTGATTTGCTATTTAATTTCTGAGAGTCAACCTCTCATTCATGTTTGATCTACAAAATAAAATACCAACTCAGGCCACTTCACTGACTTGTAATGAGATTCAAATAAAGTAATTTATATTCAAGTGACACAGTTGCAAAATAAATGGAGGCTAAGCAGCTATTCTAAAATCAGCATACAGTGCTGTTTAGTGAATGTTGGCTGAATAACAGCATAGCTTTATTCCTTTACTCCCAAGATATGAGGGGGTGAATGAAACCAACAATAGGAACAAAAAATAATTTTGAATAAAACATAGATGTTAGATGGTAAAGAAAAATAATGCAATAAATTCAGAAAGGAGAAACTCCCTAATCTGGAATGGTAGAGGCAAGGAAGGCATTTTTGGTCATCCTACTACTAGTGTCCTATCACACTGTCATATGAAAAAAGTGCAAGGTTATCAGGTGAACCTTCTGTCATTCAGTGACAAGATATCACATAAACTATTCCACAAAAGCATTTGACACTACAAATTTTTTCTAAGAAAAAGTAAAATACACATTTTTGGACGAAGAGATGAAACTTCTAGTCTTTTGGCCCAAATGATAAAATATGTTTTAGTGATAAACAAAACTTTAGACTGTTAGACATCAACAACTTCCTTTGCCTCAAAGTCAACTTAATCTTATACAAAATAGATATGCATGAATTATTTTTCATATACTGACCAAATAATTGTTTTAATTATTCTGTCCATGTTCTACATCGCTATTACAGAGATTACACTTGTATAAGCTGTTTAGTTTGAGTCTATGTTTCAGATTTTATTGTGAAGTAAATACAAATTGTTTTGATCACAGATTTGCTAGTTCAAGGAAATCAGCAAATTGCAAGAAACGGTATTGAAAACTTGCCGTTTCAGCACAGTAAGTATCCTGAGAATGGTCTAAGTAACAGTCTGGTTTATGTTATCATGGCACTCCTTTCTTTCACTGGGTCTGTTCATGATCTATCAGTAAAAAAGAGATAAAAACCATGTGTTTTTACTAAGCTATGTTTGAGTACATGCAAACAAGAACTTATTTTTAACTTTAAATCTTTGTGTCTCTATTGCTGTGTTTAAATGGTGGAACACAAATAAGAGTTTTAGAACTATGTTTTTAAACTAAATTTGTCTTGTAAGAAATAAATCTTGTAGTTCAACATAAACAGGAAACATGCATTCCCTAATTTGCTATTCTGCATGCTAGGTAGACTTACATGGAAGAAAATCATTGAAATGGCTTTAAGGAAATAAGGAGTAAAGGGGGGGTTAGAGGAATGGAGGGGAATGATGAAAGAGTGACACTGTTCAAGATTTATTGTACTCCTACACTACTTTGTGGAATGGCAACTCCTTTGTACAAGTGCTTAAAGATAAAACTAAAACTTAAGGGGTTGGGAAGGTGGCTCAGTGGTAGAGTGCTTGCCTTGCATGCCTGAGGCCCTAGGTTCAATTCCTCAGCACCACATAAGCAGAAAAAGCCGGAAGTGGCGCTGTAGCCCCACGACCGACCAAAAAAATAAATAAAAAATAAAATAAAATTTAAAAACAAACTTTTTTTTTCTTTTTGGTTAGTTGTAAAGTTTGAACTCTAGGCCTGGTTGCTGTCCCTCAACTCTTCAGCTCAAGGCTAGCACTCTACCACTTGAGCCACAGTGTCCCTTCCTGTTTTCTGGTGGTTAAATGGAGATAAGAGTCTCAAGGACTTTCCTGCCTGGGCTGGCTTTGAACCACAATCCTCAGATCTCAGTCTCTTGAGTAGCTAGGATTACAAGCGTGAACCACAGGCACCCGGCTACAAACATTTCTTTTGATAAAAACGAATGAGCAATATTATGAAGGCTAAACTTTAATGATTTATCTTAATGGAATTTTAGAGATGACACAATGTTTACCAGTCTTGAAATACTAGTTCTTGTCTTATACATTTAAAAAATTATTATTATTATTAAAATGTTAGAGGAGTTTGCCATTTTGTAAGTCTTGTAATGAGTACAATTTGGCGGGGGGGGGGGGGGGGGGGGGAGGGGGGGGGGAAGGGGAGGGAGGGAGGAGGGCTGGGGGTGTTGGTCATGGGGCCTGCAACTCTGGGCCTGGGTGCTGTCCCTGAACCCAGGGCCTCATGCATATGAGGCAAGCACTGTACCACTGAGCCTCCTTCCCAGCCCCATAAGTACAATTTTTTTGGACAATGTCATCTCTTCCTTTGCTTTTGCCTTGTACATTTTAAGAGGTGTCTGCCTTGTCTTTCTTTAGTGGCTTTTATAATCACCAATAACTGATTAAAATTGCACTAATTGGTTCCATATTTTCAGACTCAAATCTCAGTCAAAATGTTTTTGTTGCATTTAGTCAACAAAACTGGAAGAACCAGATATAAGATTTGAATGTTGGACAGATGTAGTTCAGTGTTAACGTGTTTGCCTAGAATGTGCTAGGACATAGTGTTAATCACCTGTTTAAAAAAATAAAAGATGTTGATTTTTTTTTTGAAACAGGATATGTGGCCTGACCTTGCCATGTACTCCAGGCAGGCCTTATACTCATTATCTTCCTGCCTCAACCAACCAAGTGCTGGTCTTATATGTGTGTACTTCCATGTCCAGCAGAAGGTCAATGTCTGAACTACAAAACTAAAACTAAACCAAAATAGTACCATGTCTACTTTTCATAATTTTTAAGTCCTAAGACAGACAAATAATAATGAAGACTTTCACATGTCTTTTAAGAAGAAATTGGTACAAATGAGAAAGAGAAAACCCCAATGAATCAGCAGCATTATCAATTAGTTGGTAGGATTACTACTTTAGTTTGATCTAGACCTTGCCATCTTACGCTCTTTTGTGAATTATCATCTCTGTAACAACTAATTATGAAAAAAGTCCTGTCAAGTTTATAAAATTCAACTCCAATATTTAATCAAAGTAAATATTATAAAAGTATTTACCTCCTACAGATTAAAAAAAGTATTTACCTCCTACAGATTAAAAAAAAAATAGTGGGGCTGGGAAGGTGGCTCAGTGGTAGAGTGCTTGCCTTGCATGCATGAGGCCCTGGGTTCGATTCCTCAGCACCACATAAGCAAAAAGAAAAAAGCCGGAAGTGGCGCTGTGGCTCAAGTGGTAGAGCGCTAACCTTGAGCTGAAGAGCTAAGGGACAGCGCCCAGGCCCAGAGTTCAGGCCTCATGACCGGACCCAAAAAAAAAAGAAAAATAGTGTCATTCTGAAGTACTGACTCAAAGTTTCATAAATAAAAAGATACACACTGTATTTTTTATTGTATTTCAATGTTTTTGTCTAACTCTCGACATTTAGGTAAATTGCTATATTATTATTATTTATTTATTTTTTTTGTCAGTCATGGGGCTTGAACTCTGGACTTGGACGCGGTCCCTGCGCTCTTCAGCTCAAGGCGAGCACTCCACAGCTTGAGCCACAGCACCACTTCCGGTTTTCTAGTGGTTTATTGGAGATGAGTGTCTCTCGGACTTTCCTGCCCAGGCTGGCTTTGAATCACGATCCTCAGATCTCAGCCTCCTGAGTAGCTAGGATTACAGGAGTGAGCCACCAGCACCTGGCCCGCTATATTAATTTTTATGAACATCACCATCTATACGTTATTTCCCTCCTACTCTGACTTGTGGTCCTTGAGGTAATTTCTTTTTGTTGTTGTTCTTATAAACTTCACACTGAAAATCCTACATGAATTCTCACTTGCTTGTTTGACTTTTTTCCTGAGCCTATAATTTCTAGTCATATTATTGCAGTGGTAAATATCCATATTAAAATACTTGCTACATGCTCTCGTTTGTCTTTCAAAATTATGATAGATATAGTCTGCCCACTAGCAGTATTTTTCCCACTAGCAGTATTTTTCCCTATTAATTTTCCAGACTTTGATGAGTACTGAGCAATATCTTTAGTTTTCAATCTGATGCAAAGCAGTGTTTCACTGAACTTATGTTTTTTGTTTCTTTTGTTGGTAATGGGGCTTAAACTCTGGGCCTAGGCGCTGTCCCTCAGCTATTCAGCTCAAGGCAAGCGTTCTAACCACTTGAGCCACAGTGTCACTTCTGGTTTTCTGATGGTTAATTAGAGATAAAGAGTCTCACACTCTTCTTGCCAGGTCTGGCTCTGAACCGTGATCCTCGGCTCTCAGCCTCCTGAGTAGCTAGGATTACAGGCATGAGTCACCGGCACACGGCTTCTACATTTCTTTATTATGAATTAAAGATCTTATCTATTGGTCTCTAATTCTTTTTTGTCATATAAATTAAGAGATATTGGGGCTGGGAAGGTGGCTCAGTGGTAGAGTGCTTGCCTTGCATGCATGAGGCCCTAGGTTCGATTCCTTAGTACCATATAAGCAGCAAAAGCCAGATGTGATGCTGTGGCTCAAGTGGTAGAGTGTTAGCCTTGAGCTGAAGAGCTGAGGGACAGTGCCCATGCCCAGAGTTCAGGCCCCACAACTGGCAAAAAAAAAAAGAGAGAGATTTATCTAGCTATATTTTTAAGATAAGTAAATTTGCTACAAAATAATAAGTTTTATTTTGGAGTATAAACATTCCAGAGATTCATGTACTTTACTATTTTGCTATAAAGTCCTAACTAAACTTCTATTGGAAGTATTATACTAGTTGCAATTGAGTAGTTAACATTATCAGCAATAATGATATTACTGCTAATACTTTGTAGTTTATGTGTTATATACTAGAAATATTCTACCTATCCTATTTCATTAATTCACTGACTATATATAATAACTCTATGAGATAAGTATGGTTATAATCATGCTTCTTTTATAAAGTCATTTAGATAGAGAGAATTATGTTTTGCCCAAGTTCATGCATCTAGCAAGTACAAGAGTTGGAATTTGCCCTTAGTCTTTTACTAGAATTTGTACTCTTGACCATTACACTATACAAACATAAAAGATCAAGAGAGAAAAAGTTGTTTTTATAAAAGTCTAATAAGACTGACAAGCCTGCTAAAATTACCAAGGAATAAAAGCAAAAGGCATAGATAGATATTATTAGGAATGCAAAGTGGATGACAAATTTACATGGTACAAAGAAAATATTACGAAGAACCTTATGAGACTATTTGAAAACTAGTTTTAGTGGTAAGGGAATTGAACTCAGAAATTTGTAATTTTTGGACAAGTACTATTGAGCTGTGACCCAGGTTGGATGTGTGAAAACTACTAAAGTTAACAGTGTCTAGGAAAATATTACTTTGTAAACCTAAAGGAAAAATACAAAATTTTAAAGAATCCTATAATAACTGAAGAACTGAATCAAACCAGCCTTACTGTCTCCCTCCAAGAGAGCATCAAAGCTAGATAATTTCATAATCAAGTTTTTCCCAGCAATCCCACTTTTCAAATAATTTAATGAATTAAACTAATTTTCAAGTACTATTTATTATTTTTAAGTAGCTGTACAAAAGACTTACCATTCAACAAAACAGTTTATAAACACAAGCATCTTGATCAATGTCACCCCAAAATTAACCTAATTTTGTTTATCAAAATTCAACATAAGCTAAGCACCAATGGTTCACACCTGTAATCCTAGCTATGTGGGAGGCTGAGATCTGAGGATTGCAGTTCAAAGCCAGCTCAGGCAGGAAAGTCCATGAGACTATCTCTAATAAACTACTCAGAAAAAGCCCAAAGTGGCACTGTGGCTCAGAGTACAAAGAGGCTCACAGCTACAGGACCAGGAAAAAAAAAATTCAACAGAGATCAAGCCAGAGTCGATCACAATCACAAGCTAGTCATACTCATGTGTATAAACGCAAAATCCCAAGCAAGATATTAGGAAACAGAATCTAGAAATGCATCTGCCAGGTATCAGTTTGAGACTGAATTATCCAGGGAATGTGAGATTGGCTTAATAATAATTAAAAAATTAAGTGTAATCTGCCATTCAGATTAAGAGAAAAATCAGCTAGGCGCCGATGGCTCATGCCTGTATAATCCTAGCTACTCAGGAGGCTGAGATTTGAGGATCACAGTTCAAAGCCAGCCCAGGCAGGAAAGTCCATGAGACTCTTATCTCCAATAAACCACTAGAAAAGCAGAAGTGGTGCTGTGGCTCAAGTGGAAGAGTGCTCGCCTTGAGCTGAAGAGTGCAGGGACAGCACCCAGGCCCAGAGTTCAAGCCCCACGACTGACCAAAAAAAAAAGAGAGAGAAAAAAATTATAGGACATCATTATGGATGTAGAATAAGCATCCATTCATAATAAACTGTAGCCTAAGGACAGAAGAAAACCTTGATCTGGTAAAGGGGCTCTCCAAAAACTCTACATTGGGGGGAGTGTAGTTGAGGAGGTAGGAGGGAAGGGATGGTAGGGGAAAAACAAAGGAGGTGCCAACAATGCTGGATAAGAAAACTACTCATTACCTTGCTCATGTAACTGTAACCCCTATGTACAGTATTTCCACAATAAACAACTTATTTTAGGACTAGGAAGGTGGCTCAGTGGTAGAGTGCTTGCCTTGCATGCCTGAGGCCCTGGGTTCGATTCCTCAGTACCACGTAAGCAAAATGAAAAAAACCGGAAATGGCGTTGTGGCTCAAGTGTAGAGTGCTAGCCTTGAGCTGAAGAGCTGAGGGACAGCGCCCAGGCCCAGAGTTCTGGCCCCACGACCGGACCCAAAAAAAACAAAACAAAACAAAACTTATTTGAAAAAAAAACAAAACTCCACAGCATACATCCATTATAACTCTTACATTATGCCCACTGTCACTACGACAGTTCATCATTTTATTGGAAGTCATAAACAGTAGAGTAAGGAATGAATTGAGCTTGGTACTGGTGGCTTATATCTATAAACCTGGCTTCTCAGAAGCTGAGATCTTAAGTTTCTATTCCAAAAACAGCCTGACCAAGCAAAGTGTAAGACTCTTCCTATTAGCCAGCAAGAAAAAAAAAAAAGAAGTGGAGCTGTGGCTCAAGTGGTAGTGTGCTAGGCTTGAGGGGGAAAAAGCGTAGGGATGCCACCAAGGCCCTGTGTTCAAGACTCAGAGCTGGTACACACAAGGAAAGGGGAAAACAAAACAATGTTAAGATTGTATATGTAATTCTAATAAAATTATTAGAATTAATACCTTAATAGGGTTTCCTCAATATAAAATCATTATCCAAAATCTCAATTGTACTAAATTTTCAAGATCTTATTTTGGGGGGTCGGTCGTGGGGCTTGAACTCTGGGCCTGGGAGCTGTCCCTCAGCTCTTCAGCTCAAGGTTAGCGTTCTACCACTTGAGCCACAGTGCCACTTCTGGTTTTCTGGTGGTTAATGGAGATAAGAGTGTCATGGACTTTCCTTCCTGGGCTGACTTTGAACAGTGATCCTCAGATCCCGGCCTGCTGAGTAGCTAGGATTACAGGCATGAGCCACTAGCTCATAACATTAACTGTGAGTACAAAAATATGCATTAGGCTTCTGTAGTGACATACAGAAAATAAATATATGAAGAGAAATACCAGAGAAAAAGATGTCAGTTCTCCCCTATTCATTTGTAGATAAACTACAGTACCAATCAGCTCAATTAGGCATTTGGTGTACAGATGTGGAAAAGTGGGAAACTATTACATTAATGATGATTCTAGAGTTTATATGGAATTGCAAATAATTACTAAAACACTTGTGAAGACGAACAGGGTGGGATGACTAGCCTTACAGTTAACAGCAACGTTTTTGAAATTCTTCACCTTCCTTGAAAGTGCAAGGTATAACTGTAGTTTTTCCTCTGACAAGGAATTCAGATGGTATTTAAGACAGTATTACCCTATTTTTCAAGCTAATAAAGGAAAACCTCACTCATATTGTTTTAAAACATTCACTAATTTTGACCTCAAAACTGAAGTTGAAACAATTTAGCACATTATTTATTGCTCTTCATATTTACCCTTAACCTATAGAAACCTGTAGTCTAGTTTGTTAAAAAGGAAAAGCAAAAGTAAAGACACATATAATCTCAATCATATCTCTTAAAATATTAATGTAAATGGTCCATACTTAAATTATACAGATTGTCAACCTGAATAAATATATTTTAAAACTTAGAAAAAAACACACAGAAACTTAAGACAGAACATAGGACATTAAGAATAATAATCCAGGTATCTATAACTAAATATCTATATTAGATAAAACATAATTCTGCTAGATTTTTGTCAATACTTAACAATTCTTTTTTTTTTTTTTTTTTTTTTTGATTGGTCATGGGGCTTGAACTCTGGGCCTGGGTCTTGTCCTCAGCTCTTCAGCTCAAGGCAAGCACTCTATCACTTGAGCCACAGCGCCACTTCCAGTTTTCTGAGTGGTTTATTGGAGATAAGAGTCTCATGGACTTTCATGCCAGGCTGGCTTTGAACCGTTATCCTCAGATATCAGCCTCCTGAGTAGCTAGGATTACAGGCATGAGCCACCAATGCCTGGCTACTTAACAAAATTTTTAAACATCTCAAATGAAAGCAAGTGATAATCTAATATTATTAGTCTCAAACTGAAGTTTTTGTCTCCCTTGATTGCCCCCCCACACCCCTTTTTCTTTGTTGTTTGTGGGGCCTAAACTCTGGGCCTGGGCACCGTCCCTCAGCTCTTCAGCTCAAGGCTAGCACTCTACCACTTTGAGCCACATAGCCACTTGCAGCTTTTTCTGCTTATGTGGGGCTCAGGAATCAAACTCAGGGCCTCATGCATGCAAGGCAAGCACTCTACCCCTGAGCCACCTTCCCAGTCCGATTTCCCAAATTTTAATGGTTCCATGTTAGTTACCCAATCAAACGTAGCAATGTTTATAAACACTGACCTTGCTGTGGCTTCTTTCCACTTTTTGAAAACATTTGTTTAAGGACAGATTATGTCGAACAGAATTCTTCCAGCCTGTTGGTGCAGTAGCAAAGTATGGGAAGCGATCCAGAATCCAGCTATAAATTTCTTTGACAGGCAAACATTTATTTGGAGAGTGTTCAATAGCCATATAAATGAGAAGACTAAAGGAGTATGGGGGCTTTGAAGTTGCTGATTTTTTTTCTGGGTTCTGGTAGCAAGATGGCCCAAAAGCTGGCACATCATCTCCCTCTATATCATACAATGGACTAACCATTGGAAGACCTTCACTTCCGAGGCTGAAGTTTGTTAGAAGATTAGTACTTTCATGAAGCCAGTTCAAATTTGTGAGTTCATCATCTGCTGACTCACTGCCTACCAGAGTGGCCTTTGGCCCAGCAGCATCAACAGCTTCGGGCAAGCTTCCCATTTGGTAAATTTGGCTTAGTCCTGCAATCTTTTCAGCTCCTGGAGTTTCAGCTCTCTTATCCGGAGTCATTCCAATTACTGGACCCATTTACTTGAATAGGTCTGCAAGGAAGGAAGGAATTATCAATCAATCAATCAATGTAATATTTACAATTCTGAAGAAAGGAAATACATACTTAAATATCCCCAAACCAAAGAAACTTTGCAATCAATTATACAATAGCTAAGCACAGTATTTGTTTTGTTGTTGTTGTTGTTTTTGGTCCGGTCGTGGGGCCTGAACTCTGGGCCTGGGCACTGTCCCTCAGCTCTTCAGCTCAAGGCTAGTGCTCTACCACTTGAGCCACAGCGTCACTTCCGGCTTTTTTCATTTTGCTTATGTGGTGCTGAGGAATTGAACCCAGGGCCTCAGGCATGCAAGGCAAGCTCTCTACCACTGAGCCATCTTCCCAGCCCCTAAGCACAGTATTTGTATAATGAAGATACTAACAGTTTATAAAGAACCAAATTTAGTTCATATAATTTTAAACAACTATAAAATAAATGCAATTCTATAGCATTATAGGCATGCAGACACTAACAAAATTAAATACCTAATAAAATACCTAGCAGTAGCTATCTTGTAAGTAGTGGCTATTATTATTTTTAAAAAATAGGTAATAGCTGGGCAGCAGTATAGCTCATGACTATCATCCTAGTTTTCTCAGGAGGCTGAGATCTGAGGATCAAGTTGGAAGCCAGCCCAGGCAGACAGATCTTCAAGAATTTTTTCTCCAATCAATCAGCAAAAAGCTGGAATTAGGGGCTGGGAAGGTGACTTATTGGTAGAGTGCTTGCCTTGCATGCATGAGGCCCTGGGTTCAATTCCTCAGCACCACATAAGCAGAAAAAGCCAGAAGTGGCCCTATGGCTCAAGTGGTAGAGCACTAGCCTTGAGCTGAAGAGCTGAGGGATAGTACCCAGGCCCAGAGTTCAGGCCCATGACTGACCAAAAAAAAAAAAAAAAAAAAGCTGGAATTAGAGGTGTGGCACAAGTAGTAGGTAAAGCAGAAGAGCCTCAGCTGTGAGTGAAAAAGCTAAATGAGAACTAAAAGATCTTGAGTTCAAGCCCTACTACCGATACCACAAACAAACAAACAAAAAAAGTAGTCTATGTCAATACTTTATATATCTTAAGAAACCATATTTTACTATAGTAGTTATATACAGGACTCAATCTTGAAAATAATCAAGCCAGTTCCCGGTGGCTCACGCCTGCAATCATAGCCTGTAATCTCAGGAGGCTGAGCTCTGAGGATTGTGGTTCAAAGCCAGCCTGGGCAAGAAAGTCCATGAGACTCTTATCTCCAATAAACCACTAGAAAACCTGAAGTGGCGCTGTGGCTCAAGTGGTAGAGCATTCGCCTTGAGCTGAAGAACTGAGGGACCCAGGCCCAGAGTTCAAGCCCCACGACCAACCAAAAAAAAAAAAAGTAAAAGAGAAAGAAAATAATCAAAATTGTAACATAGTTTAACCAATTAACAATTAAATTAGGTAAATCCTTTCCTCAAATAATATGTACTATAAAGATAAACCACTTAAAATATTTTGTACTGTTATCACACTAAAGAGATAATATTTCTTTTCAAATTATTTATATGTAATTGACAAAGAGTAATTGCATTTATGAGATTCAGTGTAATAAGGTACATGTACACTTTTGGGGATGATCAAATCAAGCTAATAAACATATTTCTTTTTGTGTTGAAAGCACTTAAAAGGTACTGTAGCAATTTTGAATGACATTATTACTAACTATAGCAGACTGCTGTGAAATAGATGACTAGCACTTAGTGTTAGCTGAAACTTTGTATTTTTTTTGGGGGGGGGAGGTCCGGTTGTGGGACCTGAACTCTAGGCCTGGGTGCTGTCCCTCAGCTCTTCAGCTCAAGGCTAGCGCTCTATCACTTGAGCCACAGTGCCACTACCAGCTTTTTTCTTTTTGCTTATGTGGTGCTGAGGAATCAAACCCAGGGCCTCAGGCATGCAAAGCAAGCACTCTACCACTGAGCCACCTTCCCAACCTGGAACTTTGTACTTTTTAACTAATACCTCCCTTTTCCCTATCCATTCTCTTTCAAATTATGCACACAGTACCTGCTAGCCCCATATTGCTTCCCACTTCTTAGAATACAAAAAGATAACACTTCTTATTCAAGAAATTTGTCATCAGCTAAATACTTAATATTTTTCTCATAAATTCTAATAGTTTGAACTGTACATTTTTTCATCTCATTGTGTGCTTATATTTCAAGGTTGAAATTCTCTTAGGAGGCTTAAACTATCACTATATGAATAAAAGAGTAAAATGGTGCTTCTAATACTATCCCCTTTAACTTTTTTCTTAAATGATTTTTGTTTTGCTCTTAAAACATACCTAAAACTTACTATGGGAAAATAAATGACCAGAGAGGAAACTGACAGAACTTTAAAAACACAGACATATGGGACTGGGAAGGTGGCTCAGTGGTAGAGTGCTTGCCTCACATGCATGAGGCCCTGGGTTCGATTCCTCAGCACCACATAAGCAGAAAAGGCCAGAAGTGGTACAGTGGTTCAAGTGGTAGAATGCTAGCCTTGAGCTGAAGAGTTGATGGACAGTGCCCAAGCTGCCCGGAGTTCAAGCTCCACGACCAACAAAAAAGAAAACACAGACATAAAAATCCAAATATATTTAACATATTCTCCTATGTAATTGACCAAATTATTTATCTGACTACCAAAGTCTTCTGGTAGAAGTCCACAGATAAGGAATACAGTCTGAGCCTGACACCAGGTATAAAAGGGGTTAATTTCAGGACCGTGAGCTTGTCAGGCAGGTGTTCTACCACTTGAGACACACTCTCAAACCCCTTTTCACTTCAGCAATTTTTCAGATAGGGTCTCATATTTTTGCCAGCAATAAACTGGGCATAATGATACATGTCTGTGGACCAGAGATGAACTGTCAGGCAGAGCCTGAGAGTAATGTACCTTGCCCCTGGAAATTATATGTCATGTATTTGCTGACAAAGAGACTTCAATGAGTTTACCTTCATCTAGCAGTGCTGAGACTTAGGCCCAACACCCTGAGAAATGGGTAAATGTGTGGCTATAGAGCTATATCCCCCAGTCCAGAGGTAAGAAACAGCATTTCAACCTAGTCAATGTAATGCCTTGCCTCAACAGTGAGGCTGCCTCAACTGAAAGAATACAGATGATTAAAACTTCTAACATCCTCAGCACCATATAAACAGAAAAAGCCGGAAGTGGCATTGTGGCTCAAGTGGTAGAGTGCTAGCCTTGAGCTGAAGAGCTGAGGGACAGCACCCAGGTCCAGAGTTCAGGCCCCATGACCAGACCCCCCCCCCCCAAAAAAAAAATTAAGAAAATTAAAAAAAAAAAAAAAAAAAGGAAAATCCAAATAGAATACAGAAGAAATTTGAAAAGACCAAAGCTAGGAATCATGGGTACAAAAGAGAAGGAAACTAAAGGCACAGAAAACATAATTTAAAAAAAAAAAAAGGCAAAAAAACTCTGTATCTTAAGTCATTCAAGCATAGACTAAAGGCACAGAAAACATAATTAAAAAAAAAAAAAAAGGCAAAAAAAATCTCTATATCTTAAGTCATCCAAGCATAGGAGCCTTGCAGAAGCCAAAATAGGTAAGATCAGAAAAGAAACACTTTAGCTGGGCGCCAGTGGCTCATGCCTATAATTCTAACTACTCCAGAGGCTGAGATCTGAGGATCACAGTTCAAAGCCAGCCCCGGCAGGAAAGTCCATCGCTCTTATCTCTAACCAACCGAAAACAAGAAGTGGCGAAATTGAGAAGTGGCGCGCTGTGCCTCAAGTGATAGAGTGCTAGCCTTGAGCTGAAGAACTGAGGGACAGTGCCCAGGCCCAGAGTTCAAGCCCCACGACCAACAAAAAGAAAAGAAAAGAAACACTTTAGACATACTATAATACACAACACTAATTATACTCCCCCACCTGAAAAATGGAAAGAATACTGAAAGCTCTGGGAAGCAAGTCTCATATAATGTCAAATCCACGAGAATAAAAACATATTTCTCAATAGGAATTCTAAAAGCCAGGAGAAGGCAAGGACCTATGTCTCCTACCTATAATCCTAGCTACTCAGGAGGCTGAATCTGAAGATTGTGGTTCAAAGCCAGCCCAGGAAGAAAAAGTCCATGAGACTCTTATATCCTATTAACCACCAAAAAGCCAGAAGTAGAGCTGTGGCTCAAGAGGTAGAGTGCCAGCCTTGAGTGAGAAAGCCCATTCCCAGAGTTCAAATCTTAGTACCAGCATCAAAAAATAAATAAAAACAAGGAAAACATAGATAAGTTCTGAAAGAAAATAAATACTTGTGAATCTAGATTAATGTGTCCATCAAAGTCATCTTTCATAATTGAAGAAATAGAAACATTCCACGACAAACAAAAACTAAAGGAATTTATGACCGCTAAACCAGGACTATAGAAGACACTTGAAGATTAAATGTACAAAATAAATCCCACTAGATAAGTAAATTAAGAAAAGAGGATTAGAAAAGCACACATCATAAAAAATCAAAATGATAGAAAAATACAAAATGTACTAAATGTTTCATTGAAGACTATTAAAGTTCTTAAAGTCTGATTAAAAATGGGAAAAGAGGATGTCTAGATATACCTAGTTACAGATTCTAGACAGCTGTTTTAACTTCATCATTTCATGGTAATCTACTTCAACAGTTGCTAATGAGATTCCACTAAAGATAATGTTTTCCCTAAATTTTTTTTTTTATTAATCTCTCATTTCCGTTTTCTTGTCCATTGCATTCTGGCTTTCTTCAGATTTTCCTCTTATTACATCAGTTTTTCTTCAATCATTCTATTTGTTTTTTAAATCTTTCCATTAAAACTTAAATTCCATGAGTTTTTATTTCTAAAACTTTTGATCCTTTTGCAAAGTATTTGTTCTTTTTCTCATATTTATACCTTTCTATTTCACATTTGGGCATACCAAAATGTGAAGTCCATAAGTCTGATTCAACTTATCTTACATTAAGCCTTGTTAAGTTTGGATAGCTAGTAATTTTTACTACAATCTATTTATTTCCATTACAACCTTACTGGTGAAAATTCTTGGATAATAATGATTACATCTGATTTGCCACGCCATAGAGAATAAAAATAGTTCAGCATCATTTAAAATTCTTAGCTTGAGGTTTAGGTTTGGATTTCTGTGTGTTAAGGGTTGTCTGGGCATCAAATTTTCAGTGAGATTTTATTTTTCCCATTTGCAACAATATTCTGGAAAGACAATTTTGGGAGGACATGAAAGAAAAGAAGTACTAGATAATAAAACACTTAGAAGGCTGAGGCCTATGGTATTTAAATTAATGGAGAAGACTATTTTGGCCCGGTACTCTGTCTTGAATGGATCTGATCTTCACCCTGAATCCCCATAAAGCCAAGAAAATAGCTCACCTAATTTAGCAACTACCCTCAAGGCCATAGCCAACTCAGCTTACCTCAATGTGTTTCCAATTAGTGTAGTCTTAACTTTTGTGCAAGAGCAGTGATGCATTCAAGATTGTTTGGCATTAAGAAATAGGATGTTTTCAGCATAAAGTTGGTCTGAGTACTTACTATGCTGCTGGAACCATGTTTACATTATAGTAAGCCCACCTGATTTCAGATTTATTATACTGTTTTGATCAGCCAAAGAAATCCCCATGTGCACATACACAGCTCACATGATACAGAGAAGCTCTTAGTCAGTCTCATGTTTAACTCATGTAATCTGGTATTTCCATGCCTTAACTTTGTAAAATATGTCTCCCATAAAGCAAACAGTGGCCAAAAGCACAATCAAAGTTTTGGTAATCCTCCCAAGCCATGTAGTTAAGGTACTTAATTTAAGTGATGCTATGAAAATTTTAGATTTTTTTTTCTTGATAGGCAGCACATATGGCTCAAGAGAACTTGCCAAGCAAGCACAGGCCACAGGGGTTTAATCCCAGTAACTCTTAAGAAAAAGATTTAGGGCTGGGAAGGTGTCTCAGTGGTAGAGCACTTGCCTTGCATGCATGAGGCCCTGGGTTCGATTCCTCAGCACCACATAAGCAAAAAGAAAAAAGCCGGAAGTGGCGCTGTGGTTCAAGTGGTAGAGCGCTAGCCTTGAGCTGAAGAGCTGAGGGACAGAGTTCAGGCCCCACGACCGGACCCAAAAAGAAAAAAAAAGAAAAAGATTTATACATTGTTCAAAGTTAAGAAACACTATTCCAAGGGGCTGGGAAGGTGGCTCAGTGGTAGAGCGCTTGCCTTGCATGCATGAGGCCCTGGGTTCCATTCCTCAGCACCATATAAGGAGGAAAAAAAAAAAAAGCCAGAAGTGGTAGCGGGCTAGCCTTGAGCTGAAGAGCTTAAGAGCTGAGGGACAGGGCCCAGGCCCAGAGTTCAGGCCCCACAACCGGACCCAAAACAAACAAACAAAAACAAACAAAAGAACCAAAAACAAAACAAAACAAAGAAACACTACTCCAAGCCCAGCGCTGGTGGCTCAGGTCTATAATCCTAGCTACTCAGGAGGCTGAGATCTGAGGATCATGGTTCAAAGCCAGCCCAGGCAGGAAAGACCGTGAGACTCTTGTCTCCAATAAACCACCAGAAAACTGGAAGTGGCGCTATGGCTCAAGCGGTAGAGCACTTGGCTTGAGCTGAAGAGCTGAGGAACAGCGCCCAAGCCCAGCCCCGTGACCGACAGAAAAAAAAGAAAGAAAGAAACACTACTCCAAACTAAAACATATCACCCTGCTGTGTCTTTAGTTAGTAGATAGTGTAATCTTTTTTTTTTTTTTTTTTTGGGTCCGGTCGTGGGGCTTGAACTCTGGGCCTGGGCGCTGTCCCTCAGCTCTTCAGCTCAAGGCTAGCGCTCTACCACTTGAGCCACAGTGCCACTTCCGGCTTTTTTCTTTTTGCTTATGTGGTGCTAAGGAATCGAACCCAGGGCCTCAGGCTTGCAAGGCAAGTGCTCTACCACTGAGCCACCTTCCCAGCCCCAATAGTGTAATCTTATACTTAATGTATCATATACTTAATATACACTGTAGTCACTGTAGCTGATTATGAGTTTATAATTCCTTATCTAAAACTCCTAGTGCCAGATGTATTTCAAAATTAAGAATATTTTGGACTTTAGGAAAAGTAATATAATATATATGATATGTTACATCCCAGTCAGGTCTGAAACAATCCCTTATAATAAATGTTAATATTTCTGTAGAAAAATGTATTGTCACATTAGGAGGAAATGCAAAGTAACACTGACAATCTTCTATTGGCTCAAATCACATTTGCTATCTCTCTTTTTTTTTTTTTGGTCGGTCATGGGGCTTGAACTCTGGGCTTGGGCGCTATTCCTGCACTCTTCAGCTCAAGCCAAGCACTCTACCGCTTGAGCCCAGCACCACTTCTGCTTTTCTAGTGGTTTTTTGGAGATAAAAGAGTCTCAGGGACTTTTCTGCCCAGGCTGGCTTTGAACCGTGATCCTCAGATCTCAGCCTCCTGAGTAGCTAGTATTACAGGCATGAGCCACTGGCACCCAGCTTTAACATTTGCTATTTCTTAACCATTAACCATTTCTTAACAACTTTTGGTTCTGAGTCAATATTTAAACTATAGAAATATCTTAATGTAGTTATTACCTTCTATACACTAGAAAGCTAGTAAGTTTCAATAGAATTTTATTTACCACAGATTTGACTCTGATCTGAGTAAAGATAAAAAGCTCATAAACATTACTATTTTTTTCTCCATGTATTTAGGAATATCTATTTGTCTATTTGTAATTGAGGATACAGAATCAGTAATCTTATATGAAGATGCACTACAGGAATTTTAAATACATTTTAAGGCTGCACTATAGGAATTTTAAATCAATTTTGAAGCTAAAGTATTAGCCGCATTGGACTGAATTCAGTTACTCTACACATATGTAGATTTTTAAAAAGGAGAGAGAAACCCAAGAGATACAGGTATATTAGAAGTACCTATCCTGATTCTTTCAAAAAGAAATCCCTCACTTCTTTATTCATAACTCTATTGTCATAGTTACTAGATTCTACAGAAAACAGTGGCTAACTATAAAATGGAAATCTTTTTCTTTGAAAAATGAATTAACATTCATTCATAAGGGTAGGAGACATTGAGCATACTTGAGGAAGCTTTTTATTTGAGGTGAAAAGTGAAGAATAAATAATTTCATTAATGAAAACATTGTGAAAGTAAAATCTGAATAATTAATATTGGTATTAATTACATCTGGAGACAGGAAGCAAAGGGTTAAGAACATCAACTATTTGGTTGTATGGCTCAAGTATTTGAGCACCTGCCTAGCAAGCATAAAGCCCTGTGTGTTCAAACTCCAGTACCAAAAAAAGAAGTCATGATCTGTAACAAGATAGAATGTGAGTTTAAATCCCTGTTCTGTCATAAGGCTTCCAATTTAGAATTACAATAGCTATCTCTTATTTTCATTGATTTTAGTACAAAATCAATGAAAATAAAAACAAAGCACTGCTGGGTGTCAGTGGTTCATGTTTGTAATCCTAGCTACTCAAAAGGTTGAGATCTGAGAATCATAGTTTGAAGCCAGCCCAGGCAAGAAAGTGCTCAGGCCCTGAGTTCAAGCCACAGGACCAGCACATACATACATACATACATACATACAGCACTATCAACACAATGAATACTTGTTACAAAGATGGTAGTGGATGCAGAATGTATTTAAAATTCTTATACTTCTTATAATAATTCTTTTTTTTTTTGGGGGGGGGGGGGGTCAGTTGTGGGGCTTGAACTCTGGGCCTGGGCGCTGTCTCTGTGCTCTTCAGCTCAAGGCAAGCACTCTACCGGTTGAGCCACAGAGGCACTTGCAGTTTTCTAGTGGTTTATTGGAGGTCAGAGTCTCACAGGGGGGCTGAGAAGGTGGCTCAGTGGTAGAGCGCTTGCCTTGCATGCCTGAGGCCCTGGGTTCGATTCCTTAGCACCACATAAGCAAAAAGAAAAAAGCCGGAAGTGGCGCTGTGGCTCAAGTGTAGAGCGCTAGCTGAAGAGCTGAGGGACAGTACCCAGGCCCAGAGTTCAGGCCCCACGACCAGACCCCCGCCCAAAAAAGAGTCTCACGGACTTTCCTGCCTGGGCTGGCTTTGAACCGTGATCCTGAGTAGCTAGAATTACAGGTGTGAGCCACTGGTGCTTAAAATAATTCTTATACTGTATTTGGGTACTTCTGACATTTTCATAATTTATGACGTATCTCCACATCAGGTTACTGATGTGTTAATTTTTAAACAATTTTCTTCATATGCGAATGTATACATGTTATATTCTTCAAGTACAAAAATAATAGTGTACAAAATCAGTATTAATACTGATTTTTTTTAAGTTCTTAAATTTTCTTTAAAAATATTAACTACTAAGGATGAATCTCCCCTAGTTGCCAATGAAACATCAGAAAAGACAGCTAACTGAAAACTAGGACTTCTCAGGAAAGTGTTACAATAGACATTTCATCATTTTCTATGATGAAATTTTTACTTCCTTATTTTGTGTCTGTGTATCTCATGTCTGTATTTTGCCAAGCATGCTACATGACTGAACTTCTCATTAAATCTCTGCGAGTCATTTAATCTAAAAGGACTTAAGACTCCAAATTCCTTTACTAACAGCTGTGCCTGATGCCACCATTATCAAAACCTACCTATAGGGAAAAAAAGTTGAAATTTCACTTATTAGTTCCACCCTCAGTAACAAAAAGACACAATAAAATAAAAATAATGGCATAACCAAAACAGGAACATAATATCTATATATTGTTACATTTATCCATATATCCAAATAATATCTACTGCCCTGTTTCAGAACTCAATTACCAAGTTAAAATATTCAAAATTATAACTTCCTGACTACTATTATAATATGACATATCATTAATTTCAGCATAACATCTATATGGTACATTTATTTTTTTGAATAAAGGGAATGGCACAAGCTAAGCGCATGCTCTATCACTGATCTACATTCCAAGACTCAGATAATACTTTTCAAATTCATGATACTGTAACCTGCCCTCTCAAGTGCTGGGATCACAGACCTGGACCACCACACTCAGATTATCTTAAATTTTATTATTGAATACCTTCCCATTGTATTTCCAGTTATAATTAAATGTCCATCCTAATCCCATATTATAGTTCTCAAAGCCCAAAATCTATGTTATTATTTCTAAGTAATTTCTGTTAAAATTTTATAATCTATTTTACTAAGTAGTCTTTTGAGGAAGTAATGTCTTTTTTTTCATTGAAAATAGATTAGGATCTAAATAAAACACGTCAATTTTTGATACATAAAGCAAATTTATTGCAAGTCAATTTTCGATACATAAAGCAAATTTATTACAATTTATCTTCCATTGCACTCTGTGCCAGTCACTATTATTTTCCATCTTCTTTCCTCCAATCTCCCAAGCAATTAATCATATTTATTAATTACATAAGATGCTTTCTCTTAAGACTGTGTATTTTCTAGTCTAAATAATATTAAACCTTATTGTAAAAACATTTGATAAAATATTTCGCTGTTTATAGAGAATAATTATTTTCTAAGTCCAAAGGTCATTATAAAAATGGAAAACAGGGGCTGGGAAGGTGGCTCAGTGGTAGAGTATATGCATGCCTTGCATGCATGAGGCCCTGAGTTCGATTCCTCAGCACCACATAAGCAAAAAGAAAAAAGCCAGAAGTAGTGCTGTGGCTCAAGTGGTAGAGCGCTAGCCTTGAGCTGAAGAGCTGAGGGACAGCGCCCAGGCCCAGAGTTCAGGTCCCATGACCGGACCCCCCCCCCCCCAAAAAAAGGAAAACAGCTAGGCACTGGTGGTTCATATCTGTAATCCTAGCTACTCAGGAGGCTGAAATCTGAGGACTGAGGTTTCAAGCCAGCCCAAGTAGAAAAGCCTGTGAAATGCTTTATCTCCATATGACCAGCAAAAAGTCAGAAGTAGAAGAGTGGCTCAAGTGGTAGAGCACCAGTCTTGAGCAAAAAAGCTAAGGGGGAGCACTCTGGTCCTGAGTTCAAGTTTCAGTATTGGCACACACACACACATACATACATACATATGTATACATACAACATACACACACATACACAGAGAAAACAAGGGAGGCTCAGTGGTAAATCAGGTGCCTAGCAGGCTCCAGATCCTGAGTTCAAATCCTCAAATACTTCCCAAAGACAAGAAATGAAAAAGACAATTTTATTCATGTTAATTTATAAAGTTGGTAGCAAAATGAAGCCTCACATTTACTAGCAGAGATTTTTTTCTTAAAGGATGAACGCAAACCTAACAAATACTAATACTTTTTAAAAGACACTTTAGCCGGGCGCTGGTGGCTTACCACTGGGATCCTAACTACTCAGGAGGCTGAGATCTGAAGCTCTCAATTCAAAGCCAGCCAGGGTAGGAAAGTCCATGAGACCCTTATCCCCATTTAATCACCAGAAATGGAGTTGTGGCTCAAGTGGTAGCATCTTGAGCAAAATGAAACTCAGGGACAGTTCCTAGGCTCTAAATTCAAGCCCTAGGAATGACACATACATACATACATACATACATACATACATACATACATACAAAATACATAAAACAAAACTTTAGTTCAATCCCTGGTAACCCCTATACAACACCAGATACGTGAATAGTTTAAAATCTCAAATATCTGAAAAACTTGGTTACCCTTAGGTAAAGGGGGTAGTAGAGTATAAAAACTTAGCACAGCACAGTGGTGGTCATAATCTCAACATTTGGGAGCCTGAGGCAGGAAGCTTCAATGTTTAAGGTTAGAGTGAAACAAAGTGTAGCTTGTATCCAAAAAGAAAAGAGGAACTCCTTTTTTCCTATAATCATTATATGATGATGATTCTCCATTATAATTAGTACTCACTTAGTAAAACCCAACACTGACAGTAGGGCATATCCAAATCCCAAATGTATTGCAAAAAGATGTATATTTGATTATAATGCTACATGATGTCATGTATCCAGGACAACTGAAGCATTATGGTCTCTTAGGGATAACACTGTCTCTTGGTCATAGATTTAGGTGACACAGCATGTGATCCATTGTCTCGAAACAAAAAAAAAAATGTGTGCAGCTGCATTTTCTAGGGTGGGGGAGAAGGAAGCAGAAAACAAAGGGTACAAAGATTTATCTCATGGAAAAACTGCTTCTGAAATGAGGGCTAAAAAGGAAATAAAACTGAGTGGGGGGGGCGGGGAACCTTTCACCAACCCATGCTAAAAGCAGCTATCACTAAAACTGGAGGAAAAAAAACAAACTGGAGAGAGAAAAGTAAATCATATGTGGTAGTCACTGAACCCGCTTTTCTCCTACCTAATTTGCCCAGATACTCTTGCAAATCCAAAGTTTTGTAATTTTGTACCTTTTCTACACAGAAAAAGAGTTCCCCTATCCACTGTTACAAAATTTGTCTTCAAAACAATGTGGCAGCTGTTCACCAGAATCTTGGTAAAGTTAAAAAGTAATAACTTGATAAGCCAGAAAAGAAACATCACTGCTTCTTACCAATAAACAGAAAAAAAGATACTTTCTGTATAAAAACAAAAAGGCTTTATTACAATGAATAGCATACAATTCTACTTTACACAGAATACAGATGTCAAAAAGCAATATTACAAAAGATCTAAATTGAATAAAAATTGCTTTCTCCAATAAGAAAAGTGGTTGTTTCTAGGCAATGTTTTTTAAAAGTTGTTAACAAATAATATAATATAATTTGTAAACCTTTACTATTCCCTAAGATAGCAATTTTCCCTATGTTATTAAATAATAGAAAGAAAAGCCAGGAATAGCGGTGTCTGTAATCTTACGCACTCAGAAGGTTAAGGCAGAAGAATTGCAAGTTTGAGGTCAGTCTAGGAAAGAAGAAAGGGACAAAAGGAAGAGAGGGTGGCAGTAATGGCTCTCAGAATAAATCTAGTTTAGAAAATCTACTTTCTCAATTTGGGATTGCAATCAATTCCATACCTGAATAAGAATATGTAAAAGACAGGAAAAGAAAAGAAAAAGGGAGGGAAAACCCACCTGGATAACACAGAAATTAAAAAAGAATGAAAAATAACTAGTAGGAAGTATAACATACCATGCAAATCATATGGTACCCAGTTAGCCAATCAGCACTGTAACTTTTTGACAGCTTACAATACTTAAAAAGTAACACTTGAAAGGAAGAAAATTAACCTGGTGTGGTGGTGTCTGCAATCTTGTGGGAAGCTGAGGAAGGAGAACCGCAAACTTCACTCCAGCCTGGGATACATACCCAGACCCTGTCTCACAAAAAACTGAGGAAGAAAGAAAAAAGGAACAAAAAAGAAAGAAAAATTAAGGAAATCTTAAAAAATAAAAAATAAACATCTAATATCCTGCAGTTCAAGGGTAAATCTGGTTGGCATTTGAACAAGTGGTATTCTTTGTCTTCAGAATTTATGCATATGATTTTAATACATTGAATATCATGCAATAAATCTCCTGCAGCCAATTAAACTTCTCCTCTGAAAATAGCATCTAAAGCACAAACATTGTAAGAAATAAATCTAATAAAGGTGAACAATAAAATCTTACTAAGAGTGATCAAACTTGACCCAAAGCTTAAAACTAAGAAACATATACTGATTGGTTCAATATACTAATTTTATGTAATTCTAAAATCAAAAGCATGATTAACACAGAATTATACTGAGTTTAGCTAATCTATACATACTTTAACAAAAACACACTTATGACAAAATTATTAAATATATTTATCCTACTAAACAGAATAACCCCAAACATTATAAAGTAAACCACAATGAACATTTAAGTTTCAAAATAAACTTACATGGAATATAACTTAAATTCTAAGAAGCTATATCTACTTCAGCTCCATATAATAAGCAATCTAATAAAAATCTGATAATTCTCTTTGATAATATAAGGAATATTGGAAAGGAAAATAGATGGGGTTTTTGTTTTGGAGTGAGGTGAGTGCTCACAGTATCATTTTGTTTTCTTTTACCTGTTGGTTCAATTTCATATGCTTTGGAGATATCTAAGGAGAATAAGCATTTGTGATTTCCATGGTCTATCAGGAAACTGGAGTAGAATAAGTATAGTCGGTCATGGGGCTTGAACTCTGGGCCTGGGCACTGTCCCTCAGCTCTTCAGCTCAAGGCTAGCACTCTACCACTTGAGCCACAGCGCCACTTCTGGCTTTTTCTGTTTAAGAGGTGCTGAGAAATCAAACCCAGGGCCTCATGCAAGCACTCTACCACTCACTCAGCCACCTTTCCAGCCTGAAGATAAATTTCAGAATGGTTAAATCCCCCAGATCTCAAATCTGTATCTTACTGTTATAACCACACAGTCCAAGTAATCATGACTTTTAATTTAGACAGCTAAATAGGTAGTATACATAAATGGAAACTCTAATATACAGTAAACTCTGACAGTATCTTCTCTAACTTTACTCCCCTTACATCCAAGTTGCTCATAATATGTCTAAAGCAATCATTTTGAAGATAAATCTGGTAATGGCCATTTCCTGCTTAACTCATCAAAGTGCCCTAAGGTCAAAATCTTCAACATGGTGTACAAGACCCTGCAAGATTTAGCCACTGTCCAACTTCTCTGACCATGTTTGTTTGTTTGTTTAACCACTTTTTCCTTTATTTTCTACCCTTTACAAGTCTGTGTAAGGCATGTTTTTTCCTCTGTCAGGGCCTTTACAACCAACCTTTTATACCACCTAATTTTGGCTAAGTGCTCTTTATCATTCATATCTCAGCTTTAGAATCTTAAATTTCTAGTCTTCCTCAGGTAATTTGATTTTTTTTTTTTGGGGGGGGGGGGTCGGGTCGTGGGCCTTGAACTCTGGGCCTGGGCGCTGTCCTTCAGCTCTTCAGCTCAAGGGTAGCGCTCTACCACTTGAGCCACAGTGCCACTTCTGGCTTTTTTTTTTCTTTTTGCTTATGTGGTGCTGAGGAATCGAACTCAGGGCCTCAGGCATGCAAGGCAAGCGCTCTACCACTGAGCCACCTTCCCAGCCCCAAGATAATTGTGTATTTTGGGGGTTTTTTTGTTTGTTTTTTTTTTTTGGGGGGGGGGTCCAGTCATGGGGCCTGAACTCTGGGCCTGGACGCTATCCCTCCGGGCTAGTGCTCTACCACTTGAGCCACAGCGCCACTTCCAGCTTTTTTCTTTTTGCTTTTGTGGTGCTAAGGAATCGAACCCAGGGCCTCATGCATGCAAGGCAAGCGCTCTACCACTGAGCCACCTTCCCAGCTTTTTGAATCTTAAATTTCTAGTATCTCAGGTTAGCAAAGGTTCCCAGTTCAATTCTCTTGCAGCATCTTATATTTCTGTAGCATTTACCACACCCAGAATGGTTTAATATACACCTTTCCTGACAGGCTGAAATTTCAAAAGGGCAGGGCCAGCTTATTTAGTTTACTGCTCAAATATTTGTTGTCTGACAGATCTTGGTTCTAGCTCTGCTATTTTAACTTTGATGTCTATAAAACCAGAAGACTAAGTATCTAAATCCTAACCAAAATGAAATTTGGGTGGTTCATGCCTATAATTCTAGCACTTGAAAAGCTGAGGCAAAAGGACCACTCTTCTCTCATTTTTTGGTTTATCTGATATGTTTACTTTTTCCTGCAATTCTTTAACAATAGCTTAATTTCTGGATTTTTTGTTGTTATGATAGGGGTTTGCTTTGTACCCTAAGCTGGCCTTGAACCTGTGATCCTTTTTGCATACAATTCTTGATAAAATGTATAAACTGGCTTAACAACAAAGGGTCTGATCTGTACATTCCAGGAAACATTCTCTAGATAATCTCAGAAGTAAGTAACAACAGTCTTCCCAATTCAAAGGAAAAATAGGCAACTTTTTCTCTTAATCTGTTAATAATAGCCAGCAGATGATAATGTTACAAAAGTTAGAAGTAGCATTTTATAGTCAACTCCAAACAACTATTTCTGCCTTAGCTATAAATGGCTTTCCAGTATTTTTTTAAACTTTATTATTTTTTTGTTTTGTTTTGTTTTTTGGGGTCCGGTCGTGAGGCCTGAACTCTGGGCCTGGGCGCTGTCCCTCAATACTTCAGCTCAAGGCTAGCACTCTACACTTGAGCCACAGCACCACTTTCGGCTTTTTTCTTTTTGCTTATGTGGTGCTGAGGAATCGAACCCAGGGCCTCAGGCATGCAAGGCAAGCGCTCTACCACTGAACCACCTTCCCAACCCCTTAAACTTTATTTTAGATGTGATTTTTGTTTGTTTGTTTGTCAGTCGTAGGGCCTGAACTCTGGGCCTGGGTGCTGTCCCTCAGTGTTTCAGCTCAAGGCTAGCACTCTACCACTTGAGCCACAGCGCCACTTATGGCTTTTTCTGCTTATGTGGTGCGGAGGAATCGAACTCTGGGCCTCATGCATACAAGGCAAGCACTCTATCACTGAGTCACCTTCCCAGCCCCTAGATGTGATTTTTATAAATAGTTGTGATAATAGTCATTCTATAAAATGCTTTTTGCATTTCATTAAAGCATATGTGCTTACAATGGTCAAATTTCATATCCCTAAAAGTGTTCCCAAATTGTGGAATGGAACCAAATACATACATACATGTGTGTATAGATACATACATTCTCCAAACATATATATATATATATATCCTATATTATGTATAACACATACACATACTTTTTAGCAAAACATCATGAGACCTCAAAGGAAAAAAAGCATCAGCCTAGTAAAATCTAGTTATCTTTGGTATGTTGGCATATAAACTTCCAAATATACACATATAGAAATATTCACCTCTGTTTTCTACTCCAGAAACTTTCAAAATAGACTAAGCTCTTTCATTCTTTGTTTTTCTAGAGGTATTTAAGCTCAGTCCTTTACGCTTCAAAGTCATTTCTCCAGTACCTTCTTAAATTACTTTTTTTTTTGTATAGCACCCTATACAGAAACTCTGATTCATGATTATTTGGTTACCATCCCCATCTGTCACTAAACCAGTAGTTCTCAAACTTTTGGTACTATTCCATAATAATTGATCTTTTAGAGATCCATGCCACTTATACATACAAAGCTAAGACTAAAACTTCAAAACTTAATTACAGCTTACTACATACAATGCATGAAATTTCCTACTGTATTTTTCCCTTTTACTTCCAGGGCAGATCAAAATAAAAATACAAACATCTTATTCTGGCAAATACCCATTTTCTCAAGGCTTCAGATTATATGGTACAAGGAGTTTGTGCTTTTTTATTGTGATATTCAAATACCCAGTACCACATTTACATAATATTGTCCAATCAGCATAAAAGGAAATAGCACTGAAACCAAAAATAATTGGGGGGCGGGGGGGCGGGAGGGAAGAGTGTCAGTACCAAGGCTTGTAGGGGCTTTTTACTCTCAGCATTCTTGCTCATGGCTAGTACTCTACCACCTAAGCCATATCTCTGAGTCTGTCTTTGTTGGTTAATTGAAGATGAACTTTTGCACTTTTTTGCAAATATCCATCCTCCAAGTCTCAGCCTCGAGCAGCTAGGATTACAAGGATGAACCACCAATACCAGGAAAAAGGTACAGCAAATAATTTATAAGAAATCTATTTCCCTCTTTAAAAAAAAAATCAGTCATGGGGCTTAAACTCTGGGCTTAGGCGCTATCCCTCAGCTCTGCTGCTCAAGGCTTGTGCTTTACCACTTGAGCCACAGCACCACTTCCCGTTTTCAGATAGTTAATTGGAGATAAGAGTCTTATGGACTTTCTTGCCTGGGCTGGCTTTGAACCGTGATCCTCAGATCTCAGCCTCCTGAGTAGCTAGGGTTACAGGTATGAGCTACCAGTGCCCAGCCAAAAAAATCCTTTTTAAGATAAAGAAACAAACCACACAGATACAAGTTTATTAAGTTCAATTCCTTTCCTTTAAGTTTATGTATAAAACTCAAAATAACTAATCCTACATCACTGTGAAATTTGATATAAAATTCTGCTCAGTGGACTGTAAAACTTAAAAGCGTATAAACACATTTTAGAAAGAATTTCAAAGATGGTCATAATGGAACATGTCTATAATCCAGAAGTACTGGGAATGTGAAGCTAACCTGAGTACACAGCTAAGAACTGATGGAATTTCAGTAAGAATATCTTGTGGTTAACCCAGTATTCCATAAAACAATTGAAATCCTAATTCAACAAGTTTTATTTACTTACTTCCAATAAAATTGGCAATTAATAAAATTCACAATGTTAGAACAGCATCACTCTTCTATTAAAGTGACTTCTCTCCAAAATAAGCTTTATCATCACTTTTAAGACTTTGACTAGTGCTCTACATAGCTTCAACTTCTTTTTTGCCCCATATCATTGCTCTTATAAAGAATAAGAGCCCAGGCCGGGTGCCAGTGGCTCACGCCTGTAATACTAGCTACTCAGGAGGCTGAGATCTGAGAATCACAGTTCAAAGCAGCCCAGGCAGAAAAGTGTGAGGCTCTTATCTCCAGCTAACCACCAGAAAATCCTTGAGCTGAAGGGCTCAGGGACAGCACCCAGGTCCAGAGTTCAAGCCCCATGATGTAAGAAAGAGAGAGAGAGAGAGAGAGAGCAAGCAAGACAGACAGCCCAGGGTGTCTTGTTTTTTTTCCTCACAATATATTTTCCCTAACACACTTAGGGAAAAATCACTTCTCCAGAATAAAAAAGGAATCTGAGTAGCAGAAGTACCAACTATGTATGAAAATACTATCAGAGAAAGAATTTTCCTTTAAAAAATGTACAGATAATTAATGATTAAACTATCCTAGTAACCGTAATATATCTAGTTGGGAAGAATTTAAATACTTTTTCATGATATGTGTTGGTAGCAAAAAGATGGCTATTTTTACTGTACATGCATTAAACCTTATGATAGTAACATATCTACTAAATAGTTAATTAAGAGCTTTATTTACCCTTTTAGGGTTCAGTAACTTTCTATACGTGAAAGTCAATTAAAGTAAGACTTATAGTGAGGAAGTAAATCCTATTTAATGATTACTTGAGACAGACTCAAAGTGTAGAATTTTTTCTAGTGCTCATCATTCGAATTAGTAGATGCTCAAAAAATGTCAAAATTTAAATGTTTTCTTTTTTACAGAAAGAATAATGAGTTTGAGGAAAATAAAAAATACACAAATCAAAATTAGGCCAACGGCTTTCAGCTCAAGCTGTACTTAGTGACTTGCTTCCAAAGAATATAGTGTGGAAGGAAAGGGCAGAAGGGGCTGTCAATAAAACCCAGCAAACAGCCAAGCCTGGTAAGTCATAACTATAGTAACAGCTACTCAGAAGGCAGAGATGGAAGAATATTGGCAAATATTAGCTCAAACATTTGCAACACCCATATCTCAACCAATGAACTAAGCATGATAACACATGCTTGTCATCCCAGCTACATAGGAGGTATAAATGGGAGGATCATAGTTCAGGCAAGGCCAAGCAGCAACACCCATATCTCAACCAATGAACTAAGCATGATAACACATGCTTGTCTTCCCAGCTACATAGGAGATATAAATGGAAGGATCACAGTTCAGGCAAGGCCAAGTAGTATTTGAAAACTTTAGCTGAACACCAGTAGCTATAATCCTAGCTACTTAGAAGGCCTCTGAGATATGAAGGATCTCAGTTCAAAGCCAGCCTAATCAGAAAAGTCCACAAGACTCCATCTCCAATTAACCAGCAAAAAACCAGGTTGACCATGAGCAAATAATATGAACAAATACAAGACCCTGATACCCCTATTCCAAAAAGGAATAGAGGTATGGCTTAGGGGTAAAGTGCCTGCCTAGAGACCCTGAGTTCAAAGCCGAATACTCCCAAAACTAACAAGCAAGGAAGCAAAAAAAAAAAAAAAACAAACTAGAAAATAAAAATATTGCTCATACCATCAAGGTTAACATCACTTTTTATCACACTGCTGGTCTGTACTCTTGATAAAGTGGCCTGGGAAGGGTACTGTACTGTATTTGTTACCCTCCTCCCTAAAGCCCATTAACCCAGTCTCATGGTGGGCTGGAGGCATGGTTCAAGTGGCAGAGTTATTAACTAGCAAGTGGGAAGACCTGACTCAAAATCTCAGTACCATGAAAAAAGGAAAAAATAGAAGGGAGAGAAAGAAGGGAAGGAAGGGGGAAGGGAGAAACGGAAAGGGAAAAAGGGAAGCAGGCATCAGACAAATCAATTAAGGGTCTTTTTTTCTTTTTTTGGTCAGTTGTGGGGCTTGAACTCTGGGCCTGGGCGCTGTTCCTCAGCTCTTCAGCTCAAGGCTAGCACTCTACCACTTGAGCCACAGTGCCACTTCCGGCTTTTTTCTGCTTCTGTGGTGCTGAGGAATGGAACCCAGGGTGAGGGAGGCATGCGAGGCAAGCGCTGAGCCAACCTCACAGCCCCTGAGGGTCATTCTATAAAGCACTTTTAACTAGGACTTCTTAAAAGAGTCAACCTGCAAAGTATGAAAACCTGGAATTCTGGAACAGAAAAAAGGACACTAGGAGAAACTTTGGTTACATCTGAATAAAACATGTAATTTAATTAACAGTAATGTAGCAAGTTTGCTTCCTTAGTTATGACAAATTACCATATTAATGTAAAAAGTTAACAATAGGAGAAACTGTGAGGTATTATTCTGTGTACACCATGCAACTTTTCTGTAAATATGATTTATTTAAATAAAAATTTTGGGATGAAGGAAATAATATAAGAAGCCAAAATTTCTTTGAAAGTGAAACAAATTCTTTTACAGTGGCAGCTTTCTCATACAATGGGTGTTAAGTCTATAGTGTTTATTATGAAGTTATAGTGTTTATTATGAAGTTATATGCAACCAAAGCAAATGATCTGTAAGTTCCAGTTTTTCTGAAACTGATTTCTCCAACTTGTTTCACAGCTTCCCCACTGCATTCAAATAAGAACTTTATATTATTCGCCAGCTCATGACTTTTGGGGGGGAGGGGCTATTAAACCATATTTAAATTCAAAAGATGTCTGCAAGGCCATCCATCCATAGTTGGTTATTCTTTTTTCAACCCTACACTTGTAAAGACAAACTTTTTCAACTCTAAAAAAAAAAAGAATACAAGTCCTACTTTTCCTTTACTCAGAAAATAATCAAATTCTTATTAAACATATATATGTCAGAAAATAAGACTCCTCTAAGTGGTCAAAGACCTTATCTGGTGAGATGATAAACCCTAAAGAGAAGTGATATAGGTGAGGTTGTAATATATTGTATGCACAAACAATGTGTGGTAATAAAACCTTTTTTAAAAGCCTAAAGAGATAATAATAAATGGAAATTCTTTTTAATAGTTCCTATAACAGGGCCTGGAACATTAAATGTTAGAAGCTGGCTGCCGGTGGTTCACATCTGTACATCTAGCTATTCAGGAAGCTGAGATCTGAAAATTGCGGTTCAAAGCCAGCCAGGGCAGGAAAGTCCCTGACACTCTTATCTCCAATTAACCGCCAGAAAACCGGAAATGGCGCTGTAGCTCAAGTGGTAGAGAGCTAGCATTGAGCTGAAGAGCTGCGGGGCAGTGCCCCACCGATAAAAAAAAAAAAAGAAAGAGGGCTGGCAAGGTGGCTCAGTGGTAGAGCGCTTGCCTTGCATGCGTGAGGCCCTGGATTCGATTCCTCAGCACCACGTAAGCAAAAAGAAAAAAGCACACACACACACATAGACACACACACACACCCCATACAAAAAGCAACACTTGCTCTGAGAATAAGATTATGCCCTGTGTCTGTGGAATAATGTTGCAAGTGTCTTTCAGAGTGTTTTCAGTGCTTCCTGCTTCAGACAAGTATTTCGTCACCTCATTTACTTTTCCTTCTCAACTAAGCTTTGCATTCAGTGATCAGAAAACACTCATTTTGCAACTGTATCCTTTTTTCTGCACGGGACACCTACATACCTCTTCACTGAGCCTAACTGTTAAAGAATCAAATCTCGCCAGGCATCGGTGGCTCACGCCTGTAACCCCAGCTACTCAGGAGGCTGAGATCTGAGGATCACCGTTCAAAGCCAGCCCGGGCAGGAAAGTCCGTGAGACGCTTATCTCCAAAAAACCGGAAGTGGCTGTGGCTCAAGTGGTAGAGTGCTAGCCTTGAGCTGAAGAGCTGAGGGACAGTGCCCAGGCCCAGAGTTCAAACCCCACGATGGACACAAAAAGGAAAAAAAAAAAAGACTGGAAACTCCAATTTCATTATCTCTTCATTGATGGTTTTGAAACCCAAATTATTTTTTCAGAGTTTAGTAATTCCGTAATGTGCTATTATATGATCCTCATCACTCCTGGAATCTAACACTGCCAAGCCTTTAAAAGTGAATCATCAAAACAGTCGAAGGCAGCGAAAATGTCAAGACAACACTCTCGCCAGAACTCCCAAATCAGAGGAGGATCTGGATGCAACAGAGAGAGACAAAAACTGTTCCGCTGTTTGCGATGCCTGGTGTCAGAAGGCATCATCTGTACAGCCCAGGTCACAGAACCCCAGGGTACCAGGGAGGCCTGGGGCCCCAGCGCCGCGCCGCGCGAGCACGCGGGGCGCTCAGCCGGCCACGTGGCTGTCACGACCAGAAGAAAGACGCGAGACACAGCACCAACTCAGAGAGACACTCTCCTCCCCCGGGGACCGAGCTGGGAAAAGTCCGTCCCGTTTCTTTGCACACCAAGACATGGTGTGTAACCCCGTCAGGCGAAAGAGAAATTTAAAAACAAAGCAAACCCTGCAGACCTAAACTGTGCCCAAAGACCCCGCACGTCGTTTTCCAATCAATCGGCCACCCCAGCTCGTGCAGGCTGCGGAGGCGATTGCGGGGGGTGGCGGGGCGGGGGGAAGGGGTGGAGTTGAGAGCGAGAAGCGGACTCAGCGCCACGCACACGGGGTACGGGGCCCTCCGGGGTTCCAGATGGGCCGCGGCGGCGGGGCCGACTCCGACGGCTTGTCCCCCTGTCCCCCCTCCACCGCAGGCCTCTCCCTCCACCGAGGACCCGAGGACCGAGGCCCCCGCCGGCCCCCAAGGGGCGACGGCCGACAGGAAGTGTCCATATTGCAATGCTGAACACATTCGACTCCCAACCCGCCAAGACGGCTGCTCTCCAGGGCCCCCGCCCCCGGACGCGGCGAGACGGCCCAGGGCCCGGCCGCCCACCCTTCACATCCGGGAAATGAGCCGTCCGAAGTTCACTCGAGCCGCGCCCGGCGCCTCCCGGGACCCTGACTCCGCCGGGCCCGGCCAGTCTCGCCCGGGCCGGACGAGGACTCCACGCCCGGCACGTCCCGCTCCACGGGGCGGGGCGGGGGGAGGGCGGCGGAGAGGCAGCGTTGCAGAGACTCCCGCGGTGCGGAGGGGGCACTTTCCCGGTCCCAGATCCCCCAGCCCGCCCCGGAGCGAGCCCGGGACGCCCTCGAGGCCGCGACGCCCAGCCCGCCCCGGGAACACCGCACTCCCCGCCACCGCGGCTTCCGCCGCGACCTGGGGAACAACTCCTAAGTCCTCCCGGGGCCACACTCGCCCTCATTTCCACACGTCCCCCCCCTCCCGCGGGGATCCCACATGCCACGCCGGCCGCGAGCTGGGGACACCCGCGCCGGCGCCAGTCCTCCGCGGGACAGCCGCGCCCCGCGCCGGCCGCACGCGCTGCCTCCGCGCCCGGGAGCCCCGCCGCTCGGCCCGGGACTCACCGTCAGCTGCGGCCGCCGCAGCGGGGAGGCGAGGAGCGGACCGGGGAAGACACAATATGGCAGAGCACCGCAGCTGCTGCCTGCGGCTCGCAGCAGCCGCCTCCGGGAAGACACGGCAATGAGCAGGCAGCGGCAGCTGCGGTGGCGGCCGCGGCAGCACCACATTTCCCCCCCACCCCCCTCCCGCTCGCTTCCTCCCCCTCCTTCCCAGCCCCGCTGCCATGGCAACGCGGCGCCACGGAGATTAGCCCCGCCCCCTCCTTCCCGTTCCCGCCTCCCGCGACCCCTCCGGACCGAGCCTCGGCCCGCCCCGCCCCTCCGCGTCTCCTCCTCCCTCCTACCCATTTACTGGCGGCCCCTTGCGGGCGGCCCAACACCGCGAGTCCCGTGGGGGTGAAATGCGCCGCCCGGAAGGGCGGGGCTCACACGGAAGGCAGGGTGGAGCCGCCGAAGGCCAGTGCGGGTTTCGGGCCGGGCTGGGGGGGGGGGGGGGCAAGGGAAGGCGGGAAAATGGAAAGGCCTCGCCTGTCCGGAAAAGGGACCTATCAGAGTGCTGTAGAGGCGCGGCGCGGCTGATGATTGGACGCGTTGATGAGGGGCGTGGTTAGAGGGGCGGCCGGAGCGGGTCGGCCTGGGTTGTGGTTGTTGGACTTGCTTTGCCTGGGTAGAACGTACCGGAGTCTGTTCCCCGAGGACTTCCATCCATTGGAAGCCTTGAAGGCGCAGGCAGGGACGGTAAAGTATTACTAGAAACTTAAAATAGCATTGCCCTTGACTGAAATTTTGTGAAAACTAAACTCAACTTATTTTTGTTGAGGGAAAAATTGGGACTTTTAGAACCAGATCCAAAATGTAGTAAAAACAGCATTTAACTGACCACTTGCTAAGTGTTAGACTTTACATAACTCATCATTGCCTTTTGGGAACAGCGCTGCCACATAAAGGAGTACGCAGTTAAATCTGAATTTCTGACAACTTTTAATATTTGAGATATACTTCCTGGTTGCTTAACCCTTTACTAACTCATGAATTCCCACTTTAACACATAAGGAAGCTTAAGATTAGGGGGAAAAAATGGACAAAAACTGCAGTTGGCTGCTGTCATTAGAATCCTGATCATTAAGTCTGTTTATTTCTATGTTCATATATTTAAAATTAGCCTAGCCATACCTGTTTTCACAAAAGTGTTGAGTAGATTAGAAGATAAGGTAGAGCCAGGAGTTGGTGGCTCATGGCCTGTAATCCTATCTGTTCAGGAGTCTGAGGATCACGGCTCAAAGTAAAGTTCACCCAGCAGTTAAGTTTGAGTCCCTTAAGGTACAATTAACCAACGAAAAGCCAGAAGTGGAGGTGAGGCTCAAGCAGTAGAATCCCAGCCTTGAGTGAAAACACTAAGGGCCCTGAGTTCAAGTTCCCATACTGGCACCAAAATTAAAAGGGAGAAATCCATTGCTGTATATAAAGTAAGATGCCTGATGACAGTAAAACAGGTGAAACTGTGAGGATGACAGACATACAAAAGAATTATAGGTGAAATGTATGAAATAAAAATGGGAGGATGTGATCCTCTCTCTAATCCCACAGATGATAGCATTCATCCAAGGTCTTATACTACTTCCATTTGTTTTTCTTTACCCTCTCCTGCAGGGCCACACAGCTGCATCCAGAGTAAGAGAACCAGAGACAAATGTGCAATATGTTCCAATGGGAGCAAGAATTTCTGCAAATTCTACCTCTAAAAATATTGTGAACAAATTGAAAGACACTTCTAGGAGAAGAATGTAGAAAAGGGAGCAGAAGAAAAGAAGGAAGGTTAAGAAAAGGTGGTTGCTAAGGAGCTACAGCCACCCCATATATTAGTGTTATTTCCTCTCTGCTGATCATTGGCACGAGTGGCCATAACATCATATAGGTCGTGATCTCCTTGATATGTATTAATATCATACTTGAGATATTACACTTTAATTCTTTTTCTTCATTATTATATCTATTTTAAACAAGTGACTAGCCTTCCTTGACTCTAGATGATTCACAGAATTTGAGAGCCGAAAGGTATCACCTGCATGATAAATCTATCATGAATAAGAAAATCCAGAGAATTTATATAATATCCAAATTATATGAGTCTACTATTCCCTCATTCACTAAATTCTGTCTGCTGGTCCTCTTTATTAGTGAAGCTAGGCACATTTAAATGATCTTAGAAAATCTCTTGCTCTTTGTTTTTTTGTTTTTTGTTTTTGTCTGTCATGGGTCTTAAACTCTGGGCCTGGGCACTGTCCCTTTGCTCTTCAGCTCAAGGCTAGCACTCTACCATGTGAGCCATCGTGCCACTTCTGGTTTTCTGGTGGTTTATTGGGGATAAGAGTCTCACGATCTTTTCTGCCCTGGCTGGCTTTGAACCTCGATCCTCAGATCTCAGCCTCCTGAGTAGCTAGGATTACAGGCGTGAGAAACCAGCACTGGCCTTGCTCTTAATTTAAAAATGATACTTGTCTGCCTAAACGCTGATTTAGAGAACTTTGAATATCTACTAAGGAAAAGCTCTGATTTAAAATAATGATGATTCAGAGTCAGTAGCTTTTCCCAGGAGTTTATAAGAATACAAAGGCTAAAGGACCAGAATTTAATTCTTTAGGGAAAAAGATTCTTGGGGCTGGAGGATAGTTGCCTAGCATAGGGCCTGATTCAACTCCCAAGGCTGCAAATAAAATAATAGTAATAATAATAACAATAATAGAAAAAGAGGATCCTGACATTCAAGATCTCTTGTGGAGCTTTATTCTTCTTTCTCCAAAATACTTCACAGAAACATACCCAAAGATGAACTTTACTGTAAAACAAACATATTAGGCTGGACACTGGTAGCTCATGCCTGTAGTACTAGCTACTCAGGAGGCTGAGAACTAAGGATTACAGTTTGAAACCAGAAGAAGCTGTGGCTCAAGTGGTAGAATGCTAGCCTTGAGCAAAAAATGCTTAGAGATAGTGCCCAATGCCCTGAATGAGTTCTAGCCCCCAAACTGGTATACACACACACACACACACACACATTCACACACGTAAATATATTGTTTAAAATGCATTCATATTTAAGCTAAAATATAGTAGGAGCTCAACTACATGTGTTTGTCTTAAGTGCTTTTTATATAATGGTATAATAATATTATGTAATGCTACAGTAATATTTAACAAAAGACTTTTATCAAAAGTCTTTGTAACCACAATAAAGAACCTAGACTTCATACCCCATAAGGATAAAACCATGTCTTTTTCATCTTTATCATCTAGTTTCTTAAAACTCCTTCAGGTATGGAGGTGATGTGCAATGTTTGTTAGTAGGAAAAGTAATTCCCTCAAATTATGGGATAAAGCCTGGGATATAACATTCCTAAGTATTGGCCTGATGCTTGAATTAAAATGTTAGAAGTATGAAAAGGGAGTCTCATTTTTGTCCTGCTCTGAATTTTTTTTTCAATGCACTTCTCAAAAGCAGCACATCTAATAATATCTATACTTCCATGTGTCCTGGTATTGACAGTGATTTGGAGCAATGCTATTGCAGTGAAGCAGAGAACTGGAAAAGTGCAACAAAAATATTAAAAAATATAAATTTAAAGCATGGGAGAGCTAACAACTTAATGAAAATTACCAGCACCGATGGAGGCCTAAGGAAGTCCATCTGCCATTTCATAGAGAGTTGCTGAGAGAGCAAGCAGGGATGGGAGACAGAAATTAGTGTTCAGGGCATGATAAAAGGGTAGCGAACAGGGGTGGGGGTGGGGTGAGAGAAGAATTCTGTTGAAAGCCCCTTGCTTCATTCTTCCCATTGATTGGATTCTTTAATTTTTCTATAAGTAGTTCCAAGACTTTCTGTCCTTATAGCCTTTCCAGTTAGTCTCTCCAGAGCAGGTAGGCAGATTTCTTACAACCTCAGGGATCTCAAGATTAGACTTGAAACTAGCATATTGTCACTTCCCCCAGTTCTATCTATGAGTTAGCTGAGTCAAGGGGAATGAACTACATAACAGTTTAAATACTAAGAAGTGAAATGAATCTAGGACTACTGTTTGCTGTAACCAACTACTATAAATTATCAAAGTGAAGACAAAATAAAAAACTAGCAACATACTGTTGATAGCATACATACCTAGAACATAAAAATGCACGAAGTTTGAAAGTGAAATGATAGAAGAAAAAACTGTAAAATCTTTGTTATTATCAGATTATGTAATCTCCAAGACAATAGAGATAAAGGAGACTCCTCATAAAAGACAAAGATTTAAAATATATATAAAGCAAAAAATATATAAATATATAAAGAAAAAATTAAGGAACTACAAGGAAGAATAGAAAAAATTATAATTTTGATAGGAGACATTAACATATCAGTTACTGGTAAAAACTGAGTCCCTGTGACTCATGCCTGTAATCCTAGCTACTCAAGAGGCAAAGATCTGGGGATCACAGTTTGAAGCCAACACGGGAAAGTCTTTAAGAATCTTATCTCCAACTAACCACCAAAAAATCTGGAAGTGGAGCTGTGGTACAATGGTACAGTATCGGGGCTGGGAAGGTGGCTCAGTGGTAGAGCACTTGCTTTGCATGCCTGAGGCCTTGGGTTCGATACCTCAGCTCCACATAAGCAAAAAGAAAACAGCCAGAAGTGGTGCTGTGGCTCAAGTGGTAGAGCACTAGCCTTGAGCTGAAGAGCTGAGGGACAGCGCCCAGGCCCAGAGTTCAGGCCCCACAACCTGACCCCCCCCCCCAAAAAAAAAGAAATGGTACAGTATCAAAAAGCTGAGGAAAGGTGACTTGGCCCTAAATTCAAGCCCCTATACAGGTACAAAAAAGAAGTTTAACTACTACAATAAATACTTAAACTTTTTTTTTAAGAAAAGTTTATTTCAGCACTCTGTTCTGAAGGTACAAGGTCAAGATAGTGAATCTGTTAGTGACCTTGTTGGCAGAGTCTTTATATACTTTCCTGCCTAGGCTGGCTTTGAACCTCAATCCTCAGATCTCAGCTTCCTGAGTAGCTAGGATTTAAAGGTATGAGCTTGTAATTTTGATTAATATAGGGAAACAAGTTCTAACTCAGCTGTAGAAAGGTTGAAATAAAAGAACATGTAGTAGTAGAGAAGAAGCCAAGGTCAGGGATGAAACCATACCTACCAAAGCCCGAGGTGTAGAGTGTTAACCTCGTGGCTGTGGACGTCAGAGAACTGCCAATCATTTGGGAAGTCTGGATATAAATGGTTGCTGATTTTAGGGTTATCTGCTGACAAGAAATAGAAATGCAAGCCAATTGGCTAAAGTACGGAGACCTGAATATAAAAATAGGCAGGGATTATGTGAAACCCAACAGTGGGAAGTCGAGCTGGTCACCAGTCTTGGCTTTTTCTTGTATGATGGGGATGCTCACTTATCTGCTTAGATGTGGCCTAGTATAGCTGTCCTATTTAGTAGTGCTGGGTCTCCATTTTTGTCTCACTCTCACCCCAAACCCGTCACTCCCCTAAAAACTTGCCATCATTACCTGATTCAGTTTCAAAACCCCAACTCCAAATTCCCAGGAGTTGTGATCAGACTGATTCAACAACCATGTACCCAGAGATTAGGGAGTCAGCAGACTGAGGCCTGGAGGGGCCAAATCTGGCCTGCCTTCCCCTTTGGTAAATATAACTTGAATGAAACATAGATACATGTATTTATGTTTTGTCTATGGCTGATACCTCATTATAAGAATAGAGTAATTTCAACGAAGAATCTTACGGATAAAAAAGCTAAAAATATTTTCATACCTAGACATTACACAAGAAATTTGGAGAGTCTATATATGTAAATGTCAGCCTATAAGAGACTTCGTAGGATGTTAGCTTGGAAAACCATAACTCTGAGGGTAATGGCCCTTTCTCCCCTTGGATGAAAAAGAATCATGTGGGAGAAAGGTGCTGAGCAAGTATTTTGAGAAAAGAACTGCTTGAAAGTTCTAACAGAAGAAAGAAAATAATCGATCTTAAGTATGTACTCAATGTTTTACCGAGTGTGGAAGGGTACAATAAGATAGTGACTCCTTAATCTGGAGACATTCATGATGCTGCTAAATTTAGGGAAGAATGTCACTCTACCCACCTTTAAATAACTCACTTGTGGCAAATTTCCCAGACCCTCTATAGTTGGCTCTTGCCAAGAAGATCTGGCTAGGCACACTGTTGTACATATGAAGAGTTTCTCTGCCTAGTAGTTTAAATATTATTTGAGAAAGACAAACAGATTGGCAAGACAGAGTAAGGACAGAATGAGACAAATAGATGGAAAGGCAGGCTAGGGGAAACAATTAAGTCCAGAATTTACCATTTTGGTAGACTTAGGATCATTGTGGGTCAGTTCTTTCACAAACCTGTTTTGGGTGAATAGAAAAGATATTAAAGTATATCATTCATTTTTCTAGATCATTCAAGTCCCATACTAATTCAAGATTGGCTGAGGGCATGCGTGCAGCACCATTGGCCTCACCGGACCGTTTATTGGAAATGTAAAATCTCACACCCACTCCAGACTCACAGAATAAAAATCTGCATTAAAAAAAATCACACAGCTATATTGTTAAAGAAAAAGACAAAACAAAACAAAAAGATATTTGTTAAAGCATAGTAAGACAGATCATCGGATTAGGTACCAGAAACTACTGCAAAGGTTTCTGCAGCAAGAGGAGAAATTGGGCTGAACTCCAAATCCAGCCTGGGTCACTGGGAATGTGTAGGCAAGGAGCAGGGCAGAGGTCAAAGGATGGAAGAGTACTAGGAAGATTACAGGAGTAAGGGAGGATTCTGGCTATACTGCTCCAACAGCATTCTTGCAGTAGATAGAGGAAAGCTTCAGAGATCACCTGGCATGGGGGTGGGGTGGGAGTGGGGGATGGATGAGGAAGCCAGATACTGAGGTCAGATATTGAAGGTAGGGATTCTTGCCAAACAGACTAAGTAGAGTACTGAGCTAAAACTGTATTTTACAAGAGAGTACACAGATGAATGCTCCTAGGAGAAAAGTTAAGATCACAACAGCTTGTCAAGCAGATTCTTTGTGAATTCATATGAACTCTAAAGTATGAGCAGTACTGGACTAAACAGTAGTTTTCAGACTGTAAGTGGAACAGTTGTTTCATTTTCTTGGATTAAAATCTTAACATCAGGCCCAACTTTGCAAGACAGATGGAAGTAGATCTGCTGTGATTGAATGAAGATCGGAGGTTTTCTGAAAGGCAAAAGCCCAAGCATTTCCTCCAGGAACACAATCTGAGCAAAAGTAACATCAGAATCATCCCACCTTAGGATACTGAAGACTGCAATACTTGGATCAGGTCCTTTGACTTACTCTCTCAGAGAGAGGAATAGACAGAAAAGATTTATTGAAGAATAAGATAAGCAGAGCTCCAGCTAGATAGGAGGGGTCACAAGAAAAAGCATCACCTAGATGCCTTGTGCAGGGGCTAATAAAGTGTTTCTGTAAGAGCTATGTGATTCACAAGACCACTGGATAGTCTGACAGACATTTCAGTTCCTATATCCAATCAGAGGCTCCATGTAGCTTGCTAGAACTCTGCATGAGTCATTCAGCTGCTGTGACTGAATGCTCATTCTGATACACACCTCTGGGGGCTGGTCAGCCTGTTGTTCACATGCACATCCTCCAGATGCAGTGGGCCATGAAGTGATGCCCAGGGGCTCAAGGCCATAGCTAGAGATGAGAACCGCTATGAGAGTAGGCCTTTGCTTTGAGTGTCTAGCCAGGCTTTTTCTGCTCTCATCAAGACGTGGGATAGAGCACTAGTTTAGCATGCTCCAGGCCCTGGATTCAATCCCCAGCAGAACTTTCATTACAATAAATCCTTGATAATGGGGATGGGGGTGGGGTGAGGGCATGGCTTGAGTTCTATCCCCAAACCTTTTGCTCAAGGCTAGATCTCTGCCACTTGAGCTACAACTCTACTTCCAGCTTTTTGAAGGTTAATTGGAGATAAGATTCTCACTTTCCTGCTTAGACTAACTTTGTACTTTGATCCTGGGTAACTAGGATTACAGGCTTGAGCCACTGGTGCCCAGCTAAGAGTGGGAATTTTTTAAAACTTGAATTCATTATCTCAATTATGCTCCTGACAAATATAATAGGAAAACTAGGGCTCACAATATGACTAATGGAACTTTACTAAAACACAGCCACATTTAGAACTATATTAACCTGGTATGGGGATGCTCACCTGTAATCTTAGCATAAAGGAGGCTGAGATTAGGAGGACCTTGAGTTTGAGGCCATTTTGGCCCTACACAGTCAGATAAAACTCTCTCTCAAAAAATTAAAACACACACAAAAAAAGAGAAGAAATTTAGTTAGATAATCTAGGCAGTGAAGAAGGATGGGGGGGGGGGGAGCCAGGGAAGGAGGGAGAACAAAAAACAATGGTAATTGTTAAAGCACAGCAAGACAGACTTTATAGTGGGAACAACACAACAGCTATAAGGACCCTTTCCCTTCTTTCCTTCCTCTTTTTCTTCCTACCTTCTTTTCTTCATTTCTTTTCTTTTTAAGGAGAGAGGATTGAGACAAGGTTTTGCTATGAAACCTAGGCTAGCCCTTAGCCTTGCAAATCTCCTGTCTCTGCCTCCCTGTGCTGGTGCTGATTACAGCTATGTAGCACCACACCCAGCTCTGGTTTTTCATTGTTAGAAGAGTATAAAACAATTTATGTCTGCAGCAGTCAGCTATGAAATAGCTTTTTCAAAATTAAATTCTGCAGCTGTGAAAATGGTCTTGATAAATGAAGTAAATGTTTAGGGAAAGCAGTGAGCAATAGAGATTTCATGTTCTATTTATATGATTGCCAGTACAACCTTCTTGCTGCACTATCTTGTTGCATTTAGTAAAACATTTCTAGGAACCATGCTCACTTGCCTCCCTCTGTCTCCTTAGCTGTGCATTCTCCAAACCTTGGAGTCACCTTTGGCTTCCCTTTCTCTCACACCTTCAAAAGAGATCTAGAATCTGGCCTGTTTTCTCTACCTGTGCTGTCACCAACAGTCAAAGCTGCAGTCACCTCTCACCCCGGTGACGTGTTAATAACCATCTCATTCCCTGCTTTGAGTCTTACCCTAGGCAAGCAGCCAGAGTGAAACTCCTAAAAGTTGTCACCTTCAATTCCTCATGGGCTCCTCATTCTACTCAGAAAAATGGCATGATTCTTATAGCCCACAAAGTCTAGCATGATATCAGTCTTCCCCCACCATTAGCGTCCTTATTCTTTCTTAACAATGCCAGGCACACCCTATTCAATGATCTTTGCTCTCTTCCTGGAATGTTCTTCCCTCAGAGACAGAGTATACTCTCACCTCCTTTAAGTATTTGATTAAGTCTTTATCAGTGAGACTTGCCTTTTAGCCTCTTTATTTAATAACGCAGTTACCAGCAACCAATTTGAGCTCTGTAGTCCTCATCTGCAATCCCAATATTAGGGAAGTTAAAGCAGGAGGATCAAGAGTTCCAGGCAAACTAGGCTCCAGTGGTTCATTCCTGTAATCCTAGCTACTCCTAACTCTAGTCCCAGAGGATAGAGGTTTGAAACTACCCTGGGAGGGAAACGTCCTGAGACTCTATCTCCAATTAACCAGCAAAAACAAAAAACCAGGGCTAGAGGCATGTCTCAAGGGGTAGAGTGCCAACTGAGTGAGCAAGAAAGCTGAGCAAGTATGTGGTCCTGAGTTTCAACCCCAGTCACACACACACACACACACACACACACACACACACACACACGCAGAAAAAGAGAGAGAGAGAGAGAGAGAGAGAGAGAGAGAGAGAGAGAGAGAGAGAGAGAGAGAGAGAGAGAACGATGACCCTGGGCTTTACAGAAACTAAAATATTAATAAACCTAAATAAACAAAGCTCTAGCCATATCCTAGGAATCCCAATCTTGCTTCCTTGTTTTCCTCTATTTGCCATGGCAGTCATCTTTTTGGATACACTAGATAGCTAGTTTATTCTCCTTTGGTTAAATCTGTCTCTACTGAAATGTTTCCAGGTGCTGCAGTCTTTGTTTTGTTCACTGCCATATTCTAAACATCAGGAACACAAAACACACACTCAACAAATATTTGTTAAATTCACTCATTAGTTTTGTGGTTATTCTTTATGTATGTTTCCTACTCATCTTATTTTGACAAAACTAAACCACATTGACAATCATTTAAAGTAAATGACTACATGAGTTGGGAGCTTTCCATGTCCTTTGTTTCTTGTTCTTTTCAGTTTCCTCTTGGTACTGCCATGAAAACTCCCATGTATCCTGAGCCCAACTGGAGTTTAAGCTGATGGTATGTATGTTTGTTCACCTGAGTCTATCTCTTCACATTTCACACTTTGGCCAATTCCACTCCCTTTCCAGTCCTTGCCAAAACCCAACATGTGCAACAGGACAGAACTTTGAAGTCCCACTATAGACTAATTTCAGGACTGCTCAGCTCTTTTGGCAGAGAGGCTCTCACTCATCCTCAGGCCAGTAACCTAGGTGGAGACTACTCAGTAGAGCAAAGATATGACAGAATAGATTCTCCTTAAAGAGAAGGGCAGGTTTTCCTCTGTGGGAAAATGTCCCAACTCTTCACACACCCGACCCCACCCCACTGCTGGAAGGGAGAAGAAGCACCAAAAGAAGCATTAATAATGTGTAGGGTGTGGTTTATAAAACACTCCCTGGCTCCTGTACAAACTCCAGTAAAATTGACATTGCTTATAAATATTTGAAGGGTGGATTTTCTTTTGAAGAGATTTACCTATGTTTTGAATCTTACATCAAGGTTGGCGTGGGACAAAAAGGGAGGCTTCCCATGACAGGGTTACACAAGAAAGTTTTGGATGTATGATTAATATAATCTACTTAGGGAAATGGGAAGTGTTGGGAGAGGGACCATAAAAGTGGCAAAAATTCACTGGGCTCTTGTGGCTCACAGCTGTAATACTAGCTACTCAGAAGGCTGAGATATGAGGATCACAGTTCAAAGCCAACTTGGGCAGGAAAGTCCATGAGACTCTTATCTCCAATTAACCACCAGAAAACCTGAAGTGGTACTGTGGCTCAAGTGGTAGAGTACTTGCCTTGAGCTCAAGAGCTAAGGGACAGTGCCCAAGCCCAGAGTTCAAGCCCCACCACCAACAAAATAAATAAATAAATAAAAAGGCAAAAATTTAGAGTTCTCTTTGTGTCTGTGGTATATGTGTGTGTGTGTGTGTGTGTGTGTGTGTGTGTGTGTGTGTGTGTGTGTGTGTGTGTGTGTGTATGTGGCAGTCCTGGGACTTGAACTCGGACCCTGGGTGCTGTCCCTGAGCTTTTGTGCTCAAGGGCTAGTGCTCTACCACTTGAACCACAGCTCCACTTCCAGCTTTTTGTTGGTTAATTGGAGATAAGAGTCTCACAGACTTTCCTGCCTGGGGCAGCTTTGAACCACAATCCTCTGATCTGAACTTTCTGAGTAGCTTGGATTACAGGTATGAACAACTGGCACCCCAGCTAGAATTCTCTTTAAGGTTAGGAATCTGACTTTCCAAAGCAACTTTTCTTAATGAGTGACACCTAAAAAAGGAGAAATGATAGCATTTATCCCACCTCTCACTAACATGTTAGTTAAGGTTAGTTTCTTTAGTAAACAATGAGCAAAACCTTGAGCAAAAAGGCAAAGAGATGAGGGGAACAAAGTATTGTAAGAATAGAAGAGGATTTTTCAGAAACACTCAGAGACAAAGTTTACTGACACCAGATTGGATGGGCATCCGTACCATAGCATGTGCTCTGGCACTGGGCAGAGAGTTGGATTGAGTTCTATTCAATTGCATCATGTGTTTGTCTAAGATCATTTCTGGCCTAAAGTTTTTGTTCATGGATATCCTCATTCCCCATTCTTTCTTATGTGCAACGAAGATTTACTCTCATTTAAACAAGCTTTATTTCTGTTTTGATTTTGACAGTACTGGGATTTGAACTAGAGGCCTCATGTTTGTAGGGTAGATACTCTACCATTTGAGCCTAAGAAAAATATTTGTTGTTTTGTTTACAGGGCTGGGGGATTAAACCCAAGACCTTTCACATGCAAGGCAAGTGCTTTACTAATGAGTTAGTTACCTAGCCCTTGGGGTTTTTGGTTGTTTGTTTGTTTGACCTGCTAAGCAGCTCAGGACTAGCTGTAACTCCCTCAAATTCAGAATCTTCCTGCCTTTGCCTCTTGAATGTTGGGGGTATCACCATGCCCAGCTTAAGCAAGTTCTTGATAACAAAAACCATTTATTATTTTGCTTTAGTTAATGATTTATTTATTCAATCATTTATTTGTTTTGGTGCTGGGGATCAAACCCTGGCCTTTGCATACACTCTGCTAATGAGCTGCAGCCTAGTCCAACAAAGATAATATGGAGGCCTTTTTGTTATTTGTTTAAATGTGATTAGGTATATACAACATAAAGCAGAATATTGATGGGAAGGGATGAGAAGAGGAAACAAAGGAGGAGGCTACATGCTTGATAAGAAATGTACTCATTATCTTGCCCATGTAATTGTAACCCCTCTGTACAGTATTTTCACAAAAAAAAAAAATAAAGCAGAATATTAAGTGCTGAGTAAAGAGTTAAATAAACAGGAGCCCAGAAAATACTAGAGGATCTGGATCTGAGGGATTTTCTTTTTTTTTCTGGGTACTATCCCTTAGCTTTTTCTGCTCAAGGCTGGTACTCTACACTTGAGCCACACCTCTGCTTCCTGCTTTTTGAGGGCTAACTGGAGATGTGTCTCATGGACTTTTCTGCTTGGACTGGCTTCAAACCCTAATACTTAGCTCTCAGCCTCCTGAATAGTTAGGATTATAGGAATGAGTCACCCATGTTTGGTTTTGAATATAAAACACATGTATTTTTGAAACAATACATGAATTATAATGAATAAACAATGACAAAAAGAAAGGCTAGCAAACCACAGATAATCTTCCAGCAGCTAGAGAAGGTCTTCGGGAGAGGTGGAACTTGAGTATTGCAGACGGTTATTACCAAATGGCCATTGGCCATGGTGGGGTATACCCTATAATCTCAGCTACTCAGAATATGGAGGTAGATGGATCAAAGTCCAAGGCCAGTCTCAGAAAAAGCAGGAGGCCCTATGGGGAAAACTGGAGCATGGTTCAAGTGGTAGAGCACTAGCCTTTGCAAGCACAAGGCTCTGAATTCAATCCCCAGTAAAGAGAAATAAAAACAAATAGATGAATAGAAATGACCTTGCAAATAGTAGAAGGAATTGACATTCCCACACCCTTGAAGGCCTGAAAGCCCTCAAAATTAGGTACATTTTAGAATTGTTTGTGTTTCATAGGTGATAGCCCCCCAAAAAAATCCTAAAAATTTCAATGTTTCCCCATCTGTATCTTTAGCAAAACTCTACTATGTTTTTGGAAGAATTATTTTTATTATTTTAACTTTTGGCACTGGAGCATGACCTAAAATTGGCCAACAATAGTATGTTCATCCAAAAAGACATTCTGACACAGACAAAAACATGTACCATAAATACACACAAGTATTCGTGATTTCATTTTTGGCATTCTTTGGAAGTAACTATGGTTCCAAAGGCAGGGCTGGGTTTGTGGGTGCAACCAATATATTCCCATGGGGTTGCAAGGTCTCTGTTTTTTGGATTCAATACCTGGCATCTCCTCTTAAGTGACTTAATATCTCTGTCATTACATTGCATTGTAAATGAAGTTTGAGGACAGCAAGGTTATGATGAAAGCTAAGAACCATGGCTCACACATAGTTTCACCTCTGGCCATACCACTACTTCCCAGGATCAGTTTCATAAATACTGGCTCTCTCATTTCTTAGTCCTCCAAAGTCTGCCTAGCCTTCCTCTTCTTGCCCTGCCCAGGATGGCCAGAAAGTCAGGGGGGATTATGTACACTCTGCCTACATTTCTCCCAGCTGAGACATGGGAGGGTCTAGGTAAGGCATAAGTGTCTTTCATTATCTTAGGGCATGGTGAGGGCCATCCCTGCCTTGGACTGACAGTGCCACTGTCTTGGCAGGGATGATCTTCTTACTCATCTACAGTTCTGGGTATCAAATGCCCCCCAGGTGGAAACTGCACTCTTTGCGGACAATGGATTTAGAGGTGGTAGGGTGTGGGATGAAGAGGTTTGACTTCTTGCTCCTGGCATCCATGGGAATGGTGTGTGTGTGTGTGTGTGTGTGTGTGTGTGTGTGTGTGTGTATGTGTGTGTGTGTGTGTGAATATCCAGTTACAGTTAGTCTGAAGTGAGAATCTGGACCCCCCTGTGTCTGCACTCATCTGCAATTGGGGGGTGGGGAGCAGAGAAGAGAGAGCATGACACTACCTTGATAATAAAAACTACAGTGCCCAATTGAGAGAAAGAGATCTGAAGAAAGGTACCTCAGTCATCTTAATCACACTTCCTTCCTCCTGCTTATTTTTTATTCAAAAAAGTACCTCCATTTTCATTTTTTCAGTGAGCTCTGCAAATTATGTAGCCTGTTTTGTCTGTAGGCATGCTACTTCTGCTTCCTTCCTAAGTTAACAATCTATAGCGTAAGTTGTAGTGATATGTCTTCCATTAGTGAAAATAAGCCAATTTTTACAACACATAGTGTTATCAATCTTCAATTACATTTGATGGGTTTAGCAAAGGGAAGCAATTTTTTTCTATACCCATAAGGCTCATTGTATCATTAAATTCATTTTATTGTATGATTTAAAATTAATAAGTAGGGAAGAAAATTTAGTAGTTGTCAGTGAAATTCCATTTCAAGTTACAGTAATTTCTTTTCTTCACGTTCTTGATATCTAGCAATGATGATATAAAATGTTGCTTATGCATAGATATTATATTACATAAGATAATTTATTTCAGCACTGAGGCAGTTGAGTTGTCTAAGAATAAAATAAGCATGAAAAGTAATTGAATCTTTGAAATAGGAATTTCTTGCTGATATGATTGTCATGTCTTATGTTAGTGAAAGTGACATAGCTTGGTAGAAAAAAACCTAAGATTTTGAGTAAGCTTTCAATACTCTGTGAAATGAAGACCTTCCACAAACTAGAAAGTATATAAGATTTATTGTAATCCTGGAGTTTAGTGATAATTGAATGGCTTGCTTTCAACACACACACAATTTATTGAATGAATACTACTACTAAGCTACCTTGAATAACTCTGAATTTTGGCATATGTTTGCATGAAAGGAGTAAAAAGTAAATTGGCTCAAATTATAAAATATTTTCTTTCCTTTTGAGAAATTGTGTCTCATAGAACAGGAGTATATAAAACACAAGTGTGAATAGAAAAAGTAACTATAAAATAACTCTTAATAGGCTAAGAATATAATACCTATATAAGGTGTTATATACCTTATATATACTTTATATACCTTAGGAGACCTTTCCTTGTCTCCCTCTGAAAACATCTCCCTCTCTGTGCTCCAGGAAAAACCATTACATGGTTTCCCCACCCCACCCCCATGCCAGTTATCAATCCTAAATTTATGCCACTTACAACTATGGGCAATATTCTTTACCCTTTTCCCTTTCCTTTCCTCCATTTTCCTTTGAGACTGAGTTTACTATGGTAACCCCAGCTGGACTCGAACTGTCTTAGGGTTGACAGGTATACACTTTCTCCCCATGATAACTTCTTTGCATCTTTATACAGAAAGTGGAGTATGTATTAGACAATGCCAATAGGAAGCCTAGCACTAGAACATTCCATGGGTTCCATTCACAAAGATCACAATGTGCTAGGTTGTCTAGCAGGTTTTTATTCTTTAAGTTGTATTTGGGACATATGTAAATATATATGTAATTATATAAATATATATTTTATTGTATATTATATGCATCGACATGATTCTAGCTCAGCTGGGTCATTGCCTTAATCTTGAGACTGCAAGCTTTATCATCTCCATTTCATAAATGTCAAAGGAGAAAGCCCAATGAGACCTAGTGACTTGTCTGCAGATGAATACCAAGTTTGGGGAAGTGTGGCTGCAAAGGTAGAGGCAGACGCCCAGAAAGAAAGAGGGCAGTCTGTGTAACCCCCATTTTTTAGACTTTTCAAACTTGCCAAATTGTAAAGAAGCAATGAACACAAGGATATAAAAGCTAGTGAGCATGTAAAAAAAAATCTACAAATGCACAAAGCTGCTTTGTGAAAGGGTAAAATCAGGAAATGGTTATCAGTGAAGTTTTTGATAAATGGTCAAGAAAGAGAAAGGAACACTTTTACACAGGAGTTCACTTCCTTTTCATGAAAATGTATCTCCATTTAGCCTCCTACTATTTTCTTTCTTGGCTCTTTCTTTTCTTTTTTTTTTTTAAATAAAAAATTGTATTTACTTAGAAGCATTCAGAATGTCAACAAAACAGCTGCAATTTTTTTTTTTTTTTTGCAATTACAGAGTGGTATTCAGTTAACAGAACAATTATTTCATATAAGCTGCGTCAGACAACTGAAGATGAAAAAACTACCGTCCCCATATAAAACTAATTTGTGCTGTGCACCACAAGAACCTGCTTTAAATTTCCATGCCAATTTACATCCCTCATACTGTACCAGGCAAGGTTAGTGGCTATGGAAAATACCACCAGGACAGGGCTATCTAAAGACACATTCGGTAGTGTGTTAACTATACAAAAAAAGACACTGTACAGTTTAAAAACAAATCTTACACAGCCTTCATTTCAATTGTTTTCTTTAAAAGGAGTGAGTTGTGTACAGGAGGATTAAATGCTTTATAGACAAGAAAAAAACCTGTGCTAGAACCAACTTATTCATCATCATCCTCTTCATCTTCATCCTCATCCTCTTCATCCTCCTCCTCTTCTTCCTCATCTTGCTCTTCTTCCTTCTTCTTGCTCTTTACAGCCTTCACAACTCCTTTTTTTTTTGCTGCATCAGGCTTTCCATTAGCTCGGTAGGCAGCAATATCCTTCTCGTGTTTTTCCTTCAGCTTCGCAGCCTTCTTTTCGTGAGGCTGCTTGGCATCTGCAGCAGCGTTGTTCCACATCTCCCCCAGTTTTTTTTGCAACATCACCAATAGACAGGCCAGGATGTTCCCCTTTGATTTTAGGGCGATACTCAGAACAGAACAAGAAGAAGGCCGAAGGAGGCCTCTTGGGTGCATCGGGATCCTTGAACTTCTTATTTGTTTCCCCTTTAGGAGGGAGGTAGGTTTTCATTTCTCTTTCATAACTGCCTTGGCCATATCTTCAAATTTCCCTTTCTCTTTAGCAGACATAGTCTTCCACCTCTCTGAACACTTCTTAGAAAACTCTGAGAAGTTGACGGAAGCATCCGGGTGCTTCTTCTTGTGCTGCTCCCGGCAAGTTTGCACAAAGAATGCATGTGATGACATTCTGCCTCTCGGCTTCTTAGGATCGCCTTTGCCCATGGTTAGTTTTTCCTCCGCGAGGCACAGAGTTGCTCGGTGCCCGTCTGGCTGTCACTTGCCCCTGTGCTGTCTCTATGGAGCTCAATGTACTGCAATTCTTGGCTCTTTCTTAAATCTCCTTTGACTAGACAAAACAAGACTAACTTCTAAAAACTGAAATCTAAGAAATGTCTAAGAGATTGCTCTCCAAGTTTAAAATGGCTACGTAAGTCTCCTTTTTAAAATCATGTTTCTCCATACTTGTAAATCATTAGGAAGAATTATGGCTCATTTTAGTTCAGTCTCAACTGTTGATTTTTTTGTGGTACTGAGCAGATAATGTACAGATAATATTCACATAATAAACCTTAATTGCTGCTGCTTCTAGGCTTCCCAAACATTTAGAAATAAGTCCTTTTCAAGTGCTATTTAAGCAGAAGAAGGGAAAATTTGACCCTTAGTTTATCACTTAGCTCATTAGCATACTAATATGACTACAATTTACATTTGACTGGGGGTTTAACTAGGGGGTTATCATTTTACTCTGTAATCTTGTTGGCTGAACATCACAGTTTTAGGTTGATTTTTAAAACAAATCTTCTATGGACACTAGGGAAATAAAGTAGTGTTAATACAAAAAGCTTGGAAGTGAATTAATTGCTCCAAAACAATTCCATGATGGTTTAGCCTCTTAGGTGGTGATATTTGCCCAGCTCTTGCAGATGCTAATGATCAATTCACATTGGCATTTAAACAAAATCAACCCTGAGACATTCTCACACTTTCTAATGAAGAATTCTTTTTTTTTTTTCTCTTTGTCTCAAGTTACTGAGGTCTGCTGGTGATCTAAGATAGCTTTACTTTGATCATTTAAAATGTGATTGGGACCTTCTAGAAACTTAGTTCAGTAGCTCTGAAGGCACTAGCTCTTTCTTTCTTAGCAGTTTCACCATTCAAAGAGGTTGCCTGAATGTGTATACTTATATAACAATCTTACTGATGCAGTCTTCCTAGTGTAAAGGTTTTAATATAAAAATGCAAGCTGGGTGCCAGTGGCTCACGCTAACTAGCTACCCAGGAGCCAAGATCTGAGGATTGCAGTTTGAAGCCTGGGCAGAAAAGTGCATGAGACTCTTATCTCCAATTAACCACCAGAAAACTGGAAGTGGTACTGTGGCTCAAGTGGTAGAGCACTTGCCTTGAGCTGAAGAGCTTAGGGATCGTGCCCAGGCCCAGAATTCAAGCCCCATGACTGACAAAAAAAAAAAAAAATACAATGAGATATTTTATGCAATAATCTGTTAACTTTTCCATAATACTGTAAGTAGAAAGCACCTTTATTGTATCTGAGGAGATAGATATGCAAAATTATGCATGAGAAACCTTTCTGTCTTGGGAGTCACCAGATACTCAGTATGTCCCTCAGTCCGGCTGGTTAACATTGTTGTGGGTACAGCAAAGAATGTCTCCACTATGTACTTTGGCAACAGGTTTATATCAGATTTCTCTGTCTTGGAACAAAGTGCCTAATAAACTCCCTAGGACTGGAAAAGGGAACTTACAATAGTTATCAATTAAGAGCCCCAAATAATTAATGGGTAGTGGCAAAACTTCTGGAAGGCAAGCAAGAATAAAGATGATTTGGTTGGCATGACCTGTGGTAGAGTCAAATTCAGAAACTTAAGTGATACCTACTCCATTTCTACTGGAGAGAACATTTAGAGAGAGGAAGGAGAATGAAAGAAGAGTGCTATTAGGGCTGGGAAGGTGGCTCAGTGGTAGAGCACTTGCCTTGCATGCATGAGGCCCTGGGTTCGATTCCTCAGCACCACAGAAGCAAAAAAGAAAAAAGCCGGAAGTGGCGCTGTGATTCAAGTGGTAGAGCGCTAGCCTTGAGCTGAAGAGCTGAGGGACAGCGCCCAGGCCCAGAGTTCAGGCCCCACGACCGGACCCCCCCCCCCCAAAAAAAAGAAGAGTGCTATTAACTGTCAATTGCCCACTACATACAAGAAAATGATAAACCTATTAACCTAAGTTATCCTGTTTAATTCTCTTAGAAGCATAAGAAAGACACTCATTTTTCTACCGGGTGGTTTAATAACTTGCCCAACATACACAGTAAAGTGATGGGGAGACATTCAACCTCAGTGCTATAAGTCATCTATAAGCCTCCTTTGTTGCTTTGTTCATAATGGCACAGTGCTATTAAAAGTTTTTAAGTTCAGTAAAATTTGATAAGAGGGCTGGGAAGGTAGCTCAGTGGTAGAGTGTTTGCCTTGCATGCATGAGGCCCTGAGTTTGATTCCTTAGCACCACATACGCAGAAAAAGCCAGAAGTGGTGCTGTGGCTCAAGTAGTAGAGGGCTAGCCTTGAGCTGAAGAGCTGAGGGACAGTGCCCAGGCCGAGTTCAGGCCCTACCACCAGTAAAAAAAAAAAAAAAAAAAAAAAAAAAAGATAAGAGACTACATCTGAATATTTGATATATTTTTGAGTGAAACACCACAAAGTTTGGGAGAAGACATATCCCAAACAGTATATTGCTCATGAGATGGGAAGAGAAAGCTACACAGATTGAAAACAGGAAAATCCACACCTCTCAAAAACTCCCGATTAAAATATACCTGGGTAACTAAGATTGAAGGCTTTCAGTAATAGATACCTTTTATGTTGAGAAAAAATGAACTGCCTGTATTTTAAGACCTTTATGTGGATATTTTGATGTTTTTCCCCCAATTATTTCTGCTCCTTCCTTCCTTCCTTCTTTCCTTCCTTCCTTCCTTCCTTCCTTCCTTCCTTCCTTCCTTCCTTCCTTCCTTCCTTCCTTCCTTCCTTCCTTCCTTCCTTCCTTCCTTCCTTTTAATTTGTTGCATTGTTGTTTTATATTTTTGAGGCAAGGTCTTGCTATGTGGCCCAGGCTGGCCTCAAACTTGTGATCCTCCTCCCTCAGCTCCCTGTGTGCTAAGATTACAGATATGAGATATGCTCTACCACAACCAGCTTTGTGACTATAGTTTTCTTTTTTTCTTTTTCTCTTGGCCAGTCCCGAGGCTTGAACGCAGGGCCTGGGAACTATCCCTGAGCTTCTTTTGCTTGAGGCTAGCACTCTACCACTTGAGCCACAGCACGACTTCTGGATTTTCTGTTGATGTGGTACTGAGGAATAGAACCAGGACTTCATGCATGCGGGGCAAGCACTGTACCACTGAGCCCATGGCTATAGATTTCAAAGGACAGTTTTGTTCCTTATAATGGATTCAAGATTAGCCCAATTTATGTTGCTGTCCTTGGGAATTCACTGAGAGAAAAGCAGGGGTCTGAATGAAGGAGCTTTTCTAGGGTCTATACAGGAATAAAATTGCTGTAACAATGTGTGCAGATCTTTATCATTACCAAAGTGAAAGAGGAAAGCTGTTCCTAGGAAGTTGGTCTGGTACTAGATTTTGAGAGATGTGGTACTGGATTCTGAGCTGCCAGTCCACCCTCAGATGGCTCCTATCTTTCTTTACTGAGCTAGTTAAACAATATGGAATATGGGCTCCTAAAACACTGAACACAACTGATAGGTATGCAAGGGGAAGCCAAGAAGTCTGGGAAAGGAGAGATGTACAAAAATTGTTGAGAAAGGCCTCTTGAGGAACTTAAGAAAGATCTTGAAGGACAAAATGGTGAAAGGAGGTAGGTCAGGGAAAGGGAGAGGGAAAGAGGCTCAAGCAGGAACATCCAGGCTTGGGTCTTTTTTGTGCTCTAATATGTATATATAATAATATATAATACATATGTGTACCATATATGTGTGGTGGTACATGTACAAATGTGGGCATGAATGTATTTCTTTATATTTGTAGAATACATTACATAAACATTACTGGTAGGAGCGTCAATTAACAGAACAACTTTGAAAAGGACCATTTAGTAAAATTCAGGTAATTTGTATTGTTTGTCTAGACAATTTGATTTCAAATGTATACCCTAGAGAAATTTCCTTTGACATGTACAGATAAGAACAGATGGTCACTGCCTTGTTTTAACCAGTATGCTATCAGAAACAACTTACCACCACATAGGAGAATGAGAAGATGAATTATGGTTTGGCCACCCACTGGAATGTCTGTGACACAACAGTTAAAATCAATGAACTAGAGCTGCACTTATCAATATGAATAAATTTCAAGTAGTGTAGGGGATGCAATCAGATTGTAGAAGAATATCCTCAGAGTTTTATTCAGCTAAAAATTTAAATACACAAACCAGGAGGTAGGATGTAGGTAGTGGTAGATCATGTATACTCTGTATGAATGAGGCCCTAGATTCAATCCCTAAGGACTGAAACACAGAAACAGACAGACTGATAGAAAGATAGACAGATTCACATACACACACCATCCTATATATCACACATATATGGTAAAATATAAAATTTGCAATAATGGTAGCCCATCAGTGAGGTAGTTAAATATACATTGGGCCCGAAGTGTATCATGAGTGTATCATGGGTAATGGACATGTGGATGCTTGTTTTATTGATGCTTGAAAATATTTCTACTAAAATATTCTTCTGAAAACATTAGAAGAGGGGGCTGGGAAGGTGGCTCAGTGGTAGAGCGCTTGCCTTGCATGCCTGAGGCCCTGGGTTCCATTCCTCAGCACCACATAAGCAAAAAGAAAAAAGCTGGAAGTGGCGCTGTGGCTCAAGTGGTAGAGTGCTAGCCTTTAGCTGAATTGCTGAGGGACAGTGCTCAGGCCCAGAGTCAGGCCCCACGACCAGACCCCCCCCCCCAAAAAAAAAAAAAAAAGAAAAAAAGAAATGAAAACTTTAGAAGAGGTTAAAAAAGACAGAAGAAAAAAAGATGAAAAAGATAAACAGTGAAATGTTTAATAATACTTGTTGGGATTATATATGAATTTAAATAGATTCTTTTTTTGCTGATATTTAGATTTTTAATGTGGCTTTCATAAAGATATTGTTTTGAGTGCCTTTAGTAAATATGCCATTAGTAAAGGTATTTTGAAAAAAAGTATTTTATAAGCTTTCCATGGTTATCTAAATTATTTGAAAAACAGAGGGACTTAGCAGAACTATGATGGTTGAGAGGTTTTCATTGATTAAAACAGGAAATATTACTGACATGATATTGATATGGAACCTGAGCTCTGTGAGGAAATAGAGTGCCATCGATTTCCAACTGTTTATTTCATAGACAAGAGCTGACATCACAATCAACTTTATTCTTTGTATTTTTCTATATTTTCTAAAGTAAACATGTCATTTTACTTAAAATTGTATAAATTTTAAAAAATTAAAGAAAATGAGTAACTCACAGGACATGTTTCATACAGCAGAATGACTTACAACAGTAATTGGCATTATTAAAGTCTCAATAAATATTTAGCAAATGGATGGATGGATGGATGACCTTAGTCACACAGGTCAGCAGGGAAGAACAGAAACCTGGGAAGGATAGAAACAAGCTAGCATCTGTGGCAGATGGTCCTGTACAACACAGTGTACCATATCATGTTTCTAAGGAGATCTAACTCAGGTATAATCAAATTCATTCTGGCAAGTGAGGGGTGGGCAGAGACAGAAATACTGATTTAATCATTTTTTTCACCCTTATCCAACCTATTCCTACCTTCCTTCCTTTTCCTCTTTGTCTGTATTTCTCAGATCCATCATTCTAAGCTTGCCTCTGTCTATAAGTGAAAATCTGTCAGAGAAGTCTGTAGATAAATGACATTCATTATCTAAACAGCTAAGCTAAGTAACTTGGATTGTGTCTAGACATGAAGTGGATGAAAGCTACTTAATTCATAGGGGCATCAAATCTGAAACATACCAAACTAGTCATCATTCCAAAAAGCTCAATCTGATACACTATAAACAGATTATAGAGATTCAGTAATACATTCATTTTCTGTGAATTCATGTTTGTATTTTCACGGAAGTTCTTATACTTGCAAACTGAATTACATTATGACTTAGTAGGATTCTTCTTGGTTAAACTGACTAACAAGGTAATTCTTTGGGCTGAGGAGATTTGAGGAAGATACAATAAGAATCTGCCCAGAAAATAGCAGTAGTTTTCTAAATACAGCAAAGTCAATTGTATCTGTTGTACACTAACAGAAAGACTCCTGAATTTTAGTAGATAGTCCACTATATAATCACCCTGGCTCAATAGAGCAGATACTTTGTTTTGAAGGCAGTGGAGAAATCCTGCAGGCTTAATTGCCAATAAATCAGCATGACCTCCAATCCTTGGCAGGCCTTTTCTACAATGATCTTTTCAACCAGAAAATGAAGAGATGGATTTTACAGAGTGTGCATACTGCCTATGGTAAGAAACAGAATTACACTTGCCATTTTCTCCATTACAGGCTAAGCTAGATAATGAAGGACTCCATTAATGGCATGTTCTGTTTGCTTTTAGGTTATTTCATCTTGTATTATAGTAACTTCTTTTTGTTATTAAAGAGTGCTTGCTTGCTTTTCTTCTTGCCTGCCTGCCTGCCTGCCTGCCTGCCTGCCTGCCTGCCTGTCTTCCTTCCTTCCTTCCTTCCTAAGTACCTTCCTAAGAAATCTTATCATTTATAATTTTTTAGTTTAATATTCTACTAGTTTATCCCATAGCCAATACATAAGAATTTGCATTAAAATATTTTGACTCATGCAAAAAGCGGAATTGAATATTGCTTTAATGGATTTTCAGATGTGTTTGAGATCATAGTTACTTTAAGATTTCTAATTCCTAAGTACAATAATGAATATAGAAAGTTTAACCCATATCTATATCCAGATGTAGTATGAATAACATATTTAGCCTCTTGCACTATTTTGTATCTGAATCAGCAGTATTCCTAGGCGCCAATTTACACTTTCAGATGTCTTATTGATCTAATTGAAAAAAAAGCTCTTCAACATAAACAATAGGATCTACATCCTCCTTAATTTCTTCTTCTTTTTTTTGGGGGGGGGGGTGGGTCTGGTTGTGGGGCCTGAACTCTGGGCCTGGGCGCTGTCTCTCAGCTCTTCAGCTCAAGGCTAGCGCTCTACCACTTAAGCCACAGCGCCACTTCTGGCTTTTGTTTTTTCTGCTTACGTGGTGCTGAGGAATCGAACCCAGAGCCTCATGCATGCAAGGCAAGCACTTTACCACTGAACCTTCCCAGCCCATCCTCTTTAATTTCTGAAGGCTCCTGCTACCTATTTTGGACTTAGGATGATGCTCTTCCTGCGTGATCATGAAGAGGAGGAGCTGGACCAGACAATCTCAGGCTTAGTCTAGGCCTCAGTGTGTTATGTCAGGAGGTCACTTTTCTCCAGTTCAGTTCTGTTGTATTTGAAATATATATTTTAAAGTGTATTATTAAGATTGGGAAGATGCTGGGAGATCATGGCAATAGTGATATCATTTTCAATCTCTCCAAATCTACACAGCAAACCAAAAGCATTATCAATAAAAATTAGATGGTAAGATATCACCAGAAAATCTCATACACAAATACATGAGAACAAACTGCTATTATCCACAAGATCTACCATTGGTAAAGCAATTGGGCCTTTTATGACCTGGGGAACGGCATATTGGATGCACAGTACAACCAACCAATTGAAAAACAAAACAGCTGACACGGAGCCAAGAGACCCACAGTGAAGATGGAAGGAACTAGAATAGTCTGGCCTCAACAATCTCATAAGACTGACCAGCCAGAGATACCTTCTAGCATAGAACCTGACTCAGCCTTCTGACACGGAATCTAAATCAATCAGGGTAAAGGCGATAGAGACAGTAAAGACAATCCATAGACAAACAGCTCAAAAAGTAAGCAGGTAATTTTTTAGTATGTCAAGAAAACAAGTGAAGATTAACTCTGTGAAGTTGGCAAAGCTATCCTCACCCATGCATCCTTTAAAAAGTTTAGATAACCTTTTTCTTTTTGCATACACAAATGATCAACAAGCCAGTTCCTATGGGGACAAAAGATAAAACACTAGGAAGATGTCATTTTAGACAATGAAAGTAAATCAGAAATGTGTTCAGAGAACACAGCATGCTGATAACTTTTAATCTCAAAATATGCTGGAAGATAGCAATGAAATAATATAAAACATAGAGAAGGTCTTTTTATTTTGCTTGGTTTTGCTTTGTGTATGTGTGTGTATGTATGTGTATGTGTGAGTGGGCTTGAAGCTTGAATTCAAGGCCTGGGTGATGTTACTGAGCTCAACGCTAGTGCTCTATCGCTTGAACCTCCACTTTTGGCCTTTTGGGTCCTTAATTGGACATAGAGTCTTATGGACTTTCATGCTCAGGAGCCTCAGATCTCAGCCTCCCGAGGAGCTAGGATTACAGGCACAAGCCACCAATGTCCACAAAAGCCATTTTTCATTTTTTAAAATTTGTATTATAAATGTGCTATACAGAGGGGTTATAGTTACATGTCAGGTAATGAGTACATTAAAAGCTACTTTTTAAAAAAAACTTAGGGGGCTGGGAAGGTGGCTCAGTGGTAGAGCTCTTGCCTTGCATGCCTGAGGCCCTGGGTTTGATTCCCCAGCACCACATAAGCAAAAAGAAAAAAAGCCAGAAGTGGTGCTGTGGCTCAAGTGGTAGAGCACTAGCCTTGAGCTGAAGAGCTCAGGGACAGCACCCAGGCCCAGAGTTCAGGCCCACGACCGGACCCCCCCCCCAAAAAACAAAAAAACAAAAAACTTAGAAATGAAATGATATAATTCAGAGAATTAGAAGCCAAAGGAAAATCATTTCTGAAATGAAGTCTTAGCTAGAAAGAATAAGATTTTTCTTTTTTGTGCCTGTCCTGGGGCTTAAACTCAGGGCCTGGATTCTGTTCTTGAGCTTCTTTTTGCTCAAGGCTAGAACTCTACTACTTGAGCCACAGCTCCACTTCTGGCTTTTGCTGGATATATAAGTCCCATAAACTTTCCTGCCATGGCTGGCTTTGAACCACAATCCTCAGATCTCAGTCTCCTCAGTAGCTAGGATCATAGGCATGAGCCACCAGTGCCTAGCCAAGAATTTTAAATGTCAAAAAGGAATTAAGAGCTAGAAATAATTCAGATAAAATAGCAAGTTGAAAGAAGTTTCAACATGAAGACAACAGTAAATTCTCCCAAAGAAATCAAAGTGAATGAACAGAACAAATAATAAATCATAATTTGGTAATCTGTTCTGAAATAAAAATAAACAACAATTTGTTACAAATTGGAAAATCTACCATGTGTCTTCAGAATATTCACCCAGACCAACCAATACTTAATTTAGTATCATGATTGCACTTTAAAGAAAAAGGAAAAAAATCTGTATGCATGTAGATAGATAAACAGACCATGCAATTTTAATCTAGTAAACACAGATTATTACCAGATTTGTCAATATTTCATGCCAACCAAGCATAGAGAAATATAGTTAAGGCATTCAAAGAAAATATGAGCTCATGATTTTCCTTTCTTCCTTCTTTTCTTCCTTTCCTCCTTCCTTCTTTCCTCCTTCCCTACCTCCCTCTTCACTTCCTCCTTTTTCACTCTCATTTCCTCTCCCTTTCCTTCTCTTTTTCTTCTCTCTCTCTCTCTCTCTCTCTCTATATATATATATATATATTAAAGACACTATACAGAGGGGTTACGGTTACATGAGTAAGGTAATGAGTCCATTTCCTATTGAGCATTGTTACCCCTCCTTTGTATTTCCCCTGTTATCCTTTCACTCCCTACCTCCTCCCTTCTCCCTCACACCAAGTTGTAAAGTTCATTTTCAACTCAGTGGCTTATACATATCATTGTTACAATGGGTCTCTCTCTCTCTCTCTTTTGAGACAAGCCTGGAACTCACTAGGTAGCCTAGGTGACTATTATTGAACTTGTGATCTTCTTGACTCTTGTCTCCTGAATGTTGAGATTACAAGCAAGTCAAGAATTTTATATTCAGCCAAACTGACAAATATGAAAAGCACTAACATTTCTCAACATGCACACAGTCAGAGGAATACTGCTCTCATTTTCTGGCCCTGAGAAATCTAGTAGAGAATGAGTTTCAGACACCCAAAATGCCTAGAGACATTCACAAAAAGACAACTCATGAGAAGTTTAGCAAATAATTGTTTGTAGGACTAAGACTCAATAAGGGCTAAAAGGGAGTGTGCAGTACACACTAGCTTTCTCATCATGCCAAGATTTGGGGTGTAGCTCAGTGGCAGAGTAGTTGTCTAGTGTTCATGTGGCTTGGGTTAGATTCCCAGCACCTTAAAGACAAATACATATGCTGGGTGCTGGTGGCTTATTCCTGTAATCATAAGTACTCTGGAGGCTGAGATCTAAGGATCTTGGTTCAAAATCAGTCTGGGCAGACAATCTGAGTCACTCTTTTTTTTTTTTTTTTTTGTCGGTCGTGGGGCTTGAACTCTGGGCCTGGGCGCTGTCCCTCAGCATTTCAGCTCAAGGCTAGCACTCTACCACTTGAGCTACAGTGCCACTTCCGGTTTTCTGATGGTTTATTGGAGATAGGAGTCTCACAGTCTCTCCTGCCCAGGCTGGCTTTGAACCACGATCCTCAGATCTCAGCCTCCTGAGTAGCTAGGATTACAGGCGTGAGCCACCAGTGCCGGGCTCTGAGTCACTCTTATCTCTAATTAGCAAGCAAACAGCTGGTAGTGGAGGTGTGACTGAAGTGGTAGAGTGCCAGCTTTAAGTAAAAAAGCCAAACAAGAGGATGAAGCCCTGAGTTCAAGCCCTATTGCGAGCATAAAACAAAACAAAAAACACAAAAATGGGCTTGGGTGGGTGGGGGTGAGGGTGGAGAACGAGCTATTCTCCATTATCATGCTTCTGGGTTTGTATGCTTTTCCCTGCTATGTATAAGCCCCACTTATGAGCTATTCTAACTCTTTTACCCTCTGCCCTTGAGAATAAAAATTTTCGTTGTGGAATACTAAATGCCAAAGGGATTAAACAACAACAACAAAACTATAGTCTTGAATTTGAACTAGAGATGTCACTGTTTCAAAATAGTTCTTTTTAAAGGAAAGCAGTAAGATTAGATTAGGGCCCATACTAATGACCTCACTTAAACTTGATTATCTTTGTAAAGATCCTAGTTCCAAATTAGGTCAGCTCTTGAGAAGGTTAGAATTTCAACATATGAATTGGAGTTTACAACTCATCTTGTAACAGGTAGTAGATATATCTGATGAACTTCAAGCATCTTATCATACTAAATAGTGAATATGTTGTCACAACTGACCAGGGTCGTGTCTGATGGCCCAAGAGCCAACAAAGCAGTTCCCACTGGTCAAAGAAAGGGCAACTATAATTTTAGCTTCAAAGGTGGAACTAATTGATCAAAACCCATCACTTACATTTAAAAACAGATTATTAAAATATATTTATATATACATTTCTATAAATATGTATTCTATAAATATATGTGAATGTCTTCATATAATCATATATGTATTATATACATTATATGTTTTATGTGAATATGTTTATATATGTATGCATTCATATATATTAAGATAAATTAATATTATATATATGAATGAATTATATATATATATATATATATATATATATATATAAAATGCTTATTTTAAATTGATCTCTTTTGGAAGATGATTGGCTAGGACCTGGACTTGAAAACTAATAATAGGAAAGAATCTAATTACTATCCTACCTTTCTTACGTGAATAGTGAATTGAGTCACTAAATACTAAAAGAAGGGAAGCAACTTCATATAAAGGAATTCAACTTAAAAAAAATTTGGCAGATTTAGAATATCACCACTTTGAATTTTAATCAATATACCCACTGAGCTCCAGCAGCTGCAGACATCACAAAAGGACATGTGGATGTGTGTTTCACATGTGTGATGGATGTGAAAGAAAGCATCATCCTCCATTCTGATCATAGTCTGGGTTTAGCTGCCAAAGTACAGGAAATAGAGAGGCAGGGAAACCTGTTGAACCCCACAGGTGTACTGTCAAGCAGCATAGAGTATAGGAGAGTGGACAGGTCAAAGGGTTTGGGTTCTTCATCAGGTAGTAAGTTAAAATAACTAGAGGAGGAACCTATAACTAAAAGAGGGGCGGGGGGAGCGGGGGATTTAAAAGAAAAAAAATTGTTAGCCGACAATCCTAAACTATAACTGAGGGGTACACACTTGGATATTTTATAACATTTGGGTGATGGTATTGCGAAGAACACGAGGACTGCTTTAATACTCAGAAAGCGATTACATTTGGGAAGAGAGGAGACAAACATAGGTAGAAAATTTTTGGTGAGTGTTGGTCAGCAGAGTTTGATTTCTTGCTCTGGATGGAGGTTAATTGCCTTACAATGACATTTGTTTTGTATATTTTTTCTGTACCTGATGTTTACTTTTTTTGGTTCTGTTTTTTTCTTTTTCTTTTTTTTATTTTAAGGGCAATACAAAACACAAAAAGCTTTAGGAGAGATGAGTGATATATTGCTTACATTTAAGATCATTTGTCCACGTCTTTTACAAGTCCCAGTGTGACCCCATTTCTCCATTAAGTTCAGCAAATCCTGTTCTTGGGATAACATTTGATCTGCAACATGGATTAAGGACCGTATAGCAAGAAAGAAAGCAAGACCCCAACAAAGTAGAAAAGAAAGATATTTTGCTATTTAAGCAAGCTTCTGCAAAAATAAATAAATAAATAAGATAATAAAAACAAACCTCATTATGCAAAACTCCTTTGAGATCGTAGGACCCCTGTGGTATCACAAAATCTGAGCTAGGAATCCTTCACTCTCCTTAAATCTATAACCTCATTCCATTCAGATTAAAACTAAATAGCTTACTGAACTTTACATAATTCTAAGTCTTTCTGTTTCCTTAAAAATGGGGCAATATCATTCTTCTTATGGATGCATAGAATTCCACTGGTTTCCTTCATTGGTGGTAATTAGAATATGCCTAATGTGGATGGTAAAAAACAAAAAATTTACACATGGACATGATAAACATTCACACAGTGAAACCAAAGGATATTCTTAAAAGAATATCTTAAAAGGCTCAATAGCTATGTGTATAAGATCATATAAAATGATGTGTATCAAAAGGAACTCCAAGAAATGGAAATAGGTTTTTTTGTTATTTTACTTCCTGCCCTTCTTTCCCACTTGTTGCTTGCTGTTTTTGGTTTCTGTACTTTTTGTCTTGTATGTAAGTTTATTTGTTTTGCGGAGGGTAAGGGGGAGTACAGAAATGGTGGGACAAAAGGTAAACAAATTCAGTAGTGATACTCACTAGACATTATGTTGAAAATGAACTATACAACTTGTGGAAGAGGGGGGGTAGGGAGGGAAAAAACTGGGAGAAAACGAGAGAAGCGGTGTCACTGTTCAAAAAGAAATGTACTAATTACCTGACTTAATGTAACCGTAACCCCTCTGTACACCACCTTTACAATAAAAATAAATAAATTAAATAAAAACATATAAACAGTCTTGCAAACCCAATCAGTTTTAATCATTCAGAAAAGTTCTTAAACATTTAGTAAAGCTAACTTTATTTTTATTTTTATTTTTTTGTTGGTCATGGGGCCTGAACTCTGGGCCTGGGCACTGTCCCTGAGCTCTTCAGCTCAAGGCTAGCACTCTACCACTTGAGCCACAGCACCACTTCCGGCTTTTTCTGTTTATGTAGTGCTGAGGAATTGAACCCAGGACCTCATGCATGTGAAGCAAGCACTCTACCACTGAGCCACCTTCCCAGCACAAAGCTAACTCTCTTGAAGTACTCAATATAGCAAAGAATTAAAGTTCATGTATACCACAATATCTTATCTGTGATAAGCAGAGTGTTAGGGGAACTGTATCAATCAGAAAACATACAAGTATTTTATGAACACAGATTTTTCTGGAGTCTTAATTTTGAATACAATGGCCTACTGAAGACTGGAGTTGGAGTTTCAAATATGTGGTCACTGTACCTGTATTATAAAATCATCCTTTGTCTCTCTTCTAGTTCTAATAACACAATTGCTTTTACAGGTAGTTCTGACAGATGAGTCCAACACATTGCATTATAGGAACCAGCTCCAGAAAATCTGATGATGTGCCTCATGACCCCCAGGGTGCCACTTGGAGGAGCAGGATTAGTAAGAAGGCAGGTTATTTAGAACCTTATTAATTCTTTAAGGCTCAGCTCAGCATTGTTTCTATCTCAAGGACCTAAGAACATTATAAGGAACTGTTCACAATTCATTATTACCACTACTGTGATTGCATATGGTTTCCCAATTATTCTATGATGGCTAACTTTGTTTCCCTATCTGCTTACAAAATTTCCTGTAGGCAGCAATCACATCACATACTTCCCTAGACTCCCCACTGCATACAGAAAACCCTCAATCATCATTGGCACAATCAGGTGATTCTTCAATTCATTTGAGTTATAGCTGTGAACAAGTCTGCTCTCATGAAACCTCTCCTTTAGTGGTTAGAATAAGGAAAATCACATTATGATTCTAAAATCACTAACTTTCTAGCTAAACTTCCCTTTATTGTTCTGCTGCTTACTGGAATACAATAAAGAAAGAGGAAAAGGAAGTGGGAGAGGGAGAGGGAGAGATGGGAGAAGAGGAAGGGAGGGAGAGGAACAGGAGGATGGGAGAGGACAAGAGGGAAAGAAAGGAGGAGAGGGAGAGGGGAGGAGAGGAGAGGAGAAGAATGAGGAAGAGAAAGAGGAGAGAAGAGGAGGCTCATAGATGTGGATTCTTCCTGGTGACTTTCCCCTTCTGTGAGGTGTTATTCCAAAGATCCATGAAGAATCTTTCAAAGTCCTGAGTGGAAGGAGTTCCACACACACAGATTATCTTTAGTTCTTCCCCCAACTTCTTTCACTTATATATATATACACTATTTTATCTAATATCAACATATGCATGTGTAAATGTATTTGCATATATGTAATGAATGTGTGTATGTGCAAGGGCATGCATGCACACACTTATTATGGCCTGTTTATCTTTCCTGCATTGGTAGTAGTTCTAGAGAAACTGTTACTTAAAGCCACAGTCACCTTAGTGCCCTTTGTCCTCCAGGGAGAATTCTCAAAGGCAGGGCAGAGCCAAAGTTGTAAACCTTTGTCCTTGTAATTCTCTCTTTTGATGTTGGCACTTCCTTACCACCTGCTCTTTTGATCTAAGCAACAATAAAGTCTAGGGATCTGGCTCTTTCTCAATCAGTGCCATCTCTTTCATCAATAGTATTGAACTGCTGGGTGCCAGTGGCTCATGCCTATAATACTAGCTACTAAGGAGGCTGAGATCTGAGGATCAAGGCGTAAAGCCAGTCTGGACAGACAAATCTTCCAAACTTTCATCTCCAAATAATCATCAAAAAGCCAGAACTAAGACCAGCACAGGTGGCTCATGTCTGTAATCCTAGCTACTTAGGAGGCTGAGATCTGAGGGTTGTGGTTCAAAACCAGCCCTGGCATGAAAGTCTGTGAGACTTTTATCTCCAATAAATTATCAAAAGAGCTGGAAATGGCGCTGTGGTTTAAAAGGTAGAGGACTAGCTTTGAGCGAAAGAAGCTCAGAGACAGCACCCAGTCTCTGAGTTCAAACCTCAGAACTGGCAAAAAAAAAAGCCAGAAGTAGTGCAGGCATGGCCATAGCTAAGGGATAGGAAGCCAGCCCTGTGCCAAGTGAAAGCTTGAGCTCTGGGTTCAAGCCATAGTATCAGAAAAAAAGAAAACCACACAGACACACAGATACAGACACACAGATACAGACACACAGATACACAGACACACACACAGACACACACACATACACAAACACACACACACATGTGGTTGAAATGAAATTTTTTTTTTTTGGTCCGGTCGTGGGGCCTGAACTCTGGGCCTGGGTGCTGTCCCTCAGCTCTTCAGCTCAAGGCTAGCGCTCTACCACTTGAGCCACAGAGCCACTTCCGGCTTTTGTTTTTTCTGCTTATGTGGTGCTGAGGAATTGAACCCAGGGTCTCATGCATGCAAGGCAAGTGCTCTACCACTGAGCCACCTTCCCAGCCCCTGAAATGAAATTATTTTTAGTACTGTGAAAAGAGTAATATTTATTCTCAAAGTATACATTTTCCTGATTTTATTTATTTTGAGAAAATAATCTTTGCCCGGGAAGGAGTACAAATAAGGTAAATATAAGCCAGCATAATGGTGTGTGTCCGTAGTCCCAGTTACTTGGGAAACTGAGGCAAGAGGATCATTTGAGCCCAGGTGTTGAAGGCCATCCCTGTCTCAGAGAGAAAGAGAGTGAGAGAGAGAGGAATGTATTTGTCCTAGACTAACTGCTCAAACTTTACAATGTACATAGTACAGGAGATATAAAACTCGTATTTTAAAAAGTTAAATTATACTGCTATATATATAATGTTAGAAATATATATGTAGATATACATATGTTAGAAATATATATGTATATGTATATATATATATAATGGTAGCATATATATATGTGTGTGTGTGTGTGTATAAAATGGTAGAAAGCAATCACCCAATAGGTCCATACCTTCTGAATAAGGAAGATAGTGGAAATAAAACCCATAAGGTTGTTTTAAATAAGTATAAAATTGATTCTGTATCTCACTGTTGGTATACAACAACTAAGTAGATATGGTAATACTTGCTGAATGAATGGATTTAGTGAGCTTCTTTTATTCACCATTCTCAAATCCCTAATACTTAGATAATAGATTATCTGTAAAGTCAGGGAAACATGCTATGACTATAAATAATAGGATCATAGTTAATAATAGAGCATTTTAATGGCCAAAATTTCATGCTTTAAGCCAAGGTTCATGTAAGGGTTCACCCACTTTTTGTGCATTATGTGTATAACCCAATTATAGACAGATGGAAAGATGAGTTTCCAAAAAAAGGAAATCGGGTATTTCTTTGTGCTCAAAATGCACAAACATTTTCAGTATTTGTAAGGGATGCTCGTGGTGATCTATTTTTGATACTCAAAAACAAGGGTTACTGCTCTGGCATGGGGCTAGATATCTTGGGAGGCTCGTGAATTAATGAGTGTCCTGTGGGGTGATTGTTTTATTTGTTCAGAGAGGATCCATGGGCAGCAGATGGCTGTCATTCTGCACAGAGTGGCTCCAGATGACAGTGCTGTTCCCAAGTCAAGCTCTGCAGAAGCTTAAACCTTCTTGGCTGGGGACAGCAATAGATAGGGAACTGCCTGCCAAGTCTTTACCACATAGACTCTGAACTGAACCTTATGCTGCGCTGTCTCCTCATATGGAGAGATTTCTTTATTGAGAAAGAGACTTTTGAAATGATTGAGTCCTAAAAGTAGATTCAAAAGGATTCTAGCCAATCAGGTAGAGTTCCAGTCAGAATAAATGTTGAATTTGCTTAGGTGTCTGCTTTGTTCATACAAATGGAACGACAGATAGGCAAACAATCATGGGCTGAGTGAAACAGTTGGTCATTTTAAATTTAGATCTATTATAACTGAAGATATATATATATATATATATATATATATATATATATATATATATATATATATGTCATTCAAGGAGGTTTTCTAAAAGTAGATAATATTTCCATGCTCCTCAAAGTTAGAAAACTAGCTAGACAACAAGTGAGTGGAGTTCATAGTTGTGAGACAAGAACTTGAAACATACCTCTCCAAGTAGAAAGTCATGTATTTGACTACTAAATTATACAGGAAATGATTTCTTTAAAAAGTACAAATCAAGTTGGGCACTGGTGGCTCATACCTGTAATCCTAGCTACTTAGGAGGCTGAGATCTGAGTATCATGGTTTGAAGCCAGCCCAGGAAGGAAAATCCATGAGTCTCTTATCTCCAATAAACTACTCAGAAAAACCTTGGAAGTGGCACTGTAGTTCAAGTGGTAGAGTGCTAGCCTTCAGCAGAAAGAAGCTCAGGGATAGTGCCTAGGCCCTGAGTTCAAGTCCCAGGAGTAGCAAAAATAAATAGTATAAATCATAGCTGTAGGGCTGGGAAGGTGGCTCAGTGGTAGAGCGCTTGCCTTGCATTCCTGAGGCCCTGGGTTCGATTCCTCAGCACCACATAAGAAAAAAGCCGAAGTGGCGCTGTGGCTCAAGTGGTAGAGTGCTAGCCTTGAGCTGAAGAGCTGAGAGACAGTGCCCAGGCCCAGAGTTCAGGCCCCACGACCGGACCCAAAAAAAAAAATCATAGCTGTATAATTTAAAATAAATGTGTGTATACTTAAACGATAGCTTGTTCTAATTTTACTTCTACTTCTTGAGCTATATTGTGCTCATTTATACATTCATATATTAACAAGTATTTCTGAAGCACCTACTATGTGCCAGGCTCTGCTCTAAAACTAAGAATGTAATAATGATTGAGGAAAAAAAGATTGTGTTTTTAATCTAATGTTCCTAAGAATAATATTTCAGAGCTGGGCGTGGATGGTTCACAACTGTATTTTTAGCTACTCAGGAGACTGAGGTCTGAGGATTGTGATTCCAAGCTGAGGCAGGAAAATTGATAAGACTTTTATCTCCAGTAAACTACCTTTCCCCTCCCTCCAATAAAAAAAGCCTGAAGTGGAGCTGTGGCTCAAGTGGTAGCACAAAAGAAGCTCAGGGACAGCACCTAGACCCTGAGTTCAAGTCCTAGGACTGACCCATGTTCATGGCACACACACACACACACACACACACACACACACACACACACACACACACACACACACACACACACACACACACACACACACCAACACTTCAATGCATGAACTACATTTACCACATTAGTCCCAAGATTGTTCCACATGACCCATTTTACTTTGTCCCTAATCACTGTAGACTCTTAGTTGCTCTTTGGTTTCTCTTCTGTCTAGTTGCTTTAGCAACTAGATTAGATTCCTCACTATGACCTTTGTGTTGCCAACCCTCTTTCCTTTCTGGTGAGATTCCCTGGAGAATGAATGACCCAAGAATAAACCTCATGACTTGGACCTCAAAGTCTACCACATTCCTGAACAGCATGTATCACAGGTGGCCTGGATCGTGACCAGATAGATGACTAGACTTGTGCATTGTTCTAAGGTGCAGAGTGGGTAGTTCTACACAATAGGAATGCTTTTGATACACAGCTTCTGTCTGGCCCAGTGGAAACTACAAATAAACAAGGTAATCTCAGTACACTCAAAGAAGCAGATACAGATGACTTCCTATTTCTCTCTTCATTTAGCAACTTGGGACCAAGACAAAAGAAAATTCCTCCTCTGATTTGCTCTTCTTGTTCCCAATGGAAGGAAGACTGACTCAGCTGATAGCAGCTTGCTCCTTTTGAGCTTCTTGGTGTAGGGAAAGTGCTTGAGGTTTCCTTCCTTGTACCCTCACTCTATTCCTTCAGACACCCAGGTGCCAGGTAAACAACTATGCATAGGCCTAGCTTCCATATAATAGTGGTAATACACATTGCTTGAGTGCTTACTATGTATAGACTCAACTAGTATCCTGTTCAGTCCTTCCAAACCTAATGAGGTAGGTACTATTTATTTTTATTTTTATTTATTTATTTACTTTTTAACAAAGAGTAAGCTCTGAGTGGAATTTTCTTTTACTTCTGGTCAGGAGTAAATGGATTTGGAGTTTGGCTCTGGTTGCTGAGGGTCAATAGAGAGAAAGAATTTTGTATGAGTTGTGTATTGCTGTGTATTTTCCTCTCCCCGAAGTTACAATAAGCATTGATTGTCTCACAGTTTCTGAAGGCCTAGGAATCCAGGAGCAGATTCTCTAGATGTTTCAGGCTTGAAATTATGGTTGATGTGTTAGCCTGGGCTGCAGTAATTAGAAGGTGTGACAGGGCTGGAAGAAAGAAGGCTAGAAGGCTAGTTCGCATGGTTGTGGTCAACAGCTTCAGTTCTTTGTTGGCAGAAGACCTCAGCTTCCTGCCTCATAGGTCTTTTTTTCAAATCATGGCAGCAGGCATTCTTCAGACAGAGTAGCCCAAATGAAAGCAAGGAGAAGCCACATGTATTATATAATAGTCTCAGAAGTGATAGTTCATCATTTTCCCCACCTCCTACCCATTCTTTTTTTTTTTTTAATTGTGAAAATACCATACAGAGGGACCTCCTACCCATTCTATAGAGCAATTCTTATGTAAGTGGGGAAAAATACCTGGTGACCTTGACATTGGTTTCCACTTTTTAAAAAAAGAATTTATTTGTCCTATGTCTTTCAAAGCCATATTAAAAAAAAGTCTTCAAGTGCCCCTTACTGGCTGCTCACATCTGCTGTTGTTTGGTAGATGTTATACAAGTGCTGACCTGGCTGGAAGCGGTGTTTGCACACTCAGGATTAGGGCTGTCAGTTGTTTTTGCTGTGTAAGTGAAGTGCCCAATCAGGAGTCATTGCAGCGGTTGTTATTTTAGCAGAGGTCCACTTTGTATGCCCTTAGCCTGGTGGTGACAAGGATTTATAATCCTCATTTGATAGACTTTAGGAATTTAGGCATTTGCTTAAGGTAACTCTACTATTAAATGGAACAAGCAAGGGCTCTAATCCAGTCACTCAGACCATATAAGCCACCGTCATAATCACAACTCTACGTAGCTCAAGAACACAAATTACAGTTTCTAATGGGAAGTATTGGCAATTTGTACCTGGTTCACACAATCACATTCAGGAATAAATGCAAGGAAAGCATGGATTCTGAAGTGGAATCTAGCAGACTCTAAACCTTTCATTTCATATTTCTCTTAGGATTGGATCTGCTGTACCTTCTTCCAAAAACTATAGAATTTGAAAAATGATGCCCCACGTATCTTATGGAGGCTGATGCAGATTCCGTGGGGGAGGTATGGGCACTGTGCACGTGTCCTATTGGAGATAATGCCCAATAAAGAAGCTCATAAGTACCTTTCTTGATTCTGTCATAGTGGCCCAAGTGTTCCTTCTTACTATTTTGCTCAAATGGGAATTTGGATTAAGGGTACAAAGAAGAAAGTGAATTCAAACAGTGTAATTGCTTAGGAAAAACCAACTCACAGTCCAACAAAATGAATACCAGGAAGCTGGCACTTGAAAGGAGAGAAGGTCAGGGAGGGCTATCGAAAAATGAGGGAGGAAGGGAAGGGGTAGTCAGGCGTAATATCCAATGTACATTCTATGGAATTAAGAAATTGAGAGGAGGAGTTGGGCTGGGGGTAATGAGAGTGAATAATGAAATGGGTTACCTTGATCAAGATACATTGTACCTATAAACTGATTTGTCAAATGGTAACTCATTTGTACACCTACTTAAAGATAATTACAAATATGATTTTTTTTAAAAGTTAATTTTAAAACATGAACTTGGGGGCAAGAAAGGCTGTACTACTTTCATGCTTTGTAGAGAATTTTAACTTGTTTTCCCAGTTAAACTCCTGAATGCTTGGCTCTCATTTTCTTTTTTTTTCCCATGATTTCTTATGCCTAACTATTATTGAAGATGCAGACTGTAAACTTTCCTACTCACAAACCCACAAACACGGTTTCTTCTAAGAGAGGATATGGAGTGGTATATCCCCATCTTATCTATCAAAATAAGCACACAGCACCTCTCAGGTTTTAAGGGCTTTCTTTAGAGTTCATTAACCATGAGGAGACAGAACAGCAGGGAACAACCAACATAACAACCTGGGGGAAGTTAAAGAGTTTCTAACAGGCTCACATGCTGTCCTTATCTGGTACCCAGGGATGAGGAGGGCTCCTCTTCTGCTCCAAAGGGTGGGACTCTCATCAGGGCTGCTCCTCTCTGGCCCTCTTCCTTCATTATCTAGTCCACACAGGCCTTTCTCTCCTTCTCCAAGGGCTTCTCAATATGAGTAAGAGCAGTTTGGGTGTGGATACATAGATATCCTGTGCTCTCAGACTGAATCATTTTACTGTCAGAATAATTCTAAGACTGTTCTCAACATGCTCCCAAAGAAGTTTTTCGCTAGAGCTAAAAACTTAACTGCAGCTGAGGAGAAGGGACACAGGGAGAGGCAAAGACTGAGGCTATAAACAGGAACCAAAGACAAAACAAATGGACTTTGGTGTCTTCCTGAGGCCGTTGGTGGTTGGTCTGGGGGCCCGTGGACATCATTTCCAGGTGAAGTATATAATAAGTGGTTCTAGGTTAGTATCCCTTATAAAGACGAGTCTGGATCTGGCAAAAGCAAAAGGCAGTGAAACACAGGAATCAGTCAGGAAGCCAGTGCTTTATGGGACAGACAGGTGATCACCACAACTAGATCAGACCATAGGCCAAATCTTGACCACTTTGGCTTGCTAAATGGGAACCAGTAACACTAGTTGTTTTGTTTGTTTGTTTTTGTTTTTTGTTGGTCATGGGGCTTGAACTCTGGGCCTGGACGCTGTCCCTCAGCTCTTCAGCTCAAGGTGAGCACTCTACCACTTGAACCACAGTGCCACTTCTAGTTTTCTGAGTAGCTTATTGGAGAAAAGAGTCTCACAGACTTTCCTGCCCAGGCTGGCTTTGAACCATGATCCTCAGATCTCAGCCTCCTTAGTAGCTAGGATTACAGGTGTGAGGCACCAAAGCCTGGCTAAATAGTTGCTGCCTTTTTTTTTTTTTTGCCACTCCAGCAGCTTGAACTCAGAGCCTGGGCACTGTCCCTGAGTTTCTTTTGCTAAAGGCTAGCGCTCTACCACTAGAGCCACAGCACCACTTCCAGCCTTTTTCTGTTTATGTGGTACTGAGGAATTGAACCCAGGGTTTCATACATGCAAGGCAAGCACCCTAGCACTGAGCCACATTCTCAGCCTACCAGTTGGTTTTTGTTGTTGTTGTTTTTTTGCTTATTTTTTTTTTGGGGGGGGTGTCCGATCATGGGGCCTGAACTCTGGGCCTGGGTTCTGTCCCTCAGCTCTTCAGCTCAAGGCTAGCACTCTGCCACTTGAGCCACAGCGCCACTTCCGGCTTTTTTCTTTTTGCTTATGTGGTGCTGAGGAATTGAACCCAGGGCCTCATGCATGCAAGGCAAGCACTCTACCACTGAGCCACCTTCCCAGCCCCCCCCACCAGGTGTTTTTATAGTAGAAGAGAGCTGACATCCAAAGTCAGCTTTTAAGACTGACAATAACTATTGGTAGCCTTAATACGTTCATCAAGAAGAGGTAAGCACAAGTTAAAGAAAATGTCTGATATCACTAAGTTGTTTGGAGAAGTGCTTAAAAATCCCACTGAAGGATTCTGAGAAATTCCAGATAAACTCCAACATGAGAAGAGAGGAGGAGGCTGTAGTATGATTAGAACTGAGTTTCTAGAATGTTCAAAAGGAGTTTGAAAGGCTCAGAGAAGCTACACCTACTGGAAGAAGGAAAGAACTCTTGAAGCCAGAGGTTGAAAAACTATTGTAAAGCATGGAAGAGCCCAAGGGTAACCTGAGGGCAGTGGGTTTGTTGTCCTAAGACATTTGGACCTTCTCCTCCTACCATATGAAACTGTCTTTGATCCCTTGAATATACCAAGTTGTAGCATCAGCCTCTACCTCACTTAATACTCTCTTTCCATGATGGTTGTTGTGGATTGTAATTAGATATTTATTTGTCTAGTAATTTGATTATCTGATTTTATTGTTCTATAAACTTGAAGAATTAGGGACTTTGATTTCTTGATTTGTTTTTCTTTGTTGCTGTTGTCCCTGAGCTCTTGATTTGTTTTTCTTTGTTGCTGTCATCTCTGAGCTCTTCAGCTCAAGGTTAGCACTCTATCACTTGAGCCACAGCACCACTTCCAGCTTTTTCTGCTTATGTGGTGCTGAGGAATTGAACCCAGGGCCTCATGCATATAAGGCAAGCACTCTACCACTGAACCACCTTCCCAGTCCCCTCAGCTATTTCTTCTAATAGATAGCTGACAGTAGCTTTCAGCTTATTAATGGCAGTTGTGTGAGGGTGTCAGACCAAGCCATTTTCTACCACTTCTCCATCTGGTGGAGAGAGTCCTGGACAGGATTGAACACCTGGTTTGAGAGAGATCCTGCTCTGTCCTTTCAGTAGTTTGGTTAGGTAAATCAGTCTATTACCTTTCACCAAAGCTAGTCCAAGTTTTAAGACATAGCAACCAAGGCAGAACCTTGCTTGTCTATGATATTTATCTTGAACAAACGATAAAGAATAGCCACTTGGAAGATTTCCAGTTATAAGAAGACAAAGTAAAGATGTCCTCATTTCCTTAAAAAAAAAAAAAAAGTGCTGTCGAACAACACAGAGAGAAAAATTAAGAAATGTGGAGTCCGGCTGGGAAGGTGTCTCAGTGGTAGAGCGCTTCCCTTGCATGCATGAGGCCCTGGGTTCGGTTCCTCAACACCACATAAGCAGAAAAAAAAAAGCCGGAAGTGGCGCGGTGGCTCAAGTGGTAGAGTGCTAGCCTTGCGCTGAAGAGCTGAGGGACAGTGCCCAGGCCCAGAGTTCAGGCCCCACAACCGGACCAAAAAAAAAAAGAAAAAAGAATTGTGGAGTCAATTGTTAGTAAAACTAGGGGACAATTGTAACCCTAAATCAAACTTGCTTAGGGCCATGTTAATCTGAAACTGTTGATTGACTCTACTAAATTGTAGAACAGCTGAAGAAATTGGTGGAGAGGAGGAGTGGTATCTGGAAATCAGAGGCCAGTCAAGGGAGGAGAACGGGATTTCAGAGTATGTAAGAAGTTAGATTTTGAGGTACCCACTCACTAAGAGATGAGACTCTCTGGAAAAACTCTTGGGAAATCAGTACAGAAGAGTGTAGTGCTATCGTCTGAAGAGGGATGTGGGTCCCTAAGTGCCTTTTGCTGCCAAGTTCAATGGCACGCTTCTCTCTATCCTCCTCCCACATTAGATGGGGTGAAACCTGTATGGAGAAACTGAACACCAGGAAAGAGAAGTTCTCTGAATACTAGACAACAGAGCAAGATACATTAAAATGTAAGGTTAGTAAATGGAGGAGTAATCTGGCCACCTGCTAATGGTACAGTGAAAGCCACTAGAAGACAAGACCATCCACACATAAATAGCTTTTAAATATCTCATTTTAAGTTATAAGTGTATGGACAAATATCATTGAGGATGAGATGAAATCCTCCAATAAGTTGTTAGAAGTCATGTCAACAACTCAGAGGGAAAAAATGTTCAAGAAAAGATAAAAATAGCTTTAAAGAATTGGGGGAAATGGGCTGGGAAGGTGGCTCAGTGGTAGAGTGCTTGCCTTGCATGCATGAGGCCCTGGGTTCGATTCCTCAGCACCACATAAGCAGAAAAAGAAAAAAGCCAGATGTGCTGCTGTGGCTCAAGTGGTAGAGTGCTAGCCTTGAGCTGAAGAGCTGAGGGACAGCGCCCAGGCCCAGAGTTCAGGCCCCACGACCGGACCAAAAAAAAAAAAAAAAAAGAATTGGGGGAAATAACAATACTGGACTTCTCAGTAATATTGTGAACTAGAAGCTAATGGATTAATGTCATTGAAAGTCTGAGTATGAGGGGCTGGGTAGGTGGCTCAGTGGTAGAGCGCTTGCCTTGCATGCATGAGGCCCTCGGTTCAATTCCTCAGCACCACATAAGCAAAAAAAAAAAAAAAAGCCAGAAGTGGTGCTGTGGCTCAAGTGGTAGAATGCTAGCCTTGAGTTGAAGAGCTGAGGGACAGCACCCAGGCCCAGAGTTTAGGCCCTATGACCGAACCACCCCCCCCCCACCAAAAAAAAAAAGAAAAGAAAAGAAAAAAAGAAAGTCTGAGTATGTAATAAGGAGCCTCAATGAAAACTATTGATCAGTAGCTCCTGCCTATAATCCTAGCTGTTCAGGAGGCTGAGGTCTAAGGATTGAGATTTGAAGCCAGCCTGGCCAGAGTCTTATCTTCAATCTACTAGCCAAAAATAAAAAAGCTGAAAGTAGAGATGTAGATCAAGTAGCACTTGCCTTGAGCAAAAAAGCCAAGGGAAAGTGTGAGGCCCTGAGTTCAAGCCCTACTACTGGCACAAAAAACAAATCAAAGCCCCCACCAAAAAAAAAACAAAACCCAAGAAAGTCATTGATCAATAGAGGACTGAGGTGGGGAGCAGGAAAAGAGAGAGCAAGAGAGTGTGTTATTCTGAGTAAAACGATGTATGTATATCCAAAATACCATAGTAAAACTCCTGGGTGAAATTAACACACACTAAAAAATGAATGACAGGAAAATACAACAGGCCTGTACAGTGCGGAACCAGCAGAAGGGGAATAATGAATGAGAACGAATACTGTCTCTATAGTTTTTTTGCATTTATAATAATGAAACTTGTATTGTTTATGAAAGGAGAGGAGGATGGGGAAAGAAGGACAGAGTGGGGACTTTGATCTTCATACTTTTTTACATGTATGAAAGTATCCCAATCCCCCCACCCTCATCTTGTACAACTAATAAAAAGTAGTCTGAGTAAAAATAAATTTCAACCTATTTGAATGATATTACTCACTAAACAATTATTTATGTGGGAAGACACAATATACATTTTATACATGCAAAATCATAAAAAGATGCTGTGTTCACATATCCTTTCTTAGGAAACTACTGACTGATACATTCGACTAAATGGAGAAATAAATCCTGAGAGACCATAGTGAACCTAGGGAATAAGGTCTTCCTTCAATCCAGGAGTGGGTCGAAAGGCCTCTCCAGGATGATGACAAATGAGAGTATCAGAACATTAAGATTCAGACCAGGTTATGTGGCAGGCCTAGAAAATAACCTGTGTGAACTAAAACGATCCCAGGAAGATTATTGTGAGAGAAAACAAAATGGAACCACTGTATTGTCTAAGTTGTTTGCTCACATGAACATTTTCATTGAGAAGTGTTTACAGAGCTATTGGTGGCTATGGGAACACTTTACAACTGGTTTAATGAGATCTAATTAAATGAAAAATGGAGGCCATTATTGACTTCAAGAGAAACTAAAAGATACAGAAGAAAAAAAATATAGACATAATATGCTCTTGATTCATTAGCAAATAGTTTAGTATTGTTTAATATATATAACACCATGTGTGTTTAATGCAATTTAATACTACTACTTAATTTAATACAGCCTTATGTATATATATATATATATATGACTGTAATAAATGGTTTTATTAATTAGCATTGATTTTTTTGATGTATCAAAAAATGTACAACTATGTTGGAAGAATATGGCAATAGTAAGAATGCTGATCACTTCAACCACAATAAGAGCAACTCATTTGATAACATTTAACTTGACAAATGGAGAGAGACTCACAGGCCCAGAAATGTGGAAGCTAATAGAAATAGCTTAAGAAGCTGGAAGTAATTGTCTCTGAATAATAATAGCATGGTAAGGGTTGGGCAGAGAGGCATGAAAACATTGTTGGTTTTCGTTCTAAGTCTTTTGGCATTAATTGACCTTTTAAACTATGTACATATACTGCTTTGATAAGAAAAAATAGTTAAAAGCTACAATCATATTAAAAGGGCATCAAATTATTAGCCTGCTCAGTTGTCTGTGTGCTTCATTACGGATCGGCTCTTATGCTTGGGGGATTCAAGATGTTGTCAGGGAAGGGGTCAGAGGACAGATTTTGGAGCATTTTGTGTGGTGAACCAAAGAGCATAGCTTTTATTATAAAGGGCATGGGGAGCCCTCAGGGATCTTAAAACAGTGGAATAATAGGATCAGACATGCTCCCTGAGCATTAGTTTCCTCATCTGTAAAATGACCCAGTTGACCTAGAATGAACCATTCGGCCACTGTCCCAAACATTTTGTGAAAACTCTAAAATGTTTTACTAATCACTAGATTTTTTACTAGTATTCATTATATATTATAATCATAAATTATTTAAATACATTATGACTACTTTATAGAAAAATGAAAGAATTATACACTAACATGTAACTGCCTTGATTCTGCAATTAACATTTTGTCTATTTACTTTCTCACAGAATGATTCATTATCCCTGTCTTCTATTAATTCTATTAATTCAGGCAATATTTTTTTATAATATTACAGATGTCAATTTACTTCATCTCTAAAGATTCCAGCATGCATATATTTATTAAGGTTGGAAGGGTTTTTGTTTTTTTTTTATAATTTATTTGGGTAAAATTAGAATACACTGGCATTCACAAATTTTCAGTGTATTATTTAACTCAGTGAAACATGAATTTGTCAATTCACGATTTGATAAATGCATTAAAAGTGTTGTTTCAGTTGTGAAGTCCCAACTCAAGGGAGTCTGAATGTCGACCTTGGCATCACCAGGTGAATAAAGGGAGATGTGAGAGGTGTAGGGGTGAGGCTGGCGACAAGAACACCTTCCTTGGTGGGTTATCAGAGAGGCTGACAGCATAGAAAGTGGTTAAAGATACCAGGTAAAGCTGGGAGGTAGTGGTCCATGCCTGTAATCCTAACTACTTAGGAGACTAAGATCTGAGGATAGAGGTTTGAAGCCAGCTGGGGTAGAAAAGTTTGTGAGGCTCTGATCTTCAATTATCCAGCCAAAGGCCAGAAGTGGAGGTGTAGCTCAAGTGGTAGAGCACTACCCTTGAATGACAAAGGCAACTAAATAAAGCTTTATAACCTCCTGGTTGGCAAAGCCTTAACTAGATGATCTCTAAGATCACTGGCAGTTCTGATGCTGTGTTTCTAGGGATTGGAAAGCAGACTTTGTTTTTAGTGAATTCACAAGCACATACTAGATGTATAATGAACAGATCCTGAAAGGCTTACAGTGTATAAACTACTACTAATGCCATTGCCACTGAACCTTTCTGTAATGTACCAAAACCTAACTTGGTGCACAAATGAATTAAAAGCCTAATTTAGGAGTATTCTATAATAAGACCTGGGCTCATCAATCTTAGCAGTCAAATGTTTAAATGTTAGATATGTTCAGGTAAGGCAAAGGAGGAGGAGTTGCAATAGGTTATCTTTATACCTCATTTGCATATTTTTGTCCATCAGTGTTTTCTAACCATAGAATAGACCTGAATTTCTCTGAACTTGGTTCTAAAGGATGCCTACTTCTTTTTTTTTTTTTGGGGGGTCCGGTCATGGGGCCTGAACTCTGGGCCTGGGCGCTGTCCCTCAGCTCTTCAGCTCAAGGCTAGTGCTCTACCACTTGAGCCACAGCACCACTTCCAGCTTTTTTTTCTTTTTGCTTATATGGTGCTGAGGAATCGAACCCAGGGCCTCAGGCATGCAAGGCAAGCGCTCTACCACTGAGCCACCTTCCCAGCCTGATGCCTACTTCTTTTTTTTTTTTCGGTCGTGGGGCTTGAACTCTGGGCCTGGGCGCTGTCCCTCAGCTCTTCAGCTCAAAGCGAGCACTCTACCACTTGAGCTACAGCGCCACTTCCGGTTTTGTGGTGGTTTATTGGAGATAGGAGTCTCACGGTCTCTCCTGCTGGGGCTGGCTTTGAACTGCGATCCTCAGATCTCAGCCTCCTGAATAGCTAGGATTACAGGCGTGAGCCACCAGCGCCCGGCTATGATGCCTACTTCTTGAGTCATTTGGTTTTTGTTTAACCCCTGCTAAATTTGTCTAAGCTTTCTCTTCCAACAGAGAACAGTGTTAGTCTGTTTGTACACTGGTTCAGGACTTTGGTTCTGTCATCTGCTGATAACATCTCCTACCCACTTTCTATACAAATTACACAGTGAATAACTACCCAATCATGATTGGGATGAGCAGGTGTGAAGCACACATGTACACATGCCTATACCTATATTGGGGCTTAAACTTAGGGCCTTGCTGCTCAAGGCTGAGGCTGGACCACTTGAGCCCTACCTCTACTTCAAGCTTTCTACTGGTTAACTGGATATAAGAGGTTCACAGAGTTTTCTATTCAGGCTAGCTTCCAATTTGTATCCTCAGATCTGTAGACTCCTAGGTAGCTATGATTACAGTCATGAGCCTCCAGCCTCTCTCTTTCTTTCTTTCTTTCTTTTCTTCCTTCCTTCCTTCCTTCTTTCCTTCCTTTCTTTCTTCCTTTCTTTTTTTTGAGATAGGGTCTCACTATGTGGTCCAGTTGGCCTCAAACTATTGTCTAAGCATCCTGAGTGTGCACCACTACTTGGCTTCATGTCTGTCTTAACTAGAGAAGACATTAATAAACACTCAGTAAAAACAAAACAAAACAAAACTGTTGTCTGGTAGGATTGAATCAGAACTCTCTGTGACACTTCTACAACTCTACAGATCACTTGGTTTCAGAGTAATGATTCATAAATGCTTTCCCAAACACAGAAGACCCAGGCAGGCAGGCAGCAGTTTTGAGCTGATAACTACTTTCCCTGGCTCTAGGCTAGGAACTGTAGGAACTTTGAAATAACTAGGAGACTTCTTGCTGTTCTCAAAGAGTAGGCCGAGCTCATGCAAACCAGGTACACACTCAAATGCTCAGGCCTCTCCCCTGGCCTAGGGCAAGGTCCTGATTAGAGACTCTGCTGTTTCCATCCCTGGGTTCATGAGTACTGCATTTAATTCTGGATCTCGATCTTACTATATGGACACTTCATCACATGGATGATACCAGACAGCTCAATTCTCCTTACAGAAATTAAATTTCTTATGATAGCTGGGTCCTAGTGGCTCTGGCCTGTAATCCTAGCTACTCAGGCAGCTAAGATCTGAGGATTATGATTTGAAGCCAGCCTGTGGAAAAGACTGAGAGACTCTTTATCTCCAGTTAACCACCAAAAAGCTGAAAATGGAGCTGGAAATGGAGCTGTGGCTCAAGTGCTAGAGTGCTCACTTTGAGCAAAAAGCTCAGCAACAGCACCCAGGCCCTGAGTTCAAGCTGCAGGATTAGCACAGACAGACAGACAGACACACACACACACAGCATACATTCTCCTTTTTTGGCCTAACTGAAAACTAGCTGTCCTCTGCAGGCCTGACTTCCGTTTCAATCCTGTCCAGGGGAGGCTGCTTTTTCTATCATGGCTCATGCATCCCTATGGTGCCTGTGGCAGGATGAGTAACTCTACAGGCTCCTCATTGCTGCTTTAAGACCACTGTCTCCTCACAGTTCCTCTCTCTCTACTCCAGTAAAGTTTGAATCTCTTTACATTAGACTAAACAACTGTCAACCTTCTTTTTACAGCCACCTGCAGGTCCCAGCTTACCCTTCATTATTCTTGAAGAGGTTAATCGAAAGATAATCCTGTCTTGATTGTGGGCAAATCCTGTGACTTTCAAATGAATCTTCCTATACAGTGGCCTCTCCAGTCTTTGGCTTCTCCTCTCCTCTAACAACCTTGTCTTCCAACCCTCCTCAGCCACACTCATGCCTGGTCATGCCTGATGGCCACGCCTTTCTCTCAGCTCCATGTTGAGTGGCCCACTCTCTGACCTGGTTTTCTAACTTTCACAGGCTTCTCTATAGATCCTGCCAGGACCCTACCATTTACCATCCCTCCCCTCTCAAAGCATCACTCACTTGCTTTCCTGCCTGCATTTGCATCATGGCTTCTTGCAATTACCCTTTACCTAGCCACCTAGTTTCTTGTCCCTCTCCCCTTCCACTGTAATTGCCTGAAAACCTCACATTTTAGAATATCAGCTTTCTACCTCCCTTGAACTAACATCTACACAGCTGACCACAACTGAAAAACATGTCCTACTGGCCTCACTTCCTTTTTTTTTTCTTTTGTGCCAGTATGAGGGCTTGAACTTTTGGCCTCACACTCTCATTTGGCTTTTTTGCTCCAGGATGGCACTCTCTACTTGATTCATGCCTCCACTTCTGTCTTTTTTGCTGATTAATTGGAAAATGAGTTTTCCAGACTTTTCTTTGCCAGGCTGGATTTGAGCCTCAATCCTCAGATCTCAGCCTCCTGAGTAGATAGATGACAGGTGGGAACTAATGGTGCCTGGCTGCTCTCTCTCTCTCTCTCTCTCTCTCTCTCTCTCTCTGTGTCAGTTGTGGGGCTTAAATTCAAGGCCTGGGCACTGTCCCTGAGCTTTTTCACTCCAGGCTAGTGCTCTACCACTTTGAGCCACAGCACCACTTCTGGTTTTTTGGTGCTTAATTGGAGATAAGAGACACCCAAACTTTTCGTCCTAGGCTGGCTTAGAACCATGATACTCAGATCTCAGTTTCCTGAGTAGTTAGGATTACAGGGATGAGCCACAGTGCCCAGCTAGTCTCACTTAATTCTTCACTTTCAATCTCTACTAGACCTTTAGTGTTCCTGGGTAATCTTCCATCTTCTGTTGCAAGGTACATTTCCTTGTCGCTTAGATGAATATCTCACTTTCACAGAAAGCAGAAAAAGCCATGAGAAGAGAAATTCCATGACTACTGCTACATCTCTCCACCCACTTGTAATATCTATAATATAGATACAGAGCTCTGGGATGTGAAACTAGAGTTTGGGCATATGCTTAGATCATTTCCTCCCTATTGCAGACAACCCGCAAATAAAAAATGCACGCACATATGCAGGTTAATGTAAGGGAAGTTATATTGATTTCACAATTAATTCTTCCACAAGCAAGTCAGCAAATCTCACTTCTTTTCAGATGTAAAATGAGGCTATGCACAAAAAAAAATCTTTCTTGTTATTTAATTCCTAAACTCATGATTCTCCTGATCAGCCTCCCTAATGCTGAGATTACAGGCATGCACCACCTTGTCTAACTTGGAAAAAAAGCTTTTAAGAACTTACTAGCTGTAAATTATCTTAATTTCAAATCTTTGGATGATCCCAAACTACTTCCATTTAGCTTTAGAAATGCTATAGTTAGATGGATGGATAGATAGATAGATAGATAGATCTAGATCTTGGGTATATTTAACCTCATAGATTTGGTGTAGTCTAATGTTTAAATAAGTTAGTATTTTCTAATGTAACCTTGGTACAACAGACCACTTGGAGTTATGCTGGCAGAATTTGAGAAAAACAGTATTTTGCCAAGCACATAACTCCCATATGGTAAAGAACTAGAAGACTGATTAGTCTTTAATAGTCCTGAGAGTCAAACCAATTGAGTCTTCCTTTGCTCTAATGGTGACCTCATTAATGTAGAGTAAATCTCTGAAACTCAGACTGAGATGTTCACTGATATTTGCTATCTGCCAGAGAATGGTAAATGTGTCTATCTTCATTTAGTTCTCAGCCAATTGCCTTGCTATCAATACTTCTTCTTAAAGCACCTTCAAAAATGCCACTGGATTAAGTGTAAATATAAAGAGCTGCCTCTAAAACAAACATTATGTCAAGTGTGTGCTCAGTGTTACTTAAAGGCTATAATCTCCAAGTTTCCCTCCCTTTTCCTCACCCTTATCAAACTCCCACTGCAAACAATGAAAAAACAAACAGAAAAACACTCAGAACTGCTATCCACACTAATGTAGTGATGGACTGAAAGGCAAGGACCCTTGGTAGAGATCAGGAGCTGTCCTAATGGCTCACCCCATGGGCCTGTTTGAGAATCACTGCAGGACACTGAGCCAAGCAGAAGGAATTCTGGAATCCCCCACTTGTCCTCAACATACTGCTAATTTATATCATTAGGTTGTGCTTAGAAGAGAGTAAGCTACCATCCTGTCAAGTCTGGCCAATTGTGTCCAGTTTTGTCAATTAAAAAATACAAAACTTCCTTTGTTGAGTATAATTCTTAATACTTATTCATTCTATGTTCTAGATAATTCTTTCTCCTCCTCCTCCTCCTCCTTCTCCTCCTCCTCCTCCTCCTCCTCCTCCTGCTGCTGCTGCTGCTGCTGCTGGCCAGCGGCTTGAACTCAGGGCCTGGGCACTGTCCCTGAGCTTCTTTCACCTAAGACTAATCTCTACTACTTGAGCCAAAGCACCACTTCTGGCTTTTTCTGAGTAGCTTCTTGGGATAAGAGTCTTACAGACTTTTCTGCCTGGGCTAGCTTTGAACCATGATCCTCAGATCTCAGCCTCCTTAGTAGCTTGGATTTTCAGGCATGAGCCACTGGCATCCAGCCTAGATGAACTTTAACATGCTCACCCTGATTCAATGTGTACTTGTTGATGTCCCACTAGTTGACCCAGAGCGAAAGAATCTCACAGATTATTCTGAAGCCCTTCAATACTACAGTGCTCAGACAACATACAAATAAAGTAATTCTAGTGATTTTAAAAATAACACCTGCAGGGAGAAAGCCTACCACTTTTTTTTATTATTATTACTATAATGCAGTTACAGGAAACACTATTTTAAGCAGAGGGACACTTGAAAAAAAAAAAAAAACAACCCACAAAACTGAGGTGCTCCAAGAGTCTAGCCTGGTTCTTTTTTTTTTGGGGGGGGGTCCGGTCATGAGGCCTGAACTCTGGGCCTGGGCGCTGTCCCTCAGCTCTTCAGCTCAAGGCTAGCGCTCTACCACTTGAGCTACAGCACCACTTCCCGCTTTGTTTCTTTTTTGCTTATGTGGTGCTGAGGAATCGAACCCAGGACCTTACACATGCAAGGCAAGCGCTCTACCACTGAGCCACCTTCCCAGCCCCTTGCCTGGTTCTTTATGACTATGAGACTATCATGCAAATCTGTTCTACCAAGGGAGGACAGATATCAGAGAGGCGGGAATCAGAAGTCCTCTCCAGAATCAGTCATCGAGCTTAAGAGGACATCAGTGATGCTGATATCAAAAGATCTGGAAGCTGCCACTACACTGCTACCTGACACCAGTAAAGCTAATCTCTGAATATGTGGATGCAAGGGCAGAAAACCCCAGGACTCCATGATCACAACAGTCAGTAGCAATAGCCTAAAGAATGTGGTGCCTGCCCTCCTGGTTTTCCTAATCTTGCATAATGCATCTAATTGGTACAATATTTCTCATATCTACAAACAATTGCAAGGGAGAATGGCAATTTACTCACACTCAGTACCTGATGCTTTCAATCATTAGCTGGTGCTCTATCAACTGAGTCACACTTCCAACTCCATGATTAATTTTTTTTGAGAGTTTCCTTACATTGCCCAAAGTGGCCTCAGACTCCCAATCCTTCTGCCTCAGTCTCCTAAGTACTAGTATTAAAAGTATATACCACCACATCTGGCCAAATATTAATATTAAATATCACAAGGCAAAACACAGAATATGACAATATATAACAGAGTGATCTAGCTTAGCTTGCAGGAACTAGAGACATTTTTCTTCACTTTTTAATTGTGTTAAATATTCACAAATATAGCCATTCTTAAGAATACAGGCAAGTCAATATCCTATAATGAGATACAGGAAGCTATCAAAAGTCTTCCAACAAAAAAAAGCCCAGGACCAGATGGATTCACAGCAGAATTTTATAAGACCTTTAAAGAAGAACTAATACCCATACTCCTCAAGCTCTTCAGAGAAACAGAGAAGGAGGGAGCTATCCCAAACTCATTCTACGAAGCCAATATCACACTCATCCCCAAACCAGGCAAAGACCCAACCAAAAAGGAGAATTACAGGCCAATCTCCTTGATGAACACAGATGCAAAGATCCTTAACAAGATTCTAGCTAACAGAATCCAGAAACACATTAAAAAAATAATACACTATGATCAGGTAGGCTTCATCCCAGAGACACAGGGATGGTTTAACATACGTAAGTCAATAAATGTAATCCAGCATATCAACAGAGCCAAGGTCAAGAATCACATGATTATCACCACAGATGCAGAAAAGGCCTTTGATAAAATTCAACATTCATTCATGCTAAAAGCTCTGGAGAAAATAGGAATAGAAGGAACATTTCTACAAACAATAAAAGCCATTTATGACAGACCAATAGCCAATATCATACTTAATGGGGAAAAGCTACAACCAATCCTCCTAAAAACAGGAACAAGGCAAGGATGTCCACTGTCTCCACTCCTCTTCAACATAGTCCTAGAACCCTTAGCCAGGGCAATAAGGCAAGAAAAAGACATTAAAGGGATCCGCATAGGGAAAGAAGAAGTGAAACCATCCCTTTTTGCAGACGACATGATACTATACCTCCACGATCCCAAAAACTCCATCCCCAAACTTTTAGAAATCATAAGTCACTTCGGCAAAATAGCAGGATACAAAATAAACCCACAAAAATCAGTTGCCTTCCTATACACTGATAATGCACAGGAAGAGAGGGAAATAAAGGGAGCAACCCCATTCACAATAACCTCCCAAAAAATGAAATATTTAGGAATTAACCTAACCAAAGATGTAAAAGAACTATTTAATGAGAACTATAAAAAGTTAAAGAAAGAAATTGCAGAAGACACTAGGAAATGGAAAGACCTCCCATGCTCCTGGATAGGCCGACTTAATATAGTAAAGATGGTGATACTTCCAAAACTAATATACAAATTCAATGCAATTCCTATTAAAATCCCAATGACGTACATCACTGAAATACAGAAAACAGTCCAAAAATTTATATGGAACAACAAAAGACCTAGAATAGCCAAAACAATTCTAGGGGATAAAGACAATATGGGAGGGCTATCCATGCCGAACTTCAAACTCTACTACAGAGCTATAATCACAAAGACAGCATGGTACTGGCACAAAAACAGACCCGAAGACCAATGGAACAGAATAGAAGATCCAGATATAAATCCACAGGCCTACAGCCAGCTGATATTCGACAAAGGAGCCAAAGACATACAATGGAAGAAACACAGCCTCTTCAACCGCTGGTGCTGGGAAAACTGGGCAGCCACATGCAGAAAACTAAAAGTGGACCCCAGCCTATCACCATGCACCAACATCAACTCAAAATGGATTAAAGACCTTAACATTAAACCTGAATCTCTGAAACTACTACAGGACAGAGTAGGAGAGACACTTGAACTAATAGGCACAGGAAGGAACTTCCTGAACAGAGTCCCAGGGTCACAACAAGTTGGAGAGAGACTCGACAAATGGGACTACCTTAAAATAAAAAGCTTCTGCACAGCTAAATCTATCGCAACTAAGCTAGAAAGACAACCAACTAATTGGGAAAAAATATTTACCAGCAATATATCAGACAAGGGGTTAACATCCTGTATATACAGGGAACTCAAGAAACTAATCCCTCCCAAACCTAACAAACCAATTACTAAATGGGCAAGGGAACTAAAGAGGGACTTCTCAAATGAAGAAATAAAAATGGCAAAGAAACACATGAGGAAATGTTCATCATCCCTGGTGGTGAAGGAAATGCAAATAAAGACAACCCTGAGATACCACCTTACCCCAGTCAGAATGTCCCACATCCACAAATCAGCCAACGACAAATGCTGGAGGGGATGTGGAGAAAGAGGAACCCTGTTACACTGCTGGTGGGAATGTACACTTATACAACCACTTTGGAAAGCAGTCTGGAGGGTCCTTAGAAAGCTAAAGATTGACCTCCCTTACGACCCAGTCATACCACTTCTAGGCATCTACCCTGAACAACAGGAACCAATATACAAGGACACGTGCACCTCCATGTTTATTGCAGCACTGTTCGCAATAGCCAGGATATGGAAACAACCTAGATGCCCCACCACAGATGAATGGATCCAAAAATTGTGGTATCTATACACAATGGAATATTATGCAGCCATTAGAAATGACAAAATAATGGCATTTGCAGGGAAATGGATGGAGCTAGAAGGAATCATGTTGAGCGAGGTAAGCCAAGAACGAAGAGACAAACGGTACATGGTCTCCCTGATAAGTGGATGCTAAATCCAAAAGGTTAGGTGATACGATAAAACTAACAGGACTTAAGAAACAAAGAACTCCCGCTCATCTGGTTGAACCACTACTAAATATCCCCATGCTGCTGATCACAAATATGGTATATAACATGTGAACACTGTTATATATTACAGACTGTGGTAGACAATTTGCTCCAGGGAAGTTAGAATGAACTTGTGACTTTGAAATTATGTAATCATTTAATCACAATCAAAAAAAAAAAAAAAAAAAGAACCTCGGGGAAGGGAGGGAGGGAGGGGATGGTAGGGGGAAAACAATGGAGGGGGTAACAATGTTCAAGAGGAAGTGTACTCATAACCTCACTCATGTAACTGTTATCCTCTGTATAGTAGCTTTACAATTAAAAAAAAAAAAAAAAAAAAAAAAGAATACAGGCAAGTGAGCTGGTACCAATGGCTCATGCCTGTAATCCTCACTACTCAGGGTACTGAGATCTGAGGATTGTGGTTCAAAGCCAGCCCAGAAAATCTATAGGATTCTTTTTTTAAAATTTATTTATTTTATTGATATATTTTAATTCTATAGGATTCTTATCTCCAATAAACTACCAAAAAAGCTGGAAGTGGAGATGTGATTCAAATGGTACAGCACTAGCCTTAAGCAAAAGAATCTCAAGAACAGAGCCCAGGGCCTGAGTTCAAGTCCCAGGGCCATCACAAATGCATACACACACACACATACACACACACAACCACCACCACCACTACCAACAACAATAACAACAACAAGAAATACAGGTAAGTGGTAATAAACAGATTCATAATGTTATGCAACCATTATCACTAATCATCTACATAATTCTTTTGTTGTTGGTCATGGGACTTGAACTCAGGACCTGGGCACTCTCTCTGAGCTTTTGCACTCAAGGCTAGTGCTCTACCACTTTGAGACACAGAGCCACTTCTGGTTTTCTGATGCTTAATTGGAGATAGGAATTTCATGGACTTTCCTGCCTGGGCTGGCTTAGAACTGCCATCCTCAGGTCTTAGTCTTGAGTAGCTACAATTACAGGCATGAGCCACTATCGTCCAGTATACAGAATTCTTTTCATCTTGGAAAACTGTGTGGCCATTGAACAATAAATTCCTTCTCTCTGCACCTCGACTTAGAAACAAGCGATTTGTCCATCTTGTGATTTGACTATTCTAAGTACCTCATATAGTAGAATCATATTGCATTTGTCCTTTTATGATGGACTTATTTCACTTAGCATAATGACCTCAAAGTTCATTCAGGTTGTAGCAGACTGCAGAATTTTCACACCTACACCTGCATGCACACACACACACACACACACACACCAGTACTAGAACTTGAACTCATAGCTTCATGTTCTTTATTCTTCCAGCTGGCACTCTAATACTTGAGCTATACCCTTAGTACAGCTTTTTTGCTTATTTGTTGGAAAACAGCCATGCAAACTTTTCTGTCCAGGCTGTCTTTGGACTGAGATTCTCAGATCTCAGCCTGCTCAGTAGCTAGGCTTATCGATATGAACCACAGGTTTTCAGTTTGCTTTTTTACAAAACTGCTCTTGGGTACAGGTGGCTCATGCCTGTAATCCTAGCTACTCAGGAGGTTGAGATCTGAGAATTGAAGCCAGCCCTGGCGGGAAAGCCTAACTCATCTTCAACTAACCACCAAAAAGCTGGAAGTGGGGCTGTGCTCAATTGGTAGAGTGTAGCCTGGAACACAACAGCTCAGGAAAAGTGTCCAGGCCCTGAATTCAAGCCCCAGGACTAGCACCAAAAAAAAAAAAAAAAAAAAAAAAAAAAGGCTGAGTAGTATTTCTTTGCAAGAATATTCTACATTTTCACAATCCAGTAAATCTTCAATATACATTGTTTCTATGCTTTTCCTATCACAAATAAGCTGATTCAAACATAAAATCTCTGAAAATATGCTTTTCTTCATTTTAAGCATATACTCCAGAGTAGATCCAGCAGGGTCCAGCAGGATCATGATCATACAGTAAGTTTTTTGTTAATTTGGGGGGAACCTCTTATTCTGTCTCTACAGCCGTGATATGATTTTACATTCCCACTAAAGGTAAACACACTTCCAATTTCTCTACATCCCTGACAATACTTGATATTTTTTTGTTTTTGAATTTCTTGTATATTAGTCATCTTAATGGGTGTGAGGTGAGCGTTTAGTTTTTATTTCCATTTCCCAATGCTGTTAAGCATTGTCCCATGTACTTACGATCATTTGTGTGTCCTTTTTAGAGAAATGTCCATTTTAGTCCTTTGCCTATTTTTAAATTGGGTTGTTTTCTAGTTTTAGGGTTTCTAACTCTTTTTTGTAACTTTTATTTGAAGCAGATTTGGAAACATTCTTTCTCTGTCTCTCCCTCCCTCTCTCTCCCTCCCTCCCTCCCTCCCTGTTCCCCCTTACTTCCCCTCTGTCTGTCTTTATTTTTCAGTTCTGAGGTTTGAATTCAGAGCCTTGCATTTAAGAAACCGTCATCAAATCCATAGTGTGGTGTATTGCCCTTTTAGGTATTAGATTTATGCCTACGTCCATTTTGAATTGTTCTTGTTGTTATATAAGGATTGTACTCCATGCATTTGCATGGGGTAGCGGTTACCTAGCATTGGTAGTTGGACAGACTGTCCTTTCTCAGTGAATGCTCTTTGTACCCTTATCAAAATCGTTTCACTGTGTGTTCACCGTTTTGATTTGCATAGGTTTGTAGTAAATTTTGAAATTAGAGAGTGAGCATTTCAGCATTTTTTTCAAGATTACCTTAAGACTTCATTTTCCTCTATTTTTATTTTATACTAAATAAGACATTTTCTCTATGCTGTCCCTTCTGATTTCAATAGAATATCTTAGATATTGGGCTGGGTGTACAGTGCAGTGGTAGATCACTTGCCCCTAACACTGCAAACAAAACAAAAATAATTCACTTTTTTTTTTCTTGTGTGGGAACTAGGGCTTGAACTCAAGGCCTAGGCATTCACTGTCTCTTAGATTTGTGCTCAAAATTGGCATTTTACTGCTTGAGCCACAGGTCCATTTCATTTTTTTTCTGGTTAATTAGAAATAAGAGTCTCAGGGACTTTCCTGCTTGGGCTGAGTACAAGCTATGATCGTTAAATCTCAGCTTCCTGAGTAGCAGGATTACAGGAATAAGTACTAGCACTCTGTACAACCTGAGATCTTGAGTGACAGAAACATATAATGAACTTTTACATTTTTTTTCTTTTTTTGCCAAGTCCTGGGGCTTGAACTCTAGGCCTTGGCACGGTCCCTGTGATCAATTTTTGGATAGATAGTATATGAACAGGGTAAAAATAAACAAAGGAACAAAAAAGCAGAGAGTATAAAGAAGCAAACTCCCATTTATAGTCAATCTGGAGATAATCTCTCTTCTCTCTCTGTCTCTTATCTGTCTCTGTCTCTCTCTCTATACATACATGCAAATATATACATACAATCACCACACAACATGTGAGTACATGTAACTACAGAAGAATTTCTTTCCTTTGTGCAGCTTAATTTTTTCCTGCACTATGGTCTATGGGGGTTAAGAGAGTCTTATCAAGACACAAAGAGAACCTAGACTTTGATGAGTCATTCTGTTACAAACATTTATTTGTCAATGCTCAACATCTCATGCTTGTTGTCCATGCATGGACTTTTCACTGAATATGAGTTACTCTTCAGGCAAGGGAAGCTATGGATGTGTGCTGCCCACAGTCCTTGGCCTCAGCCCTTCCTTTCTTCTTCCCTCCCTCCCTCCCTCCCTTCTTTCCTTCCTCCTTCCCTTCTTCCCTTCCCTTCCCTCCCTCCTTCCCCCCTCTCTTTCTTTCTTTCTTTCCTTCCTTCCTTCCTTCCTTCTTCCTTCCTTCCTTCCTTCCTTCCTTTCTTCCTTTTCTTTCTTTCTGTCGTAAGGTTTGAACTCAGGTCCTGTGTGCGGTCCCTGAGTATTTGTGCTCAAGGCTAGCACTCTACCACTTTGAGCCAGAGCTCCACTTCCAGTTTTCTAGAGGTTCATTAGAGATAAGTCTCATGGACTTTGAACCATAGCCTTGGATCTCAACCTCCTGAGGAGCTAGGATTACTGATGTGAACCACTGGTACCCAGTTGCATGTTACATATTCTTCACAGCAGTTGAACCCAAATAGCTGAGTTGCTAGTACAAAGAAAGAAAGTTATAAAAACCAGTTGTGGACTCATGATCAGTTGTAGAAACAAGGATTATAGCAACTGCCCATATCTCTTTCTTATGCATACATGGTTATACATAACTAATATCCTCTCTTTCCCTACTATTTCATATAAGCTGTGCTGGTGGTGATTGATTTTATAGTTTCTTGTTATGTTACATAATATTTAGGAGAGATTATTTCTAAACTAAACAATGAATATACCCAAAGAAGGGTCTAAGGAAGGGAACTTTTTGATTTCCCCTTTTGGAGGGATACTCAGCCTGTTCTCATTTGTACAAAGGATCTTTGCATTTTCTTAGGTGAGCAAGTATGGGAAAATTACTATTATTTAGAAATTAAAGTATGGATGAATGGGCACATATTAATGTTAAGTGGCTAGTGAGGTAAACTGTGATAGTTTTAAATAATATATTCCAAACTCCTTATGGATGGCCTATCTATGATAATGACATTAAAAACCACATTTCTGGTTTCTCAGTTAAGATAGCAGATTAAAGCTAGGCACCGGTGGCTCATGCCTGTAATAATAGCCACTCAAGAGACTGTGATATAAAGATTGGGGTTTGAAGCTGGCCCAGACAGGAAACTAAGTGAGACTTGTATCTTGAATTAACTACCTAAAACCTGGAAGTGGAGCTGTGGCTCAAAGTGGTAGAGCACTAGCCTTGAGCACAAAAGTTCAGGGATAGTGCCCAGGCCCTAAGTTCAAGACCCATAACTGGAAAAAAAAAAAAAAAGCAGATTAAATACACACATCTAACTTTGCTTTCTTCTGAAATCCTACAAAGGATACCCTTAATATCTTAATATCTTATTTATATGTTTGTTTAAAGACTTAAACCCTCTAGGGCTGAAAACAAGAGAATAGACAATAACAAAGTTTTTAAAGCTGGATAGTGGTAGCAAGGCAGTTCTGGAGCCTTTAGGAAATGGGGCCCACGTAGGGGACGTAGGTCACTGAAGGGCATGTTCCTATAGGCTGTATCTTGATCTGGGTCCCTTTCCCTCTCTGTCTGCTTCCTGTCCCCATGCTTCTGCAACCATATTTTGGCCAAGAGCATAGGGCTAAGCAACTGTGGATGGCAATCTGTAAAACCTTGAACCACAATAAACTTCTTCTAAGTTTTCTCTGAGGTTAGAGAAACACAAAGTCTGGCTAATTAATGTAATACCCAAACCCAAGGATACTCCCAGTTCTTAGTTTCAGAGCCTGCCAATCTGGAGTTTATCTTCTGTTTTGTTTTGTGACAGCCCTGGGGCAACTTGAACTCAGAGCCTGGGGGCTGTTCCTGGAGCTTTTTTGTCAGATTTTTTTTTTTTTTTTGGTAGGTCGTGGGGCCTGAACTCTGGGCCTGGGCTCTGTCCCTCACTCAGCTCTTCAGCTGAAGGCTAGCACTCTACTACTTGAGAGTCAGCCCCACTTCTGGCTTTTTCTGCTTATGTGGTGCTGAGGAATCGAACCCAGGGCCTCATGCATGCAAGGCAAGGCAAGCACTCTACCACTGAGCCACCTTCCCAGCCCCTGGAGCTTTTTTGGTCAAGGCTAGCACTCTACTACTAGAGCCACAGCTCCACTTCAGGCTTTTTTGAGTAGTTTATTAAAGATAAGAGTCTCACGGACTTTTCAGCCCAGGCTGGCTGCAAACCACAATTCTCATATCTCAGCCTGTAGAGTAGCTAGGATTACAGTTATGATGAGCCAGCAGCACCCTGCAGGAGTTTATCTTTTGACTGCCTTTGCACTGTGATGAGAATAAAATATATTAAATAATTGAATAAGAGTGTTCAGAAATAATGGACCACTTCAGCGAATGAACTCTTCACAAAAACAAGGTATACACAGATTGAAATGGATGATGCCAACTTGTTAATTATAGCAGGTCTAGAAGGCCTGTCCCTGAAACATTTTATTAGCTTCAAATATCACGGCTCTAGATGCTCACAATTAATTATGTGACACTCTCATAGCTGAGTTTATAGATCAAACCTGCAGTTGGCCTCCTATATGCAGCTAAAAATAAAGCTTCTTATGGTGGCTGCTTTCTTGAGGCCATGGACATGAATACAGGCCAAAGAAAATCTTGCATCCTTGCTAAGAAAAACAGATACAAGGTTTCTCAAAGAAGCTGGTAGTAGCAGTAAAAAGCTTTCAATAGGAAAGAAGTAAATGACTTAAGTCAATTATTTGGATAGTCTGTCAAATAACAAACCAGAGGAAATTGTGGTGTGGGTCAGGAAAAAGGGTAACTGAAAAGACCTTCACAGTAGATGTAAACAGCATGATTGGAGTGAGTGTAATTGTGGGTCTGGGTTTTCAAGAGCTGAATGTCTAAGGAGTATGAGAAAATGCACACTGTGAAAGTTTTAAAGACTGGGAAACCCATGCTTTCAAAAGCCTGTGGTCACTTTATAACCTTTAAGTCTGACAGAGAAGGTTGACCCCAGAGAAATGCAGATAGAAGGGAGACACATAACAGCCTAGTGACATAATGGGGTGATTTGGGCCAGTGAGTACTTTATACTCTGTGTGTGTGTGTGTGTGTGTGTGTGTGTGTGTGTGTGTGTGTGTGTGTGTGTGTGTGTGTGTGTGTGTGTGTGTGTGTGTGTGTGTGTGTGTGTGTGTGTGTGTGTGTGTGTGTGTGTGTGTGTGTGTGTGTGTGTGTGTGTGTGTGTGTGTGTGTGTGTGTGTGTCCTGGGGCTTGAATTCAGGGGTCTAGGAGCTTTCCCTGAGCTTTTATGCTAGAGGTAAGCACCCTTATCACTTGACCCACAGCTCTATTTATGGCTTTTTGGTGGTTAATTGGGAGTAAGAGTCCCATGAACTTTTCCACTCAGGCTGGTTTTGAACCCCTGTCCTCACATGTCAGCCTCCTGCATAGCTGGGATTAGAGGTGTGAGCCATTGGCTTCCAGCTGTAATTTTTTAAAATGTATCTTGTTTTGCATGCTTGCACTCAAAATTACATAAACATAGAGATATTTTGCATCATGTTCTTTTATTGCTATAGCATAATACTATAAGATGAGTAGTTCATGTAGGATAGGTTTTTGGGTTCAGGATTCTAGAGGCTGAGAACTCTGAGAAAGTGTCACTTTTGGAAGAGGGCTCATATGCTGTGTATAACATGGCAGAAGGGCAAGTAAGCACAGGGAAGGCAGAGGAAATAGGGCCAAACTCATGGAGAACCCTCTCCATAGTATTAATTTATCCAAAAATCTCTTAGAAGTCTCCCCCCCTCCTTTTTTGAGGGGTACTGGAGTTTGAATTCAGGGCCTTGTGCTTTCTAGGAAGATTCTCTACTACTGAGTCATGCCTCCAGAACTAAAAATCCCGAGACCTAAAGTCTCTTGATACCAATTAAATTTCCACATGCATTTTCATGGGATATGCAAACTATAGTAAGCACCAAACTATGCCGAGGAGATCAGGGTACCTGGTGATTAAAATATTTACTCAAGGACTAGGAGTGTAGCTCAGAGCACTTGTCTAGCCTGTAGCAAACTCTAGATTCCATTCCCAGTATTACAAAAAAAAAAAAAACCTCAAACACAAAAAACAAACAGAAAACACAAAAAACCCACCATTTTTTAAAGAACAAGTGGGCACTGGTGGCTCACGCCTGCAATCCTAGTTACTCAGGAGGCTGAGATCTCAGGATCTCAGTTCAAAGCCACATCAGGCAGGAAGGTCTGTGAGACTCTGATTTCCAATAAACCACCAGAAAACCAGAGGTAGTACTGAGGCTCAAAGTGGTAAAGTACAATCCTTGAGCAGGAGAGCTCAGGGACAACACCTAGGCCCCGAGTTCAAGCAAGCAGTCTCTCTGTTTTATTTACTTTTCACATTCACATTCATTTATTTCTATTATAGAAACAACTACTGATAATATTGGAAATTGGTTATGCTGAGAGTCTTTAAAAATTGTGAATTTCCATTTAGATGCTCTATTTTGTCTCTGCAGTGTTATACCAGCCTGCCTGTTCAGTTGTTCACAAATGTCCTTCTCCTTACTAGACTGGAAGCTTCTTGGGGTGAATTTGTATTCTTAATTCTCAAGGTGCTTTGTTGCATCTTTTTCCTGTAAAGACACCACGTGCATCTCTGAACAGTGCTTTGATGCTGCTGATTCCTAGCTAGAGGCATAATATTGGAATTAGCAATTGATGGAAATTAGCCAGGACCCAAATAGCAAAAACAAGCTGGCATTTGAAATCATCACTTGCACATTATCTTCGTTATACATTAGAATTCCTGAGCCATTTGCAGAGAATGATGAGAAGAAAGTGCACAGGTAACTAAGTATTCAAGTGAACATGCCAAGGTGCAATAAAAGGCCTTCTTTGTTTATGACTACAACGCTTGCTCATGACATCTGCTAAAAAAGAAGCCACCAACCTGGCAATGGTCACCCCAGGGGCACGTGTGTTTTGGAGAGCGCTCTATTAATATCACTGTCTCTGGAACACTGAGGAAATAAATGCATTTTAAAAACAACCCAGTAATAAACACAATCATGTACTCTTTGGACTGCTTGAATCATTTTCAATTCAAAAACAGTCAATGGATGCCAATAGGGAAAATTGCACCGCGTTCTGCAATGGCATAAATCAGAGCAGGCACAAATCTGAAAGGTTTGAGTGGCTTTCAAGACCTCCAGCTGATGATCCTGGAGGAAGCCAGGGCCATCTGGCTTCCAAAGACAAATCCTATCAGGTAAATAGAACAGGGTGAGTTAATTAGAACAGCAAATAGAGCTCAGAGCACCTGACTTGACTTGCAAGGGTTATGTTGAATGGTCCCCCCCCTTTCCTCTCTCCTCTCTCCTCTCTCCTCTCTCCTCTCTCCCCTCTCCCCTCTCCCCTCTCCCCTCTCCCCTCTCCCCTCTCCCTCTCCCTCTCCCTCTCCCTCTCCCTCTCCCTCTCCCTCTCCCTCTCCCTCCCTCTCCCTCTCCCTCTCCCTCCCTCTCCCTCTCCCTCTCCCTCTCCCTCTCCCTCTCCCTCTCCCTCTCCCTCTCCCTCTCCCTCTCCCTCTCCCTCTCCCTCTCCCTCTCCCTCTCCCTCTCCCTCTCCCTCTCCCTCTCCCTCTCCCTCTCTCCTCTCTCCCTGGCTGTGATGTTTTAACTGCAGAATCTGGAGGAAGGCTGGTGAAATGAACAAGCCCTTTCAATATTTCCTATTTAATTTCCCTTTGCTAGAAGCTCCTCGATCTTCAACACCACCACCTAATTACCTCCTCAGGAGCTTGACAATTGTTTCAAGTCTGGCTCCCTTTGGTCCTTGCTTTACTGGAATGCACTCAAAGGTCTGGGAGCATTATTCTCATGTTTCTCCCTCCAACAGGCAACTCTAGTGTAGTGGTTTTCAAGGTAGAGTTTGCTGTTGATGCTGGCCATCACCTGGAAACTTCTTAGAAATGCAAATCCACTGTCTTCATTTCAGAGCCATTCAATCAGAAACTCTGAAGATGAAATCCAGTGATTGTGGTTTAAGTCTTCAGGTGATCTGATCACGCTGAGTTTAGAACTCCTGATCCAACAGACCAAGATAGATTTCATTTTTCATCACTTAGGTTCTTGTTACTTCTGGTCTAGCAATTCAGTTCTGCTCTTACTGCTTGGTAAGCATGTCTTCTATGTTGGGGATTTACATGTGCTCTCTGGGTGGCTTGAACCCTAACATTAATTTTAGTACTGCCTAGTAATTCATTTGTTTATTGATGACATTGAGGAATAAGTTATTCAATATGAATGAACGTCTCATGTGACCAAGAAATCCTTTTATATGCTCAAATACTAAAAACTGGCAACAATTTTTGCATGAAGAATTCTTGTATTAATTTTTTCTTTGCTGAGTAGCAAATTTATTCGCTAACTTAGCAGCTTAAAGCAATATTACCTTAAGTTCCTGGTCAGGATTCCAGGTGCAGCTTAGCTCAAGGTCTCTGTCTCAAGGTCTCTTGAAAAGTTTTCATCAAGTTGTCCCAAGCCCTAGGATGGGTGGCTGGCAGAATCCAGTTCCTTGTGGCTTGTTCATCTGAGGGCCTCAGTTCCTCAGCATATGTTGGCCAGAGTTCTGTCCCAGTTCCTTGGCATGTGGCTTCTCAGTAGGCAGCTCACACACAGCAGCAGGCTTCTCTCAGAGAGCAAGAGAGGACAAGCAGCCAGAAAAGCCTTTGTAACCTAATCTTGGACATGATATCCATCACCTTTGCTGTTTCCTTTTTTAGAAGTGAGTCAGTAGGGCTCACTTTGCTGGTTATTAAGATATTTGAACCTGTCCTTAAACACCTATACCAAATACCCTATACCTTTGGCTTTTCCCAGAAAATATGATTTTGAATTTCCCACTGTCCCCTTTGTTTTTGAAAACTCCCAAAGGGGAAACATTCTTTTTAGAGTTGTGGTTCTTGAAACTTCAGTGCCAGTAAGAATGAGATGGCGAGCTGGAAGCTGATGGCTTACACCTATATTCCTAGCTACTAAGGAGGTCGAGGTCTAAGGATCACTCAAAGTAAAGGTCAAAGGCTCGTTCAAAATCAGATAAATTGGAGAGAATCTTTTTTTTTGGGGGGGGGGTCCGGTCATGGGGCCTGAACTCTGGGCCTGGACGCTGTCCCTCAGATCTTCAGCTCAAGGCTAGCGCTCTACCACTTGAGCCACAGCGCCACTTCCGGCTTTTTCCTTTTTTCTTATGTGGTGCTGAGGAATCGAACTCAGGGTGGAGAGACTCTTATATCCAATTAACCAGCAAAAAGTCAGAAGTAGAGATGTGGTTCAAGTGGTGGGTATCAGCCTTGAACAAAAAAAAGACAGGCAAGAGCACAAGACCCTGAGTTCAAGCCCCAGAACTAAAAAGAAATAAAAAGAAAAAGAATGATGTGGGAGCCTGTTAATAGTGTCAACTCCTGACCTGTAGCCCAAGAAAATTGGGTTCAGAATTCCTGATAGTGAGTCAGCAGTGTCTCAGGACCACTTCACATTCCCATCTGCCCGCTGGCCTCTGCTCCCATAGCTTCCGTAGCTTCATGCAGGGTGACCTAGCCTGGATATCTGAACCTTGTTCTCTGCTCCAGAGAGCACCAAGGTGAGATTATGCCTGCAGGAATCCTTGGCATTCGCCTACATACTTGTATACCCATTATAACTTCTTTTAAATTTGGCTAGTGACTTTGGGTAAACATTTGAATGAGACTTTACTCAAATATTTTGTTTGCTAGAATTCAGAAGGTATGTTATTCCCCCTCCCCAGTAATTTTAGGGCTTTCTGTCTATCACCAGTCTTGGGTTTTATTTTCTTGCTCTTCTCTTCAGTATAACCCCTTAGCTATGTATTTCATCCTTTGGTTTTGTTTGCTTATGAGTCTGTTTAAATCTATGTGGAAGGGATACACTAGAATATCATTTAGGAGAAATCAGATGCTTGTTCAAACCAAGTCCTGGTTTGGACAAGTCCTGGTTATATTACAGATGGAGGGCTGGAGACATGGCTCAGCTGGTTGAGCACCTGCCTAACAAGCACATGGCACTGAGTTGAAACCCTAGTACTGCAAATTAATAGTAATAATAATAACAACAAGTGAAGTTTAAACAGATTCATGGGAGGTAGTGCTTGGAGAAGGTAATTAGAAATCATCAGTAAACAGGAGGATTCATATCAAAATTTTCTAGTGATGATTTTCCTTGCTGTTTGTTTCACAAATGTTCAGAATCCTATTTCTAAGTGAAGTCCGGTCCATCCTGTGGTAGATACTGCTGCTTCTGTAACCAGAGTTTACCCTCATCCTCCTGTTCACACCATCTTGAGCTTGTAGAGGAAGGCAGGTACCAGCTGAAAAGTATCAAGCTGGTCTAGCTCTCACTATTGAATTGTAAGTGGAAATTACTGAGAGAGGCCTCAGTGAAAACTCTTTAAAGGAAGGCAAATAAAGTTGGCAGCTCAGTTTTGTCCTTTATCCTTTGCCTTCTTTCTGCCTGAAATGGTGCAGTGTCGTACAGGAGTTCCCCCTTGCTCTTCACGGCCTCGCAGCAAGCTAAAGGAAGAGAATCCATGGGAAAGATGGAGGTGAGCAACTTGCCCTGCACACATGATGGTGCCAGATGAACCCTGGAGCAACTGGATTTGGACTTCCTGATTCATAAGAAAAGTAAGTCCTTTGTCCTGCAAGTCACTATTATTAGATATGTTTTTGATTGCATATGCCAATCTAAATAACAGAGAGAGGGAGGGAGAGGAAGAGGGAGGGAGGGAAAGAGAGGGAGGGAGAGAGAGATCTAAAAATGATATTTATTGGGGAGGACTCAGGAGCATGGCAATGCAAAACAAGCCTACCATGGAAACCATGGAAATGTTCCAAGGGGGCTGAAGAAAGGGACACTTTCCAAAGCGAAATGAGGGAGGATTACATAAGTTATTTTGCAATAATGATCCTTACACACAAGTATTAATAACAAAGGGAGTGCTGGTCCCAGATTGAGCAGTTATTAGACAGATGTCCTCATGGAATTATTCTTTGTATGAAGTTATGGGTCTGGCAGTCTGCAGTGACGGTTCTTGTATCTGTATAAGCACATGAGTTCCCTCCTTCATGAGCTCCCGGTTTCATTTTTTTTAATTGTTATTTGTTCATTAGAGCTTGGCATAAGCCATTCTCTTTTGATTCTGACAACTTCCTCAGGTGTAGTCAAATATATTTCCTGATACAACCCTTCAATTTTTTTTTTTGCTTAGGCTAGTCTAAGGATTCTCTTTTAGGTTCCTGTCATTATAGTACTTTTTACCTGTAGGCGTGCCTTGTATGGATGAATTTTGTTTTGTTTTGGGGTATACTGAGATTTGAACCCAGGGCTTTGTTCTTAGCTAGGAAGATTCTCTACCACTGGAGCCACAAACAACCCTGTGTTTTGTTTATTCGCAATGTTAGGGATCAAACTCAGGGCCTTGTTAGACAAGCACTTTACAATTGCCTTATATCCCCAGTCCTTGTACACTTTTTATTGGATTAACTTGATTAAAAAGATAATTTATTGTACAAGCGATCTGATATTGTTTTGTGACTGAAGCAAATCTTAGAGATTACCTACTTGCCAAAAACCTTATCACCACCTAAAAAATTTAGATAATCTCTAAGTTTGTTTATTACCAGTGTCTCTTATTGAACAGACTCTAGAAGGAGAGGGCTGTTGTAATGTTCTTTAGCATATTGTCATAATACCTGCCCTCTATAGAAGTCATAGGCAGAGTATTGAATCAATGAATGGATGTAGTTATCTAAGCTCATCTGGTGAATGAGGACACCAAATCTCTGAGAGGTTTTGTTTGACCATTTGTGACCTATAAAAATGATTGCTTCATGGGTTTTAACCCAAATGTGGTAGAATGGAGATAAGAGCCAAGGTTTCCTGATCTTGTCATTGATTATATTGACTCACTGGTTTTGATTCAATTGAAAAATGATTCTGCACTGGAGAAATATATACCATATATTACAACTTACACTTCTATTTCAAATAAAGTTCAATGGATAAAACTCTCTTTTATGATTCAGTGTTCCAAGAAGAAGGAAAGGAGTTTAAAAGTTCTTAAGGAGGAGATAGGCACTGAATCTGGCTCATTACAACTAGTGCTTCCAATGTTTCCATCCCATGGATGACAAAACTGCATGCCAGAGAGCTAAGTGGGTTTATCTGAGGCTATCTAGCTGCTTAGTCATGACACTGGATGGATCTCTTTCTAAAGCCCATACCCTGCTTCCTGAGCCAAATACTACTTGACTCATTAGCTGCAAGGCACTTGATAAATACAGATCATTAGATTACATTTAACTAACTCCATAAACCTCAGATGCAAAGCAATATTTATGTCTAATAAAGAACATTTCTACTACCTTTAAAATGGATTCATCTATAGATAGATAGATAGATAGATTAGTACTGGGACTTGAACTGAGGTCTAGATGCAGTCTCTGAGCTTTTTCACTCAAGGCTGGTGTTCTACTACTTGATACACAGCTCCACTTCTGGATTTTTTGGTAGTTTATTGGAGATAAGAGTCTCACAGACTTTCTTGCCCTGACTGGCTTTGAACCTTGCTAGATGACAGTAATCAGCCATGGCATCAGGCAGATTCATAATTTTTAACCAGCTGCTTTCAGTTAGACAATGTTCAAAAGTTAGCATATGAAAATGATCATGGAAAACATTTGAAATTTTCCTAGTTCTTGTTTGTACATCAGATCTACAATTTCTTGATCTTTGTAAGTTTTGTACAGTCTGTACTCTGGGGTTGGTTAGCTAGTGGTTTAAAAGAAAAAGAGAAGTGTGAATTCAGAAAAGCAGCTGTTCCTAAATGGAATGACATCACCCAGTCCCAGAATAAGTTCAGTAGGAGATTGCTTATTCTCCTGTGACTTGGCCGGTACTTCTGAAAACTTCCTCACTTTACAACAATTATATTAAATCACCTCTCTATTTTTGTATACTTAGGTTATCAGTGGATGGAAACCTATTTGTGGAAGTCCTGCCTCTTTTGCAGAGGAAGTCTTATGTGGAACATTAATATGTAAACTAGATAAGAGAGAAACACCAGGCTGGAGCTGCAATGGGAGCCAGGAGGCCCTGACAGCTTCACTCCAGCTTGAGCCTGGAAAGAAGGCTGCCAAGGCTTCTCTGCAGAATTTGTGTAAGACAATCCCTAAGGTCTCTGGCAAGTCTAAAATTCTATGATCCAATGGCTCTGCGGGGGTACGTGTGGGTTATCTTATTGCCATGAAAACCAGTCATATTCAACCAGGGAACAATAACAATAACTGTCTTTCTCTGGGAACATCTGGTCTGGAAATGAGAACATTTTGGTTCTAGTCCCTGCTTGGCTACTATTTAAGTCAATTACCTTAGATGCTGTTTGTCCATGTGTGAAATGCAGATAAAACATTCCCTACCTACTTTATTTTTTAAGCATATTTGCTAGTAAAGTTTGAGGTTCCCTCTGACAAAAATAAAATCAGAATATAACCTGAAAGTATTAATTTCAGGAAGATGTATGACAAGAGGTATGGAGACAGACTTTTTTAAATTCCAAAGTTGCTACTATCTCTTCAAAATTATGGTAGAACCATCTGGGGGCTGGTAGTTGGTGAGTTAATCCTAGCAACTTAGAAGGCTAAAATTGGGAGGAGTATGTTTAAGACTACCCAGGAGTACATGTGAGACCCCTTCTCAATCAATAGCTGGGTATAGTGTCATCCCAGCTCTGTGGGAGTCAAGATTAAGACAAGAGTTGTTCCAGGCCCTTGGGGAAGAAACAGTCCATAAGACTTAATTTTAGTTATGATGGGAGTGTAACATAAGTGGATCACAGCCTAGGTGTTCACAGTGTAAAATGTGAGACTCTCATCATGAAAATAACCAGTGAAAAACAGAGCTGGAGTGAAGTCATGTCTCAAGCGTAGAGTAGCTTCCTAGAGAAAGCAAGGTCCTAAGTTCAAACCCTATTAACACACATATGTGCATGCACACATGCATACACACACACACACACACACACACACAAACGGTGAGTGTGGTTCAAATGGTAGAATGCTGCCTAGCATGTGTGAGGCCCTGAGTTTACTCCTTAGTATCATAAAATTAAAAAAAAAACTTTAAAAACTTTAATAAAATCAAAGCTTAGAACATAAATCCTATTAGTTCTTAGGTATGGGAAGGTATTAATTTTCATTGTGGATAGTTAGAAAACTTTTTCCAGAAGAAAGCAAGTTGGGGATTTAAAACAAATGTGCTTTAAAAAAATAGACTTGATATACTGTTTTCAAAATTATACATGATCCTTATTAAAATATAGATAAAAGAAAAGAAATTATACTAAAATCTCATCAAATGACAATTGTTGAAGACTTTTTAGAACATTCTTAGCGCACCTAAGATACAGACAGAAAAATATTAAGTAGATAGGTAAATATGAGTGGAGAGAGACAGATTAATAGACAAAAATAAGACATTCTATATTTTATTTTAAAATAAAAAATAACTTTATGCTTTCTCTTAATAAGGAAATTGAAGTGAAATTATAGGAAACTGTAAAAAAATTCTTCCTGATGATGAAAGTTATTAATTCTCAGTTAAAAGAAAAAAGAAGGTGGGAATGTGGTTTGTGGTAGAGTACTTGCCTAGCAGGCATGAAGCCCTGGGTTCGATTCCTCAGTGCCACATAAACAGAAACAACAACAAAAAAGCCAGAAGTGGTACTGGGGCTCAAGTGGTAGAGGGTTAGCCTTGAGCAAAAGAAGCTTAGGGGCAGTGTCCAGGCCTTGAGTTCAAGACTGAGAACTGGCAAAAAGAAGGAAGGAAGGAAGGAAGGAAGGAAGGAAGGAAGGAAGGAAGGAAGGAAGGAAGGAAGGAAGGAAGGGAGGAAGGGAGGAAGGGAGGGAGGGAGGGAGGGAGGGAGGGAGGGAAGGAGAGACGGAAGAAGGAGGGAGGGAGGAAGGAGGGAGGGAGGGAGGGAAGGAGGAAGGAAGGAAGGAGAAAAAAAGCTAAGAATCATGAACATGTCAAAACTTTAAAAAATTCCATTCTTGACTCTATCTGTGACCCAGTATGATTCTATGAGAAAACCAGCGTGTATACCTTCCATATTGAGTTATATTGTCATGTATAGTCTGTCCATAATTACAGTTTTCACAGTTACTGGTTCTTCATTTTAAATGTAAGTAAACTAGGTTTTCTTCGTTAATCTTTTTAATGCTTCTGCATTCCCTATACCTATATTATTTGGATTTCACTTTCGTTGGCTTAGTATCATGATCTAATTTTCCTGGAAATTACAGCTGCATCATAATCCTTTAGAGTAAAGAGTGGCTGAGCATAAAGCACTTTCTTCCTCCAACACATGTACCAGTAAGAGATTTTAAGAAGTTGAAAATGTATTTTTCTCACGTAATGGAAGTCCAGATCTGGCCTGCTGCCTCCTTGAGTTCATCAGGGGCCTGCTGCCTTTTCATTTTACCGCTCTACCATTTCTTAGAGAATGGACTTTGTCCTCATAACCCATTCAGGCAGCAGGATGAAGACAAGGGTCAAGAAGGATAGGTGCTCACCTTAAGGGGATGTGGTGTCTCTGTCTATGAGTAATGTAACATTTCAGCTTATGTCATTGGGGAGTTTGTGATATTTTAACTGATGGCAATTGTTTAGTTCAGAATCTGAGTTCTTTGTGTTAAGAAGATAGAAAAGATGTGGAGAAATAGCCAGAAGCCATTGCCTGCTATACTTGGCTATGGAGAGTCGGGGTTATGCTTTCATGTATTCTATAGTTTATTTCTCCATGTTTCCAGTCATGGGCATTTGATTATTCTAGAGTATTGCTATTATGAGCAACATGGCAATGAACATCTTCTCACAGGCATTTTGTTACATGGGTCCAAGAATTTCCTAATTTTTTTTTTTTGCTTGAAATGGAGTTGTTGAGTTGTAGAGTCTATACAAAACAGAATTCATGTTTCCCTTAAAACTGTTTCCTTTCTCTTTCTCTATGTTTTTTTTTTTTTATAACATTCCATCCTTTTTGTTCCCTAATCCCTTTTGCTCCCTAATCCAACTCATTGATAAACCTGTAAAGTTCTTTCATTTCCATGATATTACCCTTTCTTTCTTTTTCAAGTTTTATTAATTCCCCCTATACTCCTACCCTCCTAACCACCACAGATACTAAGTGCCAATCACACAATAACCTTGTCCCACATTCCTCTGTGGCTCCCTGTTAACTATGCAATTGAGTGAACTCCATAACCCAGCACCCTGAGCTTCCATAAAAAGGTCCCAGTCTACATTTCCAGCCCTAATGGCTCTCTCTTTGGCTAACAGAAAATGTTAGAATTTGAAGGCACCATAAATATCTGGTCAGATCCACTTACCTATAAATTAGGAAACTCAAGGTCATAAAATCAGGATAATGTCCAGCATCCTACAGATGCTGCAAGAGGAAGGCAGAGGCTCCCAGTTGTAGACAGGAGGAGCATAAGCCAATCACACTGGGAAAGACATTGAGACTGTGGGCTATGCAAAGCCCCTGAAGATGGGTTCTTTTGTGACTGTGTGGAACGTACCAATTAATACACTGTGTTATGATATCGTTGTTTAGAACTGAAGTTTGTGCCTGATGAGAGGAGCCTTTGTGCCTGAGAGGCATGTCTGTCAAAGAAGAAACCAAAGAGAGGAGAGGGAGGACCCTAGCTAGGCAATATGGTAGTGATATTTCAATTGATATCTCCTGGTCTGCCCTTGTCTCTGAGTAGCTCTCCATCTCCCCTACCTCCATCTTGCATCAGGGTCTCTGGTGAAATGATAATGGGTGGCATTTATAGAGGGACACTCTGGGGTGGGAAAAGAAAATAGAGGACCTATAGCTAACAAGTACGTAGCAGGCTGTCCAATGTCACCTCTTTACTTTGAGACAATTCAGGAAATAGGAAAGAAAAGGCCAACTGTTCGTGCCTACACTTTTGTTGTCTTTATTAGGAAACGTATGGGGAACCTTGGAGATGCCTTGTGGAATGAGAGAGTCTGAAAACCTCAGAATTGAGCTCATGTCAAAGGAGTCAAAGTTTATAATGGAGATGTCTGCTTTTAAAATTTTTCATACTGTTTGTTTTGCTTTTGACTTCCTGGGGTGATTGGATAAGCCTGTCCATTCTTCATGAAAGTGATCCAAGTACAGCTCTTGTGTTTGCCTGAAGCCAGAATGCCCAAAGAGGCCACTGGCAGGTTTCTCAGAGGAGAGCAGCAACCTCCTGGCAGGTGTAAGGTAGAGGCTAAGCAATCAGCCATCCACCATAGATCAAGAGCATCCTTATGTCCCCTGGAGAGTCCTCTCCAGTGCTCAAACCTGGAATTCCACACAACTTCCAATCAGAAACAAAAACAGTGGCATTCTGACACAGAAGTGATTCATGATCAAAAGCAAGTAGGGAAAGCCAGGAGAAAAATGTCAAAGCAAAGAGTTTTCATCTCCTTTCAGTCAAATGAAATTAGTAAATATTGTGAGTCTGAAGTGTGTTAATACAATGGTAAATGTAATTGGGAAAGTCAAAGTCAAACATCAAATATGAAATGTAAATATGCACATGAGTGGAATAGAAAGCAAGTTGAAAACAAAGCTTGTCCTAAGACAACAGGCCCACCAAGGGAATACATTTAAAAAAAAAAGAGTTTGCAGGTGTAACAGGAATGGAGAGATCATTGCTTTAAGGTCTTTCATTATAAAGGAGGTGGGACTGAGCTAGGTTATTTTAAAAATTTATAAGTGTTGGGTAAATGAAAGGGAAGGAGGAATGACAGGTAAATAGGAATGTGTGAGATCTTTTGTAGAAGCAATGAACAACTCTGGTTTTAGGGGAGCAGTAGATAATTAGAGCTGGGGTAGGCTGTAGCTCAGTGGTTGAACACTTGCCTCACATGCACAAGGCCCTAGCTTTGATCCTCAGCAATATACACACAGACACACACACAATCTACACAACAGTGCAGAGGGTTTTAAATGGCAGAGGAACTTGACTTTTCCCTATCAGATATAAGACAATTCTTTCAGTTTTTTAAGGCAGGTATTAGGATTGTGAACATTACTTTTTCTTTTTTTTTTTTTTTTTTTTATGTGGTCAGTACTGGGGCTTGAACTTAGGGCTCTTGTCCCTTAGCTTTTCCCCTCAAGGCTAGCACTTCTACTTCTGGCTTTTTGCTGGCTAATTGAAAGTAAGAGTCTCACAGACTTTTTTTTTCAGGGGGGGGGGGGGTTTGGTTGTGTGGCCTGAACTCTGAGCCTGGGCGCTGTCCCTCAGCTCTTCAGCTCAAGGCTAGAGCTCTACCACTTGAGCCACAGTGCCATTTCCGGCTTTTTTCTGCTTATGTGGTGCTGAGGAATCGAACCCAGGGCCTCATGCATGCAAGGCAAGCACTCTACCACTGAGCCAACTTCCTTCCCAGCCCCTCTCACAGACTTTTTTGCCTGAGCTAGCTTCCAATCATGATTCATGCTGCTGAATAGTTAGGATGACAGGCATGAGCCACTGGTGTCTGGCTTTGAAAGTTCCTCTTTTGTTGTTGGGGTGTGTGTGTGTGTGTGTGTGTGTGTGTGTGTGTGTGTGTGTGTGTGTGTGTGTGTGTGTGTGTGTACGCACATGCACACTAGTCTTAGGGCTTGAACTCAGAGCCTAGGCACTGTCACTGAGTGTTTGGGCTCAAGGCTAACATTCTACTACTTGAGACACAGCTTCACTTGTGGCTTTTGTGGTATTTGTGGTAGTTCTTGAGACCAGAATCTCAAGAATTTTCCTATCTGGGCAGGCTTGGAACCACCTCAGATTTCTATTGAGTAGCTACAGTTACAGGCACCTGGCTAAAAGTTGCATTTTGGGCTGGGAAGATGGCTCAGTGGTAGAGTGCTTGCCTTGCATACATGAGGCCCTGGGTTCAATTCCTCAGCACCACATAAGCAAAAAGAAAAAATCCAGAAGTGGCGCTGTGCCTCAAGTGGTAGAGCACTAGCCTTGAGCTGAAGAGCTGAGGGACAGCTCCCAGGCCCAGAGTTCAGGCCCCACAATGGGACCTCTCCCACAAAAAAAAGTTGCTTTTTAAGATGAGTTAAGATATTTTGGGAGGAAAACCTCAGTGTATCAAAAATGACAATTTTCTCTATATAATTAATATACACCAATTAAAAAAACAATTCACCACAGGAAAAAAAGCAATATTGTTAAAAAAAAATAAAATACATGAGTCTTGAGATTTTCAGATGTGTCGAGTGTTTAGGAAATTCTGACTTCTTCTTTTCCTAGAATAAGAACTATGAATTCTTTTGTTTCCCACTTCCTCCTAAGTTAGAAATTTGCTAACTTGAATTAGGGAGAAAGAAGGAAAAAGACTTGGCAGAATTTATCTGAAACAGAAGACAGTGACTGCTAACATTCACTCACATGACTGACATTGTGGGGAGAGCCTTAGCAGGGGTCGATTCCCCCCAAAAAGTGGAAGACTGCTTTCACTGCAAAGGTTGCGTGTGGGAAGACAGGGGATCTTTAAAATTAGGAAGAAATTAAGTCCCCAAATACCATTGTGATGTTTGTTCCTCTTTTAAAATAAGTTTCTGGTTTGTCATAAAGAACAGGTTCAGAATACCATGTTTTACTAATAGGAGCAGGGTGATTCATAGCTAGAGAATTGCTTCCCTCTTCTTAGTTAGAAGTTTCTATAGGCCTAACATGTGCCAAGATTCCCTTTGGAATTTAAACACCACAGAGACAGGAGCCTTGCCTTATGCTAAGGACACTGCTCCATTCACTCTCCAGGGTAGAAGCATTGCCAAGATTTCCAATAGAGAGAACTCCACAACAATGGTGGGAATACTCTGTTCCCAAGTCAATCTAAAGGAGCCAAGTATCTGCTGTAGGCCACCAGGGATAGGTGGAGAATACACGTAGGACAAGTTTCTGGAAGTCAGCATGGTGGAGCATGCCTGAAATCCCAGTATTTAGGAGGATAAGGCAGGATTATAGAGAGTTTGAGGCCACCCTGGGTCACAGAGTGAGTTCCAGTCCAACTAGAACTACATAGTGAAATCCTGTCTCAAAAAGATAGACAGGAAGGAAAAAAGAAAAAAAAAGGAAGGATTGAGGAAGGGAGATAGGGAGGGTAAACTAGTTCCTGGAATCAGAAATGCTATACAAGAAATCAAGAATGTTCCACTGGGTGAGGCTTGGAATTGTGTTGGAAATGCCTGAAAGAGGGGGCCTAGGAGGACGTGAGGACCAGTAGTCCATTCTCCCCACCTAGTCTAGAGCTCTCTCCACCACACAAAGCTGTGCATATACCTAATAAAGTGTTTATAACCTCCTGCCACTCTCTTGCCCGCTCCTTGGCCATCTGTAATCACTTACCTGAGAGATTTTGTGAGTATGTGTGCATGTGCATGTGCCGATGCCAAACTTTGAACCTAGGACCTTACACTTGCTTGGCTTGCCTGTGTGGGTAGTACTCTACCACTTGAGCCACACCTCCAGCCCGGCTTTTAATGGGATCTCCTTGGCTTTTCTGCCCTGCTGGCTTCAAATTGCAATCTTCCAGATCTTAACCCCCTGAATATGTAGGATTATAGGCATTAGCTACGAGAGTCCAGTTCTGAGAGAAGTTTTGAACATACTCTGATACCAGCCCCTTCCTGGCAAAGAGGTTTGGGGAAGACCCCTCCTTCTCATCAGATTTAGATATCCCAGGATTCTTATAGCTGTTACCCATTAGTCTCCCTGCACTCCTCCTTTCCTGATTCCAGGGCTGGACTAGAATAAGCCTAACATCATCTAAACACTTGTGCCATTGGTGCTGGCCACTGAACTAAATCTATAGTGATGGTTATTTACTTCTCACGTGCTCTCAGCTCAGCCAGGTTCACAGGCCAAGACTCCAGACAGAAGCTGCCACTAAGACTGGAATCACAGCACAACTTGTGTTGATGGCTTGTTCTGTCTGGCAGAACATTGTCCACTGGGAGTAGGACTCTAGGAACCACAACCGGACAATGAATTAAGGCCCTGGATGGTAGGGGAAGCTGCAGATTCCAGCAGCAGTAAGTCCAATTCTGCCACACTGTCCCAAGGGTATGGCCACAGGGCCCTGCAGGAGCAGGAGGTACCACATATCTGGGAGGAACAGGAGTCTTCAGGAATGCAGGGGGCAGACAGTTCCCAGGAATCAGAGATTAGCTAGCCTGGGCCCAGCTCCATCATTTAGTTCAATGGTGGGTATTGGTGATGGTGGTAGTAATTGGAAGGAGAGTACAGAGCCACAGTTCTGGAAGAGTCCAGGGTCTCAACTAACTCTCTACTTTTCCCAATCACAGACTCAGTGGCCAGCTCCCTATAAAATGCTCCTTCAGTCCTGATTTCTCAGGGAATGGCCCTAATCCTTCCTTCCCTGTATCTTCCCCTCCAGCATCTTTCTACCTGGCTGTCAACACACACCTTAGGACTCTGAGTGTCACAGTTAGCTTTTTCTTTTACTTCATTTTTGGAAGGAAGGGGGCAGTACTGGCCCTTGAACTCAAGGCCTGGATGGACATTGTCCCTTAGCATTTGTGTCCAAGGCTGATACTCTACTACTTGAGCCACAGCTCCATTTCTGGATTTTTGGTAGTTAACAGGAGATAAGTGTAAGAGTTGGTGAAAGGAGACAGCCACACACTTCACACAAAAGAGTGTTTATGAGGAGAACCAAACCACCGGCCTGCAACAGATGGAGGCATGTAGGGAGAGAACTAATGGTAGAGAGAGATTGTAAGTTCTGCCCACGGAATGCAGTGCAGACTCCTATACAGGGAAAAGAGAAGAGGAGGGGGAGGGGGAGGTACAACAGATACGGAAGTGACCTCAGAGGAAGAGAACGTGACCTAAGAGCCTGGGGTCTTTTTTTGCTGACTCACCGGCAATCCACAGGCAGGGATAGATGGTTCTAGGTGATCACAGGTTTCAGTCAGGTGATTTCTGGTGAGGCTCTGTGGGGAAGGGGACTGTGCTCCTGGGCAGACTTAACAATAAGACTCTCACAGACTTTCTTGACCCAGCTGGTTCCAAAATAGGATCCTCAGATCTTAGCCTCCTGAGTAGCTAGGATTACAGGCATGAGTCACGGGTCCCCAGCTCAATTTATTCTGCTGATCTGACCATTGAGTTTCCTCAGTCTTTCTGGAACTTCTATCTCATTGGTGTGGAAGAAAGATGGGTCCAATCTGATTCTGAATACCTTGGCCCTGGGATTTCTGCATGCGTGGAGAATGAGTTTGAATGTGATCAACATGCAAGCTAGTAACTGAGAAAAGGTGACGTAACAGGACTGAATGAGTGACTAGAATGAAGGTATGGGAAGAGTAGCCTCAGTGGGAGAAACAGAGCAAAATTTTACCCATTGTAACTGGAGCAGTAAATCTTCAAAGGCTTCTCAACTTCTTCCTTCCTAGCTCACGGATCCTGCCTCAGTAGTTCTAGCGTAAGGACTGCAGGGTAGGGGTTCTGAACTGTTTCTGTGTATCTTCTCAGAAATAATCAGGTACGTAAGTACAAACTACATACACACTTCCTTCTTTCCGATCACTTATTCCATTTGTCATTTGTCCTTCTGTTTCCCTTTTGATGGCTTTTTTCAAGGTAGCTTTAATTGTAAAAGTTTCTCTTGAATGTATTAATATTTTATTTAATGACTTCTGGGTTTTGTGTTATACTGGATTTTATGTCTTCTTCATGCTGAGCTTGTGAAACATTACCCAGTAGATTCTTCTAGTACATTCAGAGATTATTTTTAAAATTTAAACTTGGATTTATTTATTTATTTATTTTTTTGTTTGTTTTTTGGGTCCGGTTGTGGGCCTGAACTCTGGGCCTGGGCGCTGTCCCTCAGCTCTTCAGCTCAAGGCTAGCGCTCTACCACTTGAGCCACAGTGCCACTTCTGGCTTTTTTCTTTTTGCTTATGTGGTGCTGAGGAATCGAACCCAGGGCCTCATGTATGCAAGGCAAGCACTCTACCACTGAGCCACCTTCCCAGCCCTAAACTTGGATTTATATAGAAATTATTCTCATGTAAGATATAGAGCTTTCTGGTCATGGATGGCTCATGGACATAATCCTCACTGCTTAGACAGCTGAGATCTAAAGATCCCAGTTTTGAAGCCAACCTAGGCAGGAAAATCCACACTACTCCCCATCCAAAAAGAAAAAAATCAGAAGTTAAGCTCAAGAGGCAGAGGGTCAGCCTTAAGCAAAACCACTAAAAGACAGACAGACCCTGAGTACTGCACAGAAACAAAAAACATAAGGAAATTTGATTCCAACTTTTTCCCCTGGGAGAATATTTGTCATAGTACCTGACATATTGAAAAGTATTAAAATAATAAGCATCATTTCCCAATATTATATTTGTTTGCTGGTATTGAGGCTTGAACTCTGGGCTTCATGTTTGTGCTTAGCTTTTTCTGTTCAAGGCTAGCATTCTACCACTTGATTCATACCTCTACTTCTGTTTTTGCTGGTTAATTGGATATAAGAGTCTCAGATTTGTCTACCTAGGCTAACTTCCGACTGAGATCCTTAGATCTCAGCCTCCTGAGTAACCTATAAGTGTGAGTCATTGATGACTGCCTGTGGGCGTGGGGGAGGGATAGTCTTGCTAAAAAGTGCTTTTCCACTTGAGCCACGACCCCAGTATTTTTGCTTTTAGGTGGAGTCTCTAGCTAACTTTGACTGAGCTGACACTGGTATTACAGGCATGAGCAACCATGCTAGCTTAAGAGTGCTGTACTGTTTAACATCCAATATTTTGTCAATTAGTTTCTACTTTCTATAGCAAACATTAAAGAACATAGTTCTGACAGCCAGTGGTAACCGTCCCCATAGCTGATCCTGAAAGCAGGCCTATAGATGGATCTGCAGAGGCAGAGATGTCCTGGCAGCCAAGCAGTTTGTCTTATCCCTGGATACCTTGTCAGCCTCCAGCCAGGACCCAGGTCCTGTCCTTTAGATCACTGTCACCCTTGGTGCATCCCCTGTGCAACCCACTGACACATCATCTGCTCTGCCTGCTCCAGGGGCAGATAGACAGGGAAACAGAAAGGAAGCCAAAAGTCCCACATGGGCCAGGTGCTGGTGGCTTACGTCTGCAATCTTAGTTACTCAGAAGCCTGAGATCTGAGGATCCCAGTTCAAAGCCAGCCTAGTCAGAGAAGTCCTTGAGACTCTTACCTCCAATTAACTACCCAATTGACTACCGAAAAGCCAAAAGTAGAACTGTGGCTCAAGTGGTAGAGCACTAGCCTTGAGCTAAAAAAAAAAAAAAAAAGCTCAGAGGGACAGTACCAAGGGACAAGGCTCTGAGTTCAAGCCCCAGGAGTGGCGCGCACGCACGCACGCACACACACACACACACACACTCATACACACACACACTCATACACACACACACACACACACACAAAAGCTCCACATGGACTGTTCCTCTCTGCTTGAGTCACTATAAGGATATTATAAACATTTTTTCAGGATTATCTGGAGAGCCTTCACAAGAAAACATACTATACATTTCATTATCAATATATTTATTCATACATTTATCACTATTATTAATGACTAGGATTAAAAAAAATCTATATTGAATTCTTCCTATTCCTATGTACTGAGTATTCACTAAATTTTCTCCATATTACCTAATTTAATGATCCCAACAACCCTGTAATGCAAATACTAGTTCTATTTTGTGTTTTAAATAAGCCAACTGAGGTGCAGATGTAACGGACCAGTCTTGTGGCCAGCAAGTAGAAGAATCAAATCTGCCTAAGTCTGTGCTAAGCAGATGCAGAATAGGACAAGAGGCAGACAAATGATAGCTTTGGCCCTCCAGGAAGTTAACACTTAGGAGAACACAGAAGATATAAAGCAAATTAGAAGCCAGATGGAGCAGCAGGAGCTAAGTACTGAAATAAATATAATTAGACAAAGAAAATTAGTGTGCGCTGAACCAGTTAAAGAACTTCTAGCCAGGTATTGTGGCTCACATCTATAATCACAGCACTTAGGAGCCTGAGGTGGGCGGATAACAAGTTCAAGGCTACTCTGGGCTCAATAGCAAACCTTTTCTGAAGAATTAAATGGATTGCAGAGCTGCGATCTATTCAGTTCTGCCACACTTCACTGGACTTCCCAGGTCTTCCAAACACAAAAACTGCATCTGGGAGGAAGAAGTGGGAGAAAAAAAGGGCTTGTTAAACTAAGCTGGAATGAGATGCTACTCCTGCCTCTTAGAATTCATAGTCTACCTAGATACTCATGATCGGAGGATCATGGTTTGAAGACAGCCTGGACAGGAAAGTCCATGGGACTCTTAGCTATAATTAACCACCACACCCCAACCCTCCCCAACAAGAGCAACAACATCAACAAATACAACTTGTAAGTGGAGCTATGGCTCAACTGCGAGAGTACTAGCTTTGAATGAAAAGCTAAAGGATATTACTCAGGCCCTGAGTTCAAGCCCTAGTACTGGTGTACACACGTATGCATGCACGCACGCTTTCACACACACATGGAATTCATAATGTACCATCATAAATGGTGACAAGTATCACAGAAGAAGCAAGAAATCTATCTGCAGATAATATTAATGACCAATTAGTGATTGGGTGAACTACATGAAATTACAAACATTTGACTATCTCTAGCACGTAAAAACAGCAGTTACATGTGGTCCTACCTAAAGGATTTAAATCAGGTTAGTCTGATTTAAGTTGTTGTAAGGAGGAGCGAAGGTAAAAAAGGCAGAAGTCTGGAAAGAGACAAGCCAAGAAGGATGCAGGGCATGCCTGCACAGCCAGCCTGCAGTAAACCTTCAGGCTTACAACCATAGCTGCAGCTTCAAGCAAGTAAACTCTGACACCTCTCTGTTCACTATGCAGGGAGGGGGGGTAGTATGTGAGAGAATGTCTTTGCTTCGTATTTCCTTCTAACACCTCTACTTTAACAACCACCAACATATTTATTTTCTCTTTTTCAATGAAAACCAATGCAAAAGGAAGAATATCATGTTTATAAAGAAGGAGGAAGGGAGGGAGAATGGAAGGAAGGGAGGGAGGGATGAATTAGAAAAGAACTGGTAAGGGAAGAAATCAAATTAACCAGCAAGTTTTCAGTTTTCTCTATTAAGGGGTGTGTGTGTGTGTGTGTGTGTGTGTGTGTGTGTGTGTGTATCAATACCAGCATTTGAACTCGAGGCACTGAACTCTCACTTGACTTTTTCACTCAAGGCTGGCATTAAGTTGGACCAAGCCTCCACTTCCAGCTTTTTGTTGGTTAACTGGAGATAAGATTCTCATGGACTTTTCTGCCCAGGTTGGTTTTGAACTGAGATACTCAGATCTCAGCCCCCTAAGTAGCTAGGATTATAGCAATCTGTACCCTTGCTCCTATTAGGATTCTTCCTAACAGCTTCTTTCTGGTCTCTGAATAAGAGAACTCCCACTTTTTAAAAATTGTATCTATGTATTTAAGAAACTATAGCTTTTATGTGATACTCCTTGCATAATGACTTTTAGAGAAGGAAATTGTTTTTATATTTGGATAGGGCTTAATTGAAAGAATATAAGTATAAAACCCAAGATAGAATCCTTACTAAAGACTAAAAGAAAGTAGAAAGCTTCCAGGCCTATTACTGCGGTACAAGGCAAAGTACATTACCAAAGGGAGTATGTCAACAAGCTCCACCAATACAATTCCTTGATCTAATTTTACTAATAGCCATTTTGTCAGAACTGCTCCCAGTTAAATGCAAGAGAAAACCCCTACATTCATGTAGGCTACACCACACATCTTCAGTTCTGTAAAGGCATTTTTGCAGATTGCTTAAGGAAGGATTTTGAATTGATTGTCTAAGATAAGAAACAGCAAGAACCTGAAATGGAAATCTATAATTCCGACTCAATGTTTATAGAGAAGTTGAGCCATTTCAACGCATGGAGTAGCAACATTGGATGAAAATGGCAAAAGAAGCCAGGTACTGGTAGCTCACACTTGTAATCCTAACTACTCAGGAGGCTGAGATCTGAAGACAGTAGTCTGAAGCCACCCCTCCCCTACACACACATTAGACAAATCTGAGAGTCTCTTATCTCCAATTAACTAGCAAAAATCCAGAAGTGGATGTGTGGCTAAGTGGTAGAACACCAACCTTGATCTGAAACAACTAAGCAAGGGTATGAGGCCCTGAGTTCAAGCCCTATTCAAAACAAAAACCAAAAGGGAGAATACAAAAAAAGGGCCAGGCGTCAGTGGCTCACGCCTGTAATTCTAGCTACTTAGGAGGCTGAGATCTGAGAATAGAGGTTCAAAGCTAGCTTGGGCAGGAAAGTCCATGAAACTCTTATCTCCAACAAACCACTAGAAAACCAGAAGTGACTCAAGTGGTAGAGAGCTCACCTTGAGCTGAAGAGTTCAGGAACAGTGCCCAAGCCCAGAGTTCAAGCCCCACGACTGACCACAGAAAAAAAAGGAAGGAAGGAAGGAAAGAAGAGGAGGAGGAGGAGGAGGACGAAGAAGAAGAAGAAGGAGGAGGAAGAGGAGGAGGAGGAGAAGGAGGAGGAGGAGGAGGAGGAGGAGGAGGAGGAGGAGAAGGAGAAGAGAAGAAGGAGGAGGAAGAGGAGGAGGAGAAGTTTTTCTTCTACCTCTCCCTGCTGTGACCATCCAGACAGAGCACTAACCATTTTCCCCTAAAATACATACATGTCATGAACATTTCATTAATAGAAGCATCTCCAGCGTCCTACCTGCCTGGTCACAGTCATGTCCTCCTATCAATGTCAATCCTCAAACATACCTGAGTGCAGCTCTGAGCCAGATCACTCCTGCCTTTACTTGGAACTAGGGCTGAGGGACATATTTCCTTTCTCCTTGTAGTCAGTCTGACTCTACCCATCTCTTTTCCTCCTAGTCCTTGAAGGCTCAATCAAGCACAATACCTTACAGCATAGAGGAGAAAATCTGTGTTTACAAACTCTTAAGAAACGAGTGATGAACTTGAGGATCTGGCCACTTAGGGTATCATATGGTGAGGATAAACAGTCACGAACATGCTTAAGATGATTCAGGGTTTGGGTGTTTCAGAGAAAATGAGTGATGAGACACCGTGGTGTGTGCATTTAACTGAGTCCTGGATTTCACATTGGAAGACAGGGACTCTGATCCCTCTCTGCTACTAAATAGATATAATGCCTGAGTAGGATTAGATTTATAGTTCTCAATCTTTCTCACCCCAGTTATACAAGACACATCCCCTGGGCAGTCCCACGATCATGCCAGATTTTGAGATACTTTTAGGGATGGAGCTGTGTTTTTCAACCTTCTCTCTATTTTTTTTTAAATCCATACCCTCCTTTGAAGCATAAAGAAAGATGATCTGAGACCTCTTTAGTTTTAATTTGGCTTGATTGTAGACAGAAAAGGGAAATTTTGTGACTGTGTTTGGTTCTGTACCTTGGTTGTATCCAGCTAGCCTCCTGAAGGATTCAAATATTTGTTGAACAGAATTGAATTGGGGTGGCTTAAATGGCATTCCCTCCTTTTCTCTTTCTTCTTCTCAGCCTTTTGTGTCCCTTCTCTTCCCATCCCTTCCATATCCCAAGAGGGGCTTGGGCAGCGGGTCAGGTACAATTTGGCATAGAACCTAAACTCATAACTTCAACCCATGTCCTTGTGAAGTGCATCCAAGCTAGAAGATCTGAGCTGAGCTGAGTGACAGAACCAAAAGTCAGTTTTCCTTTCTCCCTCCAGCAAGCAGCAAACAAGAATGTGCTGCAGAGGGTCAACGCCAGATAGACTTACCCTGAACACACTGGAGTCTTTTTGTTTCCATCCTCCCTATATTTTGGAAGCTCCAGTGGGAATGCAGCCTGAATTTAAACACTCAGGGCCATGCCCATTAACAGTGAGCACTTTTGTAGATTCATGCAGCCTCCCCTGCTTTTCCTCTCCCATGGCCTTGAATGATCTGTTGTGTGTGGACAATTTGCTTGTTGTACTCGGGAGAGCAGGCTGAGCCTGGCTCTCCCATTGTCTCTTATGTGGGCAAACAAAAGCAGTCTTCTTAATCCACAGCACCACGCTGATAAAAGATTGATTAAAGCCTCTTTTGTGATGAAATTTAATAGGTCTGGGTGGGGCATTATATTTGATTAACCCCAACCAGTCATTACAGGGCATTTTATATACAGGATAACTATGGTCAGCCCCTCTCAGTGGGTGGAGCCTGTCTTTGAACTCCCAGAACATAGGCAAAGCTAGAGAGTTACAAATGGAAATGTATTTCTAGGGCTTTCACTTTTCCCTTTCAGGCTCCTTACTTCACCCACTCTGCAGATAGTCCTTTTCTCCCAGGCACCCTGTGTCTCCAAGTTAGTAGGCTCTTTCTGACGGGCAGGAAGACATCTGATAATTCACACCCAGGGAGTGGATGACTCGGTTGTGAATCTGTATGTATCATTCATATTCTCTCTCTCTTTCTTCTCTCTCTTTCTCTCATGCAAAGGTTTGAACTCACAGACTTACACTCTGCCGTAGCTTTTGTACTCAAGGCTGGCATTCTACCACTTGAACCACACACCCCACTTTTTGGCAAAGTAAGAGTCGCATGAACTTTCCTGTCCAGGCTGGCTTTGAATCAAGATCTTCAGATCACAGCCTCCTGAGTAGTTAGGATTACAGACAGGCCTGAGCCACCAGTGCCTGGCTTGTATGTTTTCTTTTTCACCAATTTATAATTTACTTACTCATAGAGATCCACGCTTGTGGTAGTTCACACTTGTAATTCCAACCCTCAGGAGGCTGAGACAAGAAAATCTAAGTGAAAGGTCAGCCTGAGCTGACCTTATCTAAAAACAAACAAGCAAACTAACTAAAACAGTATTAGGAAGCATGTTCAGGTGTTCATGTCCTTCTCACAGAAGCTCTGACTCAAATGGCCAACATCAGGCCTTTCGAATTTGAATTTTTTAAAATCCTCAACAAGTGCTTGGATATACAGCCAAGACTGAATAAAAGTCATGTATGTGCTGAAAGCTCTGGTCCTAAAGACAGCATTTGCCCACATTTCTGATGTAATGTCATTGTTGAACTGAACATACAACATTTGAGTTTTTAGTTTGGTCCTCAAATATGAACAAAGCTATGACATTTCACAAAGTTTTTTACGAGGCTAAGAGATCTAGAAATAGAGAAGGCAAAATGAAATCCATTTTATGCAATTATGAAACTCAATTCTTCAAGACTCCTTCCTTTCTTTTTTTTCTTCCTTCCTTTCTTTTTTTGAGACAAGTTCTCACTGTATAGCCAGGCAGACTCAAACTCTCCATCCTGCTGCCTCAGCCTGTGGAGTGCTTGGGTTACAGGCCTGGCCTACCACATCCAGTTCTTTTTTTTTCCTTAAATAAGAAGGGACATTGGATTTGTAAAAAAAATTTGATTGGGAAGAACACATATTTACCTAGGTAACTGGTTCAAGATTGTTTCTATTGCATGTGAAAATGAAAATAAGATATTTTCAGAAAATGTAACTATTTTCTTTCATATCCAAAAATAACCACTGGACTGGAAGTGTAGCTCAGTGGCACTCAGTTGCTTAGCATGTATGAGATCATGATTTCTAATCCTATAACAGATTTTTTTTAAAAAAGCTAAAGCAAAACAAAACAAAATGGAGTAACTCAACTATTTAAGAAGAGAGAGATCCTGAAAGAATTACACTTACCCAGTGGGAATTTTTTCCACATCTTCAATGTGGAAAAACCAAGAAGAAATGAAATTTATTAGGACTAGAACTGAAAAGTAGAACCCACAATGTAGGATACATCTGGGACTAAAGCTTAGATACAAGGCTCTTCTCTTAAAGGTCTGATTCAGTTGGCCTATGATGAGGATGAGAATTGGGGGAAGTAAATGCCAGAGGTCAAAGCATACTTCTGAGTAGGGAAGAAGCCCATCTTAGTGGGTAGCTCACCATGACTGAAAGGCAGGGACCAGAGATGGGGCCCCCAGAGCCCAGGGACTGTCCAGCACTGAAGTGCATGGATCAAAGCAATGGCACCAATGAGCTCAGCTAAGTATAGCCAGGGGAGTTCTGAGATGGCTGATGTCTTGGAACAAGGTAGATGTGTCACCTTTGAAGTTGTCACCTTGAGAGAGGACCTGGGTTTCCAAGAATCAGAGAGGTTCTGGGATGGAGAACATCAGAGGATTGGTTGAGTCACCAAAAACTCAGGGTAGCAAATGAAAGGTCCATTTTTTAGGATTCGATTCTATATCTTTAAAAAGGCTCTACACTTTCATGTGTCACATACACACTCTAGATTTGAGGAAGATGTAGTTTTTAATATCTAGCTATAAAAAATTCAAGCTATCATGTCACTCAGGTCATCTTACCCTTTAGAGCTGCACAAGATTGACTTCCTCAATTGGTTTAAAGTTCAATGTTTTCCTCAATTTATTTTCTGGGAAAGTCCCAAGTTCATAGCCAGTTTTAGTTCACATTTCCTGATTTTGCTAAATTGATTGTTGGGGGATCATTTTGCCACTCTGTTCATGCTGCTTCTACTACTATAGAGTCCCAGACTTGGGATCAGCCCCTGTTTGATTTCTACCTCCCACCACAGAGTCACATTGTAACCTATAGGAAAAATATACTCTTCCTGGTTTTTTTTTTTTACACTCTCTGGTCAGTTTTATTTTTTTAAATGGGACAATACAAGAGAAACTTTAGTAAGATCTTATGCAAAAAACAAACTCTTACTAGGCTTTCTAGACGACACATTCTTTACTAATCCAGTTCATTGTTCAATCTCTTCTTTCTCTGCTCTGCTTTCTAACAATCAAATGTACATTACATTTTCATGCTTTCAGGGTTAGATACTCTTCCACCACAAGAGACTTAAAAGGAGAGGGGCCCCTGCTCCTTCAGGGAAGAGCAGACTCTATTCTGACCCCATGATTGTGTCCCTGCCTGTCTGCTGAGGAGTGCATTAGGACAAGGAACATGCCTCATATAGGCCTTCCACTCCACTTTCTAGAACTTACAGTAAATATCTTAGAGCTTTGTGACCATATGGTCTGTACTGCAGCTACTTAATTCTGCCACTGCCCTGTGAACATAGCCCTAGACAATGTAAAAATAAATGGGCACACCTGTTTCAATAAAACTTTATTTCTCAGAACGGGAAGCAAGCATGATTTGAATCATGGACTGTTGCTTGCAGACCCCTCTTCTAGATGACCCTTCAGATTACCTAGGACCCAGAATTCCCTGCAAGAGTGCCTATTTTACCTTCTTTCCTCGATCCTTAGTGCTCAACCTGAGGCCAGTCAGCCACTGGGCAGAAGCTTGTTCTGAGCTTGGCTGTGAAGGCTAAAATGTCTTCACAAGCTTACAGGAAGTTTCTTTCAGGTGGGATATATCTGGGGAAGGAAGAAAGGGAGGCCAGGCTGTGGACCCCAGCTCTCTCCCAGGGCTTTGAGCTCTATTTGAGATCTCTGAGGAATCCACGGGTTCCAAATTCATTAAGAAGAATATTTGTTATTAAGAGGAATATTTGTCACGAAAGGATCTACACATATTGGCATATAGCCTTCTTAGTTAGGTTTGTACTGCTATGATGAAATACCTGAATGAAATGACTCAAAGGAAGAAAGATTTATTTTGTGTCATGGTTTCCTAGGGCCTGTGGTGAGGTAGAGCATCAGGATGACGTAGCAAAGAAGCCACTTCCTGCACGCCATTAGGAAGCAAAGAGAGCCAGAGAAGGTCAGGGGACAAGATACACCCTTCAAAGTCAAGTCCTCAGTGACCCACTTCCTCCTTCTAGGCCCTACTTCCTCCTCCCAATAATTCCAGTTAACCACCAGAAAATCGGAAGTGGCCCTGTGGACCAAGTGGGAGAGCCCTAGCCTTGAACAGAAGAGCTCGGACACTGCGCCCAGGCCCAGAGTTCAAGCGCCACAACTGGCAAAATAAATAAATAAAAAGAATGAAACTCCTAAGGTTTGCCCTTACCCTGAGAGTAAACACAACGAGAGAAAGGCATCTTGGGGATAATGCGCTTCATGTCAGTGCCGATGCTGTTGGGCTAGCGGGCTGAAAAGGGGACACTACAGCTGGTCAGGAGGGTTTTTCCCTGGTGCTTCTCCTGGCCATCTGTTCTGCTGGAGCCATCAGCTTCCCATTGGAAAGGTCGGAGTGGGTGTGTGGGGAAAGCCTAATGTGGGCTCCACATGCTGCATTCCACGCAGCTGCTCTTGGCTTGGTCACGCCTGGGTTTGCACCCAGGACCCTCAAAAGATCTGTGCATTATGGTAATTAGCCATCTGCTGCAGCCTTTCCCGGACTGGCTGATCACAAAAGGAAGCCGGGGAGCTCTATGACAAGAGCAGAAGTGGAGATGGGGCCTCCGGCCCCTGGTCTTCTCTCCAGCCCCCTTATAGACCCTACAAAGCCTTGAAGGAGATTGGCTCGATCCTTGTCACAACCTCTCATCTATTAGGATTCCAGGGAAAATGAGCAAAGCACCTCCCTACTGATGGCCTTGGCTGTCATCTGTTCAGACAGGAGGTGAGAAGAGGCTGAGAATCCACTCAGACAGTGGCAGGGCTTTTTATTTCATTGGGAGACAGAAACACCATTTGTTTGAGAAGTGACTTTGGAGAAGGTATTAAGTGACTAGCAATAGCATGTTGGCAATTTTTATATTATCTGTTACCACTGTAACTCTAAAATTATAATTATATATCTAGATATATTAGTAGTAGCTGATGAGCTGTAGGTTCCTACATCTTAAAATGATTGATATAGCTACACATTTATGCAATGATATAAAACCTGTAAATCTTAATGGAAAAATGTCATGTTTAAACAATCTTCTAGGGATAAGACTTTCATTAGTTATTTACTTAACCTGTTTATTTGTTTATTGGTCCTAAGGATTGAAACCAAGGCCTTGTTCATGCCAGGTAAGTATTCTACCACAGATTCACATCTTCAGACCTGTAGCTTTCATTTTAAACTTGTTGGTATATCAAAAATAAGCTATAGAAAAGATTTAGGATTATATCTGCAATATCTGTACAATGTATAATACATTTCTGAGCTTTAATATACTAAATATATATACATACATACATATAGAACTACATTAGGAAGAGGAACAGGAAGGAGCATGTACAACTCAGGACTTGAAATTGGTTCAAATCCCACTTCTGCCACCCTACACTTACATGATTGAACTTCTGAGAGGATCATACTCACTTCAGAACATTTCTATCACCTTCTCAGGCAATCTCTAACCTGATTTCTATCAACATAGATTTGTTTTTCCTATGCTAGAATTACAAAAAAAAGTAACTCAAATAATCTAGTTTCTTTGTGCTAGGCTTCTTTCACTGAGCAGAATGTGAGATCTATCATGGGGTGGTATGCTTAGTAGCTCAGATTTCTTTTTGTTTCTTAGTAGTATTTCAAAGACTTTTCCTGTTTTGAAAAGCTCACTCTGTAACCACCTTTGTGCTCATCAATTGTTCAGGTAATAGCTCTATATGTGGCTCATGTAGTTTTCTTTTTTCATTGACCTTTGCCTTAGATCACCTATGAAACTTTTCAGTTTGCTTTGTGATGGATTTTCCTCATATTTGCATTATATCCTCAAGTATGTATATATGTATATATATATATGTATATAGTGCATGAAAAACTGATTGTTTAAAAAAGTGGTAGAGTGTCAGCTTTGAGGGAAAAGGCTAAAGGACAATATCCAGTTTCTGAGTTCAATCTCCAGTACACACACACACACACACACACACACACACACACACATACACACACACACACACACACGCACACACACACTCACACATACACATACAGAGACAGAGAGGCAGAGAAAGTGGGAAGGGGGAGCTTGACCAAAGAAAGATTATGTGATTAGACATTACTAGAATAGAATAAAAGAATATTTGAGGTAGCGTGCTAGTCATGGTGTTTGAACACAGGGCTGTGTGCTATTCCTGAGTTTTTATGCTCAAAGCTAGCACTCTACCACTTCAGCCACAGCTCAACTTCCAGATTTTTGTTGGTTAATTGTAGATAAGATTCTCAGGGATTTTCCTGCTTGTTTCTGGCTTCGAATCACAATTCTCAGATCTCAGTCTCCTGAGTAGCTAGGATTGCAGGCAGGAGACAGCAGCACCAAGTCTAGAGACTAATTTTTTTTTTTTTTGGTTCGGTCATGGGGCCTGGACTCTGGGCCTAGCCACTGTCCCTCAACTCTTCAGCTCAAGGCTAGCGCTCTACCACTTAAGCCACAGTGCCATTTCCGGCGTTTTTTTCTTTTTGCTTAGGTGGTGCTGGGGAATCGAACCCAGGGCCTCATGCATGCAAGGCAAGCGCTCTACCACTGAGCCACCTTCCCAGCCCCGAGACTAATTTTCTTACTGGTCATTTTATTAGTGTTTAATTCCTTTTGCTTCACAGAGCAACCTTGCTAATATAGGGATTGGGGTCATGAGCACGCTCATAAACCCGCTCCTCCTACTGTGTGTATGCGAATGAGTGTGTGCACACATGAAAGTGCACTTGCTGGGAATTGTAGAGTCACTGTACAGGCATACTCACTGGCTTCTTTTTGCGTGCGTGCGTGTGTGTGTGTGTGTGTGTGTGTGTGTGTGTGTGTGCTCGCACACGTGTGTGCATGCAAGTTCTAAGGCTTGAACACACACACACATTGCCCCTGAGCTTTTCTCTCAAGGTTAGTGCTTAACCAGTTGAGCCATATGACTTCTGACTTTGGTGGGGCAGGGGGAGAGCGGAGGGGTTAATTGAAATCTCATGGACTTTTCTGCCTGTGATCCTCAGATTTTAGGCTCTCCAGTAGCTAGGATTACAGGCATGAACCACTGGCACCCAGCTCACTGATTTCTTATTGTCCATTTGAGATTAGAAGCTCACAGAAAAACAGATTATGTCTGATTCATAAACAATTATTGGATTCAAGTCTATGAAACTGCCAATATTGGAACATTTCTAATCCATAAAATCAATATTTTAAACTTAGTGGGATTTTTTTCTTTTTCTTTTTTTTTGGGTCCAGTCATGGGGCCTGAACTCTGGGCCTGGACACTCTCCCTCAGCTCTTCAGCTCAAAGCTAGCGCTCCACCACTTGAGCCACAGCACCACTTCCGTTTTTTTTTTCCTGCTTATGTGGTGCTGAGGAATCGAACCCAGGGCCTCAGGCATGCAAGGCAAGCGCTCTACCACTGAGCCACCTTCCCAGCCCTGATTTTTTTCTTTTTTGATTGAAACATAGTATCTATGCAGCTTTATGAGGGGCATTGTGGTGTTTTGATTCAGATACACATTAGGTAACAGTGATTTTTTATAGCTTAAGTTATCGTGAATAATGAAAACAGCATAACAGATTAGAATTTGCCTGGATGTCAGTGGCTCTCACTGACATCAATGTCTCAAAGACATTGATACAATACAATATCCAACATAGAGTGAAAACTTGACAATCTTTCTTCCCTCTCTGTCACATTTCCCACCTTGCTCCCATCCAGAATGGGATCCAAGATTACACATTACATTTAATTGTCATGTTTGGCAAAAATGAAGTTACAAGTTCAGATTACTACCTTTAGACTCTTTTCTTTCCTGCTAGTATCCCTGTAACACTGTCCACTACTTTAAGGTTTCTTGTCCTGGAAATAATCATTAGAGTAGCCTTTAAGGTTGTAACCACAGTTAGACCAAGCATTGAGATAATGCTAAAATTCCATCAAATATTTTGTGTGTGTCCCTGTATGGGGCCTAATCTTAGAGATTCACACTCTCACTTGGCTTTTCCCAGCTCAAGGTTAGAGCTCTAACACTTAAGCCTTATCTCTGCCTCTGGTTTTTTTGATACTTCATTGAAGAAGTCTCACAGACTTAGTTTCTACCTTAGTTTCTACTTAGTTTCTACTTAGTTTAGACCAGCCTTGACCACCACTTCCAGCTTTTTCTGTTTATGTGATGCTGAGGAATCGAACCCAGGGCCTCATGCATGCAAGGCAAGCGCTCTACAACTGAGCCACCTTCCCAGCCCTCTTTATATTCTTATAAGGGATATAGGCATAGATTCTTTCTTCAGAAACTATTTCCAGCTAAACATTAGCCCTACAACACTTCCTCTTTGTTGTCTTTTAGAGGTGATGGCTCAGATTTTGATGATAGAATAGAACTATGTCATGACCTGAGCTAGTAGGCCTAATTGTTAATGATACTTATTTTGTAGAATTTGCCAGAAGCCTTGGTCTACCATCAGCTGGGGAAACTTCTGAAGCCTAGCAGTTGAATTTGTTGTGGGTTGCCCCTGTGGTTCCTCTCCATGGTAAGAAGAGGTTCCCTTAGACTAGAGGTTCCCTTAGAGATTAATCTCCCATACTTACTGCTTTGGGTATACTTACATATCCTCCAAATGTTTTCTAAATCAAGATCCCAAGCCATCATCCTGTGGCACACGATGAGTTGTGTGGGTTACCTTGGGAGAATACTCTGTCACTGTTCTCAGAAAGTGGGAAACCTTGACTCATTAACCCATACCTAGCCCTGAGGCTTCTTAAATGAAGAAAAGATTTTGATATGTCACAAATGGAAGGTAGAAAAAGATTTTAGTAAGGAAAGAGGGGAGACGTGTATTTATACAAAGCACTTAGAGTATGGGCATGAAAGATGTGCTGACCTCAAGTTTTTATTGGGGGGGGGTCTTTGGACCTGGTGATCATCCGTCCTAGAAAGCAGGTTATCATGTCATTAACTCTCTCCACATTTCATGTTGGAGACTATTGGGCCTTGAATGGTGAGATTTTTCTATGGATGATGGGAGCTGCAGGCCAGCAAAGCATTGCTGTATGTCACAAATCATTCTGTTAACATCAGCAGTCCAGAATGTAAATCCTACTCAACATCCAAGCCATTTCTCTCAGCCATCAGGCTTCTCAACTGCCTCAGTTTGATCTCATGAAGAAGGCCACACTGCTTTTGAGAGTATACTCTTACCCTATAATAAAACTTCTTCCTGGTTGCTTACTTTGTCTCATCTCTGTATTCTTTGGCTGATGGTGACAAAAACCTGGAAACACTAGATAGAAGACTCAGTCTGGACTTTCTCTCTCTCTCTCTCTCTCTCTCTCTCTCTCTCTCTCTTTCTCTCTTCATCTCTCCTTGCTCAGTAAAATCAAGCTGCTAAGAACTTATAAGCTTCTTCATTGGTAAATTTCTCAAGGTCTTCAGCATTTCAAAATAGTTTTACCTCTATCCTCCCTTCAGTAGAGCATGTCTTATGATTTTTAACTATTTTTGATTGAGAAAAAGTTAAATCTGACTTTACTTAGTCTTGTATAGTGGTTTTTTTTTTTCTCCAGAAAAATACCATTATCAAAAGGATCCATTTGCTTTGGCTGTTTTGGCTATGCCTCTATAGAAGGATGCCTATCTACAACTGCCTCCCCTCAGGAAAATTCTCACCTGGTTCTGTTCATACCTTAGTCAAGGGCCACACAACCACAACCACACAGATGTCCTTGTCATTCACTCCGGGGTGAGGATTGCTGGGTGCTGGTAACATATCAACAGCTGATAGAAGTGGAGCTTGGTACTAAAAGCAGAACCTGCTACTTAGACTTCATGACAGTCTGTCTCTTCGGTACTCCTTTGCATCTCTTGAGGATCCCCTCTACCTCCTGTCCACTCCTCGATCTGTGGGAGCAGAACCCCTTCATTTAAAACTGATACCCCAATTGTTGTTTCTTCCCCTTGACCCACAGCAATTATGCTGTGGTTCTGTTTCAAGAGGGAAAGTTATCCCTTGAGAAAGTAAACCAGAGAGAAATTATCAGAGATAAAGGTTGATCCAGTCACATGGGAAATGATTTCTTTTAAAAAAGAAGAAGGAGTAAGAGCTCAAGAAAGATAGCGAGAAAGACATTTTTCACTTCAAACTGAACAGATGGGTCTCAAGAGCTGGTTCTTGGTTTATATGTTGATTAGCTATGTAGCCACAAGTAATTCACTAATATTTACATGATTCCTCATCAGTAAAATGAAATTTTACTTTTATTGTACTGTATTTGCCCTGCAGAGTTCTTACGAGAACTAAAAAAAAAATACTATTATAAAATACTTAGAACAGTAAGAAACCCGTAGCTCATGCCTGTAATCCTAGCTACTAAGGGGGCTGAGATCTAAGGATCATGGCTCAAAGCCAATCTGGGCAAGAAAGTCTGTGAAACTCTGATCACCAATTAGCTACCAAAAAGCTGGCAGTAGCATTGTGGCTCAAGGGGTAGAGCATTAGCCTTGAGCACCAAAGCTCAAGGACAGTGCCCAAGGCCCTGAGTTCAAGCCCCAGGACCAACACACACGCACACACACACACACACACACACACACAATGCTTATGCCAGTGCCGGGGGAAGGCAAATCTTCAATAAGTCTTTATTAATATTTTAATGTCTTTATTATTGACATTATCATTATGAGCATCATTATTAGCAACATGTTGGCCTAAATTGGTCACGAAAGCCCAGATAGTGGGTTATGACTTTATTCAGAAAATGTCAGGTACCTGTAAACTGCATTATCCACAGTAAACCACCAGAGGAAGCCAGTTTCAAGAGATGGGCCCTGATGAGTCCAAGAAACTACTTCGCATTTTCCTTCATTCTCTTAACAAATTCATGAAATGAATGGTCAACATGCATCATCTTACTTCAGATGATGTGTGAAACTTGAACAACCTTAAAACCTAGACCAATACTAAATGCCTAATACATCTGCTTCAACTTCTGAGAACTTTGAGTTTCATCCCTTTATTTCATCGATACTTCCCCACTGCATAAAAACAATGCAGCAATAAACCTTTCCCGGTCTCAGACTCCCTGGACTTCATGATCACATTTTCCTAAAGAGAGAAGTAGGTCTTTCCTGTTCCACAATGGTTAGCACCAGATAAAAACCTGTGCTCTTTGCCCATGCCCCTGAGAACAAAAACATCCAGAGGCCAGGGTTTTCCTTTTTCATAATTTTCCTAGACCCAAGTAGTTGAGGGTGGTAGATTGTCTTCTCTTTCTTCTTGTGAAGACTATCTCCTTTAAATACCACCTCCCCAAACACCCAATGCCTGTCTCACTCCCCAGGATCCTGAGCCCAATTTTTATTCATTAACATATGAATTTGCTTAATTTACTTGAGAAGTCACTGGAAATAAAAGGGGGAGAAAAATATCTTATGCCCATGGGAGTGTTAACTGCTGCTGCCCCACAACCCCAGGCCCTTATACTGTTAGTGTTTGCAGTAAAGTGTAAAAGGGCAAATCCTGTAGAAGTTTCTTGTGCTGTAGGAACATTTGTTTGCTCAAACAAAAATCCTTCAAGTTAACCAGTGTTTTGGCAGTGTTGGGGCTTGAACTCAGGACCTTGTGCTGGCTTGGCAAGCATTCTGCTATTTGAGCCACACCTCCAGTATGATCAGTGCTTTGAAAAAACAATGGAAAAGAGTAAGAGTTGTGAAAACAAAGAAGGCTTGACTTCTTTTATTGTAGCGAGAAGGAAAGCTATACAAGTCTGAGTGAGGGAGAAGTCTGGCTGTCTTATCACATTCAAGAAGGGGTGAAAAGCTTTGAAGAATCAAAGTTATATGTGACACAGACTTCAAAAATGAAAAGCTAGAGATCCAGAGAAACTATGTTAATGCTTGTATTCAATGAAGAACAAGCAATTGTGTAGAAGTGTAAATGAGTCCTGTTTGAGACAACTCTGAGATTGGGTTATTTTATTAATCTCTTATCCAACCACCCATGGCAACTGTCTTTCCATCTTTATACCTTTGTCTGCTCTTACCTTCAGCAAAGCCCCTTAGAACCTCATAGCTACTTTAACCCCCTTTCTTAGTCATTCTGTAATATGTATATATGACATATACACATATGCATGTGTACATTTATACATGTATGCATGTATTAATTAGTTAATATTAGTAATTAAGATTGGAAGCTAGGTACCAGTAGCTCATACCTGTCATCCTAGCTACTGAGGAGGCTGTGATCTAAGGATTGCAGTTTAAAGCCAGCTTGGACAGTAATGTCCACAAGACTCTTATCTCCAGTTAGCAATCAGAAAGCTGGAAGTGGAGCTGTGGCTCATGTTAGAATGCTAGCTATGAGCACAAAAGTTCACGTACAGTGCCCAGGTCCTGAGTTCAAGACTCACAACCAGGAAAAAAGAAGAAGAAGAAGAAAGAAAAGAAGAAAATTGGAACAAAAAGATCTGTAATTGCCAATGGTTTTCACTACCAAGTCAGATCAGTAGTGCTTAGCTAATTAAAACCAAAGAAACTTGTATAACTTGTGAATTGTTGTTTAATGAATTCTGACATTGTGGAAAGACACAAACATGTCCATTTGGGATTCTGACATAGCTTGCTTATGTCATCACACAAAAACTTATACATGAATATTTATGTTCGTATTATTCAAAATAGTCAAAAAGTAGAAATAGCACAGCTGAATATAAGCTGATAAGTGGATACATAAAGTGTGGTACAGTCATATAATGGAATATGAGAAAAGCCAGCAAGACCTGTCTGCATGGATTCTAGTCCATTCTAGTACAGGACCCCTTTGGAATGCGAGTGTTCAAGAAAGAAGGGAGAAAAATAAAATGTGAACCATTGCTCTCAATTGTATGGCTTGCTTTTGGGGACTCAGAAGTTCTAGTTTCTGTCTCGTTTAGTTCCAGGTCCTCAGAAAACCCAGATATCCTAGCTTGGGACATCATGTTCTGAACTCCTCAGTCTATCACAGTTCCTCAGAAGTTATTAATAGATGAAACCTTTCTTTGTTGCAGATCAATTAAAGCAAATATTGTGACGCGATTATTTTATTTGGGGGGGGGAGGGGCTTGAACTCAGGCCCTGATACTCTCACTTGACTTTTTACCCATGACTGGTGTTCTTCCAACTTGAGCTATACCTCTACTCTAGCTTTTTTGCTAGTTAATTGGAGATAGTCTCAGACTTTTCTGCTCAAGTTTGGCCTTAAATGGCAGTCCTCAGATCTCATCTTTCTGATGTAACTAGGATTATACACATGAACTACAGTGCCCAGCTCAAATGGTTATTCGTAAGTACATTTAACTTTTCAGTATATTTAACAGGTTCTTGACTTTTGACTTTAGGACATTCAACTTCAGTGCAGCCTACTTTTATCTCTTTCTCTCTTTTTTACAATATTAGAATTTGAACTCAAGGTCTCACACTTGCTAAGCAGGCTGTGTACCACTTAGCCGCACCTCTAGTCACTTCCTCAGAAACAGCTCTGCTTTTTGACCTAGCTGGCCTGGACATTAATCCTCCTATTTATGTTTTCCAGTGAGATAGCTGGCCAATCTGCCCATCTTTTTGTTGATTAAGATGGGAATCTGATTTTTTTTTTTTTTTTTTTTGCCTAAACTGCCTCATAGTGAGATCTTCCTAATTTCAATTTTGTGATCAGCTAGGATTACAGACATGAGCTACTATACCCAATTGCTTTTGAGACCTACTATGTGGAACCTCCTCAGCTCCTATTGTACATTCTTCCCTAGTGGATGAATAAGAATTTGCATTTCTACAAGCACTGATAATCTACCCATGACCTTATTCTCACTGAATCTCTATCTTTGCTCATCCAGCCCTGTTTGCAATTATTTAATACTTCTTTTGCATTTTGCTCATATTTCATGAAAAATGTGCTCAATGAAAATAAAGGCAGCAAGAAAAGAGATACCAAAACCCCTATAATGGAGAAAAGATAGAAAATTTCAGGAATGAAACCAATGAATTTTAGCTTCTCAGAGCCTCACAGAATCAATCTAATGTTACCCAACTTATGCTTGTATGTTGTATATTTTAATAGAAAGAACAAGATTAAAGAACACATGTGAAGAAAGCAAGACATAATTTGAAGATTGTGTCTGGACAAAAAGATATTATTAGCATCTTATCATTTTCTGGCTCTCTGTAAACAGTTGCTTACAACATATAAGATGGTTTAAATTTCCACTCTGAAAATTGTATATATTTAGGCATGTCATAGGTCTAGGTAGAGGATTGCCTACAAAGAATCCTGCCTGCAGGATTTTGTAGGGCAAAGAAATCTTTGCTCTATTAGACCTCTTATTATTAACAATAATAATTTTAATTTTTTGCAGTATTGAGATTTGGATTCAGGCATTCAGTCACTCAAGCCACAATTCCAGCTTTAAGAATCATTTTAACATCTGAAATTTTTTTTTTCTGTTTTCTGTTTTCTTCTTGTAGTGTTGGGAATAGAACATAGAACCTCCCAAATGCTAGGCAAGCATTCTACCATTGAGCTATAACCCCCAGCCCAGAAATCTCTGACGACAGAATAAGTGTAATTTTACTTCTTATTCTTCCTGAAATCCATTGAAGTCAAATATATTGCTACAAACACAAAACACAGAACAAAACAAAAAGCTAGCCATAGCAGCAAAGAAAATGGGAGGGACCATTGCCCACAGTGGAGAGAGCCAACAGAGCTAACAAAGAAAACTGCAAAGAAAGTTGGGTTGAAAGCAGGAGCAGCTGTTAAGACAAGGGCTCTTCCTGTCTTTTGTAAAATTCTTCATGAATTGAAAAGACTGCAAAGTGCCTTCAATGGCAATAGGGCAAGAAGTATGGGGAACTATTTCTTCAAGAATTAGATGAGGTCAAGAGGTCAAAGGTTAGCTGTTGCATGGTTGGCAGAACAAAGGCTCTTGTACACTGGTGCTGGCTGACCTTGAAGAAGGAGCTCAGCCTGAAGGGGGTGGGGGGAGGTTGCTGCATGGTGTCCTAGGGACGTACCAGGCCCCCACACTTGGCAAAACGTTTCTGGAATAGAAACAGATGCCACTGAGCCTCCCAGAGCCCGTTTCTAGCTAATACTGCAGTCTCCAGTGATGACTGTAATTACCATGCACACCCACAGTGAGGCATGCCAGAATCTGATTTTTATTATTGAATGAAAATGAAGTGACAAGCTAGGTGTGGTGGGGCATGCCTGTAATCCAAGCACTGGGAGACTGAGGCAGCTGGAGGACAAACTGAGACCCTGTCTTAAAAACAACCACAACAACAACAAAAACAGGGCTGGGAAGGTGGCTCAGTGGTAGAGCTCTTGCCTTGCAAGCCTGGGGCCCTGGGTTCGATTCCCCAGCACCACATAAGCAAAAAGAAAAAAGCCAGAAGTGGCGCTGTGGCTCAAGTGGTAGAGCACTAGCCTTGAGCTGAAGAGCTGAGGGACAGTGCCCAGGCCCAGAGTTCAGGCCCCACAACTAGACCCCCCCCCAAAAAAAAAAGACAAAGTGGGGGTAATAGAGAAGACAGAAGGGGGAGGGAAGGAAGAAGGTAAGGAAGACAAATAGACATTGGCTTAACACAAGTCTTGTTACCATTTATGACTTCAAGGTTAAGAAGAGGAGTTGTAGAGTTGTTCTCTTCTAGGAGAGAATTTTTGTGGGTTTTTTGTTTGTTTGTTTGTTTTTGGCAAAATAAGAAGTGACAGTTTGCTCTACCTAGACCTAGATTGGCTTGCAAAACCCTGTAATAATTGCTTGGCTGGCTGAGGCGGGGTACCAATCAGAACTGTGGATGGCCCTTCCCCGAGGTCTCATAAATCAAATATATTCTGTCAATAAGCTAGATACAAATTAACATTTGCAGCCACAGTGCCAACCCTACTCCTCCAGCCTCCAAGCTGCCAAGAGGCCTGTGAAGAGCAAGTTCAGATGGGTGTGGCTCAAAGCCTTTCCTTCATCCCCTCCAAACCAAAGCAGCCTGCAGAGCAGGTGACCTATGTGACAAACAGGTTCTGCTGCTGCCTGAAAAAGTGATTTGAAAATCCACTGGGTTAGATGATGTCTATGCTTTCATACTGTATCTTTGGAACCTATGGGTGGCAGGGCCAACTTCAAAACTTGCAGGGCCAAATGCAAATGCAGGTCCTCTTGTTCTTAAAGCAGTAAAAAAGAAAGTACTGTTGAAAGAACTAAATTGTAAGAATTTATCCTTTCTTCTGTAGCCTTCCTTTTAGTTGACTGCAGAATTTTTCTTTGCTGTTTAACGTCATTTTAAATAAAAAGAAAGTGAAGTTTTAAGCTGTTAACATTTACCACTTGTCTTTATACAGTGCCAGTTTCAAATGCAAATCTAAAAGTATCTGAATCATATAGAATCACTAAAGCTATGTGATGCATGTCATAGCTTGTACATGCATATGTATTTTATCATTCATCAGAACAATGGGAAGTGCAAAAACAAACCCATGTTTTTATTTCACTGCTTGATATATATAAATTCTCCCAACCCTGATAATGAAAAAGAGAGGACTGAAAGAGAAAGCCAGGTGCCAGTGGCTCATTCCTGTAGTCCTAGCTACTCAGGAGACAGATCTGAGGATGGCAAGCTTGGACAGGAAAGTCTGTGAAACTCTAATCTCCAATTAACCAGCAAAAGCCAGAAATGATAGAACTCTGGCTCTAGTGTAGAACACCAGCTTTGAGCAGGAAAATGCTTAGTGAGGCCCTGGGTTCAAGACCCCACCTTACCCTCACACACACAGCAAAAAAATTTTTTTTTCAAACAGCCAACATTAAGCGCCAGTTTTGAGGCTATTCTGAGCAACAGGTCACATGCTCGGAAGCTGGTCCTGTGGGTGGAGGAGGGAGCATGAACATTGGACAGGCAATGACTTCAAAAAGTAGAGAGGCCTACAAAAATGGGATGCATTACAGTTGATATTACTACTGCTCATTAATATCCAGTTCTGTTCTTTTTCCAGGTTAGCCCATCCTGAGGAATGGAAAACATGACTTTGGATAATAAAATGTGAGTAACGTGATCTGTTTCTTCTGGACAGAAGCATAGAAGAGCTGGCGTGTAATGAGTTATAATATAATAATATCCAGATGGTAGGGTTTTAGTGTTTGAATATCAAAAGATACTCAACATGACCCACCGGGTTGTGTGTCCAATGTGATTCTCAGTTTCCAGTGCTATTTTTGGAGGTGGTAGAAAGTTTTGGAGGTGGGGCTTAGCTGGAGGAAGTAGTTCCCTGGGGGTGGGGCATGCCTTTGAAGGTTATACCTGGTCCCCCATCCTGTCCCTGTGTCTGCTTCCTGTCTACCATGAGGTGAATAGGCTCTGCCATCTCTTCCTACCACCAAAATATTTTACTTCATCCATGGAGCCAAGGAACTGAGTATTGAAACATCTGACATGGTAAGCCTAACTTAATAATTCCTCCCTTAACAAAAAGTCAGACAAATATATGCAGTCCCCATGAAAGTGGGAGCAATGTGAACAAGACAGGTCTCAGAGTAGACATTGAATGAGAGCAAGACACAAAACTTGGTTGTAAAGATCTATTGTATGAAATTAGTGCAGTATTGCTTTTATTCACAGAATATAGCACACAGGTACCCACCAAAGGACATAAAACTATAAAACATAGATTTTTTTTTTAATCTGTAGCTTTTTTGTTTAAGATGACTTTGTCTTTCTATTTTGAATGTGCTAGAGATTGAACTGAAGGCCTTGTGCTGCTAGGCAAGAACATTACTGCTCACTTTTTCTTGAAATAGTAGAAGCACCTTTGGTAAATTTGGTGGGAGCTTATTGAGTGTTGAATCATCATGTGTATGATTCAACATCATATGTATCATTCATATGTATTTTTCAAAGGGCAAAACATAAGGATACAGTTATAACGCTTGAGCCTCATTTTCCTTTATCTCCAAGGTTCTCCACCGATGTTTCAGGGTTACTTTTACATCTTAGGGCCTGTAATTCATGCCATTGAGCCAACCCACTTCCTTTTAGTAGGCCAAGTAAATAGAGCCAATACTAAGATTCTGCTGAGTCTTCCCTTGCCTCCCCCAGTACAAAGTGATCAGAAAAGGTAGTTGTCCCAAAAGACCTTGTTGACCAGGGCCTGAATAAGTGCACATACCTGAAATTCTACCAAATATATCACATGTATGGTGGTTATACAATTGCTACCAAATCCTTCCCTTTGTCTGGTTTCTGGAAGGAAACAGACTTTACCAATGGGAAGAACTAATTATAAGTAAGAACAAATATGGAAGCTTATTTTAAAAGCAGCCATAAAATCTGGCCTCAGAGCTAGATGGGAAAATTCCTCTGTGTGCAGAATTATTGCTCTGAGGAGAGGGAAAGCCAATGAGTGCAAAGGTCTGGGCAGCAAATTAACAATTCTCCTGGTTGGTCTTGATATTTGATGTCAGATAACTTTCAATGAACCAAGTCTCCAATTTCTTTCTCAGAGCAAATATAAAATCTGCCCTCTATAGACTTTAACAGATGGGGGGGGAAAGATTATGAATTATATGAAGTGCTAACTCTGAAATCTACTTGTTTGGAGGATCAAAGAATTAGTAGTAAATCTAAAGTTTTGTAATACCTGCCATTTATAAAATTAATGTTTTCCAGTGTGACTATCTTTGAGTGATCCTGAAGTTTCCCCTTTATGGGCAAATCTTTCTACTTTTACTAACGCATAAGTCTGAATAAGTACTCATGCAGTTGTAGTCACTATGGTAACCTAGGAGGTATGCATAGCCTGCTGCCTTGCAGCCTCAATTCACGCATCCTTCTTGTCTCCATTGGCCTCACAGAGACTTTTCTGGTTTTGAGAAAAGAGCCCCATGAAGGAGGGTAGCAAGTAGATAGTCCTAATGTTGAAGACAAGGTAAAAATCTAGAAAGTGATTGTTCTTTGCCAGATAATAATATGGGTCTATTAGAGTCATTGTCAAGTCCTTTGTTTGTGGTCGAGGATGTGATGATATTCTTTCCTATACTCTACAAAGAGACAGGAACAAAAAGAAAATGAGGAAAGGAGCTTTATAAAAACTATTTTAGCAATTTCTTGGGTCAGGGTACAACTGCTTCTTGGGTAAAAAAATAAAACTTCAGAGACTAGCCAAAAGCCTTTTACTAGTAGCTGGGGTGATATACTGGACTTAGGGAGAGAACTACACCAACACTTCTGGAAGCAATAGGTTATATGATTTCTCTAGCAATAGATGAAGCGTGCAGGGAAAATCTGGGCCATTGACAGGTGTAATGGAATGCAAATGGGGAGGTGTGACCTTCCTCTCAAGATAAGAAAACTTATACAAGGGGTGTGCTGTAGCAATGAAAAAGGAAAAAAAATCTCATAGGCAATATGCTTGTGTTCAGAAACAATTACTTTGGCTGAGAAGTTACCCTACATTTATCCTTTGTTGTTGTTGGTGGTGGTGGTCATGGGCCTGAGTGCTGTCCCTCAGCTCTTCAGCTCAAGGCTAGTGCTCTACCACTTGAGCCACAGCGCCTTTTCCTGTTTTCTGGTGGTTTATTGGAGATAAGAGTCTCACGGACTTTCCTTCCTGGGCTGGCTTCGAACCATGATCCTCAGATCTCAGCCTCCTGAGTAGCTAGGATTACAGGCTTGAGCCACCGGTGCTTGTTCTACACTTATCTTTGACATAAATTGCCTTTATGTTATTTCTATGTCAGGAAGTGAATTGTTTTTAAAAGACCAAAGACAGTTGTCAGTTATATTCTTTACAAACTCCTGGACACTGAGAATGCCTTTTGGGGTTGGGACACAGTGGTATAGCATATGCTTAGCTTTGAGTTTTGGCACTATTTAAAAAAAAAAAAGATGGGCCTGAAGAAAGAGCTTACTGGTAGAGTGCTTAGTAAGCACAAACCCTGGCTTCCATCTCCAGTATCACACCACACACACACACACACACACACACACACACACACACACACACACACACACACACACACACACACACACACACACACACATCCACAAGCACCTGGTGGGAGGGGCCTCTTAATGTCATCACTCCCTCAGTAATCCTCTTCTCCCACTTCCACATTTCCTGCAACTCTGATGCTGGGTAATTGGGGAGATCAGGACACCCCACTGTTCTGTGACTTGTCATTTTTTTCCCATACAGACCACTTCTTGGCAGCAGCCATTCCCATGAGATCTGCATAGACTGGATTTTGCAGTCTCAGAGCGTGGTAATAGTTGGTAGTACTTACTCATTATTACATAGTGAGGCTACCTGAAAATGCCGATTTACCCCCAAGTTAGCAAAGCTATACTGTACTTCAATCACTAATGCTGGGTGTCTTCCAGTAGTCAACCGCTAAGCTTCCCAACCCTCATATGAAAACAAACAAAACGGAGTAAAGTTTAAAACCATCTCTGCTTGGCTCGAGCAAGGGCCTCATGGGTGACATTGCAGGGGCAGAAGAGTGTAGGAAAAGTTGATCATCCAGTTGGTATACAGTGAATGCAAACTAATTGAGAGGCAGAGGCAGGAGGATCTCAAGTTTGAGGTCAGCCCAGGCAAAAGTTAATTAGATCTTTTTTTTTTTTTTTCAGTCAGTCATAGGGCTTGAATTCTGGGCCTGGGCACTGTCCCTGAGCTCTTCTGCTCAAGGCTACTGCTCACAGCACTACCTCCAGCTTTTTCTGTTTATGTGGTGCTAAAGAATCGAACCCAGGGGCTCATGCATGCGAGGCAACCACTCTACCACTGAGCCACCTTCCCAGCCTTAATTAGATCTTAAATGAGAAACAAAATACAAAATGAAAGGATGGGGCAGGAAGGAGGAGATGGTTCAAGTAGAAGAGTACATGCTCAAGGCACTGGGTTCAATCCTCAAACAACAATAACAACAAAAGGTATATGGAAGCTGGGCACCTGTGGCTCACACCTGTCATCCTATCTACTTGAGACACTGAGATCAAAGCCAACCTAGGCAGAAAAGTCCATGAGTCTGTTATTTCTGATTAACTAGCCAAAAGGTAGATGTGAAAGTATGGCTCAAGGAAGAAGAAGAAGAAGGAGGAGGAGGAGGAGGAGGAGGAGGAGGAGGAGGAGAGGATGATGAGGAGGAGGAGGAGAGGATGAGGATGAGGAGGAGGAGGAGGAGGGGGAAGGAGGGGGGAGGAGGGGGGAAGGAAGAGGAGAAGGAGGAGAAGCAGGGGGGAGAAGAAGGAGGAGGAGAAGGAGAAGAAGGAGGAGGAGAAGGAGAAGAAGGAGGAGGAGGAGGAGAAGAAGGAGAAGGAGGAGGAGGAGGAGGAGGAGGAGGAGGAGGAGGAGGAGGAGGAGGAGAAGAAGAAGAAGAAGAAGAAGAAGAAGAAGAAGAAGAAGAAGAAGAAGAAGAAGAGGAGGAGGAGGAGGAGGAGGAGGAGGAGGAGGAGGAGGAGGAGGAGGAGGAGGAGGAGGAGGAAGAGGAGGAAGAGGAGGAGGAGGAAGAGGAAGAGGAAGGAGGAGGAGGAGGAGGAGGAAGAAGAGGAAGGAGGAGGAGGAGGAGGAGGAGGAAGAAGAAGAAGAAGAGGAAGAGGAAGAGGAAGAGGAAGAAGAAGAAGAAGAAGAAGAAAAAGAAGAAAAAGAAGAAAAGAACAGCAGCTCAGGACCAAAGCACTGAGTTCAGATCCTAGGATTACTCACACACACACACACACACACACACACACACACACACACACACACACACACGTGCGCGCGCGCATGCACGCAAACACACACATACAGTATATGGAAGAGATTGTATGGTGAGGCCTCAAACAAGAGAGCAAATCCAGACAAGCATACTCACTTAAAACAACCAATCATGGGGCTTGAACTCTGGGCCTGGGCGCTGTCCCTCAGCTCTTCAGCTCAAGGTGAGCGCTCTACCACTTGAGCTACAGCGCCACTTCCGGTTTTCTGGTGGTTTATTGGAGATAGGAGTCTCACGGTGTCTCCTGCCCGGGCTGGCTTTGAACCGCGATCCTCAGATCTCAGCCTCCTGAGTAGCTAGGATTACAGGCGTGAGCCACCAGCGCCAGGCTAAAACAACCAATTCTTACATGGATGAATCCAATCACTTTGAGACAGGGCTCATTCATTCATTCATGAAGGTGGTGTACCATAACCCAACTACCTGCACTCGCTCACCTCTTTAGAGGTACCTGCACCTCAAACTGGGAATCAAGTTTCTGGCACTTGAACTCCTTAGGGCCCCAAAAGAACAGGAAAGCACTACAAATGGGGTTTGCAACAGATAGGAAGGAAAATTGCAAAGATGTTTTTCTTTGTATTATTTTTGTTATACCATGTCCCAGGATCATGGGCTGAAAAGTCTGTTCTTTCTGAAAAGATTATAGTCCCAGCTTTGTTCAAAAACCAAATTTCCACCTGTGTGGTTCTGTGCTTTCCACTCCCTTCCATCTTTGCCTACCTGTTCCCAAATTGGATTAATCTTCTTTTTTTTTGGGGGGGGGGGTCCGGTCGTGGGGCCTGAACTCTGGGCCTGGGCGCTGTCCCTCAGCTCTTCAGCTCAAGGCTAGCACTCTACCACTTGAGCCACAGTGCCACTTCCGGCTTTTTTCTTTTTGGCCTCTGTGGTGCTGAGGAATCAAACCCAGGGCTCAGGCATGCAAGGCAAGCGCTCTACCACTGAGCCACCTTCCCAGCCCCCCCAAATTGGATTAATTTTAATCACTGCAGTTAAACTTATTCCTACTTTATACTTTTGGAACTTTGCAAATGATATTTTTAATGCTTTTGTGGCTTTATTTGTTAATTTTTAATTTGTGTTTTAGGTCCTCTAGATTTTATTTTCTTGCAAATAATGAGTTAGGGGTAGATATAATGTATTAGTTCATCTACATGTTTACAAACAACAATGAACGCTATTACAGAGGGAAGAGAAAGTAACAAACAGAAGGGTGAATTTGATCAAAATACATCGGAGGCATGTGTGGAATCTCATGATGAAAACCTTTTGTATAATTAATACACTAGCAAAAAATGGAAGTAATAAAAAAGTCACTTAAAGAACAAGTCATTTTCAGCCTAATCTTTTATGATACATGAAGCCATTTATATGGACATAACTTATTGAAGAGAGTATTTTTTTCCTTTGACATGAATGTCATCTTTATCATTCATTAAATTTATGCTATTTTTCTTTATTTAGTTTCATGTATTTAGCCCATCTACCAATGATATATGGCTATTTCTTATTTTCTAAGAACCATTTACTTAAAAATAATAATTCTAATTTGTTTTTGAGTACCATCTACAAGAGTAGATTGTTTTAAAGATAGACAAGGATCTGATGTTTCTTTTTATTAATTTATTATTACTTCATTTTTGAGGCAAGGTCTTACTATTTAACTCAGGCTGGCTTGGAACTCATGATTCTCCTAACTCAGTCTCCTAAGTAGTCAGATTGTAGGCATGTACTACAATACTCATCAGAACCACCTATTTCTTTGCTAGCATATAGGTCTTTTTAGTCTTGCTTATCTTTCTTTGTTTTCCCCTGCTTAAATAATTTTTTACTTTTATTGCAGATGCAATAAGATACTAATGTACATTCATGTATTCAGTAACTTTTCTAGATTAGTTTACTGCTTATGATAATTTACCAGAATATTCATTTAGATTTTCTATGATAATATTGCCTACAAATGATTTCAGGCAATATTGAGGCTTGGAGAACAGCAGCCAGAATTCTGACTTCAGAGACATTGTGTTAATGGGTAGCTCTATTGGAAACACAGAAGCATTATTTTCATTACTTTAAACCTTATACTGTCTTATAAGCTGCAGAATTAGTGAAAAGAGAAAAAGAAAAAGCTGCAGTTCTTTCCCTCAGGTATCAATGAACTAAGGTTAGTGAGCAGGCTACGCTTACAAATCTCTGTCCCAGATAATAAATGATGTAAGAACAAGAATGACAAAATGTGCCAGGTGTCACATCAAAAGAGACCACTTATCCTGAGGTAAATCTGAGCCAAACCCCAACCTACTTTTTCACCATATTATTTATCTGCTGGTGGTAAGTAGTCACTGCCCCTGTTACCAGATATGCCCACACCCATATCTGGGCTGTGTAGTATTTTTTTTAAATCTTTCCTTCACTTTGCTTTATTAATAAACTGTCTTAGTCTATACTTGAATGTATCCTTAAATTCTTTCCTGCAACATCAATAACTTGGTATTCAAGGGTCTTCTCCCTTTTGGATCCCTCATTGGAGCATTACAAGTCACTGATTCAGGAATACAGATGAAGTTGCATCATTAAAGTTAGTCCAACATCTGTATAAACCTGTCTTGGGACATGTGGTACTGGGGCTCTGAGCTGACATGATATTCTTGAAACCACCTTGCTAGCTGGAGAAATCAGACAGAGGAAAACATGCCAAAGGAACCCCACCTATTCCAGACTCCAGATGTTTAGATATATGAGCAAAGGAGACTTACCTTGATACCATGATAGCAGCCTAATGATACTATGAGTCAAAACCAACCTGTGAAGAATTGGTAGAGTTCAAGAGGAATAGTAATCACTTCGTGTTTTAAGCCAGTAAATTTGGGAAGACCTGATTACATAATAATAAAGAATGGGCAATGTGGAAAGACCCTGTTTAGTGAGAATGTGCCAGCTGTTGTACTCTTGAGATGTTTGGGTCTTCCCAGCCCACAACCAAGCATGCAAGTAAAGCCTTTGAGATGCATTCAGCCTGAGCCACTGATTGAGACCCAGAGCTTGGTCTACCAGGTAGAACTACCCCTGAATTCCTGATCCACAAAAGGTGGACAGGATAATTATGAGTGCTACTGTGATAAGCCACTGGATTTTGAGCTGATTTGTTGTGCAGCAATAGAGTAGTTAAATTCAGAAAATGACTTTCTATCACTATATTGCTCAGAGGCTTTTTACAAATTTACAAATGGATATTTAATTTTACCAACTTATTTTCCTCCATGTCTTGAGATAATCACATAATTTTTCTCCCTTAATGTGTTATCATGATGAAATATTACTAATTGATTTCCACTGTTAAGCCCGTCTTCCTTTGCTGGGCGACAGCCAACTTGCTTATGATGCATTGCCTTTTTAAGAGAGCATTTTGTACACATTTGATTATGATTAAAACAATACAATAATTACAATAAAACAACATGCTCACCAAGAATCATACAAACAAAGGAGAAGAACAGCATTTTCTCACTTAAAATTCTTAGGAAGCTGGGTGCTAGTGGCTCACGCCTGTAATCCTAACTATTAATAATGCTGAGATCTGAGGATCAAGGTGCAAAGCCAGTCCAGATAGGAAAATCCATGACATTCTTTTATTTTTTTTTTGGGGGGGGGGGGTCCGGTCGTGGGGCCTGAACTCTGGGCCTGGGCGCTGTCCCTCAGCTCTTCAGCTCAAGGCTAGTGCTCTACCACTTGAGCTACAGCGCCACTTCTGGCTTTTTTTCTTTTTGCTTATGTGGTGCTGAGGAATCAAACCCAGGGCCTCAGACATGCAAGGCAAGCGCTATACCACTGAGCCACCTTCCCAGCCCCAATCCATGACATTCTTATCTCCAGTTAACCACCAGAAAACCAGAAGTGGCATTAGGGCTCAAAGAGGTGGAGCACAAACCTGGAGTAAAAAGCTCAGGGACAGTTCCCAGGCCCTGAGTTCAAGCCCCAAGTACCAAGCCTGCCAAAAATGGATTTCTGATAATAATAGAAGTGAGTTAGGAAACAGGTTTCTCCCCTATTCAATTCTTCAGCTGAGACTTTAACATTCTCAGACACCTTTTTTTTTTTTTTGTCAGTCATGGGGCTTGAACTCTGGGCCTGGGCACTGTCCCTCAACTCTTTAGCTCAAGGCTACCACTCTACCACTTGAACCACAATGCCACTTCTGGTTTTCTGGTGTTTAGTTGGAGATAAGAATCTCACAGACTTCTTTGCCTGTGCTGGCTTTGAACCACAATCCTCAGATTTCAGCTTCCTGAGTAGGATTATAGGTGTGAGCCACCAGCGCCCTGATTCTTGCTGATATCTTAATTGCAGCCTCATAAGACACCCTGAAGTAAGAGTCCCAACTTCAGTGATGCCCAAACTGTAAGGTAATATGTATGCTGTTTGAAGCCACTAAGTTTGTTGTGCAGCAATAGAAAATTACTATACCTGCCTATTCAGATTTTCATTTTAATTGTATTTTTTTCCATTGTGGAAACCTTGTTTAGTTTCTTAATATTCCAATTTAGCTTTTAGAGTTCCTTTTTTGGAGGTATTTCCAAACATGTCTTTAATTTTTCTAAGTATATAGCAAATAGTCATTTTATAAATTGCATCTGCTGATTCCATCAGTAACTCCCTTTCTCTTGTTTCTTGCTTTGTGGTAATGTATCTCTGTGGTCTTAGATATTGTGGTCTATATGTTGTTTATTTTCACTGGAAAAATGATTTGTGAGCATTGAGTCTTAAAATGAACAGAAGTTCTTCTTTAAGTTTTGGGATGTCAGGACCACTGCTATGGCTTCACTATGTAATGTCCCTCAAAAGCTCAGAGGCAGTGCTTAGACCTGAGTTGTAGCCCCTAGACTCCATAAACTTGAGAGAGGGGGGAAGGGGGTGAGAGGAGGAGGAGAGAAACAAGGGGGAGAGGGAGGAGGAGGAGGGAGAAAGGAAGAAAGGAAGAAAGAGAGAAGTGAGAGAGGGGAGAGAGAGGGAGAGAGAGAGAGAGAGAGAGAAAACGTTCAGTTGTACAGGCCTGCTATGTGACTCACCTTAGTCACTCAGCCTCCAACTCCAGCAGAGGTCAAACTGATAGGCCAATCAAGGCCTAGACATACACACACAGTTCTCTGTGGCCCACGGCCCCAGCTACACCCACTCTTATCAAGTTAGGTATTGACATGGCTTAGAGTTTGGCTCTCAAGTGCTGGTCAAGGGTCAATCTTGTCTCAAGAATATGTGCACATCCAGAGTCTAAGTCTTTACTACACACTTTGGAGGGAATCCACACTTTGACTTCTATCCTTGGCTTCAAACTGTGAGAACCAAAGTATGCTTAGGTTTGCCTAGTCAGACAAATGTGATGTTGGTAGTTTCCCATTCCTTCCTCCATTTACATATTTGGCCTGCTAATTCTTTGCTATTTTATAGACCTGTTAAATTTCTTTAAAATAAGTTTTAAAATATATTTTATTTTATATTTCCACTCCTTTCCCTTTCCCCTCTCACCCACTACTTAGGAAGATTCAAGGGGCTAGAAAACACATAGACAGTCAGAATACTGGAGTGTGAAGACCATTTCATTTGTTTTCATTTTTTTCTTTCATAAAATAATAAGGGCATATATAGTTATGCATTTTGCTTTGACTACAGCATTAGCTATTCCCTGCAAGTTTCACTATAAATTGCTTTCCTTTTGTTAGTGCCTAAATAAATTACAATCTCAGGTTTTATTTTCTTTTGGATTCAGGGGATATTTTTCAAATCATGCTTTAATTTTGAAGTGGATATGTTTCTACTTTTATTTTCATATTGCTCTGTTGATTTCTACTCTAATTGAATTGTGGGCAGAGAATGTAGCTTATTAAATCTCTATGTTCTGGAATTTATTAAAATTTTCTTTGGGCCAAGAACACAATCATCTTTATGGATATTCCATAAGCTATGGGAAAGAATGTGCTTTCCTCTGTTTATAGAAAGCTATGTTAAACATGTTGTGAATGAATATGCTTTTCCCTCTTACATTTCCATATGTGTAAAGTAGTCTTCTATTCCCTAGCAATCCAGTGCCTTAGGTGGGAACTTAGACAGTTACACCAGGGATGAGAAGAAACAAAAATAGAGCTTGTGTTCAGTTTTTCACCAACCAACGAGAGTGATTTTGAGGGTAAGATGAATACATGGTACTTACATGTAATAGGGTGCCAGGAAAGCTGGGATCAGAATGAGCTGTGTGGTCTCTACATGGAGAACTCTTGGGAATGTCTGCTGCAAAATGTACTTCCCCATCATCACCTTCCATGGTGAAGTTAGGCAGAGAAGAAGCCTGAGTGACACAGGCAACTCCCCCACCTCCTGTGCAATGGGGAAGGGAGTAAAAAAGTTCCCACATGGCCTAAGAATCATAGCTCCCAGAGAGATGGCTGAGCTGGCCCACCGCAGATGGGCAGGGGGTGCTGAGTGATGGAGGTGGGACCAACCTGTGCACCTGTCTAGGGACTGCTGGGGTGGCTCCAGTAGCATCTCCCCGATTCATATGTTGCAATTCTAATCCCAAGGAGGTGGCATTAGGAGATGGGATCTTGTGAGAGGCCATTGAGGGTAGAGCCTTCATGAATGGGACGAATATCCTTGTAAAATGGCCCCAAGAGGACTTTTCCACCCCTTCCACCAAGGGGAGGACTCAGCTAAGAAAACACTACCTGAGAACATCCTGTTTATCCTTTAATCTACTTTTTGTCAATCCAGCAGCCAATCTTGAAAGAGAAATAGTAAACTCTTCCTACCTGAAAGAAGTTTTACCACATTCTTGGAATTCTGAGCATGGTTGTCACAAATGTTTTAGTGTGTAGATGTTTGATAACCAAAACAATGTATTTTTCTTTGATGAGTTCTTCTTTGTCCTTATAAAACATTCTTCACTGTCACATTTAGCACCGAGGCTTTGAAATTCATTTTATCTGAGGCTTTGAAATGTATGTTCTCAGATGATAAATCAGGCATTGCTGCTTATTTATGCATTAGTGCCTGGGACCACTTTAACCAAGTAACATTGAATGCTTTAGAAAACAATTCCAGGAAGACACTGGTGACTCACACCTGTAATTCTAGCTATCCAAGAGGTTGAGATCTGAGGATCATGATTCAAAGCCAGCCCATGAGTCCACAAGACTCATCTCTAATTAACAACAAAAAGCTGGAAGTGGAGTTGTGACTCACGTGGTTAAAGCACTATCATAGGCTAAGAAAGAGCTTCGTTGTCTCTCCTAGCTTCTGGAATTCATAGCAATCCTCAAGGTCTTGAGCTTATAGATGACTTATAAAGCCTTCACTTCTGAGGATGGGGTACTTCCAACCCTCAGGCGGTATAAAGTTTGAGGAATGTAGACACCTGTACTCATGGGCTGCTCACAACCGGTCTACCTGGTTTGATCATTCTGTTTGGGCCATATGGATATTATAAAAATCCAGTGGCCCTTGGCAGAAAAAACATTCCTCAACCCTGTGTATCGGCCATCCTTCCTTGTGTCTTCACTTCATCTGCCCCGTGGATGTCTGCCTTTCTATCGGAATTTCACGATTTTATAAGGGTTAGGGACTACTCTAATGACCTTATTTCACTCTTACCTTTGTAAATAAGGTCATGTTTGGAGGCACTGAGGAATAAGTAAAACAGCTTTTGGTGAGGACATTCAGTAGCACTTCGTGTTTGTATGATCTACTTGACCCTTTATTGTCAAGTTATTTTTCCCTTCCTTCTTTCCTTTTCCTTTTTTCTTTTTGCTGGTACCAGAGCTTGAACTCGGTGATTCACCCTCCGGTTTGACTTACTGCTCATGACTTTACCATTTGAGCCATGCCTCTATATTTGGAATTAGCTGGTTAATTGGACATGAGAGCCTCAGGGAATTTTCTACTAAGACTGGCTTTGAATCAAAATCCTCAGCTCTCAGCCTCCTGTGTAGCTAGGTTGCAGGTGTGAGCCAGTGGTGCCCAGAATAATTCTTTTCTTTTAATTTTTTTTTGCCAGTGTTGGGGCTAGAACTCTGGGCCTGGGTGCTGTCCCTTGAGCCACAGCATTGCTTCAAGCTTTTTTCTGAGTAGTTTATTGAAGATAAGAGTCTCACTGGCTTTTCTTCCCCAGGCTGGCCTTGAACCATGCTCCTCAGATCTCAACCTCCTGAGGATTACAGGCATGAGCCACAGGCACTCAAGTTCAGCACATTTCTTTTAAATAGAAACAAATGTAGTGAATTTTTAAAAGGAATTCAGGGGCTGGGAAGGTGGCTCAGTGGTAGAGTGCTCACCTCCCATGCATGAGGCCCTGGGTTTGATTCCTCAGTACCACATACACAGAAAAAGCTGGAAGTGGCACTGTGGCTCAAATAGTAGAGCACTAACCTTGAGCTGAAGAGCTGAGGGACAGCATCCAGCCCAGAGTTCAGACCCACGATCAACAACAACAACAACAAAAAAAGAGGAATTCAGTTTATATGTGTCTTATGTTTTCATCTAATTTGATAATGTACATGTTTTTCTTTTCCCTTATCTAAATTAAAAATTTTGCTGGATTGTTCAGTTGATAGCTCTATTTGCCACCACTAAAATGGAAATACTTAAGCACCTAAATTTTTGCTTCTTCATCTACTCCCTCATTTTCGCCTCCCCTTTTCCCCTCCCTGTGCAGGTATTTGTTTGTTTGTTTGGTTGGTTTGAAACAAGATCTTGCTAGATAGTCCAGGCTCGCCTCAAACTTGGGAGCATCCCAACTTAGCTTCCTATACTACATCCAGTTTCAAGACCCATTTCTTAATCTTTATCTGGCAGTTTGCAATCCTGCTGGGATCCTTTATTTAGGTTTCCCTGTGATTTGTGCTAAATTTATGGGTTACCACTGTCTCTTACATGTTTTCTTTTGTCTTATCACTATTTGATATCTGAATTTAATTTTTATTTGACGTACTTCTCAATGAATTTCTTCATATATTTATATAATTTCTTTACGATTATATCTGAAAAAATGTCTTTCTTTTGCTTTCATATAACATGATAATGGCTCAGAATAAAAATTTGGATTCTTGGAGGTTTTTTCTTTTAAATGTCTGTAAACATTTAACTCTTATTGAGTCAAAAATATTAGAAGAGAAATCTGAATTTGGCCTGATTACCTTTTCATTTAGGCAACCACATTTTAGTCTGGAAGCTTCTAGTGTTTCTCTTCTATCCTTGAGGTTTAGAAATCTCACTGGGATGTGGTCAGGTTTGTTTACATTTCCTGAATTCTGCCTGGCACTCCATGAGCCTTTTCTGTCCAAGAACACTTTAAGTTCTTGTAGTTTATTTCCCTCTCTACGCTCTATACCAACACACATATACATACACACACACACACACACACACACACACACACACACACACACACACACACACACACGGTTTTAAATTACCTTTTTATTTTTTGGAGCACTACAGATTTTGGATTTTTTCCCCAGATTTTTTTGGTTTTATTGTTGTGGTTAAGTAGTTGTACAAAGGGATTAGGGTTTCATATGAATTTATTTTACTTTTAAGTTTTATTACTACGTAGTTTTACAAAGAGGTTACAATGTTGTTAGGCCAGATTATAAGTACATAATATGAAATCTTGATCTTATGTTGCCCCTTCTATAATTGAACATCATTTGTTGAACATCATTTATGTTCAATAATTTTTTTTGTCAGTCATGGGACTTGAACTCTGGGCCAGGATGCTGTCCCTCAGCTCTTCAGGTCAAGGCGGGCTCTCTACCACTTGAACTACAGTGCCACTTCCGGGCTGGCTTTGAACCACGATCCTCAGATCTCAGCTTCCTGAGTAGCTAGGATTACAGAAGTGAGCCATCGGCGCCTGGCTGTTCAATAAATCTTATACCCTGTTTTATTTCATTTCTTCAGGTTTGCTTGAATCTATTGCTAAGAATCTCAGTATCTTCCACTAGCTCTGGAGGATACCTCTCTGCACAATTTCCCACACAATCAAACTTGTTTCTACTGCCAATCCTTCTTGGAGTTTTCCTGGCCCGAGCAGAGCTCTCCTGTGGGGGATGTTTTCTACTTTTCTTTGCTGGGTGTCCTATTTCCACAGCTCCTTGTCTTCTTTCCAAGTCTTGTTCCTGTTTTTGCTGGAACACGTACATCAGTGGCTTTCCTAACAAAGGCACATAGAAGAGAAAAGTTTTGAGGTTTCTCATGTCTAGAAATACCTTTATTATGACTGCACTGTTTGCAGGGGCCTGTCATTCTAAATGGAAGTTAATATTGTGGGTACTGCTTCTTTTTCTTCTGATTTTCAAACAGCCCCTGGGGTTGTTATCTGTACTATCTATATCCTCACTTTACAGAAGTCAAAACCATGGCACATAGAAATTTGGTAATTTTCCTAAGGACATACAGCTAGTAGGTGGTATAGTCAGAATTTATATCTAGGCAGTGTGATTCTGTGGTTTATGCTTTACCCACAATTCTTACCTTCTCCAAGATGGCGGAAGTAGCTAAAAGAACTTACCAATATTGCAGAATCACACTAAGTTCAAGTAGAAAGGATCAGCACCACACTGGGGGTGGGGGTGGGAGTGGGGTAGAATTCAGGTTTTTGATCTATGTACAAGGCCAACACTGATTATGAAGCAGTTTCTCCCTGTACTCCAGGAGCTTAGATATTTCTAACAGAAATGCACCATTGGCACTTTTCATTCCAGCACACAAGGAGCTTCCAAAACAGAACAGGTGTAACACTGAGCGTGGTCTGAAGGCTCTTCCAGCCCAGAGGAGATTTGCAGAGGGTGTTTTGGTACTTGCACAGCTGACTAGGCTTCAATCTTCCCAGCAGCAAGCTCTTCTTTTGAAGTCTTGAGGTACCTATACCCAGAAGCTGGCACATGCTCAACTCCATGTCTTCTGTACTTACTGCTGTCCAGGTAACTTTCCCCTTCTTCCCTTCTAGAGTATCACATAAATACCAGCACCGGCATGAGGTCCATAACTGTTACATGACACTCTGTATACTTTGGTGAACTTTCACATATTTATATCTGCACAGCTAGGCTGCAGGACAACTATCTTACACAGTTTCTAATTCTTCCTTCATGAAGAGGTCACACACACAGAGGCACAGACAGACAGACAATCAGACACACCTTTAGTGTCTCATGTGAAGAAAAAGATAAAACATTGAGAAAAGATTAAAAATGAAAGTTAGATTTTCTCAATTCTCTTTCCTCCTCTGACATCTCACTGAGTGTTCTCACAACAAAGCAACCATAATGGTTACTGAATCTTTCCAGAACATTTTCTATGACTATAATAGCATGTTTGGTTGTCTGTGTGTGTGTGTGTGTTGCAAGGAGGGGGGCATATATGGCTTTTGTCGTGTGTGTGTGTGTGTGTGTGTGTGTGTGTGTGTGTGTGTGTGTGTGTATGTTTATGTAGGTATATGTATGGAATCATGTTGTGCATACAGTTTTGCTTTTTTAAAAAAAAATGGTACTAGTATTGAGCCCAGGGCCTTGTGAAGGCTAAGCAAGTTCTGGGTGCTGTACTACTTGAGCACTACCCTTAGCACTCTTTGTTTTTATTTTGTTTTTGAAATGAGGTCTCACAGCTGCTGAGTAGTAGCCTTGAAATGGAGATTCTTCTACCTCTGTCTCTCAAGTAGTTGTTGTGATTACAGGCATGGGTCCCCATGCAAATTCCCTTTTTAAACTGTGTAGTATTCCATTATATGAATGAATAACTTACTACCTTTCATCTATTGATGGGCATTTATGTTCTGACTGGTTTTTAAATAATTAATTGGTTTTGCAATTGTAATCAACATTGTCACTTTAATCATTTATGCAAGAAAATTCATAAACAAAATTCATTGATATGGAATGGCCATGTTAATGAGTATAAACATTTAAAAGTTTGATAAGTACTGCCATATTTACTCCTATGAAAGTTATTCTGAATTATCCTGTTATAAAGTAGTATCTGGAAGGGCCAATTTGCTCCTTGAAATCCAGTTCTCCTAATGCTATCTCATTTAGTGTGCAGGAAAAATTGGTAATTATTTGGAATTTTTACTTCCGCAATAGTGATTGAAATGATTGTATTTGTTGACCACTGCTCTCACTTTTGCAACAAACTGACTTTACTTAATGTCTGGCCATCTTCTAAAGGATGTTCCGTGGGTTTGTAGGAGGTTTGAGTAATTTTGTTCATTTTGTTTTTTATATGTTGATTAAATTAGTGTATTGCTTGTTGTAGGTATGTGTTGCCAGTATTTTTCTTGGTTCATAGTTTGTGGTCTGCTTCCCTTCCCCTTCTCTCCTTTTCTTTTCTTTTTTAGGCAAGGGCTATGTAGTCCAGGCTAACCTCTCCTGCCTTAGCCTCTTGAGTACTGGGATTATTGGTATCTACCACCATATCTAGCTTATGTTTTCTAAATCCCGTTTTGTTGTTGTTTGCCTTTTAACTTTGTGTGTGTGTGGGGGGGGGTGTGGGTGTGGGTGTGGGTGGGGGGAGGTATACTGTATATAAATTAAAGCAACTGAAAAGAACATAAGGATTATTTAAAACCCTTAGGCACACTGGAATGAAGAAAGTAAGTCAAGAGGAAGACAGACTGAGAACTTTCTAAGCTACTTCCACTCAGGTACATATATACTATCTTTTCACAAGATTATATGCCAGAAACATCCAGAAAGCAGCAAATATCAGACCTGAGATTCCCATCTACATGATTTAGTAAAAGGCAATGTAAGTACTTAAAAATACATTATTTGGGTTTTTGTAAAGGTAGATACCCTCTTTTAAAAAAAAATTTAAAGCACACCCAAAACTGGATGACAAATTGATATGCATCTTGTCCATGCCAGTTCTTCTAGCCAGCTTAATTCTCATCAGCTACTATAATTTATTAACAGTGAGGTGAGAAAAGACATGAATCAGCTTAATGTGATATAAGTAGGGCGTTGCCATAGCAACAAGATGCAGTCTGTTTTCTACTATTTATGTATGGTTTATTTTCTCCAGAGCCTGTGAGTTACTGCTTGAAGCAAATGGAATGAGAAACATCTTGTTCTGAACACCCCTACCCCATCCCTCAGTGTGTATGTGTATATAAAACCACAATTTCGTTCCCTGAGAGAGGAAAAAAAACATTTAAATAAAAAAATAGGTTTGGAGCATAAAGACTAACTATCTAGTTTTAATCCAGTGTGCTTTTGCAAAACTTCTGAGACTGATGAATCCTCACAAAAACCTCTGGGAAACCACACAACACACATTCTACCAGCAAACAAGGCAAATGGTGCTTCTCAAAGGTGCGTTCAAATCCTCCACCCAGACCTCACGACTGGCTTCCACCCACTCCCCAGTAAAAAGGAGTGAGCAGACCAAGCCTCAAGGCAAATTTGATTTTTCTGGTCCTAGGGCTTGAACTCAGAGCATGGGTGCTGACCCAGAGCCAGTTTGTGCTCAAGCCTAGCGTTCTACCACTTGAGCCACAGCACTACTTCTGGGTTGTTGTGGAGGTTTTTTGTCTGTTTTGTTTTTTTGTTTTGTTTTGTTTTTTGAGTAGTTTATTGGAGATAAGAGTCTCATGGAGACTTTTCTGCCTGGGCTGGCATCGAACCACGATCCTCAGATCTCAGCTTCTTGAGTAGGTAGGGTTACAGGCGTGAGCCACCGGTGCCGATTCTCAAGGCAATTTTTTATTTCAGTCAGTCTCAGAAGAAAGCCCAGACAATGCGGAAAGCTGGAGCCTAAGCTGGCGACACTCTGCTGTGAAAGGCTCTACTGACTCAGGGAGACGTACCCACCATCGAGCCGCAGGACCCTCATCTGGAAACCCTACTTGGAACACTCTCATTCCACGGAGGGACGCCAGGCTTTCCTCATTCTTTTCCCTTCCACCGAGGGGAAAGAATTGAGAGTTTTCAGATCAAAGATGGACGCAGTCCTAGGACAGGTCAAAGTTTGTGCAGAACAGGAAGCTGTAGGAGAGAGTCTTTCCACCACCCTCCTTTCCCATCTCCATCCCCATCCCTGCTCCCAGTCCAAATCCCAACCATTGCTGCTCCCATGCTTTGAAAAGCCAGGAAGAAACAAAACAATGGGAAAGAACTCTCAGCACCTTTGCTCTGAACAGGTGTTTGTTTAATGGCTATTTTATTTGTGTTTTTAGCATCCTGATCAGATCCATGGTTTCCAGTCAGCCTTTTGGCCATTTGGGGTGGGGGTGCTGAATCAAAAACACCCAGAAATGATCGACAGCCCTCACGGCTCATGAACCTGGCCCCTAGATCACAGATTCTAACAGCTCACGCAGGGTCCCAAGAGCAGGCTGCCTCAGATGCTCCTCCATTGCCCAGGCTGGGATTCTCAGAGTAAGGATTATGTTGACTGCTACAAGATTTATCCAATGCTTATAGTATCCACTGCCCAGGAAATACCTCAGTCCACCCTGTTTTTCTAGTTGAGGGGACAGGATTCAGGTGTCTTAGAGTCAGTGATTTTGAACAGTTCTGTGTCCCATCCTTCAGAGTCATAAGGCCTGAACATCCCTCCACCATTGATAACCACTGAGATTTGTCAATGAAGAGGGCACATAGGTCAGCCACATTGGAAGTTTCCTTTGAATCATTTTCACAGAAGAATCACAGCACTTCAGCTCTATTGAAGCAATGCAGTGTCTTTATTTACTTATTTGGTGGAATTTACATACAATGAAGTGTACACATCTTAACTGTTCCCTTTGAACATATATGCCCAAAATTACCTATGAAACCAAGATACAGAATGTTTCTAACTCTCCAGCAAGATTTATTTGTGCCCCATTAGAAAGATACATACTATTCTGATTTCTGCCTTTTCTTTTCTCCCTTTTTCTTTTTTGATGGTACTGGAGCTTGAATTCAGTGCCTCACATTCACTAGGGAATATTACCACATGAGCTATTCCAGCCCTTTCTTACTTTACTTTTTTATTTTTATTTTATCTTTATTTTTAATTGTCAAGGAGATGTACAAAGGGGTTACAGTTACATAAATAAGGTCATAAGTACATTTCTTGTCAAACTTGTTACCCCTTCCCTCATTTTTCTCCTACTTTTTTTTTTTAAGTAGGTCTTAGGCTTTTGTCCAGGGTCTGTTTCAGGCCACAATCCTCTTACCTGGGCCTACCTATAACTAGGATTACAGGTACAAACTACTATACTAGGCTTACTGGTTGAATTGCTTCAAACTGAGATTCTCCCAATCTCTACCTCCTTACAAACTAGGATTACAGGAGTGAGTCACCATGCCTAGTCTAGTTTTGCCTGTTTTTTTTTTTAAATTTCATGTAAGTGAAAACATAAAGTATGATATTTTTCACATTGTTTTTGCTCAGCATAGCATGTGTCAGTAATATCCATGAGTGAGTGATATTATGTGAGTAGTTCATTTAATTTAACTGTGTTATGAAAAGTCCATGTATATTTTAACCATTCTTCTATTGACCAATACTTGAAGGTTTTCTCTCTGGACCTATTGTGAATAAAGCACATATTTTTATAGAAGAATTCTGTATGGAAGTTGAGTTGCTGGATCGATCCTATAGGTCTAGCTTTAGTAGTTTCTATCAACATTTTATATTCCTACGTCCTTTGCCAACACTTGGTATGACTTATACTTTTAATTTTGGTGGGTAATTAGTAAAATCTACTGTGGCTTTAATTTGCATCGGGCAAGTCTCTCTCTCTCTCTCTCTGGTGTGTGTGTGTGTGTGTGTGTGTGTGTGTGTGTGTGTGTGTGCGCGCGCACGCATATCAGTCCCATGCGAGGGCTTGGGCACTGTCCTTTTTTTTTGGTTCAGGGCTGTCACTCTACCACTTAAGCCACAGCTCCACTTGTGGCTTTTTGGTGGTTAATTGGAGAAGAGAGTCTCACTAACTTTGCTTCCTAGTATAGCTTTGAACTGGGATCCTCAGATCTCAGCCTTCTGAGTAGCTGAGACTACAGATGTGAGCATATACACCTAGCATATTTGGCAAGTCTTTTAATTAGAAAAGCTAGACCCTCAGAGCCATAGATTGCTATTCTTCAGTTCGAAGGGAGTCCCATGAATCAAGGAAGGATTCTGCAGAGTCAAGAATCTACAGATGAGCAAAGAAAAACGTAAGGGGTGCTAAGAGCTCTGCTGTTTTATTCTTCAGAGATTAGGTATGTACCACCACCAGGATGAAGAGCTCTGCATTTCTGTTCTCATTACTTTCTGCTCTTAGATCCATTAGATACTCCTGTACCCTTAAAATACATCCTTTCATTTTCTCACACTGTCAGGTTAGTTTCTGTTCTTGCAACCAAAGAGTACTAATTAATATTGTCATTATTAGATCCCATCGTGAAAGTATTGGTTTCTGCAAGTATACCCTTGCTTAACTACCTTCTTCTCTTTACTTGGATGTTTCTACTGTCCTGGGAGTCCTATAGTTGAAATCACATCATAGTCTTCCATGCCGAATTTCCTCCCACTGTGGCTCGAAGTGGGCTGTTCTTGGAGCATGATCTCCGCCCTATTTTCTTTCTCATTTTACTACCTCCAGTCTTAGTCATGGCATTTGTCATTCTGTGTTGGTGCATTCATACAGAGTGGGTCTCCTGAGTTCCCAGATCTCCCTGCCTACTTCTCACATGTCTGACAGGTGCCCTAAGGCTCTCCACATCCCAAGCCAAACTCATTTCCATCTGCCTTCCTTTAAGCCTCCACCTCTTCTATGTTCTCTATCTCAGGGAATGATTGCATCCCACAACAATTTAACAAAAAACCTGTCCACCTTCCCCAACTGTTTCTTTGGCATTTATCACCTTCCCAGTTCTGTCCACTCCGTTTTTTAAATACCTCTAGAAATCACCCACTTCTCTCCATGTCAGTGCATGGTGGCTAGTTTAGGTCATGTTCTTTCTCCCCAGCTCGCATCCTACATGGTTGTTTGCTTCTACTGTCGCCCTCATTTTCCCTGCCAACTCCAACCCACTCTCTTCTTTACAGCCAGAGAGACGTATCAGAACAAAAATTGGCTCCACTCTCTAGTTTCCATTGTCCTCATTTTCATTGGACTGAAGCCTAGACTCTTTCGTATGGTTTACGAGGTCCTGCGTGAGCCTTCCCGCTTCCCCTCCAGCCTCGGCGCTCTCTACACCCGGCACAATCGCTGGAAATTACTCTCAGTCCTCTCAGAGTACACACTGTTTCTGTCTTCCACATGCCGTTCCCACTCCCTGCCACTCCTCCTCTTCTGCCCCTGCCCTTCCCAATGCCTCTTGCTCATCACTCAGGTCTCAAATGAAGAGTCTCTTTCTATGCCAGCCTTCCTTGTCTTTCACCCCCTTATTGGCCCCATTGTAATGACCATGCTGCATTGGAGTTGCTTTATCGGTCTACCTCATTAAATCATAAGCTCATGGAAGACAGAGTCTATATTCCCTCCCAGCACCAACCCTGGCACAGGGTGAGACTGCCATTTGCTGGGCACACTTCAAGTTCTTTAACCTGGATGAAGCAGGTTTAGGCATGGGGAGGGAAATGAAAATGAAGAATAAAACAGGGTACAGACATGGAGATTATATTTTAGGACACCGTTTGATTTAAATTTTCTCCATGAGGGGAAGACTTCGATGATTTTTTTCTCCTCAAATACCCACTCACTCCAGATCAGGTTTCTCTACTGTACTCTGGTTTATGTTAATGGCATCTAAAATACCATTCAGTCATGTTGTACCTGTTCTTGGAGGCTTTCTTCTGCTATTCAGACTCTCCCTTCTTGTCCAGGAGTCTACAGTATGTTGAGTTGAAACTCCTGTCTGTGATTTGACCGTATTCTATTTTACTGTGGGCTGGCACACTCTGTAGGTCACAGAGTCCTTCTGGAAACCAGCATATCAGGAACAGTGACTACAAGCAACTAAAACGGGGACCTTTGCACACACACAAACATTGCAACAACATGTACAGATAAATATTGTTACCCTTCTAAATAGTACTTGTTCAAAATAATTTTGGAATTTCCCTTTGGGAATGACGTTCAGATCTCACTTAGGAGCTGTCTAAGAAATAGATTTATTTTTTATTGTAACTGCATTTTTGGCCCTGAATTTTTGGTATTTACTCAGCTAGTTCAGGTACCTTACTTTTCAGGCTTGATTTCAAATGATTCTTATATGTAATTATTATTAACTGTGCCCAATCAGGGAATCTGGACTACTATGAGTGACATAGAATGAGGAGTTTGTTTTATGAATTAAACTTTATGCCACTGTATCTGGTACTGGTAAGAGGCCTCTGTAGACCATCAGGGCCAAGGGTGAGGTGACAAATTTTGCAATGACCTGGGAAGAATGAGGACACACTGGACCCCATGAGGTCTCTTACTGGCTCAGCTTTGCCATGATTGCTCCTGAATCTGAAATGTGGCCCTGAAGTCAGACAGGCTGGAGTAGGCAGTTCAGTGGCAGCTTCTTGAACCACAGGGGATGTCCCATGACCCACAATGACATACACAAGTTACCTCACAGCTGGCATTAGCATCAGTGAGAGCATTATGTTGCTTATTGAACTTCCCCTTCCAAATCTTGCCTGCAAAATTCTCGTGACCAGCTCCAACCCAGTGCTGTAGAGGGAAGAGCATTCTGAGAAATGTAGTTCAACTTGATGAGTTAACTCAGCACAATTTCAGCACACTTCATACAATATAAAGCTGACCTCCAAGGAGTAAAGATTTGCCTGCACTGAAAGCAGTCAAGAGCAAATGCCACAGCACTTGAAAGAACTTCCAGAACAAGAGTTCCCAAAAATGTTGGACACATGGGTAGAGTCTTTGGAATAACTGGAAATGTTTTCTTTTTTTTTAAGGGCAATAGTAACTTAGATATTTAATATTCTGGTTTCTTTATGTAGGAAACAAAGAGAGTCCTGTCATCTTATGTCGTTCCTTGTATTTACATTTCTCCCCCCTCTGTGTTCTCAAGTTTACAGACCTTTTTACTGTTGCTATTGATAATGGTTTATACTTTAGCTCAGCATTTGGTTACAGCCTATTTATTTTGTATTACTTTTTCTTTCTTACATGTGCATCTTATCTTTCCATTTACATGTAACTCTCCCCTGAGAGAAACTTGTTTTTTCTCCTCTTATATTTCCCAAGTCTTCCAGAATAATATTGAGCACAAGTAGAAACTCAATGTATATTTATTGGACAAATGAATGAATGAATGAGTGAAATCATAAAATATAGAAGAACTTTTCTTCTGTCTTAATCCACTGACTCACCTCTTTCTTCCACGAAATCCCATGTGAAGTCATGGATCAAAACAAGTCACATAGTTAGTATGAGCTCAACAGAGCAGGCAGAGATGAGCAATGCTCACACAGACAGGGCATTAAAAATTCATGAACAATCATATAATCTACCAGCATGTCTTAGATGGCTCTTTATGATCTGACTCTTGCCTCATGTACATGACCCTAAATGCTGAAATCACTTGAGTAATTTGGATATGCCATTTCCTTTGCTTTGAGTACCCTGGGTACTTAGTTACTGTGATTCCTATGCTAATTTTCTGGCTTTGGGGCAGAGCTATTCTGGAACACCCAGCATCAGAAAGAACTTGAAGGGAAGTTAGTTGGTTCATCTTCACTTACATTATGGAGTCAACTTGGAATAGGAGAAAAAAAAAAAAAAGGGCCAGGCACTGGTGGCTCATACCTGTAATCCTAGATATTCAGGAGGCTGAGAGCTGAGGATTGTAGTTCAAAGCCAGCCCGGGCAGAAATGTTCCTGAGATCCTTTTTTGTGGGAGGGGAGTCTGGTCGTGGGGCCTGAACTCTGAGCCTGGGCGCTGTCCCTCAGCTCTTCAGCTCAAGGCTAGCGCTCTACCACTTGAGCCACAGTGCCACTTCCAGCTTTTTTCTTTTTGCTTATGTGGTGCTGAGGAATCGAACCCAGGGCCTCACGCATGCAAGGCAAGCGCTCTACCACTGAGCCACCTTCCCAGCCCATGTTCCTGAGATTCTTCTGTTAATTACCAGAAAGCTGGAAGTGGTACTATAGCTCAAGTGGTGGAGTGCTAGCCTTGAGCTGAGGGACAGCACCCAGGCCTAGAGTTCAAGACCCACAACCACCACTGCCAACAACAAAAAAAAAGCCCTAGACTAGGAATTAGGAGATCTGATAGGGGGGACTCATTCTACTTTCCTGTGTGAACTGTCATTTCAACTGCTGTAGGACATCATTTCTTCATTTGTTCAATAGACTTTTCCGCTACATGAGGCTGTTTAGAGGATCAGATGTGGGAGAATGAAAAAGTACATAGTGTTCATTAAGTACTTGTGTTATATTTTGGGGCCCAGCAACCCATAATACTCCCAGTCTATTGTAACAAAGTAGGGACACCATAGTCACTATATCGCCACCCCATTCTATAAACATCGAGTCTCTATGGAAACATGAAAGAAGGCTCCACAGAAGCACAGCTATGCCACCAGCTCATGGACAGTATTTTGAGAGCGCTAAACCAATGAGCTATCATTCTCTGTCACTCATAGTTCCTTGTTTTACTTAGGCCCCTACATCAACACAGACCTGAATTTCATCCATAGTAGAGTACATACTCCCTCAGCCATGGCGCTTACTGCCCTCAAGGAAGGAGGAAGAAGTGGTAAGGATTGTTCATTCTGAAGAAGTGGCAGAATAGGAAATGAAAGATAGAGGATAGAGAACACAGAGCTAGAGGGAGACAGAGCTAGTCAGATACCAAAGCCAGGACCCACCCATTACCCACCTGAGCCTTAGAGGAGGTAGTAGAGATAATGCCTTAATGCATTTGGAAACCTAAGTTAATTCAATTCGGTGACTCTGTTCCGGGGGATGGCCTGGGGAGCCTCTAAAAAGAGCCCACCCCAACAGTGAGACAGTAATGGTGTGGTCCAAGAAAAGAGAAGCTGAGGCAGCACGGCAGGCTGTCCACAGCCTGTGTGGGGGTAGAATAGCTCAAAGTTCTCAAGTGCCCTAATAAGGTGACACAAATGGGCTGAGGCCTGTTAAAGTAGCTTAGATCTGAGGTCAGAATGACAAAAGCTTCTGTGTGTGTGTGTGTGTGTGTGTGTGTGTATGCTCATGTGATTTATGCACATGCATGTGTGTTTAAATCAGAGGTATATGTGTAAGACCTTGGGTTCCAGTGCAGATGCCAGGAAAGGGATAAAACCCTGAGGCCAGTCCAAGGGACACACTAGAGATAAGCAAGAAAACAGAGTACACAGATCTAAGAATGAGAGGCTCTTCTTCCCAGGGCCATGGGAGAAGAATTTAGAAAACTAAGTATTTATGCAAACTCTTAAGTCATTCAGAAAAGGTTATTTAAATGGCAGAAATAGAAATCCTAGAGATTTGCAAGTTTAACAATTGTTTCCTTTTCTAGTTAACTCAGTGGTTTAGAAGCTTGAGAGGAAAATTAAATCAACCATGGAAAAATAAAGTTTTCTTTGAATAGTGTAATGTGTGAGGGATTACTCAGCCTCCCCTCCCCCCCCCACCCCATGTGGAGTTAGCTGGATGAGATGAATGGTTTGCTCCTTGGAGGTGTGTGCTTTCTTGGTTTGTACAATATCCAGCAATCCTTGAAAAACACAGTATTTGCACATACATTGTGTTATCATAGCTCAGACACTGATGTGACACTTCTCTGTAACATGCTCCACCTCTGTGTTGAGGTCACCCTGGGTTAAAGGCCTTTGGAACATCTCTGGGAGCTATCATTAAGATGCTTTGCCTGCTTTCATTACCCCAGCTTTATGTCTTCCCAGCAAATTTCCAGGAACTATGTTAGAATTACAGATTTTTAAAGCCATTTTCAAGATGTCTTATTTATATGATCTTACCTCATCCCAACACCTCTGACAGACAGGGGAAATAAGTAGTCATTCCTTTTTTTTTTTTAAATACGTTTTTTATTGTGAAAATACTGTACAGAGGGGTTACAGTTACATGAGCAATGTAATGAGTACATTTATCAAGCATTGTTGCCTCCTCCTTTGTTTTTCCCCTACCATCCCTTCCCTCCCACCTCCTCAACTACACTCCCCCCCCCCACCTAAATTGTAAAGTTCGTTTTTCATCATAGTGTCTTGTACATCTCATTGTTGCAATGGGTCAACCTGTATCCCTATTTAAACATTTTGTTTTATAGCCAGTCCCTCTATCCCCAGAGGCTCAGAAGTTTAAGTGTTATTAGTCAAGGCCTAGTCAAGAAAACAGAAATCAAACTAGTTATTTCAACAGAGAGATCTTCATAGAGGGGATTGGATGCAGGCATTTAAAAATAATATTTGTATTACCTTGTAGTAGTTGTACAAAGGAGTTACCATTCAACAAATCAGTTCAAGTACATGCTGATCGATGTCACCCCGTTCATCATCTCTCCCATCCCTCCCAAGCCAATCTCTCCCCTCAATTTCCCTAGTTTCATAGGTTATGCATTGAACTTTCCAGCTTGAACTCTGGGCTTGGGCTGAGCCACTTTGTGCTCAAGGATAGCACTCTACCACTTGAACCACAGATCCACTTTGGCTTTTTCTGAGTAGTTTATTGGAGGACTTTCTTGCTGGCTTTGAACTGCAATCCTCAGATCTCAGCCTCCTGAGTAGCTACTGGCTACAGGCATTAGCTACTGGTACCCAGTGATGCATTGAAAAAAGATACATATATATATTTATACATATATATATATGTATGTATGTATTTGTTGGTCATGAGTCTTGAAACTCTGGGCCTGGACACTGTCCCTGATCTCTTCAGCTCAAGGCTAGCATTCTACCACTTGAGCCACAGCGCCACTTCCAGTTTTCTGGTGGTTCATTGGAGATAAGAGTCTCATGGACACTCTGCCTGGGCTAGTTTGGACCATGATCCTCAGATGTCAGCCTCCTGGATAGCTAGGAGGCTTGAGGCCCTGGCGCCCAGCCACATGGAATATTATGACTGCCTTCTCCTGCAGCTCCTTTCTTCTCTTCATTACTTAACCTCTCTGTCCCTTGACTGCTCCCCTACACCTTTCAAGGGCTAGTTTCCTGGTATTCAGTTTGTTGGACTGAGTTTGTTTTTCTAAAGAATTACACCATTTGAATTTTTCCAGTTGCAGGTGTTTGTGTTCTGGATTTGTTCCTACCTGCCTTCAGTGTCGAGGGATACCACCGTGATAGTTCAAGCTTACCTGTGGTGAATGATTTAATGTTATAGAATTGACACACATTAAAATTTGGTTTCTTACTAAGGTATTAGGTGCTTAAAAAGCTGCTTCTCTGATGCCCATGAGTTAACTGGGGGCAGGGTAAAATCTAGGCATCCCATGTTGTATCTATGTCCTTTGTCCTGAGCCATTGTCTCCTAAAGTCACTTGGTAGCCAACTTGAAATCCAGCAAGGGCAGAGCCACCTGCCGGTTATCGGTGACTCTCATTGTAACAAGGGCTCATCTGAACACTCTGGACACCTGAGACCACCGCTGAACACTCTAAGACCCAAAAACCACGGAAGACACACTCACCTACTGTACTCTCCTTTCTCTGCCTTTCACTCTCTCTCTCTCTTTTCCATATGGGACCTGACATGGAATTCCTGGAGTTTGGAGCTGGGGTCTAAAAACTTTCCGTTTCCCTAGTTGCTAAAAGGAGGGACCCCCAGAGTCTATGCTGTCTGCAGGGGACGGAGGACCATGCCTCCAGCCCTGGGCTGATACATTTGACAGGCCATGATGACTCAGCTGGCAGGGCTGAAGAAAACTGGAGGCCAGAACCAGCCATGCATGGGGGGGGGGGGGGGGGGGCAAGGGGGCGGAGACTTTGACATGCATAGCCAAGACAACCGAAAGGAACAGGCCCGCCCTCCTTTCCACCCTGGTTCTCTCTCTAGCGCCCCCTACTGAATGTAATAGGGAACGGCAGCAAAAGGGAGCCGAGGTTTGTGGAGGAGTCCCATACAGAAGATGGGTGGGGCGAGGGCCAAGAGCATTCAGAACCAGCGGCTTTTGCAGTCACGCAGCTAGGAAGCGCTACCTTGTCTGGCTCCCTGGGATGTCTCCGTGCCTAGGAGAGCCTCTAGTAAATGACAAGCACTGAGTACACTTTTGTGAGAGATGGGAACTAAAGCAAGATGCATCAGCCTCGCTTTCCAGGCCATATTTATTTATTTATTTTTTAAATTTTATTTTATTTTATTTGAGAGCATACTGTACAGAGGGGTTACAATTACATGGGCAGGATAATGCATACATTTCTTACCAAGCATTGCAGTCCAGGCCATATTTAAAGGCAAGAAATCAAAATAAACAAACACCAACCCCTAGTCCCAGTCATGTCTCAGTCCTTTGCCAAACTGTTGGGGGGGGGGGGTGCTACTTCTGTGGGGGGAGGGAGGGTATGCCTGGGCTTGGGCATGTCACTCTGCACCTCTAAGCCTAGGTTTCCACGCCGGTAAAATGAAAACCATAACAGCCTAGGCGTCTTCAATAAGGTAAATCATGTCTACCCCAGAAGGGTGGGCAGTGAGTCCAGGGGAGCCTGCCCGCACCCCGCGCCGACCTCTCCCTCATTCCGGGCTTCCCACCCAAGGGCAGGGTGATCGCTGGAGAGAGAGGGCCGCGGAGGTTCATTTCGGAACCTAAATGGACACCTTTGTCTCAAAGCAAATTTACTCCAGCCGGAAACAAATGAGGGTGTGGTGATCCCTTCACGGTCGTAAGGAAACAAAAGGAAACAAAGAGCCCCCGCCCCTACGCCGCCGCCACAGCCAAGCCCAGCACGCCAGCCAGGCTCGGCACAGCACGGCAGGGTACAGGCGAGGGGGAGGCCGGCGAGGAGGAGGAGGCCGGCGAGGGGGAGGAGGCCGGCGAGGAGGAGGAGGCCGGCGAGGGGGAGGAGGCCGGCGTGGAGGGCGCGCCTTTGTGGCGCAGGCGCCGCGGGGACGCAGGGCCTCGGGACGCGGCCACCTCCGGCTCGGCCCGCCCTCCACCCCCACCCCCGACGGCACCGGGGCCCCCGGGAGGCTGGTGAGGTTCGCCCGGCCGAACCGCCTGTGCAATCAGACGGGGAGGGGGTGGAAGAGGGCGCCCCGCCCGGGGAAGCCCGGGCGCCCCGCTTTCCGGCCGGAGTCCTGGGAATGTGGCTGCCGGGCTAACGTCAGGGCAGCGGCCGGGCTCACCCCGGAGGCGCAATCTCCCCTCCCCACCGCCAGATCTGAGCCCCCTGGAGAAGCTGAAGCCCGGGGCCGAGGCGGGAGCTGCCCCGTCTTTGTCTGGGCGCCCGGGCGCCCGCTGGAAGGCGGCACACGCCGCCCGGGCTGGGCTGGGCTCGGGAGAGCCCTCCTTTGTGTCTGCTCCGAGCCCTTCCCCGGCCAGCCCCAGCAGGCGTTTCCAGCTGGATTGTCGCCATCTTGTGGCAGGATTGGGTGGACACACTGGCCCAGCGCCAGAGCAGCCTGCCCGCCCCTCTCTTGGGTCCCGAACATAGCATACCTTTTCCTTCTTTGCCCAGCCAGCTCCGAGCTAGAATGCAAAGCCACCTCCCCTGGGGTACTGGGGCTGAGCTGTGACACCTCGGTCCCCTCCTCGGCCAGCTGCACGGCCACGCCTTCCCAAAGGCGGCCAGGACTAGTGGAAGAGTCCAGGACGGCCCCAGGGCTGTGAGCCCTGGAGGGGAAAGGGCCTGGGGGGGGGGGGGGGGAGGGAGGGGGGAGGAGAGGGGGGAGCACCAATCCCCTACTCTTGAGACAAACTAATGATTCTTAAGAAGACAGAGACTCACTCACTCTGTTGTCTTGTTCCTACTGGTTAGTGATGTTATTATATTTGATGAGTATTATTAAAAAAAAGACCCCTGTCATTAAAGACTCCCCTATCATTATTGTTGCTATTATTATTTAGCATTTATAAAGTATTCTGTATTTTCAAAGCACTCAAAGACTTTTATCTCCCCCGGACTTTCCAAACACAACCGAGAGGCAGGCAGGTGACAACTTCATTTGATAAAAATAGAGAAACTGAGGCATGGTAATTAGCTCACAGTACAAGAGTCATTGATGAGTCACCAGGAGTCATTTCTTCCTGCCTGATGGCTGCCTGGCTCCGAAGAGTCATAGATTCCAGAAAATAGGAAATAGACACCCTAACCTGGGAAACGAGTTTCTCCCGTTTCCGCTGCCATCCTGTTTAAAAAGAAGAAGCCGAGAGGGGTTTGCAGACTTCTGAATCACATGCTTATTAGGGGCAGCACATGGACGATGTTAATTAGATTTGATTTTATTTTTATAAGTCAAATACAATCCGTTAAAACAGTTTTTTAAAAGGTAGGAATAGTGCTATCAGTAAACCAGATGTACCTTGATTTGGAGAACAATTGGCCTTTTAAGACAACTATCCCATTCATTAGACACTACTTGGATTTAAAAAAAAAAATCAATTTGAAAGTGTGTGATCCTCTAAGAGACAAGAAAAATGATGGCTTTTAGACTTTCTTTTTTTCACATTTCTGAGTGGATACTTGTAAGGAAATTGTTGGTTTAGAGAAATCAGGTTAGCCTATTCAACTTTGCCTTATGTTATTTGACTCTATTCACTCAGAAGGAATGTACTTGGGAAATCCATTGATGAATAGCTACTTTCAATGGTCCTTTGGTAAGCAAGAAACTTATTCCTACACAGCAATGCTTTGCTCTTGAGTCTGGTGACTCCCACATCCCAGGCAAGAAAACTAAAGCTCAAACAACTTGCCCAGGATGGCACAAGCCAAGGAGAGCTGACAAAGGTTTGTACCAAGTTATACAAAGATTGTAACTCCTTCACCCACTGCGGCCCTTGAAGCAGGAAAACAAGAATCTGGGATACAAAAGGTAAATAGAAATGTAGACCTGCAAGACAATCTAGAGTAACAAAACAGTCCCAGCTAGTAGGGAGGGGGTCCCCTGTGTTCACCCAGAATTTACCGAGGCTCTAGAACCTTACAGGGCCATGTTGGCCAAAGAGCCTAATGCCAAAGAGCCTTATCTTGTCCTTAGGCAAGCCCAAGTGAAAGAGAGTGACAAGCCAACAGAGAAGCTTGTGATTTCCCACCATCTTTCAGACTCCAGTCTCCAGCCAATGGGGAACAGCTCCCCCAGGGAGACCCCAGTTTCATCAGAGCCTTCACCTCCACCTCCCAGGTAGCCATGAGCTAATGGAAATGTGAATGCTTACTAATGCTGGAATGGAGCTTTAGACTGTGGTAGAGTTGATACTAAAAAAGATGAAATAAGGTGGAGACACTTTCCATTCAGCTATGAGAAGAAATTGATAAGATATTAATGGGATATAGAATAATGTGTGAGGATAGGGAGCCAAGCTGCCTGGATGGAAATCTCAGTTCTATCACTTAAGAGCTATGTGATATGAGACTAGTTGTTTGGCATTTCTGTGTCTCAGATTCTTTATCTGTAAAATGGATGATGAGTGTACCTTACATATAAGGCTGAGGTGAGGATTGCATTGATGCATGCACTTACAGAAGTGTCTGGTCCATTATAAGTACCACTCAAGTGGTAGTGTTTATTTTACTGGTAAGAAGCTGTAGTGCAGGGCGGATCTCATTATATAGCCCAGGCTGGCCTCCATCTTTCTATCTTCCTGCTTCAACCTCATGAGTGTTGAGATTACAGTATGCTATCACATGTAGCTCATGAAAACAACCTTTTGGTCAAACACATCTGGCTGATTTTGGGTCTGAGTTCCAGTCTCCTCATTTGTAAAGGCCTTCTAGAATAGCATTTGTCAACGTGTTATCATTGCTTTATTCACTTAGTAGAAGCTTAATAAGTTCTCATTTCTTCCTTTTCAAAATTTAACATTCGGGCACATTCTTTTGGTGTGTTTAGTGGCCAACGAATCCTACAAATGAAGCCAGGTACCAGTTAGTTACACCTATAACCTAGCTACTTGGGAGGCTGAGACCTGATGATCATGATTGAAAGCCAGCTAGGGCAGATAGATTTGTGAGACTTTTACCTCCAATTAAGCAACCAGATCAAGAAATGAAAAAAAGTGAGAAGTGGGGAGTAACTCAAGTGGTACAGTACCAGCCTTGAGTGAAGAAAGCCAAGTGAAAATACAAGGCCCTGAATTCAAGCCCCAGTACTGGCTCACACACACAAAATAAAATCACATAAATAGAAATATGCAATATACATAATATATCTTATAATTAAATTGTAAATTAAAATACTTTTTTATGATTAGAAAGGCAGCCCTGTGATTTATAGAGATGTCATGAGCACTCAGACATGAGCTCACACAGGTTGTTGCTGAGGAAACTGTAAGTCTATCGCTTGAGCCACACCCTAGCCCAGAATATATGTTTTAACTAGATTCCCAGGAAATTTAGGTGGGCAGAGAAAGTCTTAAGAAACACCCGGGTAGACCATATGAAGCCTCCTGTAGCTGCTTGAGTTGAATGGATGCTAAGAGAGGGATACTTAGATTATGTATGTTGTCGTCATTTCCTGGTCCCTTGAATCCACATTGTATTGGTGCTTTATAAATGGGGGAAAAAAATTGCTTCCTATATATAGGAGCCTGATGACTGTAATGGATCAGAACTCCCAAGAGGGAAAAAGAGGGAGGTGAATCAGATCACTGGAAATCAGCCATCAGCCAAGCAAGATCTATGGGGGAACCTACTGTGTGCCAGCCCTACTGTGTGTAAGCACAGTGCTGTCATAGATGCAGCATTAAGCCCTGGGCTAGCAATGTGCAGAAGATCTGGGCCCGGATCCAAACCTTGCTCCACAGCATCTGTCTAATCCATCAGAAGAATAAGCAGATCAGATTGGAGGAAGACCCTAAATTCCCATTCAGCTCTAAAGAGATGGGATTTTAATAGCCCTACCCTCAACTCCTTGGTCTGATAGGGTAAAGAGAATTTTAAATGATTACACATGAAACAGAGAGCAACTCAGGACAGGATGTGATTAAGGGCTGAGTTGCACGCGGATTTGGCAACATCCGAGGCACCAAAGTCTGGAAGCCTTGTACAAAGGGCAGGAGAGTTTGGAGTCTGTGAAAACTCCTCCCCGTTGGCTCACAGAGCCCCTCAGGGGGGAGTAGAAGCGAGGTGGGGGTGTAGCCTGTACTTTCTCTCTTGGCCACTAGGTGTCGCTGTCATGATGTGAAATCTCTGCTGGTAGGGAGGCTTGTGGAGCAGACCTTGGGAACCCCAGTGGGTAGAGATAGCGCTGGCCTAGTGTGGAGATCAGGGCTTGGCAGGAATCCGTGCATACGGTCCACCCTGCCGGGCAGGCTCTGATGACCTGGACGCAGGGCCCAGCGAGCAGGTCCAGCAGACCCCACACAGTGTTGCTTATTATTATTACTACGCAGTGTTAGAACTTGGGGTGCTGGAGTCTCCCTTCTCTCCCTGGGTCAGCGCCCCATGTTCGAAGCTCCGCTGCTCTGCTTCCTCCCTTGCCCTACAAACGGTCAGCAAAGCCTTGGGGACCGCCCCCCCCCCCCCCCCCCCCCCCCCCCCCGCCCAGGCTTTGCTCTAGTATGGCTCTGACCTGGCCACTCATGTCTGGGAGCAGCGGGTGTCTGCTGCAGGCCTGCCCACCAGTGCCCCTCAACCTTTACCTACACAGTGTCCGTAGGTAAGGAGGAAGTAGCATTATGCCTGGTTCTGAGCTCTACCCTTTATTAAACTGCCCCGGGGGGGACCTGGTCTGAGACTTACTCCAGCTCTGCTCTAGAAAAACAAGCTCAGACTGAAACCTGAGAACCCACCTAGGGAAGGAACCAGCAGGGACTAAGGCAGGAGCCACTGCACCCAGCTACTTGTGTGACAGGAGGTGATCTTTAATCACTTTTGGTTGTTGTTTGGTCATACTTGGGTTTGAACTCAGGGCTTGAAGCATGCGAAGACAAGCACTGTACTACTGGAGGCACACTCTCAGACCTTTTTGCTTTAGTGTTTTTTTTTTCTAGCATAATTTTATTACTATTAAGGTGTTGTACAGAAGGGATGCCATTTCATGACACAGGTAATGCTTTTGGACATTGTCACCCCTTCCTTGGCTTTTCCCCCAGTTTCCCCTTCCCATCCCTGCCCACAAGTTCCATACCACATTTTCCACATAGTGTATACTAAACAGCATGATTGGGTTTGTTCCCCCTCTCCCTCCCTGTCTGCATCCCTCTCCCCCCACCACCACCCCTTTAGTTTGTTTTTAACAAGCTCTCACAGATTTTACCCAATCTGGCTTTGGTATGCACTCCTATTTTGTCTCCTGAGTACCTGGGGCTCTCTATGCATATTACACCACTCCTGGCCTTTTTAATCTTTTAAAGTCTAACACTTTGGAAACATGTTAATTTTGAAGGTAACACATTCAAACCATAGTTTCCTCCATAGTCTTTTTTTTTTTTCTTTTTTGTCAGTGGTAGGGCCTGAACTCAGCCTGGATGCTGTCCCTGAGCTCTCTTGCTCAAGGCTATATAGTGCTCTGCCACTTTGAGCCACAGTGCCACTTCTGGTTTTCTGGTGGTTAATTGGAGATAGGAGTTTCTCTCATGTACTTTCCTGCCCTGGCAGGTTTGAACCCCGATCCTCAGATATCAGCCTCCTGAGTAGTTAGGATTACAGGCGTCAGCCACCAGATCCTGGCTGCATAGTCTTTTGTTGTTGTTCAAAAATTTTTTCCTCGCTTACCCAACTTTGGGGGAAGATAAGTAATGACCTTACAAGACAAATTTCCATAGCTTCTTAAACTTATTATTTACTTTCTGTTTATTATTAGTACATCGCATCTCCTAGTGTCAGTGTCATATTATCCCTAAACCTAAGTCACTATATCTGCACAGAAAAGAGTAGAATCATTTCTCCTTAGGAGAGTCAGGAGAACTAGTAATGGCAGGCTATCGAGCCATCACAGGAGTTATCCTTCTATTACCAAAAAATCAAGTAGCCATGTGTAAAATGATGGACTGAAAAGAAACTGACTGCAAGCAACACGACTTCCAGGTGTGTTTTGAAGTGGTCCATGTATGTGGCAGCAAGGGTCAGGTCTAAAGCAGTGTTTAGTAGACATGTATCCTGATGGTATTTAGACAACAGTCAATCATACCACCTGCAGAACTGGATGCAAAAACATGACAGGTTGCAGTAGAAAGTAATTTTATAATGTTCAAAAAAGAACAGCATAAGATTTTCAGATTTCTCTAACATATTCATTTTTTCCATAATTTTGTTGCCTATTATGGATATTTCCAGTTAATTTTAAGACCTACTATTGCGTTCACACACATTTTCTCTTTTTTATTTTAGAGACTTTTTGAATGTTTGGTCATCTGGGTATTTGTTCATATTTAAAAAAAAAAAAAAAAAGCAAAGCCAGAAGCCATTCGAGAAGCGAGTTTCACTGAGTTTCCTTATGTCAGAATTCAGAGCTTCTGCCCTTATAGTTGTTGGCTCAGGAAAGAATGTTCTAATCTCTCACAGAAATGGCATAATACCAGTGCTTAGAGTTCTGTAAGTAAAAGAACAGACTGGAAATGAGGACCCAACTCCTCTTCTGACTTCCTATCTGTGGATTTCCAAGTTTTTACCCATTCATCATCATTCTCTGGTTTATAATTTTCTAAGCTTTTCAATTTTCTCTCCTTTTGTATGTACACACACAAAAATCACTATTTCATTCCTCCTCTCTTTTTTGTCCTTATGTTCTTCCATCCCAGGTAGCAGCATAATTAACCATCTTCCCATCTGGCAGAAATCAGTGTGGTACTCTAAGTTTATCTCCTCTCTAATCCATTTATATCCAATTGTTCAGCAAGTCAAAGTGTCATATCCTAGTTTCGGGATATATATCTTTAGTTGTGTCTCATACTTTACTCTCATTATAAAACCTACCTGGAAGGCATCATGCCTCTAATCTATTCCTCTTCAATCTATTGTTTTGCACATGGCTACTTGACTGTTTGTGCCAGAAAGATATCCCGTCTTATGCTGGCTGGATATCCTACCATTACTAGTCCTCCTGACTTTCCTTATCAGAGCTTATTCCTCTCTTCTCTGTGCAGCTGTAGTGACTTGTGTATTCAGCTATTATGGCACAGAACACTCAATTCTATTCATATTAAATTCTATTTATTTTGCTTCCTTAAGTCAGGTACTGACCATGACTTTTTAACTTGACATCCTTAGGCCCTAGCTTAGAACTTACTAAAAAGGTAAATACTTACTTTAAATAATGAATGAGTCATGAATTAGTATATATGTGTATGTTTTCTATTCATTTATATGACTCTTGGCTTAAATAGTCTATATATGGACATTTCCATCTTTGTATAGGTATGTGTATAAATATAATATAGATTATAGTGCATGTTTTATATAAATGTATACATATAGTACATGAATTGCGACAGTTTAGGATTAATTCACCTTATAACATTTCAGAAAAAATTAATTTTAATAAATATGAATAACTCAATAAATATAATTTAAGAACTATTTATTAATATGTTGCTGATAAAAGTTGAGTACTTTCCAAATATTATTAATGATCCATGGTTTCTTGAAAGCAGCCAAAAATTGAAATATAAGAAATGCAAAGCCGGGCACCAGTGGCTCACGCCTGCAATCCTAGCTACTCAGGAGGCTGAGATCTAAGGATCGTGGTTCAAAGCCAGCCCGGGCAGGAAAGTCTGTGAGACTCTTATCTCCAATAAACCACTAGAAAACTGGAAGTCGCACTGTGGCTCAAGTGGTAGACCACTTGCCTTGAGCTGAAGAGCTGAGGGACAATGCCCAGGCCAGAGTTCAAGCCCCATGACTGACCAAAAAAAAAAAAAAGCAAGCCAGGGGCCAGTGGCTCAAGCCTGTAAATCTAGCTATTCAGGAGGCTAAGATCTGAGGATCACAGTTCAAAGCCAGCCAGGGCAGGAAAGTCCATGAAACTCTAATCTCCAATTAACCACCAGAAAACTGGAAGTGGCACTGTGGCTCAAGTGGTAAAGCACTAGCCTTGAGCTAAAGAGCTCAGGGACAGTGCCCAGGCCCAGAGTTCAAGCCCCATGAATGAAAAAGAAAGAAAGAAAGAAAGAAATGCAGCAAACTTACAAAGATATTATTTTTAACAAACTCAAAGTATAGGTGCAAAGGAAGAAGATAAGGGGTGGACTTGGACTCTATTCACCTTCACTTGACATTTTTGGAGTTCTTCATGTCTTTGTGTAGATGCAATCTTTTCTTTAGTATTTACTCCCCACCTGAAGAACTTCTTTGAATGTGTTTTGTATTTCAGGCTTTACAAATGAATTCTCTCAGATTTTATTGTGTCAGAAATCAGAAGAGGAGATATGGCTCAACTGATAGATTGCCAGCCTTGAGCACAAAAGCCAAATAATAACAGGAGGCCCTGAAGTCAAGCTCCATTTCTCTCTCTCTCTCTCTCTCTCACACACACACACACACACACAAGACTTACTTTATCTTACATTTTGAGAATTTTTCAGACATGATATTCTGAGATGACTTCTTTTTCTTTTAGAATTTTGAAGATATTACTCCATTGTCTTCTTGCTTACATTGTTTCTCAAGAGAAGTCCTGCGTCATTCTTATCTGGGTTCCAGTGTATGCAATGTTTCTTGTTTTGTGTGTGTGTGTATGTGCCTTTTGTATCATGTTTCTTTTCTTCTTTTAATTCCTTCTCTAGTTACTTTCAAGATTTTCTCTTTATTTTTTGGTTTTCAGTAGTTTCACTACAATGTGTTTAGATTCTTTTCCCTATTCCCTGATTTGAATATCTCTGACTTTCTTAAATTTGTGACTTTTTTCCCACCCAACTTGGAAACTCGTTAAATTTCTGTTCTGTCTTTCAGTTTATTAAACTGTTTGAAAGTTCCCTATAGCTCTTGTATGATATATTTTCTTTATCATCCCTTATTTCTTTCTTCTTTGTACTTTAGATTTTGTTTATTCACTCCTATCTTCATGCTGCTGATAAGGCTGTTGAAAGAGTTCTTTATCATAGATTGCTTTCAAAAAATTCTAACACTCCTACTTGACCCCTTTCATAGTCTTTTCTAAATTTTGCCATCAATTCATGTCTCTTATCAACTACCTTAGATCCTTTCAAACAGCATTCATAGTTATTTCTGTTACTGCTTGATAATTTGGAGTGTGTGTGTGTGTGTGTGTGTGTGTGTGTGTGTGTGAGAGAGAGAGAGAGAGAGAGAGCATGTGCATTTCTTATTTATTTTTACTGAATGATGGACACTGGCAAAACAATAGCAGAGATTGAGGCAAGTAGCATTTACTCCTAGAAATGGACATACCTTTTTACTGTAAAGCAATTGTGCAGAAAATGTGCTCTATCTATTAAGTAGTTGATCTTGGTTTAGATTTTGTTGTTGCTAGAGTCACCTTTAGAACACCAGAGAATTTAAATCACTGTAGTGGTCAGCTGCTGTTTTCTTGTCCTTGCAGTATGGTCTGGACCACTAGAGGATACTTCTTAGCATCTCCTTTCCCAGTTCTCTCTCTAGGCTCTTGCCTCTATTCCAGTGATAGGCTGCTAAAAGCTGTTACTGAGTACAAGGCTCTTGATGGATGCAAGGATGGATATTTTCATTATCCTAGTCCAGCCTCAGTCTTCAGCAGGCTTTATGTGCCAAGACCTGAGGTTTGATCTTTCCTTGTGTTCCTAGTCTTTTCACCCATTAGAAGTCAATTTTTTCCTGTAGTTGTAGATTGCTGGGCAAAAGAGTTTCCTGCCTCACTGCAGATGCTGAATGAATCAAGGAAGGATATAAAAGCTGACTAGATTTTCTGTCCTTTTTTAGGAGCAGCTTTATTATTTATTGATTGATTTCCTTAATGTTTCCTCTTCTCTCATAAAGATTAACTTTAACTTTTCCTAGGACTAGATTACAAAAATCTTTTTATCAAAAGCGGAAAAACTCTGAAGCAAGCATTAGCATTTGTGTCTTCTGCTGATCAGATATGAAAGAACCCAATGTGAATGTTTCTAGGATTGGTAGAATGCTTTTTTGTTATTTTGTTTTCTTTTTTGGGGTGTGCTGACATTGGAGCTTGAACTTAAAGCCTTGCACTTGTGTGTGTGTGTGTGTGTGTGTGTGTGTGTGTGTGTGTGTGTGTATTAAATTCAGGGTCTAGGTGATGTACTTAAGTTTGTTTTTGTCCACTTGAGCCATAGATCTGCTTCCTGCTTTTGGGTAATTAATTGGAAGTAAGAGTCTCACAAACTTTTCTGCCTGGGCTGGCTTTGAACTGCAAGTCTCAGACCACAGTATCATGAGTAGCTAGGATTACAGTTGCAAACCACTGGCACAACTTAATTTTGAAACCTTGAGAAGGATGCTGCATGTACCAAAAAATAAAATAAGATGCGGTAGAAAATTCATGTAGGAAAATGCTCATGATAAACTGGTGGAAAAAGAAGGTGGGAGAAGTTTTACATATTTATCATTTTTCTTCCTAGGTGTGGATATTTTTAGTAGTGAAGGAACTATATATGCTTAATTTGGGAGGGAGGAGAAAATTCTATTCTCAGCCTTAAAGTATTACAGGGATTGTTTAGTCAGACAAACACACTTTAGAAGAGATGGACATTTTGGGCCTATGCAAATGAGTCAAAGAAAGAGATCAGTTCACTGTGGGAAGGATGGAGAAAGAGAAAGGCTTGGAGGACCAGTCTAGATCACACTGAAATACTATTATTACCTGGTGAATGGGGGAGGTGGCAGACAGGACAGGAAAATGAGTGGAGTGAGTGAAGGTATGATGCAATGTACCAAACAACAAACTTGGAGCCCTTTGCAGCTTGGTTCAAGTATAGAAAGATGGGGTAATATCCCTAGGGCTAGGCATATCTGGGGTAGGAGTGAGCTTGTGAAGTTAGTGTTATTGTATTGACTTTTTTTTGTGCCAACACTGAAGAACATTGCAGTTTGAGCCCAGTCCAACAAAATTTAGCAAGACCTCCCTCTCAACAAATGAGCCAGATACGGTGGTTTATTCCTGTCTGCAATCCCAGGATTGCTGGAGGCAGAGGGAGGAGGATCACAAGCCAAGGCTAACCCAGGCAAAAAGCCAAGAACCTATCTGAAGAAATAACGAAAGCAAAAAAATGTTGGAGTCATAGGGCACATAGTAGAGCACTTGCCAAGGGCAAAGCCTTGTGTTCAAATACCTATACCATGAAAAGTAATAACAAATGACCTGAGAAAGTTCTGTTGTCGGGCTCATTGTTTTCCTGTGGTATGAACTACAGTACATATATGTGAAAGACAGTATATCCAGTACATACATATGAAATGCAGAACCAAGCTCATGAAAGGAATAAAGTACACACAGTATTATCTATATATTTTCACCTGCATGTACAGAACTCATACATACACATTTCCAAGTATGCCTCAACACATTCCAAAAACTAAGGTATCGTTGACTGCATTGTTGCCAAGGCGATACTTGCTGGGGAAACTCCGGGTTTGTTTTCAACTAAGAGCTTCATTTAGGATATCCTAGATTATCTGCCGAGGAGCCCTCCCCTTCCTGTGTCCCTCTTCCTTTCCACTTCCTCTCCAAAGCCAGACACAAATAAATGCACACGGCAAGCTGGCTCCAGGGCTGAGGGAATCTTGAGTTAACACATAGAACCCAGAGAGAAAGAGGACACATTCCTCAATGTTCAGCTGAATTCTAGAAGCCTTCTCCTTCCAAGACTAACAGATGAGTAGAGCAGGAAAGGGCGTGTCATGCTCTTACCCCTCCCATTTTCCCTGGCTCCTCCTTGTGATCACTTCCCCTTCAAAGGCTGCAACGCAGAGCTTTGCTGGACGGGGCTCAAACTGCAATCTCGCTCAGTACTGGCACACACACACACAAAATTCAAAACAATAACACAAACAGAAACTTCATAAGATCTGTCCAAACAAGACAGGCAATTCCTTAAACTAGTACAGCCCACAAGCAAGATTCTGGTCATTTGAGTTGGGACCAAAACAAGAAACAGGATCAGTAGAGCCAGTTGGGCCAGTTCCCTTGAGCACAATTCTTGAGTCCAATTCTTCCTGTCTCCAAACTCCAAGCGACTACTTATTCATTTGTTCTCTTTTTTACCTTCTCTATCTGGCCCCCTAAATGTGAGATGGAACAAACTGACATATTTTGAGGTCTGGCTGGGTATTTAAATATGCTTCACATTTCCCCCTAGATTACCTCAGAGGCAATGTTCAATCTTTGTTGGTTTTTCCAAGAAATTCACTCATGTCCAACATGGGTGAATTTAGAAGAACTGGCATTGGCTTCGGTGGTATGACAAGAAGAGAATCATATCGTAGCTCTCTGTAGCATTTCCCCTCACCCTCTGCCCTCCCTACTGGGTGCCCATCATACCCCCAAATCCCTCTACTGATAAGAAGACAAGGCTTCTCTCCTCTCTCTGAACCCTTCAAGGGAACTGACATCCAGAGGCTACATAATATGGAGGGAGGACAGAAAGAGATGAAGTGAGTTGGGTGGGAATTCTGGATGAAATTTGTAAGACTCTAAATGCTCAGAAACACACAACCCTCATCATGAACATAATTCATGCTATTTAGAAAATGGTTGTATGCCCGCATTGTCACTATATTCCATTTTGGTCCCTGGCTTTTGTATATACATTTAGGGAAGGGAAGGAGACAACAAAATGGTGTGGCAACTGCGATACTCACAAGACAATATGTTGGAAATGATCCTTACAACTTGGGGGGGGGGTGGATGAGGGGGAGAGGGGGCGAGGGAGAAAAATGGGGGAAGGGGTAACAAGCTAGACAAGAAATGTAATCGCTACCTTACTATGTAACTGTAACTCCTCTGTACATCACCTAGACAATAAAATTAAAATAGAAAAGACAAAGAAAATAGTTGTATAATCAATAGCCAAATTCTTCATTCCCATCGGGAATATATATGTATGAAATGTATATATTTATCTTTTGTTCAGAATGAATGTTGCCGTGTGTGTGTGTGTGTGTGTGTGTGTGTGTGTGTGTGTGTGTGTGTGTGTTCAGAGTGAATGTGGTTGCTCCCTCTGGCCCAAACAAAGGAATTACTGGAAACCCTGATGTCTTTATCTCCTGAAGGTTCCTAGATCCCCTGGGAAAACACGTCTTTTTCTGGAGCTGCTGATTTCTACTCTGCTAGCTGAAGCCACTTCCATCTTCCTATTTTTCTGACCTATTATTATTCTCCCTGGGCCCTGCCTAATAGTAGAGCCTGTGGGCCGTGGAGCCACAGTGACATTTTCCTGAGGTGGAGGAGGTCTCTGTCTCTTATTCAGGCTTACAACTTTTACAGCTCTGGTCTTTAACTTGTGTTCTATTGAAATTCTTGAACCTCTTTTTCTCTTAATTTGGTAATGGTTATTCACGCTGATGGCTACCACTTAGTATTTGCACACAAAAGTACTTCTTAGATTATAATCTTTCCTCATTGTCCCATGACCATGTCCCACATCCTTAGCTTCAGTCTCTGTCCCAGTGTTTCCTGTATATGCATTTGCATAAGAACTCTGTATAGGGGGAAAGTGTATGTGTGTAGTGGGAGGAGACTATAATACTGTTAACATCTACTCTAACACTTTCCTCTTTCTCCCAGGGTGTCTGTATCAGCTGACTCTGTATAAAAAAAGGTTGTTATTTCTATTTTTTTGATACAGGGTTTACTACTTAGCTCAGGTTGGCCTCAAACTCTGATCCTCCTGCTTCTACATCACAAATACTAGTATATAAGTGTCTGCCACCATGCCTAGAAATAAATAAGATTTTTTTTAAAGCAAAGCATGGTGATATATACTTTTAATTCTAGTACTTGGAAAGCAGAGGTAGATAAATCATGAGATTAGGGCCAGCTGAGCTAAACAGCAGAGATATTACTATAGGAAAACAAAACAAAACAAAACTTATTTACACCCCCTCCCCTTATATGCTAGGAAAATGCTGTCCAAAAGAATGTATTATAAGTCCTAGAATTTGTGTGTAAATAATCCTCTTTGGAGTTCTGGTCACATGAAAACAAAAAATACATAGATGTATTGAGTACAAACTTCTCCGCTGAGCTTTTAAGGCCCTCTGTGATCTGTGTCACCATTCCATCCAGTCCAACCTCCTCACGGACACTCCTTACATCATGTCTTTGACATCACTGTGGGTTGTTGAACTCTGGGCCTGGGCGCTGTCCCTGCGCTCTTCAGCTCAAGGCGAGCGCTCTACTGCTTGAGCCACAGCACCACTTCCGGGTTTCTAGTGGTTTTATTGGAGATAAGAGTCTCACGGACTTTCCTGCCCTGGCTGGCTTTGAACCGTGATCCTCAGATCTCAGCCTCCTGAGTAGCTAGCATTACAGGCATGAGCCACCACCGGTGCCCAGCTCAATGAGTCTCTTTCTTCTCTTTGCTGTGTTAGCTCCCCAGGCCGGCTGAAGCTCCTCCTTCTCCCTCCCCACAGCAGTCTCCGTTGCCTATTTGTGAGACTTCTTCCCTGAGCTTGCCTTTTCAGAACAACATCCATGTTCTTTCCTATACTTCTCTTCTACTTACATGGTCAACTCTAATATCGAGTCCACGGAACACGCCAAAATTACTTTTTAGTGCTAATACACTGTTATAGGTAGATTTTATGTCATTTTATTTAGATCTCTAGTTAGACTGAAAACTCTTCTAAAATAGATACTGGTTATTTACTTATTTGCTTTTTGGTCTCCCAAGCTACTTGACACAAATATTACTAGGTTATAAATGTCTTGCTTGGCAAAAGTTGTATAGCATTTGACAGATTGATAAACACCTTTTCATGCCCAATCTCATTAGATTTTCAAGATAGACCACAGAGTTATGATCATTACTCTAAGTACATGGTGGCACATGCCTGTAATCCCAGCACTTGGGCGAAGAAGGTATGAGAATCAAATATGTGAGGCTAGCCTAGGCTAGATAGCAAGTAAGACATTGCCTCAAAAACCAAAACCAAAAACCACCAAAATAAAATCACCATTACCTAGTAAATGGTCAGTGTTATGCTTAGATGGTCAAGGCTCAGATGATTTGACGGATTGGTTGGAGTTACACAGCAGACGGTTGCCACAGCCTAAAGATCTAACTACAAATGAGAAGCCAAGCTTTCCAAATTCATGGTTACTCTCTTCGGCGACAACAACAGGTGTCACCCTATGTTTTGGTGTTGGAAACTTAATCCCATAGGTTCATGTGCAGAGAAATGATTAGATCATGAGCACCTTGCCTTCATTAATGGATTAATGCTATTATTGTGGAAGTGGACCCATTATCACAGGAGTGGGCTCCTAATAAAAAGAAGAATTTCTCTCTTTATTGTCCCTTCTGTCTTGTGTGGACACCTTTACATGCTTCTCGCAGTCTGCCTTCCACCATGTTCCACCATGTAGCAAGAAGATACTCTGCAGACCCTGAACCTTGAACTTCCTAGCCTCCAGAACTATAAGGAACAGATCTCTGTTCTTTATAAATTATCATCTCCAGTATCCAACTATAGTAGCACAAAGTGGACTAAGGCAGTGATCATTATATTACACCTCCCTACCCCGCTGTGTCCTTCCTTGCTCCCTCCAAATTAGAGTGTATCAATGTTCTGTTTTGCTTGTTTTTTTTTTGGGGGGGGGGGGTGGTTGTGAGGCTTGAACTCTGGGCCTGGGCGCTGTCTCACAGCATTTCAGCTCAAGGCTAGCACTCTACCACCTGAGCGATAGCGCCACTTCTGGCTTTTTTTTCTTCTGTTTATGTGGTGCTGAGGAATCGAACCTAGGGCCTCATGCATGCGAGGCATTGATTGGATTTTTTTTTTTTTTTTTTTTTTTGTCAGTCGTGGGGCTTGAACTCTGGGCTTGGGCGCTGTCCCTATGCTCTTCAGCTTAAGGCGAGTGTTCTACCGCTTGAGCCACAGTGCCACTTCCGGTTTTCGAGTTGTTTATTGGAGATAAGAGTCTCACAGACTTTTCTGCCCGGGGCTGGCTTTGAACCGTGAGCCTCAGATCTCAGCCTCCTGATTGGATTTTCATAATTGATGTTCCCCAGGAGGCAGATAGACACCTAGTCCTGCCATGTACAAGTGCAGGGATTTGGGGATGACTTCTCAGACCAGGCCACATTAAGCGAGCTCCCTTTTCTGTCCCTCAAAGGATTTCAAGGTGAGGTATCCCTTTACATGGTCTCCTGACTGCTTCTTGTCTGGTGTTTCCTTTCTCTTCACTTCATCTTGCCTGAAAAGAGAAAAGAGTACAAACTTTATTCATATTTGTGAATGAACTTCAGTAATAGAAGTATCTGTAAGTAAACTTTTGTGGTTTTTTTTTTCCTCTCCAAAATTCAGTGCTACAAGTTCAGAACTTTAAGCTACACATACCCTTCTACTCTGAATGCTCCACACCCATTAAGAGCAGTATTATTAAAAACAGCAGCTACTGGGCGTGCTTAGAAACGACTCTTCTCAAGTAAATAACTTGGAATGTTTTTATTTTAGAATATCAAAGGGAGTCTGGACCACATTATGGCTAATTGACTACATATTTTCATGAGCAAAAATGAAGCTATATTTTAGTTAGAAGGATACCAACCACAATGTCTTTAATGCTGGTTACCAGCATTTTAAAAAGAGGAGCAGAGAGAGAGAGAGAGAGAGAGAGAGAGAGAGAGTGAATTGCAAACCAAATTTTAGCCTGACTTAAATCTTAGCTCTAGTTCTAGAACTAGAAGAGAATGAGAGAATGTAGCACAGGCATTTTGGGCTGATTACAGTAATTGCAACCATGCTGCTATAACCCTACTTTGTGCAGATCTATTCTGATAAAGAAACATTCTTATGGACAATTCTCTCCCTCTCCTTTTCTCCCTCATTTTCCCTCTCTTTTTCCCTCCCCCTTCTCTCTTTCTCCTTCCCTCCTCCTTTCTTCCATGTCTTCACTAATGAGAAGTGGTTAAAGTGCCCTAGCTTGCTAGAAAATAACAATGAATTCTGAAAGCTGAGCATACTTGAACTGCAGAGCCGTTCTTGAAGCTAAGATGCACTTATAACAAAGTTGATCTGACTCTTCATGATTTGTATAATTGCTTTGTGCTACATGGTAATTAGGCTTAATAAGCATTATTTATTTTACAAGCTAACCAATCATTTCTGGGCTTAACCAGGGGTGGGAGTCTGAGTAGGGGGGTGGGTAGGGTGTTCTTTGTGGGAGCCCTCTCCTTTGAGGTCTTCTCATGGCTCACAGGATCTCAAGGGGAGGGGCTGCAAGTGAAGCCACACCTCGCACCCCATTCTCCCAGGCTGGTCTCCTCCCTGTTTATTTTGCTGGTGAGTAAATCACTCAACTGGAGACTTCTAAAACTAAGCTGTGGGTGGCCTTGATTAAATGCTCCAGAAAGAAAAAGAAGAGAAAGAAAAATCTTGATCATTCAGAACCCAAGGATAATGAGTCTTCTCTGGCAGTGGAAATTTCTCAAATAACTCAGAACTTTCTTCCTCTTCCTCCTCCTCCTCTTCCTCCTCCCTCCTCCTCTTTCCTCCTCTTCTCATTCTTCTTCCTTTTCTTATTCTTCTTCCTTTTTTTATTCTTCCTCCTCCTCCTCTTTTTCTTCCTCCTCCTCCTACTTCTTGCCCTAAGCTTTTCATTTTAACCAGTTCAAATGGAAATCTTCATCAGATACATCACATACTCTTTCCTGGGTTATTCAACAATGAGCATAATTCAAAATTTCATACATTGAGTTTGAAAAATGATTGTTTATTATATTGACTGCTAATGGAAGAATGACTTCAGAGATTGCTGAAGCATGTAACATAATTTACTTTCATATAAAGTGACACACACACACACACACAACACATATATATAATTAAAATAGCTACACCCATCAGAATAACTAAGGTATTCACCCATGGTAGAAAGGCAACCAGAGCTAAATCCTAGAAAAGTGAGAGATTCTTGCTGTCATTTCAATAAAGCTGACTCACACTGAGGAGGAGAGGTGGTGGGGGCAGTGTAACTCAGTGGTAGACTGGCTTGCTGCCATGTGTGAAGTCTTGGGTTCTAGCCCCAGCATCAAAAAACAAATTCAGATGGAAGGAAAGGTGAGATACAAATCTCTATTCACAGAATCTATGATAAAAGCAATTTTCTTTTTCTGTTGACAAAGTAATCAGACATGCCAATTTTCACAACAGTTAAACCTTACAGATAAGCATAATATGGAAAGAAAAGTCTTTTATGTTCTACTCCACCCACATGGTCCCAACAACTACTCATGAAAAGTGTATCAATGTTTACTTTTCTTTTGCATTGACATTCTAGCATCCTGTGATTTTTAAAAAAATGTATTTAGGGGCTAGGAATGTAGCTTAGAGGTAGAGTGCTTGCCTAGCATGCATGAAGCTCTAGGTTCGATTCCTCAGTACCACATAAACAGAAAAAGCTGGAAGAGGTGCTGTGGCTCAAGTGGTAGAGTGCTAGCCTTGAGCAAAAAGAAGCTCAGGGACAGTGCCCAGGCCCTGAGTTTAAGCCCCAGGACTGGCAATAAATAAATAAATATTATAAAGAGAGAGAGAGAGAGAGAGAGAGAGAGAGAGAGAGAGAGAGAGGGAGGGAGGAAGGGAGGAAGGGAGGGAGAGGGAGAGAGAGGGAGAGGGAGAGAGGGAGAGAGAGAGCTGGTTCTGAATTCAAGCCCCATGATGGAGAAAAAAACATTTTTTTTAGGGCTGGGCACCAGTGTCTTACACCTATAATCCTAGCTACTCAGGAGGCTGAGATCCAAGGATCACAGTTCACAGTTCAAAGCCAGCCTAGGCAGGAAAGTCTGTGAGAGTCTTACCACCAAAAGAAGCAAAAAATGGAGCTGTGACTCAAGTGCTAGAGAGCTTGAGGAAAAAACAAACAAACAAATAAAAAAACTCAGAGACAGGGCCCAGGCCCTAAGTTCAAACCCTAGGACCAATATAATACATATTATACTAGGATCTGCCTATACCTTTTAACTAGGCCTCTTAATTTACTAATTTATATTAAATATTTCACGAATGAGTCTGCTTTTAGTTACATTATTGGTTTTACCTTAGTATTCCATTAAAGTACTATAATTTATTTAAGCAGTTCTCTGCTGCTGGATATTTGTAGAGTATCCAGTTTTGCAACATTAAAATCAACAATGAGGTCAAGGCATGGAGAAACACCTCTGAAATCCTAGCACATGAGAAGCTAAGCAAGGAGAATCATGAGTTCAAGGCCAGCCTGGACTGTATAAAGGACTTCTGTGTTTGTCATTATACCCAAACAAAGTAACTGGAGAGAAGACTGATTTTGGCTGAAAGTTTCAAAGGTTTAAGTCCATCACAACAAGGAGGGGATGGCAGAACAGTAAGTAAGTAAGAGACCCCCATCCACTGGGTGGGCCCCATTCTATAAGCTCATATCCACGGCAAGCTTTCTCCACTAGTGAGTTCTCTCTGGAAATAGCGGCAAAGACAGACCCAGAGATGTGCTTCTTCACTTTCTCAGGCCTTTCTTATTCTGGTCAAGTTGGCAATCAAGATCAATCATCATCTCAAAAAAAAAAAAAAGACAACAATGAAATGAATTTCTTTAAATATGTGTAATTAAATATGTATCTCACAGACAGAAGAGAAAGAGGAAGATAGTGGATTGGATATGTCCAATATGTTGTGAGGAGTCAGGTAACACAAGAGAAACTATGTTCTTGAAAACAAAATTTTTTAAAGCTGGGCACTGGTAGCTCAAACCTATAATCCTAGCTACTAATGAGGCTGAGATCTCAGGATCGAGGTTTGAACCTAGTTTGGGCAGGAAAGTGCATGAGACTCTTATCACCAATAAATTACTTAGAAAAAGCCAGAAATGGAGCTGTGGCTCAAGTGGTAGAGTGTTAGCCTTGAGCAAAAGAAGCTCAGGGACAGTGCCCAGGCTCTGAGTTCAGACCCAGACCCTGCATATACACATATACACATACAAACACACAATTAATTTTTGGAGATACTTGGGTATGAAGTTAGGTCTCATACTTGCTAAGGTATGTACCCAATCCTAAGAGAGACCAAATATTGAAGGGAAGGGGGAGAGGGAGGAAGGGAGGAAGGGAGGAAGGGAGGAAAGAAGGGAAAGAGACACAGAGATTAAGAGGAATAGCATCAGGAATCACAAAAGGGATGGCAAAACAGCAGAAAAGCATGGGAAATAGAGAAAAAGAGCAAACAGTTCTAAGCCCAATCTCCAACTCGTCAAGAGGGACAAAGAAATCTGAAGATGAACTCACAAGGTAAGCCAGGTAGCCACAATGACAGTGTGCCAGTTCTAGTTCTCGAAGACTTACAGCCCATCCCAAGATACAATGAGACAAGGACGACTCTAGTGTAGAAGTCTAGCCTCACTGTAGAATGATATATTGTTACTCCCTCACCCTGTCTGAAAACAAAAAGAGAGGTATAGCAAGGTGTCATCTTGAGAGAGAGGGGGGGCCTATTTTGTTTGAGACTGAGATACTTCGGGGGTTTGAAAACAAGGGACAATCACCTGTACTGTATAGATGGAAAATGGTAAGGAGAGGTGATTATAGAGTGGGAGAGAGCTCGATGTGATCCTGAAGAAGAGAAGTTCAAGTAGCACAAGCTCTGACTGAAAAGGATGTGGTGGTTGGAGGCCCTGTTCTCCTTGGTGAAGAGCAAGTCCCATGGCCCGAGGGTTATACAATCAACACTATAGCAAACCTAGGGCTGGCATAATATTTAGTCTCTAATGCCTGATTCCAAGCTGCATGCTGTAGGTAGTCTGAGGGCCCTGAGCTCAGACCCTCCAAATGATATGATATCCACGGCCTCCTCTCCCTAAAATGTAGGTGAACTGCTAGGTTGAGTTTGAAAGCATTGAAGCCTGCCTCTGGGAACTGCCTTTTTGTCTGTATTTCCTGTCAAGTTAGTCCAGGTCTGACAAACCATATGAGTTCTACAACCACTTTCTCAATACAAAGAGATAAACTGCCTGACAAAGCTTGTAAGCAATTAAACCATCATATAGAGAACATCTAAGCCCCCTTGGATATTTTAAACCAGTGCAGAACTCAGCACTCTGTTTTGTCACCTTCCTTTCTGATGCATTTGTGGGTCAACCCTAGTTGCTTGCGGCTACTAGGAACACAACCTGGAAGAGGGGTAGCTTGTGGAAACCCGCCTGACCCTATTAGCTCCACAAAGCTAATAGAAGCTCCCAATGCATAAAGAAAGGAAAACTTTTTAGTGACAGCTCTCCAGAAACTTTTGTGAGAGAGTCCAGATAGCTGTCCCTGATCTGAGCAGTGCTGGATATGAAGCTCAGTGCCCTGAGCATGTGGGTGAAAGCTTCGCTACCAAGCCATACTCCAAGTCAATACTTGAAAAATAATACCTCAACCTGGTTACTGCACTGTCCTACCTCAACATTGAGACTATGTCAACTAAACGATTAACTCTTCCAACCAATGACTTGGCCTTAGATATGTAAGTCCCAATAGAGAAATACCAAAAATATGAGGAGAGAAGACAACATGATCTTCCAGGCTTCAAAAACTCTACAGTAACAAATACTAATCATATTTGTATTTATAATAAGATCTCAAAGAATTTTCAAAAAATGATTATAATAATGACCAATAAAATTTAAGAGGACATAATTGCCTGAATAAATTCCAAGAAAACTCAAAGAACTGAATGAAATAAAGAAGGTAGTGCAGGACATGAGAGAGGAATTCATTAAAGATCTAGGAATTCTTGGGGAAAATCAAATTAATTCAGGAAATGAAAGGCTCAATAAGTCAAATAAAAACTTCAGTTGAACTGGACTGTAATCCTAGCTACAAAGGAGGCTAAGATTTGAGGACCGTGGTTCCAAGCAAGGCTGGTCAGGAAAGTTCATAAGATTCATATCTCTGGGGCTGGGAAGGTGGCTCAGTGGTAGAGCACTTGCCTTGCATGCATGAGGCCCTGAGTTCGATTCCTCAGCACCACATAAACAAAAAGAAAAAAGCTGGAAGTGGTGCTGTGGCTCAAGTGGTAGAGCACTAGCCTTGAGCTGAAGAGCTGAGGGACAGCGCCCAAGTCCAGAGTTCAGGCCCCATGACCTGACCCCCTCCCCCCAAAAAAAAGATTCATATCTCCAATGAACTAATTAAAAAAAGCCATACGTGGAATTATGATTCAAGTGGTAGTGTGCTAGCCTTGAGCAAAAGCAGCTTGGGGATAGCACATTCAAGCCCCAGGATTGGCACAAAAACAATTTCAGTTGAGAGTGTGAAGGTGTGGCTTAAATGGTAGAGCACCAGCCTTGAGTGAAAAATGCAAGTAAAGGCATGGGGCCCTGAGTTCAAGCCCAGTACTAGCATACTAGCATGCGCATGCACACGCAGGCGCGTGCACGCGCGCACACACACACACACACACAAACTCAGTTGAACATTGGTTCAGGAGACTAGATCAAATTGAAGACAGAATACTAAATATATATAAGCAAATATGCATATATTCTGAACACAATATTGAAATGGATTTGACTGTCAAATACACTAGATATATTTGAATATGAGGATGAAAATATAATAAAAATATTAAAGAAATATGAAATTAACATGAAAGACATCTGGGCTACCATTAAAAGACCAAACTTATGAATGATAAGAAGGAGGAGGAGAAGAAGGAGAAGAGGAATGAGAGGAGTAGGAGAAGGAAGAAGAAAGAAGAAAGAAGCCAGGTGCTTGCTGGTGGCTCACATCTGTAATCCTAGCTATTCAGGGGCTGAGATCTGAGGGTCATGGTTCGAAGCCAGCCCAGGCAGAAAAGTCCCTGTGAGACTCATCACTAATTAAACACTCAAAAACCAGAAGTGGTGCTGTGGCTCAAGTGGTAGAGAGTTAGCCTTGAGCACAAAGAATCTCAGGTACAGTGCCCAGGCCCCGAGTTCAAGCCCCACAACTGATGACACCAACGACGCCGACGAGGACGGGGAGGAGGAGGAGGAGGAGCCACTACCACCTATAGGTACAGAAAACATATCCACTAAAATAATAGTAGAAAATGTCCCCAGTCTTGAGGAGGAGATGGTCATCCAGGCACAGGAGAGGTCTATCAGACAGTAAATAATCTTCCCAATGTTACTTTATTAATCATACAGAACAAGGAGAATATTTTGAAAGCTTCAAGAGAGAAATGCCAAGTCACATGTAAAGAAAAACCAATCAGAACAACAGCAGATTTTTTTTTCTCAACAGAAAACTTAAAGGCAAAAAGGACATGGAATGATTTATTTCAACCCCTAAAGAAAAACATCTGCCAACCTAGATAGACTAATGATAAAACTTACATAATCATCTCAACATATTCCACAAAAACTTTTGACAAAATTCAGCATTTCTTTATGATAGAGTTCCTGAAAGTGCTAGAAATATGCTTTAATACAATAAAAGTTATATATGATACACTTATAGCCAACATTGTAGTAAATTGGGATAAACAAAAACAATTTTCTCTAAAGTCAAAGAGGAGGGACATAAGGGTATCCATTCTCTCCACTCAGTGCAGAGCTTGAATTCTTAGCCTGAGCAATAATACAAAAATAACAAAAGGTAATGAAATCGTCCTTTTTTGCAAGGAAATATGATCATATACTTAAAAGACCCTGAACACTTTACCAAAAAACTCTTAGATCTGATACTTTTTGAAAAATATCAGGTTATAAAATCAACATACAAAAATTAGTAGCTTTCTATACACTAACAATAAACAACGTGAAAAAGAAATCAGGAAAACAATCCCATTCACAATAACCTCAAAACAAAAAAAAAGAATAAAAGAAAAAGAAACCCTGGGAATAAATCTAGCAAAGGAGTTAAAAAATCTCTACCAGGAAAAGTATGAAACATAGAAGAAAGAAACTGAAGAAGGCATCAGAAGATGGAAAGACTTTCTATGTTCATGGATTAGCAGAATTACTATGGCTATACTATGGAATTTATAGATTTATACATTTATAGACTCAATACAATCCCCATCAAAATTCCAATGTTGTTTTTCATAGAAATGGAACAACCAATTCTAAAATCCATGTGGAAGTACAAAAGACTCTAAATAGCCAAAGCAATCCTGAGGAAGAATGATGACAATACTGGACTTCAAATGCACTACAGAGTCATAGCAACAAAAAGTAGCTTGGTACTGGCACAGACACAAATTCCAATAGAATAGAATAGAAGACCCAGAAATAAGCCCATACAGCTACAGCCATCTGATTTTCAAAAAAATGTGCCAAAACATATGTTGGAGAAAAGACAATCTCCTTAACAAATGGTCATACAAACACTGGATATCTGTATGTAAAAGACCAGAACTAGATACCTCTCACCCTGTATAAAAATTAATTCAAAATGGACTAAGGATCTAAGTGTAAGATCTGAAAATTTGAAACTACTAGAAAAAAACATAGAGAAAACTCGTGAAGCTGTAGGACTCTGCTCAGAAAACAAAATCAAGGATTAAAAATTAAATCTTGTCAAGCTTAAAACTGCTTATCAAAGGAAATAATTACAAGAATCAGGAGACAGTCTACAGCATGGGAAAAAATCTTTGTCAGCTATTCACTGAATAAAGGACTAATATGCAGAATATCCAGAGCTCCAGAAACTAAACACCAAAAGAACAAACAATCCAATAATAAATGGACAAATGAATTGAACACCTGTCAAAAAAAATACAAATGACCAATAAATACCTGAAGAAATGCTCAACTTCATTAAACATAAAGGAAATGTGAATAGAAATCACAGTGAGATTCCATCTCACCCCAGTCAGAATGGCACTCATCAAGGAAAGAAGCAACAAATGCTAGTAAGGATAGAAAAAATCCACATACACTGTTGGTAGAAACATAAATTAGTGTAGGTTATTTGGAAATCAGAATGGAGGTTCATCAAAAACTAAAAATTGACTTGCTTTATAACCCTGCTATACCACCCTTAGACATATATCCTAAGGAATGTGAGGTAACATACAATAGAAATATCTGCACACCCATTTTTATAGCAACATTATTCACAGTAGCCAAGCTATGGAATCAACCTAGGTTGATTGAATGGATAAATGTGATAAACATACACAATGGAGTATTATTCAGCCATAAAGAATGAAATCATGTCATTTGCAGGACAATGGGTAGAACTAGAAATCATTACATTAAGTGAAATACGCCAGACTGTCCTTTATTTTTGCTTTTACTACACAAAAGCTTATTGTTATATGTAGTTATTGTTCCTAGAACTGAGGAATTTTCATGCTTATATATTTCTTAATTACCTCAAGATTATAAAAATATATATAGAAGCCTGCCTTATTTGTGAATGTATCCCCCAAGTTTTTGGCCAAGTATAGTAAAATAAATTATAATAATTTTTTAAAAATCAAAAGGGGGCTGGGAAGGTGGTTCAGTGGTAGAGCACTTGCCTTGCATGTATGAAGCCCTGGGTTCAATTCCTCAGCACCATATAAGCAGAAAAAGCCAGAAGTGGCGCTGTGGCTCAAGTGATAGAGCACTAGCCTTGAGCTGAAGTGCTGAGAGACAGTGCCCAGGCCCATAATTCAGGCCCTATGACGGACAAAAAAAAAAAAAAATCAAAAGAAATTTCAAAAAGAAACATTTTAAATTCCCCTATGCACATTTGGCGCTCCGCTGATGTGGAGAAGCTCTCAGTCAGTCAGTTGTGTTCAAATCTCTGTGTGATCTGCTCAATGTTTCCTTGACCTTAATCTTGTGAAAGTATTACTCCCCAAAAGCAAATAGTACCTCCCCCCAAACAAGGGGAAAGTTATGGTATTTCTTGAAAGCTCCAAAGGGCACATATTGTACTTAATTTGAGTGATAAAGTGAAATTTTTATATTTGTTGAAAGGTAGCACTGTCTTTAGTGGAAGTTGGATGGTTTTATGGAGAAAATGCATCAACCAATGACGCTAGTCAAAATGAAGCATATAAAATAAATCTAGTTTGGGGTGAGAAGTACTAACATGTACATGTGGTAGAGATAAATTTGAATAGTTTTAAGAATACTGAACCCTAGGCATCTTGAGCATTTGTGGTTTTTAACTGTCTCTCAGTCTCCATGGATCAATATACCCACAAATACCAAGTGTCCACTGTATCCACATTTTCTTCTAATTTCAATTATGGCTTCATTTATGTATTCATTTTTTCATCCCTTTGAAACATTTTTAGTGTAGGGAAAAGTGATGATTCACTATTCTCTTTCTAAATGGCTATCAATGTTACAAGACCATTTATTGAGTTATTTTTCCTCACTCTAGAAATGAGACCTATATCCTATGCTACATGATATACAATTTGCAACCTGTTTGAAGGTCCATTTCTGGGCTATCTTTTCATTCCATTGTTCTGCCAGTGTCTTGCTGAGGTGTAACTGCAGTGAATAGTTCCTATAACTTTGTAATACACCCTTATGCCTACTAAGGTTTGTTTCCCTCCATAATTTTACTGACTAATCTCACAAGTTTGTTCTTCTAAAAGATTATCTATTTTTTTGTTAAGTTCTTAAAAATATTATGTTAGCATTTTGATAGAATATTGTTGTTTATAAGGAAGAGAGAATTGGAATTTTACATGTTTTTATCTATTTAAAAATGCAACTATTGGGCTGGGAATGTGGTTTAGTGGTAGAGTGCTTGCCTAGTATGCACGAAGCCCTGGGTTCAGTTCGTTAGTACCACATAAACAGAAAAAGGCAGAAGTGGTGTTGTGGCTCATGTGGTAGAATGCTAGACTTGAGCAAAAGAAGCTCAGGAACAGTGCCCAGCCTCTGAGTTCAAGCCCCAGGACTGGCACCAAAAAGAAAAAAAATAGAACTGTTGGCTGCACATGGTGGCTCACGCCTGTAATCCTAGCTACCCAGGATCATAGTTCAAAGCCAGCCTAAGCAGGAAAGTCCCTGAGACTCTTATCTCTAATAAACTACCAGAAGATTGGAAATGGTACTGAAGCTCAAGCTAGCCTTGAGTTGAAGATCTGAGGGACAACGCCCAGGTCCAGAATTCAAGCACAACACACACACAGACACACACACACACACAGACACACACACACACAGACACACACACACAGACACAGACACACACACACACACACACACACACACAATGAAACTGTCTTTCTATGATTTTTTTTTCTTGTTCCAGTGCTGGTACTTGAACTCAGAGTCTGGAGTTTCAAAGTTTGGTCTGCCTGGGTTGGCTTCTAACTGCAATCCTTAGATTTTAGCCTTTGGGTTGCTGGGTTACAGGTATGAGCCACCAATGACTCACATCAATTTTATTTTATTGTTATTTTTATGTTTTTGTGATATTACAGACTGAACTCAGGTTCTCAAGCTTGTTCAGCATGCTCTAGTACATAAGTCACACCTCAAATCCCTTTTTTCATTGGTTGTTTTCAAGGTAGCATCTCATTTCATGTGTGGGCCGGCCTAGGCTCTGATCCTTCTATTTGTTCTTCCCTGTGTCACTAAGCTTGACAAGCCTAAACCATTGAACCCTACCACTGAATTCCTCCCATAGTTGGGATAACAGGGGTATGCCACCATACCTTGCCATTGGTTGAGATGGAACATGTGAACTTCTTTTTGCCTAGGCCAGCCTTGAACCATTATCCTGTCTGGCAAATAGCCAGGATTACAAGCTTGAGCCATTGTACTCAGCTGAACTTTGCGTCTTAGTATTATACATTTTTCTTCATATTGTTAAGACTTTATGTAGTCTTATTAATATCCTTAACTATTTTCTCATTGCTGCTTTGAATAAGTTATTTTCTTCCTGTTTGGGGTTTGATGGGAAATAGCCTCCCAGAAGGCTTATTTTTGAAGGTTTTGTCCCCAACTGGTGGTACTATTGAGGATGCTTAGATCATGAAGGTGCTAACTTCATCAGTGGGTTAACTCATGAATGAGATCATAACTAAATGAACTATTACAACTAAATGAGCAGTCTTATTGGAGGAAGTAGGTCACTGATCTTGCCTTTGAAAGGCATATCTTAGTTGTATTCCTTTCTCTGCTTCCTGGCCTCCATGAGGTAAGCAACTCTCCTCCACTAGCCCTTTCTGCCATGATGTTTCTGCACTACCACAGGCCTAAAGCAATGGAGCCAGCCAGATGTGATGGACGTACATATCTGCAACTATGAGTCAAAATAAATTTTCCTCCTTTAAGTATCTTCTGTCAGGTATTTCATCACAGTGATGAAGAATGAACACACTTCCAGTAAATTTTCTATTTGGTTGCTTCTTGTATGAAAGAAAGTTGTTGGTTTTTTAAAAAGTTCTAAATATGCAATTACCTACTTCCCTGAATTCTCATATTGTTTCTAGTAGTTAGTTACTTCTCTTGGCATTTCAAGTGCCTTGTCCTGTCACATGCAGTGACTATAATTTGGAACTTTGTTTCTTCTCTCACAATATTTATACCTTTTATTGGTTCTCTCTCTGTCTCTTTCTCTCTCCCTTTTCTCTTTTAAGATAGGGTCTCACCAGGTGACAGTGGCTCACACCTGTAATCCTAACTACTCAGGAGGCTGAGATCTGAAGATTGCTGTTTGAAGCCAAACTGGGCAGGAAAGTCTGTGAGACACTTATCTCCAATAAACTAGTCAGAAAAAGCCAGAAGTGATGCTGTGGCTCAAGTGGTAGAGTGCTAGCCTTGAGCACAGAGAGGCTCAGAAACAGAACCCAGGCCCTGAGTTCAAGCCCCAGGACCAGCCAAAAAAAAAAAAAAAAGGTCTCATGGTGTTTCCCAGGTTGTCCTGAACTTCCTGTCTCAAGGTGGGTAACTGTCCTACCTCAGCCTCCTTAAAAGCTGGGACTATAGGTGTATGTCACCATACTTGGCCTTTTATTGGTTCTCTTACCCAAGGGGATTAACTAGATTTTTTAAAAAAGTGATGGATAGGGCTGGGAATGAAGCTTAGTGGTAGAGTGTTTGTCTCACATGCATTAAGCCCTGGGTTCAATTTCTCAGTAACACATAAACAGAAAAAGCTGGAAGTGGTGCTGTGGCTCAAGTGGTAGAGTGCTAGCCTTGAGTGAAAGAAGCTCAGGGACAGTGCCCAGCCCCTGAGTTCAAGCTCCAGAACTGGCAAAAAAAAAAAAGAGTGATGTTAGCAGTAGAGTTGACATTCTTGTTTTATTTCTGATTTTATGTATGTATGTATGTATATATGTATGTATGTGTTGGTCTGGAGCTTGAACTCTGGGCCTGGGTACTATCCCTCAGCTCTTCAGCTCAAGGCTAGTGCTCTACCACTTGAGCCACAGTGCCACTTCTGGTTTTCTGGTGGTTAATTGGAGATAAGAGTCTCATGGACTTTCCTGCCTGGGCTGGCTTTGAACCATGATCCTCAGATCTCAGCATTCTGAGTAGGTAGGATTACAGGTGTGAGCCACCAGCACCTGGCCAATTCCTAATTTTAATATAATCATTTTCATTGTTTAAATCATGACTGGGGATACATATGTCTATTATATTGTGAAGGTATGCTTTTGAGTGTGTCGCAGGACTAGGGTTTGAACTCAAGGTCTCAAACTTGCTCAGCTTGTTCACTCAGCTGATGCTCTACTACTTGAGCCATGCTTCCAGACTAGCTTTATGCTGATTATTTTGGGGAGGGGCTTTTGTAGTCTTTTCTTCCTAGAGTGGCTTTGAACTATGATCCTCTGGATCTCAGGCTCTTAAGTAATTAGGATTATAAACAAGAGCCATCTGTGCCCACCTAGAAGGATTCTTATACTCCTATTTTGACATGGTCATTAAAAGCATTTTACATAAGCCAGCACCGGTGACTCACACCTGTAATCCAAGCTAATTAGGAGGCTGAGATCTGAGGATCACAGTTCAAAGCCAGCCTGGGCGGGAAAGTCTGTGAGACTCTTATCTCCAATAAACCAGTAGAAAACCAGAAGTGGTGCTATGGCTCAAGCAGTAGAGTGCTCGCCTTGAGCTGAATTGCTGAGGGACAATGCACAGGCCCAGAGATCAAGCCCCACGATTGACCAAAAAAAAAAAATAATAATAATAAAAGAACATTTTACATAATGGCTATATGTGACCCACTTCCTAGATATGGGACCTGATGCAAGATTCTTAACTTCATTAGTTATTAGCATCCTCATTTGCAAAATGAGAGTGATGGATAAAACCTCTTTCATTGAGTGAAAGGGCTAAAGGAGAATATATAATACAAAATATGTCAGATATGCCCATTATATAATATGGGCAAAATAAACGTTAGCTTTTGTTAGTGTTGTTTTATTATGACTGAATGTTCAAATTTATTCCATTCCTTTTCTCTCTCTTTGAAGATAATTGTGGCTTTTTCCCCTTTGATTATTCATATAGTGAATTATACTAATATTTTCTAAAACTAAATCATGCCAAAATGAGTCCAAATTTGTCACAATGTATTTCTAATGGGCTACTATCAAATTTTATTTGTTAATATTTTGATTAGGATTTTTACATGTTTAAATGCAAGATTTTCCTTGTGTCTATGTGGAGCAGGAGAGAGAGAGGGATAAGGGCTGTGTGTGGTGCTATACTTGTAGTTGTCCAGCATGTGACGTATATGTGAATATGGTGTGCATCCAGTGTAAGTTGGTGTGTTGTGTTGTATGTTGTCTGTGAGCAGTTATGTGTGTGGAAGGTAAGGCACATTTATATTTGTGTAGAGTGTGGTATATGTGATGTGTGTATATGATGTATGGTGCTTGTGTGATATGTTTCTATGTATTTGTGCAATGTGTGGGCTGTGTATATGTGAAGTGCAATGCTTTTGTGTAGTATGCAATGTATGTGCAATATCTACAAAATTTGGTACCAAAGTTATATTGGCTTCATGCAATGAGCACAAGCATTAAATGAGTTTGATTACAATAGAATAATTTCTTCCTTAAAGCTTTAAAATTAGTAACTTGTTGAAGGTCCTGAGCCTAGGTTGTGCCTAGCAGCAGTTTCAGTTTCTTCCATGGAGTTGGTTTTTAAAATTCTCAGAGTCAATTTTGGTTGGAATTTCTTTGAAAACCATCCACTCATTCTCATTTGATAGAAAATTAGAAACAGCTGCTTTGGGTATAATATGAAATAATAGTGCAGTATATTAAATAGCTTTCTTCACATTTAGTATGAAAAGAAAAAGGTTAAGAAGAATTAAGTAGCCATTCTGGTACCAAGAACACTGTAAATATGGTCAACAATTGGATCTTCCTTGACAAATAAAAATAGAGAAGTGTGATTGGTTTATTGACCATGGCTAGGTAAGCAGTAAATAAAAACCCACATAGTGTGTGTGATCAGTGGACTAAATCCTTCCAGATACCTTGGCTCTTGCGGAAACACTGAAAGAAGTCCTCAGGGGCTGGGACACTTAGATGTGCATGCACAGGCTAAAGACATGAATGCAAGCTGCTGACTGCCGGGAACCCGAAGGGCTACTCAGGAAGAGAGGCAGAGTGGAGCTGAGAAAGAAGAAAAGACTTGAAAAGATTGAGAACATCTCATTGAGTACAGGCAGGATCAAAAGTGCAGTGGTGACCGTCTGCCTGCTGGGTAGAAAGAACTGTAGGTGTTAGACCAGTAAGACTTGGGTGCTATCTTTCAGAAGTCAGAGGACCTCTAGTCTTTGCTGGAGGCTTAGCCTCTCAAGTCCTCCCTGCCTGGACTTGAGAAGGGGATGCTAGGTTGGTATACTTAGTATAGCCTGGCAGGTATAGAGCAACACAGGTATACAGACACCATCTGGCCCCACATGAGTGATGACTTCATTTTCTTCATGCTGCTTCCTTGGCTGAAGTTTTCTCTGAGTACAGAATACTCTGCTCCATATTCCCCATCACTATACAGAGCCTGGAGGAACTCTTGAGTAGAGGTCAGGAGGAAGGTCAGTACTTCATTTGATCAAGGGGCTTATGGAGGAAAGATGGACTCCCATCCTTAATATTGACAATCGGATGTCAACACTGGGTAATTTTGGCAATGATATTTGCTCAGGATTAATTAGTAACATTAATCATGAATAATTATCATCAATAACAAGAAATTATTAATATTTGATTCTTCTGTTGGAGAGACTGTTTCTGATCTTGGACCTCAAGGGGCGTGTAAAATGAAGCAGGTTTTAGTTGGCTAACTTGGTGCTCATTTGGAGTTGTTAGAACCACAAGGGATGCCACACCTGAAGAAATGGTTCCTAGAGGTCCTGTAGAAGGTGTTCATAGCAAGCTGTGATGGTTAATTTTATGTCAACTTGACTGGGCCACCGACAGCATAATAGTGAGCTGTGGCTCTTCTTACTGGTTGTCCATTCCAGTCTTATTGGCTGTATGTTTTCCCAGATAGTACACTAAAGGATGTTTTTGGAGATTCTTTGATTTTCCATTCTTTGATTTTCACATGAAGTCATGGAACGAAGTTTTGAAGCCAAGTAGGCCTTAGTTCGAAGTTATAAGTAAGTCACCTTTTGTGTGAACTAGTGCCTAAAGGCCTTTCTGAGCTGGCGTTCCCTCATCTACACAGTGAAGCCAGAGTATGGAGCTTGCATAGTTACTGGGTAGACAGCATGTACAGTGTTGTCATCATAGAATAATTGTTTTTAAATCTTTTTTGTCGGTCGTGGGGCTTGAACTCTGGGCGTAGGTGCTGTCCCTGCGCTCTTCAGCTCAAGGCAAGTAAGTACTCTATCACTTAAGCCACAGCCCCACTTCCCATAGAATAATTTTTTTAAATCAAAAGTCAGATTGAGGGCCTGGGAAGGTGGCTCAGTGGTAGAGCGCTTGCCTTGCATGCCTGAGGCCCTGGGTTCCATTCCTCAGCACCACATAAGCAAAAAGAAAAAAGCCAGAAGTGGCGCTGTGGCTCAAGTGGTAGAGCACTAGCCTTGAGCTGAAGAGCTGAGGGACAGCGCCCAGGCCCAGAGTTCAGGCACCATGACTGGCAAAAAAAAAAAAAAAAAGTCACATTGAGCCAGGAATCAATAACAAAAAATAATTAACATTTGATAATTTTTGTTGGGAGAGATTGCCTCACACTTGTAATTCTAGCCACTCAGGGGGCTGAGATTCAGAGGTTCACAGTTTGAAGTCAGCCTAGATAGAAAAGTCCTCAAAACTCAATCTCTAAAATAACAGGCAAAAAGTTACATTGGAAGCATAGCCCAAGTGAGGTGCTAATGGAGCAAGAAAGTCAAGCAAGAGCAAAGTCCTGAGTTCAAACTCGAGAGCTGCCAAAATAAAAGGACACATAATCAGGTTAGGTTTAACAGTTCACAAGAAAATGAAAGAGTTGAGATCACACTGAAGAATGCTTTAGGCCAAGTGCTCAGTGATCTGTCTCTGCCAAAAGGAGGAAACCTGGCTCTGGGATCAAAATGAAAACCATCTAACAGCCCAACACTAGTCATTATCCTTTTAAAATTCTTAACGTTCACTATTAGAACCAGAATCTTCTGCAGATGTTAGTGTAATATCAAATGGCACACAACCTCTGCTCCATCCCAGCAAAATAGTCAGAGTTGTGAATCAGTGAGACCTGATGTTCCCATGCCTGATATCCTGTGGCATATGGAAAGATAGACATTCACCCTCTGGATATTCAGCAGAGGGCAATTCCAGTTGCATATACCTGTGAGCCTCTGTAGTGAGTTATAGATGGGTATTGATTCTTTGATCTTCATCCTATAGAGAGGTGAACTTCATTTCCCCTACCACTGATTAGCATTGTACCACTGATTACAATGGAAGGAAACCATGTAAGTTCTAGGACTAGGGTTTTTAAAAAAAACCAGGTGACTTCTTCCTTGCTCTTTTGGAACCCTGAGTAGCCACCTGACAAATCTGGATGCCCTGCTAGATATTCTACATGGCAAGGTCATGAAACTTCATGGTGAGAGATTGGGAGCAGGGGGCAGCCAAGCCAGCCTTCTAGCCGAGCCATCCCTGCTAAGGTGCTGGAATGTGAGCAAAGCCACCTTGGACCCTGTAGTTCAGCTGCAGCTGAACGCCATTGAAGAATCCCAGCAGATGCCAGGAGAAGCAAAAGAATACTTGTCTGAGAGCTGCTGAATGCCTAATGCCCCAAACAGAAAAATATACAATGCTGTTGTTTCAAGACACTAAACTTTATAGTACTTTTGACACAGGAATAGATCCTCCAGAAGCAAAATCCTGCACTTGCAACTCTCTTTGCAGGATGCCCACACAACCCTAAGGACTTGAAATGACTCAGTTCTCTGAATTCTTTATTAAATATGGCATGTCTTAGAGCTTTTTGCTTTCTCACTGTCTGGGAGCTCAAAGAGGGATATAAAATGGAAGTAGCACAGTTCAATCTAGAAAGGGACTAGTTACCTTCGATTCTAACTTTCCTTCTTGCACTCATTGTTTTTAAAATTTGGACCAATTAGGTTATAAAGAGTAGGAAGAATGGAGTATAGGAAGGGAGGATGGAAAGAGAAAGGAAAGGAGGTCTCTGATTGGTTGGCATGAACAAATGGAATTAAAACCTGCTGATGAGTTGGGTACCAGTAGCTCATGCCTGTAATCCCAGCTACTCAGGAGGCTGAAATCTGAGGATCATGGTTCAAACCAGCCCAAGCAGAAAAGACTATGAGACTCTTATCTCTAATTAACCACCAGAAAACTGGAAGTGGCACTGTGGCTCAAGCGGTAGAGCGCTGGTCTTGAGCTGAAGAGCTGAGGGACAGTGCCCAGGCCCAGAGTTCAAGTCCCATGACCGACTTAAATAAACAAACAAACAAAAAATCTTCCTGATGAGGAAATGTCCGGATCCTCCTCCACCCTTTGGAAACTATGCCAGTTGGTAACACCAACTCCACTTTAGAGGATGAGTCAGACAAACAGCTAATGTCTAACAGAACTCTTATTCTGGTTTCTGTTTGAATTGTTTCATTTACTCCTCAGGTTTATAAGCATTTATTGAGTGTTCTCTATGAGAGTGTTATCTATCTTGAGGCTCGAAATAAGACATCTCTTACCATAATCAAATCAGTAAAGTGTTGCACCTTCACTCCAAGAGTAGGAAATATATTCTCTTACTCTGGGGTTTCCTGCTTGTAACACATTCAGAACACACAGGTGCTTACTTACCAAGATCACTTAAACACAGTCCATTGTGTGAGAGCCCAAGGGAACCATTCTCCATGCACCACTGTCACAGTGAGTCTTCCCTGTAGGCTGCGAAAGACTGAGAATCCATTGGAATCTTCTACAAAAAGAAATACTACGAGGGACTTAGGGTGGAGCTTAGCAGTAGAGGGCTTACATGAGACCCTAGGTTTAACACTCAGCACAAAAGGAACAAGAGAAGAAGAAGAAGTAGGGGGAGAAAAAGGAGGAGGATTAGAAAGAGTAGAAGAAGAAATGCCATGAAAGTTTAGGTCCATGGCAGTAAGACTTTACCTCAGTGTGTCCACATTGTCACCAAAGGCATGATCTACTGCTGGCTAGTCTTGTGCATTTCAGGAATAACCACTGAATTTGAGACTCACTGCCAATTTGGCGGTGGGATCTGAAAGAACAGGAGGATGTAATACCTGTCTTCCCATTCATTCCCCCCCCCCCCGCCTTCCCCATGCTGAATCCATGTAGGGTGCTTTGACATCAGTGTCATAGATCTATTTTATTATTTTCTTTTGCTTTGGGCTTTGAATTCAGAGTCCCCAGCTCGCTTAGGTAGGGGCTCTCCCATTTGAGTCATAGCCTCACTCTTTTTTTGCTTTCGTTATTTTTCAGATTCAATCTTGTGCTTTTCGTTCAGGCCAGCCTCAAATTGATTTGATTTGATTCCAAAATTCTTCTCTGCCTAGAAATGCCATGGAACCTGGGGGACCAGGCAGTAGCTATTTCACAGTAGCCACATGGTATATACCTCAGTTCATATCTTTCCTAAAAGCACTTGATTTCAAAGCTAGGAAGTCTCTCCTCCCAGATCCAAGATGGCTTCACTTATGGTGTCACAGTATTAACTACTTGTCATCCGCATGCCTCAACAAAGAGTCAAAATATGTCTAACAACATTCCTACTATCCAGGCCCACTTAAATATAATCTGCCTCTTTTGGAGATGATTTTAATATACTGCAAACTAAGTAAAAATGGAAGAGAATAATGCATTGAATCAACAGTTTAGAACCAGAACAGGGAAGTAGAAGTGTGGCTCAAATGGTAGAGCACCATCTTTGAGTGAAAATGCCAAGCAAGAAGACAAGACCTTGAATACAAACCCCAGTACAGGCTTGTGCCTTAAAAAAAAAAAAAAAAAAAAAAGGACAGCCGGGCACCGGTGGCTTATGCCTGTAATCCTAGCTACTCAAGATGCTGAGATCTGAGGATCAAGGTTCAAAGCCAGCCTGGGCAGGAGACTCTTATCTCCAATAAACCACTCAGAAAACGAAGTGGCGCTGTGGCTCAAATGATAGAGCGCTTGCCTTGAGCTCAAGAGCTGAGGGATAGTGCCCAGGCCGAGTTCCAGCCCCATGATTAACCAAAAAAAAACCAAAAAACAAAAAACCCCTGAAGACCATAGAGTTCAACCTCTTCATGGTACTGACAAGGAAACAGGCCCAAACCTTACCCAACCTGTGCAAAGCTATTCACAGTACTTGGTCATTGAGTCCTCAACCCAAACTCTTGTCTCCACATTTTCATGGAACTGCATCATTTGGCCTCTGTACCAAACTGAAAGACAAATAATTTGAGAGTTTTACTCGCCCCCCTCCTTTGCCTAACAAAAACAGAAACATTCCTAGTTAAGCCAAGACAGGGTCTGACAGAGCTTGGCAGCTGCAAGTGTCTTTCTAAATCTGGAAACACCACATCTCTTTTGAAAGTAGGAGCAACAATTTGTGCCTCTTAAATGTGAAGAAATGTATTCCTTTGTGTGAGAAAAAAAATAACTGCTGTGAAATTGTTAAAGGTAAATATTGGGCAAGACAGTCGGCAAAGCCAAAGATACTGAGTTTGTCAGAACAGTTTGTTTCTTCATGTGCCAAAAAGAAAAGACACAGGAAAATTCTTTTTCCATTTGTGAACATAGTCTCCCAATTTCCCCCGAAAATGAATATACAAGAACTCATGAGACACAACTGAATACTCAGTTACTTGATAAACAAAGCAGGCTGAAATAAGGCTAACGAGGGGGGGACCCAAACTTTATTCATTCTACAGGAAAAATTACCTACCATTACCCTCTAGGATCACTGATAGACTAAAGACATATAATTTAGATCCTTGGTTTCAAAGGGATCTTGGCTTAATGTGCACACATCCATTAGTTCACATTATGAATGAATGATTTGTGACAGAACTCCTATAGGTCTTCATATATTCATTTTTGTTTATTATCTGTTGCATGTCAATTACAATGATTTCTGAACATACATGGGAAAATAAGATATAGGAACTGCCCTCCAGCTCACAAATTGCAAGACAGGATACATAGATAGGACTTCAACCCAAGCATAGTGATGGAGAATGTTTAGTATAGACAATGGCGGGGGGGTGGGAAAGCACCAAAAGCCATTACCCCAAGGGATAAGAGGGAAGTCCTTTATACACATGGCAGAATGCCTCTTGGCCCGTCTCTACTTAAGAAGGCCAGCAGCAACTTTCAGAGACTTTGTATTCATGGAACACAATGACCTGTGACTTTAGGAAATGTCATGCCCCAGAATCTAACTCTACTAGATTAGCTACCATGTGGGGTAATAATGCCTTGTATGCCATACTCAATCTTTGCATCTTTACTCTTCATTTTTTGCTTTAATACTAGATTTCTGGTCTAGGTGACTCAAGTATCTCAGTCTTTTACTATCCTTGCTTCCATTTTTCTTAGCTTCCTGCTACATGAAGACAAACAACATGCTCTCATGAGTGGACAATAACCTCTTTTACTGTACTACACGGCAGGATACCTACTTGCCTTCTTGTCTTTAATTTATTCTTTGTGTGCCCCTTGTACCAAACCATTGCACAATTGTGTGCTTGTGTGTGCATTGTCTTGCACTTATCCTCTCACTCTCTGGATACTGGCATTTGAACTCAGGACCTTGCCCTTGCCAGGAAGGTGTTCTACCAGTACAGCCATACCCTCAGTCCTTATTTCCCCCTTTCTTATTCCCTTGTAGCATAGCCCAGAAACACCATGGATCTATAATGAAAATGGGAGAGGACTGATGAAAATTCTAGATAGGTTCACTAAATTGGGGACAGGAGGCTGACCCATTGTACTATGGTTCTAGACCTAGCTAGAGGTTGGGAGCCTGGTTGGTAGGTAGAGCAAGGGTGTGACAAACAGGTGTAGGCCAAGTTGACATTAGTATTACACGATGTAATGTCTGATGGTAGGTAGGTAGGTTTCTTGCCAGAGTGGTATGACATTGCTCTTGGCAAGGAAAAAGCACAGGCTCTTTTCCTGCTGTCCCTTAGCAACCTTTAAGGCAGACAGTACTTAGAAGACAGCCACAGCATCTGCTTACCAGAATGGGTTTGGGCAGGAAGTGAACCAGCAACCAGGGTAAGCCGAGACCCCCTGGAGCTTCTTCAGCAGTCTGTGGGAGGGCGGTGAGGAAGGCATGTGAGAAGACCACTGTGGGCTTGGGGGAAGGGTGAGGATTGAGCTTGACTTCCTTCAACTGGACTTGCTAAGACCCTTGAGGGCGTCCATGTTCTGACTCCAATCAGAATGCACATGCCAGGAGTTCGAAAGCACAAGCCAGTTGAGTTGAATCCAGTCAATTATTCAGAACCCCTTGTAATAGCTCTGTGGGTTTCATACTGCAAGAGAATAAATGGTCCCTAGGCAAGGAACACGTCCATATTGACTTCTAAATGCCTGATGGTACAGATGACTGTGACCAACAGAAAAAGTCTCATAGACCTGACAAAGGGCACAGCCGGTGAACCTTCCAACCTCAGAGGGGCTTCTTGGCCCTCGTGCCAAGGGCAATCAGTTGCTATGCAGTGATGCCACCAGACTGGGCTATGCACTTACCAGTCTTCAGTCACAGTACTGCCAGTCCTTACTGTTCTTATGGCAAGAGAGAAAGGATCATTGACCATGTAGACCTCTATTCTGTTCTGGGGATTCTAACTTGGGACCTGTCCACCAGATAGAATTACTAGCAACAATTTAGGGTATACCTGAGTGCTTATGGGGCAATTTGAAATGGTTGGTGGGGCTGGGGTGGAGAGGGTGCCAGGTTCCCAGGACTACTTCCAGGTGCACCATTCCTAAAGGCCACCATTAGAGATTACACACTGGTTCAGTACATCCATGGGGCCAGCCACTTCACTGACACTTCACTGACATGAGGTCTCCTACATTCCTGGGGAATTCACAAGAGAGAAGTATGGTTTCTGACACAGGGAGAGCTGGCACCAGCCACCCTGAATGGATAAAATGTACATTCGCTCAAAAGCTTATTCCCTTTTTTCTAGAAAGATATGGTAATAAACAGATCCTGCCTGAAGCAAAATTGTGAAACTGAGAAGTCAGTGAAATTTGCCTTTGGGTGTTTCCAGCCTCTGGGAAGCCTTCCCCTCTCCCCTCCTCACTCCTTCCGGCCTGGGGTGTCTTCCTGAAGTCAAAAACACACAGGATCTGATAACATAATCACACTGAACTGTCTCCATGCATTACTGTGGTAGCTGCTCCTGGGATTTACATTAGTATGGGATGAGATGGTTTTGTAGGTCTTCCCTAGAAGGGATTTTTAAGCAAAGTTAAAGCTGATAGAATTTGTTTGGGTTTGTTTGTCTTTTAAAGAACCAATGTTTCCTGATTCCAAAAATTTTACTGCACTGAATCGGAGGTTGCCTGACCCTGAATTTTGATAACCACTGTAAGTCTGCTTTGCTGAATGAGATGCTAGAAAGTGACTTTGGAAGAGACTTAGATGTATTAGGTCCTGGGACACTACTTCGGGAAGGGCATTCAGGTCTTGCCCTGCCAAGCCTTTAACTCAGACCCTCTCCATCCCCTGCTAAATAGACTTACTCACATTTATAAGCCTCTATGAATTACTAATTTTTTGTATATGTTATCTCACTTAATCCTCCCAAGAGTCTTATGAGAGCAAGATTGTAATTATCCTAATTAAGACAGCAATTCCATTAACTGCTTCCTCTAGAAGCAGTACTCCCCTGGCTCAGCGACACCATGCTTTCTAGGTATTGTGCCTTCCTGGCTCTTCGGCTTCTTAGGACCTTGTCTGACACCATTTTTTTTCTGTCCCTTAAATTTGGGACTCTGTAGAAGATGTTCTGGACTTCCGCTGTGATCTAATCTTAGGATCTCATCTGCTCAGGAACCTTAACCTGCAGCATGCATGTCTGGACTTCCATGGTTTCAGGATTAGCCCTCCCTCTGAGATTCAAGCCTTTTCCCTATTTGTGCTGAACTATCTCACAAATCCCTGAAGTTCCATAGATCTAAGGCAGAATGCACAATCTACATCCATTCACCAGCATGACCCTGGTCTGCCTCTTGGTCAGAATTACTTGATTCCTTTGCCCTCAGCCCCATAGTCAGTTTTTATGTGTTGTTCTCCTAATGGTCTCTTTCCCCCATGGCTACCATCCCCTCTCCATGTGGTTATTGTGATGCTCTCACAATAGTGGCCTATACATCCACATTGTCTGTCCCTAACCACTGTTTCCAAGTTTCTGTCTTCTGTAGTTGGCTTGCCTGTGTTCCGGTAGCAACCAGAAGTGCTTGGTTCTTCAGTCCCATCTAGTGGGAAAAGACACAAAAAGGTTTCTACGGCTCTCCCAGAAGAGTGAAGAAAGGCAATCTGGGAACCCTACGCCCCATTTAGAGCTTCTGTGTCTATTGCATCTCATGGCCCAATTAGTATCATAGGTTCATTCTCAAACCAATCACTGTCAAGGAGGTGGGATTACATCTAAACCAATCAGTCCCATTCCTAAAACTGGGGGAAAGGTCATGGATGTGGGGCTGCTACAACAGACACATTGCTGACAGCAGAGAAAGCTGAGAAAAATTTTGGTGTTCTTAGGATGGAGAAATGAATAGGGGATGAAGATGAACTGACAAGCAGCAATATCTACCACATGCCCAAGGATATTTTATGTTTTTGTGTTTCTATACATTTTCGTTGTCCTGGATTTTGTCTTCCATTTATTACTGTTGATGCCGATAGCTGCTTCTCATCGAGCGAGTTTATGAGCTGTATGAAAGATTTTGAACACTATTCATATACGAGCTGACGTCGCCGTGCTACTGTGGGACTTGGGCTTAACTCTCCATAATACTTCGTGTATCAGGGTCAGAACATTAGATGCTGGGTGTGTTTGGTGCCTGCTGTCCCATCTACCTTGAACTCCTTGTGATTTAGCTGCTCTAAGAAGTCTCTTCCTGGTAGTCTACTCTAGCTCATTCTGAGATCTAGCTCCCTGGAGACCCAAAACATTTCGATTTGCTGCCATCCCACCATCAATCTTGTTGTTTTGTTGTTGTTGTTGTTGTTGTCGATGCTAGGTCACCCTAGCATTGACAAAAAATCACCTGTCAAGATATCTAGACAGGAGTATTTGAGGCATGCCTCCCGCCCGTTCTTACTTTCATTATTTCTTAGACAGGTTCTCATGTTTTTGCCAATCCCATACCCATTTCTACATCCTTAAGAAGAAGACTGAGCCTTGGGCTTCAGTCTTCTTAGCTTTGGCTTCTTAGAAGCTAGGATGACAGGCATGCATCACCAAGTCCAGTTTATTTATTGAGATGGAGTCCTGATAATTTTTTTTTAGCATACTGGCCTTAAACTCTCCTCTATTCATCCCAATCTTCACCTCCTCATAGCAGGGATGACAGACATGCACAACTGTACTTGGCCCTCAAGACTTTTCCTTGCACTGTAATCCCGCTTTGCCTCTCATTAGTTGTGTGATTTGGGACATAAATTCAGCTCCCTGAATTAACTTCCCTCTTGAATGAAATTAAGTGCTTAGACTAACGAATCTCTAAGGCATTTTGAAGCATTAACTTTTTATGATTTTTTTTTTCCAGGCAACAATGCAAGGAGAAGTGAAGAATTACAGGCAGTGAAGGAAAGAATTTGAAAGTCAAGAGATTTAAAGTAATCAAAGAGGCCAGTTAGCAAGACTACCTTGAGTTTTGTTTCCAATGATAGACATACTGTCACAGATGCCCCCCACACTGAGCATACACTAGCAATCAATAATGGACATCACAATTGAAGCAAGACCATCTAATAAGACAGAAAGAGGGGCCCAACTACAGAGCAAACCTAGGACATGGGGCAATGAGACCAGAATGTCAAGCATTTCCAGCTTGAGCAGCACTGAGAATTCCAGTGGCTGTAGGGAATATCACTGCTATAAAAATGACCTTTATTGACCTTCATGAACCCAAGAACAAAAGAATCTCTTAAGACTTAATCCTGACCATCCAGGAAAATAGCTACTACTGGCTTTGGCCTTGTTTTGCTTTTCCCCTCCTTGTTTCAGTGGGACCTCTAAAGCACAAAGGCCAAGATCCAATAAGAAATCTGTTTCTGTTGTATTCTCTTGGCTGCCTAGGAGACCTCTTTTGGAAAACTTCCTGGTGATTTGTCCAAGCCTGGGGCCTCTTTTTCCTGGAGTTTCCATCACCTCGTTTGAGGGATAAGTATCTTTATATAGTACCAAAGAGGTGATTATTCTGTCTGCAAACTTCAATCCTGTCTTCTCTTTTTGTGTCTCCCAAGAAGACTAGATAACCTGCACAATGGGAAACAGAAAAATAATAATAGCAGTAATAACAGCAGCTACTATTTGTTATCTGCTTAGTAATGTCAGGCATGAGACAAAAGACTTCATATTTTATCTCAATTATTAATAGGAATGGCAATATTAATGTGGTATAGAAACACTAAAAAATGGATGTTGTATACTTGTAAACTATAGACTCTATCAAAAAGCTGTATTCAGGGCTGAGAATGTGGCTTAGTAGTAGAGTAGCATGCATGAAGCCCTGGGTTCGATTCCTCAGTATCACATAAACAGAAAAAGGCAGAAGTGGCACTGTGGCTCAAGTGGTAGAGTGGTAGCCTTGAGCAAAAAGAGCTCAGGGACAGTGCCCAGGCCTAAGTTCAGCCCCAGGACTGGTTAAAAAAAAAAAAAAAGCTGTATTAGCCATGAAAGTTAATGTACCTGACAATATAGTTTAGAAAATGTGTAAAGCATGCCAAGCTCCAGTGGCTCATGCCTATACTCCAGGTTATTCAGGAAGCTGAGATCTGAGTATTAGGCTTCAAAGCCAGCCCAGGCAGGCAAGTCTGAAAGTCTCTTATTTCCAATTAAGTGGAGGTATAGTTCAGGTAGTAGAGCACTAGCTATAAGTAAAAAAGCCCTGTGAGGAGTTAAGGCCTGAGTTAAGCCCCAGTACCAGTGCATATGCATATACAAATTCATACATACACACACATAACACAAAAATATTTCTCATATTTGCCAAGGAGAAATGGAATGTCATATCAGAAATTAATAAACCCTTTGGAAGCAGATAAAATAAACAAAATTAACCAAGTATATAGAGACTTTGAAAATTACATAGAACTTTGCACTCAACAGAGATTACACATTGTTCTGAAACATATGGAAACAATTACAATAATTGATCCTGTATTAAGCCATAGAGAAAATGTTTGCAAACTGAAAAGCAGTATTCATAAAGCATATGTCAGCTCACATATACAGATATATATTTATTATTTAAAGTTTTTAGACAATTTAACTATATATACTCACATATATATACAAATATACACACCGATAGATAAATAGACATGATAAAGAGATAGAAAGATATGTAGATCGAAACCAACCTTATTACAAAATCCAGGTTGGCCTCAAACTTACAATTCTCCTGCCTCAGCTCTCTGAGTACTAGGATTATAGGCATGTACCACCATATCCAGCACACTTATTGTTCAATGAAATTTTAAAATTCACAATAAAAGGACAACAAAAATCTACTTAGCTGGATACTCGTAGCTTGTATCTGTAATCCCAGATACTCAGGAGGCTGTGATCTGGAAGCCAGCTCAGGAAGAAAAATTTGCTAGACTCCATATCTGAAATGATCAGCAAAAAGCTGGACTAAAGTTGTGGCTCAAGTGGTAGAGCACCTTGCCTACCAAGCACAAAGTTTGAGTACACTATATATGGAAAAGTTACTCTTGTTAGGATTGTCTGTTCTACATCTGGTCATCCATGGGTCCTTGTCTGATTCTAGATCTTTATTCCTTAGAGATTTGGGTCATTCACAGTCCTACTTGAATTGGAAGTTGTTGTAACTCTCCATTGATTTAATAATCACAAAATATAATTCACTAAAATCACTTAGATCTCCTGAATTCTAGTTGTATCCATCCATGTGGTAGCAGCTTAATTTCCCCCTGATAATCAATATCACTCATCACTGCCAGGAGAGCAACTCCCATTTTTGTCTGTTGACTCAGTGACATTTGCAAATAGCCAAGTGGCAATTTCAATTTCTGGTTCAGTAGACTCATTGTGTTGCTGGTGGAAACCTTTCTCCTTTAGGATGTAAGACTTGTAGGCCAGCATGGGCTAAAGTAGAGATAAGAAACTAAAATTGTAGCAATGGGTCTCTGGTGTGACTAGTAAAAGCAACAGCTCTTATTTCTGCTCCCTTGATTCCTAGACTCGTGAATCCAGAAAAAGAGCACTCACCATAATTAATAGGATTTTAGAGCATTATCCAAATTTGGAGGACATTGCCCCAGCCCCACAATGTGTTACCACCCAGGTGATGCCAACACCAAGCCTTCAAAAGACTACTTTATACTGCTCCATTTCATCAGTTGTTTCTCAACTGTGACTGATACAGTGACACCAGTGAATTCCAGGAGCATGAGCCCACAGCATCACCATGTTAGCTGTTAAGTGTCTTCTGTGGTCTAAAAGTGATGCTGAGCAAATATCATGTTTTGGGAGACAGTAGTCTGACAGTTCACAACTGATAATGTTGGTGGAAACAGTGCAAGCACAAAAAACAAGTTCCACATCTAGTACGAACCAAGTTCTATTATCCCTTGCATGATGAAAGCAGATCAGTGTAATTAACCACCTCCAGGTAGCTGGTGATTAAGTATTCACTAGTGATTATAGTGATACAAATAGGCCTTAGTGAATAAATCTTCATGTTGCTGTGCCCGGCATTAACTTCTGTCTTTGATTTCATGGCCATTTGTTCATGAACCCATTGGACAATGAGTAACAGGAATGACTGGAGACTGACATCTAGGCAACCCAACCATTCACTGGTCCTTTTTGGAGTCACCCTGGGGTAAATTAAATACCCATATGGGACACAGATTTTCTGGGCACATTTAAAGAGGTTTGTGTAAACACTTCTTACACACATACCAGCTTTCCAGTACCACCAAGTCTCTGATCACATAGCCAAACCTTTAGCCAGAGCCCGTAACCTTTAGGCTCACATATCCAGCCAGCTGTCATTCCAGGCAAAATGAGCAACCACCTTCCCCTCAAAGTGCTGCCCACTTTTGCCACTTCTGTCAGAACTGTACCAATGTGGTGTTGTACAGCTACAGCTATCTCATTTGAGTTGTACCTACATGTCATGAAGAATGATTTGTACATCAGTCTTAAGCATTTTCTTCCTCAGTCACCCGATGAGAAGAACTCCCAACGAATGCATCGATGTGGTGGGGCCTTAGCCTTAGTCTGGCATGGGTATCTCAGCTACTTCCACATGATTGACTTTAGGATGTGCTTCAATCTGATCTCATAGATAGGACTCTATTTAGTAAGGCTGCTGCCAATTTTATGGGTTGGTAATTCAGATAAAACCCAGTTCACAATGGGTAGCTCATGGCACATGGTAACTTGGTGGCTCACAGTCAATGGTTTAGTCTCTAAGGCCCAATAGGAAGGCAAAAGTTATTCCTTTAGAAGGTAAGAGTTATCCTCAGCAGATGGCACCACTTTGCTAAAAACATTTAAGGATCTGTGCTATGATTCACCTATAGCATTCTGCCAAAGGCTCCCAACAGAATCCTTATGAGGCAGTCATATTTCAAGTACCATCGTATCTTCTGAGTCACATGGTCCAATGAGCAGAACAGCTTGCACAGCAGCGTGACCTGTTTTAGAACCTACTCAATAGGCAACTTTTCAGGTCAGTTAGTAAATGATTCAAAATAGCATACCGAAATACTAAAAGTCAAGTAGGCCCAGTAGGCATTGTGGCTCTTTATTGACAATAAGAAGAGCCGGATGCAACAAGTTGATCTTTACTTTAGTAAATTTCTAAACAATCTCACCAAAGTAGAAGTCCTCAAGTTTCTATGGGATTCATCTCCACTCTGTGGCATACAAATACATTATCAATGTGTCTAGAGTCATTGCTCCTTTCTGTTCACCATATCACAAATGTAGTGGATCAGTGTCACATCCCACAGAAGGGAAAGGCAGACAAAGTCTTTGTGATTAGATATGACTGAGACATGGGAACTGATAGGCCCAGGAGGCAGCACAGTACGGGTTCTTTGCTGCCTTTTCAGATGACCATCAACTTCCAAGGTCTTTATTAATGGTAGGAAGGTAAACTGCATGGAGCTGCCTATTGAAGATACTTTGGTTTTTCTTCTGCAACAAAACTACATCTAGAAAAACAGCTAAAATTGGACTCCACACCTGATTAAGTTTACAACTGTTCATTGTCATTGTGGTAAAATCACAGCCCCTTGTCTTATAATTCCCTTCAAGTGTGCTAGACTCTGCATTTCCTCCAAGAATTACTATTGCTTTTAGTTTAGTGTTTTGTTTTGTTTTTTTTTAAGTAGAGACTGATCTAATGGCTTCCATTTGGTCCTTCTTACCATAATAGCCCTCATTCCATGCATCAGGGAACCATTGTGGAAGTGTTGCCAGTTGCTGAGCCTGTCTTTTCTAATAATGCATTCTGAACTAGGCAAACAACTATAGGATGGCTTTGGTGATACACTGGACCCACTGAAAGATGGTCCTGAGCTATGTATTAGTTTAGTATTGGTGAATAATCAGAAATATATATATATATATATATGTAATATATATATTCAGGCATAGTGGTCCATGCTTGTAAATCTAGCCACTGAGAGGCTGAGAGCAGAAGGATCGCAAATCTAGGCCAGCCTGAACAGAAAAGTTATTAAGAGTCCATCTCCAACTAACCTGAAAAATGATGGATTGGAGGTGTGGCTCAAGTGGTAGAGTACCAGGTATGATTTTTTTTAAAAAGCTGAATCAGAGCACAATGTCCTGAGTTCAAGCTCTGGAAGTGGCAAAGAAAGAGAAAGGAGGAGGAGGAGGAGGAGGAGGAGGAGGAGGAGGAGGAGGAGGAGGAGGAGGAGAGGGGGAGGCGAAGGGGAGGAGGAGGAAGAAAAAGGAAGAGGAACAAAAAGAAGAGGTAGAAGAGGAAGAGAAAGAGGAAGAAGAAGGAGAAGGATGAGGAGGAGGAGAAAGAAAGAAAGAGAAAGAGAGAGAGAAAGGTATTTTTGCCCATACTGGGGGTTTGGACTCAAGGTTTCACATTTGCTCAACTGATACTCTATCACTTGAGCCACACCTCCAGCCCAAGAGACCATTTAAAATCGTAACTCATGACCTATCACACTGAACTGTTATTTCCCCTTTGATGATTTTACATCTTTTGTTCAGTTTGTGCGGGTTGAGCAGGAACTGGTGCATCCATAGCAGAACTCAGACACGCTTTTGTTGTTGTTTGTTTGCTCTAGCAAGAATTGAGTTATCTTCTTTTTTTTTTTTTTTGGGTCCGGTTGTGGGGCCTGAACTCTGGGCCTGGGCGCTGTCCCTCAGCTCTTCAGCTCAAGGCTAGCACTCTACCACTTGAGCCACCATACCACTTCCGGCTTTTTTCTTATGTGGTGCTGAGGAATCGAACCCAGGGCCTCGAGCATGCAAGGCAAGTGCTCTACCACTGAGCCACCTTCCCAGCCCAAGAATTGAGTTATCTTCAAAGTACTTGAAGTTTCAGAGCTTTTCAGAACTTGCCCTATAGAAGAGCCAGAGTCCTCTTCAGAATAATAAGCCAAACATTTAAAACATAACTTAGGTGGTTTAGTCGTGGACCCCCTCCTGTCCCCATTCACCCCTTCCTCTCTTCTTCCCTCCTCTCCTTGAAGGCCAGTGGTAAGAGCTTAGTAGCAATTTCGGTAGTGTGGGAAAATCCCATGGTTGTACCTGACTACTTGGAAGGCAATTTCAGTTCCTCCTGCCCACCTACAAATAAGATACAACGTGCAAGCACAAAATATTCACTTTCTTCATGTAGTTGAAATAAATCCTAAATTACCAACTTCCCTTTTAAAAATTATTATCTTGATAGTTGTGCAAAGGAGTTTCCATTCAACGATGCAGTTTAGGAATACAATATATCTTCATCAATGCCAACTTTCTTTTTTTTAAGCAAGCATAGCAACATAATTGGTTTGACGAAACTTGTTCCACCTATGAGTGGAACTCTAGTGACTCAGGTCACACTTCCTTCATGCTTTGTAAGCATTGCCCCTGAAGGTGATCAATGGGAGCCCATTCTGTCCTGCTCTCTCAGATGCCTCTCTTCCTTTCACTTCTTCTAGACACACAAGTAAGTCTCAGATAGAAAGGAACCTGGAAGTACTAGCTTGGCCTAACCAAGCGTTCTTCTAAGACTATTTGCTTTCTTCCTGGACCAATGCATTTGAACTTAAAATGGTAAAATTTCAGCCAAGTGCTACTGCCTCCCGCTTGTAATCCTAGCTACTCAAGGAGGGTGAGATCATAGCATCTCAGTTTGAAGCCAGCCTGGGCAGAAAACTCCATGAGACTCTTATCTCTATTTAACCAACAAAAAGTTGGAAGTGGAGGTACCCCCTAGTACCAAGGGGTGATCAAGTAGTAGCATACCAGCCTTCAATGAAAAACCCAAGCAAGAGCATAGATCCTGAGTTCAAGCCCCAGTACCAGCACAAGAAAAAAATGATAAGATAAAAATAAAATTTTACTCTTTTCTTTTCTGAATTCTCTGCAGCAACCCTCCATATCTCCAGAATGAAAGGCCATAGGATAAAGAAAAAGAATTAAGATACATATGACTTGAAAAAAACAAACAAACACTACGACAGGTGCTGGTCCCTCATGCCTGTAATCCTAGCTACTTGGGAGGCTCAGATAAGAGGCCTGCAGTTCAAAGGCAGCCCAGACAGAAAAGTCCCTGAGATTCTTAATCACCAAAAAGCTGGAAGTGGGGTTGTGGCTCAAGTGGTGGTATGCTAGCCTTCAGCACAAAAGCTCAAGAACAGCACCCAGACCCTGAATTCAAGCCCCAGGACCAGCATACACACACACACACACACACACACACACACACACACACTCCACTACAGTTAAAGATATCTTCAGTCTTGTATAAAATCTGTTTCTTTATAAAGTACAGTCCTTAATTTTCTTCTACATCCACCCAAAGCTCAATGACTGAGTTAAGTCTCCTTGGAGTGAAAAATATATGAGACATAGTCCCTTTTCCTAAAGATTGTTATAGATTAAATTATAACTACCCCACCAACAACAAAAATTAAGGTATGCTGAAGTTCTAATTTCCAATGCTTCAGAAGGTGACCTTACTTGAAATGGTTATTGAAGATGTGGCTAGGTAAGATGAAGTCAGTAGAGTGCACCCTTAATCCAATATGGCATCTGACATACAGTCAGGAACATAGGGACAGGACAATTCTACAGTTCAGACCTGGGATGTTCCCCAATGGGCAATAGAAGCTGTAAGTGGTGGAGACTAGTGGGTGACCTTTAGGTTCTTGGAGAAGATATTGTGGAACTCCAGCCCTTCCTCTTTCTTTGTTCTTTATTAGTTGATATGTCAGGCATTTGTCATAATGATGCAAAACTAACAGATAGCTCTGTGGTAACAGAGAGAAACTTTGGGATAATTAATCTACAAATCAGGGAACATCATGGATTGCAAATCAACACCAGAAGCTAAAAGATGCAAAACAAGAGTCTTCATTCTAGGTTTCACATGAAAATATGTAATCACATTTAAAGGTGTCACATAATTGCTCCAACAAGGGAAATATGCCAGTCCCTGAACAGTCTTTGATGAAAGATAAAGCATGACCTGTTGACACCTTGATATAGAGCTTTCAGCCTCCAGAACTGTGAGAAAATATTTCTGTTGCTCAGCCATCCACTCTCTGGTACTTCATGTGGAAACTCTAGGAAAGGAACTCAGTGTTCTTACTAAAGAGTCAAAAACATACACCCAGCTATATTGCCCTTGAAAAGAACTGCAAACCCAGTCCTGAGACTCCCAGAAACAGCCTAATTTCTACTTCTAAACTTTCCTAGTCCTCAAGGATAACTGGGTCACACAATTCATAACATTGACACAAAGAAATTTCTATATCCTTCTGACGTTTTGAACCTCCTGCTTTTGGAGCTCCCAAGACAATGCTTCCAACCAGAGGTCAGAGAAAATGACTCTTGCTTTGAACACAAATGCCATAAACAACTGGGGCAGGCAGGGCAATCCTTCATTCATATGTAGGAAAATTATGCTTGTGGTGGTTCTTAGCCCTTTGATGGGTCCAACCACATGGCTCTGAGCTTCTCCCAACCACTGGCTCAACCAATTGGAGAATGCCACCCTTTGGAACAATCTTTATAGTGAGATTTGTGTTAGATCTTCCTCTGATAGGTTGCAGATTGGATTATAATAGCAGATATGACTTAGTCTTCCTGAGTTTGTTTGACAGTGTCCTTTTCTTTTCTTGGGATCCCAAGTCTCCACGGAGGCTTCAATGTCAACCGGAGATATAACATTCTCTTTTCTGTAGTTTCATGGTTGACTGTCTAACATTTGTTTCTAGAAGAAGCAAGAAACTGAGAAAGTGATTGGTGCTTGAAGCTGAATATGATGAGTGCAAAATGAGAAGTCCAATCATAGTTTTTTTCTTTTAAGCTTTAAAAAAAAAATGAACTCCCGGGATTGCTAAGTATAACTTTCCTTTTCTGACACCATCAAGTGATTAGCAGGTTTTACCTGTTTTATATCAAACATGATTCTCAGATTTTATTGATTTTATATCCAAAATGAACCTCAACACTCTCTCTCTCTCTCTGTCCTTTCTCTCCCTCTTCCTCTTTCTCCCTCTTTTTCTCTAGAGCAGTGTCTTTTGAATAGTTCTGCTGGGAATTACTGCTTACAACCTCCTAGCTGGTTTTTCTTTTTGTAGTTTTACTTTTATATAATTCATAATTTACCCAAAAAACCACAGTAACTTTAAATCATGATTAAAACCACTTTAGTTTCTGAATTAAAATATTTCAGTCCTTACTTTTGAAGTAAGGAGACTGGATCTATGATTCCCCTAGATAGTTGGCCCTTTATTTCCCCTGATTTTTTCCCTAGATGGTTTGCTTTCCTATTAGGTTTAAGTGTCCTCATCTGGTTTGCTCTGCTCATGTGTAACACTTTTGTTGGGTTTGACTCCACGTACCTTGTCTGGTTTTGGCCTATGCTTTGTGCTGACTGCATTTGGGGCTGCTGGTCTTTGAGACCAGAGTCCACCAGCAGTTCTCCAGCTCTCCAATAAACACTCATAATTTGGCCTTAGAAGTGGTGGCTTCTGTTTCTTGAGACTGAGTTTCCTTACAACAAAGGCTAATACTCTACCACTTAAGACACAGTTCTCTGTGTGTGTGTGTGTGTGTGTGTGTGTGTGTGTGTGTGTGATAAGAGTCTCACTGACTTTCCTGCCTGAGCTGGCTTCATACCATGATTCTCAGATTTCAGCCTCCTGAGCAGCTAGAATTACAGGTGTAAACCACTTATGCCCAGCTTATTACACAATTTTTAGAAAATATAATGAGGGTTACTTTTTTGTGAAACATTAATTACAATACTGGGCACAGAGTGGTTCTCAATAAGCAGTAACTACATAGCATAGAATGTTTATGTTGCAAGTCACAGAAAAACACCACTCCAACTGGCTTCAACAAATAAGAAAATGCATTGGTTTATGAAATTAAGAGGTAGGGCAGGCTTTGGGGTTAGTTTATATTGTTGTAGGGAAAGTCAGTCACAAGAAACAGAGAAGCCACCACTTAAAAAGTCCAATTATGACTCTTTATTTCGAGAGCTGGAGGTCTGCTGGTGGACCAGCAGCCCCAAATGCAGTCAGCACAAATCTTATATAGGCCAAAACCAGACAAGGTGTGTGGAGTCAAACCCAACAAAAGAGTTATACAAGAGCAAAGCAAACCAGATGAGGACACATAAACCTAATAGAAAAGCAAACCATCTAGGGAAAAAAAATCAGGGGAAATAAAGGGCCAACTGTCTAGGGGAAGCATAGACCCAGTCTCCTTACTTAACTTACAACCAAGATGAAGTAATATCAGAGCCGCTTTCCATTCCCTAAAGCGCTGGAAAAGTAGACGAGATTTTATATATATATATATATATATATATATATATATATATATGTGTGTGTGTGTGTGTGTGTGTGTGTGTGTGTGTGTGTGTGTGTGTGTGTGACAAACAATATGGCCCCCTAGAGAAGAAAAACAAGAGGAGCCTAATAGTCACCCGCACTTACTGCCTGGAGGCAGTTTCTAGAGTATCACTAGAAAGAGTAAAGCAAACACAACACCTAGGAATGTGGAGATAAGAGATCTGGCTAGGGGAGGTTAAAGTGGCTAGAATTTGAAAAGCAGAATGCACAACACAGGCAACAACACAGAGATAGCCAGAGCTCCAAAGGCAGAGCAAGGAGATTAGCATGTCCCTGGCTTAGTTCTGATCTATGCATATGTAGGGAAATCTACCTGACACCAAGGAGAAAATTACCTGAAAGGCTTAGGTAGACTAATTTACAGATCTGGAAACAGTTTGTCTTCCTACCACCCAGAGTCAAAAGACCTTAGAAACATGGAATTGGAAAGAGACTTGAGATCATGAATGGCTTATCATCTTAATAGTAAATTAGCCCAAGATTAAAGGCTACACTGGATATGCTTGAACAAAGAGCAAGCATCAAAGTAAGACAAATGAGTCCAAGTAATTCAAATGTTTGGCAGAGAAAAATCCAACATTTGTTAAAGAATTAAAACAAAACCCAGCAACCAAGAGGGTAAATTCACAAAGCCCATAATCTGGTTAAAAAAAAAAAAAAAAAGCAAACCCAAAAACTACCGAGCATGTTCACAGAACTTCTGGATATAGCAGAATTAAGAGATGGTGAATCTTAACAAGTATAAGCTGCACAAAAATGTCAAAGCAATAATGTTGGGACCTGGAAGATGACTAAATGTAAATAACAAATTGAGAATTATTGATACTTAAAGAGCAGTCTGCCACCTTCTTGGTTGAGTGCAGGCCTATTTCTCCTAGGCTGATTGCTGAGCAAGATTTTTTTTTTTTTAATGAAGGCTGGTTGCTACCAGCAAGGGCAGGGGGAAAAAATGGACAAAAATCTATCTCTTCCTGAGAGAAGGAAAACCAGTAAGATGAGTTCTATAATGGCTTCTGTTTACTGGCTGGAGGCAGCTTCCAGTCCTTGTCACTAGGAGTAAAGCAAATAGACCTCCATGGATTGAAGAGTTAAATATCTGACTAGGGGAGATGAAGATGGCTAGAATTTGGAAAACAGAATGTTGGAAGAGTGAGTAGCATTCCCCCCTACCCTGAGTTGAGGCAGAATGCAAAATGCCATGGCAGCATTGTTAATAAATGAAGAATTTAGTAGGAAATGAAAAAACAAGACTCACAATTCTGCTAGCATGCATTTGTGATCACAAGTGGCAGAAATTTAAGAAGGTGATCCTAGAAATGACAGAAGGGCTAGATTAGTGTTTGACCCATCCAGCTGAGTAGGAAACCACACCAGACCTGAGGAAGGCCAGTGGAAAGCGAAGAGCCTAGGTAATCTTGAGAACCAGGTGAACTTTGCACTCATGCCTCTATCTATAGATAAGACAGAAGGAGAGGAAAGCTTATGGACTACAAGGGTTTGCAGAAAAATCTATACCCAAACCATAGGTTGGCCACTAAGCAATACTAATTCAGTGCTGAATTCTATTTAGCCAGTATTAAGGTAATTAATAATAGTAATAAACTGAGCAAAGAGACATCATCAGTGTCCTGTAAACCACAAGAAAAGATTCTACCTCTTAAGTCCAAGCAAATTCAAATATAAATAGGGTGAGAAAAATCAGAATATAATATATTGAATTGAAACTCATATGTACAGCTACTTAATGATAATTTAAAAGATTAAAAAAATCAAAATGCAGAGTTTCTGTAACAGAATTCTACACATCCATCCCAGGAGACCATGCAGAGGCAGGCAGGCATAGGAGAAAGATTATTATAAGGTTTATTAGAGGAGCCATATTTCCCCCAAGGGGGAGCACATGGCCTCGATCACCATCCAGGTAGCAGGAGGGTTTGAGAGGGAGGAAGTGAGGTGGATGGGAGCTCAGGTGGGTCTGGGCGGAGAGAGGGAGGGGCCAGCTGTATGGAGGGAACTCCAGGATTGGGAGGGGGCCCAGGTCTGGGTGGAGCTGAGGACCCTAGGTGAGCATAATACTAACCGTTTCTATAACACATTCTGGAAAGTGTATGTTTTTAGTCAGAAGTAAAAATTCAAACAAGAAAGTGGGACCCACATTCAGGATAATTCACTAATTCTATGGGCCAAAAGACAAGGAATTCTAAGTAACTATCACAAATATATTCAAATAGTTAAAGTACTCAAAGCATTAGAGGAAAATGTGAAAATGTCTGAAAATGAAATCGGAGGTATTAAAGTTTCAAACTGAAATTTTACAGTTGAGAAGCACAAGAACAAAATGAAAATTTTCCTACATGGTCTTCACAACAAAACTAAATTGTTATAAGAGAAAACCAGTATACTTGAAGATAGATTAACAGGAATTTTCCAGTATGAAGAGTACAAAGAGACACTGATAAAAATTTAGAAGATCTACCTAGGTACCTGTATTAGGAACAGCGAAAGGTAAGGAGAGAGATGAAAGAAAAACCATTTAAACAAATAATAGCTAAAACTTCTTGAAGACAAGTATCTCCAAATTTGAGAATTTCAACAAACCTCAAGTATAGTAAATTCAATGAAATCCACCAGTGGACATATCATAGTCAAAAACAAAACAAAACAAAACAAAACAAAAAAACCCTGAAAACCAAAGGGAGAAAAAAAGAGAAAAAAAAAGAAACTGGAAAAAAAGAAAAATGACTCATCCTGTATGTAGAAAAAAGTTAGGATTAATAGCTGACTTTGATAGAGAATAGAGGCAAGAAGAGATAGATTTAAAATGCTCAAAAAACAAAAACGCTTTTAACCAAAAATTTTATATTCAATAAAACTAAAAATTTTCAGATGATCAGAAGTTGTTCACCAACCTGTTATATAAGAAATGGTAAAGGAGTTCCTTCAAGCTAAAAGAAATGATGCCAGATGGTACAGAGAGATACCAAATACCCAAAAGAGAACTGAAGAACACTGCAGTGATAAATATGTGAGTAAATAGGAATCACAAATAAATATAATATGTAAGAAATACAGTTTCATATAAATATGTATACTGTATATTCATATATCGTATGTAAATTATATAATATATAAGTAAATACTTTATAAGCATATATATTTTCCTTTTTAAAAAACTAAAAAACAAAACATAATTATAAGCTGGGTACTGGTGCTCATACCTGTAATCCTAGCTACTCAGGAGGCTGAGATCTGAGGATCATGGTTCAAAGCCAGTCCAGGCAAGAAAGTCCGTGAGAATCTTATCTCCAGTTAACACCTGTAAACCAGAAGTGGTGCTGTGGCTCAAGTGGTAGGGTGCTTACCTTGAGCTGAAGAGCTGAGGGACAGTGCCAGGCCCAGAGTTCAAGCCCCACGACTAACAAAAAAATTTTAAAAACAGAATTATATAAAACAGTAAATATAACTATTACTGGGTTTATAGCACATATACATAAAAATACATGATTATAATATTACAAAAGAAGAAAGTAAAAATTGATTTATACTGAAACACAGTTGCTATATTTTCTCGGTATTAGGACAACGTTAACCTAAAGTAGATTATAATTATTAAGATGTATATTGTAATCCCTAGAGCAACAATGTGTGTGTATATGTATCTCATTGTTTCTGTTTCTCTGGAGAACCCTAACTAAACTATAGATAATACAGGAGTGTACCATGTATACAACAATAATTTAAAAACTAAGCTATATATTAATATATAACAGACAAATATTCAGACAGGAAATCTTACTAGACAAGGGAATTTCATGAAGACAAAAGAGATAATACATCAGTAAGAAGATGTAAAAATTGCAAAAATACGTATGCATCTAATAGCCCTATAATGCATGAAGTAAAATAAGATAAAAATATTCAATATAACTAGGCACAAATAATTAAGAATATAGAAGATTTGAGCTGGGTGCCAAGTGGTTTATGCCTGTAGTCCTAGCTACTCAGGAATCTGAGATCTGAGGATCATGGTTTGAAGCCAGCCAGGGCAGAAAAGTTTGTAAGCCTCTTACCTCCAATAAACTACTTAGGAAAAGCCATATGTGGCGCTGTGGCTCAAGTGGTAGAGTGCTAGTCTTTAGCACAAGAGGCTCAGGGATAGTGCCCAGGCCCAGAGTTCAAAGCCAGCCCAGTCCTTGAGACTTGTACCTCTAATTAACAACTAAAAAGCTAGAGGTGGGGGTATTGTTCAAGTGGCAGAACACTAGCCTTGAACAAAAAAGCTCAGAGAGGCCAGGCCTTGAATTCAAGCCCTAGACTGGTAACAAAAAAGGCCAAAAGTGGAGCTGTGGCTCAAGTGGTAGAGTGCTAGCCTTGAGCAAAAGCAGCACAAGGATAGCACCCAGGCCCTAAGTTCAAGCCCCAGGACTGGAAGAAAAAAAAAGAGGGAATATAAAAGACTTGAACAACACTGTCAACCAACCTGATCTAAAAGACAAAGAACATTATAGAATAAAAAAGAACACTACAACCAATATCAGCAGACTATCTATTCTTTTCAGATAGACCATATGCTAGGACACAAAACAAGTTTCAGTAAATTTTGAAGGATTGAAGTTATTTCAAGTATGCTTTATGAGCACAACAGAATTAAATTAGAAGTCAACATCAGAAATAATTCAAGAAAAATTTTAAATGACCAAAAAATAAAAAAATGCTTTTAAAATTCATGGCTAAAGCAATCACAAGGAACTTGGAATTTATCTTAGATCTCATGAAAACAACTCACCAAAATTTATAGCAACTTAGACAAAGTAGTGCTTGGAAGAAATTTTATAGCTTTTATGTTAGAAGGCAGAAAAATCTAAAATCTAAACCACCTCAAGAAGCAAAGTAAACCTAAATAAAAGTATGTGAAAATTCATCATTATCTAATTGCTGAAAATAAAGATGTAAACAAAATCAGGAAACACAAGATACAAAGAAGAACCAAGATAAGAAATACAGCATATTTATTATTAGACACTATGCAATCTAGAAAACACTGGAGAGGCCTTATATGAACAAAAAAAATGTGAGAACTCCCCCCATCCCCAGGGATGGGGGAGGGGGAGGGAACATTGTCCTAGGGGTAGGAATCAAGTGAAAGCACCTGCCTAGTAAGTACAAGACACGAGTCCAAAGCCCAGTACAACCTAAAAAAGAGCACTCGCCAGTTATGCCAAATATGTATCATGATTATGTAATCCTGAGAAAAAAAGAAAACCGTAATTGAGAAACATTCCAAAAACATAAATGTCAATGTCATAAATGCCAAAGGAAGACTCAGCTTCCAGGTTAAATAAGACTAGAGAAGCATGAAAACTATGAGACTTGATTCAATCCTGGGTCAGAGGGAGGAGAAACTTATCATAAAGGACATTATTGGAGAAACAAGAAAATTTTAAATATGTACTGAATATATTAAATTCCTGAATTTGCGGGGTGCTGTTGGCTCATGTTTATAATACCAGCTACTCAGGGGACTAAGATCTGAGAATCATGATTGGAAGCCAGCCCAGATTTGAGAGACTCCTAGCCTCCAATTTACCCACAAAAAGCCAGAATTGAAGGAATGGTTCAAGTGATAGAGCTCCAGTTGTGAGTACAAAACAGCCAAGCAAACATGAGAGACCTAAGTTCAAGCTCCAGGCTCACCTACACACACACACACACACACACACACACACACACACACACACACACACACACATACACACACACACACCCCTACCTAAATTTGATGATTATACAGTAATTATATAAGATGATGTCAGTTTTCTTAGTAAAAGTAGAATAAAATATTTGAGATAGACAACAATATGTCCATATACTGTACTTTCAAATGGTTCCATTTTTTAAAGTGTGTATAGCTATTTATCTAAAAACTTCTGACTTGTTTTCCTCATCTTTTACATCCTACTGACCGCTTTTGATTCACCTCCAAGCTGCTACCCACTCTGTTTCCCACTCAGTGTCTTTTCCATAGAGATTCACTATTATCAACAGGCTCCATTAATTTAACAAGATAGGAAAAAAAGCATGAACAAAATGTAAGTCATGGAATTTTTTTTGCAGGTTCTTTTGCTTGATTTTTTTTTTACTATTTTTTTTTTATTGTGCAGAGGGGTTACAATTACATGGGCAAGATAATGAGTACATTTCTTATCAAGCATTGTAGCCTCCTCCTTTGTTTCCCCTTCCCATCCCTTCCCATCCTCTCCCCCCACCCCACCTCCCTACCCAATCCTCCTCACCCCCCCCCCCACCAAAGTTGTAAAGTTCGTTGTCTACATAACGACTTATACATCTCATTGTTGCAATGGGTCCACCTGTATCCCTATTTAAACAATTTGTTTTTTCCCTTGCCTTCCACAAATTATACCGACATCAAATACAGTGAAAGCAGGGGATATACCATGGGGGAGAAACATACAAAGCAACAAAGAAAGAATCTTATAAATGTGTTAGAAACAATCGCATGAAAGAAAAAAACATTTGAATACATATCTTAGGGTTCATTTCCCTAACATCACCTTATCTGACCTTTTCTGCTTGTCTCAGACCTATACTAACTAGTTATTGCAAATAAGGGAAACCATGGGACTATGTTTCTTTGGGCCTGGCTTACTTCACTTAGTAAGTCATGGAATTTTTTTAAATACCATAAATGAAACTTTAAATTAAAAAATTTAAATTAAAACAGTGCTGGAAAATATTATACCTTGCAGGTTTTATTTTGTTTTTCCTATCCAATCGTCAAAACCTTTCTCTGTGTTATAAAGCATCTCCTGAAACATCAATTCTTTGAGTCCTCACTACCCAGATTTTTTCAAAGAAAGAGCTCTGCTCCTAACACTTCTATAGTTATGTCCTCTGTTATATGGTTTACTTAATTCAACTAAAAGGCCATCATTCTTGATCTATAGTAAAATGCACACCTTCTTATTTGTAGCTTGGCTTAAGATGTTAAACTAGACCTGCAAATCTCCTCTCTCTATATCTCAATGATCTTTTCCTTTGACTTTAAAGGAGTCATGTTCTGGCCTGACTTAAAAAAACCTGATGTTCCAAATTCTTACATCAGACTTTATTCCTAAATCCTTAATTTTTAAAAATACATGAAGAATTTATCTTCTTTGAGAAGATGAAGCAGACATATGTTTCCCTGTTCTTACCATTAAGTGCATCTAAAATCATTAGGCACGATATATAATATCAGAGCTCTAAGTGGGTGAGCATGAGGTCACACATCTATTATCCTAGCACTTGAGAAGCTGAGACAAAAGAGTCTAGACTTCAAGGCATCCCAGACTATATAGAAACACCCTGTCTAAAATACACTAAATACGTAAGTACACAAAAAGAGAGTGGCACCAAGTGAAAAAGCCAGTTCCTAAAGGTTATATTTCAATAGTTCTATCTACATTACCCCTCTGAAATGGCAAAGTTTACAGACGTAGAGAACAGATTTGGGGTTTTCCAGGAATTAGGAAGGAGCAGGGGTAAAGGGAGGTAAAATAAAGCTTCCAGATGACCACATAAGGGGTGTTCGTGTTGATTGGAATATTCCCCTTGACTATCCATTTGGAAAATCTGGTGTGGTTTTGTACTCTACTTGGGCAAGCTGTCCCCACTAGGGGAAACAAAGGAGGAAACAAGAAATTTATGTTTTATTTTTGCCAATTGTGTATGGATCTCTAATTATCACAGATTTTTAAAAAGATGATTTAAACATAAATACACCAGATGAGGTCACATTTGGCTGCTTTTTTAATTGTTTTAGGCTATAGTATAAAAATACTTTGATAGATGATCCTTCAGGTGGAACAAGATGCCCTGGGGTGCCTTGGGAAAAGCAGGTAGACACGCACTGCAGGTTAAAAGCAGCAGAATGAAGCCAGGTACAGCCCCTGAACTTCACCAACTTTTTAATTAAGTCTGGTCCTGGTAGTTCCCTTGCATAACTTCTTAATAGACTGACATACATATTCTGTGAAATAAAAACATCTTTCATGAACTACTACTCAAAATAATATTGACTCTTGTCATGGTCTGCACTCAGGGAGGATAACTTTTAAGCCAAGAAGAGCTTTATTTACTGAAGCCACATCTTCTGTAGTGGCAATTACAGGCTTGAATGGCAAGTGAAATAATGTTTGACTTTGATTTCCCTCCAAGCCTCCCTGTCTCCTCCCTCCAATCATTTCCCCATTACAAAAATTGTATGTGTCCAGTTTGGCAGAGACTCTTGCTGGTGCTCTGGGCCCTGGGGTCTCACTGTGCAATGTGCAGGACCACTATGTCACCACCATGACCTCAGCTTTCAGTTTTCCTCCTCATCACTGCAGCAACCCTAGAATCTCTGTAGTTCAAGGGGTGTTTTCCCGCTACAGTGAGTCAGAACCAAAAAGGTTACATTTTCAGTTTTCCTAGATCTTTGTTGAAGTGCCTGGGACAAGTCGCCATAAGACCATTCTGGAAGGCTTTTTATGGCAAGATTAAGAGGGATATGGTGCACATGGGAAGAAGCTGTGGGGAAATGGATATATTAAGAGCCTTCTATAAGATTCTTTTTCAAATCTTCCCCTTAAAATGTGTTATAATCTTACTTTACAAATCATGTTCTTTATCCTTGCTGAACATACTTAAAAATAAAATAGTATAAGCCAGGTGCCCATGGCTCACACCTGTAATCCTAGCTACTCAGATTGAGATCTGAGGATCACGGTTCAAAGCCAGCCTGGGCAGGAAAGTCCATGAGACTCTTATCTCCAATTAACCACCAGAAAACTGGAAGTGGTGCTGTGGCTCAAATGGTGGAGCACTCACCTTGAGCTGAAGAGCTGAGGGACAGTGCCCAGGCCCAGAGTTCAAGCCCCACAACTGACAAAAATAAAAATAAAATAAAATATTGTGTACAATATTTAAATACTGTTTACCTCTGTGGATTCTCTCTTAATTTCTGATAGCTGAAATTTTCTGTTTTTTTTTTTTTTTTTTACAAAATATTATTAGAACTGGGCACTGGTGGTTCATGCCTATAATCCTAACTACTCAGTAGGTACAAAGCCAGCCTAGCCATGAAAGTCCATGAAACTCTTACCTCCAACTAATCACTAGAAAGCCAAAAGTGATAGAGAGCCAGCTTCCAGCTTTATCTCAACAGCTAAGGGACAATACCCAGGCCTTGAATTTAAGCCTCAGTCCACACACACACACACACACACACACACACACACACACACACACACACACACACACACGTTATTAGTATGTAATAGTTCTATGTGTTGGAGTAGAAAATGGATCTCTGACTTCTGTTTAACACTAAATCAACTGTGTTTCTAAATAAAAAAAACTTGGATTGTTGAGCAATGGCATTTTGTGGACAAGTAAGTTTTCTTAATAGGTTATCTAATTCATTGTAGGAAAAATGAGAGAATAAGGCTTTTTATCAAGGAATTCAGAAGGGTATGGGGTATATTTGGAGAAGCTGTGAGGGAACAGACAACTTCAGATCCTTCTAGATCCTACTCACAAAAGCACAGGACTCATTCTTCCAAAGTTACTCCAGTATGAATCTGTTACCTAGAAGGTAGCCAGTGAGCGAGCAATATTGAATGACCTTTCTTCAGTCCTACTCCACTGACCATTCAGATGGGTGGAACTGCAAACTACAGACTCTCAGGACCCTTGCTTAAATAAGTTCCCATTGAGGAATAACAAACAGGAACACACTGCCACCACAATTGTAACCAGGCCCCAATGTGTGCCAACTAAGGAGACTACCACAGAAAACGCCACAGTTTGGGACAGAACTTTTTAAATTTTTGCTAGGGCAGCTGGAGAATTCATTCATGCTACAACTGAGGAGATTTGGGGCACAAAGGAGATGCACTCAAGCTGTGGCATTCTGAGGATCCTAAGGGAACTCAATCCAACCCAGTAAGGCCAGTCCTCTGAGGGGGGAAAACAAGTGGCGTTTTAGTAGAGTTAGACTTCTGTGCCATTTCTCCCTGTTTATTCCTCTTCTTGATACTTACTCAAAGGGAATTATTTTCAGACTTCTGTTTGAAAGTGTTCTCTCATAAGAAGACAGAAGGTTCTGTATTTATACAGCTGCCCTCATGGATAAGCATTATCTCATCACATAATAATAGGGACTCTCCAATTAAGTTTCCACCCTTACATGAAATCTTCTCTGTCAACTTCAGCCCATTCAGACCTCTCTTTGCCTCTGAACTCCAACTCATTGTCTATTCTACTCACTACTCACATCACATATGTCTCAGGCTTTTTTTTCTATTTATACCAAATTGTTATTTATCACTAATATTCTTGTAAATATTTTGGCAGTATGGGAGGATTGAACCCTGGGTCTTATGATTGTTAGACAGAGCTACCGTGCCATAGCTTGAGCCAGTCTACCAGTCCCTTCCATGTTGGTTTTATTTTGAGAGAGAATTGTGCTTTATATCCTGGCCAGCTTGGATTGCAATCTTCCTATTTGTGCTTCCTTGAGTGATTGGGATAACATGTGTGACACCATGTATAGCCATTGTGCTTCTCTTGTAGATGAGATGATAGAGTCTCACCCTGACATCTAGCTAGTGATTGGCAGAGTTTTGCAAACTGGTTTTGTCTTTTTGCCAGAGTTGGCTTTGAATTATGATCCCCCAATCAATGCATCCTAAGTAGCTAGAATCACTGGATTGAATAATCATAATTGTTTTGTTCTTCTAAGTTTTTAACATCTTGAGATTTGGTCTCTCTAACCAGATGATAGGATTTTTTAAAGTCTAGAAATGCACAGTGCACATCTTTATCATAAGAACTCATAACCTCACCATAGAATAAGGATGACAGTTGGGCTCCATAAATATTAGCAGGTGAGAGCTTATTTACTTACTGTTCTTGTTTGGAACATGATTTACTGTATGTTCTGAAAGTGGGATGCTCTGGAATACAAAGGACCTTTTGAGGAAGTAGCTCACCATGGTGACCTATTATGTGAAGATAGCAGTACTCTGGTCTCTGCTACACTGGGAGATTAGAAAGCTGGTGCTGTTTATTATTATTATTATTATTTAACATACATATCTTGAAATATATTTTTTACTATAAATTCTTTGACACAAGTGTACCTCACTTTACATAAATAACATTGTTCTGATAAATTGAATGAAAAAAATCTAGCTTTTACCAACACAGTTTTCTTTTTTTCATCACTTGAAGTTTGATATGGGTTTTCAGTCATAAAATTATGGCATTTAATACATAGTAGGGAGAAGAAAAGAAAGAAAGCTTGGTCACATGACTTGAAATGAAGGTCCTGCATTAATAGTGCCTTGCTTTACTCCTGTATCCTGTGCTTTGTCTCCAGAGTTTTTGGCAGCCAAGATGCTTACTTTGACTTTCCCATCAGTTGCACAGTAAATCCCACTACATTGAATTTCCTGCTCTTTGTGTGTATGTGTGTGTGCACGTGTGCGCACATGTGTGTTTATACTGGGGCCTGACTTTAGGGCTCTTTTTTGCTCAGGGCTGGTGCCCTACCTCTTGAACCACAGATCCACCCCCAGCTTTTTTGTGGTTGATAATTGACAATAAGGGTCTCAGGGACTTTTCTTCCTTGGGCTGGCCTCAAACCGTAGTCCTCAGTTGTCAGCCTCCTGAATAGCTAGGATTATAGACATGGTACCCAGCTGATTTTGTGAATTTTATAACTTCACCTGATGCATTATTGGGTGGCATCCTTACACACTGCTTTTCACCAGGACAGTGAGCATTTCCTGCTAAAGAATCCTCTAAAGCCCCTCCCCCTAACCCATGACCTTCCAACTCAATGAACAGCATTCTGGGAAGGAAAGCCTACATCCTCACAGGCTACAGACTTATACTCCTGCCTGGCCAGTCTGCCAAGTTTCTAGCCATTGGGAATTCTAGAAAACAAATTTTCAACATCTCATCGTACTTACCTGTCTTGAAACTTTACTGCTATTTCCACTGGAAAGGCTGAGCTGTTTATTGTTACCAGATGAAGGCTTATCCCACTACTTACTCTTGGATTCAACTTCTCTCTTCTTCTGAGGCCCTGTCTGCCAAATATTGTTCTCATTTCTTCCTTGAAAATTTCTTCCCGTCTTACAAAAATGCTGTTTATTTTCTTTTAAAACAAACAAAATCGTCTTCTGTTGTGCTACATCCTTCAAATTATTAACCTATATTTTCTTACTCTCTCATAGCTTAGCAACTCAATTTTCCCACATTGGCTTCCTCAGTTCTTTACTTCTGGCTCCTAGACCCAGTGCAATGGCGCCTGCCTCTCCCGCATGCTGTGCCAGTGAAACAACTCTCACCTTGGCCGCCATTCACTTCCTTTTGCCAAGTAATGGCTAACAACAATAAAATGTAAGATTTGACAAGGGATTATCATGCATCAGATGCTATTCTAGGTAAGCACTCATGTATCCACATGCTCAGGTGTCCTTACAACAGCTGCACGACATTTTCCCTGCCTTATAGGTGAGGCAAAGTAGGTTATCACATTGCTATTAAAACGATGAGCTGGAACCTAAACCCAATTAATTTTGCCATCAGTCCCAGTGACTGAATCTCTTTAACTTATGTACATCCTCACCTTCCTTCCCTCCCTTCCCACCACACACACACACACACACACACACACACACACACACACACACACACTTGCTCCTGTTGCCGTACCCTTCTTTGCATAACTGTTTCATCTTTCATTTTTTCATATATTTATTGTTTAATATCTTCTATTTTCTCCAACCTCTTCTCCGTATCTTTTTCTTTTAGTGTCGAGGTAGAACCCAGAACCTTGTGCACTCTGAGCAAGCAGTCTATCACTGTGAAATTCAGATTGGTCTTGAACCTGCTTCTACCTCTCAAGTGTTGAGTTACAGGCATGTGCCACCCTATCCAGCTCTCAATGTCCTTTTCAAGTTCTTCTTTGTGACCTGGTGTTTTAAATGCCAGTGCTCTCAGGAGTGTTCCACATAATCTCCTTAGAAACGTTCATGTACTTGCTTGAGTCCTGTTGTCTGCTGATGACACCAGCTGCATGTCTGCAGCTAGATCCTACGCCCATTCTTCTAGACCTAAATATCTGACTATGTCCTGGATACTTTGTAGACATCTCACCTAGTCTGCTTCCCCTGTCATCTGAGGGGAATGTCTCCTTCTTCAGAGTGATATTTCAGTTAAAAACAACAACAGCACCATTGTCTATCCTGCTGTCCAATCACATCACCCCTAATCTTTCTGTTTAGGATAACTCACTTCCAGTCAGCCAATCATCAAGACCAATCAGTTCTACTCCCTAAAGCGCTCCCTTCTTTCCACTGTCACTCCTAAATTCAAGACTCTGGGTTGCAACTGTCTCCTGGGTGTTCTCCCTGCATCATTTTACCTTTTAAATCCACCCTTTAGGCTGCAAGCTACAGGTTGGTCAGATCTGCTCTACTTGGCTGTTATCTTTGGACCAGCAGCTACTTAGACTTTGAATGTTGCTCTGTGGTCTCATTCTGGCACCCAAACTGAAGGTGCAGGACTACCGAGGAAGCCACTGGCCTGAGAAATCATTCCAAAATGCCAAAGCTTACTTCTCTTGTGATTAAAATTCTTCAATAGCTCTTTAATGCCTTAAAAAACAGTCCAAACTTATCATGACAGATTAGTCACCTATTGCCACAATGTCACTATGTAACAAACTACTTCAAGTCGGATCTTACAACAACTGTCCAACATGTTGGCTACAACTCAACTAAGGTAGGCTGGAATTTAGACTCCTGTGTTCTAGGATTCAAGCTGCTGGGAGAAGATCAGATTTAGTTCTGTACACAGGATCTTTATAATAAAGACCCTACTTTGTCATGCAAGTTACCAGCACAGAATCTTGTCTACAATACATGCTCTCTAAATGTGACTTAAGTCAGATAGATAGGCCTGGCTCTTAGGGAAAACAAGAAGTTAACCACCAGAACTATGGCCTTCCATACATGCTGTTTTCTCACAATAATTTTCCTATTTAGAAATCTGGTCCCCTCACTATCAGTTCCCTCTGCTTATTAATGAGCCCACTCAAAAGGCCTGTCCCTAGTCATTCACATATCAGTACAAATATTAGCTTGTTAACTCTTCTAGATGTCATTATCATCTGAGCTTTCACTGGGGATCCATGTCAGGACATAATTTAAGGCCTCTGCCTTTAAATCGCTAAGGAAAAGAAAAGGAAAAGTTTGGCACTAAAGAAGTAGCTATCTGGGCTGGGAAGGTGGTTCAGTGGTAGAGTGCTTGCCTTGCATGCATGAGGCCCTAAGTTCGATTCCTCAGCACCACGTAAGCAGTAAAAAAAAAAAAAAAAAAAAAAAGCCGGAAGTGGCGCTGTGGCTCAAGTGGTAGAGCGCTAGCCTTGAGCTGAAGAGCTAAGGGACAGCGCCCAGGCCCAGAGTTCAGGCCCCACGACCAGACCCCCACCCCCCCCAAAAAAGAAGTAGCTGTCTGTCTTCCTATAGGTAAGCTTCATTCCACAACCAGATTCAGTTCCCATTAGTTCATCACACAAATGTCAGCTCAACCCTCTCACAACCCTGGTACAACAACTTGTACTCAATTAGACACTTTATTTTAAGCCCTCTGGGATGAAAGCTTCTTTCTGAATGTACAGTGGATAAAAACAGCTGCTACAGACAAGAATCTTCCCCTACCACACCAGCATTCCTGCCAGCCACCCTCATGATTAATCCTTCAGCCTGTGGTATCCACATGGCTTCTTCCAGTCACATCCCAGAATGCCCCTAGAAATAGGTTGTCTGAAATAAATGCCAACTTTGCTTAAAAAAAAAAAAAGATTCTATGCCTATGTGGTCATAACCCCCCAAAAAAAGTCTCTTGGGGAAACAGGACATGTAAACAGCAGAGCTCAGACTCTCTCGCATCCTTCCCACAGGCAACTTTGGTTTTAACCTTTCTAAATTCAAAAACTCACTATTTCTAAAGTGGATTTAGGCAAGGTTTTCCCCCTGAGTTCCATCTCCTTCATCCCTTAATACAACACTCACTTGCAAGACCTTTGCTTAGGTCTTATGAGCAGCAGCCTTGCTTCATCTTCCTGATAAAACTTCTAACAGCACATTTAACTAGGCTGCCAGATTACTTGAGGCAGGACTGGAAGGAATGTGGGGCTGCAAAGGAAACTAGTATTTATTGGATGATTTCCATGCACTGTTGTTCTATTATTTGACATCCAGGATGTTGTTTAATCCTCCATAACATGTATCTGGGATATCTGCTATCATCTCTTTTGGTAAATAGGAAGGCCAAAGCCCAAAAAGCTTGATGAATTGACTCTGGATTCTAGAGCCAATAATCAGTAGAGATTTGGGTTCAAGTTTTAAGCCCAAAATTCATGTCCTCTGCACCTTTCCCATGTCTTCATGACGGAGTCTGCTTAATGAGATCATGAAAGACATATTCCCGGAATTGCATGGTGAGCAAGGCAATGTTTTTAATGAATCAACTAGCAGTCCTCTTCAATGAAAAAGTGTGCACTTAAAGCCTGGCAAGTGCTAACCTCTGGGCTAGGCGCAATAGGGGCACAGAAGCAGGTGGTGCAATTACTGCCCCTGGATAGGTTACAATCCAGGACAGGAGTAAAGTATCTATTGTCCAGAGAATGAATTGTGTGGTGCGATCCAGAGAGAACACACTAGTGTGGACTGAATAAGGTGTGATCAATCCAGGTTTATCTAAGCATAAAACTGACTTGTTGAACTGAAACCCCTTTGAAAAGCTATTTAAAGATATATATTTTTTAAATAGCTGGGCATGATGGCATGTGCCTGTCTTCCCAGATATGCATGAAGCATAGGGGGGAGGATTTTGGTCCAGGCTGGCCCAGAAAAACAATGAGAGACCATGTCTCAAAAATAAAGCAGAAAAAGGTTGGTTGTGTGCTCAAGCAGTAGAGCACCTGCCTAGCAAGCACAAGGCTTTGAGTTCAAACCCCAGTACTACCAAAAACAGAAGTGTCAGTCACAATGGGTTATAATGCCATATCCACTAGAATGGCTGTGACAAGAAGAATGATAATGTCAAGCATTGCTACGGATGTAGAGAAAGTGGCATTGCTGGTGGCAGTACAAAGTGGTATCGCCCCTTTAGAAAAGTTTGGCAGTTCCCCAAAATGCTAAATATGGTTACCATATGACCCAGCATTTCCACTGTATAGAACATTTGCAGCAGAAATGAGGACATCGCATCTACATAAAAACTATACATAAATTTTCATAGAGGAATTGTTCATAATGGGTGGAAAATAGAAACAACCCAAAATGGCCATCAACTGATAAACAAATGTGACATATACATGCAATGGAACATTATTTCATTATATTAAAAAAAAAGAATGAAGTAATGACACACACTACAATATAGGTGAACCTTGGAACCATTGTGCTCAATATAAGAAGCCGGACACAAAATCCCATACATCCTTTTATTTTACTTATGTGAAATGCTCCAAATAGGCAAACCTATAAAGATGTAAATAGATTAATGGTTGCCTAAAGCTTAGAGTAGCACAGAAAGAGGAAGTAGCTGCCAATGAGTATGGGATTTTTTAAGAGGATGAAAATGTCCTAAAATTGGATGTGGTGATTGTTGCACAATCCTATGACTTTACTTAAAAACACTAAACACTACAAATGGCATGTGAAATATATCTTGCTAAAACTGGTTTTAAAAATAGTGGGAACAAGGTGCTACTGGTTCACACCTGTAATTCTAGATACTCAGAAGGCAGATAGTTGATGATTATGGTTTAAAGTGTCAGCTGGAGACTCTATCTCCAATGAGCCAGCAAAATTTCAGGCTTGAAGCATAGCAAGTGATAGAGAGTCTAGAATTTGTGGGAAAGCCAAACAAGAGTGTAAGGCCTTGAACTCAAGCCCCAGTGCTCTCACCCTACCCTGCTCCACACACACACACACACACACACACACACACACACACACACACATAATTCAAGGGAATAGCTTCTACAATGGCCAGGAAGCTGGGAGACTTTTTATTTATTTATCAGGCAAAAACAAGGTCCTAAATTATGCAGATAGCTGGAAAGAGCAAAGACATGACAACATTGCTGCGGGGCACAGTGATGTTTACCCAGTCAATATCACCACAGCACAGCTTAGCTGAAGACAGCCACAGAGAGTATTACTGCTGGGAGCCAAATGACCTGCTGCTGTGGCTTCCATTGGTTATCAGAATGGATTCTGTAGTGCTCCATTTTTTTTTTTTTTACCAGTGCCAGTTTGGAGTGTGGAAAAGCCTAGATCACACATCTTACTTGAAACAGAGACTAAAGCGTAATGAATGTCCAACATTGTCAGAGTAGTAGGGAAATGTGAACTTTGTCCTAGAAAGAAGGTGACTACAGAGAATGACTGTCTCCAAAAGGAAGTAGCTTTAGATACTACTCTTTGAGGGATTGAAAGCAAAAGAATGAAAAGAACATTACAAATGAGGGAATCAAATGATATAACTGGGAATAAAATCCTAAGTCCTTCAGGAGTTTGAGTGGATCTCTAAGTTGGCACAAGAACCATGGTGACATCCAGCCCTAGGCTGCACAGTTGTAGGAACTTGAGGTCACCTGAAGTAGGTTCTTAGAAGAAATGCTCAAGCTCCAACTCATCCATCACTTCCTTTATGCTAAGGCCTCCAGGAGTCTCAATGGCATTGAACATTACAACCAACTAGACAGACCAAAGGGACCTCCCTCCCTTTTCCTGGGACACTGGAGCAGGAATCAATATTAAGCATTATTAGATACTATAAAATACTATTCAATGCTATTAGAATAGTTAATTCTGTGTTGAGTTTTCCTTAAGTCTTTGTTTTAAACACTTTCAATACTTTCTGTGAAGGATAGAAACTGTCAAGTGGCTTTCTGACAGGCCCTTTTCCTGTACCTGGAAGATTTGCACTAGGAAGTCAGCCATGAGCCCCCTTATTGAGAACTGGTTAGACTACCTTCATGGCAGCCCAGCTGTTTGGGATACTTTATGCTGTAGCAGCTACAGAGGACCTCAACAACCATGGAAGACGCTATGTTTTGGTCATGACTACTCCTGACAGCTGACAAGGCCTGGGAAATCAGTTCTCTAAGTAAAGGAAGCTTTGGAGAACTCTGGATGACCTGCTTATCCTGCAGCTATTCTCACTTAACGGGAGCACTTTCCCTGGCAGGCCAGCAGAAGGCCTGAGATAGGTGTAAACACATGAAAATGAAGGACTGGGACATGTTTTGCATAGATACTCTTCCATAGCTTCCCCTGAACTATATAACTAGCATGCTCAAATTGTTTGATTGATTCCTTTTGTTTGTTTGTTTGAACTCAGTGCCTTGTACTTGCTGTATACCTTTAGCCCTTTTTGTCTTTCTTATTTTTCAATGAGGCTCTCGTTTTTTGCCCAGGAATAGCTTGGACCCAAATCCTTTTATTTATGATTTCCAAGTAGCTAAGCTCAAAGGAACACATCGCTACACCTAGCTATTTATTGTTTGAGATGAGGTCTTGCAAACTTTTTGACAAGGCTGGCCTCCAACTGTGATCTTCCCTATGTCAGACCTCAGAGTAGCTAGGATTACAGCAAATGCTAGCAAACGTTTTGAATCAGCCAAGTGAAACCCTCCTGTGCTTTTTCCTAGAGTTGCAGACTTAGACCCATTGAAAGGCTTTTCTTCAGTGGTCTTGTCTTTCCTGATTTTGATTGTTATGGTTAGTAGGACAGGCTGACGCAGAGATGGCAGAAACACAAGCAGAGTGGTTATAGCAGCAAAGGTTGCAGTGGTAGTAGTGGAGTGATGGAGTGTAAGCAGAAGTGATAGACACAAGGAGGGCTCTATGAGTTGAACCTGACACACTCTGATCACTGATTACTGAGAATTTCAGAGAGCTACCAAGACTTTGAAATCAATGATTCCATAAGCCCAAGAGCTATGACTCTAGCCATTATGGGAGCTGAAGATTCCAATATTCAGAGCCCACTCAGAAGCTATAATACTAACAAGCTCTAACTGCTGTGGGAAGCTGAGTACAAAAGTAGCCAAATGTCATAGTTGCTGAAAAGCTTGGAGAATTAAACCTTGTCCCAAATGTTAGAGACATAAGGTGTCTAAAGCATGTAGTCAGCCTCTAGCTCTCAGGGTTTGGAGCTATTAAGGCTCTGGGTATGAAAGCTTAGCCCCTTCTAAGTCTTAGGTGCTTAAGGACCCAGGACCACCAACACTAGAGGAACTTCTCCTCACCTACCCAAGATTTCTATCAAGACAGACTAAAAGAGCTGGGCGCCAGTGGCTCATACCTGTAATCCTAGCTACTCAGGAGGCTGAGATCTGAGGACCATGGTTCAAAGCCAGCCCAAGCAGGAAAGTCTGTAAAACTCTTATCTCCAATAAACCACCAGAAAACCAGAAATGGCGCTGTAGCTCAAGTGGTGGAGTGCTAGCCTTGAGCTGACGAGCTGAGGGACAGCGCCCAGGCCCAGAGTTCAAGCCCCACAACTGACACACACACACACACACACACACACACACACACACACACACACACACACACAAAAGACTAAAAGGATCCAGCCAGCTGATCAATGACAGATCCAGTCCTCCAAACATCAAGGAGGACACAGAGGCAGGTGGTTTCTTCACTTCTTTTGTCTGAGCAGGAAGCAGAGGCATGGAAACACGGTTACTTTTGAGATACATTTAAATAGTGGGTCATATTATTTGGGGTGGATCATATTCTTTCTGGTTTAGGCTGTTAAGACCTTTTGCCAGATGATTTCTTTTCCTCCCTGCGTCTCTTATGAATACAGGATAAATTGATACTTTTCCCAGACCATCCCACATCATTTCTTTCTGTTCTTGAGTTCCGTTTGGAACTCTAAATCTTTGTTCCATCTGGGTAGCTAGCATGATGTAGAGTAGGGTAGAAGAGGGTCTGGCCCTTTTGCTATAGTTCATTTCATTTTTATGCTCCCTTTCTCTCTGGCTTTTCTTAATAGCTTTGAGATGAATTTCCTTTCAGCCTTGTTCTGGCCTTGTGAAAGCTAAGTGTTGAGTTATTACATACAATAGAAGCATTTATTTATCTAGCTTTCATCAAGATAAATAACAAATTTATATAAAATCTTAGCACATCTAAAATATCCTAATATATAAAATAAATGTTGTTTATTTAATAGTTTTGCAATACTTTTCCATAAAATACCAAGATGGTAAATTAATTTGCTAAATGACACTTCTAAACTGAAGTCACTTATAGCACTAGGAGGCAGATAGAAGAGGTGAATTTTAAGCAAGTTTCACCATGAGCTTTTAAGAAAACCACCACATTGGCGACATCATACATAAAAGGAAGGCAAGGGTGATGTATTCATCATCAATAAATTTAATAGCAGCCACAGCACCATTTGCTAGAAATTCACTTCAATCTGAGTTATTTTAAATAAAGCATCATATATAAGGTCAAGAAAGAAAAAAAAGAAAATCCTGCTTCATTTCCATGAATTTCCTGGCCAGTAGCTTTAAAATGGTGTAGAATTACAGGTCAGCAGCAAAAACGCACTCAACCAGGGAGAAAATGAGCCGTTTCTCTTTGGTGTCCAACTGAAGACCCCACTTAGGAGCTATTTCCTGGTTCTGTAAGAGTCTTTTAACTGTATCATTTCTTGATTTGAGCTGGGCTGAAGCAGTTCCCTATGATACAAGGAAATGTGAGTGAATCGAGTTTTCTCTGAATTACCAGGATATTATACAGGCCCCCCAAGTGGCACCATGCCTGGATTAGTGTTAAAGGCTGTGTCACACCAGCTGAGAGGAAGACATGTGGCACAGATGCCAGCTTTTGTCACTAGCAACTTAGAAATGCTGAGGGAGTAGAAGAAAGAAATATATCTGCTAAGTCTGTAGCCCATTAGGGGAGTTTGCCTTTCTACTTTGTTCTGCTCCAAAGAACAAGGGCCAATGATTCAAGATGGCCATTTGGTTGGTTCTTACATTCACGAAGAGCTTCAATTCTAGATATTTCATGTTAACATCAAAGGTCATCTACCCAGATCCAGAAACACACAGTGACTGATAGAAGGTGACATCCATGATAAAACTTCCATCTATTTTGTTTGCTGCTTGATGTATACAACACATTAATATTTTGCATGTTTATTATCACAAGTGACACAAATAGATGCTACTCAATGTAACAAAAACAGCATTTAAAGGATACTACATAGCTGGGTCTGGTGGCACACACCTGTCATCCCAGGAGGCAGGAGGATCTAGAGTTTGAAAACAACCTGAGCTACTTAGAAGACCCTGTGTCAAAAAACCAAGAGCTGTAGCTCACTGATTAAAAAAAAAATAAACCCAATACCAAAAACTTGCCAAGGCTAGTATATGCACAAAAGCTGGGATTTTATTGCTAGATATATTTTTTAAAAAGATAAGACCACAAAACAAATAAAACCTATAATTTTTGAAAAATGGGTTTGAAATTGTTTTCTACTTTATAAAAAGCTTCAAAGCCATGTGTGGTGGCACACACCTATAGTCTTTGCATTCGTGAGGCAGATGCAGATAGATTGCAAGTTGGAACACAGCCTTGGCCACGGAGTGAGTTGGAAGCCAGCCTGGACTGAATAGTGATAAAGAGAAAATTGTAAATACAGAAAAGATATGACATAAAGAAGAGCCAGGATGAGAATTATAGCATAAAGTATCTGTAAATAAAAGTTAAGAGTTACTCATCAGTGAGTACTACCTAATACTGGCCTTTGTACTAGACTTATTCCATTATATATATATATATTTATTTATTTATTTATTTATTTATATTTACATATTAATCTGCACCAACATCTAAGATGAAGATTTTTAGCCTTGTTCTGCCGTACATAAACAGATGCTCATAGAATTGACATTGCCTTAAAAACCAGCTGATAGCAAGAACTGACATTTGAACCCAGATTTCTTTGACTCCCAAGTCCTGTTCACAACCATTACCTAAAGAATCACTTAAATAGTAGCTACCAACTTTATAGAGAAACTAAAAGACAAAACTATAGAGGGTGTATCTTCTCCCTGTCAGAATCATATGAATACATAAAATTCTACTCTTTGGGGTCTCTATTTTAGAATACGGTAGGACCAACCTTCTTCAGTCATCCGTCAGACAGATAACTACAGAAAGGCTGATAGGCCACAGTTTAGGTATATTGAGCTTCATATGTTCTCTTGAGGGTAGACCATGACTGATGTGGGGACTGCCAGAAACTCCCCAGTAGCCACACACAAATCACCGTTTAGGTAATCTCATTGGCAGAGGATACCCTTTCACATAAGCCTGGGGCCCATTCTGCTTTCACTCCATGTATGATATGCCCTACTCCACTCAGGAAAAGAACTATCAAGCCGATGTGGGTGGCTGCTCAGGAAGCTGAAATCTGAGGATCATGATTCTAAGGCAGCCCGGGCACGAAAGTCCATAAGATTCTTGTCTCCAATTAACACCAAAAAACTGGAAGTGGCATTGTGGCTCAAAGTGGTAGAGCTCTAGCCTTGAGTACAAAAGCTCAGGGACAGCTTCCAGGCTTGAGTTCAAGCCCCATGATAAGCATTAACAACAACAACAACAAGATAATTCTTTATAATGCTCAATAATACACAAGCACACTCTCTAGGCCAGGAACCTACCTGCTTATAGGACATACCTTATTTTCAATTAATGTGTCATTTTGTAATGTAGCTACAAGAAAGAATATTTTTTGACATCTCACAGCAATTTTATTTTTTTTCTGGGTTTGTGTTCATTTACTTAAAACATTTTTAAACTATTTTTTATTGTCAAGATGATGTGCAGAGGGGTTATAGTTACATAAATAAGATACTAGGTACATTTCTTGTCAAACTTTTTACCCCTTCCCTCATTTTTCTCCCACTTTCCCTCTCCGCACCTCCCCCCACCAGTTGTAAGATCATTTTCAACATATTGTCTTGTGAATATGGCTGTTACATTGGTTCCCCTCTTATCCTTTCTCTCACCATTCTGTTTTTCTCCTTCCCCTCCCTAATTCAGATAAACATATATACAATACCATCTTTAAAAGTTACACAGAGAAAAGTACTGGTCTTCCTACCTTATTCCACTGCCTAGTTTTCTGCCTGGAGACAATCACTATCTTCTAGGGATATTCCATGAAAATATAAGCATTGAATGCATCCACTTAAGTAACAGCATTACATCCAGAACATTGCATGTCTTCTTTCTGCACAGATAGAATTGCTTGATTCTTTCATGGGCACATAGGATTCCACAGAAGGACATACTATAGTCTATTTAACAAGCCCTGTTTTGCTAGGTGTTTAGGTTGTTTCTAGCACTTCGTTTTTATGTACCAATACTACAGTCTATTCATAAAAACGATTCATAACAACTTACAAATATAGCCATATGTATATTAATTCCTGGACTCAAAGTTACTCTGTCAAAATTAATCCTCTCTTTGGAGTAATTGTACCAATTTACACTTTCACTAGATGCTTGTTCACAAATGTCCTTCCTACAGTGTATTATTACAAACTCTTATATCTTTGAATCCAGTTCTGAATTACCTTTCTTTTACAGTGAGGAAAACAGAATGCCTGTGCACACATACACATATCATCTGTATTTCCTATTCTATAACAGTTAGCCTTTATTGACTATTTTTCTACCAGGTAGCTAGTCATTTTTCTTATTAATATGTGGGAATTCCTTTTTTTGTATTAAGAAAATAAATCTTATGGGATATGCATTGTAGCTATTTTTCTCAATTTGTCTTTTAACTTCATTATTTCTTTTGTTGTTGGTGGTGTTGGTGGTGGTGGTCATGGGGCCTGACCTCTGGGCCTGGGCACTGTCCCTTAGCTCTTCAGCTCAAGGCTAGCACTCTACCACTTGAGCCACCATGTCACTTCTGGCTTTTTCTGCTTATGTGATGCTGAGGAATCAAACCCAGGGTCTCATGCATGCAAGGCAAGTGCTCTACCACTGAGCCACCTTTCCACCCCCTCATTATTTCTTGACAATTATTTTTTTTCTTTTTCTTTTGCATTAAAATGTACCAGTTCTTTCTTTTATGGCTTCTAGGACTTGTATCAAACTTACAGCTCTTTTCCCCACATTGATATTATACAGAAATTTTATGAGGTTTTTTGTTTTGTTTTGTTTTGTAAATTTTAAAAGACTTGCTTTTACCCTGAAAATATTACAGGATGGAATAGGAGAAACCCTAGGTCTCCTTGGCACAGGCTGAAATTTTCTTAATAGAGAAATAGAGACCCAGAAACACAACAAATCAAAGAAAGGTTGGAAAAATGGGATTACATGATACTGCAGAGCTTCTGCGTGGTAAAGGACATAGCTAGCAAGATCAATAGAAAGCCCACGGACTGGGAGAAAATCTTCACTAGCCATACAACAGACAAGAGTCTCATATCTAAAATATACTTAGAACTCAAAAAACTAAATCCCCCAACAACAAATCCTCAAAGAAACAACTTCCTGATAAACAAGTGGGCTAAAGACTTAAAGAGAAACTTTTCTGAAAGAGGAAATAAGAATGGCCAATAGACACATGAAGAAATACTCAACTTCTCTAGCCATAAAAGAAATGCAAATCAAGACAACATTGAGATTCCACCTCACCCCAGTTAGAATGGCTATAATCAAGAACTCTAATAACAACAGATGCTGGAGGGCATGTGGCCAGAAGGGAACCCTATTGCATTGTTGGTAGAGTGTAAACTTGTTCAACCACTTTGGAAAGCAGTATGGAGGTTCCTCAAAAGACTCCACATAGAGCTCCCCTATGACCCAGCAATCCCACTTTGGGGCATTTACCCAAACAATCACAAACAAGGCCATACTAAGGCTACCAGTACAACTATGTTTATTGTAGCATTATTTACCATAGCTAAAATATGGAACCAACCCAGATGCCCCTCAGTAGATGAGTAGATCAAGAATATGTGAATAGATAGACAGACAGACAGACAGACAGACAGACAGACAGACAGACAGACAGACAGACAGACAGACAGACAGACAGATAGATAGATAGATAGATAGATAGATAGATAGATAGATAGATAGATAGATAGATAGATAGATAGATATAGTGGAATTCTATGCCTCCATCAGAAAGAATGGCATTGCTCCATTTGTTAGGAAATGGAAAGACTTGCAAAAAATTATATTAAGTGAAGTAAGCCAGACCCAAAGAAACATAGGTCCCATGGTTTCCCTTGTTTGCAATAACTAGTATATGTCTAGGACAAGCAGAAGTGGTCAAAAGCTATATACATATAACCATTTAACATGATGTTAAGTGAAATGAACCCCAAGATAGGGACACAATTTTTTTTTCTTTCTTGCTATTGTTTTTAACGTATTTATAATGTACTATGTGATTTTTTTGTTTCTTTGTATGTTCCTCTCCCACAGTATAATCCCTGTTTTCACTGAATTTGATTCCGGTACCCTGCATCTTTTTTTCTTCTTCTTCTTTTTCTTTCTTTCTTTCTTTTTTTTTTATTGTGAAAATACCATACAGAGGGGTTACAATTACATGGACAAGATAATGAGTACATTTCTTATCAAGCATTGTTGCCTCTTCCTTTGTTTCCCCTTCCCATCCCTTCCCATACCCCCTCCTCCCCAAAGTTGTAAAGTTTGTTTTTTGACATAACGATTTGTATATCTCGGTCCACCTGTATCCCTATTTAAACAATTTGTTTTTTCCCTTCCCCTCCACAAATTATACCAACATCAAATACATTGAAAGCAGGGGTTATACTGTGGGGGAGGACATACAAAGCAACAAAGAAATAATCTTATAAATGTGTTAGAAACAATGGCATGAAAGAAAAAAAAAACATTTGCATACTTATCTTGGGGTTCATTTCACCTAGCATCAACTTATCTGACCTTTTCTGCTTGTCTCACTTACTTCACTTAATATAATTTTTTCCAGTCTTTCCATTTCCTAACAAATGGGGCAATGTCATTCTTTCTGATGGAGGCATAGAATTCCATTGTGTAGATATACCACATTTTCTTGATCCATTCATCTACTGAGGGGCATCTGGGTTGGTTCCATATCTTAGTTATGGTAAATAATGCTGCAATAAACATAGTTGTACTGGTGGCTTTAGTGTGGCCTTGTTTGTGATCATTTGGGTAAATGTCCAAAAGTGGGATTGCTGGGTCATAGGGGAGCTCTATATAGATTCTTTTGAGGAATCTCCATACTACTTTCCAAAGTGGTTGAACAAGTTTACACTCCCACAAACAATGCAGTAGGGTTCCTTCTGGCCACATCCCCTCCAGCATCTGTTGTTACTAGAGTTCTTGATTATAGCCATTCTAACTGGGGTGAGGTGATATCTCAATGTTGTTTTAATTTGCATTTCTTTTATGGCTAGGGAGGTTGAACATTTCTTCATGTGTCTATTGACCATCTTTTTTTCTTCTTCAGAGAAATTTCTCTTTAAGTCTTTAGCTCACTTATTTATTGTTGTTTCTTTGAGGATTTGTTGTTGGGAGATTTAATTTTTTGAGTTCCAGGTATATTTTAGATATGAGACCCTTGTCCATTGTATGGCTAGTGAAGATCTTCTCCCAGTCCCTGGGTTTTCTATTGATCTTGCTAGCTATGTCCTTTGCCATACAGAAGCTCTGCAATTTCATGTAATCCCATTTGTCCAACCTTTCTTTGAATTGTTGTGTTTCTGGGTCAGAACATTATAAGGGAATACTTCTCAAACTTTTATGCTAATAAGTTTGAGAATTTGGCAGAAATGGACCTTTTCTTAGCAAATATCGACATGCCGAAACTAAACCAAGATGAGTTAAACCATCTTAACAGTTAAACCATATCAAGCATTGAAATAGAAACAGCAGTAAGACACCTGCATCTTGTATACACTTCTCTAATTTGGGGAGGGGAAGGGAAAAAACAAAATGCTTAAATAGGGATACAGGTTGACCCATTGTAACAATGAGATGTACAAGGCACTATGTTGAAAATGAACTTTAGAACTTCGGGGGAGGGGGTAGTTGTGGAGGTGGGAGGGAAGGGATGGTAGAGGAAAAACAAAGAAGGAGGCAACAATGCTCAATAGGAAGTGTTTTCATTACCTTGCTCATGCAACTGTAACCCCTCTGTACCAGTATTTTTACAATTAAAAAAATACAAAAAATAAAATAAATACTGTTTTTATTAAGTAGTTGTACATAGGGGTTTCAATTCCAGAAGCAGGTCATAAGTACAGTGCCTCATCAATGTCACCCTTCCATCATTTCCCCCCATTTTCCCCATCCCATCACTACCCTCAAGTTATGTAGTTCAACTTTTACATTATGTACATTGAATATAATGACTGCATTTGCTCACCCTTCCTCCCTCTATTTGTGTCCCCCCCTCACTGCACTCCCTCCAACATATTCCAACTTCCTGATATTTATTTTGTTGAACAGTTCATTGTTGCTCAAAGAAGTTACACCATTGGTCTCCTCTCCTAAGAATATCATCAATTTGTTTGTGTGTATATGCAGATAAACTTGTGTATGCTTTCATGTATGTTTGTGTTTTGGATCTAACTCCACATATGAGAGAAAATATGTACCATTTGTTCTCTAAGACTGACTTACTTTACTATAATTTTTTCTAGGTCCATCCATTTTCCTGAAAATGACATAATATTATTCTTTCTAATGGATGAATAAAAGTCCATTGTATATATGTACTGCATTTTCTTGATCTACTCATCTATTGTAGGATATATGAACTGTTTCCATAACTTGACTATTGTGAATAGTGCAACAATGAATATGAATGTGCAAGTACCTTTACCATATTCTGACTTGTAATGTTCTGGGTAGATGACCCAGGGTGGCATCACTGGATCATAGTGTAGTTCTATGTTTGTTTTGTTTTGTTTTATTTTTTGAGAAATTTCCAAACTGCCTTCTAGAGTGTTTGTACTAGTTTACATTCCCACCAACAGTGTAATAGAGTTCCTTTTTTCCTGCGTCCTTTACAAAATTTTTTGTTGTTTGTTTTCTTGATGCTGGCCAATCTTAGTGGGCAAGATGAAATCTTGATGCAGTTTTGCTTTGCATTTTCTTTATGGCCAAGAATGTTGAGTATTTCCTCATGTGTTTATTTGCCAATCTTGCTTCTTCTTCTGAGAAGACACTATTTAGCTCTTTTGCCCACTTATTGAATTATTGATTGGTGGGGGAGGGAAGTAGTCAGAAAGTCTGTGTTTTTGTGTAGCATTTTATAGCTTCATTTAAAAATCTTTGATCCATCTGGAATGTATTAGATACAAGAAATAAAGTAACAATCCAGTTTCATTTTAGTTTTCTAAATGGCTGCCAAGTGGTCCAAGAGCCACTTTGCGATTCATGTATTTTTAGATAATACTTGTAAGCATAGTTAGGAGTATGGGAACTGAGTTTACTAGCACCTTCTGATCCTCTGAAGAGCCCTTCCCAGGTAACATCTGCATCATTAAGGCTTAAGAAACTTGACTGAGTAATATGCATATGAATGAGGAGTAGGGGGCCTGGGGTCAGTTAGTCAAGTCTAATCTAATGGATTCTGTAAGGCCTGAAGCACACAAACATGTGGAGAGAAAAGAGAGTGTGTACTTTAAGAAAAATAATATAAAAATTACAAATTAAAATATACCCTTTAAATATGAATATTTATGAAGAACTAAAAGGCAAATTATAATAAAATATTTTAAGTTAATGCATTCTGAAAACAGAAATACCAAAATATAATATAATCATATTTTTATTAACTGCCTGATACAGGCAATTAATATGAACACATCTCTACAATATGTTGGCTGAATATTCTTTAGGTGTCTCTTCTATGATAATTATTTTACAATATCATTTCCCACAGAGAAAATAGAAAAGTAATTCTGCTTTCTTTCCTCATAGATGAACTTCAAGTTTTCAGGTCATTTAATTTTTCTTGCTCAATTTTAAAGTTCTCTTTGAACTGATGGTGTTCATTAACCAACTGTCCTCATTGCTCCGTTGCAAGCCTTCTAGGAGTTTTACATAATATATTCTGTACCTAGCAGTTTATGTTGCATCACTAAGTAATATAAATTCTCTGCAGCTATGTTCAGATGATTTTTCTGATCTTCATGAGTTGGATTATCAAACAATTCTGGAGACTGAGTGTTACTTCTCAAAGTCTACCTCTTCTTAGTGAACTACTGATTTTGATGTAGTCTAAAAGGTAGGGGAGAAGAGATTTTCAAATTCAGTTCTTGGTATCATTGTTCATCTGCATTTCTTTTATCTCATCTTCATTAATGTTAGCAAGAAAATTTCACCAAAGAAAAATTAATACTGACATTATAAAATACATTGAAAAGGAAAATCGATCCTAAATAAACCAGTGTGGCGGTTATACTCAGGAAAATTTGTAGCTTGAGTAACAAAAATAATGAATATGCACACACATTGGTTGTATAAAATAATGGTGATATTTTCATCCATGTGTAAAATATACTTTGATCATATTCAGTACTAATGAGTTTTATTTTTAAATTAATTAATCATATATATTTTTTGTCGATTGTAGAGCTTCAACTCTGGGCCTGTGTGCTGTCCCTCAGCATTTCAGCTCAAGGCAAGCACTCTACCACTTGAGCCACAGTGCCACTTCCAGTTTTCTGGTGGTTAATTGGAGATAAGAGTCTCATGGACATTCCTGCCCAGGCTGGTTTTGAACCTTAATCCTCAGATCTCTGCCTCCTATGTAGCTAGGATTACAGGCATAAGCCACCAGCATCCAGCTTGAATTTTTTTCTTTGTTCTTTTTATATTTTACCATTCCTGGGGCTTGAATTCAGGACCTGGGAACTGTCCCTGAACTTTTTTTGCTCAAGGATAGCACTCTACCATTTGAGCCATAGCACCACTTGCAACTAAGGAATCCAACCCAGGGCTTCATGCATGCTAAGCAAGTACTTTACCACTGAACCACGTTCCCATCCCTGAATTTTATTTTTGAGAAAGAAAATAGCTATGAGGAATCAAAAAAATCAGCAGGAAGTAACTTAATAAAGATAAGTATTGAACTTTGTACTGATATGTTTACAAAATTATGGAAGTGTAAAAAAAATCTAAGTACGATATTTGAAAAGGGTAGATAAAATGGGTAAATCTTTCTCAAATCTAATTAAGGGAAAAATAAAGATAAGATTAGGAATAAGAAAAAATGCACTAAAGGAAATGTGATGGATATTATTTTTAACTTCATGGCTGTATGTCTAAGAATAAGGAGATAACCTTTTCTTATTAAAGTTTTAGAAAACAAGCTGTCCAGGGGCTGGGAAGGTGGGCTCAGTGGTAGAGCACTTGCCTTGCATGCCTGAGGCCCTGGGTTCGATCCCTCAGCACCACATAAGCAAAAAGAAAAAAAGCTGAAGTGGCGCTGTGGCTCAAGTGGTAGAGCGCTAGCCTTGAGCTGAAGAGCTGAGGGACAGCGCCAAGGCCCAGAGTTCAGGTCCCATGACCGGACCAAAAAAGCAAAAAACAAAAAAACAGAAAACAAGCTGGCCTTTTTAAAGTTTTTATTTTATTGTAAAGATGCTGTACAGAGGAGTTACAGTCACACGAGTAAGGTATTGAGTACATTTCTTGTCAAGCATTGTCACCCCCTCTTTTCTTTTTCTCCTTCTATCCTTTACCTCCCTCATCTCCCCTATTCCTCCCCTCTCCTTTTTTTTGGTGCCAGTACTGGGGCTTAAATTCAGAGGCACGCCATTCCCTTAGTTTTTCACTCAAGGCTGCGTTATTCTACCACTTGAGCCATACCTCCACTTCCAGCTTTTTGCTGATTAATTGGAGTTAAAAGTCTCAGGGATGAACAGCAATCCTCAGATCTCAGCCTCATGAGTGACTGATGTACACCACTAGCACCTGACAAGCCTTAGAATTTAAAATATGCATTATTACTACTTTCACTGAGTACAGTCCTGGCAGTTTTACACAGTGAATTATGAAGTAAAAGAAATAACTAAGAGTCCAAAACACTCATTACACTACAATTTCACTAAAACGTATGGCTTTTCTTCAACTAGGGCAGGTGCTATATAGGACAGCACACGTCACTTACTTTTTGTGAGGGGAAAAAAAACTATGAAGAAGTAGAAGAAAGTGACTGAAAGCCAGCCACTTTTTATTGACTATTATAGCTGCTGATTTTGTTTTTGTCCTTCCTAACCTCCACTCTCTTCTTTCTCTTCCTCTTCTTTTGCGTCTTCCTCTTCTTCCTCCTCCTTAATAGTTTTTACTGTAAATTAGAAATAAACATAAAAGTGTGAAGAGAGTAAGTGTGAAGACACAAAAGAATCAAGCACCCTTGTAACAGGCACCAAGTGAGGACCCAGAACTTGGCCAGCCACCCCAGGACCCCCACCCAGTCTTCTTGTGGCCATACTCCTCTTTCTCCTTACAAAAGCAAACACAACCATCCTTTTCTTTTACTTCTTCCTGCTTGTATTCCATAGTTTTATCCCAGATGGGCATCTTTATACATGATAATTTAATCTTAGTCATGTAATACTTTTGCATCCTTTTATCTCTCTTAAACTATAATTTCAGCTGAACATGGTGGCAGATGTTATAATCCTAGCACTCAGAGAAACTGAGGCAGGAAGATTGCAAATTCAAGGCCAAGCTGAACTATGCAGACACTATCTTAATAAAAAGGGTATCATTACTTGCCTAGCATGAGGCCTGGATTCAAATCCCAGTATGATAAGCAAGCAGACAAACAACATAGTTTCTCCTCCACTATCCCTCACACGTTAGGACTTATCCTTTGAGACAACCAAGATGGTTGATCTGTAGCTCCCTCAAATCTAAATGTTGCTAATTGCCTAGTGAAGTGCAGGTGGTAGTGTGATGTGCTCCATCTTCAGGAGCTGTATGATTTCAGGCTGTGATATTATTAGGATTGAAGGCCAATGCCTATACCAACCAGTTCATGGGGGATTGCACAACAGTGATGTTCTATCATTTTGCTTTCATTGTCACCTGGAATTCCTTAGAAAAAAGTATGCTTCCCTAGTCCTGAGGATGGGGCTCAGTGCTAGATCATTTGCCTAGAGCATTCACAGCCCTGAGTTCAATCCCAGCATCACCAAAGGCAGGGGAGGATGCTTTCCCTAATCTAGTTTTTTATTACCCAGATGTAAAATTAATATAGGAAAGACAGCATGAATTCTTTATTCTTTCATTTTTGTTTACTAGCTCTGAAGATAATGGAAATATTTTCTATAATTCTTTGAAGGTGATTAATGAGTTTTCTCACTAGTCTTTTAAAAAAGTTATGGTAAAATAGAAGCAACATAAAATGTACTATTTTGCCTGTTCACAATGTTGTTTAAATACCCCATTACTTAGTTGCAACATTTATAGAATCTCAGAAGGAAATGCCTATTGTGTAATTCCAGTTCTGAAGAGGGAAGGTAGGAAGACTATGAGTTCAAGGCTAGCCTAGGATACATAGTGACAGCTTTTCTTTAAACATACAGACAAACAAACAAAAACCAGAAGCTCACTGTTCATGTATTATTCACTCCCAATTCTTTAATCATTAATAAGCTTCCAGTTTTTATTCATTTCTTGCTCCACATATTTCCTATACACTGAATCATACAGTAGGTGTGGTTGATTAACTTTTATATATTTTGTGATTCTGATGATCAAACCCAAAGTTTTGGGCATGCTAGATAACTGCTGTACCACTGAACTAACTGTATCTAGCCTTTTTATTGGGGGCAAAGGGGAGGATGTGGGAGGAGCTGGGGTCATGCTTTGTAGCTCAGGCTAGTCCAAAGCTCAATATTCTCCCATCTTAGCCTTCCTCGCAAGTAGCTGGGATTATGGTATAATTAATAATTTCTGAAATTTTGAAAGATAATTAAGGATCTGCATTATAAAAGTCAATATACTTAGTTTTACAGTTAGAATAATATATGACTGTGAAATAATAGATTATTGCAATGCCATCTAAATTATCTCTGATTATTTCAATATGTAAAAGTCAGTATTTTATGGAATGGACATAACTTCAATACTTTTAGTTCCATACAAATAAAACCCCTATCCTTGATCAGATGACCATAATAGATCCATCTTATTTCTGATGAATATTTTAAAAATCTAAATAAAATGGGAAAAAGTAGGTTTTTCTATCTATCAACAGGTGTGAGGCATCATGTTATTAGGCTTAACTGGAAAATTTTAAGACTAGTTTAAGTACAGCAAAACTATCAACAGAATTAATGTTAGCAGTAAGTAAGTAGTAAGTAGAAAAATATCAATTTCTAATCAAAATTATCCATTTCTAGTCAGGCACCAGTGGTTCATACCTGTAATCCTATCTACTCAGGAGTCTGAGATCTGAGGATCACAATTCTAAGCCAGCCTTGACAGGAAAGTCATTAAGGCTCTTAACTCGGCTGGGAAGGTGGCTCAGTGGTAGAGTGCTTGCCTTGTTCACACAAGGCCCTAGGTTCGATTCCTCAGCACCACATAAGCAGGAAAAAAAAGATGGAAGTGGCAATGTGACTCAAGTGGTAGAGTGCTAGCCTTGAGTGGCAGAGCTGAGGGACAGTGCCCAGGCCCAGAGTTCAGCCCCACAATGGACAGAAGAAGAAAAAAAGACTCTTATCTCCAATTAACCACCAGAAAACCAGAAGTGGCACTGTTTCTCAAAGTGGTAGAGTGCTAGCCTTGAGCAAAAGAGCTCAGAGACAATGCCCCACAGCCAACAACAACAACAAAAAGTTTCTGTTTCTGATAAAAAATATCCATTTCTAATAAAAACTCAAAGGAAACTACCTTATTCACCAAAAACTAATAGCAATCATCATGCAAAAAATAAATTAGTAAGCCGCTGCTTTCAAAGCAAAAACAAGAAAGAAAACCCTGCTATCACTACAACTAGTGGATATCTTTGGAGGTTTAACCAGTGGCATAAGGATGGAGGAGTGAGGACTTCAAACTTGCTATGTTGTCAACTCTGTGGTGAAACTGGAGATCCTCCTGGCTCTATCTTCCAAGCTCTGGATGACAGTCTATACCTCAATGACCAATGGCCAAAGATTTTTAATTAAAAATTAAAAATGTCTGTGTGTTGGGGGAGATTGCATTCTCCAAGCCTGTGCATATTTTTTTGTTTGTCCTAGAAAGTAATTTTAAACCAACATTTAGATTAAGATATTTTGTAAAAAAAAAAAAAAACAAAACAAAACAAACCCCTAGTTTTCTGGTTCATTTTTAAAGATTAGAAGATGCAGTTACCTGGGATTACATTCTCACATGACAAGCAGTGGCAGGGACAGGGACAGGGACAGAAATGTGCCCAAGGAAATATTTCTCAGATGCATCCTCTTGTTAAGTGACAGGCAACTATACTGCAATGTGCTGTTATGACAATTTCCATAAAGTTAGTGCATAAGAAGAGTATCATAAAGGTCCAGAAGCAGGCAAACACACATCTGAACAAACTAGAGAACCAGAAATAGAAACTAGCATGTATAGGAATTTAGTGCATCACAAAGGTAGAATTTCTATTTAAGAAAGAAAAATAATTTATTTACAGAAGTGGCACAATGGATCAGCCATCTGGAAGAAATACATGTCACATACAGAAATAAATAAATTTAAAAGTATTCCAGATTAAATGTATGAAAATAAAACTTTTAGACAATTTAAGAAAATTACCAACCTTGGGATGAGAATCATTTTAAGTATGGTAAAAAAAACTCAGACACAATAAATGAAAAGGCAGACATTTGAAAACATACCATTTAACCTTTTTGTATAGCAAAAGCATTAGCGTGAATAAAATAAAACATTGGGAAACTATTTGAAAAAATACCTACATACAACAACTAACAAGTATTTGTTTCAAGACATTTTATGTAATAGGTACTACCAGATATGACGCTAAATAAAATAAAATATCCTTTCATTCATGGAGCTTACTTCTTAGCTATCAATGGAGAGAAATAACCCAATAGTCACATAAGAAAATATAGACCATGTTGAGAAAAATTACAAAGCACTGTAAAAACATGAAATTCTACCCATTGCACTCATAAGATGGGCACACTTACAGCTTAAAAAAAAAAAAGAAGATGGACACACTGTCTTCTCCCCAGTTCTGTACTTAGTGACATCATGGTGGTATTTGAACTCAGTGATAACATTTGAACTCAGTGACAACATTTATACCATGGCAGTTAGCAAAGGCTATCCATCGGTGTGTGACATGATTTTCTTGATTATTTTTGTTGGTTCCACACTTCAGAAAGTGATAGAAAAAGTGTTTGAAATACAGCTTAAACTTAAAAGTATGGAATGTCTGTAGCCATTAGGTTATAAATAGCAGAAAACATTAGGGAGACATCCTATACAGTATTTAAAAACTATTAACCAAGTCCACAAAGACCTCACTCTCCTCCTAAATGAATGAATGAAGCTAAAAGTGATTTCAGGTAGTAAATATAATTTGTACAAGTTGAGAAATAGTTTAATAAAAGATCACATTTCAGATGTAATGATAATACATTTATTGGGAAGAAAGTTAATAAATTGGAATGGAATTCCATTAGTCAAATCCTAGTTGAATTGTAATCATAGATTGCCTGTGAATATAAATTCTGAAAATATCAACCAGACCATTCTATAAGATATAATTGACTAAAATGGAGCCTAAAGAGCTCTGTATGTTCTTTACCTGTAAGTGGTATATTGTTACTGCCTATAAAAACTGTAATCAACTCATGTTTATATATGTATATATGTACTTATGTAAATTCATATTCTCTGTGTCTGTCTGACTCTCTCTTGCTCTCCATTTCTCTCTCTAAACACTTACCAGTATATCACCACCTCCACCTAGGACTCTCACCAGAATTTATTCACATATCCAAGGAAAGCTTGCTCCATTCTGGATTACTTCACAGTCAGCTAAAAATTCCATTACTATGGTAAAAGACTGACTGAATTTGAGGAGTGAACTTATGGACTCCAGTACAGCTCTATTATTTTGTTTTATGAATGAGAAAACTAGGTCTCAGAGCTTAAATTAATTTGTCCATTGTCATTTATCCAGGAAGAAAAGGAGCTGAGATTTGAATTCATATCTCTCTAGCTTCAAAGCTTTTTTTCCCCTTCTCTGCACCACTATCTACCTCTAGCTGTGTAACGTTCTGAGTTTGAAGAAATGGTGAAGCTAAAAAGAATCCCTACCCACAACTTCTGCATAGGCATTATTTATAAGATGAATGATGTACGGAAGGGTTAATACTTCAGAGAAGTCAGTAACAAGTGTTGGAAGGTCACTGTGAACAATGTATATTCTCTAAACCACTCATTTGACTGAAATGAGGTTAAAATCCAGGGAGCTATGCACACATGTCCATTTTTCTCAGACACAGCCCACATGATGTTTCTATTACCTCAGAAGTAAACATTGCTCCAAAGACATCATTGGAAATTGGTGATGGCCAAAGAACAAAGAGATTTGGACGTGGGAATGAGGTGACTTGGATAATTGCCTTACTACAAATGATCAGTCACTCCTTCCCCATGATAGATTTAGCTGTGTATGACTCTTAAGTGCTAGACTTTAAAGTGTTTAAAGGCAGAAGCCAAGTCTCATTACATAACATCTTTATATAGTTAGTAAAGAACAAATACTGCTTGTATGAACTATTATATGATTTAACTGTGATTATATATGTCTGGTTTCTCTTTGAGTATTCCTGGAGAGGAAGAATCTTCCACCAGGACTGGGGAGTTACTTAGTTATTTATCCACCAATGTCCATCAAAGTCTTGCCATATATGAAACACCATAAAGTGAAAGTATTGACCATATCTTTTCCTTAGTCTATGAACTCAGTGGGTATGGCCAGCAATTCCTTTCGCTGCAATTTTCCATAAAGGAATATCTATCTATCTATCTATCTATCTATCTATCTATCTATCTATCTATCTATCTATCTATCTATCTATAATGCAAAGTTCATTATCAAAACAACTAACCTTCGTTGAATGCTTATGATATTGTGCATTGGCCTTGAACCAAGTACTTTATGTATATTATCACATTTAATCCTCATAACAATCCTATGAGATGGGAACCTCTTTGCACACACATACATAATTTAGAGACAAGGAAGCTAAGGTCCAAGAAATTAGTGAAAAACCACACAGTTATGCAGTGCTGGGATCCCTGCAGTATTTAGTCATTGCTTTCCTGGGGTACAGGCTGTGCTGGTTTTCTGAGGCACCCAACAAAGGATGAGCCATTAAAATGCCAAACTCTAAACTTGTCTGTGGACTCTGTCCTCTTCCCTCAGTCTTTCCCCCTTATTAGTCAGGACTGACCTGTGAGGATATACAGGTCAAGTTTTTAGACTAGGTGTCTTCTACAGAATCAGTGGTAAGCACCATTTCTGCCATATTTGGGGCTTGGTTTCTTGATTCGGATTACTGACCACTTTCCCTTGTCCCCTAGCAAAAACTGGATGCTATGGAAGATTGAAATGCCTTAAAAGAAACAGCAGAGCTTGAGGGAATCTTTAAAAAAAAATCCTAGTTCAGGACAGATGATTGAACTCTTGCATTTACATTCCCTTCACCTAAATTCTTACTCCAATGTGATTAAAGATGCACAAAAGAGAATACAAGGGAGAAACCATTCATAGGCCAGAGAATCTGATGACTTTCTGAAAAAGAGAAGGTTGATAAGACTTTATTTACAGGCAAATACAGAGCAAAGACTCAAATGTATGCATATAAAAGATGAAAGCAAACTTGGGAAAGAAATCATGAAGGAAAAGAGGAGAAAAGGAAGGGAGGAAAGGAAGGAAAGAAGGAAGGCAGACTAGGGAGGGAGGGAAGGAAAGATTAGAATTGTTAGAGGAAAGATAATTTGTTAGGAAGGTAATCTTCACCTATGAATCAAACTAAAATGTAACATGACTTCTAGACTATGAGGGAGCATAAGGAAATGAAACCCATTTGACCTTGATGCTTGAATAGGTTTCTTTGAGCATTATTATAGCTTCTCTAAGGAATCAACAATAATATTTGGATATACTGAGAATATTATTGTAAAGGTCATAATATTAAAAATTTGACAGAAGTTTTCTGAATTTTATAATTTGCCTGCAGAGAAACTATAAAATTTAATTATGGTTACAGACAGAGTAGGAAACTTACAACCCTGAAAAAGGTGAAAATAAGACTATACCAGAACAGGGTGAATTACAAATGCTAATACCTCATTGCTATTGTCAAGAACTGATGTTGTCTAACAAATCAAAGAAAAGTTAGACAAATGGGATTGCATGAAACTGCAGAGCTTCTGCATGGCAAAGGACATAGCTAGCAATATCAATAGAAAGCCCATGGACTGGGAGAAGATCTTCACTAGCCATACAACAGACAAGGGTCTCATATCTAAGAACCCAAAAAACTAAATCCCCCAACAATAAATCCTCAAGGAAACAACTTCCTGATAAACAAGTGGGCTAAAGACTTAAAGAGAAACTTCTCTGAAGAGGAAATGAGAATGGCCAATGAATGACACATGAAGAAATGTTCAACCTCTCTAGCCATAAAAGAAATGCAAATCAAGACAACATTGAGATTCCACCTCACCCCAGTTAGAATGGCTATAATCAAGAACTCTAATAACAACAGATGCTGGAGGGGATGTGGACAGAAGGGAACCCTACTGCATTGTTGGTGGAGTCCAAACTTGTTCAACCACTTTGGAAAGCAGTATGAAGGTTCCTCAAAAGACTCCACATAGAGCTCCCCTATGACCCAGCAATCCCACTTTTGGGCATTTACCCAATCACAAATAAGGTCATACTAAAGCTACCAGCACAACTATGTTTATTGCAGCATTTTATATATACATATATATATATAATATTATATATATGTATGTATATATATACATATATATGTATTTATATATATATATATATATATATATAATTCTATGCCTCCATCAGAAAGAATGGTACCACCCCATTTGTTAGGAAATGGAAAGACTTGCAAAAAATTATATTAAGTGAAGTAAGCCAGACCCAAAGAAACATAGGTCCCATGGTTTCCCTTATTTGCAATAACTAGTATATGTCTAGGATAAGCAGAAGAGGTCAAAAGCTATGTACATATGACCATATAAGATGATGTTAAGTGAAATGAACCCCAAGATAGGGATACAAGTGATTTTATCTTTCTTGCTGTTGTTTTTAATGTGTTTATAATGTACTATGTGATTTTTGTTTCTTTTCTATGTTCTTCCTCCATGGTGTAACCCCTGTTTTCACTGTTTTTGATTTCCAGTGCCCTGCATCTTGTATATACATTTTTCTAATTTGGGGAAGGGAAAGGAAATAGCAAAATGCTGAAATATGGATACAGATTGACCCATTGTAACAATGAGATGTAGAAGACACTGTTAAAAATGAACTTTACAACTTGGGGGGAGGGCGGTTGGGGAGGTGGGGAGGAAAGGGATGGTAGGGGACAAGCAAAGGAGGAGGTAACAATGCTCAATAGGAAATGTATTCATTACCTTACTCATGTAACTCTAACCCCTCTGTACAGTATTTTTACAATAAAAATATAATCAGAAAAAAATTAAAAAAGAACTGATGTTGTCTAAACTTGATTGTGTAAGAACTAGGTGTTGAAGGGTATTACATACAGTTGTAGAAGTAATTGCAAAAGAAACAATAATAAAAATACAACTAACAAAATTTGGGAATGGAAGGAAGATGAAAAGCCACATACATAAGCTAAATTTCCTCATCTTTGACAGCAAGGAGTTAATTCAGATCTAAATTCAGTAAGTCAAGAAACAAATGATTGCCATATTCTGAATGCTCACAGTGACAAAAAGAAGAATTAAAAAAATAGATAGCTTTTATCTGTTGTAGAGAAAAGCTGTAGCCCATGTACCAGGAAGTAGTTCAATGTGTAACACTGTAGCTCCATTCTGTAAGAGTGAAAAATTGGGTATATCTAAATGTTCATCATCCATAAATACACTGTCATATTAGATGACAGTTTGAAGGAACAAAGTGGATATATATATGTACATATATATATATTCACACATGTAAAATATGCTGTTAAGCAATTGTCTTTATTGAATAACAAATGTAGACATACCATTTGGGCCAAATAAAAACCAAATAATCAGACCCATGAAGATCATAAAGTATTGGGAGAAAACCAATCATTGTTAACAACGGTGGATGTCTCTGAGGAAGGGACTGTAATTGGGATGACAGTCAAGAGGGCCTCTTGCTTTGTCTGGATGGTTAAAAAGTTTAACAAGAAAACTTACATGATTTACATGACTTAGAATTGATCGTTGTTAAATTGTTACCAATGGAATGAAGTAGATGGAGCAGGGTACATAGCTTTAATACTCTATGATGTATCAATTTCATTTCTATTGCATGTAGGTGTTACAATTTTAAATAATAACCAAAAACCACAGTTTTTTCACTCTTTATTTGCAAAGAACTTCATAGAACAATGTTGCTGCCGGTTGTTCTGAAGCCCAAAGGTTGCCTTCCCGCCAGTCCCATAAATGATGATTATTTATGTCTACTCTGTGACATTGATATGTACAGCTATTTACCATTTCTGCTGGGAGGATGGATGTTCACATTCGGATGAGACAAAAACAAATCAAGATTCAAGTAGACAGGCTGTTGTGGGCTTGGGGACTAAAAGAGCAAAAATAAAAATAAAAAACAAACCTAGCAACATGCTGTAGTAAATCACTTCTCTTTTCTCTCTTGTTCTTAAGAAAGAATTCAACGACCTCATCTGGATTGCAGACATTTTTATGTACTCACCACTGAGGGTTTAAAAAAAATGAAAAAAATATTTGGCAGAACTGGACTCATGACTGGAAGTTAAATTGTAAACGTGGTACATCTCTCTGTCAAAGGCTCAGCATTACAGTGTATATTACCACTTCAGTCATTTCTGTCATGGATTTTCCTTTTTTTCCTTCTTTTTTTTTTCTTTTCTTATCTTTTTTAACAGTCTCTTGGAAAGTTTCAAAATTTTACCAGATGTCCTGTATTTTTCTTAAGACTAAATGAGATCATTTCAACCTTAGTATAAGAGTTGTGGGTTTTGTTTGTTTGTTTGGGGGGTGTTTGTTTGTCAGTATTGGGGTTGAACTCACAGCCTAGACACTATCCCTTAGCTTTTTTGCTGAAGGCTTATGTTCTACCACTTGAGTCACAGCTCCACTTCCAGTTTTGGTGGTTAATTGACGGTAAGTCTCAAAGGAAGTCTTGCCTGTGTTAGTTTTGAACTGGTATGCACAGATCTCAGATCTCTTAGAATCCCACCTGAGCACATAGGATTATAACTATGAACCATCAGCACCCAGCTAGAATATTTATTTTATTCTTATTAGTAGAATAAGAATATTATTAGAATAAGAATATTATTAGGCTATTCTTTTTATTCTCAGTTTTGGACTTCCTGACAGCCTCATTCCACCATTTTGTTCTTCCTGAACCTTGAGGTATGGGCTGAATTTAACTTTAATCTTTTGTTGCTTGTGTTCTAGGGACAATTCATTTGGGGAAAACTTAGAATGTTTTCTAAAGCTAGTACAACCGATTTTTGTTCAGAAGCAATTTTGAGCATTATTGTTTGTTTTATCTATGAAGGGATTAACACTGACAATTTAATAACAGATTTTGTTCACAAGCAATATATTTAAGCCGTTCAACAGCTTTCTTCTGATTTCATTTTTTAATATATTTTTATGGTAAAGATACTATACAGAGGGGTTAAAGTTACATGAGTATGGTAATGAGTACATTGTTAACCCCTCCTTTGTTTTTAGGCTACTATCCCTTTCCTCCCACCTACCCAACTCCTCCCTCCCCACCCCAAGTTGTAAAGTTCATTTGCAACATAGTGTCTTGTACATCTCAATGTTACAATGGGTCAACCTGTATCCTGTTTCAGCATTTTGTTTCAACAGCTTTATAAAGCTGTTATTACTACCTTTTGAAAAAGAAGAGGTTGGACATAGTAGCACTTGCCTACTATCCCAACTACACAGGAAGAAGAGAGAGGATGAGCTCAAGTTCAAGACTGTCCAAGGCAAAATTAGCAAGATCCTAGCCAAAAAACAAACTATGAAGGAAAAAATAAAAGCTCAAGTGGTAGAGTGCTCACCTACCACACAGGAGGTCCTAGGCTCAATCTCCAATACTAAAAACTGAGGGAGAAAAGTTAGCAACTTCAACTAGGAGATGCATCTCAACAAACACTGCCCGTTCCTGGTTTTGTTTTTTTTTTTTTGTTTTGTTTTTTTTTTTAACACAAGACTTTTTTTTTAACACAAGACGTTAAAAACACTTCCAGTGTGTTTCCAGAGACTTTAATGGTGTAATCTCCTCAGGGATCCCTTTGAAGTTGCCTTTCAGATGCTTATAAAGGGACATTGTGAATTGCTTTTGAACCTGTGGAAATAAAGTGCCCTCATCTTTGACATTAGGCTCTGACTCCTAACCCTGTTCTATACCAAGGGCACTACACTAGAAAAGTGAGTGACACTTGAAAAGATCCACGTGTGTGTCCCCGTCATCATCTCCCCTCAGTTTGAACCCACTATTGTCATCATTCCTTGGCTTTGAGATACTCAGGAAAATTCAGTCCAGAATCTCTTCCTAGAATGAAGTAAGGAAAATTAAAAAATAGTAATAATAAGACAGCTGGGCACTGGGGGTTCACAGCTCTAATCGTAGCTATGAATTCAGGAGGCAGAGATCTGAGGATTTCAGTTCAGAACCAGCCCAGGCAGAAAAGTCCTTGAGACACTTACCACCAATTAACTGACAAAAAGCCAAAAGTGAAGGTCTGGCTGAAGTGGTATAGCCTCAACCTTATGTAAAAAAGCCAAGTGAGAGCATGAGGCCCTGAGTTAATTTAGCCCCAGTGCCAGTGCGCATGAGCACATGCACATGAACACACATGCGTGCGTGTGCACATACACACAGAGTTAAAACAATAACACAAACAGAAACTTCACAGGATCACTTCCACCTGAACTCTGCCCAACCTTGATAATGACCCCATCCTCCCATATTCGGACCATGCTCAAAGAGCTCAAAATTTGTTGCTTGGTACATTGAATCACACCTTCACTCACTCAATGAACTCTACCAACCAGGTAATAATACTGTTCCAGTGTGAATTAGACTGGTCCTCTCCAAGAAGAGAGGACCAACCCTTCTCCTTCTCCATCCCTTCCAACAGTGAACTGATCTCATTCTCTGCTTCACTTGCTTTGATTCAAGATGTCCATCTTTTCCATGGTGTGCTCGTCTGAAAAAAACAATCCCTGCAATACTTTAAGGCTGAGAATAGAATCTTCTCCTCCCTCCCAAATTAAGCTTATATAGTTTCTTCACAACTAAAAAAATACCCACACCTAAAAAGAAAAATGATAAATATGTAAAACTTCTCCCACCTTCTTTTTCCAGCAATTTATCATGAGCATTTTCCTACACTAATTTTCTGCAGAATCTTACTTTATTTTATTTTTTTTGGTACATGTAGCATCCTTTTCAAGATTTCAAAATTGAGCTATACTTCCCTATCTTCCCATGTGGGTTTTCTCCAGTTGTTCAACATAGTGAGCATCGTATATCTAAATCTGTACCCACAAGGTGTAATTCCTCTCTCACAAGGAATTTAGCCTGATCCACTGAGAGGAAACCCCCACAAGGGCTGTTATGCAACTCTATTTTCTCTGTAGGTTCAGGATGACCCTCCTTCTAACACTAGCTGCTACCCTTGGCTTGTAGTCATCAGTCTGAAACCTATTAGTTGGGATGGACTTTGGCAAGGAATTTGAGAGCAAATAAATCTTGATATTTGTTTTTAAGAAATTACTTTTATTACATCTACCTATTCTCCTTAATTTAAAATTTGGCAAAATCTCAAGCCAAGTTTTCCTGGAAATTTTTTGAGAATTCTGTCTTGGCAATCATTAAGGCAATCCAGTTTCTTTTTCTTTTTTAATTATTATAACTGTTAGCTGGGCACTGGTGGCTCACCCCATAATCCTAGCTACTCAAGAGGCTAAGATCTAAGGACTTTGGTTCAAAGTCAGCCAAGGCAGGAAAGTCCATAAACTGCCCCCCCCCAAAAAAAGCTGGAAGTAGAGTTGTTGGCACAAGTGGTAGAGCGCTAGCCTTGAGTAAATGAAGCTGAGAGACAGTGCCCAGGTCCTGAGTTCAAGTTGCAGGGGCATCATAAAAAATATTATAATTGTTAATGTGTTCATTGGTTAGTCTTACAGTTTAATGGGATTTATTGAGATTTCTATACATGCAGTTGTATCATGGTGATGAAGAGAATTGTGGAAATGAGAACACAAAAGTTCAATGAGCAGGCATTGACTTTGACCAAGGCAGCATTCTATCTGGCCAAACCTTCTAGTCCAAAGCTGAGGTACTATAGTATTTCAGAAGAAATTCAGGAAATTAGTGCTTACTCTGTCTCCCTGCAGTGTGATCCATCCCTATGTACATTCCACTCTTCTGTATCTGTGAGAGGCAAACTTTACAAGTTTTCAGCAAATAAAAAGCACTGGTTATATTGGCTCATACCTGAAATTCTACCCAATGAGAAGGTAGAGATTTGAAGAGTTACAGTTCAAGGCTAACCCTGACAAAAAGTTCATGAAATCTATCAAGCTAAATTCCTTTTTTCCATCAGTGCACCTGTTATTTGCACTAAAGAGCTTTTTTCCCTTTCAATATTAAAGCCTTGTTTATTTTCACACTTAATACAGACATTCTGTTTTTGTTTGTTTGTTTGTTCTTGTCAGTCATGGGGCTTGAACTCAGGGCGTAGGCACTGTCTCTGAGCTCTTGAGCTCGAGGCTAGCCACTTGAGCCACAGCACCACTTACAGACATTCTGTTAAACATGTAATCTGTAGAAAGTTTCCTGTTAGTGGAATTCTCTAATGGCCTTTTGACCCTAAGTGTTGACAGTTAGTACTCAAAGTGCTATGATAGGAGAGTGTTCCCCAAAGGGCCCAAGACATCCATAACTACATATGGATACTGACACTCTGACAGATATATGATATACATCTAGATGTAGAGGTAGATATACATAGAGATAGATAGGTAGGTAGATAGACAGACAGATAGATAATAGGTAGGCAGACAGACAGACAGACAGACAGACAGACAGACAGACAGACAGATAGATAGATAGATAGATAGATAGATAGATAGATAGATAGATAGATAGATAGATAGAGAGATAGATAGATAGATAGATAATAGACAGGTGGATAGATGATAGATAAGTAGCTAGTAGATAGATCTCAAACTTTAGCCATCCATAGGAAAACTATTTCTGTTAACTTTTTGTTCTTATATGTCTTCCCAGGTTTTATTTATAAAGTTTGCATCATATTCCTTCATATAGATATACTATGTGACATAATTGTCTATTTAAACAGATTCCTACTATAAAAATAATGGGAAGAGGGGCTGGGAAGGTGGCTCAGTGGTAGAGCGCTTGCCTTGCATGCATGAGGCCCTGGGTGCGATTCCTTAGCACCACATAAGCAAAGAAAGAAAAAAGCCGGAAGTGGCGCTGTGGCTCAAGTGGTAGAGCACTAGCCTTGAGCTGAAGAGCTGAGGGACAGTGCCCAGGCCCAGAGTTCAGGCCCCACGACTGGACCCAAAAATAATAATAATAATAATGGGAAGAGCATCTTAGCTACTAAGGCAGCTGAGTTCTGAGGATCAAGGTTCAAAGCCTTCTGAGGCAGACAAACCAAAAGACTCATCTCCAATTAACCAGCAAAAAGCCAAAAAAGCAGAGCTGTGGCTCAAGTGGTAGAGCAGAAGCTAAGGGACAGTGTCCAGGCCTTGAGTTCAAGCCCAACTAAGGGCATACATACAAAAAAAAAAAAAACTGGGGGATGAATATCTATCTATCTACCTATCTATCTTTGCATCATTTCTCAGGAAATTATAAGAAATGGAATAAAAGAAATCCACTCCTCCTTTTTTTTTTTTTTGCCATAAAGGGGATTGAACTCAAAACCTAATAGTCTACCACTTGAACTATGCCTTCAGCCCAGAAATACATTTTTAAAGTTTTGATAATAATATCCCTATAGAAAAATTATAGTAATTTGCATTTCCACAAGCACTATATGAAAATGCCTATGTTATTACATCTTGCCCAATGTGAGCGTTAGCACTCCTTTCATTCCTTGACAGTCAATCCTTCCTGACATTTACAGAATCTCCTATAATGCTGTGTCTGCACTTCTATACCTGAGAGGTACTGCAATGAGTTCTCAGTTTATCCGGAGGCAGCTACTCCCTTCCTGTTTCTGAAGCAACCTCCAGGATCTGGCGTTCTTGGCTCTCGGAGCAATGGTTGGCAGTACAAAGACAGCTGCACTTCTTCCCTCTGACCTCCTCCTATAGATAGCTGGCTTTCTTTTGCAACACCATGCTTCCGGCTTCAGGAGGCACTTCATTCAATTCTCCACTTCATCACAAGCAACTGAAAATAATTTGTCACTGATGATATTTTGATTATATAAAAGAAAGCCTGGGCTGGGAAAGTGGCTCAGTGGTAGAGCACTTGCCTTGCATGCCTGAGGCCCTGGGTTCCATTCCTCAGCACCACATAAGCAAAAAAGAAAAAAGCCGGAAGTGGCGCTGTGGCTCAAGTGGTAGAGCGCAAGCCTTGAGTTGAAGAGCTGAGGGACAGCGCCCAGGGACAGAGTTCAGGCCCCACAACCGGACCCAAAAAATAAATAAATAAATAACAGAATGAGGGTGCTCCATGTGTGCTGTTATGAAATTAAGTATAAGAAAAATTGATGAGACAGTGGATTACATGCAGTGACTGTAATACACCACTGCAGGTTTCTGTATGTATGTGTGGATTTTATACACACACACACACACACACACACACACACACACACACACACACACACACACACACACACACAGGGCTGGGAAGGTGGCTCAGTGGTAGAGTGCTTGCCTTGCATGCCTGAGGCCCTGGGTTCGATTCCTCACCACCACATAAGCAAAAAGAAAAAAAGCCGGCAGTGGCGCTGTGGCTCAACTGGTAGAGCGCTAGTCTTGAGCTGAAGATCTGAGGGACAGTGCCCAGGCCCAGAGTTCAGGCCCCACGACCGGACCCCCCCACCAAAAAAAAGAAAGAAAGCCTTTCTGCACTCCAATTCTACAGCTAACACATTTGTTGGTATGTTCTGAGCTTTACTACACAGTCCTGAATGATAAAGGAAGTTACCATTTATTTGATTCTTTTCCATTGTGATTTCCTGCTAGCTGACTGACAGCTAACATCTTACCACAGGCTTCTCTTTCTGAAAAGATATGGATGGGGAAAAAAGATATGGTTGGACTTATATACATTGGCAAAGAGCTATCATATTGGTGAGATTTTTTTTCCAGTAAATTAAGTACTCAACCAATTTGTGCCTTTGGCCAATCTTCCCTTCTTTACTCCCACTTAATGACTTTAAGGCAAACCTATAGAGAGGTTTCAGGACATACAGTCTGCCCATCTAAGCTAGTTTCATGGATGTGTACAACTTTGCCAACTCTTTTTTTTCTGCAAGAAAACAGTCTGGTTCATATTGCCCTCAGTCACATTGCGCTCTATCAGTTCTATCCTCGGGCTGTCCCCGTAGGTATAGGTCTCTCTTAGATAATCCATGGATCCTGCTGGTGTTTCTAGCCACTGCACTGAGATCAAAAATGAAGGTGTTTTATTCCCTCTGAAGAAGACAGTGTGAAAGGCAAGCCTTTTAGATAGGTCACCGAGGGCTATGGATTTCTTCTGGTTGTAAATCAAGCTGTTGATAAAAAGCAATGAGCTTTCCGGGAAGGTATGGCTTAAAGTAGCCTTACCCCAGGACATGATAATATACAGCACATTAAATAAAAGGTAATGGTTACCTGGACTACAGCTGGGCGGCTCCAGTAATTTTTTAAGTTGTGTATTGAAGACTCCAGGGAGTACTTTTTAAAATATGATCTTGTAGAGGAAGCACTTATTTGCTGGGCACAAGAGGCAAAAAGTTAGCATACATGGGCTTCAAAAGACTTTCTTCCTGCTTAGCAATGAATTCACACCCTCTACTCTCCAGGAAGGAAGAAGCAGCTGGTTTGGAACATTGAACTCATCCTATTTAGGTAAATAAAATATTCTCATGCATCTGCCCCACAGAGAATCTAGTGGTGTACAGACCCTCAATTTAGAAATTGCTACCTTCTGCAGATCCCTACCAACCTGTATGGTTTTTACATAGCTTTACCAGAAATTGTTTTTATTAGGAAGATACTAAAGGATTATTTTATTTGCCAAGTGGTTTCATTTTTCAAATTATACAGTTTTCCCAAGTTCAGGTAATGGCCATCCCAGAGGTCATATTGGTTCAGATTGGAAGTGAAAGTTTTTACTTGATGGGTCATACATTCGAAGTGAGAGACTGGACTTCCATAAAGCCCAAACTTTGAAGAATCCAGACCCCACTCTGAACCCACTGAGTCAGCCTCTCATAGACAGCTTGAGAATCTTCATTTTTGCCAGTTCCTCAATTGAGATATTCCTTCAGACTTGTAACCGCCTGATGCTACTCTTCTTGGCTACATCAACTTGTATTTTGTGCTACTCAAGACTGGCACTAAGCCACTTGAGACAGCTTCACTTCCAGCTTTTTACTGGTTAATTAGAGATAAGTGTCTCACAGACTCATAACCCAGTCTGGCTTCAAACCACAATCCTCAGATCTCAGCTTCCTGGGTAGCTAGGATTGTAGGCATGAGCCACCAGTGTCTAGCTATAATCCAATTAAAAAAAAAATACCAAAAACTAACAAAAACACCAAAAAAAACCCATCACATTTGTCAGTTCTCCTCATTATGAGTGTTATGTTCCTTTTGAGAAATTCAAATAAACTACTTTTCAGGTTCCTTTGCTACTAGGATGTGGATGTTTGTCAGATTCTATAACTCAGATGTACCTATGTTAAAACCTGATTTAGAAGAATACAAGAAGTGGTTTGGGAAAATTCTGCTAGGACAGATGACTTCAAAGTTTCTGAGAACGGCACCGGTGGCTGCAGCTTGTAGATTGTGGCAAAGACATGTTGTTCTGGGGTTCATAAAGGCAGCAGCTCCCAGTGGAGCATCATGGTTCTAGATGGCCAAGGATTTTAAGAACTCGGTCTACTGTTTTCCTCAGTCTTGGTCACACATTGATATCACTTGAGAGAGAGACAGACAGGAGTGGAAGTAGAGGAAGGGAGGAAAAGAGAGAGGATCAGAGAAGAGTGGAGAGGAGAAGAAAAGATAACTAATAGAATGGAAGAAAATATTATAATTTATATGGCAGATAAGGGACTTTTGTATAGAATTCATAGAAGATTCTCACAATTCAATTATAAAAAAAACATAGCTGGGTGCTGGTGGCTCATCCCTGTAATCCTAGCTACTCGGGAGGCTAAGATCTGAGGATTGTGGTTCAAAGCCAGCCTGGGCAGAAAAGTCTGTGACATTCTTATCTCCAATAAACTACTCAGGAAAAGCTGGAAGTGGTGCTATTGCTCAAGTGTTAAAGGGCTAGCCTTGAGCAAAAGAAGCTCAGGGATAGTGGTCAAGGGATCTGAATAGAGATTTCTCCAAGGAATATATAAAAATGGTCAATAGATACATGAAAAGATACTTAATAATCAGTAATTAGTGAAATGCAAATCAAAACTACAGTGAAGATGCACCGGGATTGCTATTGTTAAAATGTTGGTAAAGATACAGGTAAGATCCAGGCTTTACTAGGAGGTTGGTAAAATATTGTAACCATGTTGGAAAACAGTGTAGCAATGCTGCAAAATGTTAAACCGAGTTACCTATCTGACCCAGCTGTTCTACACCTTGGTATATACACAAGAGAAATGAAAATATATATCCACAGAAAAGCTTTCACATGAATTTCCATAGGTAAAAGGTAGACTAATTTCAAATGTCCATTAACTCACAAGAGAATAAATAAAATGTGATGTATTCTTATGAGGGAACATGACATTGTTTAAAGAGGTTGTAGTACTATTCCATGCTACAGCATGGATTAGTTTTACTTTATTTTTATTTTTATATATTCTTTTGTCAATCCTAACGGCCTGCACACTGTCCCTGAGCTTCTGTTTTTTCAAGGCTAGCACTCTACCACTTGAGCGACAGTGCCACTTTCAGCTTTTTCTGTTTATGTGGGACTGAAGAATTGAACCCAAGGCTTCATGAATACAAGGCAAGCACTCTACTGCTAAGCCACATTCCCAGCCCATAGATTAATTTTAAAAACACTACACAAAGTCAGAAAAGTCAGTCACAAAAGGCTACATTCTATATGTGAATTGGAGGGAGTGGCTACTAATAGATATGTATTTTATTGGGGGGGGATAAGAATGCTTGAAATTTTATTGTAATCATAGTTGAACAAATTGTGGATATACTAAAATCCATTGAAGTATATACTTTAAAGTTATGATATATGAATTATTTACCAATAATTCTGTAATTAAAAATTGTAAGCTAGTGACTCACACCTGTAAACCCCAAGACTGGCAAAAACAAAGCAAAAAAAAAAAACCTGGCTGTCACTGTGAAGGTAGAATTAATAACATTTGATGATAAATGCTTGATTGTATGTTCCATGAGGCAAATTTTAGTCAGTTGCCTAGAATATCTCAGAATCTTACATAATATATGGGATGTTGTAAAACTTCAAGATTTGTGCTGAATAGTTAAATGAATGAGAGAAAAGTAAAGCTAACTATAGAGGCATGAGTAGAGTGACTTTTCACTCTGGAAACACAAGATATGTAAGGAATCTGGTTTAAGAAAAACGATGAGACAAAGAATTTTCTATGGTTGAGTCAGAAAGGATGGTGAGGTGTGCAAGGCCATAGGAATTGTGGGAGAGCTTGCTGCACCATCTCTAGGACATTTCATCTGGGACACAGTGGAACCAAAAATCTGGAGGAACTCTCATGGCTTGTAAAGTCTCTCTGTAGCTCTGTGTGAGTCTATGAGATGCTCAGTTGGGTCTTCAGATCTTGTTGTGTTCTGACCATGCATGAATGCTTGACAGCCAGATGGTAGAGACAAGTCTACATCTTTCCTTTGTAGTTTTTTGTTTTGGTTTGGTTTTTGGTGATGCTGGAGTCTGAACTCAGGGCTTTGTACTTGCTAAGTAGGCACTCTACCAATTGAGCCACATCCTCAGCCCTTCTTTGAAGCTTTTAATTGTATCAACTTACCTGGTCCCTTTGACAACCTCCATGAGGAGGAATGCATCTTCCAGTCTCAAACACTCTTTATTGAATATACCCAGTGCCTTTCAGTTTAACCCCTTCCCCTTGTACCTCTTTCATCCCTTTTGTCCAACAATCCCCCTCCCCAACAACCACAGTCTGTTCTTCTGTCTGCTTGGTCTTTGCCCTATGGACTCTGCCTCCCTTTCACAGAGAGATGGAACTTCTTTTGGCTGGACATTTTCTCAGGGGTGTGCTTTCCTCGCCCTGTGCTTTCCTGACCACTGTAGGCTGTCCACTTCCAGGGTTGAAGCCTACCAGCCTGGCTTTATTCTCCCTAAAAGGCAACTCAAGCCTGCAGTAGACAACTCTGAATAAAGAAAGAACTAGGGCATTTACTTGGAGTAAAGATATGTACACTACCTGTTTTCCATCGCCTTCAGTCTGAATCACACCTTCTAGACTGAATAGATATCATCTTCCTATGGAATCTTAGGAATTGGTGGAGGAAAGTAGCCCACCCTAGTACTGAGGTACTGAGATGAGTTTGGATGACAACGGATGCTTCTCCTAGTGAACATTCCTTGATCTCTTAAATAAATGTATCCCTTTCTTTCTGACCTCTCTCCTGTGAGGTGCACAGGTTGGGATGGGGGTGTACAAGTCCACCAAGCTGGGGAGAAACATGGGGAGTAGTACATTCTCTTTTCTCTTGGATATGCTGGAGATAGAAAGCCAGAAGGCCATGTGAAGCAGCCAGGCTAAATTGGCTTGTCAAACAAAAGGTTCTCCCTCGGTCTGGGCACCTGATGTGAGACCTAGCAGACAAATGGAGGGCAGAAGATTTGAAGATGTAAACACAAGGACAAGCAAAGTTCATCCAAAATGGCAAAAAAAAAAAAAAAAAAAAGATATGGGAGAATCCATATCTTTGCCCTGAACTCCTAGTTTCTGCCTTTTAAAGACCAGCATTGGAACTGAGGCCATGTCTTGAATGGCTTGGCTATAAATTCAACGGTTTGCTACATATATATGATCTTCTCTGATTCCAACCCCCATGTCCAGAGAAGGACTGATCTGCTGTGTCCATCTTCCCAGAGACTTTTATACTGCTTGGCCAGGTGTTCCCAGTCTTCAGGGAGAAAAATGGATGCTTGCTGGAAGGTAAAGATGATGTGTGTCTGTGGAACCAAGGTGCAAGGCCTCTTCATCTTCACAAGCAAAGGCGCTGTCAGTTGCAGAGAGATCATTACTTGGAGAATTCCATCCATTTCTGCCTGTGGTAGCTGAGTGAAGGATAGAAAGCTTCTTATCAGGGCCAAAAAGGAACACCATGCCTGTAGTCACAGCATGCCTTTTCATCTTTCTTGGAGTGGTCCAACATACCCAAAAGGATGGCAAAGTCTCAGTTCTTACCCCCAATGCCAGGAAAAGGTGGCTCTTCCTTGGACTCCGCAATGAGGAAAGATGGTCCTCAGCCCTACTGAAATGGCAATCAAGCTAACATTCCTCTTGGCAAACTCTAGTGCCAACTTAGAAGCCTTGCCAAGTTCTGAGGTACACACTGGGATAAAGTCTCATGGATGGGAGAAGAGAATTCCCCAAGAGTTTCCCAGAAAGTTCCAGAGCATGTGCAGGCAAAGTAAGGCCTCAGAGTCAGAGGCTTCATCCCTAGAAGGAGCTCTCTGGGTATGCTCCAAAGCAGCGGTCTGAGAGTGGGGGATGGGGAGTGGAGAATGGGAGTGAGGACTGGACAGGAAGGTACTGAATTTACAGATGGCCAAATCAACCAGGAGGCACTGCTGCTATGCCTTACGTGCTGTGCCACATCTTGTTCTTACTTTATTGGTACTGACTTTTAAAAACATTTTTTGGACTGTGGGGCTGTTGCTAGGTTTTCTCTATTACAAGTACTGCCATGATAAACATCTTTATATAATACATCTTTGTACATTTGTCCAATTACATCCTGAGGATTCATTCTTAAAAATAGAATAGCTGAATCAAAAGAAATAGATGTTTTCAAGGAATTTAAGAACTGTTGCCAAACTACCTACAAGAATTGCAACAAGCTTAGTGCTGATGACTCATGCCTGTAATCCTACCTACTCAGGAGGCTGGCATTCAATCTCAGTTTCAGGACAGCCTGGAGAGGAGAGTCCAAGCGACTCTATCTCCAAAATAACTAGCAAAAAGCCAGTCTGGTGACATGATTCAAGTGGTAGAGCACCAGCCTAAGCAAAAATAGCTGAGCGAGCACTCAAAGCCCTGAGTTCAAGGCCCAGTACCAGCACACACACAAAAAAAAAGCAAAAGAAAAAAAGCAAAAGAAAAAGTATAGCCATGCTAGTGAGTGTAGAATAGTAGCTCATTGTACTTCTGATTGGCATTTTTCTGGTAACTAGGAATGTTAAGCACCTTTCATATGCTTGCTTGCCATTTAAAGAATAGTTACCAGATATTTTCTTTAAAGAAATACTTGATCCCTTCTCCATTTTGAAGTTGAATTGTTCATCTTTTGCAGTTGAGATGTAAGAATACTTTATGTGTTATAGATGCTAGGCACTTAATATATGTGTTCTATTACCTGCCCTTCATGATGTCCTTTAAAGCACAAAAGTTTTAAATTTTGAAGATTTATTTTTGTCTTGTTGATTGTACTTGTATTCTCCAAAACTCCATTGTCAAATCTAGGCTCAACAAGATTTATACCTATGTTTTCTTCTAATAGCTTTCATGGTTTTAGCTCTTGCATTTAGGTGTTTAATCAATTTTGAGTTCATTTTTGTATATGGTATGAAGTAGGGGCTCAATTTGATTATTTTTCAGGTAGCTAATCAGTTTTTCTCCACTGAATGAATGATTTGGCACCTCTGTTAAAAATCAATTGACCATAGAGTTTACTACATCCTAATGACCTATATATACATTTTTATGTCAAGTACCATACTGCTTTGATTATTATAGCTTTGTAATAATATAATTTTGATATTTCAGGACCTACATGTGGCTCATAATTATATTGGACAGCATGGAATTAGATGACTTTTACTTAACGCACAGAGTTGTGCCAACATCGCCACAATCTACTTTTAGAGCATTTCCATCATGGGATCCTTTTCCATTTTAAATTTCTATTCCTTATTTGCTCTGCCCTCATGATTTTTAATTTTGCTGAAATTAGTTTTAATCATTATCTAACCTTTATGTATATGTATGACTTCAACATTCTTATCAAAATTCATAACATTTTATATTAATTTGTTGGCTGTTTTCCCTTTAGACTGTTAAGTGAGATCAGGGTACAGAGAAAATGAGAATTTTGCTGAGAATGGAGGTCAGGTGGAAAGACAGTTAATTTGGGAGTGTCAAGCATATCCTAGGGAAAATGAAAGACGGGACATCAGGAGCAGAGTGGACATGTCATATCCACTTTTCCAAGGTCGGGTCGAGGAGGAGGCAGGTTCTGTCTCTTTCTCTCATTTTTTGTAGAACTAAGTTCAGGTTTGAACTCAGGATCTTGGTGGACAGGTGCTCTACCACTCTGTGGCAGGTTCTTAATGTCAAACCTGTCCCAACCAGAGATATTTTGGCAAGTGTACAGTCTTTTTTCTTTTCCTTATCTTTTTTTTTTTTCTGATACTGGAGTTTGAACTGAGCCTCATGTTCAGGCTTCCTCAGCTTACTTGCTTGATTAGTGATCTACCATTAGAGCCATGCCTTCAGCCTCACTTTTTGTTGGTGATTTTGGAAGGAGTCCTCAGGGCTTTTCTGCTGAAAGTGGCCTCAGACAGGACCTCTGGATCTCTGCTTCCTAGGTATCTAGAATTACAGGCATGTGTCACTGACCCCCTGCCAAATGTACACGCATTTGAGGATTAAGTATTCAATGTTTCAGGTTTAGCCAAGACAGTGCACATCTGTAATCCTAGCACTTCCGAGACCCAGGCAGGAGGATCACAAGTTCACAGCCAGGGAAAGTACATAGTTCAAAACCTACCACAGCCCTGTCTCAAAAAGACCAAAAACAAAAGTATTCAACACTTCAGATCTCTTTTTCCTTCCCCCTGGCTCCTTTCTAAGATAATGAAGGGGTATGAGAGCCATGGTGTAGCTCCCATGAGTACAATGTAGGGGAGACATTGCTACAATTCCTATGATGCCCTTTGTTTCCTTGCTAGTCTTCAAGTCTGAGGCAGACACTTTCCTAGATTGGAGATGGCAGAGGACAGGCTGGTCCTAAATGATTCTTGATGCAATGCTGATACATAGAAGGAGAGGCCCAAGTCCCACCATGCCCTCTTGATCCTAAGATCCCTACATTCTAGTACTCTAGTTCATATCCCATTTTGTCCAGTCTGCCAAAGCTGTCAGCCCTTCTCCCTTCCTCTGCCTCACCAATGCTGCTCTTGATGTTTGCTGGAACCCTAACTCCGGGACTAGGTATAAGGAGAAGCATCTCTTGCTTCATGGAAGAAATCCTATAGTATGGATTTGTCATTGCTGTGGAGAGTAGTTTTGTAAGTTTTGATGACACCAGGGTTTTACCACAATTTCTTTTGGGGAGGTAGGGCAGAATAAGTTGAGTAATGATTAAGTCAGGTATCAATTCTAGAGAGGTTCTGAAAGCTCTGTTGTGGGTGGGAAGTCCAATGAAAGGAAGATAGATATTATTTTCTAAATTCTCTCTGTTATAGTCTCTCTTCCCTAATGACTCCATAAATGAAGGCCCATGCACACTGTTTATAGCTGTATCTCAGCTTCTAGGACAGTACAGAGGCTGCCTTACATGTTTCCCAGGTAGGGGAATAGAAGGGGTACCACCTCATCCTGCAATATTTCAAAGGGACTGGAAAGACCATTGTGCTGCTACTGGAAGTGTATAAAACCAATTAGGTTTCCTACCATTTATGTCTTTGTGTGTGTGTGTGTGTGTGTGTGTGTGTGTGTGTGTGTGTGTGTCTGGTCATGGGACCTGAACTCTGGGCTTGGGCGCTGTCCCTCAGCTCTTCAGCTCAAGGCTAGCGCTCTACCACTTGAGCCATAGTGCCACTTCCCGCTTTTTTCTTTTTGCTTATGTGGTGCTGAGGAATCGAACCCAGGGCCTCATGCATGCAAGGCAAGCACTCTACCACTGAGCCACCTTCCCAGGCCCCTATTTATGTCTTATGTTGCTTGTGCCACTTTGTGAGGGTCCAGACTTAATTGTTTCATCTGGTGATTGATCAATGTAAGGTAATGCAAATAATTCTTCCATATGTCAAAATATTAGACATATTTGTACCTGATTTACATATTTCTTTGTTAGGTTGAGGAATTTCTGGCCCTAAGGTTAATTTTAACTAGTTGTACTTGATCTTCAAATTATATACTTTCATGAATATTGCTGCTGCCTAGAGAAAAATCTCCCCCTACTGAGTTGCTATGAGTAGTTCAGAAGTTTCTGATCTTGACAGTAATATGAATTTGTTCTAGAAAACTTGAAACTTTCTTGTGACAAAAATGTTTGTTTTTCATATTTGGGAAAATGAATTGTTCTCAATTGAGAAGGGAAAATAAGCTGGGAATGTAACCCATGCATGAGTCCCTGGGTTCCATCCCCAACATCCTACCCAGAGAAAGAGGATTGGAGAGGACAGAACAAGAAAGACAAGGAAGAAAGAAGGATTTAATTTGGGGGCCTGAAAAGATCTGGAATTGAGGAAGCCAGAAACTAGTCTGTCTAGTTGCTACTCAAGAGGTCAACAACGGGTAATTGATGGGCTAGAGGCATGGTTTAAGTGATAGAACTTAAGCACAAGCACTGAGCTTGTAAGCACAAGCACTGAGTTCAAGCTCTACTACTATCAAGAGACCCAAAGAGAAAGACCTTGACTCAAAAAATAAGGTAATTGAGAGATGAAGTATATTTGAAGGAGATTAAATGAAGCACTACAAGTTGTATAGGGTAAAGTCTTCTCTGGCTTTCCTGAAGGATCCCCAGTTGCTTATGGATGGAAGAGATACAAAGGCCTGTTTAATGATAGGCTCAAGGCTATATTCAGAGGCTTTGAGCTAGCCCCAGGGACTAACATAGAAAAAAGTAATAAGAAGAAAATGCAAATTTTGCAACACCACAAAGTGACTAATTCTGGCCTGTTTCTTTTCCTTGCATCGTACATGTATATATTATATGTATATCAATAATAAATCTACATTATATTAATAATTTTCAGTTCTATATTTCTCATCTAACATTGTCATAACTATTGAATATTATTAATATTCTTCAAAACATAATATTTAATGGCTGCATATTCATTGAGTTAGTCAGCTTTCTGTTATGGTATCAAATACCTGGGATAATCAGCTTATGAAATAGAAACAGATTACTTGTGTTCACATTTGGGAGGTTTGGGTCCATGCTTAGTTTGGCCTCATTGATTCTGAGCCTGGGCCAAGGAAGCACATCAAAGCTGCATACCTCATTGGTCCTCACTCAAAAGAGAAGAAGAGAAGAGACTATGGTTCTACTGTCCTCTTCAAGGCCCACCCCCAATTTCCTAAAACCTCCCAGTAGGCCCCTCTGTTAAAGATTCCACCACCTTCCAAGAGCACCAAGCTGAGAACCAAGCCTTTAACATCCCCTTTGGGAACATTCCAGATTCAAATTATACTGTTTCTCAAAGCAGATATACAAAAGCTTATTTACTAACTTCTCTATCATCAATATTTACCCTCTCCCATCTTTTAATTATCACAGGAAACATAGAATGAATATGGTTCATCTTTTGGGGAATCTGTGATTCTTTAAACTGAATTTCAAGAATACTTGCTCTTTTCTGCTATTTCGCCAAAAGGCTTTCAGAATAGATGTACTACATTCTTACCAACACAACTGAAGAATATTTTCATCTGTTTTTATGTAAGCAGAATAATATTTAGTCCTAATAGTTGTGTGTGTGTGTGTGTGTGTGTGTGTGTGTGTGTGTGTGTGTGTGTCTATGCTGATGTGCTGATACAAGGGCTTGAATGCAGGGCATTTTATTCTTGCTCTGTTATTTCACTTTTGGCTGGTACTAGACCATGTGAGCCATGCTTCCAGTCCTGCCTTTTTATGGGTTAATTGTAAATAGAGAGTTGCAGATTGTTCTGTCCAGGCTGTCTTTGAAATATAATTCTCAGATCTCAGCCTTCTGAATAGCTAGAATGATAGGCATGAGCCACCAGCATTCAGCTAATAGCTATTTTCAATTGTCCTACATGGTCATAGCAATCTGTACTCCATTAGCAAGGTCTGAGAGTTACAGTTGCTTCATATCCTTGAAAACATTTAGTGCTGTTAATCTTTTAAATTTTAGTCATTCAAGTGGAGTATGAGTATCTCATTGTAGCTTAATATGAATTTCCTAATAACAAATATTGACCACCTTTCCATGTAGTTAAAATATCATTTAGATATAATCCATGAAATATCCACTCAAATATTTGTCCATTTTCCAACTCAGTAAATTGGATATGAATATATATGTGTGTGTAAATATACATATATGTAAATATCTTTGCCTATCTGTAAATATCTTCACCCACTTGTGAGTCTTTTTTTCAGTATCTCAGTAGTATTTTTTGATTGGCAATTTTTTTAATTTAAATAACCAATAATGATTAGTGCTTTATGTACCTGTATAAATAATCCTTGCATAATCAAGACCATGAAGACTGTCTTCTATATTTTCCTTTGATAGGTCATTGCTTATGCTTTCACAGTTGCAGCTGTGATAGTTTTGTGTACGGTTTGAGGTAGGGGGTCCAGATATTATTATATTCATTTACCCCAAACCATATAATGGAAAGATCTTTATTTCTCCTCTCTCTTATTTTATTTTCTTTGTCACAAACTGGATGATGAGCTATAGATAGATAGATAGATAGATAGATAGATAGATAGATAGATAGATAGATAGATAGATAGCTATGGTTCTGAACTGTCTGTTCTGTTGGTTATTGGTATATTCTTGTGCCAATATCACCTTTTTAATTACTATGAAACCTCATAGTATGTCATTAAGCTTGTTCTTCAGGATTGCCTTACTTGCCTACTTATTTTTTCTTTTACTTCTCTGTTTCTGTTCTTGAAAGAATCTTGTTATATAACCCAGCCTGGCCTAGAACTCACAAGCTTCCTGAGTGCTGCTTGCTTACCTTTTATGTTGAGAGGCTTTTATGTTAAGAGGGTAGAATCTTTTCTTTTTCTTATTGTTATGTAAAAATTCTTTATTTGTGATCACATTCATTGTCGACTTTTATTTGTGTTATGAGTATTTTCCCAGTGTCATTTGACATGTGCAGTGGGGGAGGAGGGATGTGCACATGCATGTGTGCACACGGGTACACGTGCACATGCTGGCATTAGATCTTGAACTCAGGACCTCATACTCTAGCTTGGCTTTTTTGTTCAAGGTAGGCATTTTACCACTTGAGCCACAGCTCCACTTCTGGCTTTTTGTTGGTTAATTGAAGATAAATGTCTCACAGACATTTCTGCCTAGGCTGGTTTTGAATCATGAGCCTCAGATCTCAGCCTCTTGAGTAGCTAGGCTTACACTATACCTCTTTTTGTGCTTTTGATTTTACTGCATATTTCTCTTGCCATAAAGAAGTATCAATTTTTTTAAGAAATCAAATTTTTATGAAGCTCATTCAGGCTTTATTCTGGTGACTTTCCCCACATTACATTTTCCCAGTTGTAGCGGGGAAAAGAAAACCCAGGGCCTTGCACATGCTAGGCAAATACTCTGTCTCAGCAGTCTCCCTACCCCATTGTTTTTACACTTAGAAAATACTTCCCTAATTCCCATAAAGTTTAAATGTAATGTTTATATTTACAATATAGAGGATATGTGACCATATGAATATAAATCAAAAGTTCTTACTCTCTAGAGTAGTGAAATTGAAGTTCAGACTCAAAGGGGATGAATCAGTCTGGATTAAAAAACTGAAATTACATGGGGGAGAATAATGAAAGGGGTGAAACCAATCAAGATGAGCTGTACTTATAAAATGCTTTGTTGAATGGTAACCCCTTTGTATAACTACTTGAAGATAATAAGATATAATTACTTAATCAATCGATCATTGCCAGTCCTGGGCCTGGGTGCTGTCCCTGGACAGAAAGGCTAACACTCTACCAGCTGAGCCACAGCACCATTTCTGGCTTTTTCTGTGATTAATTGGAGATAGTAGCATGGAGGTTCCTCAAAACACTAAACATAGAGCTTCCCTATGACCAAGGAATCCCACTCCTGGGCATTTATCCAATTAACCACAAACCAGCCCACACTAAAGCCACCAACACAACCATGTTCATTGCAGCACTGTTTACCATAGCTAAGACATGGAATCATTCCAGATGTTTCTCAATGGACAAATGGATCAAGAAAATGTGATACACACACACACACACACACACACACACACACACACACACATACATACATACATATATACACACATGTGTATATAGTGGAATTCTATGCTTCCATCAGAAAGAATGCCATTGCCCAATTTATAAGAAAATGGAAAGACTTGGAAATTTTTATATTAAGTAAAGTAAGCCAGATCCAAAGAAACATAGGTTGCATGGTTTCCCTCATTTGTAATCATTAGAAGAATGTGCCTATAAATCTATAAGTAAATTCAAAGGATAGTAAAAGACAAAAAATTACACTTGGAATGTTTAAACATTCACATAGTGAGGCCAAAGGAGGATAATCTTAGGAGAGGATCACAAGGGTTCAGTAGCTATGTGCATATAATAATATGAAATGCTTATCAAAATGAACTCCAAGAAGTACAAATAAGAGGGTCTTTTTTATTTTACTTTTTACTGGTCTTCCCTTCTTCTTTTTCTTCTTCTTCCTCCTCTTCTTCTTCTTCTTCCTCTTCTTCTTCCTCTTCTTCTATTTTTTCCCTTTTGTCACTATTTTTTATTTCTGTACCTTTGATCTTAATTTGGGGAGGGGGAGGGGAAGCACAGAAATGGTGGGACAAAGGTTGAGCTAATTCAGTAGTGATACTCACTAAACACTATGTTGGAAATGAACTATACAACTTAGGGAAGAAAGTGGTCAGGAAGAAAAAAAAACCTTGGAGAAAATCAGGGAAGAGGTGAGACTGTTCAAAAAGAAATGTACTCAATAACTGCCTTATGTAACTATAACCCCCCTGTACATCACCTTTACAATAAAAAATCAATTATTTTTTAAAGAGTCTCATGGGATTTTCCTGCCTAGGCTAGCTTCGAACTGTAATCCTCAGATCTTAGCCTTGTGAGTAGCTAAGGTTACTAGCATTGAGGCAATGATTCCCAGCCAACAGATACATTTTTTACAAAAAATTCAGTTGTAAATTCTGGCAGTGTTTGCTTACTTCCCTGAATCTCACCCACATGGGTCAGTTATGTCTGGTAGAAAAGAATGTCCCCAGTATTGCATCTGATTTGTCTGGGCAGGGGATAGTTCCTGTTAACACAGAGGATGCTATGTTTCAATTTGGAGGAGTTGGGGGGTTCTCCCATTTGGAGGACTGGAACTGAGGTTGCCAGCATGCCAATGTTTCCCTGCTGTCCACCTCACCAGCACTCAGATAGTTATCAACTTGCTAGGTTAGGGCAGAATCTATGTTCAGGGTTGTTTTCAACCCTGCTGCTTACAAGGGCTTCCTAGGAGCTACTAGACAAATTATGAAGTTATCGTATGCCTGACTTTCAGGACAATCAGCTTGCAGATTTTGTTTATTGTCTCCTCTGGAAGTGCTGAGGGAAGATCACCATTTGGTTATTTGATTTCTTTTTGACAAAAGCAAACCCTTCAAGTGATTATTAATAGGCAGCATAGAAGCCCAACTGATGAGATGGAAATGTGGTTTTAATTCTAGTTTTATTTTGATCCTTTGCTTGGGTTTTTTTTTCTTTGCAGGAGAAAAAAAAGAAGAAGACATAAAACCCCTCTTGGCACTCTGTGTATTGTACTTAGTTTCATGGCCAAAGAGAGTTTTATGGGAAAGTTTGCTCTGTGCCAGCAAAGCATTTTCTTTTCCTCCATCTATAGTTTTCACAACAAAAACAAAAACATGAACTAAAATAAAAATCTCCTTTCTCTTTACCAAAAGGAGGAGGAGGAAGAAACCCATGCAGTTACTTGCCTTATTAAGAAACTCTTCATAGTTTAGTCTTTCCCTAAAATTCATGCATAGGATGATTGTGACTATGAAGTGATGAAAATGCTAGTTGTTTTTTTCAGTCCCTTAATGACCTGTGATGAATAAGAAAGCCAAAGGACTAAAATCTTCATCTGAAAGGCTAACAGATGATGATTATCTCTTTTGGCTATATCTGGCTCTTTAAATCTCTAGCGTTCCCCCCACCCAAAAAAAAAAAAAAAGCTGGAATGAGTCCATTTAGAGGGTGACAGAGGTTTTTTCTCTTTTCTTAAAATATATTAAATTATGTTCATATATTCACAAACAAGTTGATATTTGAGATCAATTACAATAAACTGCAGAAGCTGTGGGCTAGTGTGTTAACCACATACAGAGTTCACTCCCCTGCATGCTGCCTAACCTCTGCACGTTCATACTGAACTTCTACCTTTTCATGAGGATGAAAAGTAGAGCTGTGGCTCAAGTGGTAGAGTACTGGCCTTGAGCACAAAAACTTAGGAACAGTGCCTAGGCCCTGAGTTCAAGCCCCAGAACAAGCGCGTATGTGTGTGTGCACATGCACACGCACACGCACACACGCATACGCACACACACACACACACATATACCCATACACTAATTCAAATACTTTAAAGGTTCATGCTAATTATGATCTCTGCATAAATAACTACCAGGTCTTCTCTTATGGGCTAGTTGTAACAGAAGTTGCATGCTCTCCTGGAGCCAGACTCACCTTAGTGGGGCTAAATAGGGGAAAAGAAGAAGCAAGAAGGTAGAGCCTATGAGATCAGGGAGGAGACACTATGCAGTCCAGTGTATATCCTTGCAAAAAGACACATCTTTGCCAGTGTCATTGTCTCATACCTGTAATCCTAGCTAGTCAGAAGGTTGAGATCTGAACAGATAAATCAGCAATTCTCATTTCCTATCAATTAGTTAGCAAAATGTCAAAATGGAGGTGTAGTTCGTGTGATATAGTGCCAGTCTTGGGCACAAAAAAAAATGCTAAGCAAGAGAAATAGACCCTGAATTCAAGCCCCAGTACCAACAAAAACAACCACCAAAAAAAGAGTATCACACGTTAGAAAAAGAAACAACAACAAAAAGCCCTTTGTCTTATACCCCCTGTGCTTTCTGAACAAGATAAATATTCTGCTTTCAGCAAGGATAAAGTTAGGGAAGGAAAGAAGTTGGAAATTTAATTTTGAAAGTGGAAAGCCTGGGTAATGGGAGACGATGTGTCTCTTGGCTAGAGATACACACTCAGGGTCCCTTGGAAACTGGGAAATCATCTAGAGCTGCCTCTGCTGAGGAATCAAAGGTTGTGTGAAGACCTTCCCTGGCTGGGCCACTGGGCTCACCCCAGGCCTTGGGCAGCATGTCAACTGTGGGGCCCGCCTCATCTCTGAGCTAAGCAAAGGCCCATCCCACACCATTTCCACCCTCTGCCAGAAGTTTTCACTACATCTTAAACTCTCTCAGCTCCCATGGAACAACTGATGTGCAGTAAGAATTGATTTCCAATAGATCTCGGTGGGGGGGGGGGGGCGGGGATGAGGAAAAAAGATTACGTGCTAAGATGGGCCTTCTGAAACAAACCAAGTAGTCAGTTAAGAAATATTGCGAAGTTTTCTTTGAAAACACTGAAGCCATGGATCTTAAATGGCTGAATTGTGGACATACAGTTGATATAGCTTTACATGTAAGTTTGGAAACTCCCTGGGCCCATATAAAATATCTAGATGAAGCCAGTGTTTTGTGAATGGTATGTATTCACTTGGAGTTAATTGGTCAAACACACTTAGTGATGCCTTCTCTCCCTCCTCTACTACAGAAAAATGAGAACATTGCCAAGAGCTCAATTTTATCCTCAGCCTTCCCAGAGGCACAAAGTTCAACATGAGTCAACTCAAACTAAAGAAAAACAAAAGGGACATGAACCTCTTGTGCTGTAAATCTTTGGCCTCTTTTATTTTATGACTACTGTCTGATTTCCTTTAAGTTTAGCCTGATTTCTTCAAGAGTTTGGGATGCTGATCATGCCATTTTTAAAAGATAGAGATGAAATAAACTAATTCCTTTAAAAAATACCAAGACAGCCAGGGACCAGTGACTTATGCCTATAATCCTAGTTACTCAGGAGGCTGAGATCTGAGGATCTTAGTTCAAAGCCAGCCCAGGCAGCAAAATCTGTGAGACTCTTATCTACACCAGAAAAAAAAAAAAAAAAAAACAGATGTGGCACTGTGGCTCAAAGTGGTAGAGCTCTTGCATTGAGCAAAAAAGCTCAGGGACAGTGCCCAGGCCCTGAGTTCCAGCCCCATGACTGACAAAAAAAGGAAGGAAGGAAGGAAGGAAGGAAGGAAGGAAGAAAGGAAGGAAGGAAGGGAGGGAAGGAAGGAAGGAAGGCTAAAACTTCTAAAGCCCTTATTCTTCCTAAAGAAGCAAAATCAAAACAAAGGCCAAATTTTTTGAAAGACCCATATTATATTACATCAAAAGTAGGTCTGGTCTTGAGATCCCTTACACAGGGAGAGGAAATCTATCTCACTAGGCTTTCTCGAGAAACACTCTTCTTTCATCTACCTAGACCAGCACTGAAGGTAAAGATTGACCCAAGGATAGGAGACCAGAAGGCCCAGGGAAAACAGGACTCAACCACACAATGCACATGATTGTATACATAAACATCACAAGCCCATAGATGGTCCACCACCACCACCACCCCTCACACACACCTGGGAATTTAGTTTCAGAACCTCAGGACTAATTGGGGATCCCTATCCTCAACATTCTCATCTTGTGACTGGGAGGAAAATTCCTTCACTGCCATCTTCATCTCTAGCAAATTGTGCTAAACCATTTGGTAAACCATATTTCCTTTCTGAGCTGTACAATTTGGGTATTTTGATATAAGCAATACTGTTCACACTAGTGATAAACACAATGTAGGACTCAATCTCCATTTAGGCCAGTACTCACCAAACTTGTTTTCCAGAGAACATATATCTCTACTAAGGAACTTTGGCTCTTAGTCAGAAAGCAATCATAGACAATAATACATAAGTCAGCATGGCTATATACTAATAAAACTTTACCTACAAAGATTACAAAAATTGGGGGGGAGGGCTGCAAAGTTTAACATCATTTGTTGACCCCCTCAACTTAGACTATGCTTCTAATGATAAATCTAATAAAAATATAATAAATATAGTGGTAAGGAATACATACTTCCATTAATTATCACAATGATTCCCAGGAAGTATATACTCTTATATACAGATGATATTGAACATAATTAACAATTGATATGGCCAACCAATCAGAATACAGAACATAAACAAATGAAAATCAAGCTGCAATGATCACTCTATGTTAGATTTAGTATAAGGGAGGATAGTAGAGCTGAGATTTTTGTGTCTAGAGCCCCTTTTGTTAGCCACTTGATACATGCTTCCATAAGCCAGAGAGACTTTGCTTCACTTGCATGCTTGGTCATGCCCAGGTGCATGTCTGGGCAAGAGTAATCTGTTCACATCACTTCCCACAATACTCAAAACACAGGTGAGCCAAAGTAGTTTAGAAATATTTTGGAATGTTAATACTTAACATTGAAAATTACTTAAATTGAATTAAGCATGGTAGTACATGTCTATAATCAATCCTAAAACTTAGGAAGATAAGGTAGAAGAATTTACCATACATATGTATATATATATATATATATATATATATATAATAATACTAATATTAGTACAATATAAATATATATGTATGTATTTCCTTTGCTTTTCCTGGAACTTTTTCCTAGATCTAATATCTTTCCTCCTCCTCAATCTCTATGGCTTATTCATATACTTCTCTTTTTTTGCTCAGATCTGTCAAACGTTTACTTAGGACATCTACCTGAGAATTATCAAATTAGTAAAAGAGCAACTTGTTAGGTCAGCCCCAGGCCATGCAGGCCCTGTGCACACATCTCCCTACCTCTTGGCTAAGTTTCCACCCAGTATCTGTGTTACCTAGGTAACTGGCATACCTGGAAGCAGTCACCTCCCCCTCCTGCTAGGTCACATCTTGGGCTGCCTCTGGTCGACCATAGGCAGATCTCAGGCCCTGAAGTCACATCCAGATCCAGTGTGGCCACATTTCCCCCATCTGGCCATACCTCTTCCTGTCCCTGTCCTACATAAGTCCTGGCCTGGGGGTAGTTGCCCCTTTCCATGCCTCTCCACCATGCATGGCTGGGGCAGCAGTTCTTTTCCTGCCTGAATAACACATGGTGTTCTTTCATGGGCTACCAAATGAAACCTACCTAGTTAATACACCTTACACAACTGTTGTTCTTCTTTTCTCTCTTTTACCTTGTTTTATTTTTCTTCACACCATCTGAAACATTATATTGTAATAACCCGTGGGGCCCGGATAATCAGCGGGGCCCAATAGTCAGCGTGGCCCCATGGTCCAGCCTGCTGGAGGGGGTGGGGTATCAAGAGGTGAGCCTCACTGCCCCACAGACTGGGCCACAGGACAGAGCAGGGCCCCACGGGGCGCGCCGCCGGAGGGGCGTGCCATGCCGCCGAAAGGGGGCGGGGCGTGCTGCTGGAGGGAGTGGGGCATCGATCCCCACAGGGCGAGCTGACTGTTGGGATTGGGCAGGAGGCAGCTTGGGGGAGGAGCATGAATGGCAATTTGAAAGCATTCCTGGGGAAAGGGCGCAGCCTATCTGGGTATTCATAGGCTGTGGTGGGGAGGTTAGGGGGAAAACAGTCCAGAGGAGACTCGGAGTCCTGAGGAGAGGAGAGTAAGGGAAAAAACAAAAACAAAAAACCGTGAGTCCTGAGGGAGGCAGAGAGTAGGAGGAGCGGAGGGAGAGACCTCAGGAGGGGAAAGCCTGGCGGAGCAGAGCAGGGCGGGCCTGTGGAGGACGGGGCGAGCCTTGAGAGGCCACTTGGGGCGGCCTGTGAGAGTGGAGAGGCCTGTGGTGGAGGAGGGAGGGAAGAAAGGGAAAAGCCTTCTCCTTTGGAGCTTTGGTGCCTTGGAGGTCAGAGATTTGGAGGTTTGTAGACCAACTAATTGGTGGTTTGCAGACCAACTAATAAAGGTCAGGGGGGTCAGGACTGCCTGTTGGAGGCGTGGAGGTTTGGTGGTTGAGGCTGCTCTTGGTTCTGGGTATCTAGCCCAGGACAAGGTAGTCTCAAGACCCTTTCCTGGTGTAAATAGTGTAAAACCTCTGTTGTTCACCTCTCACTGTGCCTTGATGGATTGTCTTGCTCTCCGGAGGTCATAAGTATATTTTGTATTTATGTATTGCTTGTATTCATTCATTAGAATGGGAGCTCCACAGCTAGGTGCAGTGGTGCATAGCTATCATCAAAATTACTCAGGGACAGAAATTGAGAGGATGAGGTTCAACGCCAACTTACACATGCCAATTATCACAGCTATGCAAAAATAGGAGGATCATAGTCCAGGCAAGCCGAGGCTAAATTCAAGAACCTATTCAAATAGTAGCTGAAGCCTAAAGGACTAGAAGCATGGCTCAAGTGGCAGAGCGTCTATCTAGTAAGCACAAGGCTCTGAGTTTAAACCTCATTGCTATGAGGCAAAAATAAATAAATAAATAAAACTTAAATCCAGCACTTGTTAGCACGTTCCTTAGAGTAGCCACATGGTAACAATCAATTTAAACAATCAATTTAAAATTAAAGATGAGTTGGAATTCCACATCTGCCACTTACCAGTGTGTGTTCTTCTAAGAAGATAAAGCATTGGAGGTTGCACCAAAGATGCAAACATGCCCATTAAGGCAGGTCAGACCGTGATATTGAAGCA